>NC_136067.1:1361286725-1362486725 GCF_964261635.1 Lissotriton helveticus
CAGATTTTAACCATTACATTAGAAACAAATAGGTTTAGGATACCTCATTGTAATAGTCTCATCAGATCTCAATTAATTCCATCTGCTTCTTTGCTTTGTTTTAACGACAGACAAGGAGGGTATCAATGCTTTGTTTGCCCCTGCACCTGGGACAGCACACATTAAGCACCTAGTAGGAAGAAACCAAGCTGTGATTTCACAGTGAGTTTCTTCCACACAGGCAGCTGACCAGAATTTACATGCTCCTAGAAGTTGCCCTACCTTTTTCTCAAGCATTGTTATCTGACCAAAGGCGAGCATGTCAGGAGAATAGTAATATAGGATAACAAGAATTCTATGGCATCTTTGGAGCCAGTGCCTCCCTCCACAGCCCCATATCACCCAGAGATGAAAGCTGCCTTGGGGAGAAGTGCACCCTCTGTAGCATGGCTCCTCTACCAGTCACCCCAAAGGAGATCTTTCCCATCCCCAAAATATCTCAAACATGATATAGCCAGATTCTGTAGGAAGGTGTATCCTAGCAAGGTTGACATCTGAGTTGCGTGTGATCTTAAAGGATAAGAACTTTAGTCTGCCAATTCTGGTATGATATATGCTAGAAATCGTAGAAGTACAGTACATCCGATCAATCTAGTCTACGTATTTCTTGTATTGTGGGTTTTATGCCCCTATATTTTTACACATGTTGGTGTGGAACGGATGGATTCAATATTTAGCACTTTTGGAGATTAATTTTAAAACCCACTACTTGGCCAACTTTTATTAGCTACTCTAGGAAGGGTGGGAGCAAATGAGTTGGTCAGTCAGTGTTATTAAAACATCACTGGGGTATAGCAGATTTTTATTCTTCCTTGCCTATGAGCAAGCCTGTTAAGTCTTGTTTTGCTTTAAATGTTAATGCTCCATATTCATATTAAGAACAAGAGGGAGGGGAGACAGGGGGCAGCCCTGTCTTGTCCTCTGCTCAATTTGAAATATATCAGAGGCCCTTCCATTAACCATAACTCCGGCCACCAGGCTTGCATAAATGCTAGTTATCCTGGCACTGTATACAGGCCCAAATTCTTCAGGACCATCCACATGAATGGCCAAAAGCGGGGCTAGAAGGTTTTCCAGGATTCCATAGAAGATTTTGGCATCTATATTCAAATGAGATCTGCCGGAATGAAGAGAATAATGTCGGATCCTTGCCTTGGTTGATAATTTTCTTTTGAGCCCCACTTTATTCAACATCTACCTCAGACCGCTCGTCCAGGTGATTCACAACCAAGAAGTGTTGATTATGAGCTAGGCAGATGATACTCATCTTATAGTCTCTGTGGATCACTCCTCCCCCACATCCTTAAAGGAATTTCGATCCTGCATGCATAACATCACAACCGGGCACTCTAAATTCTCAAATTCAATAGCGATAAGACAGAAGGGAAGTGATATGTTGCTCCATTAGTAAGATACCTAGGAGACTGACATTTGAGTTTTAGCATTGGCATGAGGGGAACGTCCATATAAAATTCACCATTATATGCAGCAATGTGAAAAGAGGCACTTGGTAGCTAGGCGGGGATTTAAGAAGCACTTTCTTTGATACCTAATTACTCTGCCTGCCAGCTGTATAAAGTCAATTACGCAAAAGCCCATGCAAAACAATATGTGTGCTGTTCCAAATGTCAGAGTGAAATGTAACTGTTGACTGGATGCAATATCAACAGTAAATATATCTTTATTTAAGACATAATTGTTGTTAGCCCCCCCTCTATTTTTGTTATAAAGAAACTCACAGTCGGAGAGAGCTGAGCCATTCCATCTTAATTAAGGAAAGTAGATGGGTCACGTACAGTAAGGCTCATCGCACCTTTACTTATTAACCAACAGGTTCTCCAGCCTTAAAAGACACCCAAAGACACACTGATCTTATAAAAGAAATTGCACTGGGATGAACAAAATATTTTTTTTCTGGTTTGCCAAGTACAAAATTATAACGATCACCTCATACCAACCCCAGTTTAAGTGTTTATGGGTAAATATGCAATTGTAGATCACAAATAAATTTTAAAAAATCCCTTACCAACATGGTCTTTCCATTTCCTGGTGGACCAAACAGTAATAATCCTCGTGCAGGAGCTCTAAGCCCTGTAAATAACTAAAAATAAACACTGTATTACAAAACATTAGCCACAATTGGATTGTTTATTTTAAAGCACTTTGTTATGAAGACATCTATTAGCGCAGAAAAGGCAAAATTCCCTGCACATTCAGTCAACAAATAGAATCTAATCCTCACCCAACAAGTTATTTGTCTACAATACTGGACTGCAACCTCAATCATCAGTTATTAACATTTTATAAACCCAAGTTCTAAAACTAAGCAATAGCAATGCTCTTATTTATGTCAGAACCCGCAAGAAACTCAATCAGCAATTAAAGTAGTGCAAAAACATTTCAAAATTATAATTCAAAATACATTCTATCTAGAACAGCCACATCGAGTAGTTATGTAATTGATGAGGTCATAGGAGAATGACAGAAATGACTTCATGTGTGATATGCACTGCACAAGAGGGTGGCACAAGTTAAGGTTCATGAAGTGATGTTAATGATGTCATAAGTAATGTCATCAATACTGTCAGTTGTATCATCAATGCCGTCAATTGAGATGTCATACGCAGTGAAAGGGCGAGGCTTGAGTTATGGTTTGTGAAGGAACCATAACTGGCAAATTTCAGATGTGTAACACATTTGAGATAGGACCATAACTGATTAACTATTTTTTCCAGTAGATTTCTTTGGTGTGCACGTATACATATTTACATACACATATGTATCTCAACATAGGCAGTCACTAAATAGTTAGTGTTAACTAGAAAGCAATTACACCGATTTCAGAGTACTACTCATTGGACAAAGTGTATCAATAAGGTCTACAGAGAAAGATACAACATCCACACACATTGAAGATCTGCAATATAAATTACAAGGAATAAAACTAATTTAAATGTTAAAAGCATTCTCAAAGCAGCAACAATAACGTGGGACATGGCAAAGGTTACAGACATGTGTGACAAAGACTTGTAATATAAAAGTTCATTGAGCAAAAACCAAAAGATCCGTTAATGAAAGAACATGCTACTTAACTTCAGTAACCCTTTTTCTGGTAGAGCTATCTAACTGCAGATTCCTTAACTGCTAAATATTTCCTAGGCGTCGGACTGAAACCGGAAAGTTTTCAGCAGTACCCCTGCGGGCTGTGCGGATCCGCACTGAACCCTTCAACTCAGGAAATAACGTGCAGAGCCCATATGGCGCCACTTACGCACGCTGTCAGTTGCTTTCAAGATTGTCTGTGCCCCACAGAAGCAAACTGGTGTGATCAGCGTACAGATTCCTACACTTGGGATGTCATTAATGTTAGAGCTCATCACAGAACGGAGAGGACTGGAAGGCTAGTGAGGAATCTGTGGCTCTACCAAAAAGGGCATTACCAAAGGTAAGTAACTCGTTCTTCTGTTAGACACTTCTAGGCACGGATACTCACTTTTTGAAATGATACCAAAGCAGTACCTATTCGGAAGATGGTCTGTGAATGGACTCAAACCATAAAGTCTTGCAGGACAGAGTAGGCAAAATGACCTTCTCACAGGGGACCAGATTGTCCAGAAAATAGTGCTTCATTGTGGGAAACTGGGTAATTGTTGAATATCCCCCCCACCCCCAAGATTTTATGCCTGGTTTTCGTTGCAACTTTGGCTGAGGTACACTGGGTCCCTGCTAACCAAGTTCCCAGTACCAGTGTTCTTTCTCAAAAACTGTACAATTGGCACAACTTCAGCAACCCCCAAGTCCCTATTAAATGGTACTCTTGGTACCTTGGGTATTGGGACTGAAGAGGGTCCGCTAGGCCTGCAGCACAAACTGTGCCACCCTAGGGACCCCTCACCAAGACCATGCAAACTGCCATTGCAGGCTGCGTGTCTCGATACTGAGAAAATTGAAGAGTGACCATGGCACACATCTGTGTGCCATGTCCACATACACTGCATGAGGTATAGGTAAGTCACCTGTACTGCATTCCTTACAGTCCTAAGGCAAGGTGCACTATATCCCACGTATGGACAGATCTGTATGAGCAGATATGACCCTACAATATCCAAGTCCATTCTGGGATATTGTAAGCACACAAGGAAGCCACAGATTCATGGGCTGAATGCTTGCCATCAGGTGTTGATGGTTCTGTGATGGTTTCACTGTACTCTAAGCTGTTTCGTACCCAACATTGCATCTTAATGACAGTGTTATATTTATTAACAAATGCACACAGAAGGCACCCTAATCCTATATCCTCCTGGACAAGAAATTAGGCAGAGAACAAGACATCTGTACTGTTTTTGAAGAATCCCTGTGGAAAGCATAGCTCATCTGGTCACCCAACGGCTCTGATGCTCTTGCATATCCTGCATGAATCCTGACAAAGTTTTCTGAAAGTTCAGAAAAAGACTGCATAAGAAAGGCACTCTTAAAAACAATGGAATGCAATCCCTTAAATCTACCCTTAAAGGGTGGAAAAACGAAAGTGGCCGGAAATGCTTACATGGATGTGAGGGTCTGCATACAAAGGGATCCCCCCTTATGAAGGATTCCCCTTCAAAGTTGTATGAAGGGGTAGCATGTTATGGTGAAGTTTCTGCCACTGCCTGAAGGCATTTCCAGCCAGCTGGCAAAGATGTTAAGTAGAGTGGCAGAGTAACTTCAAGTGATGACTGTGAGAAGGCATTATCAATATTTGGGTACCTCACAAAAGGGGCAACACAGTCCATTCAGAGGTCAGTATAATTGTGGGGAAATGCATCCTGAGTATGAAAACACAAACTTTAAAAAGAAAATACCTGCTCTTTAACTTCTGTTAATGCGATTATAAAAACGGTCATTGTATTGTTTAATTACATATGAACAGGTGAAGCCTTACTTAGATCCGGACAGCACAATCCTACAGAACATTCAAAAACAAATCTCAACCTATGTAGGCCACCAAAATGCTAGTAAAACGGAGTATAAAGAAAAAAAAACACAAGAAGCAGATAAAAAATGTAAAAGAATTTTTTGCTTACCTCCGGCCTAATGGAAGGAAGAATAACAATTTCTTGCAGTGCCTGCTTTGCTAGATCCTGCCCAGCTATATCACTGAATTTAACAGATGGCCCACTAAGATACAATGAAAAATAATATTAGTTTACCAAAAAGTAAACATTTCGCTATCCTCCAAATAGTTCTCTAATTTTAAAATGGCCTGTTACAGAATTAAAACGTGGGAAAAGATAAAAGCACTTCTAGGGCGTTATAAGTTTAGAAGGTTATTTAACAATTTTGTCATGTCGACAAAGAAGGGCCATAACTAAATGTATTAATTACCAATTCAACATACACATTTATGCACGTTTAATACACCTTTGGAGTCTACGATTCAGATTTTAGTATAAAGTCTTTTTTCACTTTGTCTTAAAAAAAATTACCATTAGAAAATTACATTATTCTTAATATCAAAATACACCGTTCAGCTACAACAGTGATGGATAGCTGAACATGTATCACTTTAAACTACCTCCATACCCTTAAAAAGTCCACTTACACATAGAACTTTTTCAGTAGGTCATCATTATTGTTCATTTCGGATAATATCCATAAAATACAAATAAACATTAAATATAAAAACATCTTAGCAAACTCGTCCCAAAGCCAATTCAAATATTAAACAAAATGCATCACAATTTGCATACACATAAAATGCATACCAGAAGAATAAAAAAGTTTTACTGCTATTATTTTATACACGTTAATATAGAACAAAACCACTATCTAAAAATTATACATTATGCACCATTTATTTCTCTACCAAATAAAGTCTCTAAAGAAGTGTGTAATTTTACAAATGGACTCACCACCTTGTCATAAAAGTGAGACTAGAGCCTCTACATGATGCCCTCCATGTTCCCCAAGAATTGTGAACAACATCTTACATCAATAAAAGCTTTACCTTGCAGAAAATGTCATAGTTAGTAAAATATCCATACCACAGGGGAGCTCCTTAACAACAACTTAGTGTTGAGCTGGCTAGCATGGGTAGTTTGTTACATCGCGCTTTAGGGAATCAGGACCGGAGGCTCAGATTATGCTTTACTCTTATTTATTCCACTCAGCATCCTTAAACAACACGTTTTAGTTCAAATACTAGAAATCCTATGAGTCGTTGCAAAAAGGTTATAGTATAACCAAAATTAAGTTTATCCTATTTAAGCAACATCATGGAACAGCACTTCCTCTTTCTTCGCTGCTCAGCAGCCAGATAAGTGCTTTTCCTTTCTATTGCTTATTGGGTTTATGCTGTTAGACTGTATTACATTTCACTGTGGGTTTTTAACCTTGATTGCCGTAACTATTACGAGCAAGCACCATAGTTTATCCACGGGGGCATATTACACTTGGCCCCACAAGGCTGTTACATGGGTTGTACGCAGTGGTCGAAGCGGGGGAAAAAAAGTAGGGGAACTGTGGGTGGAGAATCAAAGGGCGGGAATAACCCGTGGATTGGGTCAGTGGGCGGAGTCGGAGGTGTGGCAGAAAGAGCAAAATATCCCAATTTTTAGTATCTGTTTCCCATTTCACTAACCGGTTACAGCTTATTACGTTATTTAATTTAACCAATGGATGCACATGTTTATTTAAGGTTTAATATGAGTTATTTAAGTAAAAATAGATTCACAAAGTGAGATACGTTTCCAATGACAGAATGTCTCAAATATCCTTAAAAGTGGAATTGCAAGCCATTTGTCTGCGAGCCATGGAGTTTCTGTTATCAGCACGTCTCCTCCCTTTTCCCACAAGCGCATTTCAGACATGAACGGCAAAATATCCTAGTTTGCAAGTGTTTTCCACATAATTATTGCTCTGCCATATTTGCCACACAATACATCATCTGCTGCATAATCTGACGTTTTGAACTAATAAATTGTTTTCCGCTCAAACGGATCAAAAGTTACTAAAAATGGGACTTGTGCTGCTGTGAAGTGGGGGCCCTTTGCAAAGGTTGACTGGTCACCTTTCTCCCTGCTGCAGTTGTATGTTCCACTGGTACTAATAAGGAAAAATCTTTGCAGAGACTGAACATGTGTAAAAATGTCAAAATAATAAAGCATTAGAAAATTTACATCACACATATTACACCGAGACAATCAATCATACGTGTGTAAATTACTGTATAGGAAATATTACATAAGACAATGGACTACAAGGTGTAGGAGTCACATGACAACTAGGCTAGTAGGCAGCATAGTTTAATAGTTATTGGTCAGGGGGTGTGGCCAAGCGAGTCAAGATGGCGGTCGCACTCTAGGAGTGCTTCGGACCCCTCCGTCATCCGCGCTAATATCCTCCACCTTCAGCTGCCCTTCTTTCACTTACCGGGTGTCTCCTGTTTTGATCCCAGTGGGTGCTGCCCGGTGGAGTGGTGGACGCCGCCTCGTCCGGACTGGACAGAGAGATAGGAGCTGTGACCTCCGGTGCGCCTGACTCTAAAATGGTGGCACTGGTGCTCTGAGGCTCGTACCCTGCCGATTCCCGACACAGAGACTTGCTCCCAACGCCATCGTGACCCTGAGCTTGTGCCTCCTGCAGGCTTGGAGACGCTCTGCCGGCATCACATCCGCTGTACGGATGCAGGGGGCCGCGGACTGCAGCCTGCGGTAAGAGGTTCGGCCGCCAGATGGGGAGGCGGGTCTCCCGGATCAGGCCCTCTCCTGCCCCCTTTAGGCCTTGTGGGGCCTGAGCCTGGCCCTCGACGGGAGCTTGGCAGGCCTGTGGCATCCCCTTGCGGCCCTCTGCGGGACTGGGCGGGGCCTGAAGTCATCTGAGGCCCTGCAGCAACCGCCCCTAGAGGCCGTCCCAAAGCCTGAACAGACGGTGACTGCTGGCACTTGGTTATCCGCCCGGGAGCACAGCTGCTGAGACCTGCTCCCCGTGGGGGCTTATGTACTCCCTCCGGCGCACCACTTGATCCCCCGCGGTGTGGGGCCTGATCTGGAAGGTGTTGGCAGGGCCCATCTGCGGCCAGTGTCCAGCCCCTGAAATTGCCTAGAGCGGATGATCTGCACCCGGTGGAGTCGAGGTGGGTGCTGACTTGCCTGGGCGAGGGGCCCCTAATTCTATCTACACGCCTCCCTTCTCATTACACCAGATTCGACAAACTCGCCCCTGGGGCCGGGCTCTATGTTCCCCTTTGCCCCTCTGCCTGTGGCTGTCCTGATTTGAGCCTCCTGGAGACTGGCTGCCAGGGCGGCGCTACTGGCCCTGCGACCCAGCTGGCTAGGTGCGGCTGGGGCCGTTGTCCCCCTACCACGGGCTGGATTCGGCTGCATATACTGAGCGGCATGGGGGCCCGGGCGGGGCCGCCCTCCTCATTCCTGAGCCTGCCCCGGTGTGCACTCTTGTGAACCCCTCTCTCTGGCCTGTGTGCTGTCCCCTCCCACCCCCGAGACCTCCGCACCTGGGGCGCCCATACTGCAGCGGGTCGCCGGTGGGAACGGTGGTACGGCGGCCCTTATCGGGCAGCACGGGTCCCTGGCAAGGGTCCCTCCCACTACTCCCTCAATACTGAACTGCCCCGGGAGATCCTGCCAGGCCCTGCGGACCTCGGGCCTGTGTTGACTTTCGAGGGGTGCCCTTTCCTTCACATTCAACCTGATGAGGCGGATTCGGCCGCATTTATCGAACGGCGTGGGGTCAGGCCACGCACTCCCTCTGCTCCTACCCCCTCCCTTCTTCTGACTCGTGGGGGGCTCCAGATCGAGTTGGGAGTATACCGTGTTGGATCGACCATCACTTCAGGCAGCAGGGAGCCGAGGGTCCGGAGTTGCCTCGACCCACTACTTTAATATTGAGGGGCCTACTTAGGGACGAGGGCAGTGTCCGGGTCAGTGCATAGACGACTCGAGTTGCGTGCCTTTCCGGCGGGGGTCGACTCTTCGGTGGTCCTGGGTCCTCCCATTTGGCACGGTCATCACACCTGCTGACGTTGCACGCTATCCGATGTGCCGTCAGCGGATCTGCATATCAGACGATGGCGCCTGTAAGAAGACGCCGATTATCCTGTGGTTCTTGCTGTAGAAGTAGTACGGTCGGGTAAGGGTGCGGATGCGCACCGGCTTTATTCTTTTGCTTTCTCTGGTGTCCTTGTGCTACGGAGACTCCCAGAGTACATTTCCTTGTTCCTCCCGTTGGCGGGACTCGTTGTTTCATATGGTCTCATGCGGGAGGAAATGTTGTTGCAGTTTTTCTGGGGACACGCATCCTGGAACTGTTATCAATCTCGCTATGAGGCAATAGCGAGATTGTAGGAGTACCTCATGTATTGCTTTCCTATGTTTCTTTTGCTGGCGGAAGGTTATCAAAATTCTACATTAACAATATAAGGCATAAAGGGAACCCTTATTCTGGAGAGTGTTTTCCCTTCATTTTGGGTTTTGGAAGAGAACTACTAAATACCCTGTTTTAGAAATTCTGTTATAGTATCGTAGGAAAGCACTACTGATCCTTGCACTCAGTTAATCTTGGATTTTGTATTATCCTCCACTTGTAGGGTAGATCAGTTGGGGGTGTCCAGGTCTGAACAACCATACTCTGGTGGGGACAAGCATACTTCCTATGAAGGTGTGAGCTTTTGCAGTAGGACTCTTCGCATCAATAAGGAGGGTATGGTTATTTGTCAATGGTGTTATATGTTAACTTAACCTGTTATTTCCTTATGTTAGGAACTTGCTGGTACCCTGTGTTCACCCTCACATTTCACCCGGTTTAAGCCCATCATTATTTTCTTTACAGGTATATTGAAAATCCATTGGGTAGGGCCTCATGTGATGTAGTAGCAGAGCTAGAATCTTGATATTATAGTAAAACTGTTATTTCTCTTTGTTGTCCATAGGTCTTCCTCCTGCTGTTCCTACCCTTTCCTTCCCTCGCTTGACCATCCCACTAGTCCGCGAGGATTTATTCTATCCGGACTTGGGGCTGTCGAGAGGTGGACCCTGAGGTTCTGTAATTCTCGAGCCTGACTCCATTTTGTGTTGCCCTCACATAGGCCTGTGAAAGAGGCCCGGCGAACAAGTGGCCTGGCCTTCTGAGTTCATGTATACATTAACTAGGTTTCTTTCGACTCTGAAAGAACTGCAGAGAAACTGACCTCTTCACCTGAAACTGACCTCGCAAAGCCAATTTCCCTTGGTTTGATCCTTGTCTAAGATTGCCACTTAATGTTCAGGACCTCGTTAACCTTTAGTTTCCTTGCACATGTTTTATCTTGTTCAGCATCTATTACTGTTTCCTTTATGTTCTGACATTACATGGGTTGTGCTTTTCAATTATAAATTTGTCCGGCTTGCAAAGATTGAATTTGGGACATTCCTTATAATTAACTTTTGGGTTGGGTTACTGTAAATTGGGTTTTTGTTAATGTGATACTCAGTTAGAAAATGTGCCTTATTGGTTAGAATTCTGCGCAGTGGGTGTACATTTATAATGAGAATATGGTGTATAAAAGGAGATGTCTTGCCTTAGTAATTTGAACAGTCTCCTAGGAATATACATTGTGATGTATTGCTGGGATTTCTGTTACTAGCTGCAGCTAATAAACTTGGTCTCTGACGCCACCCAGAAGTATTCAGTGTCTCTGTATACCAAGACAGGTGGAACCCGAAGATTTTAGGTGTGTCCCTGGCACCGCTGGGTTCTGACCCGGTTCTTCAACCCCTTAAAGCTTCAACCCGATCCGGAGGATAATCCGGTTGACCGTTACAATAACTCCACCCTGTGCCGCATCAGGAACCAGTAAACTAAACGTTAAGGCCTCTAACGTATCGAGATATTAACCAAACCGGTTTAGTCATTCTCTTTCAGATGAACTATGTACCTGTTTTGGCCTTTACTTCCCAGAGTGTACAGTATATGAATAAAGCATTTCCTAGTATGCAAAATCTGATGCAGATGTAGCTAGCTGTACCTATACTCGCAACCAAACTTTTATACAATAGAGAACTTGTGCCTCTGCACCCACCTACACCCTTGTTAGTATGTTTGTGCTCAGTATTCAGGAATTACCAGCTGCAAGGCCAACTAAAACCAACTTTGTAAACTAGGCAGTGTACATTAAATATGCAATTTAAAACAACAAGTGATCGTTCTCCAAACATGTTAATAGTATTATTTAATTCTGCATTTTCTATTACTACAAAGTAGTACATCTATTAAGTTAGAAATTACTTAGTCACAATAACATGAATTCCTTTATTAAACAACTGCAAAAGTATTCTGTTAAGTTGGTGTAAATACCTGTCAATGATTTCATTCATAATGAGATTGGCAAGGTTACTATCCACGTTTCTGAAGTTCTTCATATCCTTCTTCTTTCTGATGACAGCTACTGCTGTAGGTCTATTGTTTACTCTTGCACAATTTCTGGCAGGAGCACCCTAAAAGATAAACCCAACATAACTGAAATAATTGGCTAACGTCAGCTTTAATATTTGGGTGTTCTTTGGTCTCCCTAAGTTTATGTGAGTCACAGAACTTGAATACTTTTTTGAAAAATGTACAGGCATAAGTGCAACAAAAATAGAATTACTGCCAGTGTTCTTTGCACGTGTAATGGCAGGGATAGAGGGAACACAAGAGCTTGAGCAACTGAAAGCAAGAACGAGTATTTAAGAACAGACTGCTGTAAAACAGCAAATGCATTTGATTTACTTAAATTAAAAAGGCCACCGTGACAAAGAATCCAAGCCTTACACTCTACAAAAGGAACACATATTTTGGGTGTGTAGATAAACCTGCTCTCAGCTAGTTAGACAAGCTTTCACAAATCCAATAGGTCTGTCTATTTTATAAATTACGCAGCTTATCATTGATTGTCAAGTTTGTGGTTGTGTGGATGAGTAAGTGGCGAAATGTGAGAATGACTCAACAGTGGGATAGATGAGGGGATGCATGGGAGGTTGAATTGGTGACTTTGAGAGTGCTTGGATGAATGCAATCAGGTTAAACCAAACTTAAACTGAAGTTACAGACAGCAGTAGTGATTCTTTTTAGAAGTATATTGAATATTATTCCAGTGCACGCATTGCATTAAGGCTTGGCACTATCGTGCCAAGAATGCCTACAATATTTAATACCAGCACCTGTTACTTGCAATACTGTGCAATGGCAACATTTCAGCTTTACGATCTAAATATAAAAACTATTTAAGTCAACTCTGAGAAATAACTGAAAGGTGATTTTTTATCAGTTTTGTGGGATAAATATGGTGGCATTTTCTGATAAAGGATTTAAATCCCTTTGCTATTGTAAGGGGGATTAGGACTGTGCTTTAATTTCACATTTTGTAAGAACAATTGTTACTTACCTGTAAACGGTGGTTCTCCAGTATTGGTGTCTTCTCATAGATTCACATGATGATGATATATGTATATAAAAACATAATTACATACATTCAAAAACCATAAATGCTTATAAGTAATAAGGTTAGCATTAACACATAGGAATACATAGAAGACAAGAAAACCTTTATAGCATATCCATGTCATTATGTTAGTCCAAACTACAGCCAATCAGGCGCCAGCACCCCTCTAGAACCTTCTCCTCAGAGGCTCAGGCCCTCAGATTTTCGTAGCACAAGAGTGACAAAAGAGTCTAGGAGGAGAAGCGAGCCTCTGAGGGGAGGGGGTGGGTCGCATGTGAATCTATGAAAGACACCAATACTGGAGAACCACTGTTTACAGGTAAGTAACAATTGTTCTTCTACAGTATTGGGGGTATCTTTCATAGATTCACATGCTTGAATAGAATAGTAAGCAGCAATAGCTGGCTGCAAGACAAAGTAGCAGCGCATTAGCATAAAAATGCAATGAGATGACAAACTGCCAGACCAATAATAGTAAAAAGACTGTACAGGCGGAGGGAAGGTAAAAGGCTCACCTTATTTAAAAAGATTACGAAGCACCGCTTGGCCCACTGCTATATCAGCTTCGTTGATCATATCAAGGCAGTAGTGCTTCGTGAAAGTATGCCTGCTGGACCACGTGGCTGCTCGACATATTTGATGAATCGGCACACCAGCAAACAGGGCAGTAGAGGATGACATCGCCCTGGTGGAATTAGCTCTCCCTGTAGATTGAAGAGGCTTGCCAGCCTTCTGATGACAGAAGGAAATAGCGGAAGAAATCCAACGTGCAATAGTTGGCTTGGCTTGGTAACAGCACGCCCCTTACGCATGCGTCCATAAGCAACAAACAGTTGATCAGACCTACGAAAGGGGGCTGGCCTGTCGATGTAGAATTTAAGGCATCTTTTAACGTTCAAAGAATGCAAACGCTGCTCCGCTGGAGATTGGGGATTAGCAAAGAAAGTCTTTAAGAACACTGGTTCATTGAGGTGAAAAATCAGTTGGCACCTTAGGCACGAATGCCGGTTTGGTGCGCAGTACAACACAGTCCGATTTGAATTGAAGGAAAGGAGGCTGAATGGTAAAGGCGTGGATATCACTCATGCGACGTGAGGAGGTCAAAGCAAGAAGAGGAGCCACCTTCCAGGTCAAAAATTTCAAATCCACTTTGTGGATTAGCTCAAAAGGCGCCTTCATCATTTGCGCCAAAACAACATTGAGACGCCAGGTAGGAGGAGGACGCCGGATGGGCGGGAACATCCTTAACAGCCCCTTGTAGTACTGCCGAATGACTCTGGAAGAGTAGAGAGAGAAAGAACCATCCTGCCGGAAACGAGATATTGCCGCTAGGAAGACTTTCAAAGTGGAGTGGGAAAGTCCTGACTGAGCCAACTGGAGAAAGAACGGCAGAAGCTGAGCAGGAGAGGAGTGCACGGGATGGAAGTTGGCAGAGGCACACCAGTAACAGAACCTTTTCCACTTTAGCTTTTAAGTCTTTACTGTGGACGGAGATCTCGCATTGGCCAGAACCTCTCTACATGCTTGTCCATTGTGAGGAGATCCGCTCGAGGACGAATGAGGATGGGTTCGCACTGTGAGAGAAGCAGCAGTTCCGAGAACCACGCATGTCGGGGTCATCTGGGAGTGATCAGGAGAATGTGGTACGGCTGTCTCCACATCTTCCACAACACTTGAGGAACCAGCGGAATCGGAGGAAAAGCGTAGGCGAATAGATTGCACCAATCCATCAAAACGGAATTCCCGCACGACCCTTGATGGGGAAGCCAACTTGCATAAGACTGGCATTTCCGGTTCACAGGGCTTGCAAAAAGATCCAAGTCCGGACTTGGATCTTTTTGCAATACATAGTGCATACTGGTAGTATTGTCGGTTTGAATGAGCACTGATTCTCCCTGGAGGAGAAGATGGAAAGACTTGAGCGCCAAGAAAATGGCCATTAGTTCCAGTCTGTTGATGTGCCAGGAACGCTGAGACAGGGTCCACTTGCCCATTAGGGATAGTCCCTGAAGATGTGCGCCCCAACCTTCCAGGGAGGCATCCGTGGTAAGGACGAGCTCCAGAGCGATGGTTATGAAAGAAGTGCCGGCAGCGATGTTTGACTGTTGAGCCCACCATTGGAGAGCGGATCTCATCCGAGCGGTCATCAGGACCAGATCGTTGAAGGAACCGGTGACCGAGGTTATTGAAGACCAATTGGAATAGAAAAGGGAGATTCGACCTCCAACTTTGAGCGGGGAAGGCAAGTCATTGCTTCTTAGAAGCGGAGCCTCTGTAGGAAGACTTTCCTCTGTAAGACTTGGTAGACAGCTGCCGATAGGACTGCTGTGACTGGGAGGAATATCGCAGATTTCCTTGGCCGTAGGAGTGGTACTGGTTGGATCCGCCGCGAAAAGAAGAGGAGGTGCCGCATCCGCGCGCACCACGAAAAGGCCGTTTGCGAAACTGCAAAGTGCCTAATGTACGAGCCGTTTTGGTGTCCTTTTTTATTGTTTGCACCAATCCATCAAAACGGAATTCCCGCACGACCCTTGATGGGGAAGCCAACTTGCATAAGACTGGCATTTCCGTTTCACAGGGCTTGCAAAAAGATCCAAGTCCGGGCGACCCCACAGCCGAAAGATGAAGTCCAGAGTCGGCTGATGCAACTCCCACTCGTGGGTCGAGGACGCGCACCTGCTGAGGGAGTCAGCTAGGATGTTGGAGATGCCTGGTAAGTGAACCACTGTCGGAGTGATTTGGCGACGGAGTGCCCAGTCCCAGATGCTCTGTGCCAGATGAGAAAGGAGCGGTGACTTGGTGCCGCCCTGCTTGTTTACATAGTGCATACTGGTAGTATTGTCGGTTTGAATGAGCACTGATTCTCCCTGGAGGAGAAGATGGAAAGACTTGAGCGCCAAGAAAATGGCCATTAGTTCCAGTCTGTTGATGTGCCAGGAACGCTGAGACAGGGTCCACTTGCCCATTATGGATAGTCCCTGAAGATGTGCGCCCCAACCTTCCAGGGAGGCATCCGTGGTAAGGACGAGCTCCAGAGCGATGGTTATGAAAGAAGTGCCGGCAGCGATGTTTGACTGTTGAGCCCACCATTGGAGAGCGGATCTCATCCGAGCGGTCATCAGGACCAGATCGTTGAAGGAACCGGTGACCTGACGCCACGGTTTGTACAGTTCCTCCTGAATTGGGTGACTCTTGAGCCTGCAATTTGGGCTCAGGGAGATGCAGGAGGAAGCCATCCCAAGAAAAGACTTCAATACACGAACTGAAACTGACCCTTTTGGACGGATGAGAGCCATAACGAGTAGAATCCGCAGTTGACGTTCGTGAGACACGAATGCCTTCCCTAGTGAATTTTCCAGAGTGGCCCCTAGAAAGGTACTGCGTGGAGCTGGAACGATTTCTCGGTGTTGATGGAGAGACCGAGGCAGTGGAATAGAGTCTGACAGAACCGAGTGTTCAGAAATGACTGATGATGAGATTGCGACTTGATGAGACAGTCGTCCAGGTAGGGAAAAATTTGAACTCCCTTCAAACGTAGATATGACACCACCGGGGCAAGGACTTTCGTGAAGACGCGAGGGGCGGAGCGAAGGCCGAAAGGCAGAACCTTGAATTGAAAGTCTCTGCGCCCTACCTGGAAGCGCAATTTCTTCCGGTGTCTTGGAAGTATCGGCACGTGAAAATAAGCGTCCTGGAGATCAATGGTGGTCATGAAATCATCCTTCGAGAGAAAGTGGAGAACTTCTGAGAGTATTGGCACTTCAGGTACTTGTTCAGGGCTCTTAAGTCGAGGATCGGACGCCATTCACCAGACTTTTTGAGGACGAGGAAAAACCGGGAATAGAATCCCATCCCCTTCTGAGACTTGAGAACCACTTCGATGGCACCTTTCTGAATCATGAGTCGAATTTGTCGAAAGACCTCCCTGAGGTGAGCCGGAGGTGGACCAGTTGGTGGTGTGGTTGGAGGGAACTTGACGAACTCCAAAGCATGGCCTTTTGATACAATGTCCAGCACCCAACGGTCCGAGGTTATTGAAGACCAATTGGAATAGAAAAGGGAGATTCGACCTCCAACTTTGAGCGGGGAAGGCAAGTCATTGCTTCTTAGAAGTGGAGCCTCTGTAGGAAGACTTTCCTCTGTAAGACTTGGCAGACAGCTGCCGATAGGACTGCTGTGACTGGGAGGAATATCGCAGATTTCCTTGGCCGTAGGAGTGGTACTGGTTGGATCCGCCGCGAAAAGAAGAGGAGGTGCCGCATCCGCGCGCACCACGAAAAGGCCGTTTGCGAAACTGCAAAGTGCCTAATGTACGAGCCGTTTTGGTGTCCTTTTTTATTGTTTGAAGTGCGTCGTCCACATTCTGGCCAAAAAGCGATTCGCCGTCATAGGGCATGTTGACGATTTTTGCCTGAACCTCCTGGTGAAAAGAGGTGGAACGAAGCCAGCCCTGACGACGTAAAACAGCTGCCCCCGCCAGCTGACGAAAACCAGTGCACGCAGAGCAGTCGATAATCTCTGATGACGCTCTCTCTCCCTCCTGAAGAATCTTGAGAGCCTCTGCTCTGGAGGGCTCAGGGATTAGGTCGATAAAAGAAGACATATCCGACCACATCTGGCAGTCGTAGCGCCCCAGAATGGCCAGAGAATTCGCAGCCCTCACGGTGGTAGAAGCCATAGTGGAACATTTTTTGCCAATGGCATCAAGACGACGTCCCTCACTGTCTGGTGGAGCGGTTATTGGAGACGACGGGTTCCTGGAACGGCGCTGAGCGGCCTGAGTGATCACGGCATCGGGTTTAGGCTGCGCTACCAAGCAAGCTGAAGAACCCTGGGGCGCCTTATATTTCTTCTCCAAACGAGGAAGAAGTGCCGGAATGGAATTTGGCGTCTGCATCAGTTTGACACCCTCGTTCCAAATTAAGTCACTTATGGGCACTGTCCGGACCTGTTTAAAAGGGTAACTCTCGAAATCATAAAAAAAACAGTCCTCATCCTTCAGAACCATAGGAAGTTTAAAACGCTGCTCCGCTCGTTCCACAAGTTGGTAAAAACCAGCTATATCCACGGGAGGGGAAACTCCCGGACCCGAAGGTGGCGGAGACGGTGTCTGGATCTGATAGTCGTCCCAGTCCGCCATGTTCCCATCATCATCATCATCATCGACTTCGCCGTCTTCCCGATCTGGGCGAGGGTCATCATCCTCATAAACCGTTGCATGGACCTGAATAGAGGTTGTTTGAGATGCAGAGGGCGCAACTGACTCAGGCAGTGGAGCATGGGGAGGAGCTGCGGTAGCTGCAGGCACCATAGGTGGAGGAGACCCCTGGTGAGACGGTGGAAACGTCTATTATAATCTTCAAGCATGTATTGGAGATTAGAAATAAGGGAGAGTGGTATTTGAGTGGTGGGAAACTGAACAGAAGGTTCCTCCTCATGAAAAATAAGGATCGACCTGATCATCCTCATAGTCTTGACATTTAATGATGAGCTCCGAAGGGCTTCGAGCTGCCCGGAACCTATCATCTTCCTCCTCATCAGAACCAGAGTCCTGCTCCGAACCCGTGGCAAAAAGAGGTGACGGAGGCGGAGTATGACGTGGAAGTGGAAGCTGATCCAAAGGCCCCTGTCGCCGTTGGTGCAGAGGGTCAACAGCAGAAGCCCCAGATCCGGATGAAGAAAATGGCACCAGAGGCAAAGATGCGAAGGTAGACGTCGACGACATTATCATCGTCGACGGAACAACCATCGCCGACGAAGCCGTTGACGGCAAGACCACAGCCGTCGACAAAGTAGTCGCAGACGAAGCTGTCGACGACAAGACTACAGCCGTTGACGTAGCCGCCGTCGACGGGGCCACCATCGACAGGCCGCCGACGACGAAACAACCGTCGCCGAAGAGGCTCTCTTCACAGTAAGCGTCAACGAAGATTTCGATGTCAACGAGATTGCCTTCTTAGACGTCGATGATGAGATTGGGATCGTCGACGAGACAGATTTGTAGCCCACACACACCATTGTCGACGCTGCAGCCGTCGACGCTGCAGCCGTCGACAACCCACTGGCACAAGTCGTCATCATCAGAGAGCTGGAGACGGCAGATTTCGTCGTCGGAACGACCGTCGAAGCTCCCGTCGACGATTTTGCACGTTTTGTAGTGGAAACATGCGTGAAAGGAGCTGTGGACGCCTGAGAGTTAGATCTCGGGGGCGTAGCAGTAGCAGGAGGAGGTGGAGACACATCAGGAGCGTTCTGAAGTTGAAGTTTTCTTTTTCAGGAAAGGAGATGGCAAATCCTGCACACTGCTAAGTTTAGATGCAGCTCTAGACACACCTGACGCAAGGCTTTCTGCATCAGAAAGAGGTGAATCCTTATCCTTCAACCTCTGCAGCCACAGGAGGAGAAGCCCTTCCCTGTCCTTGAGGGTCTTGGTGGAGAAAGTCCTGCAATTTTTACATTTTCCTACCTCATGCTCTGGATAGAGGCAGTAAATACACTTCTTGTGAGGGTCTTCTGAGAAGAGCCGCAATTCCCACAAGAAGCACATGGTCTAAAAAAAAAGACTTCTTACTTGAAGACATCCCAGAAAAAACGGTAGAAATCTTGAAAGAAGTTGAAAAACTGAGCAGAGCTCAGGGAGACTCCCTTCACACGATGTGCGGTAGAAAATCCGAGGGCCTGAGCCTCTGAGGAGAAGGTTCTAGAGGGGTGCTGGCGCCTGATTGGCTGTCGTTTGGACTAACATAATGACATGGATATGCTATAAAGGTTTTCTTGTCTTCTATGTATTCCTATGTGTTAATGCTAACCTTAGTACTTATAAGTATTTATGGTTTTGAAATCTATGTAATTATGTTTTTATATACATATATAATTGGCTTATTGCTATTTATTTACTGTGGGGCTCCCACTTCGACGACGGGGAATATTCAAGCATGTGAATCTATGAAAGACACCCCAATACTGGAGAAGGAATATGCTACTTACCAGTATGCATCTGTTCTTGGCATGTAGGGCTGCTGACATTTATATCTATGCAAAGATCGCCGCCTAGTGTTGGGTCCGGATGATTGCACATTGTTGTCCTGGAAGAGTCTTCGAAGTATCACGAGATAGGTGGCTCCTCCCCTGGACTACAGTGCGCATGGGCATCCTCTCCATGCTCAGATTGTTTTTCGCCATTGTGGCAGAGATGGAGTATGATACAGTAAGTGATGACCATGCTTGTGAATAATTCAGCTGCGACAGGCACCGGGGAGGAGGGTGGGCGATATAAATGTCAGCAGCTCTACATGCCAAGAACAGATGCATACTGGTAAGTAGCATATTCCGTTCGAGGCATGTGGGCTGCTGAATTTATATCTATGCATAGAATAAATAGTAGTACCCTCCCTATCGGCGGTTGCCCGTGCCAGCTGCAGCAGTCTGAAAAAGAGTTCTGAGAACAGCTTGACCTACAGCAGCTTGCTGTTTTGAGTGTACATCCACGCAGTAGTTTTTGGTGAATGTGTGTATGGTGGTCCATGTGGCTGCTCTACAGATATCCTCTAGAGGAATGTTACCCAGGAAAGCCATGGATGCCCCTAATTTGCGTGTGGAATGCGCTCTTGGGGGAACTGTTAATGTGCGTTTAGCCTTTTGATAACAGATTTGTATGCACTTAACAATCCATCTGGCTATACCTGATTTTGAAATTGGGTTGCCCTTGTGCTGTGGAGAGAAGGCAACAAACAGTTGTTTAGTTTTCCTGAAATCTTTAGTCCTGTCTATGTAATACAGGAGAGCTCTTTTAACATCTAGTGTGTGTAGTGCTCTGTCTGCTACTGAATCAGGATTTGGGAAGAATACTGGTAGTTCAATAGTCTGGTTAATGTGGAACTGTGACACCACCTTGGGCATAAATTTAGGGTTGGTACGCAGCACGACCCTATTAGCATGAATTTGAATGAAAGGCTCTTGAATAGTGAGTGCTTGCAGCTCACTAACCCGTCTGAGTGATGTGATCGCCACCAGAAAAGCCACTTTCCATGTGAGAAATTGAATCTCACAAGAGTGAAGAGGTTCAAATGGTGGACCCATGAGCCTGGTGAGGACTATGTTGAGGTTCCAGACAGGCGAAGGCGGGTGTCTTAGAGGAATTACTCTTTTGAGTCCCTCCATAAAAGCTTTAATGGCTGGCACTCTGAAAAGGGAGAGGTGCTGTCTATTTTGAAGATAAGCGGCCATTGCAGCTAAATGTATCCTGATGGAACTATACGCTAGATTGCATCTGTATAGGTGCAGCAAGTAACATATCATGTTTTGCGTGGAAGCATCTAGTGGAGTAATGTCATTACTGGAACAATAGATGACAAAACGCTTCCATTTAGCCGCATAGCATGCCCTGGTGGTAGGTCGTCTAGCCTCCTTGATGATGTTCATACAGTCAGGGGGCAGGTTTAGGTAGCCAAACTCTATGACCTCAGGAGCCAGATTGCAAGGCTTAACTGTTGCGGATCTGGGTGCTGAATGTCTCCATGGCTCTGAGTGAAGAGCCTGGGTGTGAGTTTTAGTCGCTGGTGGGGCACCACTGAAAGTTCTAGGAACGTGGTGTACCAGGCTTGCCTCGACCACGTTGGAGCAACTAGGATTTGTGTCATGGAGTGCTGCCTCAGTTTGCGCGCCACTAGCGGTATGAGTGGTGCTGGAGGAAAAGCGTACGCAAATCTGTTTGACCAGTTCATCCATATCGCATTGCCCTGAGACTGCGGGTGTGGGAACCTGGCGGCGAAGGTGTGGCACTTTGCGTTTTCTGGTGTGGCGAAGAGGTCTATCTCTGGATGACCCCACTGCTGGAAATATGGTCAAGCTATCCAGGCTGATGAAGGCTGATAGCCAGAAACCGGTCCTTGGATGCTTGATTCCGGTCTGGGAAAGACATGGCTTGGTAGTTCGGACTGGACTGTTCCCATGAGGCACAGGGTCAGAGCTGATTTGCATATAGCCAGTGTCTAACCCAGGGTGGTGTGGAGTGCAAAAAAACGATGGATTTAGGCCCAGATCCTTGTACTGGGGTGAATGTATGACATTGTTCTACATTCTGTCCATCAACTGTGTTTTTTGCAATTTTCACCCCGAGTGGGCTGGGTATGCTCAGACGTGAGTCCCAGGCTCTCCACACCACTGGAGTCAAGCTATCCAGGCTGATGAAGGCTGATAGCCAGAAACCGGTCCTTGGATGCTTGATTCCGGTCTGGGAAAGACATGGCTTGGTAGTTCGGACTGGACTGTTCCCATGAGGCACAGGGTCAGAGCTGATTTGCATATAGCCAGTGTCTAACCCAGGGTGGTGTGGAGTGCAAACAAACGATGGATTTAGGCCCAGATCCTTGTACTGGGGTGAATGTATGACATTGTTCTACATTCTGTCCATCAACTGTGTTTTTTGCAATTTTCACCCAGAGTGGGCTGGGTATGCTCAGACGTGAGTCCCAGGCTCTCCACACCACTGGAGTCAAGCTATCCAGGCTGATGAAGGCTGATAGCCAGAAACCGGTCCTTGGATGCTTGATTCCGGTCTGGGAAAGACATGGCTTGGTAGTTCGGACTGGACTGTTCCCATGAGGCACAGGGTCAGAGCTGATTTGCATATAGCCAGTGTCTAACCCAGGGTGGTGTGGAGTGCAAAAAAACGATGGATTTAGGCCCAGATCCTTGTACTGGGGTGAATGTATGACATTGTTCTACATTCTGTCCATCAACTGTGTTTTTTGGAAATATGGTTGGAGCACCGAGGGATGTATCTCCTACTCGTGCATCTGATGGCTGTGTCTGCAGAGCAGATCCGCCATGTGGTTGTCCTTGCCTGGGAGGTGTTCTGCCATGAGGAACATGTTCCTCTGAATGGCCCACTTCCACATGCACTGTGCTAGGTGGGACAACTGTGGAGAGTCCGTCCCCCCCTGCTTTTGAATGTAATACGTTGCAGTCATGTTGTCCGTCCGGATAAACACGACTTTGTTGCAGAGATGCAACTTGAATGCCTTCATCGCCATGAAGATTGCCATCAATTCCAGGAGGTTGATGTGCAGGCGTTTCTGCTGTGTGGTCCACAGTCCCTGCACAGTATAATGGAGGACATGAGCTCCCCAGCCCTGGAGAGATGCGTCCGCTGTTAGCACCACCTGTGGTACAGGCTCCTGGAACGGTCGTCCCCTGCAAAGGTTTTGTGTGTTCCACCAATGCAGAGAGTTGTATGCACGACTGGTCACCAACACTAGGTCTTTCAGCTGTCCGTGAGCCTGGTTCCACTGGTGTGCTAAGCATTCCTGAAGCGGACGCATGTGTAGCCTCGCGTGAGGGACTATAAAGATGCAGGAGGCCATCATGCCTATCAGCTGCATGAACACTTGCGCTGGGAGTGAGCGTTGTGGCCTGAATTTTTGAATCAGCACCTGCATGCTGTTGACTCTCGCTGAGTTTGGTCGCGCAGTGGCAGAGAGAGTGTTTATCTCCGCGCCTAGGTACTGTTGTACAGGGGCGGGTTGAAGATGAGACTTTGGGTAATTGAGTGAAAATCCTAGACTGTGTAGGAGGTGAATTGTGCGGGACATGTGGCTGGCACACTGCTGGGCCGACTTTGCTTGGACAAGCCAGTCGTCTAGATACGGGGAGACATGGATGTGTTGTTTCCGAAGATGCGCGGCCACTGTCGCCAAGCATTTGGTAAACACCCTGGGGGCAGTAGTGACCCCGAAAGGCAGGACCTTGAACTGGTAATGCTGGTTGTTGATGGTGAACCTGAGATATTTCCTGTGACTGGGGTGCATGGGAATGTGGAAATAGGCATCCTTCAGATCTAGGGTTGCTAGGAAATCCCCCTGACTGAGCAGCGGCAGAACTTGCTGTAAAGTGAGCATGTGAAAGTGTTCTGATAGGATGTATTGGTTTAGGGGTCTGAGGTCCAGAATGGGCTTGAGGGATCCGTCTTTTTTTGGGATTAAGAAGTACAGTGAATACACCCCTGTACCCTGTTGTTCCAAAGGCACGAGTTCTATGGCCCCCTTCTGCAGCATGGAGATGACTTCTTGCTGCAATAAGTGCATGTGCTCTGCGGACATAGGACGGAGCCTTGGGGGTATGTTGGGTGGAGTGGAGGTTAATTCTAGACAATAGCCGTGATGTATAAGCTGTCTCACCCACCTGTCCGTGGTAATGCTTTCCCGGCAGGAACTGCTGAAGTCTCCCCCCGACCGGAGTGGTATGGGCGGGGGGCAGTGACAAGACGTCACTGTTTGTTAGTGGTGGAGGATCTGGCATTATTATTTCCACGTCCTCTACCTTTGGTGCTGTTTCCACGGTATCCGCCCCTATTGTTCTTGTTATAGGTGGATTGTGTGCCTCCCTTGGTGTATTGGGCTTGTTGCGACGTTTGACCTCTAGAAGCTCCCCTGTTACCGGAGCGACGAAAGGAACTGCCCCTGAACTGTTGAAACTGCAGAGCTCCCATGGATTTTGCAGTTTGTGTCTTTTTTTAATCTTCTCGAGTGGTGTCTACCTCTGGACCAAACAAGAAGTCAGGGTTAACTGGCTGATTAAGTAGACTAGTTTGGATTTCTGACTTGAAACCAGAGATGCGGGGCCAGGCGTGCCTTCTGAGCATCACGCTAGTGTTGATGGCCCTAGCCGCAGTGTCCGCTGCATCCAACGCACACTTAATGGACGCGTTGGAGATCAACTTCCCTTCCTGTATAAGCATTTCTGCTCCCTCCTTATAAGCATCTGGCAGGTGTTGCAGGAGCTGCTCTAACGTGTCATAGTGGGCCCTGTCATATCTTGCTAACAGGGCCTGTGTATTGGAGATCCTCCAAATATTAGCTGCTTGTGCTGCTATACGCTTCCCAGAAGCTTCTAAGATCTTAGATTCTTTTTCCGGAGGAGGAGCATCACCAGTTGTCTGAGAGTTAGCCCTTTTACGAGCATTAGCCACCACTAAGGAGTCCAATGGGAGTTGGCCTCTGATATACGTAGGGTCCACTGGCGCAGGCCAGTACTTCCGTTCAATCCTGGGGTTCACCACCCTTGCTTTAGTGGGCTCTTTAAAAATGTCGCTAGCATGTTTGAGCACACCCTTGAGCATAGGCAGACTCTTTACAGATCTTTCCGATGTTGAGAATGTATCAAAGAGAAAGTCTTCCTCCACAGGGTCAGCGTGCATGTCGACATCATGGTTAAGGGCTCCCCTTTCAATTAGTGCGTTAAACGCAGCAGTATCTTCAGTAGGCGAAGTTTTGACTGCATATGACTGAGTGTCAGGGGTGGTGTGTGGTTCATCCGGGTCAACAGTGTCAGCCCATGGCTGGGACTCATCCTGATCTGTGTCAATGGGATAGTTAAACTGGTCCTCATTGTCCCCTTCCTCCACATCCTCAGTGACAGGTGTGGGAGAGTAGGCATAGTCCTGCCAATAGTGCTGTATGGGTTCAAAAAGTGTAGGAGATGCTGTCGAGTCCCTCTTTTTCTTTAGTGGTATCTTGTAAGACTCAATGGGAGTTTCAGGCTGATTTTCCGTTTATAAACGGTGAGTCGACCCGAAGGGGAGTCGATCTACAATTTAGACTGTTCGTCATAGGACGGTGGCTGGAACAGAACGTCTTACGTCCGAGGCTTGGTGGGTGCATCTCCCGTCGTGGACTTGGATGAGTCGGCAGCCTTTGGGAGTTGGACAGTTTTAGGCCGTGCCATGGGTGGCAGGCCATATTTTATCGGCGCCATAAGCATAGGAGAAGAGCCCACTTGCTTGGAAGTCTTGGTCTTCGATCCAACAGACTCCGACAGGTCTGTGGGCTTGTGGCTCTTTGTCGACTCGGGTCGTTGCTGGCAGCAGGTACGCCCGCGTGCTTCGACGAGGTCTGTTCCTTCGGGGCGAGTTTGGATTTCGGCTCGAAGGCCTTGACTAACTGCGGTTTGTGAATCTTCGGTTCGATGGCTTTTTGTGCCTTGAGTCCCTTGGAAGAGTCGCCATCTTTGAAGCCGGACGTCGACGTGAGTGTGACGTGTTTAACAGTAGACACGGGCTTCGTCGCTCCGATCTTCGGGTCGACGCCCCCTGTCGACCCCGAGGGATCGAGCACACGCTTAGACTTGGTAGGTTCCGAAGTCGTCAAGCCGATGGTAGTTTTCACCACTTTCGGTTTCGATTTAGTGTCTGTATGTTTTGATTTCTGTTTGTCCACTGACTGTGGGCGTTCGACCGATGGCTCATCAGAAATGTTCTTAGTCCGGCCTCGAAGCGGGACTAGAGAACTGGTATGAAGATCTTGGCTAAGGCCTTCCGGCGATGCCTCGACCTGAGCCGTGGAAGAGTCTGTATGAGGCCCCGCTACTGCGGTTGGGCCTAGCTCCTCGCTTGAGTCGTCGTCGACGGCTCCAAGAGGTTGTACGTCGTCTCCTACCTCGACGATGTCTTCATCATGGACGTAGAGTTCTTCCTCGTCATTGTATGGTGAGTCTTGCTCCGATGCGGGATCCCAGTGCTGAGCAGGATCCTCTTCGATTCATAAAGGGGGTGGTGATGGACAGAGTATCTGAATTAAGCAGAACACTCCTACCCAGTCAAAAGATCAGGACTTGATCCATCACCGTTTTTTAGCTCACTGCACCATCCCAGCTCAGAACCTGGCTACATGCAAATTAGTCTGACCCGGGCCCAGTGCATCATGGGAACAGGGCAGACCAAACTACCAAGCCAATTCTTTACTGGAAAGGAAACAAGCTTCCGGGGACCGGTTTCTGGCATTACAGCTGTCTTCGGCCCGGCTTGCTTGAATCCTGATGGTGCAGTGAGCAAGGGACTCATGTCTGAGCATACCCTTCCACTCCTATAGTGGCCAAAACGATTCATAAAGGGGGTGGTGATGGACAGAGTATCTGAATTAAGCAGAACACTCCAACCCAGTCAAAAGATCAGGGCTTGATCCATCACCGTTTTTTAGCTCACTGCACCATCCCAGCTCAGAACCTGGCTACATGCAAATTAATCTGACCCTGGCCCAGTGCATCATGGGAACAGGGCAGACCAAACTACCAAGCCAATTCTTTACTAGAAAGGAAAAAAGCTTCCGGGGACCGGTTTCTGGCATTACAGCCGTCTTCGGCCCGGCTTGCTTGAATCCTGATGGTGCAGTGAGCAAGGGACTCATGTCTGAGCATACATACCCTTCCACTCCTATAGTTGCCAAAACGATTCATAAAGGGGGTGGTGATGGACAGAGTATCTGAATTAAGCAGAACACTCCTACCCAGTCAAAAGATCAGGGCTTGATCCATCACCGTTTTTTAGCTCATTGCACCATCCCAGCTCAGAACCTGGTTACATGCAAATTAGTCTGACCCTGGCCCAGTGCATCATGGGAACATGGCAGACCAAACTACCAAGCCAATTCTTTACTGGAAAGGAAACAAGCTTCCGGGGACCGGTTTCTGGCATTACAGCCGTCTTCGGCCTCTTCTTGTACACCCTCCTCGCCGTCACCCCCGAAGATGTTTTCTGGATCGGGTGCCGACTCCCACACTGACTGTCGAGCCGTGTGTCGAAGACGAAGAGTTTTCTTCGATCTGTACTTTGAACAGGCCATGCAGCTGGCCTTGTTGTGGTCCGGTGATAGACATTTATTGCACACCGGGTGCACATCGATGTGAGGGTATTTCGAGTTGCAAACGGGGCAGCGCTTGAACGGACTCCGTTCCATCGTCGATCGTCGATGGGCCTTTGGTGTCGAAAGGCAATCAGTCTTCGACGTCGTGTACCAACAAACTCGAAACAAGTAGAAGGCATTGAACGACAATACCGACTCCCCGAAGGCCTTTTGGCCTTGAGAAAGAGTATTTAAATATATTCCGAACTTGAGTTAAGAAGGTATATCCGAACCCAATGGCGGGAAAAAAACAATCTGAGCATGGAGAGAATGCACATGAGCACTGTAGTCCAGGGGAGGAGCCACCTATCTCGTGATACTTCGAAGACTCTTCCAGGACAACAATGTGCAATCATCCGGACCCAACAGTAGGCGGCAATCTATGCATAGATATAAATTCAGCAGTCCACATGCCTCGAACATAAAGATTTTGAGCCAACAGTGCTTTTCATATGGAGCTGGTTGAATGCAATCACTAGTTTTTGTGTGCGTGTAAGGGAACTGGATCTCACTTCCATCATTTTAGGTCTCGGCTACTCGACAGCACTTGCGCTGTATGTTGCAAGACATAATGTGGGCTTACCAAGAATATACAGGGGCTTAGATCCTGCCCTCTGCTTACCATTGGTTGGCTTTCCTCTCACTCATTTGCCTGATTCTTCTTTGTATACCAGCTTGTCATTCTTGTGTTGATCTTTCCTGTAGAGCATAGTCTCTTTATCATCTATTATGGCCGACTTTATGGCTTCCATTACTTGAAATCCAGGCACTACATTTTACTATAGGGTTAAGCACTCTACAAGACTACATGTGTTTTCCAGCTGTCTCCCTCATGTAATTATTTGCAAGACAGTGGTGTGATGCTCAAAAAACTAGCGGATCACCCAAGCCGATTACATTAATTTCATGGCAAAGAAAGTGGACTTACCAAAGATAGAGAAGTTTACCAAATAGAGGAAAGGAGAAAAAATATTTTAAAAAATCTACAGCTAAATATATATATTTATATCGAAATCTACTGCTTAATATATATTCCTAGTCTGGCATAAAAAGCAAAAGAGCCAATTTGTGAGTTCCAAAATGAAGGGAAGACCTGGACACGATGTGAAACTGATGGTAGTGATTAATGTGGTGTAGTGACTTTGTGACAGATCTGCCAATTTTCAGCTCTATTGGCTGCTAACATCATCGGATGCAGAAGAACAGATTTGATGTCATACATGACATACCTTTGGGACCGCAACGGGTGAAGAAGATGGTCTAGATGAGCCTGGAGTTGGCAGCACATTACAGCTCTGTGTTCGATGCTGTCCTGGCAGGCTAGGGGAAGCCGTTTTTGCAACAGTTTTTGAACGAGGAAGAGAGGTACTTGTTTGAGCTAGAGGTTCTTTCTTCTTTGAAACTGCTCCACACTCTGAAAAAAGAAACACTAGTTTAGTCAGACTAGATACGATAGCTGGGAATTCCAATTCCTGTGAGTCAATTAAAAAAGGAGGGAAAATTACATTTCACCAATTCATTAAAGTGGGCATAGTTTAAAAATGAAGACATCAAAAAGCCAACTCTTGTTCAGCATATCAAAGAAAAAAGTGATCCAAATGTGATGGGTTACATTTCTTATATAATTCTACTATTCGGTGAACAAAAAACAGAAACATGTTTATGCACTTTCTGGGCCCAGTTTTCAATAAACCCTTGGTTAATATCAATGACTGTGTTCCAAATGTCCCAAAGTCGCAGGCTTTGTAGCACCAAAAGCTACCACTCAACCAGTACCTAACAATCCCAATGTCACTTATACTAAACCAGTGTTGCTCCCCTATGAGCCAAAGAAAAATACGCCCTGTGCTCACAAGTGTCTAATTTCCTACTGTCCAATATTGGATTTATACCCTGCTCTCATGTATAGCACCCTCCTTTTTAATACTGTCCACACTTTGGTTTCTTCCCCAATAAACATCACAACTCTACTGCTTCACAATCACATGTTTTTAATGTAAGCTTGGAAAGGGAAATAAACACCACACAGGCAAATTATTGCATCAGTGGACAGTTTCATTCCTGTACATGAATCCGAGTTAGTAACAGATCACTGTTTTGATGTGAGCAACCATTCTATGTCAGGACCAGAGGCGAGGATTATGCTGTAACTTCCTTTATTCCTACAGCCAGCAGTGTTCAACTCAAACAGATAACAAAAAACTAGCACTCCCCAAGGTGCTCTATGCATAATGTCCACCAATCAGCATGCCCGGTCATCCCCGAAGGCTTGTGCTTCCTGGATCACCTCTCTTTCTTTCCTGCTGCCACGCAGTCAAGTTAATTTTTCTTGTTTCTCATCATATTTCATGTGTTAGGACATTGATATGTGGCTAAAATGCTTTATTTATGATCGTATTGCTCAGCTACAGTGATATTGTTTACATTTGCTTACTTTTGTGCCAGTGGTACCGTTTGCTGATTGTATTTCCATACTATTTCAGGTTCTCACACGAGCGTGTGTTTTCTTTTCGCATCGCCTAGTCTATTCGGTGGGCGCGGTAGGGGGGAAACCCGCTGCGGTACAGTCTGCACGCCCGCGGCGGCTTCTTTCACTCGGTGCGATTTTTTCTGTTGAGCGGCGCTGATGCGCAATTCTTCAATGCTTAGTATGCTTTGAGGGGCCGCGGGAGCACTCACGGTAAGCTATTCTCGCAGCCCCTGCCTTCGCCGCATTGCGCGTCACATAACTGGGGGGCGCGTGAGTGGTCTCGCTGGTCCGTGTCGCTTCCTGTGGCGGGGACCAGCGAGTTCGAGCGCGCCCACGGTTCAGAGAGGATGCAGAGCAAATCGGTGGCGGGGAGTCTGGGACCTTGACACCTGCTTGCAGGTTGATTGATTTGCCCTTAAATTCACAGCGGGACACCCTTTGGGGTCAGACCTTTTGTAGTGAGTGGCAAGCAGAGCACATTCCTGCAGCTCGCTTACTGTGGTGAGGGGCAGGCCCAGACTTTGGACACCCGGTGAGTGCAGGGTGAGTCACCCCTTGTTCTGCCCAGCAGCTGGGCGGCACAAAATATAGCGCTTTGCGCCTTTAAATCCTGCCTTCCTGGCCCTGTATTAAGGGAATTATAGCATTTCCTTTGACAAGAAGTTCCTACCAGGCGATGGAGGCTGAATACTCAGAAGAGGAGACCCTCCAAGTCATTCCTTTGGATGACGAGTTTTGTGATGCGGTCGACACATCCATTCATAGTGCTGTAGAGGCGGCAATAAGGCCCTTTGAACGCCACATCATGAAATAGGCTTATGCTATCCAAGCCGAGCAGCCCCAACGCGATAAGAAACAGAAGCTTGGCAAGGAGCCCGAACAAGGGCCGTTTGAGCATCTGAAGACAGTGTTTCTGGTCAAAACTCAGCTTTTGGAGCAGGATTTGACCCTGAAAATCCCGGAGGAGCCACAATTTTCTGGTGAAGGTGACGAGGATTAGGAAGGGGACGCCCAGGACGAAGCAGGTCAGTCCACCTCATGGTATCCCAGCGTTCCCCCATCAGAGCCTTCTGCTCAGCCCAAAGGACCCGCAGACATGTAGGTCCGGAGGACCTGGTGCATCCCTGTTCATCTGCATGGCTTTCCTCTCCAAGGGTGACAGCGTTTGTGGTGAGTCAGCTTCGCAAACCTCTTTGGAAGGAGGTTAGGGCCTGCCTTAGGGCTGAGTGCCCCCGGCTAACCTTGCCAGGCAAGGTGGCCACTACACCAGAGGTCGACCAGAAGATGGCGACTTTCCTTCAGAAATACATTAGAGACCCCAAAAAGGGTAACGACAGGTCCTGGAAGAACTGCCAGGACAAACTCCTGGACTTGGCTAGCCCCCTCACGAAGATTCTGGAATTAGCTGAGGAGGCCAAGGCTTCAGGATCTACCTTGTCTCCTGAACGCATCTCTAATTGGGCTCAAAGGACAATTGTTTTCTTAGGAAACGCCAACTGCGCCCTCTCTACTGAGAGGCACCGATCCTTGCTCAAAGTGGATCCCAAGCTAGGAGACCTGGCCTCTTCGGAGGCGGGCACGATTGCAGATGGCGGCTTGTTCGGGGACTCTTTTATAAAGGAATTGACTAAATTCGTCTCTACATTTACATCTCTGGACAAGGCGCAGACTTCAATAAAGAAGGTGTTCTGCCCGCGTGTTTTGTCAGTGCCAGTTGTGGCAGGGGCCGCTCGGCCGGCAAGTTTTACACGCACGGCCCGCAGAGAGGCAGAAAGAAAACCGCAGATCCAGGACGGCCAGAGTTCTTCCAGTCCCGCCGGGGCTCCAGAGGCAGAGGTGGCAGAGGCCGAGGCCAGCAAATGGCCGGTTCAGGTGAATGCCTTTCCACTGTCACACTTCGAGGTGTGGGGGCAGGTTGGCTCTTTTCAAGAGCAATTGGAAAACCATTACCTCAGACGCCTAGGTGTTGCAGACCGTAAAGGGTTTTCAGGTAGAGCTTTACGGAACTCCTGTGCAGGACAGTTGACCCCGACCTCTGTTTTTCGCACGAGACAGGCCACTCTCGTCCACAAGGAGGTGGAAGACCTCATGCGTAAAGGAGTGATAGTCCCTGTTCCCTTGCATCCACAGGGTTTTCTCAGCAACATCTCCGTGGTAGACAAGACGGATGGCGGTCAACGCCCCCTCATAAACCTCAAGGAATTCAACCAGTGGCTGGTTTACTGCCACTTCAAGATGGAGGGGATCCATCTGCTGCGCAACCTTTTGCAACCCGGAGATTGGATGGTCTGTTTGGATCTGAAGGACGTGTATCTGACGGTGCCCGTTTTTTGCCCCCACCGGCGTTTCCTGCAGTTTATGGGGAGAGATCAGGTCTACGAGTTTGCGACCGATCCCTTTGGCCTTTCGTCAGCACCGTGGTGCTTCACGAAGGTGCTCAAGCCGGTAGTGGAAATGCTACGAGAGAGAGGTCTACGCCTCATTGTCTACTTGGACGATATTCTGTTGTTGGAACAGTGCCCAGAGAGGCTGGCCGGTCGTCTCATAGAAACTACAGAGTTATTGCAGCATCAGGGCATTAACAAGTAATCCCTTCTGGTTCCTTCAAGGCAGGTGACATTCCTAGGGTTTACCATCGATTCGGTGGCTCGGGCCCTAAGCCTTCCTCCCAGGAAGATCGTCAAATTCTGTAGGGAGGTGCGCAGGGAAATGAGTTGGTGGCTCGGCCATATGGAAGCCTGGAATGACAGAGCCATCTTTGGTTGCGATCAGGATTTGGTCATAGGAGTCAGACGCCAGCAAGCTGGGTTGGGGGGCTCGCTGCGGGGACTCATCTACAGGAGGAAAGTGGTCCGCGGCGGAAGGCCAGTTGCACATCAATTGCCTGGAATTGATGGGCGGGTCTTTTGCCATTCGCTGTTCGACCAAGGACAAGGTCTCGCGCAACTTCCTGTTGAAAATGGACAATGTCTCCGCGGTGCGTTACATCAACCACCTGGGGGGGGGGGGGGGGGGGGTCGAAGTCCACGGCATTTGCAGATCTGGCCAAGGATCTGTGAGACTCATTTTATCTGTCCCACATTATCTCGGTGTTGGCGGAGCACCTTCCAGGAGTCGCCAATGTGGTGGCGGATCGGTGCTCCAGGAGTTGGACGTATGTGAGCCTATGGCAACTTCAACCAGGGGTTTTTCAGTGCCTCAACAACACATGGGGTCCGTTTTCAGTGGATCTTTTAGCGCCTAGGTTGGAACACCAACTGCCAAGGTTTTAGAGTTGGAAGCCGGACCCTCTAGCAGCAGCAACCGATGCTTTCCTACAGGATTGGTCCGCGGACACGGGCTATGCTTTTCCCCCATTCGCAATGATCATGCGACTCACGACTCAGGTTCGCAGGTAGCGAGCAAGAGTGGTTTTGATTACCTCGTATTGGAAGTCTCAAGTGTGGTTTCCAGTTCTTCTGGAACTCTCTTGGGATTCTCCAATCCTACTACCCCGAGATCCTTTTCTTCTGAGGGAACCCCAAGGTCTCCCTCACCCCCTTCTCCAGCAAGGAAGGATGCCCCTCGATGTTTTGCATGTTACTGAGGGGCGTTCGCTTGATGCTCCCTCCGGTACCCAGGTATTCTTCTTTGTGGGACATTAACAAGCTCCTTCGTCTGTTTAAGTCTTGGCAGGCCAATAGATACCTGTCCAGGAAAGAGTTGTCGGCAAAATTAGCAATGCTTTTATGCCTGGTTTCATGTTGCAGGGTCTCAGATGTTAGAGCCCTGGACATCTCAGGTAGAGTGTATACTCCTCAAGGAGTTACGTTCCATATCGTCAGGAGGACGAAATCTGATTCTAGGATCATTTCTTATCCATCTTTCGATCATTCCCCTAAGCTTTGTGTGGTCAGATGTCTTAAGGAATATGAAAATTTGACTGAGGAGACTCCCCGGCCGGGCGAAGGTCAACTGCTGATTTCACTGCGTAAGCCCTTTAAGGCAGTTACACCAACGATAGCACGTTGGATCAGATGGGTGATACAGGAAGTGGGCATAAATGTCTATCAGTGCGGCGCCCATTCTGTGCGAGGAGCCATGGCGTCAAAGGCCTTCTCCCTGGGTGCCAGGTTGGAGGATACCCTGAACACGGCAGACTGGTAATTGGACTCGATGTTTAAGAGATTCTATTTTAAAAAAGTCGTGGATATGACCTCGCTGGTGGTGGATAAGCTTTGAACGAGCATAATCCTCCCCTCCGGGCATGACATAGAATGAAAAATTTCCTAGTAACCATGACGGAAAGTTTCAATTCTATTAAGGAGGCAGAGCGTGGATTATTCCCACCCAGGGATCTAACGAACTCCTGTCCCCGCCCGGGATTCAGTTTCATAACTTTGCCTTCTTTCAGGTGAGCTAGGCCTCGTATGGTATAAGTATTCTCTTATATGGTTGTTTCAGAAGCATTCCTTGAGTCATCCTGCTTCTGTTGTTTATTGGCTTATTGATTGTCTTTGGGCTGGAGAACAGAGTCATGGGCCTCTGGTTCTTTCTTTCAGGATCTGATGAAGCCAAGAACGAGTGACGAGTTGGAAATTGGTTCTGGCCGCAGTCTCAAAAGTGGAGGTGATCCAGGAAGCACACGCCTTCTGGGATGACGGGGCATGCTGATTGGTAGACTTTATGAACTGCCCAGAGCACCTTGGGAGTGCTAGTTTTTTGTTATCTGTTTGAGTTGAACACTGCTGGCTGTAGGAATAAAGGAAGTTGCAGCATAATGCTCACCTCAGCGTCCTTAATAGAATTGAAACTTTCTGTCATGGTTCCTAGGAAAATTTTCATTCTCTTCAAAGATAAAATTAGGACAGGCATTAAGAGATCATTCCACACATTCAAGTTTGTTGGATTTAACAAGGTCCAAAAAATGTTTCTTTATGAAGAACAAAATAACCTAACAGTCAATGAATCCAATTATTGTCTCAAATGATTTTAAGATGGTTCATATGAAGTATATGGGTTGTATCTGCTGAAGTTTCTTTACAGATTGGAGATATCTTGATAATAAAGGAAGAAGATCACAATGCTCCTGTGACGGTATAGTTGTGATTTGCAGAGGAACGTTCACAGTCAAGGATTTAGAAGAGTTCTCTTTAGGGAAACTATGCGTCTAAAACATTTAGTAACACTGGCTTTATGTTCCTTCTGGAAATTAAGAATGACTACAATGGAAAGAATGTATGAAAGTACAGAGATTTTTCCCGGTTGGTTCCAATAGGTTCTACATTTGCGTAAATATTACTGGACAGTCGAGGTATTAACATAACAATTGATTCAAGGCCCTGCATGCTCCTTGTCCCTTCCACAAGAGAAATGTACATGGTTTCGTACAAAGGCAATACTAACGAAAGCGGTGGAAATCCAGGAACTAAGAGGTCCTTAAGCCAATGTTCCAGGTAACCTGTCTCCCAGCATCAAAGGTCTCATTCAGTGAAAACCCAACAGTGAAATGCACCTCTACTTCTGGAAATACTTGGCAGTGAAAGGGAATGCCAAGAACGATGTCTATGCCTTAGCAGATCCCCATCAAGTCCCAAGGTAAAGACATGAGCCACACTAAATTGACCAAACGTCGCAACAAACCCTATGCCCGCACACCGAATGATCAGGGATCCCTCAAGTCAAGGGATCAGCACATCAGCTCAAAAAAGCACAAGTAGAGAGCAGTGTGAGAAAGGAAATCCATTGAAAATACTGCCTCCCCAACACAAAAGGTTCAAAGATGTGTAGAATGCTTAAAGATGCGAAAAAATCAACACAAAATGATTTAAATTAAGTGAACGATTGAAGAGCACTATTCAGATCCCATTTCCACAAACTAGAAAACATCTGAAAAAAATCACTCTCTCTCTCTCGCTCTCTCTCCCTCCCTCCCTCCCTCCCTCCTGTGAGGAGCATGAAAGCAACCAGAACAAACAAGTTGAGTGGGGAGAAAAGCACAGCAACTTAACTGTGGAGCAGAGAGCTCCATGTTCAGATATGGGTCTTCATCACCGGGTTTGGGAATGGAACGTATTTAATGTGACGATAGTAGGTGTCAATTTGCATTAAAACACTGTTGAGCTTATGTTGGTGTGCTCATTGCTGGGCATGCACTGGAAGTACTGATTAGGCGGGCTTTTTTATCAGCGCTCTTCCCCATGGCTCACTTACATATAATACCACTGCAAAATTCCCCACTATTGGAGCTAAAGCACCACAGTGCCAAAACTTAAAAGAAGTTTTTTTTTAGACTACTTACATCTTTGGGTAGTTTTTAATTCAATTACAGCCTTTTCAACAAAAGACAGAAAAGGCTGCTTAAGACTGGTCATGTTTGAAAAAGATTTGGACAAACAAAAAAAATGCATTCCGTTTATATAAGAAATATAACCTCAAAAGCTTTGTGAATACAAGCATTCTATGAAATGTCATAAGACATACAGTGCAATATGTCTTATGGTTGTGGCATTACTGTTTGTGCATTTACATGCGCATATATCATTGAATCTGGGAATCTAAAACTTTACAATATGATAAAATTTGCAGCACCAATTGGCTAGGGATCAGTTTAACAAATGTATCGACTTAACGTGTACGTTAAGTGTGACTTCATTAGTTTTTGTTTGTGCATAATGGTAATATAGGTATAAAGCAAGTACAATGGAAGATTAGCCAAAGATTTCGTAGGTGCTGTTGAGGACAAACCCACCTGAATGGAGGAATCCATTGCGGAATGTCAGAGGAGTTCTGTCACTACAGATCTCCGTTTGCGGGCTGTAAACTTGCAAACCTGCTTGTAGTTTCTCTATGCAACAGTGGAGTTAGGGCGGGCGGTATGGAAAAATATGGGGAAAAAACATAAAACATAACACATGAAACGCAAACTGAGTAACAAAACAAGGGATTTGACATTACATGGGTGCATTTAACCATACCACATGAGAATAAGGCATTAGCATGTTGGAATACATTCTTACAAATTTTATGCAGGCTCTTGCCTGCCAAAATGAACATATGCGGTCACGGATATGGAGATATATATATATATATATATTTAATCAAGTGCAATTCCTTCGGTCTTTGCTCAAACTAAGAAATGCTTTACTTGCCTTAATGAATTTCTTATGAGTTACAAGTTTTCAAGTTCTATCACAGACTCTAATATTTGCTTGGTCAACTTCGAAGAACGGACTTCTTCCAAATATTTTTTCTGACTCTCTCGATTCAACAGGCCCAAGAAAAGAACCTCTCTTTCCCAGTTGGGCACCATCTTAGGAACTGGGTCAATGACCTAATTCTAGGTATGTAACTCGTTGTGAGAACAGGAAGGGGAATAAGCACTGGCAAAGCCAATAGGTCTCGCCTATGCAAGGGCTGATGGCTTTGCCAATATGTTGTAGCCATTTTGTACACCAGTGTGGCTGCTGTTCAGCATGACTAAAGGTTAGAGGGGTAAAGGAGAGTGGCTTGGAGTGGAGTATTATGGAGTGGTGTAGAGTGTCGTGGAGGGAGAACAGAGTCAGAGTGGAAGGGAGTGGAGTTGATTAGAGTGGAAGGGAGTGGAGTGGAGTAGAGTGTCAGAGTGGAATAGAGTGTGGTAGAGCAGAGTGGCATTGAGTGTCGTAGAGTGGTGCAGCCGAATGGCGCAAAGGTGTTGTGTACAGTTCAGTAGAGTATTGTAAAGTAGAGTGATGTGGAATTAATTTTCTTAGAGTGGAGTAGTGCAGGAGAGTGCAATGGATACCGTGGAGCAGAGTGCCGTGGAGCGTCTGAGTAGAAAGTGGCATGCAGTGGCATAGAGGAAGTTGTGTAGAACAATGTACAGTAGGGTAGTGTTGGGGAGTAAAGGTGTAGAGTGGAGTAGAGTGCAGGTTTAGAGTGGGGTAAAGTGCCAGTGTAGCATGCAGGCGTAAAGTGGTGTAGAGTGCTTTGGAGTAGAGTGAAGTGGTGCAGAATAGATTAAAGTGCCATGGAGGGATGCACAGTGTAGCAGCATACAGAACATTGGTGTTGTGATGAGTGGTGCAGACTATAGTGCAGTAGTGTAGAGTAGAATAGAATAGAATGGTGCAGAGTGGTGTGGTGCAGAGTAGAGTGGTGCAGAGTGAAATAGAATGGTGTAGAGTGAAGTAGAGCAGAGTGGCACTGAGTGCCGTCTAGCAGAGTCAAGCGGCCCAGAGTAGAATAGAGTGATGCAGAGAAGAATAGAATTGCGCTGAGTACAGTGGCTAAGAGCATAATGGTGTAGAATGGCATGGAGTGGCATAGAGTACATTTTCCAGACTAGAGTACAGTGGCGTAGACAGGAGTGGTGCAGGGTAGTGTGGAGGAGCATAGTGTAGTGGAGTAAAGCGCAGTGGAAAAAAGTAGGGTGGCGCAGATTAGAGTGGCGTAGAGTAGATCGACAGAGTGGAGTAGAATGGCATAGAGTGCCGTGAGGTAGAGTAGATTGTTGGAGAGTGGAGTGGTGAGAGTGGAGTGGAGTGGAGTGGTGTAGATTGGAGTGGTGTAGAGTGGAGTGGTGTAGAGTGAGTGGTGCAGGATGGAGTGGTGCAGGATGGAGTGGTGCAGGATGGAGTGGTGCAGGATGGAGTGGTGCAGGATGGAGTGGTGCAGGATGGAGTGGTGCAGGATGGAGTGGTGCAGGATGGAGTGGTGCAGGATGGAGTGGTGCAGGATGGAGTGGTGCAGGATGGAGTGGTGCAGGATGGAGTGGTGCAGGATGGAGAGGTGCAGGGTGGAGAGGTGCAGGGTGGAGAGGTGCAGGGTGGAGAGGTGCAGGGTGGAGAGGTGCAGGGTGGAGAGATGCAGGGTGGAGAGGTGCAGGGTGGAGTGGAGTAGTGTGGGGTGGAGTGGTGCAGGGGAGAGTACAGTGGCACAGAGTAGTGGCGTAGAATGCAGTGGCACAGAGTACAGTTTTGCAGGGTAGAGTGGCAGGGTGTGCACTGGTGCAGAGTAAAGTGGGGTAGTGTGCACTGGGGCAGAGTGGGGTAGTGTGCACTGGGATAGAGTAAATTGGGGTAGTGTGCACTGAAATATAGAGTAGAGTGGTGCAGAGTAGAGTAGAGTGCACTGGCATAGAGTGGAGTGGTGCCGAGTAGAGTGGGGTAGAGTGCACTGGCAAAGAGTAAAGTGGTGCCAAGTTGAGTGGGGTAGACTGCACTGGCATAGAATAGAGTGTTTCCGAATTGAGTGGGGTGGAGTTCACTGGCATAAAGTGGGGTGGTGATGAGTAGAGTGGGGTGCGATAGAGTGCACTGGCATAGAGTCGACTGGCATAGAGTAGAGTGGGGTAGAGTGCACTGGCAGAGTAGAGTGTTGCAGAGTAAAGTGGGGTAGGGTAGAGTGGAGTAGAGTAGGGTAGAGAGGCGTAGAGTGAAGTGGTGTAGAGTGGTGCGGAGTAAAGTGCATTGGTACAGAGTACAATGGTGCAGAATAGAGTGCTCTGTTGTAGAATGGTGCAGAGTAGAGGGCACTGGCAGAGTAGAGGCGTAGAGTGAAGTGGCCTAGAGTGCATAATCAGAACGGAGTGGTGCACAGTAGAGTGCACTGGCATAGAGTGGTGCAAAATAAAGTGCACTGGCATAGAGTAGCAAAGAGTAGACTGGCGCAGAGAATGCACTGGCACAGAGTGTACATTTGTACAGACACAGTTTTACTAATATAAATATACAGCACACAAACGATAATATGTGGAAATGTAATCCCCTAGTGTATTGATTTGTTTTCTTTGTATTAAAATATTTGTTTACACCACACTTCAGAATTACAAAAACAATGTGATTAATTCGTTTTTTTCCAATTCTGATATAGTCAAATATCTGGTCAGTTCCTTCACAGACATTTAAATGTGGTGTACTAGAAAACAAAATAACATCCCACAGCCTTCTCCCTCACATGGACACCCAGCAGGATTTTCACACAAATCCTCTCACTTTGAAGTCCGAGAAAGAAAAGTAAACACTAAGATCCCTCAGAAGACAAAGCCTGACAAACAAGTTTCTTACCTTCGGTAACAATATATCTGTAAGAAACATAGGTTAGTTATAGATTCTTTACCTTAGAATTACCCCCAGGCGTCAGACTGGATCTGGAAAGTTTTTCGTCAGCAGTACGCCTGTGTGTTGGAAGGTGGCTTCGGTGGTCGCCGTCGCCGAAATGACGTCGCTGTAGCTACATTGACGTTCTGTACACAACTTTCCACGCCAGAAGCGCAGAGCCATGCAAGACAATGACCACTGGTGCACAAAACTAGGGCCCTGAAAGGATGTCCTTAACCCTAGAAGTCAGTTCGCAGAACGGGGAGGATGGGTGGGGCGGTAAGGAATCTATAACTAGACTATGTTTCTTACAGATATATCGTTACTGAAGGTAAGTAACTTGTTCATCTGAAAGAAACAGTTAGTTACAGATTCCTCACCTTAGAATAGATACCCCAGCAATACCAACCCTGAAGGTTGGTCTGCAAACTAAGTTCACACCAGAAAGTCCTGGAGAACAGAACGCCCAAAGAAGCAGTCTTTCCGGGCTTGGCTGTCCAGGCAGTAGTGTTTGGTTGACAAGTGCAACGATGCCCACGTAGCTGCCTGACAGATGTCATTAAGGGGGACTCCCCGTCCCAAAGCATTGGTGGCTGCTGTTGTCCTGGTGGAATGGGCGCGCAGTTTTCTTTGCCCAAGAATAGCAAGCTTTGATGCACAGAACGACCCACCAGGAGATAGTCCGTTTGTCCACGGCCCGACCTTTTTTAGCGCCCACTTTACCAACAAAGAGCTGGTTGCACACCCGGCATTGTTTTGTGTGATCCAAGTAGAAGTAAGTATGAAAGGGGTTAGCCCTTAAAACTCAGGACCTGGGTCAGTTAGTCAGTACAAATAAGAATGGTCTGAGTGTAACAAATGTAATATACATATACATACAAATTCGAATAGAACCATGTTCACCTAGAAAGTTTAAACCAATCAAAAGAAACAATTTAGTTTTTTATATTTCTTTCCGGCGTTTTATTCAATCATAACCAAAGTTGTGTTGAGCAATTTATGTTAAAGACATGTAATTGTTTCGTCATTACATTCTGTATTCGGAATCGGTGCTCTCAGTGAAAAGGGAAGGGTAGGTGAGTACGTGAGGGGGACAGAGTAAAGGTGTTGTGACATAAATAGTTACATCCAAGTTAAAAATGAAAAAAAAACCTCTACAACCAAGCTAATGGGCAAAGGTTCCCAGTTTTACATCACACATAGATTTATGAGAATATATCTCTTAATTGGCTCCTATGGTGTGTCAAGGAAAAACAGCGTATTTCTACGTTTCGACCCCTGATACGCAAGAAGGGTGATTCACAGCCTCATGTTGGGGTCTTCGTCAGGAAGAGGAAAGAGAGCATCAGCCGACGGTCATTGAATGTGCCGTCTGCAGGAGGGGCTTTCAAATGCTCCGGTAGAATTGATGTGCCGGCGGAGACTAGGCACAGGTAGATCTATCCTCGATGGGGGTAATCCTCGGATGCAGGCTGCCGTGAAGTAACAGCGCGCGCCCGAACTAAAGAAGCAAAACGCACCGGCACTGAGAACCCCACCGCGAGTAAACACGCGTTTGAGAGAGCAGGGTGGAAGTGACAATCCAACCCTGAAAGACATACTACCCCCATCGAGGATAGATCTACCTGTGCCTAGTCTCCGCCGGCACATCAATTCTACCGGAGCATTTGAAAGCCCCTCCTGCAGACGGCACATTCAATGACCGTCGGCTGATGCTCTCTTTCCTCTTCCTGACGAAGACCCCAACATGAGGCTGTGAATCACCCTTCTTGCGTATCAGGGGTCGAAACGTAGAAATACGCTGTTTTTCCTTGACACACCATAGGAGCCAATTAAGAGATATATTCTCATAAATCTATGTGTGATGTAAAACTGGGAACCTTTGCCCATTAGCTTGGTTGTAGAGGTTTTTTTTCATTTTTAACTTGGATGTAACTATTTATGTCACAACACCTTTACTCTGTCCCCCTCACGTACTCACCTACCCTTCCCTTTTCACTGAGAGCACCGATTCCGAATACAGAATGTAATGACGAAACAATTACATGTCTTTAACATAAATTGCTCAACACAACTTTGGTTATGATTGAATAAAACGCCGGAAAGAAATATAAAAAACTAAATTGTTTCTTTTGATTGGTTTAAACTTTCTAGGTGAACATGGTTCTATTCGAATTTGTATGTATATGTATATTACATTTGTTACACTCAGACCATTCTTATTTGTACTGACCAAGTAGAAGTAAAGCGCATGTTTTGGATCCAGACCATGGAGCCTCTCTTCCTCTTTTGAAGGATGCAGAGGTGGAAAGAAGGCGGGCAAAGTGATGGTTTGGCCAATGTGGAAAGAAGTAACTACCTTGGGAAGAAAGGAAGGTCTAGTTCTCAGGATGAACTTGTCCGGATGGACAGTGAGAAAGGGAGGCTTGGAAGAAAGAGCTTGTAGCTCACCTCACCCTGCGTGCAGAGGTGATGGCCACCAGAAAGGCAATTTTCAAAGTGAGAAGTCTGAGAGGACCGTTATGTAGCGGCTCAAAGGGAGCACACATGAGATAGGTACGAACCAAGTTCAAGTCCCACTGAGGCATTACAAAGGGAACAGGAGGAAAAAGATGAGTAATAACCTTAAGAAATCTATTTACAACAGGGGGACGTGAAAAGAGAAGGCTTATCTGGAAGCCTAAGGAAGGTTGAAATGCCCGAGAGGTAGCCCTTTAGAGTGCCTAGAGCAGAGCCCTGCTGGGCCAAGGAAAGGGGGGACAAGAGAACCTCAAAAAGAGGGGCAGAAAGGTGATCCACAACCTTTGCTGTGCACCATGCCACAAATTTGTTCCATCTGCAGGTCTATACCATCTTAGTGGAGGGATGCCTGGCTGCCAAGATAACATCGCAGACTTCGAGAGACAGGTCAAACGACGTCATCTACAGCCACTTAATCTCCACGCAAGGAGGTGGAGGCTGGACAGGATAAGGTGGCGGACCATCCCCTGCTGCTGCGACAGAAGATCCTCCCAAAGAGGCAGTCTGATCGGAGAATCGATGGCCATGTTGAGCAGCTCGGGATACCAGACTATTCGTGCCCAATCCAGAGCCACAATAATGACTTGGCCCCGGTCGTGCTTGATTATCTTCAGCACTCTGAGCAGAAGTGCTATAGGCGGAAAGGCTTTTAGAGGACCGCAACTCCACTCGCGATGAAAAGAGTCGCCTAGCGAGTGCCGCCTTGGAAATTCTAACGTGCAGGACTGCTGACATTGCACGTTCTCTTCGTTGGCAAATAGATCTAACCAAGGCTCTCCCCACTGCTGAAAGAGACCTTGCACCACCTCCGAGTGAATATGTAATTCCTGATCCATCATGCACCTGCGGCTGAGTTCGTACGCCCTTGCGTTCAGAGACCCTGCCAGGTGTCGAACCCCCAGGGATATGCCCTGATGTTCCAGCCATGTCCAGAGGCAGAGGGCCTCCTGTCATAGGGTTCACGACCACACCCCGCCTTGTTTGTTGCAGTGCCACATGGGGGTGGTGTTGTCTGTGAACACCTGCACTACTCTTCCCCGGACAGAAGGAAGGAATGCCTTGAGTGCAAGACGAATCACCCAAAGCTCCAGAAGGTTGATGTGGAGCCCAGACTCCGCCGGAGACCAGAGGACTCTGATCTCCGCCTCCCCCATGTGGCCGCCCCATCCAAGTAGTGATGCATCGGTCACCACTGTGAACTCTGGTTGAGGAAGGGAGAGGGATCTGCTGTCGACCCAATCCTGGTTCGTAAGCCACTACTGCAATTGGTGTGCAGTGCCGTCCAAGATCTGGATGCAATTGGACAGATTCCCCCAATGTTGTGCCAACTGGAACTTCAGGTCCCACTGAAGAGCCAGCATATGCCATCTGGCATGGTCCAACATCAGGATGCAGGATGACATCAGACCCAGCAGCCTGAGGGTCATCCTGACCGAAACCCAGGATAGAGCCTGAAAGATCGGAATCATAGCCCGAATATCCTGCACTCGCTGTTTGGGAGGATAAACCCAAAACTGCGGCATGTTCAGAACCGCTCTGGTGAAGAGGAGATTCTGAGAGGTGTCAGAGGTGACTTCGGCACGTTGAACCCCAGCAAATGCAGGAGGTCAGTTGTAGTCTAGAGGTGGGAGACGACAGCCTGGGGAGAGCCCGCCTTCAACAGCCAGTCGTCGAGATAGGGGAAGACTGAAACCCTTGATCTGCACAGATGAGCTGCGACCACTGCCATCACTTTTGTGAACACACATGGGGCGCTGGTAAGGCCAAAGGGGAGCACGATAAACTGAAAGTGCTCGTGGCCTACCGTGAACCGCAGGCAACGCAGCTGGGCCGGAAGGACAGGGATGTGAAAATAAGCATCCTGCAAGTCCAACACTACCATCCAGTCTCCAGGTTCGAGGGCAGACAAGACCTGAGCGAGCGTCAACATTCTGAACTTCTCCTTCCGGATGAAGCGTTTGACGTTCCTGAGATCTAAGATAGGACGCAGGCCTTTGTCCTTCTTGGGCACCAGAAAGTAGTGGGAATAGCAACCACGACCTACTTCTGGGGTAGCAACACACTTGATGGCCCCCTTGGCCAAGAATGCCGAAACTCCCTGTGGGAGAAGGGCCAGATGATCCTCCGACATACGATGGTACTGAGGTGGCATGGATGGAGGGGTAGTCTGGAAGGGGAGGGAGTAGCCCCTTCGGACTATTTGCAAAATCCACCTGTCCAACGTGACTGTCACCAGTGGGGGAGGTGATGGTGAATCCTCCCGCCCACTAGCGTTTAGTGGCCCTGAAAGGTCGGACTAGGAGGGTTTGGAGGCTGCTGCAGAGGGGGCTGTGGTGGACTGGCCCGCCCGCTGGCCCCCAGAACCACGGCACTGGCTCCCACGTCCCCGCCCTCACAGAGATTGAACAGCTTGCGCCTCACTAAGGCCCTGGGTGTGACGTGGTGAGGCACCCTCCCCGTAGCCACGAAAGGGGCGAAAGGCAGACTGCACAAGGCGGGTGGTGGAGACAAGGACCTGGCCGTAGCCCGAGAGTCCATACAGCGCTCCAGCGTGTTTTCTGCCTTTTCGCCGAAAAGGCCACGGCCATCAAAGGGCATGTCCATAAGAGTGGATTGGACATCCCCGGAAAAAAACAGTCGACCGCAACCAGGTGTAGCGTCGAAGGGCTACTGACGTGAAAATCGTCCTGCCTAGTGCGTCGGCGGTATCCAGCCCACAGCGGGTGGTAAGTTTCGCTGCGTCTCTCCCCTCTGCAACTGCACGGGAAAGCATGGCCCGGGCCTCCTGCGGGCACTAGGGGCAGCACCTACGCCACCGTATCCCACACAAAGTGGGAGTAACAGCCCAACAAACATGCATTGTTTACTAACCGAAATCCCAAGGTGGTGGAAGAAAACATTTTCGCCCCAAGGTGGTCCAGCTTTTTGGGTTCCCCAGCGGGTGGTGCATTAGGGAATGCGCCTTTGGAAGTAGAGGCTTGGACCACCAAGCTCTCAGGGGTCGGGTGTTGGGAGAGGAAAGTGGGGTCGCCCAAGGCCGGGCGGTGGCGATGGGCAATCATCCGGTCCACAGGAGCCCCTGTGCTGAGCCTGGACCGGGTGCCCAAAAGGATGTCCGTGAGGGCTTCATTAAACAGCAGCAGGGGCTCCGAAGAGCTCGCTGCCGGTTGAAGGACCCCTGTCAGGAGGTTAGTCCTGACTGCCACTGTAGGTAGCTCGAGGTGGAGAGCCTTAGCCGCCCTACGCAACACTACTGCGTATGACGCTCCCTCCTCCGTAGCCACGGTAGGAGGAGACAACATGCCATGGTCTGGTGAATTATCCAGACCACTGGCTTCCCCGAGTTCCTTTCTCCAGTCCTGCTCATAAGTCAACTGGGCGGTTAAAGGGTCCCCAGATCCCTCCCAGTCCTCCTTACCCTCCTCTGGTCTCAAAAGAGCCAGGGTAGAACAGGGGCACAAACGAACCCATCGGGGTCGGATCCGGCGTCGGGCGATGCCGATCCAACTCCGCGTCTACCTCGAGGTGGAGGCCGGGGTCAACGTCAGCTGGGGACACAGCCAACGCCGGTTGCGGGCGTGGTGTGGTGGAAGCGTAACAAGGTTGACCGGTGCAGACCTGGATCCAAGGTGACCCTGCGGCGCCGAAGCCGCCGAAAACCCAGGGCCCCCGGCTGGATTTGCGGGGCCTGAAAGCACATCGGAGTCGGGCTGCCCAAAGATGGCGTGCATCGCTTCGTTGAAACTCCGAAGCTCGGCAAGGGTCGCACCGGGTCCCGGAAAGAGAGGGAAAACCGAAGTCGACCAAACAGGCTTCGCACGTGGGAGTGGCACCACCTGCATCCCTCATCGCGTCAGCCAACGAACGGGGAGAAGTCGAAGAGCAACAAAGCTTCTTCGACTTCCTCTTGTGCTTCAACTTTCCTGACTACGAGTGAGAAGACTTAGACGAAGAATGGTGTTAGCTCCGCGACTGGTCCCTTGACCTCCTCCGCGATCAGGACCTCAATCGTCGCGGAGCAGACTGCCGAGCCTCGAGTAGCTTTCGGGACCGCTCACGCAAAGTCTTCGGGCCACGTCCGGCAGTCGGAGCACGACTTGGGGTGAGGTCGCGCTCCAGGCAATAGAGCCACATGGGGTGCGGGTCCGTCACCACCATCAGTCGGTTACAGGAACCACAGGCCTTGAATCCGGGCATCCCTCGGGCACCAGGAGTCGATGGACTCAAAAAACGAATTCGACAAAAGTTGATAAAAAGTCAGTCGAAAAGTGACTAGAGGTACAGATCTCTCCGGATCTGTGCTTGCTGGCACGGAAAAAGAAAGAACTGATGTCAACACGCGAGGGCAACGTCTATGTAGCTACTGCGATGACATCGCAGCGACCACAACGCCGCCGACGAACGTAGAGTCGACCAACGCCACCTTCCGATGCGCAGGGGTACTGCTGACGAAAAGAAAAGCTTTCCGGATCCAGCCTGATGCCTGGAGGTCATTCTAAGGTAAGGAATCTATACCTAACTGTTTCTATCAGATATTTGAGCTCAGTCTTTGAATGCACAGCAAATGTGGCAAGATAAGATTAAGATTTAAACATCTGTTTACAGAAATCAAGCACTGATTGAAGAATACAGAACGGAAGAGATGAACTCAAGACAGACACCCTAAAACAAATACAGCCAGAAAATAGAAAGCAAGCAACATGAGTTACAAACCACAGTCCATGATAAGCAATGGGAGGAATAGATTCCCAGGGAGGCTTTCCAATGTCCCATATATATGTCATTAGCCAACCTAGGCTTCAACCTAAAAATGGACCCAAAACAGTGCTCTCATAAAGGCATGCATATCGGCACTCACCAGACCAAGGAACAGCTCATTAACACCTATGTGCCCCTAGTAACTACATGCAACCAAAAGGTACTAATTATTAGCCTGTTGGTCTCTTAGATGGACATGTATATTGCAGTCCACCATAGCTTATGCTTTAGTAGAAAAAGTTAGCCATGTCTAATTAAGGCTTTCATCCACAAACATTAACCAGTTCTAAATCACAAAAAATACAAAGCCATGCTTATTAACAGTGTAGAACAATATCCTTTAGGTCCCACAGGTCGTACTAAACGCCCTCTTAGAGGCTAATTTTCCTATCACATCTCTGCACAAGACATGTCACTAGACTGTAATGTGATAAGCAACCAACAAAGCAAACGTTTTAGTGGAGGAATACTGGCACAAATTGATATGAGTGACAGACAGCATCGAGATTAACGATTGGTAAAGAAATATAATAAAGCCTGGTGCCTGAAGAACTTTGTCATTTTCGAGAATTATATTTTGCCCTCTGAAGAGGAGTTTAACTATAGATATGTTACTGAGAAGTCTGGGAACTAAAAATGGACAGACAAACTTTAAATATAAAGGGACAGATGCAGCAAGCAATTTTTTTTTCGCGCAAATGGGCCGATTCACAGAATCGGCCCGTTTGCAATTGCAAAAAAATGCTTTTGCAATACATCAAACCCAATTTTGCGATTCAGTAACCTGTTACCGAATTGCAAAACGGGTTTGCGATTCGCTATTTGGAAGGGGCGTGTTTAGGGCGTTCCTGTCAAAATAGGGAATCCTAACAGAATGCATGATGTTTTGTGACCATGAATGCGGTCGCAAAACATTTGCATATTACCACCTACTTTAAGTATGTGGTAAGGCTTTCGTAAATGGGATGGGGTCTCCAAGGGACACCTTTGTCTTTGTAAATGTTTGTAATAGCATTTTTAAGAGCAGGCAGTGGTCTCACGGATCACAGCCTGGTCTTAAAAAAAGAAAAGAAATCTTTTTGTAAAGCATTTCGTTTTCCTTTAAGAAAAACAGGCTGCTTTACAAACAAAAAAGTATTGCTTTATTTAAAAGCAATCACAGACATGGTGGTTTCAGCAAGCCACCATCCCAGGGATTTTGCGACCTCATTAATATTCATTAAGTAGGTCATTTGCCACCCCTTAGGAATCGCAAAAAGTGTACTGCACACTTTCATGCATGCCGTTTTGCGATTCCCTAATTGCAAATCGCAAAAATTTGCAATCAGGGAATCACAAAACATTTTTGGATGCATCCGACCCAAGTAATCTCACAAGACTGCCTCATGCAAAAGCACATACTTCAAATTACATAACAAGGATTAAAAATGTTGTTTCGGTCATAATAGATTGAACATACAAGAAACCAATCCACAGAATACAAGATGATAAAAAAAAATGAATCTCATCTCATGCAATACTCAACAAAAAGGCCTATACTATTTCCTGGTGTTTTTGTTCAGTTACCGGGCTTCAGAACCAGTTTTCAAATTACTGAGGTAACACTAAAGTGGATGGATGGATGGATGGATGGGTTTTTATATAGCGCAATATCACCGCCAGGTCTCAAAGCGCTTTGCATTGGGAACCCGTCCTGGTTTTCCCTGTGAGATAGCCCCTACTGGGTATCCCCAAGGTGAAAGCCAGGCATCCCGCCGCGGGGGGCCGTAGTGGAGATTAAGCAAGCTATTGCCCAGAGTTGCAGAGTGTGAACCTGTGATTCGAGTAGGCACCGAAGCGAGAATTACCGAGTCCGTGGACATGTTGGGCTCAAGACCCTGCCGCGTCGGGAATTGAACCCTGGTCCCGGGTCTGATCTCAGCGTCCGGGTCTGCCTCCTCTAACCAGTGAGCCACACTTCTCCAAATTAACAGCGCAAACAGGCATTCCTGGATGAAAATGCCATTACACCTGGTCAGACTGCAGTTAACCTCAGTGCTATGGACATTTAGAAATGTTAAAGCCAGGCTGTCTAACCACAGTTCTGATCATAATGGAATTTACACTGCAGTTTACTCCGATGTTCACACCTGTGCCTGTAGAAGCAGCATTTGTACTTTGAAGTATCTCAAGCAATAGGACCAGCAAAAGAGGGAAGATGAGTAACAAACGCTTCCAAGACCTCTGCCAATAAACAGCCCTTCTAGAGGAGTCCCAGAAGCCAAAAGCCACACCAGTGCTTGGAGATGGATTTTACTTTTGATGCCTGAGCCATCCTACAGTAAAATGTGGAAATGTGGATGCCTCAACACAAAAAAAAACATCTGCTGTGTTGGATTTCTATAATCAAAGTAACAATGTGATAGATTTTAACTGAAAGAATATCCTGACATAATGAACTGACACGTTGCTGAAAAGTCCCAGAAGGGCCATGTTTTGATATTTAAGTCATAATTGCTTGAAGGTCATCACGAAATGCTGTCAAATGTTGCTCTTTAAAATTTCTAGCTTACCCTAACCCCAACAGGGATTTATTTGACTTAAACAAAATAAGAGGACCTCGATGTTACTGAAGATTTCAGGACTAGACTTGGTCTTGAATTTCTTGGACCCAAAAGCAGCTCGAAGGGCTATTGTTTAGTCTTTTGTTGACCAAACTGGATAGAGGGATCCAGGTTCTGTCAGTAAAGCCTACATCCTTCAGATGAAACTCTCATGTGTGGCTGGAGAGCGAAGAAGGTTCAGGAACAGTATAAGTGGTGCCCTACCTGGAAGATGACCAGCCTTGTAAAAGGTGTCATCTGTACCTGGGAAGTGCAAAAGATCATGATAAAAAACTGAACTGGCGCTGCTGAAAAGAAATCTTAGGAACCAGTTCAAATTGGTTATTAATGCTTACAAGGTGCTCTACTGCACAAAAAGAACTTCTGGACTAGGATCATGGTCCTTAGACATCTTACCCAGACACACTTAACCAAAAAACTCCTTTCTCCTGCAGGTTGCTATGCATGTGTTCTCAGTGCCAAAGAAGAACTTACAGCCGTTTACGGACATATATCTAACAAAAGATTTACATTATGACTTACAAATAGCATTATAGTTTTTTTTAAACTACTACAACGTTTGATTCATGCATCAGCACTCTTATTTTTGTTACACTGTACTTATCTAACGTAGTTTGGACCTTTTGGTATTATTTTGTTAACTGCATTATTTTCGGTGCTTGCTGGAAATGTTTTTGGGATGAAAACCTTGCTCTTTAAGCCAAGTTATTAAGTGTGAGCCTTAGTACCCCACAGAAGCTAGTGTGCCTCATAATGGTCAGATCGTCGTGGACTTGATGAAGTATCATTATCATGACTGTGATCACCCCTGCCCCCAATATATCTTAGTAGTGAGATTTACTACATGCAATTTGCAGCTATTAAACATGTGACACACTCATTATATCCTCCTCTATCCTCTTCAAACACCCTCATCGTTGCTCATATGGCTGAGGTACCATCATGATCAGTCTACTATACAGTTTCTGCTTCCCCAACGTAATCAAAAGCTAAGAAGCATCAGAAGCTTAAGAAAGTGTGAAGAAATAATTTTACCATAGACACTAAAACCCCCCATACCGCATATCTGATAGTGTGCGAAAAGAAAGTGAATGGTGAGACAGCACCATAAAGGACAGTGCCAGGTACTGTATACTGAAAATTAGTCAAGAGAAGGAGCAGAGCACCGCTCTGAGAAGCAACCCCGCAACAGCGAAGGCTAAACCCTCCCCGGAGACAGAAAAAGATGTGAAAAAACATCATGGCAAACAGAAAGTCTGCAACCACAGTATACAACTGTGAAGGGCAACAAGTCCGGAACACATAATCAATGACAATCCACCAGAAGTCGGCACCAGAAAGAGACGTCTTATTCCTTGTAAGAGACCTATAGACAGAGGCAGAGCCAACAGACTTCAAACCAATGGACCGCCGGTGAGGTGAAAAGACCCCAGGGCGATTGCGAAAGGGGGGGGGGTTCATGAGTAGACCCCACACTGGATGACTCAGGCTGTAGGGATGTAAAAGGACACATGACACATGAGTATTCCACCCAAACACGAGAATGGGAGTAGTATAGCAAGAAAAACAGAATGGAGCATCCTGTCGAGGAGTGAAGTGAAAGATGTCACCCCGCAGAAAGACAAAGCTACCCGGAGGGAGGCGAATGCAGAAAACCCAACCTGAAAAGGTCCTCACAGAACGGAGAGGATGGGTGGGCGTTAAGGATCCTGTGGCTAGACTGTGTCTCTACCAGATACATCGTTACCAAAGGTAAGTAACTCGTTCATCTGATAGAGATATTTAGCCACAGATTCCTTAACTTAGAATAGATACCAAAGCCAAACCCATAGAGGAGGCGGGACCGCGACTGAACCCCACCAAGTTCCAGAGAGAATTTAGCCATCAACAATTTAGCCAAAACACAGTGGGGACAGCAATGCCGGCGCAGCCAACACCCGACCACGAAGCTCTGAAAAGAGTGGAAAGCAATGAGAGGTAAAGGCACCACTTGCCGTGAAAGAACAGCAAGAAAACCCTTGTGTGTATACCGGGTTGAGAGAAAGAAGCACAGAGCCAGAAATGCCGGTGCCGAAGTGGGAGTTCATGGCTTTGTAAATGAAGATGAACTGAGCTCAGGGTCCGATGGATCCACAGGATTTGATGCGTCGACAGGAAGCAATACCCAGAGAGAGGACAAAACGGTATGACAGAGTCAGCGCATACCGGTGGAGTATGCGCAACAGAGGAGAAAAGCACTGCTGAACCTGCACCAGCTAAGATACGTGGGGCAGTATTGGCAGGATGCCAACCCGGCATTACCAGAAACACATGATACTCCAGTACGCAGTTGCTCTTTCACAAAGACATGCGAGAGGGCGGACGGCAGCAAGCAGAAGCACCCAGAACAGGACGACAGTAAGACTGGTATTCATATGGAAGTTAGGAATACATATAAGCATACCGTGTGGATGCCAGAACCACACCAAGTATAGGGAAATCCCCCTGTAGGGTAGCATGAGCAGCCCAGATGTGAAGGACTCATTACCAGGCAAGGAACCGGCAAAAAGGGTCTTCCGGCAAGCCAGACACACGCAGAAGAACTCACACCACTTGAGCAAATGATGTCCCCATGTGACAAGCGTAGCAAACAAACCATGGTACATTTCTTATTCATTTGTAATTTTTATCAAATGTGCACTAAATCGTTTCCAATCCCGTTTTTTAAGGAAACTTTGATTATTGACCATAAAACAGCTTATACCAAAATTCTCAGCTTGGAAGAAGATGTTCTGGTCATTCGAGTATGTTCTTTTTTGAAAGCAGCTGTCCGGGCATGCTCTACCATGCATGATGAATGAAGGTTGAATTTCAGTACTTACTGCTTAAAACATGGTCCTAAGTTAACGATAATTATTTTGTATATAACCCACATGCTATTCTTTCTCCTTTCTTCTTAAACTGTATTTTTATATATTTTAAAGTTTTCAAAAATGTATTGTAAATCGATGGATTGAACTTGTGCTTTTATGGATTTGATAAATGGATCCGAACAAAAGATTCATTGAATCGAATTGAAGAACTCACACCATGAGCAGACCGGGCCGAAGACCACGGACACCGCAGCAAGGAACGTTGCCTGCGCGACTCCGCCATGTGAAGAGCACAGAGCTGATATATATTAAGAAAGATACACATCTAAAAAGGGTGTGTTGCATAAGACAAGGGTACGCCATAAATACCAACAGTCATGGTGAAGTAGAGTTGGACAAGACAATGATCAGATCCGTAAGAGACATCAGCCGCCCGTCGGGAGGAGCCAGGGTCAACGCTAGACAGATGAGGAGATGGAGCAGGACACGAAAGTGGGAACCGTCAGGACCAACGTAATAGCCTAAGGATCTACAGACAAGACCACCCAAGAAAGCGAGTAGCCTAAAGAGAACACTTCTCCTGAGAGTGTTACGGCAGGAACCCATTGCAGTAGCATGGAAAACACCTGCGCGGAAAGCAGCAGGTAAATAGGAAAAACTTCGGTTGGGAAGTGCCCAGAAAATGAGGGCACACGGCAGTGGACAGCATAGACGTACATGGTGAGGACGCCACCGCCTGTAGACAAGTTCAGACAGGGCTGAAATATGAGAAATTATCACCCATCCCAGAGAGTGGAGGGTAGAACAAGTCACTGCAGAAGCGGAAGAAAGAACGCAGCCACCCCAAGATAGCAAACATACCAAGGTGCACCCATACTATACGCCGGAGTCGTGCCAGAGTCCTGCCCGTCTGCGCCCGTCCGCGACACGGCAGCGGACGGCGCAGCGGAGGAGTTTGGCCATAGGCTTATTTATTCTGCAGCTGATCTACTATCCTTTAACCTTACTTCTGCGTCCTGTCGGTCGGTTTTTCCAGGCCGCCATAAAGGTAAATGCCACTGTCCTGGTTGTGGTTGGTATCCTAACACATATAGGGCTTCTGAGGAACCCCACGTACTCCCCGTTATTAACTTTAAGTGCTTATTGCTTAACACCCGCTCATTGCATAGGCACGCCGTGGACATTTTTGAGCTACTGACTGTTGAGAAACCACTCTGTCTTATGCTTACTGAAACTTGGCTGAATGAGTCCTCTAACCCCGATATCGCGGCAGCCATTCCACCCGACTATATAGTTTATAGACAGGATAGGGCACTTGGTAAAGGTGGAGGTGTGGCACTTGTAGTCCAAAGATCCTTTGCTTGTATAATTATTCCATCCTCGCCCATTTCTGGCTGCGAATCCCTCGCCTTTTCCATTGCACTTTCCCCGCACCAATCATTCTCAGGGCTCCTAGTCTACAGACCTCCTGGTCTGCGGGGTTCCTTCTTTGATGAGCTTCAATCAGCTATCACTACTCTATGCTTAAAGGTGGAACACTGTATAATGCTTGGGGATTTTAATATCCACATGGATGTCGAGTCGGACAGTGAAGCTATTAAAATCATGGACATCACTGTTCCTCTCGGCCTAACCCCTTACATCTCTAGTGCAACTCATGAGAAGGGTCACACTCTTGACCAAGTATTCTCCACCTCTCCCCTTATTATGTCCCGCCCCATACCTGTTTTATGGTCGGACCACTCTTTGATCAGCTTTCTCATTCAAGGTAGAAGTAAAACTTCCTGTATTAACTCAGACCAACTTAGGGACCCCAGTAGACCCTTTCATAAAATTACTCCTGAGAGTTTGGCTCAAGCGTATCAAGAACATCCCTGTGCCCTATCCGGCCATCTGGAGAGGGACCTTGAAACTTTTCAGAAATGGCTGATCGAAAGGCTTGATGATCTTGCCCCTCTTTCTACGCCTCGCTCTTCTAGCAGGCGTAGTTCGGCCCCCTGGTTTTCCAAGTCACTTGCTCTTGCTCGGCGTAACTGTAAGTTAGCTGAAAGACTCTGGCGGAAACAGTACGATCAAGAAGCTAAGTCTGCTTACAAACGATTGATCAAATCTTATCACGTTGCTATTCTGGAGGCCAAAAAGAATTATTTCACCAATAGAATTGAATCTGCGTCAAACTCCTGTAAAGAAATTTTTACCATCGTCAAAGAGTTTGTGTCTCCCAAATCCTGTTCAGTCCAGCATAAGTTCTCCGAACCTTGGGTAAAGGAGCTGGCCATCTTTTTTAATACGAAAATCAAACTGATCCAAGAATCCTTTTTTCCAGCTGCCCCCAATGTATCTCTGATTGATTCCAATCTGATGTCTTCTCCATCTGACACATGCCCTACTTTATCGGAGTTTCCACCTTTATCGGAGTCTACTTCTCTGGATCTTTTACTCAGGATTAAATCAGGTTCTCCGCTTGACCCCTGTCCGGCGACTTTCCTAGCTAGCAATGCTAAGATTTTAAATTTCCTGATCTACCCCGTCCTGAACCTATCCTTGTCTAGCGGCATTGTTCCGCCAGCTTGGAAGGAGGCAATGGTTGTTCCCCTTCTAAAAAAACCAGGCCTTGATCCAGAGATACATGCTAACTACAGGCCCATATCGCTCTTGCCCAGTTTAGCTAAGATCGTCGAGAAGCACGTTCATTCTGTGCTTTCTTCCTTCTTGGAAGACCATGGGTTACTCCACTCTACCCAATCTGGTTTCCGCTCCAATTTGAGCACTGAGACCGCTCTATTGGAGGTAAATGAAGCCATCAAGGAAGTTCTCGACGCAGGTGGAAGAGTTATGCTGGTGATGTTGGATTTGTCGGCGGCCTTCGACACCGTCCCGCATGAGGCCCTCTTGAGAAGACTTCATGAGATTGGTCTACGTGGGACGGTGTTGAGCTGGCTAAAATCCTACCTAACGGGTCGTCGACAAGTGGTCTGGGCCCCGCCGTACTCCGCAGAGGTGCCGCCTATTGATGTCGGAGTCCCTCAAGGGTCGGTGCTGAGCCCGACCCTCTTTAACATCGTCATGACTCCTCTGGCGGTACTTGCGGAGTCCATGGGTGCCCAGATCATATCATACGCTGACGACACCCAGCTCCTCTTCACCTGCAAGAAGGGCATGGAGTTTGACGGGGAGAGCATCCGTGGTTGCCTTGGGGCTGTCTTCGACTGGTTTCAGCGAAGCAGCCTCAAGTGCAACCCTGATAAATCAGAGGTGCTCTTCTTCGGCTGTCAGGCAGATCCGCCTTGGCAGGAATGGTGGCCGGTGAGCATGTCACCACCTTCCTCTTCCTCTGTGGTCGCTAAAAACTTGGGGATTAAAATCGACAACACCCTTTCGCTGAAAACACAGATCTCTGGTCTCACCGGCACCTGTTTCGGTATGTTAAAAATGCTGCGAAAGTTCCTTCCTCTCCTGCCTTTAGTTCACAAGAAACTGACGGTACAGGCTTTGATCTGCTCGAGGATTGACTATTCAAACGTCCTCTACCTGGGTCTACCGGATTACCTCCTGCATAAACTTCAGGTAGTACAAAACTCCGCAGCAAGGGCTATTTTCGGCCTACCTCGGCAAGCCAGGGCATCAGAGCTGCTTTCCTCCCTTCACTGGCTTCCTGTCAAGAAGCGGATTACTTTCAAGGCTCTCACATTAGCCCACAAGGCACTTCATTCGGTTGGGGCCTCGTACATTCAAAAACGGCTTGTTTTCTATAAACCCCTTAGATCTCTCCGATCGGAAAGTCTTGGCCTAGCAACGGTTCCTCCCATTAGGAGGGTCAGGATAGGGGGACGCTCCTTTAAACATCTCGCCCCTAAACTGTGGAACTCCCTTCCTGTTGATCTTCGTCGTACCTCCAATCTGCTTGCCTTTAGAAAGGCCTTGAAAACTTGGCTTTATAAGCAGTAATTTGTTCTGTTTTGTTTCACCTCTCTCAGCTGTGGGTCAGAAAGCGCCGGGACACTCCTTGGAGTAGCCGTGCGCTATATAAGCAACCCCATTAACATAACATAACATAACATAACTATACGCAAACACTGAAGTGTGCCGCACAGCGGCTCTGCCCTTGCGCTATACGATGGCAGGGCGTCAGCCGTGGAAGAACTGTGCTGGAATGGAACAGAACAAGGAAGGGGAGCACAGCAAGCTGAAAAACGCCCCTGGGAAAGGCTGGCGAGGCAGAAGCCTCACAGTAGGGAACCTCTACCGATGCTTCGAAGTACTATGGACAACCGTAGACCCCAACCCTAACTGAAAGTGCAATAGAGCGACGCAAACCTGTGGGTTGCATAACAGCAGAAAGAGAGGACAGACTGATCCACAGAAGAACCTGTGTGAGGAAGACTCCATAGGAGCGTACCAAGCCTTCCTTGTAGGAAGGCAGCAACATAATAGCCATCAAATGCCCCACATAGGGTTAAGTCTTAACCCCGGCAAGGGGGCTCCTCTTCAGACAAGCAGAACCAGCTGTACTGAACAAAGGCAAACACAGCTGAGTAGCCGTCTAGAAAATCTGGGTATTACGTCATGAACCCAGGGTCCCAAACAAACAAGCCAACGCTGCCTCTGCACAAGAACAAGATAAGCCCGAAGGACGAGAAAGGCAGGCTGCAAGGGCAAGGCAATCACGGAAGACCAGACATGAGGTGGGAGACCTTTGAATCAGCGTGACAGTCAAAAAGGTCCACACCGTTGAATAGCATATCCCAAAGAGCGTCCCGAACATTGTCGGGAAAACGACTATTGTGCAGCCATGCATGGCGGCGCAAACAACCAACCGGGCCATTGCCCTACCCACAGAGTCTGTAGCGTCCAGGGCAGATCAAAGGGAAAACTGTGCCATTCCCTGGCCATCAACAAGAAGGCGATACAAGTCAGCCCGGAAGCCTTCTGGGAGAGAAGAAAGAAAGAGTTCCACCAAGTCCCAAAGGGCATAAAATGCACAGGCGAACACGCAAGAAGTGTTCAAGGCACAGACGTCTGCACTCGTGGAGGCACAAATGTGGTGACCACATGTTTCCAGCCACCAAGACACCCTAGTGGGAGGTAGCAACTGCAGAGCGGAAGAAGGCTGCAAAGCGAAAGTCGCCTGGACAACCAGACCCTGAGCTCTAGGGTGAAGGGACAAGCATACAGGATCGTCTGGGGCTGGGCAATGCCGGCGAGCAATGGCCCGATCAACAGGGTCACCAGAGGAGGGCTGTGCCGAGGTACCAAACAGGATGTCAAACAAAGACCCACAAAGGCTCCACGTCCACAGGCTCCATGTGGAGGAGATCCAGTAAAGGATCAGAGGGCAAGGAAACCACAGGGGGTTGCAAGTGAAGATTATCCGCAGCCCTGCAAACAGCCCTTGCGAGAGCTGCACTAGCCTCTGTCGCCATTCTGGGGAGCGACAACAAACCATCAGTTGGGGACAGTTGGAGGCTAACTCCTCCACTTGACAGTAAAGGTGGAGGAGCCTGAGGTTGATCCGAAGGCCATCAAACGCTAGGCACCAGCACCAAAGGGCCCCGAAACTACCCCAGACATGCTGAGATGGCGTTGCATCGATGTCGGCAACCTCCAGAGGGGACTCGACCTCCACCTGTGAGGAGGAAAGAGGTCGACAGGGTGTCGAACTCGGTGCCGCAGCCGAAGTCAGCGCAGGAAGCCACACAGGGCTATGCGGCAACTGGACGGGTGGGCTGGACAGACTGGGATGCCCCTCCGGGCCGTGTCCCGACGTCGTTATGACCCCAGAACCAGAGTCGATGCACACAGCTGGCGTCGAGGACGAATCCGCCAGCAAAGACCAAACACGAGTGCCTTCCTCCTCTGTGGGACCCAAAGGCGCACCAGGGAGAGGGGGTGACCCAAAGAAAGACTGGGGAACCCTTGAATAGGCCTCAGTCTGGGTCCTCGTCGCTCCGACACCTGCAAAGGGTGGGTATGGGGGAGACGACTCCTGGGCGCCTGTGCCTGGCAAAGACTGAGAGCAGCGGGCCCCAGCATCACGTTTACGGGAGGGCAATCTCCGTGACTTATGCTTGTGCTTATCTGTCTCTAAACTACGTCCGTGGGAACAACCCGGTGAGCGGGCCCAAACCAGAGAGGGAGATCTGCGGCATGAAGGCGATCTTCGACTCGCGGTGCCGGTAGGGATGCCTGGGTTTAAACCTTGCGAGGATCATCACCACTTGATTTCGGTGACCGACCCCCACCGTCGGTGCCTTTGCTGTCTCGGGGCCGACCACGATGACAAGTCGTGCCCCGACTGCCAGGCCTTGACCTCGAAGGCTAGGCGGGAGCGGTCCCATAAGCGGCTCGAGCTCCGGCAGTCGGCCCCGCGCCGCTCGAGGTCCGGGTCCAGGAGGAGGTTGAGGGACAGGTTGCGGGGCCGCAGTCATCGCCGCTCTACGAGTCACCACCACTGGTCGGGCTCCAAGTCCTCAGGTAAGTCGAGGCACTCAAAAAAGAAGTCGAAGAAGTCGAAGTGTCATCGCTCTTCTGACTCTTCCCCCCCCGATGCTCGCGCGACGCAGCAGGGTGTTCGGGCAACACCAACCACGCTGCTCCGCTGGAGCCGCAAGCGCCGCATCCAGCTCCATACCCGCCGGTCCCTGGGCAGCATGCGACGCCGGAGGAGATTAGTGCTTTCCTCACGGCCATGAGGTCGCACTTCCCTCCGTCAAAACCTGCAGAGGCGCCTACGGGCCCGGGGGTCTGTCTGGGAGCCCTAGCGGGCCAGCGACTCCGGCCCCAGCGCGTCAGGTGATTCGGCCCCGGCGCAGACTCCGGTCCCGACGCTGCAGGGCTCCACAGGATCCAGACCTGGATTTGTGACGTCGCCAGTCGACCTTACGGCCGCTCCGCTGGCGCCGTCCCCAAGGGTGTCGCCCAGACGCCGTCCCCGGACGACGTCATCCCCGGTTCCAGCCCCGGTCCGGGTCCGGCGTCGGACTGGCGCTGCCTTTGACGCAGATCGGTGAGCCATTCACTGACGACCCTGCTCCATCATTTTTCCCTGACTATCAGGAGATGGATGATGAGGAGAACTGGGAGGGGCCTGAGGACCCTCTGGCACTGCAGTGCCAGTGAGCCAGGACGGGGCAGACAAGCTGGGGGAGGCCAGTGGTCTGGACACTTCGCCCGACACTGGATGTGTCTCCCCTCCTACCGTGGCACGGAGGAGGGGGCTGCTTACAGCGTGGTGTTGACTAGGGCAGCCAAGGCCTTGGCTCTTGAGCTCCCTGTCGCGGCCATGAGGACAAACCTCCTCACTGAGGTGCTCAAACCGCAGGCAAGCCCCTCGGAGCCTCTCCTGCCATTTAACGAAGCCCTCACCGATGTTCTGGTGGGCGCCTGGTCCAAGCCCTCTACAGGCCTCCCTGTAGATCGGAACGTGGCCTGATGCCACCACCCAGCTCCGGGTGATCCCAGCTTCCTGTCCACAGGCCGGAGAACCAACTTCAACGTGGTCGCGGACGTGGTAACCGCCTTGGCGGTGCCGGGGGTCAACGTCAAGGTCAGTCCACATCAGCCCCCGCAGCATCTGCCTCAAAGTCCTCCTAGTCCGAGCTTTCAGGCCCATTCGACGCCAGTGGGGGGCAGGGTTCGCCAACACCACCTCTACTGGCGCTCCATCACATCGGACAGGTGGATGCTGCAAATCGTCCGAAGGGGCTACTCCCTCCCCTTCGAGGCGACCCCTCAAGCCATGCCACCGCAGTACCACTGCATGTCGGGGGATCATTTGCAACTTCTGCAGGAGGAAGTTATGGCCCTCTTGGCCAAGGGGGCCGTCGAGCACGTTCCTGGGCCAGAAGTCGGACGTGGTTGCTACTCCCAGTACTTTCTGGTACCCAAGAAGGGCAAAGGAGGCCTACGCCCTATCTTGGACCTCCGGAGTGTCAACAGCTTCCTCAGGAAGGAGAAGTTCAAGATGCTGACTTTAGCTCAGGTCCTAGCTGCCCTGGACCCTGGAGACTGGATGGTAGCGCTGGACTTGCAGGACGCATATTTCCATATCCCCGTCCTGCCGGCCCACCGTCGTTACCTGCGATTCACGGTAGGCCACGGGCACTTTCAGTTTACCGTGCTCCCCTTTGGCCTTACCAGCGCCCCTCGGGTGTTCACGAAAGTGATGCCGGTGGTCGCAGCTCATCTGCGCAGATCAGGGGTCTCAGTCTTTCCCTATCTCGACGACTGGTTGTTGAAGGCGGGTTCGCCCCAGACAGTCGTCAGCCACCTCCAGACTACGGCTGACCTCCTGCACCGGCTGGGGTGCTCCATCAATGTGCCTAAGTCACACCTGTGCCCCTCTCAGAAGCTCCTCTTCATCAGAGCGGTTCTGGACTCGGCGCAGTTTCGGGTTTATCCTCCCGAACAGCGGGTTTGGGATATTCAGGCTCTGACTCCGATCTTTCAGCCTTTATCCAGAGTCTCCGTCAGGTTGACGCTGCAGCTTCTGGGGCTGATGGCCTCCTGCATCCTTCTGGTGCATCACGCCAGGTGGCGAATGCGGGCTCTGCAGTGGGGCCTGAAGTTTCAGTGGGCCCAGCATCAGGGCAACCTGTCCGACCATGTCTGGAATTCGGAGGGCACTGCGGGACAGTTGCAGTGGTGGCTCACTGACCGCGATTGGGACAGCAGCAGACCCCTCTCCCTACCCCAACCGGAGCACGTAGTTGTGTAGGATGCGTCCCTCCGGGGTTGGGGGGGCCACATGGGAGAGGTGGAGATCAGAGGCCTCTGGTCTCCGGCGGAGAACCGGCTCCACATCAACCTTCTGGAGCTGCGGGCGATCTGGCTTGCACTGAAAGCATTCCTTCCCTCTGTCCGGGGAAGTGTAGTGCAGGTGTTCAGGGACAACACCACCGCCATGTGGTACTGCAACAAACAAGGCGGGGTGGGGTCGTGGACCCTTTGTCAGGAGGCTCTGCGCCTCTGGCAATGGCTGGAACACCAGGGCGTCACCCTGGTGGTTTAACACCTGGCAGGTTCCCTGAACACTAGGGCGGACAAACTCAGCCGCCGGTGCATGATGGATCACAAATGGCACCTGAACTCGGACGCGGCACAAGGCCTCTTTCAGCAGTGGGGAGACCCTTGGTTAGATCTATTCGCCACAGAAGAGAACGCGCATCAGTTCTGCGCGTTGGAATTCCCAAGGCGGCACTTGCTCGGAGACACTTTTCGTCGCGAGTGGAGCTGAGGTCTGTTGTACGTCTTACCGCCTATACCACTTCTGCCCAGAGTGCTGAAGAAGATCCGGCGCGACCGGGCCCAAGTCATCCTTGTGGCTCCGGACTGGGCACGAAATTACTGGTATCCCAAGCTACTCAGCATGTCAGTCGATCCCCCGATTCGTCTGCCTCTTCAGGAGGACCTTCTGTCGCAGCAGCAGGGGACGGTCCTCCACCCGAACCCGTCCAGTCTCCACCTACATGCGTGGAGATTGAGCGGCGACAGTTGATGCCATTTGACTTGCCTCCTGAAGTCTGTGATGAGATTCTGGCAGCCAGGCGTCCCTCCACAAAATCGGTATACGCCTGCAGGTGGAACAAATGTGTGGCATGGTGCACAGCAAAGGCTGTGGATCCACTCTCTGCCCCCCTCTCAGAAGTTCTCCTCTTTCTTCTTTCTCTTGCCCAGCAGGGCTCTGCTCTGGGCACTATCAAAGGCTACCTCTCTGCCATGTCAGCCTTCCTGAGGCTTCCCGATCAGCCTTCTCTTTTCAAGTCCCCTGTTGTAAATAGATTCTTGAAAGGCATCACTCACATGTTTACTCCTGTTCCTTTCGTGATGCCTCAGTGGGACTTGAACCTTGTCCTAACCTAGTTGATGTGCGCTCCTTTCGAGCCCCTTCACAATTGCCTTCTTCATCTTCTGACTCTTAAGACTGCATTCCTGGTTGCCATCACCTCTGCCAGGAGAGTGAGTGAGCTCCAGGCTCTATCTCCTAAACCTCCTTTCCTCTCTGTCTATCCGGACAAAGTTGTCTTGAGAACTCGTCCTTCTTTCCTGCCCAAGGTGGTTACAGCCTTTCATATCCGGCAGTCCATCACCTTGCCCACCTTCTTTCCGCCTCCGCATCCCTCGAAAGAGGAAGAGAGGCTCCACCGTCTGGACCCAAATGTGCTCTCTCCTTTTATCTAGACCGCACACGCAAGTTCCGGGTGGACGACCAGCTCTTTGTTGGTTACGTGGGCGCTAAGAAGGGACGGGCGGTGCACAAGCGGACCATCTCTCGGTGGGTCGTTTTGTGCATCAAGGTCTGTTACTCTTTGGCCAAGAAGGAGCCTCCTGTGGGGCTACGCGCCCATTCCACTCGGGCCACGGCGGCTACTACTGCCCTGGGTCGGGGATTCCCCTTGCAGGACATCTGTCAGGCAGCTACGTGGGCCTCGCTGCACACGTTTGCTAGACATTACTGCCTGGACAGCTAAGTCCGGAGAGGTGGCTTTTTCGGCCGTTCCGTTCTCCAGGACTTTCTGGTGTGATCTTGGTTCGCAGACCCACCACCGGGGTTGGTATTGCTGGGGTATCTATTCTAAGGTAAGGAATCTAACACTATCCTGTTTCTTTCAGATGCACAAGTTACTTACCTTCGGGAACGATATATCTGTAAGAAACAGTAGTTTGTGTTAGATTCCTTACCGCCCCACCCATCCTCCCAGTTCTGCGAACTGAAATCTAGGGTTGAGATATCTCCCTTTGAAGGCCCTAGTTTCATGGATCAACAGTGTCGGTCTCTGGCATGGCTCTGCGTTCCTGGCGCGGAAACCTATGTACAAGAACTGACGTCAGCGCGCGAGGGCGGCGTCTAAGTGCTCCGACTACGTCATCCCGGCAATCACGACGACGGACGCAGAGCCGCAGACGATGCCTACCGACGCGCAGGGGTACTGCTACGCAAAACTTTCCGGATCCAGTCTGACGCCTGGGGATATTCTAAGGTAAGGAATCTAACACTAACTACTGTTTCTACAGATATATCGTTACCGAAGGTAAGTAACTTGTACTTTACTCAGCTTTCTGACTGCATTGTACACTAATTATGCTGCACTATTGCCATCGAAGATTAGGGAGTCCTATAACAAAACATTGAAAGAAGGTAAACTTTGATGAAGCCAATAAACCTGTTTCTAACCAATGCCTTTCGGGACCAACTAGACTTAAAATCATATAGACACTTGTACATGCTAAACCAGGCACAAAAGATACTGCTAAATTTAGTGTCCTGAGTGACAACTAATCTGGTGTATTCAAACCAGACAGATTTTATTCCAAAGAGGCATGGAGCCATGAATGAATGTTCAAAGGGAGAGCATGAGTCAGCAGAGATAGCAGTCTCCTTGGAGAAGGGTTTTGAGTCTTTGCTGTGGGATTATTTATTTGTGCACCTGCAGGAAATGGGTTTCAGGCTTAATATGTTAAAATGGATTATGCTGTTGTAGAGTTGTTGCAAGGCCAGGGTTAGATCTAGGAAAATCAGATCAGACACCTGGCTTATAGATCATGGAAAGAGACCAAGCTGGATGCTGTCATCTAGGTTTGCCCTGGCAATAGAGCACATGCAGCAGCTTTCAAGCAACAGAGTGGGTAGTGGAGAATCCCTATAGGAGTGGAAACACACATCAATTCATTATATGTGGATTATGCGTGTTGTAACTATGAGACACCTTCCGGTATGGTGCCAAAATAATTGGAACAATTTCAGGCTTACAAATAAATCATGCTAAATCCTATGTGTTCTCGTGGTAGCTGCTTGACAAAGGACAAAGGGATACAATTCCAGCCTGGGGCATAAATGGAAACACATCACTTTCAGAAACCAGAGTGTGCAGATCATATTGATATAAATTTGGTTGACTGCAATCTGATGAGAACCTTAACAGACATTTGTGAATCTGTAATTTTTTAGAAATAGCTCCTCCATCTGTCCTTAAAAAGCAGGTTAATACAAAAAAAAATAGCGCTCCAGAGGCTAATCTACTAGTTTGCACTGCTTATGTTGTGTCTGCAGAGGGAACTATTTACCATGTCTAATGGATTTTTGCCAAAACAGTCTGGGGTTGGGGGAGGGGGACAGATGTTATGTGGTAGTTCGGCTGTAATGGTTAGCTAAAATCAACAGCAAATACAGGACCTTGGAATGAAAGTATCTGGGTGATACTTAGCATTGGTAAGCTACACTAAAACAATTGAATGAGCATCGCTGTTTGAGGAGGGTATTCCCCAAGATTAATAGAGGTTGCAAAATATGGCTGGAAGGGCACTGATGTGTACAGCTGCACAGATTCCATATGCCCCTCAGTCAGTAATGAAGGTCACTCCCGGCATTCAGTAAATTGGCTGAATCAATAGATGCCAGGCTTGGACAGGGTCATGAGTGGTCTGTCTGGAAGACTTGTTTAAGCATGCGAAAGTCTGCACGTTCCACTATTTGGCACATTCCACTATTTGACTCCGGTATTCTCTGACGCAGTGTCAATTCCAGACTTACAAAGGATACCTGAACACGCCAGAATTGCAAACACTACTTCAGGCCATTTTAACAAATAGTAATTGGAAGAAAGTTGTGACTTGCCTACATATAGTGTGATGATTTTGCAAGCCAAAAGGTTTTTGTTGACACAAAGAACTTAGCAATTGACACTGGTGTTGGAAATTTCGGAAAAGAAGTGGCTGTGCGTTTTAGAGTACTCCAAATCTGTGTCTAGAAATGCAAGATTTCAATTAAATCAGGTTCATGTCCAACAATGCTCATGCTGGTCATCTAATAGAATATGCAGAATGCTCCAGAATGTGTCAAGTAAATGCCCTGTTGTACTGCAGAAATTGTGGACCTTCTGAATATGTTCTGGTCATACCAAAGATTGTGATGGTTCAAATCGAGCACAACAGGGTTGACTGGTCAATAAGAAAACGAGTTACTTATCTGTAACTTCAGTTATCCAGTATTGGTATCTTTCATAGATTCACATGCTTAGCATCATCCCCACCGACGAGGTGGGAGTCTTGCGGTACAATAAAACATATACATATTAGTCATAACAACATTATACAATAGGCTACTATGGACAGAAAAGTCACTACATTAGCCTATCTTAATCCTTTTGCAAAAAGAACGAAACTTGGAACACAGCCAATTAGGCTGCAGCACCCTCTTAGAATCTTCTACAGAGAGACAAACCCTCAGATTTTCGTAGCACAAGTGACAGTAAGTATGCAATAGCGATAAGGTAAGCCTCTCCGGGGAGGAGGGTGGGTCGCATGTGAATCTATGAAAGATACCAATACTGGATAACTGAAGTTACAGGTAAGTAACTCGTTTTCTTATCCAGTATTGGGGTATCTTTCATAGATTCACATGCTTAGAATCAGAATAGTTAGCAGTAAACAATCCTTAGTTGCATAGTGGATGGTGGGTATCCTAAGAAAAACAATACATACCTCGTAAAAAAACAATACAATAATGCAGTACAACATCTTAACTCCCAATAAGGGAAAATATCATATACATATGCATCAAAATAAACATAACCATATATCAAAGAAAGACACAGTTTGAAAAAACAGAAAAATAACCATGAATATGTCAACATGTAATGATATAATCACCTCCTTACAGAGACTTACTTTACTTAAAAAGGTTTCGCAACACTGCTTGACCCACTGCTGTTGCCAGATCAAGAGTGTAATGCCCTGTAAAAGTGTGCACATTCTTCCAAGTTGCAGCACCGCAAATCTTCTCCTAAGGTACTCCAGTAAAAAGAGCAGTAGATTAGGACACTGCCCTTGTAGAGTGAGCCTTGGGTTTCATAGTTAAAGGATGTCCAGCCTTAGTATGTCAGAATTGGATAGTAGATGCAATCCACCTTGCGATAGTGGATTTTGGCACAGCTGTTCCTGGCTTTTAACCACCATATGAAATAAATAATTGATCAGATTTTCTGATGGATACAGTACGTGAAATGTAGAATTTCAGACACCTTTTAACATCCAAGGTATGCAAAGATTTCTCAGCAGAGGAAGACAGATTGGGAAAGAAAGAACTCAGTATAATCGGCTCATTAAGATGGAATGTAGAGGGAACCTTCGGAATAAACGTTGGATTAGTTCTGAGATGGACATAGTCATTGGTGAATTTCAAATAAGGTTGCTTGATAGTGAAAGCCTGTATTTCACTGACTCTCCGAGCAGAGGTGAGTGCCACTAAAAGCTCTGTTTTCCAGGACTTAAGGTCAGCTTTGTGAACAGGCTCAAATGGATGTTTCATGAGCTGCTGCAACACCAGATTAAGCCTCCATTCTGGAGGAGGAGCTCTGACGGGTGGAAAAGTTCTGAAAAGCCCCTTTAGAAATTGTTACATCAGTGATTAGAGCAAAGGGATGCAGCTCCTGCAGAACGTCTGTAGGTAGATATGGCCGCTAGATGCAACACACATAAACATAAGACCAGACTTAGATAATGATAGAAGATAAGGCAGAACTTTATCTGGAGAACATCTTAAAGGATGCATATTCTTGTCACTGCACCAAGAACAGAATCGCTTCCATTTCAGAGCATAAGTTTTCAAGGTAGAAGGAGCCCTTGCTCTCGCAATAATATCTCTGCAATCCTGAGGTAAAGTTATCTCCCTAAATTCTGTGAATCAAGAAACCATGCATGAAGATGGAATCGGGCTGAATGAGGATGAAGAATCTGGCCCTTGCTCATTGATAACAGGGTCGGAACTGCTGGAAGACGGTAAGGTCTGCGTTTGGACATTAGGAAAAGCTCCGTGAACCAATGCGGACACGGCCACGGCAGAGCAATGAGAATCATGCAACATGGTTCCATCTTGAGCTTGCGTAGAAGTCTTGGGATTAACGGAAAGGGGGGAAATGCGTAAGCAATAATCCCTGTCCATCTCATCATGAAGGCATCCCCCCACGAGCCCTTCTCCGGCTCCCAACGGGCAAAGAACGGGCACTTCTGATTGCTTTTGGAGGCAAAGAGATCCAGATTTGGTGTGCCCCACATCCGAAAAATGTGATCCACCACAGATTGATCCAACTCCCATTCGCGGCACGACTTCATAGTCTTGCTCAGGGTGTCCGCTAAAGTGTTGTGAATTCCCGGCAAATGTTCCACCTTTATCGTGATGTTGTGAGAAAGCAACCATTCCCAAATGCTTTGAGCTTTTTGAGACAGTATGTGTGAACGGGTACCTCCTTGCTTGTTTAAGTAACGCATGCAAGTGGTGTTGTCGGTTCTGTCGACCCTTGAAGCCTTGGGAGAAAGGATTGCAATGCCAGGAAAATGGCACCAAGCTCTAGGAAGTTGATATGCATTTTTGCCATTGCAGCTGACCACCTTCCTCGTATGGAAAGATCTTGGAGGTGTGCGCCCCACTCTCCAAAGAAGGCATCTGTGGTGAGGATGAACTCCGGTACAGAAGGTAGTAAAGTGAGCCCGATTGAGACATTCTTGGAGCGCATCCACCAAAGCAGCGCTTTCCGCATAGTTGGAGTTATTCTCACTATGTCGTCGAACAACCCTGAGATTTGTAGCCATTGATCGTCTAGCTCCTCTTGAATCGGTCCCATTCCCTATGTGAGGTACCAATATAATTGCTGACGATAGTATTCCAGGAATCATTTGATGACTCTCACAGAAGCCGACTGTCTTTTTTGGAGGTCTGATGCCAGAGAAATCAAAAGCGATTGCCTTTCTTTTGACAAGAATGCTTTGTCTTGGGAGTTACCTAAAACTGCTCCCAGAAATTGAACCCTTTGAGAAGGACAAAGAGTTGATTTTTGACTGATGAGGAACAGCCCCAGAGATTGAAACAGATGAAGGCATATGGCATATGGACATTGCTCGAGAAGCCTGCCGAAAAGGAGCCTTTATTAGCCAATTGTCCAGATAAGGAAAAAGTTGTATTCCTTGCAGTCTGAGATGAGCTGCCACCAGGGGCCAGGAATTTTGTAAAGACTTTTGGTGCAGAACGTAGGCCGAAGAGGGGGACCTTGAACTGAAAATGAGCACCTGCCACAGTGAAACGAAGGAATTTCCGATGTTTGGGGTGAATGGGGATGTGGAAGTATGCATCCTGGAGATCCAAAGTTGTCATGAAATCTGCATGGTTCAGAAGCTTAAGAATCTCTTGAAGTGTGACCATGTGACCATGCGAAAGGATTTCTTTTGTAGATATTTGTTCAGTTTTTTTAAATCCAGGATAGGCCTTCTTTCCCCTGACTTTTTCTTTATTAGAAAGAAGTAAGAATAAAAACCTTTCCCCACTTGAGAGCGGGGAACTCTTTGTATCGCTCCTTTCGACAGCATGATTTTTGCTTCCTTTCTGAGAAGAGCAAGATGTGGAGGACGTTTCTTTAAAGGTTGGTGGGGAGGAGGGGTAGTGACAAATTCCAGGGTATGCCCAAATATGAGAATGTCCAATACCCACTTGTCTGTGGTTAGCCTTTTCCAATTGTTGAAGTGTTTCGATACATTTGGAATCTTGTAAGTGTGTTGTGGCATGGCTGTTGCAGGTGCTAAGAAGTCGTCACTGTTTTATGGCAGAATCTCTGCCTTGAGGCTGTTGTCTTATATTCTGACAGGTTTCTGTAGGACTGCTGCTGTTGATAATTATATCTTCCCTAATTACCTTGGTTCTGGTATCTCTGATATCCACCACAAAAGGAATAAGTTCCCCTGCCTCTAGAACCCCGAAAAGGAGTCTTTCTATATTGCAAGGTGCCAAGGGCTCTGGCAGTGTCAGTATCTTTTTTGATGTCTTGCAGAGCCTCATCTAAATGTTTACCGAATAACATATCCCCATCGAATGGCATGTCCAAGATCTTTGTTTGGACTTTGGGGCGAAAAGTGGTAGATTTTAACCACCCCCGACGTCTGAGGACTGCTGCTCCAGCCAACTGACGAAAACCCAAGGAGGCTAGATCCATTAAAATATCACTTATTTCGGACGCAGCCCTTTCTCCCTCCAGGAGACTTTTTCTTGCCTCTTGCTTTTTGTAATCAGGTAAGTATTCAAGATATGGGGCACTGTCCGACCGACCATTGCTGGCGGTCATATATTCCTACAATCGGCAGAGAGTTTGTAGCGCGAACAGAAGCACCCGCCATGGTGGTGAAGCGCTTACCAATGTTATAAAAAAGGCCTCCCATCCTTATCCGGCGGCGCTGTCACAGGAATGGAAGGATTCCAAGACTTACGTTGAGCAGCCTGTGAAATCACAGAATCTGGTACTGGATGTCTGGACAGGCAAGCTGGAGCATTATCTGGTGCTTTGTATTTCTTATCGATTCTGGGAAGAATCGCAGGCACTGAAAATGGATTCTTCATTATTTTTGTTCCTTCTTCCCAGATATGATCAATTATGAGGATAGAACGGACGCACCTCCTACTCTGGTCCTTAAAATCATTAGGAAAACAATCAGTTTGCTTTACAGTCACCGGAAGATGAAACTGGGCTGCAGCTCTCTCCATTATTGCGTGGAAACCTCCAATATCTTCAGGAGGGGAATCCACTGCCTGAGGGACTGGTGAAGACGGCGTAGAAATCAGGTATTCATCCCATTCATCCACAGTAGTAGGCAAATTTGCTAATTCCCCATCCTCTGCAACAGTATCATCATCATCATCCTGGACTACTTGTTGCACAGGTAAAAACTCCTGAGGTTCAATGATAGGAGCAGAAGGACCTGCATTCTGTACAACAGGCGGAGTAGGAAGTTGAGTTGGAACAGGCGCTGCAGGTGGAAAATGTGTATTATAGTCCCTTAAAATTGCTGTGAGGTCTTGCTTTAGGGCTATAGGCACTTGCTGAAAAGAAGTCTCTTGAGGACCTTGCAGAGACTCACAAGGTTCATAGTATTCTTCTTCATCGTCCTCCTCCTAATATATGATCCGGAGTTGAGACGGGTTACGTGCCAGACTAAAGAGCCCATCATCATCTGACTCCTCAAGATAGTGACTAGGAGGCAAGGGTGAAATATGAGAGACATCTTGATAATAGTTTCTTGAAGTGCCAGTTGAAATAGCCATAACGGAAGCTACTGTCGACATTGTCATCTTCAACGGAAAAACCATCGTCGACGATGTAGTCGTTGTCGAAGCAGCTGCAGTCGTCGATGGTGGACCCGTTGACAGAAGGTGAATCATCATCGACGGTGGAATCGACGAAGAGGGAGGCGTCGACGTAAACTGGGTAGTCGTTGTCGGGATCAGCGACGACAACGAAGCAGGCAATGATATCATTGTCAACGGGATGTTCTTCGTCGACAAAGAGGATGCACTCACTGGCTCATGAGATTTTGTCGTCGACTGTGCTTTTTTCGACGTCGAAGGGATCCTGACAGACTCAGAATGAGATTTTTGCTGTTTTGAGGCAGTTTTCACAGGAATCTTCCCTTTCTCACCAGATTTCACCTCAGAAGAGAATGAAAGCTTCTCTTTTCTAGAGGAAGAGTGACCAGTCTCAGAGTGAGGCTTTTTTAAGGTCTTTCTCTGTCTCTCAGGGGGATAATCAGATCTATCCCTCTTCTTGGCTAGAGGGGTGGACGCCTGAGGACTAACACTGCCATCATCTCCTGAAACAACGTCAGATGTAGCCTTCAAATTCTCCAGCAAAACCAGCAATCTTCCCTCTCTGTCCTTCGAAGTCTTAGCAGGGAAGGTTCTACAAATCCTGCAGTCCTTAACCTTGTGTACTGGACAAAGACAATAAATACATTTCTTGTGGGGGATCCTCAAAATGTAGTCTCTTCTTCCCATATGGAGAACAAGGCAAAAACAAGCTTTTCTTTGACGAATCAGACATAGCCACTCACAAAGTTCAACCAAAGGTTAGGAAAACTGAGCAGAGCTCAGGGAGACTCCCTGTCACATGACGTGCGGTAGAAAAATCTGAGGGTTTGCCTCTCTGTGGAAGGTTCTAGGAGGGTGTTGCAGCCTGATTGGCTGTGTTCCAAGTTTGGTTCTTTTGCAAAAGGACTCAGATAGGCTAATGTAGTGACTTTTCTGTCCATAGTAGCCTATTGTATAATGTTGTTATGACTATTATGTATATGTTTTATTATACAGCGAGACTCCCACCTCGTCGGCGGGGATGATTCTAAGCATGTGAATCTATGAAAGATACCCCAATACTGGATAACTGGGCTGACTGTAACAGAGTTGCTTGTCTGCTGGGGATATTATAGTGAACTAAGAAGAATAGGGAGGCAGCCAGGTCTTCTGATTTGCCTCTTTTCCTAGCAAAAAGAAACTGCGAAGCAGGGGAAAAGTAGCAATCCCCTACAGCTGAGTTAATAGAGAGGCGAATTGGACAAAGGCAGAGGCAAAGATTCTTACAAATTCGAGAATGAGAGATGGTTTTGGGTTACGTCTTACAGAAAGTGACATATTTTATCCAAAATTCCCAAGGATGGTATAAAGCCATAATAACCAGATGAATGGTATTGGAAACCAGGATAAGTAGGATGCAATATTCTAGTTGGCCAAGGGAAGATAGAATAAACAAAAACAAGCATGGATACTATCTTAGCATCAGGAAAGCCAAGAAGGCACATTATGAAAGCAAATAATAAGCCTGCATTACTTTTAATATATCAGAAGCTTACATTATAGAAGATATAGAACACACTATGATAAGGCATACAAAAGAATAAAGGTCATCTGAAGCTATAGGTTCAAATGGGGTTTCAGTACGAGTCTTTAAAGAATTTCCAGTATTTAGGAGTATGTGGATTACACCCATCTTTCATTCTTGTTAATCTGCAGGTCCAATTTCACATTCACAGAGAGAATCCACCAACACAAGAAAGGTGAGAATTGTGATGCGCAGAATTATAGATTAATTGCTATCCTAGGCTCTGAAGCTCAGACCTAGGCTAAAATCGTACTGGAAGCAAAGGCAAGTAAATACTAATTAAGATTTTTTTAAAGAAAGCTTTTCATTCTTAATACGGGCTGCATTGATTTTTTTATATACAAAACAGGGCTAATGTGTCCTTCTAACATTGTAATAGGGAGATGGCATAGTTATTCTTGTGAGCATCTATGTTGGCCTGCAATGTGCCTTTGATGCATTGAAACAATAACATTAGGAACAATCTAAACATTAATTAAAACACAAGGCAAAAAAATCTGTATGGTAACTGCAAGGGAATGATGCTGAAACATCATTCCCTAGGCCTAGTTTTGGCCTAGGACTGGTAAGTATGGTGAGCTATGAAGTGCACCTAAACAAGCTAAAAGTAAAGGCAACAGGTCTTACGTAGACACCAGAAATCTGCAAACAATGTTATAGCTATGCACTGACACCAGTAATTTAAGTAATATTTATGACATAATGTTTCGGATAAATTGATTAAATTGTTAGACCCCGGTCTACTCCGGTGCTTAGCAAGACGTTCCAAAGTAGTTAAGAAAACTCGCAAGTGCCACACTTGACACTTCCTGTGTGAATTAGATGCACAGACTTAAGAAAGAGGCTGATGCCAAACAGAAAAAGCTCATTTGTTAAGAGTCAGTGGAAAGGGCTTGGAGTTCGAGGAATACATGGGCTCGGAGTGCACTGGCACTAAATGATGTTTTGAAATTCAGTCTTGAGAAATGGCTTCTTCAGATCTTGAGTGAAATCCAGTGAAGTTGAGAGTTTTCATACACTACAGAAGAAACTTGTTCAACTTTTGAAAAAGCCCAAGTTTTTCAAGTATTCTGCTGGATGCTGAAATACAAGGGGGGAAGTGGCCTGAAAACATTTCCAAGTAATCCTACGGCAGCAGGAATTAAAATAGCATTTATGTGGCAGAGTTTCAGGTTACTCTTGACTACAGAAGGAAAGATCTAAGAGCAATCCGGTAAGGATTATATTACTTACCCTGTAAGCATCTGTTTGTGGCAGTTTGTGGCATGTAGTACTGTAGAATCACGTGTTGCATATTCCTGCTATACATTGTTGGATCCGGAGGTGTGCAAGTTGTTGATAATGTGCATGGACATCGAATAAAGTTCATGCCTGGAGCTCACTAGCAGTGTTGTGATGGCAATGAGAAATTCCACCTTCCATGACAGAAATTAGAGGGGCTAATTATGTAAGGATTTGAATGGAAGACCCCTAAATCTTGCGGGAACAATGTTAAGATTCCATGAGGGCACAGGTGGACTCACCCTTTTAAGTGCTTCCATGAAGGCCTTAAGAAAAAGTTCTTTGAATAATGAAAGGTATTGTCTGTATTGAAGATGGGCAGGTATTGCTGCAAGGTGTAACCACATGGACATGAACGCGAGGCCAGACAGCTGTAAATGCAGGATGTAACAGATGAGGTTTGCTTTGTATAGTAGCAGTCAAAGGATGTGTTTATTGTAGCAGTAACAGCCAAATCTTTTTCATTTGGCTGCGTAGCAGGCCCTTGTGGTGGGTCTACATGCTTCTTTGAGAACTTTGAGAATGGTCAAACATTCTGGTGGAATATTGAGATGTCTAATTATATGACCTATGACCTCAGGAGCCGTATCGCTATGGTTTCGTGATTTGGGTGCCCGATTTCTCCATGGTTCTGAGTGAGAAGGTCTTGTAGCATTGTGAACCATGGCGGACAAGCCCAAGTAGGGGCTACTAGAAGGAATGTGAGAGGTTTGTTCGAGTTTCCAAACCGGAAAGGGAAGGAGAAGGAGAGGGGGGGAAATGTAGTTAAATATCCCATACCAATTCATCCATGGAGCATTGCCCATGGATAGCTGGTGTGGGAACCTGGAGGCAAAGTCTGGGCATTTCATGCTATCAGAATTTGCGAACAGATCTATTTGTAGAAATACCCATTTGATGAAGTAAGGGAGGAGGACTTTGGGGCAGTGTTCCCACTCATGGACATTTTGCTGCATCCTACCGAGGAGGTCTGCAAAGTTGTTCCCTGTCCCTGGAATGTGTTCCGCTAACAGATGAATGTTATGTAGATCCAAACACCAAATGGTCTGAGCTAGGGGTGAGAGCTGTACAGAGTGTGCCTCCCTCTCTTTTTGTAGATAGTACACAGCTGTTGTATTTTCTGTCCAGACTTGAACAACCTTGCCGTTGAGGAAGGAAGGCTTTCAATGCTAGGTAACCAGCTTTTAGCTCTAGGTAAATGATGTGGAGAGTCTGGAGCTTGGAATCTTAGTGGCCTGGACTGTGAGGTCTTGTAAGTGTGAGCCCCATCCTGTGAGAGATGCATCCGGGCAAAGTGATGTGAGGAACAGGGTCTAGAAAAGGCTGCCCCTTTAAGAGGTTTTTGGTGTTCCACCACTGAAGAGAGTGATGTGTGCGGCTGTTTATCAACACTAGATCTTCTAAGTGACCCTGTGACTAAGACCACTGCTGTGCTAGGCATTAAAGTAACAGATGCATGTAAAGTCGAACATGGGGTACTATGGCAATACAGGATGCCACCACGCCTAGGAGCCTAATAGCAGCGCATGCTATGAGTTGCAGAGTGATTTGAAATCAGGATATCAATTTTGGATATTTAGAATTCTTGTTGTATTGGAATATGCTAATCTTAGGATTGCCCCTAGATAGTTGTATTTGCCGAGGTTTAAGGTGAGATTTTGTGGGATTGACGGTGAATCCCAGTTAGTGAAGGAGATCTATGGTAGCTTCTGTGTGTTGCTGGCATACATGAGTTCTGGCTTAGAACAGCCAGTTGTCCAGATAAGGGAAAACATGGACATTTTGTCTGTGCAGATGTGCTGCTACTACTGCTAAACACCTGGTGAATACCTGTGGTGCAGTAGTGATCCCAAAGGGTAGGACTTTGAATTGCTAGTGTTTTTCTGCCATTACAACCCTGAGGTATTTGCAATGAGCTTGGTGTATTGCAATGTGGAAACAGGCATCTTTTAAATCAAGAGCTGCATTAAAGTCACCTTGTTGAAGGAGTGCGATCACATCTTGGGAGTGTGACCATAAGAAAGTCCTCTGGCAGGATGTCGTGGTTTAGGGGCCTTAGATCCTGAATAGGCCATAGAGATTGGTCTTATTTGGGGATTAGGAAGCATAGGGTGTATACTACCGATTCTTGATGGTGTAGTGCAGGTTTATTCAAACTCGGGCCTCAAGTTATGGGGTCAGAAAGCACACAAAAAATGAGCAGCCGTAAACTGCTCTGCAATGGTCCATCACTAACATCTTTTATTATTTGTATCCCAACTGGGAGTATATGTCAAATGGAAAGAGACTCCAAATATTCTTCAAAAGACCCACCCTCATTTCTAATAATCACACTGTGGATACTTTTACAGGTTAGTAAGGCCTGCCTGACCAGAATAGTATGTTTGATTCCATTTTATCTGTATGAGAACTCCACTGCAATGTTGAAATAAGTCTAGACAGATTTAAACATTGCAAATTTAATAGGATAATTGTGAAACATTCTAAAGGGGGGAGAGGATTTTTATTTACTCCACGAGGGCTTCTTGTTTGAGCAGGGTTAGATGTTACGGTGATACGTGTGGTGGTATGTTGGGAGGTGTGGTAATGAGATCCAGACAATAGCCATGTTGGAAAATGTCCAACACCCACTGGTCTGCCATATGGGTAGAAACTGTAGTAGAAGCCCCAGACATGTGTTAATCGGACGGGGGAAGGGGAGGGAAGAAATTGTTTGATAGTGGGTGTTACCCCGCATGGTTAATCACCTTTGCCTCTACCTTTAGTATTGTTGCTCCTATGCGATCCCATGTAATAACCTCTGGGGGAGGAATACTGGCTTTGGCCTTGTGGATATGCGGTGGAGATTTCCACGAGGTGTAGTTGTGGAGCTTACAAGAGAACTGGCTCGGCGAAAGGAGCCTTGAGGTAAAGATGTCTGAAGGGCTCCCATGACTTTCACCGCTTCTGTACAATTTTTATTGGCTTCATCAACCTGTGGCCCAAAGAGGAGCTAATTCTCAAAAGGACATTTAAGAGACTTTGGTGGACCTCTGGCTTAAAGCCTAAAATGCGTAGCCAAGTATGGCAGCGTAGCAGGTTGCTTGTATTGATTCCTCATGTTGCTGTGTAGGCTGAATCTAGGGTACATCTGATAGAAGAGTTGGAGGTAGATTTGTCCTCTATGGCAAGTTCATGTCCTCTTTTCCTGTGTTCATCTGGGAGATGTTGAAGGAGTTCCTTCATCTCATCTCAGGGAGCACAATCGCACCTGGCCAGCAAACTATGAGAGTTGGCAATATGCCAGTGTTTCGCTGATTATGTAGCTACTCTTTTCTGCTGCGTCAATGCGTTTGCTCTCCTTGTCGGGAGGGGGAGTATCTCAACATGCTTGAGAGATTGCTCCTTTATAAGCACTGGAGACCACCAAAGGGTCTGGCGGGAATTGTCCTCTGATGAAAATAGGGTCTGATGGAGAGGGTTTATACTTTTTGTCGACCCTCAGTGTTATGATACAGGACCTGACAGGGTCTTTGAAGAGGTTGTCTGTGTGATGCATCACCCCTTTCAACACGAGTAGGAATTGTGTAACCCTGTGTGTTGTTGGCAAGGTTTCAAAAAGAAAAACCTCCTCTAAAGGTTCTTTATGTAATTTAACCTCACTGAACACAGCGGCCCTGCCTATTAACTCCTGGTATGTGGTAGAATTATCAGGAGATGAGGGATGTGCTGGGTATAAATTCAGAGCCAGTGTCCCTTGGATGGTCTATGTCATATGCGTTCCAGGGGTCATCTTGTGGTGGTGTACAAAATGTGTCCCCCCCCCCCCCATATCTTGTCCACTGGAGAAATCACCGGGTGATACCTGAGGTGATGTGTCTTGGGGATCCTCAATGAGACGGTAAGTCAGGTGGTTGTGGTGGAGGCAGTGGTAGTGGGCTGATAGCCTTGTACATAATTTTCTTGTTTGGATGGGTAGTCAGGTCAATAGACTCTTCGAAAGACAATTGTCGTTTAGATGGTGGTGTCGAGGCCGGAGGATTTGAGAGGATGCATCCAGTTTGTGGTTGTATCTGGATTTGCATCGGTTTGGTGCCCAACTTCTCCTTGAGTTTGTGGAGAATGGATTCGACAGGAGCCTCGCCAGTCATTTTGGGTGTTGGCTTGGAAGCTCTCGGTTCAGTACCCTGTTTGCACTTCAGTGCCAAAGTTGTGCTTGAAGCAGATGATGTGGAAGGTCAGCTCGGCACTGGTGGGTGGGTAGGTGCCGAGGGTGTCGATGCTGAAGGCTTCAGCTGGTGTTTCGGGCTGAGCCAGTCATTCGGTGCCAACCATGGCCATGAGGCAGTGGCGGTCCCAATACCTCTTTTTTTAAAGGTGCTGGGTGTTTTTTATGGTGTTCCACCTGGGGATGCGGAGCAGGGAAAAAGGTACTCACTTGTTTGACCTTAGTTGAGCTTTCCGTGACTTCGAAGTCCTGGCATTGCTCAGATTCCAAACTGTTTTCGACAGAGAATGCTTTCTTCTCCGCTACGGAACCCCGTGGGTTTCTTCTCCGATATCTTGGTGGCCGAATAGGTCAGGAATGTCGGCAGTGGCCCTCCACTGATTTCATGCCAGCGTGCTAGTCGATCCCAGTGAGTCTTTTTTTGGAGCAGAAAGCTTGACAGGTCTCACAATCAGTTTCCCTGTATTCCAGCGACAAACACAGGTTACAGACTTGATTGGTGTCTGACTATGGGTATTTAGCATGGCAGCGGGGGCAGAAAAGGAAAGGTATCCGTTCCATCACCAGGAGCGCTGTTTGTAGAGGGCCTGGTGGAGAGTATTTTCAAAGGCCCTGCAAGGTGAGGCCCCAGAGGGGCCATAGTAGAAACGTGTAGATTCGACGGGCGATTGTCCCTCGATACATAGAGGTAACGCAATCGAAAACAACACGTGCCTGGGTTAGAGTGGACTGAGAACCGAAATAAGATCATTATGGTCTTGACTGGGAGCACAAGTGCACACATCCGAATTGACAATGGAAAGAGAACAATCTAACATTGAAGTCGATGCCCATGCGCATTATCGCCAAGAGGAGTCATCATTCGATCTAGTGACTCGAAAGATTTGTTTGAAGGAAAAACAACTTTAACACATCTGGATCCAATACTAGAATCAAGGAGTATGTAAAGCATGTGCATTTACAGCTACACATTCCTCAAACTATTAGTTACATATGTTGACATATCTGTGGCTGTAACATGTCTAGGTGCAGCTGCTATTACAAACAAGCCTAAAATGCTTGTGTGAATGTGGACAAATACACATGTAAACATGTAAGAAAGCCTAGGAAATTAGTATCATGATTTACTTATTTATTAACAGGGATTCACATTGTGTCCATGAAGCATGACTTAACAACACAAGAGCACCAAAGGGTCTAAATATAAAAAATATATACATTGGTGATGCAAACCGACACTTGACACAACACCCCTGAATGTCTACAGAACAATAGTGATCCTAAAAACCTCAAAAGATGGTCCAGGATACCCATCAGTTACCACTCGGAACCACCCTTCATCATTTGGGATTCCTTTGAAGACCATACATCATGAACCCTAAAACTCAGAGGAACGAAGGCCAAGATGGTAAATGGTCCCTCGTACTGAGAAAGGAAACAGTATGGTCTTGCCCCTCTATTGCAAGGGTAAGTTGTAAATATGGGGTGACCGAAAGTGCTGTGCAACAAAGAAATAATATTTAGAAATAAAAAGAGGAAAATGTGTTTTAAAATTGGATAAGGGAGTACTGAACAACTTTATTCTGGTGATACTCGCTTTACCAAGGTTAAAAATAGTCAGGACAACTTAACAATAACTGTCTAGATGTGGTACAAGGTCGACATGTTTCAGCAAATAGGGACGTGTTTGTCCTTGCTTTCTTCAGGACCCAGAACTATAGCTACTTCAGAAAAAAAAAATAAGTGAGGTATATATACAGTGAAATAAAGAAGATATCGAGACAAACACAGAGAACACCTGAATATTCTAGGTGCCACGATTTGTCTTTTCTTGCAAGTCATGCGTTTCACTGGAAATATGAGAAAAAACAAGAGTAAAGTGTCAGTGTCTGCAAGTCGCACACAAATGTATATACAACACTAGGTTATTGCTCATGAACCTTAGTGTAGCCTAATCATGAGGCTGACATTCCCACTCATTAAAGTAGTTTGTTGTTACCACCCTCCTGGGTATACAATTATACTCCACATGAAGGAAAAAATCATTCCTTACCGAACTTGTAAGAAGTGAAGACCTCACCCCACCTGGCAGTGGCTCAGGGATAGAGTGAAGCACCGCTCTGTATTGAGGCAAGTAAACATAACATGAAAACACGCCAATTATTGTCACAGACCCACATTCACACCGTGCTGGTATCCCAGCTGACAATTGAGGTGAAGTACAGATTCAAACTCTGCCGGATACCCAGCTATCCACTAAGTTGAAGTACAGATTAAAAACCAGAAATGAGGAAAAAGGAGGAATAGAGTTCCTTTGTCTGCGGCCCTCTCTATTGTAAGCGGTTTATAAAATAAGAGACAAGGGAGAAAAATTCGAAACAAGGGAGAAAAATTTGAAACCAGGGCGAATTTTTTTTATTTGTACGCATCCCTAAACGCCGTGTGTAGTTCTTGTCGGCGTGTAATTAGCATGTGTGTTCAAAGCGTGAAGCCCCTTAGAAAGTGCTCAGGTCGTTTGGCATCCGGCCCAGTATTCTTTACCCATATCTATAAGTACCGCATTTAAGAGCCAGTCGCTGTTAGAGACGGTATTACAGCCCAAAAGCGTCCTTAGAGACAAGGTTAAGTAAAGCGTGTAAGAGCTCACCTTTCCGTCGAAACTTCTAAGCCGGCATCCGTGCCGACCGGGGAGGTATCGGGACTCGGGGCATCTCTGTTTTAAAAGGTCGACCGCTATTGGTAAGGGGGACCATGTGACCCGCCCTCTGTGCATGTGATAGAGTGCTCTTACTGCTGGATTGTATCAACGGTGTTCATTGGAAGATAGTGCAGTTGTTTGTCCAATCACAGCCAGTCTGCTTTAAACAGAAGGAGCCCGAGCCAGTGCTCTCGTCGAATCAATGCCGGTAATGTCAATAAAATTGACCAAGTGTAAATAAAGCACATGCTATCAACCCGGTCTGTAAAATAACAAGCTAAGTCTAAACATAGCCCATACTGTTCGTAAAACCACAAAGTAAATGGTCGGTCCTAATTTGCCTTGTGACATAATAACGTTCTCTCTGGACAGAGTAACGCTTTTTGAAATATGCCCCCTTTTTTTCGAAATATGACGGCTCTCATTAATTTTAAGTGGCTGATTTTACTTTGCTCCGGCTATTTATTCCTCAATCCAATTATTTAGACCGACCATTTAGTTTGTGGTTTTACGAACAGTATGGGCTATGTTTAGACTTAGCTTGTGATTTCACGGACCGGGTTGATAGCATGTGCTTTATTTACACTTGGTCAATTTTATTGACATTACCGGCATTGATTCGTCGAGAGCACTGGCTCGGGCTCCTTCTGTTTAAAGCAGACTGGCTGTGATTGGACAAACAACTGCACTATCTTCCAATGAACACAGTTGATACAATCCAGCAGTAAGAGCACTCTATCACATGCACAGAGGGCGGGTCACATGGTCCGCCTTACCAATAGCGGTCGACCTTTTAAAACAGAGATGCCCCGAGTCCCGATACCTCCCCGGTCGCCGGCTTAGAAGTATCGACGGAAAGGTGAGCTCTTACACGCTTTACTTAACCTTGTCTCTAAGGACGCTTTTGGGCTGTAATACCGTCTCTAACAGCTACTGGCTCTTAAATGCGGTACTTTTAGATATGGGTAAAGAATACAGGCCGGATGCCAAACGACCTGAGCACTTTCTAAGTGGCTTCACGCTTTGAACACACATGCTAATTACACGCTGACGAGAACTACACACAGCGTTTAGGGACGCGTAAAAATAATAAAAAATCTCCCTTGTTTCAAATTTTTCTCCCTTGTTTCGAATTTTTCTCCCTTGTCTCCTATTTTATAAACCGCTTACAATAGAGAGGGCCGCAGACAAAGGAACTCTATTCCTCCTTTTTCCTCATTTCTGGTTTTTAATCTGTACTTCACCTTAGTGGATAGCTGGGTATCCGGCAGTGTGTGAATCTGTACTTCGCCTCAATTGTCAGCTGGGATACCAGCACGGTGTGAATGTGGGTCTGTGACAATAATTGGCGTGTTTTCATGTTATGTTTACTTGCCTCAATACAGAGCGGTGCTTCACTCTATCCCTGAGCCACTGCCAGGTGGGGTGAGGTCTCCACTTCTTACAAGTTCGGTAAGAAATGATTTTTTCCTTCATGTGGAGTATAATTGTATACCCAGGAGGGTGGTAACAGCAAACTACTTTAATAAGTGGGAATGTCAGCCTCATGATTAGGCTACAATAAGGTTCATGAGCAATAACCTAGTGTTGTATGTACATTTGTGCGCGACTTGCAGACACTGACACTTTACTCTTGTTTTTTCTCATATTTCCAGTGAAACGCATGACTTGCATGAAAAGACAAATCGTGGCACCTAGAATATTCAGGTGATCTCTGTGTTTGTCTCGATATCTTCTTTATTTCACTGTATATATACACCTCACTTATTTAATTTTTTCTGCAGTAGCTATAGTTGTTGTGGGTCCTGAAGAAAGCAAGGACAAACATGTCCCTATTTGCTGAAACATGTCGACCTTGTACCACATCTAGACAGTTATTGTTAAGCTGTCCCGACTATTTTTAACCTTGGTAAAGCGAGTATCACCAGAATAAAGTTGTTCAGTACTCCCTTATCCAATTTTAAAACACATTTTCCTCTTTTTTTTCTAATTATTTTTTCTTTGTTGCACTGCACTTTCGGTCACCCCATATTAACAACTTACCCTTGCAATAGAGGGGCAAGACCATACTGTTTCCTTTCTCAGTACGAGGGACCATTTACCATCTTGGCCTTCGTTCCTCTGAGTTTTAGGGTTCATGATGTATGGTCTTCAAAGGAATCCCAAATGATGAAGGGCGGTTCCGAGTGGTGACTGATGGGTATCCTGGACCATCTTTTGAGGTTTTTTGGATCACTATTGTTCTGTAGACATTCAGGGGTGTTGTGTCAAGTGTCGGTTTGCATCACCGATGTATATATTTTTTTATATTTAGACCCTTTGGTGCTCTTGTGTTGTTAAGTATTGTGAGGGAATGTCCCAAAGCTTGGTCTCTAAATATTCCCTAGGTTCCCCATCTGATCATTGTGTTGTTGTTGTCTATGAAGCATGTCCATGCCTAAAAGTTTTACTTTTTTCCTAAATAAAAAATAAACTGGGCAGCATATTGCCATGCAAGAAGTCTAAGCCTGCAGTCTTCACAGCTGTGCCAATCCCAATCCACCATATATCTCTACCTGGTCGTCATAAAAAAAGGAAAGGGGGTTGAAATGCTTCTGTAAACAACTGAACTGAAGCAATACCAGTGGAATAATTTTTTGGGGCAATGAATGGGAAATTGAAGTGTGAGATGGGGGTTGGGGGGTGGTAACCAAGGATTATCATCACCCAGTTAGATATCAATGTGCAATGGCCTTAATTCCTTTTGCCTCCAACGGGCAAGTTTTGCTCCCACAATGCACCTGTCTGAAGAATAAAGGCCACTGATGGGTGAGGGCTCTGCAAAGGACCGGGCCACTTGCTGCATGAGAAATGCAGCACTGAAAACAGCAATGAGGAAACTACAGGTCCGGTCCTACGGACTACGACAGCCCCCAATGTGCAGGTAAGCTGATAGGCAGTACATAGGAGCCTAGAGATAGGTCTGGTTTCTGTGATGTGGCTAATGAGCTCGGTGCAGGAAAGCATGTGGAGAAAATGGGACAAAACAATAAGAATCCCTAGAAGCCAGCCTAAACATCATGATTCTTTTCTCCCACTCCACGTCCACTAATATACTGGCTTCCGAAGGCCGAAAAGCATGCCGCAGAGTAACACAAACTAACCTATTACTAACATAGAGCATATCCAGTTGTCAAGCGTCTGTGCTAGGAAAAGATTTTGCAGAATTCACAAAGAATTCTAAACATAGTGAGGAGGCAATGTATTAAACTAACATTGAAATCACTGAGAAGCCTCCAAGCTGAGCAGTGACAGAAGTAGAATAATCAGACCATAGAGAACTTTAGATGGGTAGCTGTACACAACAGGATTGATTTCTATCAAGAATTTCCAAGTGACATCAGATGGATAACAAGAAAGAAGCTAGAGTTGTCTATAATTCAACATGAAACTCCAAGGTGGAAAACTCCACAGTATTAATAGCTACCCATGTACAATTTTTTAGTGTGTAGGCCCTCTAATGCCCGCTAAAATATTTCCCCTGCGCAGCAGATCCACAGAGAGAGGTCTTGTGAACCTATTCACAACATGGCATCTCTTCTTTTACAGCCCTTCTCCTAGCAGTATTTTGACAATAATATTTGTCTGGCGTAAAGACATAAGGCCTGACTCCATTTTAAGTAGGCCATGACTCAATTTTCTGTATGTTTGCAAAATCATCAGCATGCCTGCCTTTGACTCAGATGTCGTATGTCCTGCACTTTTCTAGAACCATGAAGGATCAAGTCATTTAGATATCAACAAGACGCCTGATGCGACATTTCGGAACAAGAGCTTTATTATCTCAATTTCAGGGTCATACAAAGAATAGTGTTGTCAGAATTGCAGCATATCTCCCTTATTTGTTTAAAATAATGCATCCCAGACTAGCATCTTGATGCTCAGTGGTTATACAAAATATTCATAAGGTGATGTTGGAAATTCCATCTGAGATAAGATATAGCATAAAAGCACTTGACCACTTGTCCGGAGAGGTCCTTCACCCCAGATTATCACGAGCAAGATACTGCCAGAGATGTTGCGGCATAGCATTTTCGGGTGAAAGCCATTATCAATCCAGAGTTTGTTAGGGGTTGATGCTGAATGTTGGTTTGCCTTTCGCAGGGAACATGGCCTACTTGACTCCTGATAATTATAACGTTTTGATGCAAACAGGTATGCAGTGCACTCATTCTCCCTAAGAAAATATGGATGCTCTCATAGCATAGAACATCGAAGTAGGTATAAGATGACATTTTAACCATGGTAGAAAATTTTATTTTATTCTTGTGGTTTGCAAAATGCATTTGTGCTGCTTTAATAATATTCTGTGATGTTGTTTTAGATGTGCTGAGCAACAGGGGTCACCTGTTTAAATAAACACACTTTTTATTTAAAGGGCCATTTTCTAAGTGGAGTTTGTGTGTGGTATTGAGAATAACGAAAGAGATTTGTTTCTAATCACCATGGTGTCCCTGGATCCTGGTTTACGAACAGTGGTAACCACAAAATCATTGACGCCACTGGATCTAGGTAGTGGGTGAGGTTCTGGGGGAGGGGGGTGCCTACGATAAACAGTCTTTCACATTCAAGCATTGGTGCACTGACCTACGTTCACTTGTGTCACCTTAGGTGGGAAAATAAACCTTCTAACACAGTCCATGAACATATCCTGCTAAAGGCCCACCAACTCCAAGCACACCCTCATCAACTCGGCACTGCTGAAATATACAAAACATGGCATGCTGCCACTACCCTTCCCCACCCACTTCTCTCCCATCCAGTTATTTCTGGTCCAAGAAACAAATACCTGGTGTCCAGACACCCTTCGAGATCATCCACTGATTTTTTTCAACACAACATTTCTTCATCCTTCTAACACCATGTTCATTGCTCTTTATCAAACAGCAGAAAGTCAGTGCTGTGTTGACAGTCACTCTGGGAGTTGCTGTCAGTGTGACCTGGAATCTCCAGTCAGCACTGTGTGTGTGCAGACCCACGGCTAACAGGGGTGTTAAAGGCCAGCAGTGAGAGTAGCACCTGCATAACCTCTTCCATTCCTTGATCTACAAGGAGAGCCGTGCATGGTCGTGAATCATAGTCAACAGCAGAGTAGTGAAGAACTGGGTTCTAACACCCTTTTTAAGGTTGAGCCTAGGCAGCGCACATTCGCAGCCTTCGAGACATGCTGCACTTACTCTGTGAGCTTAGACTCTGCCCACAGCTTTTGATTGGCTTATGCTATTGTTCTTAAAAAACATTGCTTCCAAGTAGTTAATGTTCCATGTTTGTCCCACCTTTTTCGTTATTGTAAACTCCTATGGAGTATGGCTACAGAATGTGTCCTCTTCCACTTCTGTCTTTGTATTATGTGTCTAGGGAACTGTTTTTTTTGTTTAGAATATGCAGCATGGCGCCCCATAACTGGTCATCGCGGCCGCCGCACTTACTGTTTCAGCCACGCGCCTAACTTATTCTGCAGGGAGCACGCCTTTATTTCTGCCTGGTTCCTTGGAGGTGGTAGAGTAAACCACTGCTCGTAGGCACACTAAAGGAAAATGCTACTTACCCAGTATGCATCTGTACTTGGCATATACAGCTGTAGATTCATATGCTTTAGAATAGATCGCCATCTGGTGTTGAGTCCAGATGTTTGTACTTTGTTATTGTTCGAAGAAGTCTTTTAGTCACAAGGTAGGTGACTCCTCCTTTCGGTGATAGTGCGCATGGGCATAAACTCAATCCCCATATTGTTTTGTTGTAAGGGTGATTATGGAGTTAGTAAGAGTAGAAAGAGATGTCCATGTATATTGTATGCAAGTTAGATGATACTGCAACAGACAAAGGTACCTGGGGAGACGGGTGCGAGCTTATGAATCTACAGCTGTATATGCCAAGAACAGATGCATACTGGGTAAGTAGCATTTTCCGTTCAAGGCATATGAGCTGTAGATCATATGCTTTAGCATAGACTATACAGCAGTTATCTCCCAAGCGGTGGCTGACCTGTGTCTGTGGCAGTCGTTTGAATTAGTGTTCTTAAAACGGCCTGACCCACACTAGCTTGTTGTTTTACTAACACATCTACACAACAGAGCTTTGTGAATGTGTTTGGCGAAGACCATGTTGCTGCTTTGCAGATGTCATCTAAGGGTTTGTTCCCTAAGAATGCCATAGAAGCGCGTAGTTTGCTTGTAGTGTGTGCCCTAGGGGGAACTGTTAATGTGCGTTTAGCTTTAATAGAACATGTCTGGATGCATTTAACGACCCAACGTGCAATACCTGCTTTTGATATGGCATTGCCTTTATGCGGTGGTGAAACAGCAACTAAGAATTGTTTTGTTTTTCGAAAACATTTAGTTCTTTCAATGTAATATAGATTTGCTCTTTTTACATCTAATGTGTGAAGAGCACGTTCTGCCACTGAGTCTGGTTTAGAAAAAAATATGGGTAGCTCAACAGACTGGCTGAGATGAAAGGCAGAAACGACTTTGGGTAGAAATTTGGGATCAGTCCTAAGAACCACTTTATTTTGATGGATTTGTGAAAATGGTTCTTGTATAGTTAGTGCCTGGAGCTCACCAACCCTTCTGAGAGATGTGATGGCTATGAGAAAGGCTACTTTCCAAGTGAGAAATTGTGGCTCACATTCGCGTAGAGGTTCAAATGGTGGGCCCATGAGTCTTGTAAGGACTATATTAAGATTCCACATTGGAGAAGGTGGAAGTCTAGGAGGGATGATTCTTTTAAGTCCTTCCACAAAGGCCTTGATAGCGGCCATGCGAAACAAAAACAAATGTTGTGTTTTGTAGGTAAGCGGGTATTGCAGCAAGATGTAATCGTATAGATGTATAGGCTAAATTAGAACGCTGTAAGTGTAAAAGGTAGGAAATGATGTTTTGGATTGAAATATCTAGAGGATATACTTGATTGTTTGTGCAGTAAATTACAAATCGCTTCCACATTGCAGTGCAGCATGCGCTAGTGGTATGGCGTCTGGTCCCTTAAATGACGTTCATACAGTCTGGCAGGAGATTAAGGTAGCCAAACTCTATGATTTCAGGTGCCAGATTGAAAGGTTGAGTTGACTAGGATTTGGATGTCTTATCTCTCCATGGTTCTGAGCGAGAAGCTTGGGGGAGAGGTGCAGTCTTTGGTGAGGAACTACTGATAGTTCCAATAATGTTGTGAATCAGGGTTATCAAGCCCATGTGGGAGCCACTAGTGTCATTGTGAGGGACTGTCGATTGAGCTTCCGAACCACTAATGGAACTAGCGGGAGAGGTGGAAAAGCGTAAGCGTAAGCAAATCTGCCTGACCAATTCATCCATAGCGCATTGCCTTTGGATGATGGGTGTGGGTACCTAGACATGAAGTTTGGGCATTTTGGGTTGAGGAGTGTTGCGAACAGATCGATCTCTGGTTAGCCAAACATTTGAAAAAATGGGATCAGACTTGAGGATGTAGTTCCCATTTGTGGATTTGTTGTTTTTAACGACTGAGCATATATGCGATTTGGTTGTTTACTCATGGGAGGTTTTCCGCAAGGAGATATATCTTTTGAGGTATGGCCCACCTCCATATGCTTTGAGCTAGGCGTGAAAGCTGTAGAGAGTGCATCCCTCCCTGTTTTTGTATGTAGTACATTGCTGTCATATTGTCTGCATGGACTAAGACAGCTTTGCCTAGTAGATGCAGCATTGAAACATGTGTAGTGCTCAAAGATATGTCCGACATTAGTCTGGTGAGGAATCAATAAATAGCTGTCAAGTTTTTAGACTGCTTCTGTGCGACATTTCTATGGTTCCAGTTGGAGAACTTGTTTTAGAAGATTGTGGAATTTTTCCAGAAGGAAACCTTTTTGATTTCAAACAGCGGGTCAATCTTAATCATTTTCACCCCGAGTGGGCTGGGTTTGCTCAGACGCGAGTCCCAGGCACTCCACGCCACTGGAGTCAAGCTATCCAGGCTGATGAAGGCTGATAGCCAGAAACCGGTCCTTGGATGCTTGATTCCGGTCTGGGAAAGACATGGCTTGGTAGTTCGGCCTGGACTGTTCCCATGAGGCACAGGGTCAGAGCTGATTTGCATATAGCCAGTGTCTAACCCAGGGTGGTGTGGAGTGCAAAAAAACGATGGATTTAGGTCCAGATCCTTGTACTGGGGTGAATGTATGACATTGTTCTACATTCTGTCCATCAACTGTGTTTTTTGCAATTTTCACCCCGAGTGGGCTGGGTATGCTCAGACGTGAGTCCCAGGCACTCCACGCCACTGGAGTCAAGCTATCGCCAGAAACCGGTCCTTGGATGCTTGATTCCGGTCTGGGAAAGACATGGCTTGGTAGTTCGGACTGGACTGTTCCCATGAGGCACAGGGTCAGAGCTGATTTGCATATAGCCAGTGTCTAACCCAGGGCGGTGTGGAGTGCAAAAAAAAACGATGGATTTAGGCCCAGATCCTTGTACTGGGGTGAATGTATGACATTGTTCTACATTCTGTCCATCAACTGTGTTTTTTGCAATTTTCACCCCGAGTGGGCTGGGTATGCTCAGACGTGAGTCCCAGGCACTCCACGCCACTGGAGTCAAGCTATCCAGGCTGATGAAGGCTGATAGCCAGAAACCGGTCCTTGGATGCTTGATTCCGGTCTGGGAAAGACATGGCTTGCTAGTTCGGACTGGACTGTTCCCATGAGGCACAGGGTCAGAGCTGATTTGCATATAGCCAGTGTGTAACCAGGGTGGTGAGGAGTGCAAAAAAACGATGGATTTAGGACCAGATCCTTGTACTGGGGTGAATGTATGACATTGTTCTACATTCTGTCCATCAACTGTGTTTTTTGCTGTTTTTATCAATCTTAATCATGCCACTATTTTAGGAAAATAGAGTTTTGGGCAAAGTTTAACTTTATTGGTTTGTGACATGTCCAGGACTAGCCATGTGCATTTTGGATTGCTAATATTAGTGCCAAGGAGGGAACTGGGAATCAGGTAGGTGGGTACTGGGAATCAGATGGATTGTACTTCATAGAGATGACATGAAAGAACATAGGTCGCTGTATGTATACTTTTATTTTATAACATCATTTACGTCATACTGTATTAGTCCCAGGATAATGTGCTGCATAGTTAAACACTTATGAGGTCAGAAAGGGAAGATTTATTGCCATGCCAATGCTGGTTACTATAATCAGCATGCGCTAGTGGTATGGCGTCTGGTCCCTTAAATGACGTTCATACAGTCTGGCAGGAGATTAAGGTAGCCAAACTCTATGATTTCAGGTGCCAGATTGAAAGGTTGAGTTGACTAGGATTTGGATGTCTTATCTCTCCATGGTTCTGAGCGAGAAGCTTGGGGGAGAGGTGCAGTCTTTGGTGAGGAACTTCTGATAGTTCCAATAATGTTGTGAATCAGGGTTATCAAGCCCATGTGGGAGCCACTAGTGTCATTGTGAGGGACTGTCGATTGAGCTTCCGAACCACTAATGGAACTAGCGGGAGAGGTGGAAAAGCGTAAGCGTAAGCAAATCTGCCTGACCAATTCATCCATAGCGCATTGCCTTTGGATGATGGGTGTGGGTACCTAGACATGAAGTTTGGGCATTTTGGGTTGAGGAGTGTTGCGAACAGATCGATCTCTGGTTAGCCAAACATTTGAAAAAATGGGATCAGACTTGAGGATGTAGTTCCCATTTGTGGATTTGTTGTTTTTAACGACTGAGCATATATGCGATTTGGTTGTTTACTCATGGGAGGTTTTCCGCAAGGAGATATATCTTTTGAGGTATGGCCCACCTCCATATGCTTTGAGCTAGGCGTGAAAGCTGTAGAGAGTGCATCCCTCCCTGTTTTTGTATGTAGTACATTGCTGTCATATTGTCTGCATGGACTAAGACAGCTTTGCCTAGTAGATGCAGCATTGAAACATGTGTAGTGCTCAAAGATATGTCCGACATTAGTCTGGTGAGGAATCAATAAATAGCTGTCAAGTTTTTAGACTGCTTCTGTGCGACATTTCTATGGTTCCAGTTGGAGAACTTGTTTTACAAGATTGTGGAATTTTTCCAGAAGGAAACCTTTTTGATTTCAAACAGCGGGTCAATCTTAATCATTTTCACCCCGAGTGGGCTGGGTATGCTCAGACGTGAGTCCCAGGCACTCCACGCCACTGGAGTCAAGCTATCCAGGCTGATGAAGGCTGATAGCCAGAAACCGGTCCTTGGATGCTTGATTCCGGTCTGGGAAAGACATGGCTTGGTAGTTCGGCCTGGACTGTTCCCATGAGGCACAGGGTCAGAGCTGATTTGCATATAGCCAGTGTCTAACCCAGGGTGGTGTGGAGTGCAAAAAAACGATGGATTTAGGTCCAGATCCTTGTACTGGGGTGAATGTATGACATTGTTCTACATTCTGTCCATCAACTGTGTTTTTTGCAATTTTCACCCCGAGTGGGCTGGGTATGCTCAGACGTGGGTCCCAGGCACTCCACGCCACTGGAGTCAAGCTATCGCCAGAAACCGGTCCTTGGATGCTTGATTCCGGTCTGGGAAAGACATGGCTTGGTAGTTCGGACTGGACTGTTCCCATGAGGCACAGGGTCAGAGCTGATTTGCATATAGCCAGTGTCTAACCCAGGGCGGTGTGGAGTGCAAAAAAAAACGATGGATTTAGGCCCAGATCCTTGTACTGGGGTGAATGTATGACATTGTTCTACATTCTGTCCATCAACTGTGTTTTTTGCAATTTTCACCCCGAGTGGGCTGGGTATGCTCAGACGTGAGTCCCAGGCACTCCACGCCACTGGAGTCAAGCTATCCAGGCTGATGAAGGCTGATAGCCAGAAACCGGTCCTTGGATGCTTGATTCCGGTCTGGGAAAGACATGGCTTGCTAGTTCGGACTGGACTGTTCCCATGAGGCACAGGGTCAGAGCTGATTTGCATATAGCCAGTGTGTAACCAGGGTGGTGAGGAGTGCAAAAAAACGATGGATTTAGGACCAGATCCTTGTACTGGGGTGAATGTATGACGTTGTTCTACATTCTGTCCATCAACTGTGTTTTTTGCTGTTTTAATCAATCTTAATCATGCCACTATTTTAGGAAAATAGGGTTTTGGGCAAAGTTTAACTTTATTGGTTTGTGACATGTCCAGGACTAGCCATGTGCATTTTGGATTGCTAATATTAGTGCCAAGGAGGGAACTGGGAATCAGGTAGGTGGGTACTGGGAATCAGATGGATTGTACTTCATAGAGATGACATGAAAGAACATAGGTTGCTGTATGTATACTTTTATTTTATAACATCATTTACGTCATACTGTATTAGTCCCAGGATAATGTGCTGCATAGTTAAACACTTATGAGGTCAGAAAGGGAAGATTTATTGCCATGCCAATGCTGGTTACTATAATGGCTTCCTTCATACAATTTAATACACATAGTTCCCGCCTCCTGAATAGTGACGCTATCAGCCACACTGTTCTTTCTAATTGCGGTGTTGGGGAGAAATTATGGGGGGAGACATTGTACTTACCTTCACCTGTGGATATCCACCCTTAACAGGTGATAATTTCCAAGGAGTAGGAACCAGCACATACCCTAAATTGAGATGTATACAGTCAATGAAATAGCGGGCTGAAGTATCACTAGATTTCGTTAAAGCTGCAGATTAATTAAGTGATCCAAACTATAAAGTTATAATCTGTCTACGATTTAAAATTAGGTTGAAAATATACATGAGTACTTACGGCATATTATTAATAAAAAGACATACCTAAAAGCTGTAAACGATCCTTGGCCATAATCAAATTTGCCGTCATTTTAGCTTGCAGGCGGCGAGATCGTTCACACTGTTCACCTTTAAAGTAAGAAAAAAACAACATGGAATGGATCAAAGTCAGATCTCCCATGTAATAATTCTAAGCAGTTGCTTGTAACAAAGTGAACTTTATGCTAAAAAAACTTGTTCTCAATGTTTCAGGGATTCTGTGTGGAAAAAGAACTATGCCTGCGACCACAGTACATCAGAATGTAGAGACTGAGTCACCATAGCACATCAGTACTTACAGGCCCAAATCCTACTAGCTCACAGTGCCTTACCTGCCCTCTTAACCTTCCCAGAGTACCAGGTAAATTAGCACCCCAGAACACAACTTTTTAGTCCCCAGTTTGAGGTGTTGGCAGCCAATAAGAAACAAGCTCGTGGTTGGGAGGGTTCAGCTAATCAGATCTCACAATTCTCAAATATATATATCTGTAAATCTTTAAATATCTCAAAAACTACTGAACTGATGTACACCATGTAATGAAAAGTGTGCTTTCTGGGCCAAAAGCTACCTTTTTGCCAAATTTGGTGTAATTTTGTTCAGCAGTTTAGGCTGTAGCCGTGTCTAAAGTTTCCTATGGAAATTAAAGTGGAGAAAATACATTTTGGGACCCCCCTTTTTTTCCTCGGCCCCCGCTTGACGAATCATCCCAAAACTTTCAAGACAGCAGCTGACCTGAGCGGGCCATTTATTTTTAAGTTCTGCAGGTGCATGGATAGTGGGCTAAGCATAATGTTTTGGATGGCCTGGGTTCTTGTCTAGTTAAGGAAGGTACAAACAAGTATGCATGGTCAGTCTGAAGATATCACTATACTATTTTTAGGTCTTCTGATAAGGAAGGAGTTCAGCCCTTCAGACGCTCCTGCAGGATGGAACATTCCAGAGAGACTACTGCATAGAGTAGATGGGACTTTCTATGATTAGAGTGCAAATCTGCAGAACTTTGCCACAAAATTGCATCATCTGAGGGCGAGTCTCTCTTGAACTATTTCCTGCAGCAATATCATCAGCTATGCAATCAGATATGGACTTTCTGACACATCCTGCTGACATAACTTATAAAGTTCTAATTTCTGTGCTTTCTATTCATGAATAATGGGCATTTGTAACTACCAAGGGTACAGCACTGATTTATTATCGATGTTGCTTAATTTAGTGGTTGGATAACATCTGTAGCTTCCTGATTTCTGAGGGTACAATCTCTCTATATTTTTGCAGAGAGTTAGGAGCCGCTTTTTAGATGTGTTGCTTTTTCTAACTGCAAAACAGTAACAATGAACAAACATTTGGCCATATAAGGCTGTAACCACTTCATTCCAAGAGACACTGGAACATACGTCTAACAAGCTTATCCTAGACAAAAGGAGATGTCCTCTGGTAAAACAGATATTGAAACTACTAAACAACTTCACTTTCCTGAAGTCCATAAAAGCCTGGTGCTTCAACTTTCCAAAGTGCTTTTCAATCAGCATACAAGGCAATCAAATATCAATCATCAAACTAACCAATGCTGGTGAAAAGGACATGCAAGTACAACCTTCCTAGGGAGGATTCATCAGTCGAGCAATTGTTTAATAAAGCAACACGAAACACGATCTAGCATAGGTACTAAAGGCAGTACCGATACCAGACGTGGCAAGTTAGCACGTTCAGACCGCATGTCAATACCCCAACTACTTTTTCATGCATGGTCACACTAGAACTATAAATCGCTCCAACCATTGAGATCCACAAGTAATCGTTTTAGAGAGCCAGAGCACCATTATGCGACAGTGGGTGCAGCTGTGTAGTACACAATGCCAGATATCGTACATCACAAAACATAACTGAGCAATGACCGTTTGTAAACCATATGCAATTAAGGCACAGCATAATCTTGTTTTAGTTCTAAAAATTGAAAGCATCTGCAGGGTAAAGTGGCAGTCTTGAATGAATTAGGATGCTTCCTAAAGCATTATACATTCCACGTTTTCAAGGTTCTTAATATTCCGACTGAAGGCACTACATAGGTGAATAAAAAAAACAGGAGACTGTTTGCTTGTGCTATTCACTTGCAACAATATATTGCTTCCAGATGCTTAAGTCACCTCATTTATTTACAAGTAACCCTTTAGGGACAGGTATACATTGCAAGAAGAGATACAAAACCATACTGAAGTTGGGTGGTACATTGGTTAATAAACAGCAGCTAAACAGTATTACATCTTTGGATACTGCTTTGTCACAGATATATAGTATAGTATATTAACTTGTGCAGCTATAGAGTCTCATGTGTCATCCGCTAACTTGAAACTGGGGAAGAAGGGAAGAGGAATGAGAAGGAAGAGTGAAGTGGGAGCAAATTGGGTCCTGGTCTAGAATGTGCAATTTCGGGCTGTCCTTGGTGTCCAACATGAATGTTCTACTGTGCAAGAAACTAAGTAGTTAGGGATGGTGTTGATGTATTATGCTGAGCTTCAGTGTTGTGCTGTGTGACATACAATAGTGGAGGAAATAAGGAGCCAAATTGTTCAGTGGGTGGGTGGGGGATGGGGGGGGAGAGAACACCATTGAGGCGGTGCGATGTTGGTTTTCTTTTAGAGAATCTACAAGTGTGCTCTATGAACCGGCTATCACATGCCAGCAGAAGCCCCTAGCCTCCTTCCTGTGTAATGCCCAACTCTCCGCAACGTATTAAACCATGTTTCCATGCCAAGAAGGAGGTGGAGTTTTGGCTTTCCAGTGCATGGAAATCTCTTAATTCACAAGAAAGGCCTGGCTAGTGATCATGGGATCACTATCTTTTTTGGATCGCTTGAGGATGCCTAATGCTTTAGTATTCCAGGCCTTTGGTACAGGTCTTCCAGTTATTGTAATAACTGGTATCAATGGTAGAGAACCAGAAAGGGCTCAAAGATGGGCAAGCCCAACATATATTCAGAATGTCCACTGAAGCTCTAGTACAGCGGGGCAAGTTGCATTAGCTTGCGGATTTTTTTTTTTAATGGCAGTGGCTCAGAGATAGGCCCTCTGTAAAATGAAGAATTGAATTCATTTGAATTCGGTATTTCGAGAAACTGAATGGGGGAAGGCAATGGCCTCAGACTATTCCTTTTCATAGAATTCTCCATCTGCTTCTGTTTCCTATTTGTCACCGAGGAGGGAGAGAGTTCACTACAAAGTAAGTACGGCCTTGAAGAACCAGCTGATATGTTTGAGTCTTTGACTCATCACATAAAAGGCTTGGACGAGAGTGTGCGGATCAGTGATAGACCAATATGTGCGAAGAAAATGCAGTATGTTACAGTATAGGAGAAAATGGTCTTTTGGAGAACATCAATTTGTCAAATGATAGCACATGACCTTCTTCAAACAGATATCCTAGAATTGTCAAGTTTGAAGCATGCCAGTGGGCGAGTACCTGCTGTCTGAAGAATTGGATGATCTCAGAGGTACTATCCTTATAGTCTTTAAGGTATATTGGGAGATCATCGGTGTATAAGGAGATTGATTGAATTCAATCCGCTGGGAATACCTAAGTCACGCCACTAGCTTCAACCGAATCACCAATGGTTATATGGCTGAAGCAAAGATCAGTGGCGACAGAGAACAACTTTGTCTTGTTCCTCCGCTAATCACAAAAGAATGTGGATATGTACTTGCACACTCAAAAAAAGGCAAAGGATTTCAACTAGAGCACCAAAATGAGATGGATACTTTGGCGCCCGAACCCAGAGCGCCCAAAAACTTCAAAGAGGTAATCCTACCTAAGGGAATCAAAACCCTTCAAGGTTCAGGCTAAGGGCATCAGAGCTTGACCAGGACGAGGCATCTGCCTCAGAGCCGGAATAGGTGCCTGAAATTTAGACAGCTGATCCTACTAGGTATGAACCCATTTTAGCCAGGGTGGTTAACTGAGAGAGTACAGGGAGGATACAGAAGGCCACGGCCTTCCACAGCATTTTATAATTTGAGTTCAGGATGGCTGAAGGACTAAAGAAAAAGGTTTCCTAAGGGAGGAGCCCCTGTTTAAGCAGCAGCAGAAGCAGAAACACCTCACAACTCCCAAGACTGTGGCAAGTATATGCTTTCTCAGACTGCCTTTTTTAATGTGGCTAATCTAGGGGCAAATACACCTGTGAATGTCTGGTAAAAATCCATTGGGAGGCCATCTGGTTCTGGCAGCTTTCCCACCGTGAGGTCGTGAATGGCTTACCCAATTGTTTGGGGTGAGATTAGGCTATCTATACCCTACTTATAAAGGGGAGCCACCTTTGCGAGGGCTAAGTCACGGAGAAAAGCACTGATGTGGAGTGAAGCGTCTGAAGGTTATTCACTGTATAATTGACTGCAGCAGTCCTAAATGACGAGGCGATTATGTCTGAATGGACCTCCCTGGATCTGACAGTTCTCCGAACAATGTGTGGAACTTTCGAAGGACTATTGGAGCATTGTAATGGGACTAGTTTCCATGGCATGCTTCCCCCTGGCTGCGTTACCGTAAGTGTCTTTCTCGGGCTTGACACATCTTGGGTCGTCAGATTTGTATTTTGTTAGTTGAAGGTATGTGCCAAGTCATGTCAGTGATTACAGGAAGGTAGTGCGATTTCAATCAATGACATTCACTTTATTTGGTTTTTCCATAAAACTATAAAAGTAATATAAAACAGTACATTATAAAGAAGAATTGATTGGCAGCTCTTACTTTAAAAATGACATTATACAGTACATGTTTGAAAACAATTTAATAAAATGGGAATGGATGTCAAGTCTTTAAAAGAAAAGAAAAAAGCACGGGAAGCCTAGCAATGCAAAATGGTACCCAGTCAAACATGCTGAAGCACGTAGCAGTCACCGAGAGCCATAATCGGTTAGTCGCCGCAGGCTCTAAGACTCACTGCTGATTTAAAAAGTTAAGGACATGGAAAACAGTGCTGCCAGATAACATTTGTAAAAATATAAGAGCTGGTTGCACGTGCCTAAAATCCAGTAGTTTCAAGATTGGAATAATAAACTTTTTCTGGGGATCTTCTAAAAGTTACAAAACATAACAAAATGAAGCATGTCCTGTGGAGACTTACCGTTGCAGCCACAGGACTCTACTACGCTCTGACCTCTACTACACCCATGTGGCTGGGCCAGCAGGAGGTGTGAGAGATCAAAACGAAACCTAGTTAGTTAAAAAAAAAGTAATTCGCACTAAAGGGCCCTAAAAGATATGGCTCAGTAGATTGTACAGTTTTCAAAATAACAAACCTACGAACACTAGGCTTCCTCAGCTCACACCCCTCCCTGTCAACGGTCCTCAGATTAAGAAAGGTCTCCTTTACCCAGCCAAGATTTTTCTTGTGCACAGATTCCGGGTTGGAGAAAAGTTCTGCTCTTCCCAATCTCCCAAAGCATTTCTTAACGTAGTTGAGCCACAGGATATAATGGGCGTAGTCTAGGCTCATACACTCCTTTAAAATTAATTTACTTACAATCAGTCCCTGGTGCAACCATAGCTTCAACCACAATATAAGAGGTTGAATGGCCAACAGGTTCGAGAGATGGGGAACCCAAGGTCTTCGGGACCATGAAGCTTGAAGTACCCTGGGGCACACATAAAAGGCATTTCAGAAAATTGTTTTCAACCACCTGTAATTCCTCCGTGGTAATATGGCCCCAAATGTCACTGCCATGGGAGTCTTTAGCAATGCATTGTGTCTGATATATCTGCAGGAGTGCCGCAATCTGTCTCCTACGTAGTTTTGAGGCAAAGTTCAAAATAGCAGTATTAGCATGCACTAAATCTCCCTTCTTACTCCGTGTTAAAGGCCCCCCCCCCCCATTTTATTTCGTCGTCTATCAGGACCCAAAGGGAAGAAAAAAAACTCTTTGCGGGGAACCAAGGCGTCACCAACCCTTAACTGGTACCGTTTTTTTGTGAGAGGTCCTACCTGCATCACATATAATTTGGAATAATTTATGGACCGGTCCAAAGCTTTCATGAAAGATGAAAACGAACTAAGCAGAGATTGTAACCCTCTAGCAGTCTGGGCCATAAGGACCGCGTCATCCGCATACAAACGGGCAGGCCACCGCCATCCCACCATGGACCATCTAAGGTTTCAATAGACCAAAAGGTATCTGGGGACTTTCAGGCAATTTGCCTATTAATAAATGCAGATGATTTTAAAAGATACAGACAAGGACACTTTGTTCTGCATCTGCCAAAAGTTCTAAAGTCCCGTACACAGAGAATTGGCAGATGTAAGTTGCTCAGTTACATTTTGGAATTCCCTTCTAGACTTGATTCACCATGAAGAATCTCTACTTGAGTTTAGATAGTCCCTTAAATGCTGGCTATTTTGCTAGACTTTTTCTTCTGTCAATGTGCTACCTTACTTCACATGTCCACCTTCTACAGCACCAAGAGACCTATTGTGTGTTTGTGCCCGCTATAAATTAAGTTAACATAACGTAATAAATGTATTCAAAAATTAATCTGCCTCCATGTAGGCTTTAGGGTAGGTTTGAGTAACATCAGTATAGAAGTGGAAGTGAAATGATGGGAACTGATATTGTCTATGAGATGTTTAGTACACTTTGGCAAAAATACCTATTGCCATTGGTCAGAATAGTTCAACCTTATCTATTCCCCTCAAACCTTGCAGACATCTTGTTCTAATGATAACGATAGTCTTCAGAATAGCCAGCCATAAATGGAGCCGCTGAATGTTCGCATTTGACAATCTTGGAGTCTAATTTAGTTCCATAGTGAAAGAAATGTGTGATTTAAAGTCCTTGATGAATATTCTTCAGCTTACTATTCAAGAGTTGAGACACATTTCATACAGGAGCTTCATTACTGTTGTAGGTTTTCCACCAACTTTCAACTCACAGACATCTACTGATGGTCTTACACTGCTTGTGGTGCAGGTCAATGAAGGCAAACAGTAGTACACAAGTTAATGCTTCTTTAGGTGTTATGATCCCTGTTACAAACATTCTTTAAATCAACACAAATCAAACTGGGAGATGAAGGCGTCAGTGCCACTAATAGAGTATATTGTGTTCCATGAGGTGCAAGTGGCTCAGTTCAATCAATCAATCAATCAGGAGTTTGTTAAAGCGCGACTACTCACCCGTAAGGGTCTCAAGGCGCTAGGGGTGGGGGGGTGCAGGTTCCATTCCATCAAGGAGGGGGTCTGTCGAAGAGCCAGGTTTTGAGGTTTCTTGCGAAGATGGGGAGCAATGTTGTCTGTCTGAGGTGGAGCGGAAGGGCGTTCCATGCTTTGGCCGCGAGGAAGGAGAAGGAGCGGCCTCCCGATCTGGTCTTTCTGGTGCGGGGGACCACGGCGTAGGAGAGCTGGGCTGATCGTAGGGTCCTTTGGGGTGCGTGGAATTTGAGCCGGCTGTTCAGGTATGCTGGTCCGGTGCCGTGGAGGGCCTTGTGTGCGTGGGTGAGCATCTTAAAGGTGATTCTCGCCTCGACGGGGAGCCAGTGGAGTGTGCGCAGGTGCTGGGAGATGTGGCAGTGTTTTGGCAGGTTGAGGACCAGTCTTGCGGCGGCGTTCTGTAGCTTGCGGATGAGGTTTTTGTTTATTCCGGCGTAGAGTGCGTTGCCGTAGTCAAGTCTGCTGGTGACCAGGGCGCGAGTGACTGTCTTTCGGTGTTCGAGGGGGATCCATTTGAAGGTCTTACGAAGGAGGCGGAGGGTGTGGAAGCAGGAAGATGAGATAGAGTTGATCTGGCGGTCCATTTTGAACTCGGAGTCCAGGATGATTCCCAGGTTGCGTGCGTGGTCTGTGGGGGTTGGCGGGTTTCCGAGGGAGGTGGGCCACCAGGTGTCGCTCCAGGCGTCGGGGTTTGGGCCCATGATGAGTACTTCTGTTTTGTTGGTGTTTAGTTGTTAGTTGTAGGCAGCTGTTTTTCATCCATTTGGCGACGGCTTCCATGCCTTCTCAAAAGTTGCGTCTGGCGGTGTTGGGCTCGTTGGATAGGGAGAGGATGAGCTGGGTGTCGTCTGCGTATGACACGATGTTGAGTCCGTAGGTTCTGACGATGGGGGCAAGTGGAGCCATGTAGACGTTGAAGAGCGTCGGGCTGAGGGAGGAGCCCTGGGGGACTCCGCAGGTGGTAGGTGTGGGTCTGAGAGGAAAGGGGGGAGTCTGACCCGTTGCGTCCTGCCGGAGAGGAAGGAGCAGATCCAGTCGAGGGTCTTGTCCTGGATTCCTGCGTATTAGGGTGCGGTGGGAGACTGTGTCGAACGCCGCTGATAGGTCTAGGAGGATGAGGGCTACTATTTCTCCTTTGTCCAGTAGGGTGCGGATGTCGTCTGTTGTGGCAAGGAGGGCGGTTTCCGTACTGTGGTTTTTTCTGAAGCCGGATTGGGAGGAGTCGAGGATGTTGTGTTCTTCAATGAATGTGGCGAGTTGGCTGTTGATGGCTTTCTCAATGACTTTCGCTGGGAAAGGGAGCAGGGAGATGGGTCTGTAGTTTTTGAGGTCGGTGGGGTCCGCTGAGGGTTTCTTTAGGAGGGGGTTGACCTCGGCGTGTTTCCAGTCGTCGGGGAATGAGGCGGTCGCCAGGGAGCGGTTGATGGTGTGGCGGAGCATGGGTGCGATGGTGTCGGCGGCTCTGTTGAGGATACTGGTGGATCATGGATTAGTCCTTCAGTGAGAAAAAGATTTCCTAGAAAAATCACCTCACTTTAGAAGTTTTCAAATAGAAACTTGAGATTCCTTGAAGAGTGTTAGAAATGGGGGTCTCTAGTTGGCAATGCTTTGGACAAGTAAGGACCCTTCCATCTAGTCAGGATAAGGGAGTTACACTCCTAAAATAACCCCTGCTCATCCCCTTTGTAGCTTGGCATGAGCAGTCAGGCTTATCTTAGAGGCAGTGTGTAAAGCATTCACACATAACCAACATAACAAAGTGACACCATACCAGTTTAGAAAAATATCAAATATTTTCATATACTTAAGACAAGACCCAAAACAATAAAAACCCACAATACAATACTTAGAAATCTCCAGTCATCAAAATAGACTTGAAATATAGTTTCCTGAAGTCAACAGATCCGTCTGGGACTACCTGGCATTGTGAACAATAAATCCAAACAGTTCTGGCGGACCACGGGCCAGCTACGGTGTCGGGAAGACCCACAAACCAGTCCCTTTAGAAATGTAGGGTGTCGCCAGCCTCTCAATGATCCCCAAAAGGTGGGAATTTGCAGGCGTTGGTTCCGGTGGTCGGTGCTGGAGTCGTCCGACCCTTGAAGTCACACCCATTGCAGATCGAACTCCTCGCGGCTGAAGACGGGAGCGCCGGCATCGGCAGGTGTCGGGGCTGCAGTGCAAACTGCAGCGGTGCAGTGCCCTCAGGTCACGGTGCAGGCAGCAGCTCGGTAACGGGCGTCCGGCGTCGGTGAGATGAGGGCTGCAATGCAAAGTGATACAGAGCTTGCTGAGGTGCAAGCAGGGAAGCGGTCGTTGCTGAAGTGCTGTCGTCGGCTAACAAACTGGAGTCTAGGACGCCGGCAGGTCAGGGCTGTGGGTTGAGGACTGTGTGTTGTGTAACTCAAGAGTGGTGCCCTCGAACAACAGTGCGAGCAGCACCATCAATGTCGGCTTGGAGCCGCAGCGTCTGGGATACCAGGGCGACAACGTGAAGCGAGGCAATGCGGAGTGCGGTGTCCACACGTCGTGGTGCAAGCAGCGGCTTGGTGGCAGTGTCAGGTGACGTCAGTGAGACCAGGTTTGCGGTGCGGCATTGTGGCGGTGCCAGCGGAACACAGAGTCGGCAGTGGCGTCGTAGACTGTGTCGGGTTGCTTTTCTTCTGTTGCAGCACAAACACACAGTCCCCAGTGAGGACGACAGAAGAACTTGAAGTCTTTGCTGTTCCTGAGACTTCTTTAACAGGGGGCAAGCTCAACCTCAAGCCCTTGGATAAACTCACAAAAAGGAAGTTGCAGAAAGTGCAGTCCAGTCCTTTCACTGCCCAAGGCAGAAGCAGCCACTGCAGACCAACATAGCAAAGCACCCAGCAAAGAGGTAGTCTCTCCTCACAGCTTCTCCAGCTCTTCTTCTTGGCAGTTTTCTTGGTTCCAAAAGAGTTCTAATGTTTATGGGTTTGGGCCCCAGTTTTTATAGCCCACAATATTTTGTTCTCATGAGGCAGAGTGTCTGTGGCCAGCCAGAACCAGTCTGGTCCTCCCTGGTCAGCTTCCTGGCAGGAGGTGGAGACAGCATTGTCAGATGCAGACCCGGCCCATTCAGGTGAAAGGAAATCTCCTCCCCTACTCTAAATGCAGCCCAGGTCTATTCAGCCCATCCCCCGACTCATCTAGACTCTCTAGAGCCACTGCACATCCCTAGCCCTTGTCAATCCAAAGCCAGACAGTCAATCCACAACTCCAGCAGGGGCACACTGGATGCCTAAACAAGAAAATACCTAATTTCTAAATGTGGTATTTTCAAACCCAGAATGTAAAATCACCCTCCTTAAAAGATGCATTTTAACATTTGGAGTCTAGGCATACTAAGGAATATGCTACTTACCAGTATGCATCTATTCTTGGCATGTAGGGCTGCTGACATTCATATCTTTGCATAGATCGCCGCCTAGTGTTGGGTCCGGATGATTGCACTTTGTTGTCCTGGAAGAGTCTTCGAAGTATCACGAGATAGGTGACTCCTCCCCTGGACTACAGTGCGCATGGGCATCTTCTCCATCCTCAGATTGTTTTTCGCCATTGTGGCAAAGATGACTATAGAAAAGTATGACATGTCCATGTAAAGGTATGTAGAAAAGTACTGCAGCTGTGACAGGCACCAGGGAGGATGGTGGGCAATATGAATGTCAGCAGCCCTACATGCCAAGAACAGATGCATACTGGTAAGTAGCATATTCCGTTTGAGGCATGTGGGCTGCTGAATTCATATCTTTGCATAGACTGTATAGCAGTATCTCCTCTAGCGGTGGTCACCTGTACCAGCTGCAGCAGTTTGGAAAAGGGTTTTAAGGACAGCCTGTCCCACCGCAGCTTGCTGCTTTGCTTGCACATCTACACAGTAGTGTTTAGTGAAAGTGTGTATGGTAGACCATGTAGCTGCCTTACATATCTCTTCTAGGGGAATGTTTCCTAGGAATGCCATGGATGCCCCTATTTTACGCGTTGAGTGTGCTTTAGGGGGGAACTGCGTTTAGCTTTTTGGTAGCATATCTGAATGCATTTAACTATCCATCTAGCTATTTCTGATTTTGAGATGAGATTCCCTTTATGTTGTGGTGCAAAAGCAACGAATAGTTGCTTTGTTTTCCTGAATGATTTGGTTCTGTCAACGTAATATAGCAGAGCCCTTTTTACATCTAGTGTGTGTAGGGCTCTCTCAGCCACTGACTGCGGGTTTTGGAAGAAAACTGGCAATTCTATGGACTGATTGATATGGAAAGTGGATATAACTTTTGGCGTACACTTAGGGTTAGTACGAAGCACTACTTTATTGTTATGTGTTTTCATGAAAGGTTCTTGAATGGTTAATGCCTGTAGCCCACTCACTCTCCTGAGGGAGGTAATGGCAATCAAAAATGCCACCTTCCAAGTTAGAAATTGTAATTCACATGAATGTAGTGGTTCAAACGGAGGTCCCATAAGTCTGGTAAGTACTATATTTAAGTTCCAGACTGGTGAAGGTGGGTGCTTTGAAGGGATTATCCTTTTAAGTCCTTCCATAAAAGCTTTGATTGGGGGTACTCTAAACAAAGACAAGTGCTGTCTATTTTGGAGGTAAGCTGCATTAGCAGCAAGATGTAGTCTTATAGAAGAGTATGCCAAATTGCATATTTGAAGATGCAATAGGTAACAGATAATGTTTTGGATGGAAGCATCTAATGGGTTGATTTGGTTATTTTTGCAATAAATTACAAATCTCTTCCATTTAGCTGCATAGTATGCTCTAGTAGTTGGACGTCTTGCCTCCTTGATAATGTTCATGCAATCAGGAGGCAAATTAAGGTACCCAAACTCTAAGACTTCAGGAGCCAGATCGCTAGGTTCATCTGATTGGGATCTGGGTGCCTGATTTCTCCATGGTTCTGAATTAAAAGATGTGGCGAGAGGCGCAGTCTATGGTGGGGAACTACTGAAAGTTCTAGAAAAGTTGTGTACCATGGTTGTCTTGCCCATGTGGGAGCAACCAGGATCATTGTGAGTGACTGCTGGCGTAGTTTGCGTGCCACCAGTGGAATCAGTGGGGCTGGTGGAAAAGCGTACGCAAATCTGCCTGACCAGTTCATCCATATCGCATTGCCCTGTGACAACGGATGTGGGAACCTGGCGGCAAAGTACTCGCATTGTGAGTTTTCGTTTCTGGCAAACAGGTCTATCTCTGGATGCCCCCATTGCTGAAAGAATGGTTTGAGAACCTGAGGGTGAATCTCCCATTCGTGTAGCTGTTGGCTGTGCCTGCTTAACAGATCTGCTACTTGATTGTGTTTCCCCGGCAGGTGTTCTGCTAGGAGAAAGATGTTCTTTGGAATTGCCCACCTCCATATGCTCTGTGCTAGGTGAGATAACTGTGGAGAGTGTGTCCCTCCCTGCTTCTGTATGTAATACATGGCAGTCATGTTGTCCGTCCGGATCAACACAGTCTTGTTGTACAAGTACTTCTGAAAAGCTTTCAGTGCTAGAAATACTGCAAGCAACTCTAAGTGGTTGATGTGCAGTGTTTTTTGTTTGATTGTCCAGAGCCCTTGAACTGTGAATTGAAGTAGGTGGGCTCCCCAACCTGTCAGTGATGAGTCTGCTGTTAGTACTACTTGTGGAACCGGCTCTTGAAACAGTCGCCCCTTGGAAAGGTTTTGTGGGTTCCACCACTGCAGAGAGTTGTAAGCGCGACTGTCCACCAACACTAGGTCTTTTAATTGTCCTTGAGCTTGGTTCCACTGCCTTGCCAGGCATTCTTGCAGTGGACGCATTTGAAGTCGGGTATGAGGGACAATGAATATACAGGAGGCCATCATGCCAATGAGCTGCATGAACACTCGAGCTGGTAAGGAGTGTTGTGGCTGAAACTTTTGAATGAGAGTCTGCATATTGGCTATCCTGGCTGGATTTGGATATGCTTTTGCTACTGAGGTATCTATTGTGGCTCCCAGATATTGCTGTATGTGGGAGGGCTGTAGATGTGATTTTGGGTAATTTATGGAAAACCCCAGACTGTGCAGCAGCTGGAGTGTTTGGGAGGTATGGCTTGCACACTGCACGTACGAGTTGGCCTTTATGAGCCAATCGTCGAGTTATGGAAACACGTGGATGTGTTGCCTTCTGAGGTGTGCTGCTACAACCGCTAGGCATTTTGTGAAAACTCTTAGGGCCGTAGTTACCTCGAAGGGAAGAACTTTGAATTGATAATTTTGCCCTTCTATTGTGAACCTGAGGTATTTTCTGCGAGCTGGATGCATAGGTATGTGAAAGTATGCGTCCTTGAGGTCTAATGTAGCAAGGAAGACGTTTTGCTGGAGTAACGAGAGTACTTGCTGTAGAGTAATCATATGGAAATGCTCCGAGAGTATGTATTGATTTAGCGGTCTGAGGTCTAGTATGGGTCTGAGGGACCCATCCTTCTTGGGAATTAGGAAGTATAGAGAGTATACTCCTGTCCCTTGATGTTGAAAAGGGACTGGCTCTATGGCTCCCTTTTCTAGCATGGACGCGACCTCTTGTTGTAACAGTGTGATGTGTTCCTTGGACATAGGACGATGTTTGGGTGGTATGTTGGGTAGAGTAGAAGTGAGTTCCAGGCAGTAACCAAACTGGATAATTTGTCTCACCCGTCTGGGGTAATGACATTCCAGACTGGTAGGAATTGTTTTATTCTGCCTCTGACCGGTGTTGGGTGGTCCGGAGGGTCACTGTTTGGTGGCAGTGGAGGCTCTGGTGTTATTGCCGCCACGTCCCCTGCCCTTGTTATTGTTTCCCCTATAACCCCCTCTATTGGAGCCTTTATTAAAGGTACTCTGGGTGTTACTTTTGAATGTAGAGGAAGCTTGTGATGTGTTGCCCCTTGCGGAGCCTCTGTAGGAGGAGCGACAAAAGGAACTCCTGTGTTGTTGAAACTGAAGCGCGCCCATAGACTTAGCAGTTTCAGTGTCTTTTTTCATTTTGTCTAAGATTGAGTCTACTGCTGGACCAAACAGGAAATCTGGGTTAACTGGTTGGTTGAGGATTGTGGAAAACCAGAGATGCTTAACCACGCATGCCTGCGTAGTAATACACTAGTGTTAATGGATCTTGCTGCTGTATCAGCTGCGTCAAGCGCACATTTAATGGAAGCATTAGTTATAAATTTGCCTTCCTGAATGAGGTCGTTAGCTTTAGCTTTAAAAGGTTCTGGTAAATGTTGCAGCAAACCTTCAAGTTCATCGTAATGCGCTCTATCATAGTGTGCTAATAAAGCCTGTGTGTTTGCAATCCTCCATGAATTTGCAGCTTGTGAGGCCACCCTTTTGCCTGAGGCTTCTAAGATCTTAGACTCCTTGTCAGAAGGGGGAGCATCTCCTGTTTGTGAGTTGGCTCTCTTTCGGGCGTTTGCGGGGTCGGAAGGGGCCGCCTTATATTTCTTCTCTATTCTGGGATTGAGTACACGCGCTCTGGCAAGATCTTTGAATATGTCTGGCGCATGTTTAAATACCTCTTTTAACATAGGAAGTGTCCTGACATTTTTCTCAGAAGTAGGAAAGGTGTCAAATAAAGAGTACTCTTCTATGGGGTCAGTGTGCATGTCCACATTGTGATATTTTGCTGCCCTATCTAGCAATTGATTGAAAAGAATGGTGTCGTCAGTAGGCAACGGTTTTGTAGGGTATGTGGAGGTGTCTGGGATGGGCTGTGGATCATATGGATCGTTTTGGTCATCCCATGGGTTATCTTGTGCATCAGGATCTTGTGCATCCGGATCCTGTGGCTCATCAAAATTGTTATGAGGATCTACCCCCATGTTTTCTTCCTCATCATACTGTGAATGTGTAGGAGAGTAAAGCACAAAAGGCATATTAGGATAGAGAGGAGGAGGAGTGAAAGGTCTTGAGGGAGATGTCCCGAAGTCTTTTTTCTTTAGAGGAACAGGGGAAGGAGTGTCCAATGGTCTCTTTTTCCGATGGTAAACTGTAACCTTTCCTGTTTCAGGGTCTATGTACAGTTTAGATAGTTCCTCACTCACTCGATCAGATGGAAGAGTTCTTCCTCAACTGTCCGTGGCGCCGATGTTTTTGGCTAGGTGACTAATCCGTGACTTTTTGGCTCGAGAGCCTTAGGTCGTGGAGCTCTGTGTGGTTCGACTGTTGCTTTAGGGTGGGAGATCTTTTTCGGTTCAACGACTTTGTCTTTGTAGACATTCTTTAGTACTTTAAGTCTTTTTTGGTTTGGCCACCTTCTTTGGATCGACAACCTGTTTCGGATCGACCGGAGACTTTGGTTCGATACGTTTGTCTTGTTCTTCTTTGTGCTCGACGACCTTTTTCGGCTCGATGTCTTTGCTCGAGTCGACTGCTTTTTTCGTGTCGACGGGCTTTTTCCCCGGGTCGAGTATCTTCTTTGGATCAACGACCTTCTGTGGCTTAGAGCTCTTATTTGGCTTGAGAGCTTTCGGCTCGAAGACTTTCTTGGGTTGGCCGACCTTCTTTTGTTCGAGAACCTTCTTCGGTTGGACGACGTTTGGGTCGACAAACTTCTTTGGTTCGGTGACCTTCGGTTCGACAACCTTTTTCGGGTCGACAACCTTTTTGGGGAGAGTGTTACTCGGGCCAGGTGTTTCAAGAGGCTTAGTCTTGGGCTTCGGAGCCGAGCCGGAAGGCGGGGCTTCTGAAGTAAGTTGTCGATCTCGGCTAAGGCCTTTAGGCGATGCGTCGACCGGTGCCTTTTCTTTTGGAATAAGCGGGGTCAGGGCTGAGTACTCACTTTTTGCCCCGGCGTGATCTGGTCGTCTGAGTCCGACTGGTCCTCAACGGTGACGATTTCTAGATCAGAGTCCACCGCTTCCGGGAGGTCGTGTTCGTCATCGAAGATGTTCTCCGGTTCAGGTGCTTGCCGCTGCATCTCTTGCCCAGCGGCCCGTCGATTCCGTATGGTTTTCTTCGAACGGAATTGGGCACACGCTGAGCAAGTTTGTTCATTGTGGTCTGGTGATAAACACCTGTTGCATACTGTATGTTTGTCAGTATGCGGGAATTTGGCGTGGCATTGTGGGCACCTTTTGAACGGACTCCTTTCCATCGACAGCAGTCCCACGTGGCGTCGAAAAGGCCCAACGGCCCGCGTTGACGACCGGATCGAGATGGAAAGTTAAATTGAGTCAAGGAGTACCGAACGAGAACAATACCGTCGAGGGAGAAGGCCTTTTGGCCTTAGAAAGTAGGTTAGTTTTGGTTCCGAAGTTGGCGTAGAGGAATAACATCCGAACCCAATGGCGGAAAAAAACAATCTGAGGATGGAGAAGATGCCCATGCGCACTGTAGTCCAGGGGAGGAGTCACCTATCTCGTGATACTTCGAAGACGCTTCCAGGACAACAAAGTGCAATCATCCGGACCCAACAATAGGCAGCGATCTATGCAAAGATATGAATTCAGCAGCCCACATGCCTCGAACACTGTATTTTCCTAACTTGTTCCCAGGGGTAGTTACGTTTATAAAATGTTAAAAGCAAACTCCCCATTCCATCCTATGGCAACAGGTAGCCTTGCAATAGTGAAAAACGAAATTGGTAGTAGTTCACCATCAGGACATGCCACACACACCAGAGCATGTCCACCAATGCACCCTGCCCACAAGGGTACCTTGAGCCTACCTTAGGGGTGACTCCTGTGTAAGGAAAGGGAAGGTTAGAGCCTGGCAATTGGGTGCACTTGCCAAGTCCACATGGCAGTACTAGACCGCACACTGATACTGCAGTGACTGATCCGAGTTATCTCTGAAGGGCTGCTTGGGTGGGTGGCACAACCAGTGCTGCAATCCCACTAGCAGCGTTTGATTTACCGGCCCTGGGCGCACACAGTGCACTATACTAGGGACTGATAAGTAAATAAACTAACCATCAATTCACATCAACAATTTACAACAGGAGCACTTTCACTTTAACACTGAACAGCAGTGAGAAAGTGCGCACAGACACTAAACCAGCAAAAACAGAGTCAAAACCGGGAGGTCAGAAAGCAAAGACACAGGGGAAACACGCCAAAGGATGCAAAGTCTAACACAGATGGGGGGAAAAAACTATCCATTGGAGGTGAGGGGGCATTATTCAAGAATATGAGAAAGCATACATACACAGTTCAGACATGGCCATATGCAAATCAGTCTGACCCTGTGCCTCATGGGAACAGTCCAGCCCGAACTGCCAAGCTAAGCCTTCCCTGGACCGGAAACAAGCTTCAGAGGACCGGTTTCTGGCATTTCAGCCGTCTTCAGCCCGGCTTGCTTGAGTCCAGTGGTAAAGGGAGCAAGGGACTCACGTCTGAGCATACCCTGCCAACTTAGTTGGCAAGAACATCTATTGATATTTCTACGGTTTATAGATTACATCCTTTTGATTTAGGATGGACTCAACGAGGTGTTGAATATAACATATTCACTCTATACACCAGAAACTCTCACATTCAATTTACTCGCATCATAAATTGGATGTCCCATTTTTGGATGTACTTCTGATGCTCACACCTTTGGGTATTCAAACTAAAGTATACAAAAAACCTACAGATAGAAATAACAGTTTGCACTACCAGAGTTTATCAGCAAACTCTAAAACAACATTTACCTTATTCACAAATTCACACGATTAAAACATATTACTTCTAATCCAAAAGATTTGAAAACAACTTTTAAGTCCTAGATGACGAGGTACCTGGATAGAGGGATCCCCATTCAGGAACTGAAAGTTCCATTTAGCGTGTACATGCCATTGACAGGGAAACATTACTAAGGAAATCTCACAAAATAAATTCTTCTACTGGACCCCGTTTGGTACGAATGAGACAAGCTGAAAGCGGAGAGTGCAGGAGAAAGTGCGGGGAAATCAGCACTCTAATGCATACTCTCTGGCATTGCATTGAGATACAGTTGTATTGGACAAAGATCCATGATGAGCTGGGGGGAGCTTTGGGGGTGGAGTTACGACCGGAGGCCCGGAGGTGTTTGTTGAACGTGTGGGAGCCTACAGATTTAAATGCGTACCAGAAACAATTGGTGACATTGGCGAATATGGTGGCTAAACAAAATATTGCTCAGCTCTGGGGAGCCAGTCAGCCGCCCAGAGTCACCAAATGGGCGGAAGACCTCGAGTGGTGCATGATTAGAGAAAGAGTTGTTTATGTGGCCAGGGGCTGCCCAAAGAAGTGGGGTAAGATTTGGAGCACATGGAATACTTATAGAGGGGAGATTTGTGAACCACCTACGCCGATAACTGTACCAGAGGCTCAGGACTCCCCAAGATCCCTGCACTAAAGGTCGTTATATTTGATTTTGTACATTGCCACAATGCCTCATGTGTTGGAAATGTACTGCGCTCACCTGAGATTTATTTTCCTTTCTGTAATGTCTTTTTTCGTTTTCAATAAAAAGAGTTATAAAAAATAAAAATAAATTCTTCTAGGACGGTCTTCGTCTCTAAATTCTCACTAGATCTCAAGCCATCAAAACTATCAGTTACAAAACATGGTGAGATTTTCCAGGCTGAACCAGATTTTCAAAGACTGTTACTGAAAAGCTATTATTTGCATACAACCGATCAAGAAACATCAAGGAGATAGTCTTATCCACACAGAGAAGCATCTGGGCACGCACAATAGCCACAATTGATGCACTGCAACAATGTAATATTGGGCAATGCTATTTCTCATCCTAAGAAAGGATACCTCACACCGAATAACCACCCGCTAATAGCAACACAAAAAATTTAGTGTATGTCCATGTGGTCTCAACGTAGGTAAGATGGAAGGAAAAATTAGAAATCAGAGAACACAAAAGTAAAATCAGAAACCACAACAAGAACTCCAGTGTGGCTATCCATTGAACTGAACATGGGCACAACATTACTCAAGTTTGCTTTCAAATATTAGAAGTGGTAGAACTGCACTATTTTGAAAAGCTTGCAAGTTTTTGTGTTTACACTTTTTAGGTTGTTCACCTTCAACGTTCTAATTGAGACTGTCACTTGTGGGCGTGTTCAAGCGATCTGGTTGGTTTCACTTGCTTGATGTTTACTTATAAATAAATAAATACCATGAAAATCATGCCTGTTGTATACAACGGTTCACCCACGTGGTTTCAGACATTACACTGGTTTCACTTATCGTATTGCGCTGATCAGTTCACAAAGGGGTGTATGCCGGTTCTCATTAAGTTGCTGTGGTGAAGATAGCATTTATCGTTTTGCTTGTAGTTACCCCCGAGAAGGGTTCTACAACCTGAAATGTATTAGGTCATTTAATTTCACCGGAATATTTTGGAAACGATTATTACTTTATGCAGGATTTTATTTGCTTTTATTTAAAGCTTTTGTAGAGTGTAACACTCCCCCTAGGGGATATCACGGCGCTGAAATCGCGGAGAGCTTGAATGTCCAGTGCAAGTAATTCAGCGATGGGGTTAATGCTGATAGATGGGTGATCAGTCTGGAAAGAACTGCGTTTTTAATGTTTTTTTCTGAAGGTGATGTTGTCCTCCATGATGTAGATGTCATGGGGCAGTAAGTTCCATAGGGCTGCTACTTAACAGAAAAGGAGCGGCGCCCTGTCCGCACTTTATTGTGCATTGTATAAGGTAATGCAAGATTCTGAGATCTCAGATTGGGGAGGGTTTGTAAAATTCTGGTTTGTGGTGTAGTATCATTGGTCCAGTTTGTAACGTGCTTCACACGTATGAAAGAAGATTTTGAACTTTGCTCTTTTGCACATAGGAAGCCAGTAGAGGGTTTTTAAACATTCTGCTGCTGAGCTGAATCGGTCTGTATAACATATACGTCTAGCAGCTGCATTTTGGATTACTTGGAGACATGAGAATAGAACATCTGCCATGCCTACATACAATGCCTTTCCATAGTTCAGTCGACTCGCAACCAGTGCCTGGACTGCAGTTCTACACAGGTCTACCGGTATCCAGCAGTAAAGTTTCCTCAAGAGTTTAAGTATGCCGGAGTATTCGCTACATGCAGCGTTTACTTGCTCTAGCATAGAGAGGGAATTATCAATAACAATTCCCACGTTTTTTGCAATTTTTCAAGTTCGGGCCTAGGGTAGTCAGCCACCAAGGGAAGTCCCAGATATGCTGAGCTTCGCCAAAGAGCAATATCTATGTCTTTTTTTGCGTTCAATTTCAAGCAGTGTGCCCTCATCCACCTAGATACCGGTCTCCTATTGACGTTACCAGTTGGGCTTCACCCGCTTAGGAACGGATTTCAAATAACCATTTCCTGACAGTTTTCACAAAGGATGAGACATACACATTGACATGTATGGGGCTCTAGGAGGAACCATGAAGGTCTCCATATTTGGACGTACGGGGGAGTGAAAGACCTAAAGGTGCCTGGCTTTATAGCTTAACTTCTCTTATTCAGAAAGGAGCTGAACCACTTTAGGGCTTTGGAGTGAATCCCCATCTCCAACAGTTTTTTCATCAATAGATAATAGGACACTGTGTCAAAGGCCGCAGACACTACAGATAAGATGAGAACTGCACCCTTGCCCTGAGCTACCTCTGATCTGCTGTAGGCAAGTAGATTATGTGCTGGTATTAGCTCTAAATCCAGTTTGAGAGGGCCTAGCAAGTTATTATGCTCCAGAAAGGCAGTAATTTGGGCATTAGCAAGTCTTTCAAGAACTTTCGACATGTAGGAAAGCAATTAAATTGATCGACAGTTTGATAAAATTGTGGCATCAATGACAGATTTTTTTTGCTAGTGGGAGTATAAACGCTTACTTCCAGGCGACAGGGCATTCAGCGCAAGACCAGGAAAGGCTAAAAGTTTGTGCTAAACACATGCTTAGATGGGGGCCAAGTGTGCAAAGAGAAAATGGGGGCAGGGGTCTAGGGGGAACTGGACTTATCTTCCAGCATAATTTTTTCTACTTGCTCAATGGAGCACAGTGCAAAGCTACATAATACTGCACTGCCTGCTGTTAAGGAAGTGAACTGATCCCAAGGGATCTCATCTAAATTAGGTTGTTTCTCAAAGGATGTGTAAATACTGTCAATGGTAACAGTAAAGAAACTGCTTGATTCTTCACAGTTACTGGCAGAGGGGATGATTGCCTGTGATAGGCATACTGTTTGAGCAAGTTCCTTTATGATTTTGAACAGTTCTTTGGAGGAACTGCTACTTTCTTCCACTCGCTTCAAGAAGTAATCCTTTCCCGCCCTTTTGAGTCCACAGTGGTAGATGGTCATCTCTTCTTAAAATTTTTGGTGATCCAAAAGGCATCTAAAGTGTCTCCAGACTTTCTCAAGCGATTTTCACTTTTTTTTATTTTAGCTGTAGCGAGTACCTTTTTTCAGATGGTGTACTATATTTTGCCGCTTTCCGAGGGGCGCAGTTTATTCCGGCAGTTAGTAATAGGAAAATTAACCTTTGTTAGGAAAGAATCCGGTGAAGACCTCATATCGAGCAGAAAAGGAGTGAATTGGTATAAGAATGATTTTGTGTTTATTTTACACCATGCTCTTTTGGGAAGGGAGGAAAGGTTGAAATGTTTATTTTGATGTAATGGCAAAGTAAGAAAGAATGTAATCGACAAGTGGTCTGACAAAGTAAGGGATTGATGTTATGGATTAAAGTGTACTCGATATGAAAAATAAGTCCAATGTGTGACGCGCAATGCGAGTCGGGCCAGAGACCCATTGTTTGAACGGAAGGATATGCAGGACATTCTCTAATAGTCTACATATTTGGTCATAGGGTTTTCATAGTGTACATTAAAGTCACTGATCACCAAATACTCTTCATGTTTGAGTTAGAGGGGATAACCAGGAGAGTAGATTAGTGAGATTAAGGGGTTTTAGCCTGGAGCTTCATACAGTACTGTACATCCTGGCAATCTGCTCTCTTCATGTGAGAATTGTAATGCTAGCAATTCACATTTTGATGGAGTTCAATTGAACATATGAGGTTATCTTTAAATATAATGGCGGTGCACCCCTTGGGCAGCCCGTTCTGACGCATTTCAAGATTTTATAACCTAATGGCATTGAGCTCATAATTTTGTACAGGTTATGATAGTTAATTCAGGGTTCAATGACGAAACCAGGTCAGATCTCAAGTCATTAATCAATTCCCAAATTTCAATACAGTGTTTGGGGAAAGATCTAACATTGAAATAAAAGCAACTGAGTACTAGACCAGTATCCTTATTAGTAATGTAGGCAGTATTAGAGGGCAGCGTTTTGTGGGGCCATCCTCTCCATTTCTAGTTCTTACAGGAGAAAGGACCCTCAAAGAAGCCTGGTTTCCCTGCCAAGCAGAAGCCCAGTTGACGTTTCATTGATCTGCCAAGCGCCAATATTCCTGTGAATACAATATTCTTACAGATTTTTCTGGGAGGCAACAGGTAGAGTCCCTGGCCCAGGTAGTGCACAGACAGCTGCGATGGGCTTGCCTTAGGCGCGCCTGCTGCACGTGGCAGTGCAGTCTGTCTATCGTGAAACTAGATCTCAAACCTCCAATTGCAGTTGGCACAGCCCTTCCTGGTTTATTGGTTCAGCTTAACACCCCACTACCAACCTCACTGTTTTCAGGTAAAGGCCCCTCAAATTCAGTAAAACTAGTTAAAATGGCCCTTAAAAACAGTATATATGCCCAGAAAAAGTGAAAATTCAATCTTAACAAGGTTTTAAAATGCGGCAAAATATGTGCTTAGTTGCTAAACAAAGACTCAGATTTTAAAGGTAAAGTGCTGATAGTTTAGATAAAATAGCAGCAAGAATTGTGCAAGTTCTGTAAAGTGCAAGTGCCTAATGAGATAAGCAAGTGGCAGCGATTCCTATGTATTGTAGAAGAGGAATCATGCTCTTGATGTTGGAAATCATGAAATGGTTCTGAATGTTTGGACTCCTTAAGAATTAAAGTATTTAAAAAACACTAACAGACATTTTGTTATTATGCTCATTGATAATTGAGTGACTTAATTGTTTGAGCTCTTGGCCCTACTGATTTTGTGCTCCTGGAACTGGCCGTGGACTCACTGCCAGCTAGTTTCTTATTCCCATTGGTGTTGTGCTGGACCGGGCACACACCCAGACAGCACAAGAAGTGTAATTAAACCTGAATCTCATCCCAGATTATTCATTTGAGTGTATTCACCGGTTTACTTTACTATGAAATAGCTCGCAAGGTCACACCATCTTATTTCAAACCTTGAAAAATAGACAGCATGTAGCACTTGGGGTCATCTTGGGAAAACAGGTTTCTGCAGTTTGAATGAGCAAACCACAAAATCATTTCTGGATTCTTCACTGGCATATCAATCAGAACATGCTAACCAGATACCGGTCTGGAACCACTCTGATCTTGAGCCGGTAACCAGGATGCTTTATTTATTTTCTAGTATTTATGAGATCACATGACTAATTTATAATAGGACTTATACATAGGGGGATTAATAAGTCCATGCTTCACTCCTTCCCTCTTGTAAAAGGTTTATATTTTAAGACTGCTTAAGCAATACTTTAATTTTATTGTCACTTGAGTGATTTTAGTGGAATAGTTACCGAGGTATCGAGAATGCAATTTGTAGTCTGTAACCTATCAGATACTGCAGTGCATGTTGCTTATGTGTAAAGATTATTAGTCCGAAGGACCAAGTAGAGGCTTATACATGTAATGGGTAACATTATTTTTATCCATTGCTTCTATAATTAAAAATTAGGGCTGTAACAAAATGTCTTTTTTTATTGGTCATCTGGTGTTTTAAAATCTGTGCACTGGAGGGGGGCGGAGCTTGATCGCAACCGGGATGGCCGCTTGAGCCTCGAGCTCTGCATCACCGCCCAACAATCCTTCATATATCCGGCAGCCCTGTGGCTACCTGACCCCTCCCTGTTGCAGGGTTTCTGTTCTCACACAGAACTGTGCACAGAGGAGTGGAACCTCGGCGAATTAGGGTGACCCAAAACACACCTTAGTACCCAACTCACCCCTTACCGAGCGAGCTACAGTGTCTCATTGGACATATCAAACTCCCAATGTTTAGACCAACCAGAACATGAACTTACAGTACCTCAGGGTACGTGGAACTCATGAACACTCTTTCGTTATATTATCATTACAAACCAGAACATGGAGTAAAGAAGACACATGTGCATTTGAAATGTTTATTTACTAATGCCGTCTTCTCAGGCGCAGTATCTTAGATAATACAAGTATACTTATTATCAGTAGCAAAATTACCAGCATAGTTACTAAGACATAAAAAGCGAATGGTGACAGCATGTTAACATACTGTAATGAATAAGAGTTAACAACACTTATATCTCACCCTCCCTAACACATATATTATATTATTAGCTAAGAAGGTCTCTTTGGGTTGTTTTAGGGCGGGCCCATACCTTAGTGTCCTAGCATGAAGGAATCACATCAGCATACACCAGCTCTCTCTGCATGTGCACCGCATCAAGTGTGTTCTATGTGCCTCATGCAAAGCAATATCAATCCCGCCTGAAGCCAGAGTTGGCAAAGGCTGCACTTGTGTTATGACTATGAAGGCGTGGAGATCAGACCTCATAACAATTCCATATCGTGTTGTTCCTGAAACTTCAGCACTCTTCGTGCAGACATAGTTTATTAAGCAAAGCTGATATCAGAGCAATAACATATTATTCTCACATAAACCACGGCAAACTACTAGGTTGAAAGCTAAGTCAACAATTAAGTGTCGTGTGCAGAAGTTGCAAGAATGGAAAATGGCGTTTAAACCTCAAATGTACCTATGCTAACTTAACACGATATAAGGATATTCAGGCGCTACATGACACCCCCCCTTGATCCGAGAACGGACTAAATATGATAACAGAAGTGCCATCACATGAGAGCAGAACTCAACAGTAAACGAGCATGATCCCAAACTAAACATTAAAAATAAAGGCTAAAAAATAGCCCAAAAATATAACGAGGCTCAAGCCAATAGGCAAGGAAATAATAAAAAATGTGACAAATAAGTCAATAAAATCAATGAAATGCTATTGATCAGCATGTCAATCCGAGACAGTGTCTATGACAAAACTGTATATGCAAAGTAAGTAGCAACAGCCTCCAATAGGAAATCACTGTCCTCATCCGAAAACAGATCAGCCATCCAATTCAAAAGTTGAAAAGAACATACGTGTTCTCCCATCACCGGATCCTCTATAATCATCAGAGGACAGCTCGGTGGGTTTTCAAGAAAACTTAGTTCCAAGAAATTCCGTGCTGCCGACAATATATCCCAGGGACCAATTAGTCCATGTGCCACTGCTAAGGCCATAATCCTCTCGTCAAAACAAACCAACTCGTGAGCAATGATAGGACTCATCAGCTGATTAAAATCGACGTCAGGAGAAACCGGTCCGCAGAGACACAAATCAATGGCCCAATGGAAATCACAGGTCAGGCAGTGAAATACAGGCTGGACACAGGTGAAATAGGAGAATCGAAAAGATAATCCATATGCCGTGCTCAATGTCGCCAACGGCAGTGTGCCATAATATTCAAGCATGCGGTTGCGAAACTGCGTCAGTAGCTGTTGCGCTGGGTCTTGCACAGGAAGGACATCCATATTTAAAAAGACAGAAAACCACTAGAGCGCCAGCTGCTAACGCAAGTAAAAATGGGAACCCTCCAAACAAGGATGAAAAAATAGAATGGAAGAAAGCAGGGATGACTCCAAAAATCTTTTCAAAGGAAGTCACGAGACCACTGCTAACAACTTTAAAAAAATGTGCTAGGCCTTTTGTGGAGGATGCGTTAAAGATAGTTCGAACCATCGCTCCGAAATGCAAAGGCAAATCAGTATTCAAAAGAGCCTGAACCTCTGTACGGGTGTTTGCAATGTGAAGCACGAAAGTTTCACGGGCCGAGCTCAAGGCCACCTCTCTCTGGGACAAAAGAGCCCTTATTCTTGCCATGCCGCTGAATTCTGCTCCCAAGGTTGGTATCTGTGGCCAGATGGAATACTCCCTATGTTCACGTGTGGGAGGATAAAGCACATTTCTGCAGCAAATAACCCGCTCACTTACTGTTACGATGAAAGCTATACCTTTAATTAACCCACAACAGTCCTCATTATTGAGCATTAAATAACTACCATTCTCTAATAATTTAAACGTGGGGATGATAGCAGGAACAGGCGTGCCTTGCAAAACGCAAGCCATATTCGGTCGGTCCCTGTTGCATGAACCGTGTAACTGTATGTGTCTACACATTAAAGAATGATCTGGCGTCTCAGTACACTCCTCCCCAGTCAGATAAACTTCCTGGTCATCCTTAAAACATCTGTATGTGTATGGAAGCAACCAGACTTCATAGAGGAAACCGCTACCTAAAGGCTCATAACGACCTATGGGTACATATTTCATACAATTTGAAAATTTATATAAAGCAAAAGGCAGCGTTATCAAACCGTGGATAAGCCACGTTGCAGCAGTGGCTTCTGCCACGGAAAAAGGTAAAGATTCCAACCGTTCAATATGTAACATAGAAAAGGAAGCATCACGCATTGAAAGCAAGCGTTGTTTGTCAGTCAAATTAAACGGTGCAAATAAAGAAGACACGTTCATGTACCCCCAGGGAACTTTACCCATTTTTAGAGTTTGAAGGGTCCATGCAAACTGCATGATTGATCGTAATTGATTCTGACCATGGTATAATACTGACACTTCATCATGCACAATATCGACAACTGACGACACAATATTATCCAATGTGTAAATTCTAGAGGAAAGCACAACCGCGAAGTACTTCAAACCCTTACTTGTGCGACCGATAGTTTTATAAGCGGCCACTACAATCTTCGCCAACTGGCGGGGCTTTTCGGCATCGGGTAACACTGCCAGTGCATTAAAAACCTGGAAGTTCACAGCATCTCCCTTGATGTTGGAGAGTATGAGATCACTTACAATCTCAAAAGAACCACACAGGCGCATACCCAATTCAACCGCTGCCTCTGGACCGTGATCATCCTGAACACGTTTTATGATCGTAGGCAGTACAGCCATAGATGGGGTGCCGAAACACCTCGCATAAACAGCCGCAAAAGTCTTACCCCAACTTTCACAGTCAACGAGCTCGGGAGTGATATCCTTAGGTAAAGTAATCGTCAACATTCTATGTTTATCAGCAGGAGTAGAATTGGGAAACACGGCTTCCAGTTGGTCAAATTTCTCGACCAGCCAAAAGGTGTCATGCTAAGAAGAATCGGCCACTCTGTGTGTCTTGACATTGTCAATTGAAATAAACCTGTTTTCCTTACGACCAGGAAGTGGTGGTAAAATGACTGTTCTTGTGCCCTTCACCCCAAGGACAGGAACCGGAGCTCGATAGGAAGGACCAAATTCTTTCTTGTTATCGATCTTCTCTCTAACCAGTTCGCCAACTTGGGGTAGCCAGCCAACTACCGGGATCTGCAACGCACCATCCGACATGGAGGGCAAATGTTCCTTTGCAAGACTGTCTCTGGTCTTTTGTAGATTCTGTAAAACATTGCAATGTTCATCTGCGTCAAAGGAAGTGGCGCGAACCACACAGTCTAGACCGTCAAGGTCAGGGACGTACATCTTGATGCCAAAGAGCATTTCGTATGGGGTCCGCCCACCCAGAGACCTTCTAGGGAGATTATTAAGAGCACGCTGCACGCCATAGAGGTGAGCCAGCCAGTTTCTGCCAGTGCCTATAACTCGGGCTGTCAAAGATTGCTTTAAATCACGGTTCATTCGCTCAACTACACTGTTACCCTCAGGTCTGTAGGGAGACGAAAACTTGACTTGGACCCCCAACAAAGTCATGGCATCCTTATACGCCTTAGAGGCGAAAGCCGGACCCTGATCCGAATGGAAGGTACCACAGGCAAAAATCCCTATAAAGACACGCAAATCTCTAATGACAGTCCGTGAATCAGCGCTGCGATGTGGCCATACCCACACAAAGCGTGTGCATGAGTCAACTGCTACTAAGATGTACTTATACGCAGTATCAGATGAAAAAGGACCGCAGTGATCTAAATAAACACAACCTAGCGGTTTATTAGAAATGTACAACTGAGTCTGTGGCGGACGCGTAGCAGTCGAAGGTTTAATCTGCTGGCATATGTCACAAAGAAGGACATAATCACGCGTCTGTTTGTATAGTCCCCGCCACCAGAAACGTTGTTGTAATTGAGTTACAGTGGCCGAGACGCCCGCATGTGCAGACGCCACACCTTCATGTGCCGCTGTAATCAAGTCTGCTCTGCGATCAGAGTTGGGAATCAGCCATTCCGCAACGTCAGGAATTGTCACAAAAGGAACCTTTTCAGGACTTAAGTGGTATTTGTACTTCGAAGGGAATCCCGCAGGATGTCTACTTCCCTTCTCAGAGGCAGCAACTGCCGCCAAGATGTCGCTATCAATCTTGGTTTTGGATCTAGTAACCGCTGCAACTAAGTATGTAGATACTGCTGATTTCGCCGCTTCATCAGCAAGCGAATTGCCAACAGCGTGAACTCCCACGCGCTGATGACCGAGAGTATGAATCACATAAACGAGTGGCAACATAGCCTTAAGCTCTGCCACTCGAACCCAGATCATTTTATGTTTTATTGTGCTACCCTTGGAATCACGAAAATCATTCTGAATCCAAAAGAACAAGTTCTCATTGTAAGACTGGACACAGTAGTAAGAATCACTTACAACGAGTGTAGTAACACTTGGATCTGCGTACTCCAACGCTAGTAAAAGAGCACGAAGCTCTGCCAATTGTGCGGTGCAGTCTCCCAGGGGCAAGGTGTGCACTTCACTGGAAATGAACTCATCGTTCAACATAGCACCGACCACAATGGCGCATGCGGAAACGTAGGCATGTTTAGAGCCATGCGCAACCTGCGCCGAACCGTCAGTGTAAATGATGCAATGGAAGTCCTCCAAAGGCCGCATAGACAGAGGAGCAGGATGAACGAATTCATACTGCAAGAACTCCTGCGACCGTAATGAGGCGTCAAAAATAAACGTGACATCAGTGGACGTCAAGGACGCAGCCCATTGAATCCACCGAGGGTGCAAAGCTTTTGAATTTGGTACACTGGCTTTCGTGACTGCCTCCAAATGAGGACAGGGTGTTACCACCAGCATGCGTTTCCCCTGTGACAGTACACGTTCCTTAAGAATCGCCATCTGTACAGCAGTTAAAACCTTTTCCACAGTGGGAAACCGCAATTCAGCCGAAGTGTACAAGTGTGACTTGTAAGCAACAGGAACTGTGTCTCCTTCATTAAAAGTGAGGTACGTGAAACCCACTGTCCCAGGAATTATTCTTATTACCAGGTTGGTGTGGTTATCACGAGTCAGTAAATATTTAGAAGCGAGCAGATCAGCCTGCAAGGATTGCAAAATGGCTGAATGCTCAGGCAGCCAGCATGATTTTGAGAAAGTAGGTTGGATTAATGCATATAACGGCTTGATACGCTGGGTATATTCCGGAATGTATGTCCTTCCGAAATTCAAAAAGCCCAGTAAAGATTGTAATTTTTTCAGTGTTGTAGGAGCGCGCAATTGAGCGCATTTCTCCAAGAAGTGAGGAGCCAAACCTCTACCTTCGTTGTTCAGCTCATAGCCGAGGAACAACACTGTGTGTTCTGCAATGTGCGATTTTGCAAAATTAAACTTGTAACCCATATCAGCAAAGTTACAAATAACCGAATTCACTCGACACAGATGCATCCAAATTTCGTCGTCCGTGAGATAAATGTCATCCACATACGAACATGCATCCGGGTCGATATTCTCCAATAGAGTAACAATTCTGGAGGTGAAAACACCAGGACTATTCTTGTAGCCCATCGGGAGTCGCCGGAAGCGTTTTTGCACACCAGCGCTTGTAAAACTTGTCCATTGGGAGCTAAGGCTATCCAATCTATGGGCATAGAAACCGTTGGATATGTCAAGCGTTGTTTTGAAACGCTTACGCACTAGACCATCCACTAGGGCAGAGCCGTGAGTATTCTGTACTGCACAGTTATGGCAATGCGAGTTTAAATGCCGGTAATCCAATACCAAACGATATGACCCGTCAGGTTTGGTCACAGTAAAAAGGGGATTATTCATCGGTGACACACACGTTTCAATAACTCCCTGATATTCCAATTGCACAATTTCAGCGACGGAAACTTTTGCTTCACGCCGTATGGGATATTGAGGTTGAGGCTGCGGCTCAGACCGCAACGGGATTTCGTGGCAAGGCGACAATTTATCCCAACCACATTGGTTACGGTACAGAGCCGGTGCGAGAGCCCGAGCCCACTCTTCTGCAAAATGCTGCGCATGCTCTTTCGAGACAGTGTTCGCGAAACTGGGGAGGATTACCTCCTCCCCTCGCGGCGCCGCGAGCACAAAAGGTGGGGGCCAGTCAGCCTCCGAAAGCAAAATATCATATGTAGAAGAAAGATTCTCCCAAAATACCCCTCTGACGGTACGCTGTATGTCACCTTCAATTAACAGGACAATTTCATAAAGTCTTTCAGGGGGAGCAAGTCTCGTATCCGCTGTTTCTATCACAACGTAAACATCAGTCGCTGTCACCCTCAGTAGTGGACGCAGCGCCTCTCTGACTATGGTTATCTCCGCCGCGCTGTCCAGCAAGGTCAGAGCCCACGTCAGATTCCGAAGCCGCGTTCTCACTACCTGTGGCATATCGATGCGCTGTTAAGGCTGCGACTTTCTTTTTCGCAAACTGCGGTCTCTTCGGCGTAGAATCCTCCTGCTTCCATGCGCCTTCTGTCTGGCGGGGCTGGCCACGTCCTTGTTGGCCACCACGTCCCCGTCCGCCTCCTCCTCCACCGGTCTTCGGACCGATGAGTCCTGAAAGGAACGAGGAGAGCGTTGATCAGAAACCTGAAATCGATCAGGTGATTTAATCATCGCGCGATCGCGCAAATCATAAACTTTCTCAGCCGGCGCAGGGACCTGTGACGCAGGATACGATTCCTGAGTTTGCTGCTGATGCTTCCCCTGTTTCTGTTTCTGAGGCCAATTCTGTTTTTTGGACTTTGGTTGCACATCTGCCGCAGCAGATTGCACTTGTGGTTGTTTCTTCTCCTTAACCGCGAAGTACTTCAAACCCTTACTTGTGCGACCGATAGTTTTATAAGCGGCCACTACAATCTTCGCCAACTGGCGGGGCTTTTCGGCATCGGGTAACGCTGCCAGTGCATTAAAAACCTGGAAGTTCACAGCATCTCCCTTGATGTTGGAGAGTATGAGATCACTTACAATCTCAAAAGAACCACACAGGCGCATACCCAATTCAACCGCTGCCTCTGGACCGTGATCATCCTGAACACGTTTTATGATCGTAGGCAGTACAGCCATAGATGAGGTGCCGAAACACCTCGCATAAACAGCCGCAAAAGTCTTACCCCAACTTTCACAGTCAACGAGCTCGGGAGTGATATCCTTAGGTAAAGTAATCGTCAACATTCTATGTTTATCAGCAGGAGTAGAATTGGGAAACACGGCTTCCAGTTGGTCAAATTTCTCGGCCAGCCAAAAAGGAAAATCATCTTTATTATCAGGGCGTTGACCAAAAACCGAATTTACCATAACTGGATTGAGCCGTAAACCACCACGTTCCGTTTGAACGGCCGGACCCCCCGGGGGACCACCCGGGAGATGACGACCTATGTATTGATACAGAAACAATGGGGAGAGCAAGGATAATGTTCACCAGAGTGAACAGGGAGTACTCCTGTACCCCTGAATACTAATATAGAAAAACAAATGAAGGAGTACCACCAGTGAGAATTCACCAGTTGCTGTAGGGGTGCACGGTTTCTTTCGAAGAAAGGGAAAAATCTCCTTTTATTAGAAACCCCTCACTCATCACCTAGTGATGACATGCTTCATCATCGGGGTCCACCCTAATGACCTAGCGTCATCAGGGTGTGCTTCAACACCTGATTGCAGTGGAGCAGGTTGTGAGTGATGGTGCGTGAACAAAAAGGGTAAGTGTGTTAAAAATTGTCCTGGTTTAAACTTAGAAAAATAAAGACTTTTTATTGGTAAGTAACTGGACAATGTTAAAATCGTGGCGAGATAAAGTGAGGGCAGTGATGAGCCCGTGTATCTCTTTTATGTGTGGGGTCTACATGTTTCAACCTAGGTGGTTGTGTTGAACCAGGTTTTCATCAGGACCTAAAACCAAAATGGTGGATGGTCTGCGTCCCCTAAAAGACGCACCCGATCCTACCATATGGAACCACTTGATGACAAAAAATGTGCCCGTGGTATATGCTCGCTCCACAGTGGGTGAGCTGTAAAAATCAAAACACCTGTAAAAGAAGTATGGACATTTGTCACATATTGATCGTATTTACAAGCCTGTAACGTAGTGCAGTGCTTCAACGTTGTGTCAGCATGCGGTCTCACCCCGTTACATGGTGAATTCAGTGGTAGCATAATACTGTTAATATTGCCGGTATTCGCGCTTTACTCCAACATACTTCTAGTGGGAGGAGGGAAGTGATAGTGCACAATGCGGGGCGGTGAGTATTAACCGCAACTTGCACACTAAAGAAGTGCTGTGATTGTTTTCTTATTCACAACTTGCACGCAGTACTTTAATTCATCACCGCGTGGTACTGTCTCGCATACTAGTTAGTTTGTGCGAGGCTATATCAATTTTGGATCGTGCATGCACTGTCATTGTAAAATTGTACAACATAGGACAAAAAAACGAACATGACACAGACGTATGACAAACAAAGAAAGTATAACCAAGGCTCACTCTCAATGGAGTGTTCGTGGACTTCATGGGGCAGGGGAGGTTACCCTCGTGATAAAACGTATTCTGCAAGGGAATAGATTGTAAAGGGGCGTTATTATGAGCGCGAATGGTTACTGAGCAGCCAAGCCCTGGTTGCGCTCGTGACGGCGCTCGTTCGTGGTAGAACATGCCTTGCATTAAGGATTGGATCTCTACTTACAGTTTTCGTCGAGGATTGTTACTTGCAACCTACTGCCTGCACCGCCCCGTTAGTAATGGGAACGGTGTAGGCGGAAGTAAATAAACCGAGGATGAAGCCGTGATGGGCGTGGTTAAGCCCCGATCACGTGCTCGGCAGCCCGGCAAACTGAGGCTCTGCGACGGTGGCTCAACATGGTCAAAGCGGTGCAACACTAGTGTGTGTTCGAACCGCGGGCATGGAGGATGCTAACAAAAGCGGGCACAGCAGTCTGTAATTAATGGAAAGCGGACTGGTAATAATGTCCACAGAGATATATAATACTATGTATAATAAAGGCAAGTGCTTGAGTATTAGTTCCAAATCAATCTTGAATTGCGAGTCCTCAAGATATTAGCCAGTTGTACACCTATAGAGGGATTGAATTAAATAGGAGTCTGAAATAAGGACCCCCCATGTGGGAACAGCGGTGAGGTATGACTACAGGCTAAGTTCAAAAAAGAGTGAGAATGCCAAGGTTGATCCTGGTTGGAGGGGTGCCTGGCTATGGGAATAGCATATTATGGCAAAGTAGCAGACAGCTCATTTGGGGTTCACAAGTAGGCAGATAATTGCCAGGAAACAGGTGGGGAAGAGTTAAAGTACAGAGGCCCATGGGATGTTATCGTTGAGCCCGGTGATGTGAGTGGAAAGTCTATAGACCCAACGTTGTTCTTTTTCGTGTAGAATTTTCTGTGAGTTGGGTCCATTTGGAATCTGTTCGATGACGGTCCATCTCATATCGTTTGGGGTGTGATTCACCTCCAGGAAATGGTCTGTCAACTTGGTCGCGTTTTTCCTGCAGCGTATTGTGCTGCGATGCTCGCAGATGCGTTGTTTTACCTTTCTGGTCGTCATTCCAATGTAGTTCTTCCCGCATGTGCATGTGATCATGTACACAACGTTAGTGCTATTGCAATTTGTGTGTTTGCGCTGTTCTCACACTTTGCCTTCTTCAAGATTCAATGTTTTCGTATTTTCAGTCAGATGGCAGACGCTACAGTTTCCGCATTTGAAGTGCCCAGTGATCGGCGGCAAGTTCCACAGTTCGGTGATGCTAGGATTGAGATTGCTGGTTTCAATTTTAGGTCTTGTGTTTACCAGGCTGTCTTTTAAGCTTGGTGCTTTTCTGTAGGAGAACAGTGGTTTGTCCCATTTGAACTTGCCTGTATTGAGTATTTGCCAGTGTTTGTTGATGCTTTTACTCACTTTGTTAGATATGGTATTATACGTTGTGACACAAGTGAGGGGAACTGAATCATCTTGGTCCGTCTTTTCTTCCAGTAGGGCATCCCGAGGTTGATTCCTCGCTCTTTTCTGACACTTTTCAATTACTTTGTTGGGATAACCTCGTTGTTTCAATTTGCAGGTGAGGTCTTTTGCTTGAAGTTTGTAATCTGTTAATTTACTACAATTGCGCCGTAATCGTAGATATTGGCCATATGGTAAATTTTCTTTGAGCGGACGGGGATGAAAACTCTCATACCTTAGCAGATTGTTCTTGGCAGTGGGTTTAAAATGGGTTTTAGTTGTCAACTCTTGCCCTTCCTTATTGATTTCTATGTCCAGGAAGATCATATGTTGTTTATCAGAAGCATGGGTAAATCTGAGGTGTGGGTCTCGAGTATTGATCCAGGTGGTAAAGTCTCTCAGTGTCTCCTCAGGTCCTTGCCAGATTGCTAAGACGTCGTCGATATAACGACGCCAAAATTTGATATGCTCTCTGTAAGGGTTCTCATCTGTCATGATGTGTCTTACTTCAAAATCATGGACGTATAGTCCGGCTATGCTAGGAGCAAAAACACTGCCCATAGATGTTCCACCAATTTGGAGGTACAGGGAACCCTCATATTCAAAGTAGTTTCTTTTAAGTGCGAGCATAGCACACTGCAGGATGAATGTTTTAGGTGTTTGATGTTCCCAATTGTGATTTTCCAAGATGGTTTGAAGGACATTCAGGGTGGCGTCTTGAGGTATACTCGTATAGAGGCTCTCTATGTCAAAGCTTAGTAGAATGGTTTCATCATCCACTCTTACGTTATTCAGAAGTGTCAGCAGATTTTTGGTATCTTTCAGGTATGTAGGGGTAGATTGCACAATTGGTTTTAAAAAGTAATCACAGAACCTTGAAAGAGGTTCCAAAAGGGAACCAATTCCGGACACGATGGGTCTCCCTGGGGGGGGAGTTTTTCCTTTGTGCATCTTGGGCACAGTGTAAAAATATGGAATTTTCCCATCCGTTTTGCTGAGGTAGTCAGCTTCCTGTTTGGAGATCCCTCCGGAGGCTTCTGTCGTCTCAACAAGTTCCAGGATTTCAGCTCTTAGTTCCTCAGTGGGATCTGTTGATAAGGGTTGGTAACTCTTGATGTCACTGAGTAACCTTCTGCATTCAGTGTCATAGTCTTGTTTATTCATGACAACCAGGCCGCCGCCCTTGTCAGCAGGTTTTATAATGACAGAGTTGTCATTTTTCAGTCGTATTACTGCTTCCCGCTCTTCCCTGCTGTTGTTATCAAATTGTCTGGTTTCCCTCATTTCCTCAATATCTTTGAACACGGCCTGTTCAAATGTATGGATTTCCACAGGGATGGTATGAGGTGGTGGCGTGAATTTTGACTTGATTTTGAGGCCTGTTTCGTTGGGTGTTTCGTCAGTTTCATTGCCTGGATGCTTTTCAAAAAAAGCTTTAAGTTTCAGCTTTCGAAAAAAGTTGGCCAGTTCACAATGGAGTTTGAACTTGTCCAGGCGTGTTGTAGGTACAAAACCAAGACCTTTGTTAAGCACCCTGGTTTCGGTTTCCGTGAGAATCTTTGAGGAGAGATTGGTGACTAGCTCGTCTTGTTGCTTGGTCCCGCCTTGCTCATTCCTGCTCTGCTCCTGGTATTGTTGCCTACTGGGTCCTCGTCTTCCCACTGTACATTGTTCCCGGTTCTCTTCCGACCCCTTCCGCGCCTGCCTCTGTTCTGAAAAGGAGGGCGGTATTGGCTGGGTGGAAAAAAGTGCGGTTGAAATGGTGGTTGCCATCCATACATGGGGAATGGTTGGTCTGGCATGAATGGTGTGGGGAAAGGAGGTTGGCTGTATTGTGGCCATTGGTGATGTCCTCTAAATCCTCCTCTTTGTCTTTGCCTTTGGTTGCCATTCCCTGAGCCCCCGCTGTTGTTGGAGCTATTGGACGTGTTGCTGGACGCATCTGAGTCTTGATCTTGTCCTGTGGAGGCTTTGTAGTCGGCATCTGAATAGGGATAAGCCTTAACAAAGGAGAAACGTTTTAGATCCTTCTGGAACTTCTGTACCTTCTGCTGGGTAGGATTGTCCCTGTATTCGTTCATCTCTTTATTGAGATCATCTAGTTTCTTTTTATATCCCGTGATGCTAGTTTTTATCTGTGCTTCAGTCACCTGTATTTCAATCTGAATTTTCTCTGAGAGGCGTAGGGCAGTCTTGAGGATCAACATGATCCAATCGTGGGTGCAGTGCCATGCTATACGTGCCCAGTCTCTTCTGAACTCATGATCATCCAGGAAAATGCGTGGGGCATTGGATACCAGTAGACCTTTGGGTGCCATTTGGTTTGTCACATATTCCTTCAGTATAGTGCCATGAAGGATAGTTCTGATTCTGTTCCGTTTTAATTCTGTCAATTTGCCCCAGTCCGATGTCTGGGATATTGTGCTGCTTATGTTCGCATCTGCAAATGCTGCAAGATTACCCATGATGGAGTCGATTTCATCTGTTGAGTACGTTAAGCCTTGGGTGTCTGCCATGGTCAATAGTCGTGTCCTTTTCTCTCCGTGTAGACAATAGACAAGACAGTGCTGCTAGTTATTATCTCTCACAGCTGTGCGCTGCCAAAACATACAGAAACAATGGGGAGAGCAAGGATAATGTTCACCAGAGTGAACAGGGAGTACTCCTGTACCCCTGAATACTAATATAGAAAAACAAATGAAGGAGTACCACCAGTGAGAATTCACCAGTTGCTGTAGGGGTGCACGGTTTCTTTCGAAGAAAGGGAAAAATCTCCTTTTATTAGAAACCCCTCACTCATCACCTAGTGATGACATGCTTCATCATCGGGGTCCACCCTAATGACCTAGCGTCATCAGGGTGTGCTTCAACACCTGATTGCAGTGGAGCAGGTTGTGAGTGATGGTGCGTGAACAAAAAGGGTAAGTGTGTTAAAAATTGTCCTGGTTTAAACTTAGAAAAATAAAGACTTTTTATTGGTAAGTAACTGGACAATGTTAAAATCGTGGCGAGATAAAGTGAGGGCAGTGATGAGCCCGTGTATCTCTTTTATGTGTGGGGTCTACATGTTTCAACCTAGGTGGTTGTGTTGAACCAGGTTTTCATCAGGACCTAAAACCAAAATGGTGGATGGTCTGCGTCCCCTAAAAGACGCACCCGATCCTACCATATGGAACCACTTGATGACAAAAAATGTGCCCGTGGTATATGCTCGCTCCACAGTGGGTGAGCTGTAAAAATCAAAACACCTGTAAAAGAAGTATGGACATTTGTCACATATTGATCGTATTTACAAGCCTGTAACGTAGTGCAGTGCTTCAACGTTGTGTCAGCATGCGGTCTCACCCCGTTACATGGTGAATTCAGTGGTAGCATAATACTGTTAATATTGCCGGTATTCGCGCTTTACTCCAACATACTTCTAGTGGGAGGAGGGAAGTGATAGTGCACAATGCGGGGCGGTGAGTATTAACCGCAACTTGCACACTAAAGAAGTGCTGTGATTGTTTTCTTATTCACAACTTGCACGCAGTACTTTAATTCATCACCGCGTGGTACTGTCTCGCATACTAGTTAGTTTGTGCGAGGCTATATCAATTTTGGATCGTGCATGCACTGTCATTGTAAAATTGTACAACATAGGACAAAAAAACGAACATGACACAGACGTATGACAAACAAAGAAAGTATAACCAAGGCTCACTCTCAATGGAGTGTTCGTGGACTTCATGGGGCAGGGGAGGTTACCCTCGTGATAAAACGTATTCTGCAAGGGAATAGATTGTAAAGGGGCGTTATTATGAGCGCGAATGGTTACTGAGCAGCCAAGCCCTGGTTGCGCTCGTGACGGCGCTCGTTCGTGGTAGAACATGCCTTGCATTAAGGATTGGATCTCTACTTACAGTTTTCGTCGAGGATTGTTACTTGCAACCTACTGCCTGCACCGCCCCGTTAGTAATGGGAACGGTGTAGGCGGAAGTAAATAAACCGAGGATGAAGCCGTGATGGGCGTGGTTAAGCCCCGATCACTTGCTCGGCAGCCCGGCAAACTGAGGCTCTGCGACGGTGGCTCAACATGGTCAAAGCGGTGCAACACTAGTGTGTGTTCGAACCGCGGACATGGAGGATGCTAACAAAAGCGGGCACAGCAGTCTGTAATTAATGGAAAGCGGACTGGTAATAATGTCCACAGAGATATATAATACTATGTATAATAAAGGCAAGTGCTTGAGTATTAGTTCCAAATCAATCTTGAATTGCGAGTCCTCAAGATATTAGCCAGTTGTACACCTATAGAGGGATTGAATTAAATAGGAGTCTGAAATAAGGACCCCCCATGTGGGAACAGCGGTGAGGTATGACTACAGGCTAAGTTCAAAAAAGAGTGAGAATGCCAAGGTTGATCCTGGTTGGAGGGGTGCCTGGCTATGGGAATAGCATATTATGGCAAAGTAGCAGACAGCTCATTTGGGGTTCACAAGTAGGCAGATAATTGCCAGGAAACAGGTGGGGAAGAGTTAAAGTACAGAGGCCCATGGGATGTTATTGTTGAGCCCGGTGATGTGAGTGGAAAGTCTATAGACCCAACGTTGTTCTTTTTCGTGTAGAATTTTCTGTGAGTTGGGTCCATTTGGAATCTGTTCGATGACGGTCCATCTCATATCGTTTGGGGTGTGATTCACCTCCAGGAAATGGTCTGTCAACTTGGTCGCGTTTTTCCTGCAGCGTATTGTGCTGCGATGCTCGCAGATGCGTTGTTTTACCTTTCTGGTCGTCATTCCAATGTAGTTCTTCCCGCATGTGCATGTGATCATGTACACAACGTTAGTGCTATTGCAATTCGTGTGTTTGCGCTGTTCCCACACTTTGCCTTCTTCAAGATTCAATGTTTTCGTATTTTCAGTCAGATGGCAGACGCTACAGTTTCCGCATTTGAAGTGCCCAGTGATCGGCGGCAAGTTCCACAGTTCGGTGATGCTAGGATTGAGATTGCTGGTTTCAATTTTAGGTCTTGTGTTTACCAGGCTGTCTTTTAAGCTTGGTGCTTTTCTGTAGGAGAACAGTGGTTTGTCCCATTTGAACTTGCCTGTATTGAGTATTTGCCAGTGTTTGTTGATGCTTTTACTCACTTTGTTAGATATGGTATTATACGTTGTGACACAAGTGAGGGGAACTGAATCATCTTGGTCCGTCTTTTCTTCCAGTAGGGCATCCCGAGGTTGATTCCTCGCTCTTTTCTGACACTTTTCAATTACTTTGTTGGGATAACCTCGTTGTTTCAATTTGCAGGTGAGGTCTTTTGCTTGAAGTTTGTAATCTGTTAATTTACTACAATTGCGCCGTAATCGTAGATATTGGCCATATGGTAAATTTTCTTTGAGCGGACGGGGATGAAAACTCTCATACCTTAGCAGATTGTTCTTGGCAGTGGGTTTAAAATGGGTTTTAGTTGTCAACTCTTGCCCTTCCTTATTGATTTCTATGTCCAGGAAGATCATATGTTGTTTATCAGAAGCATGGGTAAATCTGAGGTGTGGGTCTCGAGTATTGATCCAGGTGGTAAAGTCTCTCAGTGTCTCCTCAGGTCCTTGCCAGATTGCTAAGACGTCGTCGATATAACGACGCCAACATTTGATATGCTCTCTGTAAGGGTTCTCATCTGTCATGATGTGTCTTACTTCAAAATCATGGACGTATAGTCCGGCTATGCTAGGAGCAAAAACACTGCCCATAGATGTTCCACCAATTTGGAGGTACAGGGAACCCTCATATTCAAAGTAGTTTCTTTTAAGTGCGAGCATAGCACACTGCAGGATGAATGTTTTAGGTGTTTGATGTTCCCAATTGTGATTTTCCAAGATGGTTTGAAGGACATTCAGGGTGGCGTCTTGAGGTATACTCGTATAGAGGCTCTCTATGTCAAAGCTTAGTAGAATGGTTTCATCATCCACTCTTACGTTATTCAGAAGTGTCAGCAGATTTTTGGTATCTTTCAGGTATGTAGGGGTAGATTGCACAATTGGTTTTAAAAAGTAATCACAGAACCTTGAAAGAGGTTCCAAAAGGGAACCAATTCCGGACACGATGGGTCTCCCTGGGGGGGGAGTTTTTCCTTTGTGCATCTTGGGCACAGTGTAAAAATATGGAATTTTCCCATCCGTTTTGCTGAGGTAGTCAGCTTCCTGTTTGGAGATCCCTCCGGAGGCTTCTGTCGTCTCAACAAGTTCCAGGATTTCAGCTCTTAGTTCCTCAGTGGGATCTGTTGATAAGGGTTGGTAACTCTTGATGTCACTGAGTAACCTTCTGCATTCAGTGTCATAGTCTTGTTTATTCATGACAACCAGGCCGCCGCCCTTGTCAGCAGGTTTTATAATGACAGAGTTGTCATTTTTCAGTCGTATTACTGCTTCCCGCTCTTCCCTGCTGTTGTTATCAAATTGTCTGGTTTCCCTCATTTCCTCAATATCTTTGAACACGGCCTGTTCAAATGTATGGATTTCCACAGGGATGGTATGAGGTGGTGGCGTGAATTTTGACTTGATTTTGAGGCCTGTTTCGTTGGGTGTTTCGTCAGTTTCATTGCCTGGATGCTTTTCAAAAAAAGCTTTAAGTTTCAGCTTTCGAAAAAAGTTGGCCAGTTCACAATGGAGTTTGAACTTGTCCAGGCGTGTTGTAGGTACAAAACCAAGACCTTTGTTAAGCACCCTGGTTTCGGTTTCCGTGAGAATCTTTGAGGAGAGATTGGTGACTAGCTCGTCTTGTTGCTTGGTCCCGCCTTGCTCATTCCTGCTCTGCTCCTGGTATTGTTGCCTACTGGGTCCTCGTCTTCCCACTGTACATTGTTCCCGGTTCTCTTCCGACCCCTTCCGCGCCTGCCTCTGTTCTGAAAAGGAGGGCGGTATTGGCTGGGTGGAAAAAAGTGCGGTTGAAATGGTGGTTGCCATCCATACATGGGGAATGGTTGGTCTGGCATGAATGGTGTGGGGAAAGGAGGTTGGCTGTATTGTGGCCATTGGTGATGTCCTCTAAATCCTCCTCTTTGTCTTTGCCTTTGGTTGCCATTCCCTGAGCCCCCGCTGTTGTTGGAGCTATTGGACGTGTTGCTGGACGCATCTGAGTCTTGATCTTGTCCTGTGGAGGCTTTGTAGTCGGCATCTGAATAGGGATAAGCCTTAACAAAGGAGAAACGTTTTAGATCCTTCTGGAACTTCTGTACCTTCTGCTGGGTAAGATTGTCCCTGTATTCGTTCATCTCTTTATTGAGATCATCTAGTTTCTTTTTATATCCCGTGATGCTAGTTTTTATCTGTGCTTCAGTCACCTGTATTTCAATCTGAATTTTCTCTGAGAGGCGTAGGGCAGTCTTGAGGATCAACATGATCCAATCGTGGGTGCAGTGCCATGCTATACGTGCCCAGTCTCTTCTGAACTCATGATCATCCAGGAAAATGCGTGGGGCATTGGATACCAGTAGACCTTTGGGTGCCATTTGGTTTGTCACATATTCCTTCAGTATAGTGCCATGAAGGATAGTTCTGATTCTGTTCCGTTTTAATTCTGTCAATTTGTCCCAGTCCGATGTCTGGGATATTGTGCTGCTTATGTTCGCATCTGCAAATGCTGCAAGATTACCCATGATGGAGTCGATTTCATCTGTTGAGTACGTTAAGCCTTGGGTGTCTGCCATGGTCAATAGTCGTGTCCTTTTCTCTCCGTGTAGACAATAGACAAGACAGTGCTGCTAGTTATTATCTCTCACAGCTGTGCGCTGCCAAAACATACAGAAACAATGGGGAGAGCAAGGATAATGTTCACCAGAGTGAACAGGGAGTACTCCTGTACCCCTGAATACTAATATAGAAAAACAAATGAAGGAGTACCACCAGTGAGAATTCACCAGTTGCTGTAGGGGTGCACGGTTTCTTTCGAAGAAAGGGAAAAATCTCCTTTTATTAGAAACCCCTCACTCATCACCTAGTGATGACATGCTTCATCATCGGGGTCCACCCTAATGACCTAGCGTCATCAGGGTGTGCTTCAACACCTGATTGCAGTGGAGCAGGTTGTGAGTGATGGTGCGTGAACAAAAAGGGTAAGTGTGTTAAAAATTGTCCTGGTTTAAACTTAGAAAAATAAAGACTTTTCATTGGTAAGTAACTGGACAATGTTAAAATCGTGGCGAGATAAAGTGAGGGCAGTGATGAGCCCGTGTATCTCTTTTATGTGTGGGGTCTACATGTTTCAACCTAGGTGGTTGTGTTGAACCAGGTTTTCATCAGGACCTAAAACCAAAATGGTGGATGGTCTGCGTCCCCTAAAAGACGCACCCGATCCTACCATATGGAACCACTTGATGACAAAAAATGTGCCCGTGGTATATGCTCGCTCCACAGTGGGTGAGCTGTAAAAATCAAAACACCTGTAAAAGAAGTATGGACATTTGTCACATATTGATCGTATTTACAAGCCTGTAACGTAGTGCAGTGCTTCAACGTTGTGTCAGCATGCGGTCTCACCCCGTTACATGGTGAATTCAGTGGTAGCATAATACTGTTAATATTGCCGGTATTCGCGCTTTACTCCAACATACTTCTAGTGGGAGGAGGGAAGTGATAGTGCACAATGCGGGGCGGTGAGTATTAACCGCAACTTGCACACTAAAGAAGTGCTGTGATTGTTTTCTTATTCACAACTTGCACGCAGTACTTTAATTCATCACCGCGTGGTACTGTCTCGCATACTAGTTAGTTTGTGCGAGGCTATATCAATTTTGGATCGTGCATGCACTGTCATTGTAAAATTGTACAACATAGGACAAAAAAACGAACATGACACAGACGTATGACAAACAAAGAAAGTATAACCAAGGCTCACTCTCAATGGAGTGTTCGTGGACTTCATGGGGCAGGGGAGGTTACCCTCGTGATAAAACGTATTCTGCAAGGGAATAGATTGTAAAGGGGCGTTATTATGAGCGCGAATGGTTACTGAGCAGCCAAGCCCTGGTTGCGCTCGTGACGGCGCTCGTTCGTGGTAGAACATGCCTTGCATTAAGGATTGGATCTCTACTTACAGTTTTCGTCGAGGATTGTTACTTGCAACCTACTGCCTGCACCGCCCCGTTAGTAATGGGAACGGTGTAGGCGGAAGTAAATAAACCGAGGATGAAGCCGTGATGGGCGTGGTTAAGCCCCGATCACGTGCTCGGCAGCCCGGCAAACTGAGGCTCTGCGACGGTGGCTCAACATGGTCAAAGCGGTGCAACACTAGTGTGTGTTCGAACCGCGGGCATGGAGGATGCTAACAAAAGCGGGCACAGCAGTCTGTAATTAATGGAAAGCGGACTGGTAATAATGTCCACAGAGATATATAATACTATGTATAATAAAGGCAAGTGCTTGAGTATTAGTTCCAAATCAATCTTGAATTGCGAGTCCTCAAGATATTAGCCAGTTGTACACCTATAGAGGGATTGAATTAAATAGGAGTCTGAAATAAGGACCCCCCATGTGGGAACAGCGGTGAGGTATGACTACAGGCTAAGTTCAAAAAAGAGTGAGAATGCCAAGGTTGATCCTGGTTGGAGGGGTGCCTGGCTATGGGAATAGCATATTATGGCAAAGTAGCAGACAGCTCATTTGGGGTTCACAAGTAGGCAGATAATTGCCAGGAAACAGGTGGGGAAGAGTTAAAGTACAGAGGCCCATGGGATGTTATCGTTGAGCCCGGTGATGTGAGTGGAAAGTCTATAGACCCAACGTTGTTCTTTTTCGTGTAGAATTTTCTGTGAGTTGGGTCCATTTGGAATCTGTTCGATGACGGTCCATCTCATATCGTTTGGGGTGTGATTCACCTCCAGGAAATGGTCTGTCAACTTGGTCGCGTTTTTCCTGCAGCGTATTGTGCTGCGATGCTCGCAGATGCGTTGTTTTACCTTTCTGGTCGTCATTCCAATGTAGTTCTTCCCGCATGTGCATGTGATCATGTACACAACGTTAGTGCTATTGCAATTCGTGTGTTTGCGCTGTTCCCACACTTTGCCTTCTTCAAGATTCAATGTTTTCGTATTTTCAGTCAGATGGCAGACGCTACAGTTTCCGCATTTGAAGTGCCCAGTGATCGGCGGCAAGTTCCACAGTTCGGTGATGCTAGGATTGAGATTGCTGGTTTCAATTTTAGGTCTTGTGTTTACCAGGCTGTCTTTTAAGCTTGGTGCTTTTCTGTAGGAGAACAGTGGTTTGTCCCATTTGAACTTGCCTGTATTGAGTATTTGCCAGTGTTTGTTGATGCTTTTACTCACTTTGTTAGATATGGTATTATACGTTGTGACACAAGTGAGGGGAACTGAATCATCTTGGTCCGTCTTTTCTTCCAGTAGGGCATCCCGAGGTTGATTCCTCGCTCTTTTCTGACACTTTTCAATTACTTTGTTGGGATAACCTCGTTGTTTCAATTTGCAGGTGAGGTCTTTTGCTTGAAGTTTGTAATCTGTTAATTTACTACAATTGCGCCGTAATCGTAGATATTGGCCATATGGTAAATTTTCTTTGAGCGGACGGGGATGAAAACTCTCATACCTTAGCAGATTGTTCTTGGCAGTGGGTTTAAAATGGGTTTTAGTTGTCAACTCTTGCCCTTCCTTATTGATTTCTATGTCCAGGAAGATCATATGTTGTTTATCAGAAGCATGGGTAAATCTGAGGTGTGGGTCTCGAGTATTGATCCAGGTGGTAAAGTCTCTCAGTGTCTCCTCAGGTCCTTGCCAGATTGCTAAGACGTCGTCGATATAACGACGCCAAAATTTGATATGCTCTCTGTAAGGGTTCTCATCTGTCATGATGTGTCTTACTTCAAAATCATGGACGTATAGTCCGGCTATGCTAGGAGCAAAAACACTGCCCATAGATGTTCCACCAATTTGGAGGTACAGGGAACCCTCATATTCAAAGTAGTTTCTTTTAAGTGCGAGCATAGCACACTGCAGGATGAATGTTTTAGGTGTTTGATGTTCCCAATTGTGATTTTCCAAGATGGTTTGAAGGACATTCAGGGTGGCGTCTTGAGGTATACTCGTATAGAGGCTCTCTATGTCAAAGCTTAGTAGAATGGTTTCATCATCCACTCTTACGTTATTCAGAAGTGTCAGCAGATTTTTGGTATCTTTCAGGTATGTAGGGGTAGATTGCACAATTGGTTTTAAAAAGTAATCACAGAACCTTGAAAGAGGTTCCAAAAGGGAACCAATTCCGGACACGATGGGTCTCCCTGGGGGGGGAGTTTTTCCTTTGTGCATCTTGGGCACAGTGTAAAAATATGGAATTTTCCCATCCGTTTTGCTGAGGTAGTCAGCTTCCTGTTTGGAGATCCCTCCGGAGGCTTCTGTCGTCTCAACAAGTTCCAGGATTTCAGCTCTTAGTTCCTCAGTGGGATCTGTTGATAAGGGTTGGTAACTCTTGATGTCACTGAGTAACCTTCTGCATTCAGTGTCATAGTCTTGTTTATTCATGACAACCAGGCCGCCGCCCTTGTCAGCAGGTTTTATAATGACAGAGTTGTCATTTTTCAGTCGTATTACTGCTTCCCGCTCTTCCCTGCTGACCATGTTGAGCCACCGTCGCAGAGCCTCAGTTTGCCGGGCTGCCGAGCACGTGATCGGGGCTTAACCACGCCCATCACGGCTTCATCCTCGGTTTATTTACTTCCGCCTACACCGTTCCCATTACTAACGGGGCGGTGCAGGCAGTAGGTTGCAAGTAACAATCCTCGACGAAAACTGTAAGTAGAGATCCAATCCTTAATGCAAGGCATGTTCTACCACGAACGAGCGCCGTCACGAGCGCAACCAGGGCTTGGCTGCTCAGTAACCATTCGCGCTCATAATAACGCCCCTTTACAATCTATTCCCTTGCAGAATACGTTTTATCACGAGGGTAACCTCCCCTGCCCCATGAAGTCCACGAACACTCCATTGAGAGTGAGCCTTGGTTATACTTTCTTTGTTTGTCATACGTCTGTGTCATGTTCGTTTTTTTGTCCTATGTTGTACAATTTTACAATGACAGTGCATGCACGATCCAAAATTGATATAGCCTCGCACAAACTAACTAGTATGCGAGACAGTACCACGCGGTGATGAATTAAAGTACTGCGTGCAAGTTGTGAATAAGAAAACAATCACAGCACTTCTTTAGTGTGCAAGTTGCGGTTAATACTCACCGCCCCGCATTGTGCACTATCACTTCCCTCCTCCCACTAGAAGTATGTTGGAGTAAAGCGCGAATACCGGCAATATTAACAGTATTATGCTACCACTGAATTCACCATGTAACGGGGTGAGACCGCATGCTGACACAACGTTGAAGCACTGCACTACGTTACAGGCTTGTAAATACGATCAATATGTGACAAATGTCCATACTTCTTTTACAGGTGTTTTGATTTTTACAGCTCACCCACTGTGGAGCGAGCATATACCACGGGCACATTTTTTGTCATCAAGTGGTTCCATATGGTAGGATCGGGTGCGTCTTTTAGGGGACGCAGACCATCCACCATTTTGGTTTTAGGTCCTGATGAAAACCTGGTTCAACACAACCACCTAGGTTGAAACATGTAGACCCCACACATAAAAGAGATACACGGGCTCATCACTGCCCTCACTTTATCTCGCCACGATTTTAACATTGTCCAGTTACTTACCAATAAAAAGTCTTTATTTTTCTAAGTTTAAACCAGGACAATTTTTAACACACTTACCCTTTTTGTTCACGCACCATCACTCACAACCTGCTCCACTGCAATCAGGTGTTGAAGCACACCCTGATGACGCTAGGTCATTAGGGTGGACCCCGATGATGAAGCATGTCATCACTAGGTGATGAGTGAGGGGTTTCTAATAAAAGGAGATTTTTCCCTTTCTTCGAAAGAAACCGTGCACCCCTACAGCAACTGGTGAATTCTCACTGGTGGTACTCCTTCATTTGACCTATGTATTGAACCAATGCACGAATCACGGAAATGGAGACTACATGTAGCCTGCGAATTTCTGCAAGGGTACAAGCCCCGTGATTCGGGTGCGGGGTAAAACCACCCAACGCAGGCCAGTTTGTACCTGGAATTGAGAGTGGACCTAACCTCGCAGCGGACAAAGAGTGGGGGAGGGCGCCATCAAACCAAACGCGATGCTGCCAATGATCAATAGGTATTTCCAGTGCCCTGTACGGTGTATACTCAGCCGGTACAGGGGAGGCCGTGTAGGAGTGGAACAAACCAGAAGTTGCGTCCACAGCCGGAAACGTAACCCAAGAGTAAAACAATTCAAAAGGGAACGCCGGATCAGCACACACCACTAAAATCACAGCCATCCCATCCACCGGGACTTGGTACGTCTGTAGATGTGTGCGCACCGCTACTCGACTATGTTGCGCAATTGCCACTGCCGCCGCCATGATAACACTGGAATTACGGAAAAACAAAGAAAACTTTGTAGCACAACTGGGTAGTAATTCAAAGAAACCGTTTTAGAAAGAATCAAGCTTGAAAAAGACCTATTACCATAAATAGGTAGGTTTCACCGACACCCCGTTTTCCGGAAACGGACGTGAAGGGGTCATGGTTCGAACGATATACTACTCGAGTGTCATGATATAAGACCACCGAAACCGTTGGGCGCCATGTTGCAGGGTTTCTGTTCTCACACAGAACTGTGCACAGAGGAGTGGAACCTCGGCGAATTAGGGTGACCCAAAACACACCTTAGTACCCAACTCACCCCTTACCGAGCTAGCTACAGTGTCTCATTGGACATATCAAACTCCCAATGTTTAGACCAACCAGAACATGAACTTACAGTACCTCAGGGTACGTGGAACTCATGAACACTCTTTCGTTATATTATCATTACAAACCAGAACATGGAGTAAAGAAGACACATGTGCATTTGAAATGTTTATTTACTAATGCCGTCTTCTCAGGCGCAGTATCTTAGATAATACAAGTATACTTATTATCAGTAGCAAAATTACCAGCATAGTTACTAAGACATAAAAAGCGAATGGTGACAGCATGTTAACATACTGTAATGAATAAGAGTTAACAACACTTATATCTCACCCTCCCTAACACATATATTATATTATTAGCTAAGAAGGTCTCTTTGGGTTGTTTTAGGGCGGGCCCATACCTTAGTGTCCTAGCATGAAGGAATCACATCAGCATACACCAGCTCTCTCTGCATGTGCACCGCATCAAGTGTGTTCTATGTGCCTCATGCAAAGCAATATCAATCCCGCCTGAAGCCAGAGTTGGCAAAGGCTGCACTTGTGTTATGACTATGAAGGCGTGGAGATCAGACCTCATAACAATTCCATATCGTGTTGTTCCTGAAACTTCAGCACTCTTCGTGCAGACATAGTTTATTAAGCAAAGCTGATATCAGAGCAATAACATATTATTCTCACATAAACCACGGCAAACTACTAGGTTGAAAGCTAAGTCAACAATTAAGTGTCGTGTGCAGAAGTTGCAAGAATGGAAAATGGCGTTTAAACCTCAAATGTACCTATGCTAACTTAACACGATATAAGGATATTCAGGAGCTACATGACATCCCGGCACAGCACTGGCCACCGGAACTCACCCGCTGGCCACGAAGCGTTCCCTGGAGCTGTTCCAGATAGCTGCGCCGGAGCTATATAGTGTGTTGCTGACCGCTGGCTAGGCCTGTGATCCCCAGCCTTGAGTGGGGCTTGGAGCGGAGCTGCATCAGCCGACGTGCGGCGTGGCCCCCGGTGCCCTAGCGGACCCCAAAGCAGCTTTGAGTTCGCGATGTCGCTTGGTACCTGGGACTGGCTCGGGACTCTGAAGTAAATCTGGACGGCACCCTAGAGCTACAGGTTCGAGTGGCGGCGCTGGCGGAGACGCGCACGTCGTGACTGGCCGCCATTGCTGCCCCGACGGTGTGAGCACGGGGCAGACTACCTTGGTGTGTGAGGAGGGCTGTTAAGTGCGCTGAGGAGGAGCATTGCCCTCTCATACCTCAGTGAAGTGGAAACGGAGACGAGAAGCAGTTTTTTGCTGTGCCCTCACTAATTTCAAGCTTCAACACACGTATTTAAAGTGGTTGCCTGGGACTTTCAGTGTGAGGTGGAGTTATTTCGCCAGGTAGGCGCACGCTGGTGACACTTTATTGAGCTTGGGGGAGCCTGCCTACTTTGGGAGCCAGTGCATGTCTGGAGAGTGGCGATCCGGGAGGGACTCACTGTGAAGAGTGACCCACACCACAGAGGGGTGGCGACTGGATTGGGGTATTTGCGTCCTATTAAGGCCCCTAGTAGAACGGCGCGGGATCCCGCAACGCGTGGTTTATTGGCAGTAAGACCTCTACTATGGACCCCCACCCATGGCCTTGACCCTGCAATAGTCTTTGCTGCCAAAGGGAGTCAGAGAACGACCTGACTGTGGTTCAACAGTTGTGCCTAGGACTGAAGTGGTGCGGGCACAGGTGCCCTTTTAGTGTCTACAGAGTGACCACGCTGGGGGCGGCACTGTGGTGGCTGAGGTTATATTCGGGACTGACTCCCGCAGCTGTTGGCGTGGACCTTGGAGGAACAGCCTGTACCGGGACATAATGCAGCAAGAGCCTCTTGGACTGTTAACGGGGGCAGCAGTCACTGGCGCAATGACTGCAGTGGGCACCGAGGAGCTACATACGGGACCGCACAGCCCTAGGGCCCAGGCGGCCTGATTTGGAGCGCGCAGGGTATCTCTGAGGGAAGACCGGTCACACCACGTGCCAGACGACACTTGCCTGTCCGGCGGGGTAACGTGGACGGAGTCCACTGGATCTGAGAGTCATTTACTCGGGCCGAGTTGTAGTCAGGAACACAACGCGAAGCGCGGCTGGCTCCCCGATCAACACACTTGCTTTGGCCTCAACATGGGTCGAGTTGATAAAGCCCAACCTAAGCTCTCCTTCGAGCAGAAGCGCTCGAAATCGCACGACGCTACCACCGAAGAGGCCTCCAGGACACACACCCCTATTGCGGACGACGCCAGCCCGGATATTCGCAATATGCTCCTATCTATGGAAAAAAGCCTGCAAAGCGGCATTGCCTCCCTAGGCACAAAAATGGACGCTCTCTCTTACAGGATGGATAGAATGGTGGAACGTCTGGACAAACAAAATGCTGAACGTCTAGATAGGTCTGAAAGGAGACTCACGGAGGTGGAAGAGGCGCACACCACGCTGGATACCAATCACAAACAACTGGGAGGGTTATGCGAGTCCTACAGGACAAAACGGAGGATTTAGAAGCCCGTTCGCGTCGCTGCAACTTGAGAATTACTGGCTTGCCGGAGACGACCTCCATGGGCAATATGGAACAATTCATTGAAAAACTACTTACCACTCTCCTGGGGGACGAGTTTTCTCCAACATTTTCGTGGTGGAGAGAGCGCATCGCTCCTTGGGTCCGCACCCACCTCCGGGTGCACCACCTCGTCCTATTATTGCAAACTTGCTCAACTACCGGGACAGCGATATCGTGCTGCGCCTAGCACGTGAAAAACAAGTACTATCATATGAAGGATCCTCAATATCGCTGTACCCGGACTTCACTATTCGGGTGCAAGAGGCGCGCAGACAATTTGCACCTATGAAGAAACAACTACGGGACTTGAACTTGGATTATGCCATGCTGTATTCTGCTAAATGACGAGTTAATAGGCAAGGCAGATCCCACAGCTTCACGGATCCAAAGGCCCTGCAGAAGGCCCTGAAGGGTTGGTCTAAAGAACACCTTGGGAGTTCTGAACGGCACCTGCTTGACGAAGCGGCTGGAGGAGCACTGGATGAACAGGACTGAAAAGGAACTGCAACCACTGCCTGATGAGTATAGTGGGGGGGAGGGGGGCACTGCATGGGGGCGATTGGGGAGTCTGGGGGCGGGGGACGGCCAATGTTTAGTGATAATGTGACAGTTAGAACATTGCAATACTAGGTTTGCTCTAATTAGGAGATTATATGGGATCGTCAGCATCACTTGGATTGGCCGGTATCTGGCAGCTGATATGCGCTAACTGGCCCATTTGGTAAGGAAGCTGCAACGACAGCGACTGGGGGCTCCAGGTGCACATTGGGATGGAGGGTTGGCCTTTACTGATTGGCTCCTTACTACTTTTATGGACGGGGTCTGGCTGAAGGAGCTGCATAAATTTACGGGCAGTGTTAGTGAGGCAGAGCAGAAGTGTGTTTGTACATTCTTTTTCTACTTGTCGAGAAACCTCCGCCCACGAGTGTCACACACCAGGGTCTTAATTGTTGGATTGGGGTGAGTAGCGGGGGGCTGGGTAGGGGTTCTCTGGAATAATGCGCGACCAATTTGGGGGAGGTCTGCTGTGGGTGGGGGGTGGGAGTAGGAGGGATTGGGTTAGATTGTTTTTGTGGTTTTATTATGCTTTACACATGTTGCACACACTGTATGCGCGCTGCACAGGTCAGGATTAAAGTTGTGACTAGAAACACAGTATGACGACACCTAGTGAGGTTAGCGTTCCGAGGCGTATTGACTCCCTACGAGCATGGTCATGGAACATTCGTGGGCTTAATGACTACCGCAAACTGCGTAAGGTGCTGAACTATTTGAACAGGCAGAACATAGATTTGGCTTTACTTCAGGAGACACATCTCCCACTGTCTAGTGCGCTGCTGCGCAGCAAGGGGGTACTGGGCAATACCAATGCCTAGGGATTTAATGCACATGCACGGGGGTCCTGACTTGGGTTAATCCTCGATCTGATTTGATGATCAATTGAGCAGCTACACTCTGACACTGAGGGACGGTTTGTCATCTCTAGATGTAGGGGCAGAGGCATGGATCTGGTTGTAGTGAATGTATACAGCCCCAATTATGACTGCCCTGAGTTTGTTACGAATTTGGCGACTACTGCGTACCGTTTTCAGGGTGCACAGTTTCTCTGGGGAGGGGATTTCAACTTGGTCCGAAATCCTGCACTAGATAGATTTGCAGGTCCGGAGAGGAGGCCTGTAGTGGCAGCACGGGCGCTGGACAGCGTAATGGTTAGCTAGGACCTTTGTGATGTGTGGCGGAGGCGCTATCCCAACAAGGGAGGATTCACGCATTATTCGGCCTATTACAATTTGCACACTCGCATCGATTACTGGTTAGCCACTGAGTCGCTTATGGAGCGGGTACGTCAATGTATGGTACTCCCTCGTACGCTCTCGGATCACTAGCCGCTGCTGCTGGTCCTGGCCACCACTAAGAAAACTCTACCGCCTTTCACATGGCATTTTCCCCCGTATTCATTGCTTGACCCCCTATTCAAGGAGGAGCTGGCAGATGCCATAGAAAGTTTTTTAATACCAATATCGGATCTGTGGATAACTTTCAGACCGTTTGGGAGGCTTTCAAAGCGTATGTCGGCGGTGTGGCCATGGCCAAGCACTCGGGGGTTCTACGATCTATACGGCAGAGGCTAGCAGACCTAGAACAGAAATTGAAGGATTTGGAATCGCAGCACGTTGCGGGTGAAGGTGGGGAGATCACAAGTGCAATAAAAGACACGCTAGGCGAATACCAGGAGACTGCAGACAGAGAAGTTAAGCATCTGGGCAAGTACGCTACGGCTCGTACGTATGGGGAAGGAGATAGGCCGGGCTCGGTCTTGGCGCAGATTCTGAAAGCTAAGCGTGACAAAACTCTGATCAGTGAAATCAGGTCTGAAGACGGAACAACGCTGACAGAAGAAACAGACATTGCGGCTAGGTTTAGACAGTTGTATTCAGAATTATATACTTCAGGCACAAACGAAGAAATATTTGATTATTTAGAACACATTAAGTTGCCATTTCTCACCAACACGCATTGAGAGTTTCTCATGCACCCCATTGAAAAATATTAAATTGGGGAAGCACTGGCGGAAATGAAAAGTGCCAGCGCCCCAGGGATGGACGGCCTTACAGTTGGCTTCTATAAAACGTTTCTCAACTTGCTGCTCCCTCATCTTTCAGCCCTATTCGATGATGGGAATATGCTACTTGCCAGTATGCATCTGTTCTTGGCATGTAGGGCTGATGACATTCATATCTGTGCATAGATCGCCGCTTAGTGTTGGGTCTGGATGATTGCACCTTGTTGTCCTGGAAGAGTCTTCGAAGTATCACGAGATAGGTGACTCCTCCCCTGGACTACAGTGCGCATGGGCATCTTCTCCATCCTCAGATTGTTTTTCGCCATTGTGGCAGAGATGGAGTATAGCAAAGTAAGAGATGGCCATGCAAAAGACAATATTGCAAGAGAGAATACTGCAGCTGCAACAGGCACCGGGGAGGAGGGTGGGCGATATGAATGTCAGCAGCCCTACATGCCAAGAACAGATGCATACTAGTAAGTAGCATATTCCGTTCGAGGCATGTGGGCTGCTGAATTCATATCTGTGCATAGACTGTATAGCAGTGTCTCCTCTAGCGGTGGTCACCTGTACCAGCTGCAGCAGTCTGAAAAAGGGTTTTAAGGACAGGCTGGCCTACAGCAGCTTGCTGCTTTGACTGCACGTCTACACAATAGTGTTTAGTGAAAGTGTGTATGGTAGACCATGTTGCTGCCCTACATATATGTCTTCAAGGGGAATATTCCTTAAGAAAGCCATGGATGCCCCCATTTTGCGCGTAGAGTGTGCTCTTGGGGGAACTGTTAGAGTGTGTTTAGCTTTTTGATAGCATATCTGAATGCATTTAACTATCCATCTGGCTATTCCTGATTTTGAGATGGGATTACCTTTATGTTGCGGTGAAAAAGCAACAAACAGTTGCTTTGTTTGACGAAATGATTTAGTCCTGTCAACATAACATAGCAAAGCTCTCCTTACATCTAGTGTGTGTAGGGCTCTTTCGGCTACTCACTGTGGGTTTTGGAAAAAAACTGGCAGTTCTATTGATTGATTGATATGGAAAGTGGATATGACTTTTGGCATAAACTTAGGGTTTGTCCTAAGTACTACCCTATTTGCATGTACTTGCATGAAGGGTTCTTGAATTGTTAGTGCTTGAAGCTCACTTACTCGCCTGAGGGAGGTAATGGCAATCAAGAATGCCACCTTCCATGTTAGAAATTGCAATTCACATGAGTGGAGTGGTTCGAAAGGAGGACCCATAAGTCTGGTAAGTACCAAATTTAAGTTCAAGACTGGTGAAGGTGGGTGTTTTGGAGGGATTATCCTTTTAAGACCCTCCATAAAAGTCTTGATTGGTGGTACCCTAAACAGGGAAAGGTGTTGCCGGTTTTGGAGATATGCTGCTATAGCAGCAAGATGTAGCCTTATAGAAGAGTATGCTAGATTGCATCTTTGAAGATGCAAGAGGTAACGGATAATGTTTTGGATGGAAGCATCCAATGGATTGATTTGGTTATTGTTGCAATAGATTACAAATCTTTTCCATTTAGCTGCATAGCATGCTCTAATAGTTGGCCTTCTTGCCTCCTTGATAATGTTCATGCAATCAGGAGGTAAGTTAAGGTATCCGAACTCTAAGACCTCAGGAGCCAGATCGCTAGGTTCATCTGATTGGGATCTGGATGTTGGATTTCTCCATGGTTCTGAGTTAAAAGATGGGGTGAAAGGTGCAGTTTTTGATGGGGAACTACTGAGAGTTCCAGGAGCGTTGTGTACCATGGCTGTCTTGCCCATGTGGGAGCAACTAGGATCATTGTGAGCGACTGCTGACGTAGTTTGCGTGCCACCAGTGGAATCAGTGGAGTTGGCGGAAAAGCGTACACAAATCTGCCTGACCAGTTCATCCATATTACATTGCCCTGTGACAACGGATGTGGGAACCTGGCGGCAAAGTACTGGCATTTTGAGTTTTCGTTTGTGGCAAACAAATCTATTTCTGGGTGCCCCAATTTCTGGAAGAATGGTTGGAGAACTTGGGGGTGAATCTCCCATTCGTGTAGCTGTTGGCTGTGTCTGCTTAGCAGATCCGCTACTTGATTGTCTTTCCCTGGCAGGTGTTCTGCTAAGAGAAAAATGTTTCTTGGTATTGTCCACCTCCATATGCTCTGTGCTAAGTGGGACAGCTGTGGAGAGTCTCCCTCCTTGTTTCTGGATGTAGTACATGGCTGTCATGTTGTCCGTCCGGATCAACACAGCCTTGTTGTACAAGTATTTTTGGAATGCTTTTAGTGCCAGAAATATTGCTAGCAACTCCAAGTGATTGATATGCAGTTTCTTTTGTTTTACTGTCCAGAGCCCTTGTACTGTGTATTGAAGTAAGTGGGCTCACCCAACCCGTCAGTGATGCGTCCGCTGTTAGTACTACTTGTGGAACCAGCTCTTGGAACAGTCGCCCCTTGGAAAGGTTTTGTGGGTTCCACCACTGCAGAGAGTTGTAAGCGCGACTGTCTACCAACACTAGGTCCTTCAGATGTCCTTGAGCTTTGTTCCACTGCTCTGCAAGGCATTCTTGCAGTGGACGCATTTGAAGTCTGGCATGAGGGACAATGACTATGCAGGAGGCCATCATGCCTATGAGCTGCATGAACACTCGAGCTGGTAAAGAGTGTTGTGGCTGACATCTTTGAATGAGAGTTTGCATGTTGGCTATCCTGGCTAAATTTGGGTATGCCTTAGCTACTGAGGTGTCTATTGTAGCTCCCAGATATTGCTGTATGTGGGAGGGTTGTAGATGTGATTTTCGGTAGTTTATGGAAAAACCCAGGCTGTGTAGAAGCTGGAGTGTCTGAGATGTATGGCTTGCACACTGCGTGTACGAGTTTGCTTTGCTTTGCTTTGCTCTGGGGGCTGTGGTTACCCCGAAGGGGAGAACCTTGAACTGAAAATGTTGTCCTTCTATTGTGAACCTGAGGTATTTCCTGTGAGCTGGATGTATAGGTATGTGACAATATGCGTCCTTGAGGTCTAATGTTGCTAGGTAGTCGCCTTGCTGGAGTAATGGGAGTACTTGTTGTAGAGTGATCATGTGGAAGTGCTCCGAGAGTATGTATTGGTTTAGCGGTCTGAGGTCCACTATTGGTCTGAGGGACTCGTCCTTTTTGGGGATAAGGAAGTATAGCGAGTATACTCCTGTTCCTTGGTGTTGAATAGGGACTGGCTCTATGGCCCCCTTAACTAGCATGGATTTCACCTCTTGTTGTAACAGGGTGATGTGTTCCTTGGACATAGGACGGTGTTTGGGTGGTATGTTGGGGGGATTAGAAGTGAGTTCCAGGCAATAACCATACTGGATAATTTGTCTCACCCACCTGTCTGTGGTAATTGCGTTCCAGACTGGTAGGAATTGTTTGACTCTGCCTCCGACTGGTGTTAGATGGTCTGGAGGGAGTGTGATGAAGTCACTGTTTGGTGGCAGTGGAGGCTCTGGTGTTATTGCCGCCACGTCCTCTGCCCTTGTTATTATTGCCCCTATAACCTCCCCTGTTAGAGCCTTTGTTAAAGGAACTTTGGGTGTTGCTTTTATATGTAGAGGAAGTCTGTGAAGTGTTCCCTCGTGCGGTGCCTCTGTAGGAGGAGCGACAAAAGGATCCTCTGTGTTGTTGAAACTGCAGAGCGCCCATAGATTTAGCAGTTTCTGTATCTTTTTTCATGTGATCTAAAATGGTGTCTACTGCAGGGCCAAACAGGAAGTCTTGATTAACTGGTTGGTTGAGGATGGTGGATTGCATCTCATTCTTAAAACCAGAGATGCGTAGCCACGCGTGTCTGCGTAATAATACGCTGGTATTAATGGACCTAGCTGCTGTGTCGGCTGCGTCAAGCGCACATTTAATGGAGGCATTGGTAATAAATTTGCCTTCTTGATTGAGGTCATTAGCCTGAGCTTTGTAAGGTTCTGGCAGGTGTTGCATTAAACTTTCAAGCTGATCATAATGTGCTCTATCGTAGCGAGCTAGTAGAGCCTGTGTGTTTGCGATTCTCCATGAATTAGAAGCCTGTGAGGCTACTCTCTTGCATGAGGCTTCCAATATTTTAGACTCTTTGTCAGGAGGTGGAGCATCTCCTGTAGTTTGCGAGTTTGCTCTTTTGCGAGCGTTTGCTACTACCAGCGAGTCTAGAGGCAACTGGCCTTTAATATAGGCAGGGTCTGTAGGGGCCGCTTTATTTGTTTTTTCAATCCTGGGATTGAGTACAAGTGCTCTGGCTGGATCTTTGAATATATCTGGTGCGTGTTTTAGTACCCCTTTTAGCATAGGAAGTGTCCTGACATTTTTTTCAGAGGTAGGAAAAGTGTTGAATAGAAAATCTTCTTCTATTGGGTCAGTGTGCATGTCGACCTTGTGGTATTTTGCTGCCCTATCTAGCAGTTGGTTAAACACAATGGAGTCGTTTGTAGGCGACGGCTTTGTAGGGTATGGTGAGGCATCGGGGATGGGTTGTGTGTCGTATGGATCATTCTGATCCTCCCATGTGTCATCCTGTGGATGTGGATCCTCTGGTTGATTAAAGTCATCTTGAGGATCTTCCCCATGTTATCCTCATCATTATAGTCAGAATGTGTAGGGGAGTAGGGCACAAAAGGCATATTGGGATAGAAAGGAGGAGGAGTAGAGGGCCTAGAGGGAGAAGTCCCGAAGTCCTTTTTCTTCGGAGGAACAGGGGAAGGAGTGTCTGTGTCCAATGGTCTCTTTTTCCGGTAATAAACTGTAACTTTGCCAGTCTCAGGGTTTATATACAGTTTAGATTGTTCCTCTGATTCCGGAGCGGGATGGAAGAGTTCTTCTTCCACTGTCCGTGGCTTTGGCGCCCATGTTTTTGGCTTACTGACTTGTTTTTGACTTTTTGGTTCGAGGGCCTTCGGTTGTGGAGTCTTTTTCGGCTCAACCGTTGCTTTGGGGTCGGTAACCTTTTTCGGTTCGACGTTTTTTGTTGGTTTAGCCGTCTTTTTCGGCTCGCCGGCTGTCTTTGGGTCGACGCCCTGTTTCAGATCGACTGGAGCTTTTGGTTCGATACGCTTTTTATGCTCGACAGCTTTCTTAGGCTCAATGTCTTTTGTCGACTCGTTGACTTTTTTCGGTTTAGACGGGTTTTGTAGTGTGATCGTCTTTTTGTTGATCTCCACTCTTTTTAGGATCGACGGCCTTCTTTGGGTTGTGTGTTCCTTTTGGCTCGACGACCCGCTTTGGTTCGAGGCTTTTCTTCGGCTCGATGGCCTTCGGCTCGATAACCTTTTTGGGTTGGGCGACCTTCTTTGGTTCGACCACCTTCTTCGGGTCGACGACTTTTGGCACGATGCCTTTCTTCGGTTCGACGACCTTTGGCTCTATGGCCTTTTTCGGTTCGACGACCTTCGGTTCGACGACCCTCTTGGGTTCGACAACCTTCTTGGGGAGAACGTTACTTGAACCTGGGCTATCGGAAGGCTTTGTTTTTGGCTTCAGAGCCGAGCCGGAAGGCGGGGCTTCTGAAGGAGCTTGTCGATCTCGGCTAAGGCCTTTAGGCGATGCTTCGACCGGGGCCTTCGGTGTTGGGATAAGCGGCGTTGGGGTCTGTGTACTCACGATTTGCCTCGGTGGGATCACGTCGTCGGAGTCCCACTGGTCCTCGATGGTGACGATCTCTAGATCCGAGTCCGCCACTTCTGGTAGGTCGTGTTCATCATCGAGATGTTCTCCGGTTCCGGTGCCGGTCGCAGCATCTCTTGCCTAGCGGCCCGTCGAATCCGGATGGTTTTCTTCTAACGGAATTGGGCACAAGCTGGGCAATTTTCTTCGTTGTGCTCTGGTGAAAAGCACTTGTTGCATACTGTATGTTTGTCAGTATGCGGGAATTTGGAGTGGCATTGTGGGCACCTTTTGAACGGACTCCTTTCCATCGACAGCAGGCCCACGTGGCATCGAAAGGCCCATCGGCCTGCGTCGACGACCGGATCAAGATGGAAAGTTTGGTCGAGTCAATAAGTACCGAGCGAGAACAATACCGTCTAAGTCGAAGGCCTTTTGGCCTTTTAATGAAGTTTACTTTCGGTTCCGAAGTTGGAGAAGAGAAATAACATCCCAACCCAATGGCGGAAAAAAACAATCTGAGGATGGAGAAGATGCCCATGCGCACTGTAGTCCAGGGGAGTCACCTATCTCGTGATACTTCGAAGACTCTTCCAGGACAACAAGGTGCAATCAACCGGACCCAACACTAGGCGGCGATCTATGCACAGATATGAATTCAGCAGCCTACATGCCTCGAACTGTGTGTTTCGGGTACAATGCCCCAGACTATGAGAGAGGCAATCATAGTGGCCATCCCCAAACCGGGTAAACCCCCGGAAGAACGCGGTTCTTATCGTCCCCTCTCATTGCTCAATGTGGATACCAAGATATTCACTAAAATATTAGCCAACAGCCTAGCCCCTCTATCTTCGGTGCTGGTAGCGCCGGAACAAGCTGGCTTTATCCCGGATAGGAATCTTACATATAACTTGCGCACTGTGTTTGGGACACGTTAAGCAAGACATTGAGGCGGTTGCGGTCTTCCTTGACATGGAAAAGGCCTTCGACTCTGTTGAATGGCCTTTTATGCGGCAGGTGCTGAGCAGGATGGGTCTGGGCTCAGTTTTCCTTCAGCTGATCGGCGTATTGTATAATGCACCCACAGCGCGGATCCGGCTCGGCAACCTGGTCACGGATCCAATTGCTATTACTAGGGGAACTAGGCAGGGTTGTCCGCTGTGTCCTATTCTATATGCCTTAGTAGCTGAGCCTTTGGCATGTGCTCTCAGAGAATATCATGGACACAAGGGTACTGGATTCCAGATTTATAGAATAGTAGTGTCCACATACGCTGACAACACCTTATTATATGTTCGAGACCCGGAACGCCAGAATCAGCATTTTAACATTGCCATTTTACAGCTTTCCCTACCTGATTCAATAGGAGGGGAAGCAGCTCTTTCTTTATTTGTCCTGGGACAGCAACAAGCCGAGGCTCTACTTCCTTCCTGGCCGCCCCGGTCCGACAGGGTAACTATTACCGTTGTGCGGAGGACGGTCAGGTGAGAGCAAGGCACTTCCGGTAGCATTGGAGCGGTTAGCGGTCTAGTGCTCTCACTTCTGGGGCTATTTAGCCCTCGCCACCCCCCTCCAGCGCGCAGCGATCGCGCGCAGCCGAAGACACGCCAAAGAGCTGCCCGTCTGCGCCCGTCCGCGACTGGACGGGACTAGGGACTATGGGCCTGATATCTCTGGATAATCAATCTGCAGGGACTCACCATATCAGGTATACTGCGCATACTCTATTACACTTAAGGACAACCCCACAAAAAGGATGTAGTAAAGATTCCTGGCCATGCCCTGAGGGCCCTTTTTCTTGCATTAACTGCCATTTTCAAGCATCTTACACTAAATTACACTAAATCCAGTACTGAGGATTATAAAGCGAAAGCTGCACCACAAAAAGGGACAAAGTGCTTTCTCCTAAATGTCCGCTCCCTACCTAAACACCAACTTGAGGTATGAGATCTGGTACACACTATGCAACCAGACTTATGTTTCCTAACGGAAACCTGGTTAAAACCCCATACTGTCCCTTCTATAGCTGTGGGGGTTCCCCTGGGATATAAGCTTGCTCATCTAGATCGCCCTGAGAAAACAGGTGGTGGCTTAGCCATTATGTACAAAGAACACCTGAAGATTACTATATTAGAACAAAGCACTGCCCACAGTTTGAAATAATGATCTTTAGAATGAATTTTGCCACTAACAGATTTTGGAAAGGAGCTTTAGTCTATCGCCCACCGGGATCCAGCACGGGCTTCTCTCTCGCTCTTCTGGAACTTTTAGCCCCACATTTTAAAGCAAAGGAGGATTTCATTCTTCTTGGTGATTTTTAATATTCACGCTGATATTTCTGTGCATCCAGAAACTATTTCTTTGTTTTCTGATCTATCCACTCTTGGTTTAGATCTGCAGAATAGCGGACCCACTCATATAGGAGGTCATTTTCTAGATTTGCTCTTCTCCAATTGCCCTAAAGTACAATGTCTACCCACTGTTCAAATAAACTGGTCTGGCCACTTTATAGTGGAATTCTGTCTACCAGGAGTGGATAAATCCTTCCAAAAGAACACTCTCCCACCTGTTTGGCGTCGACAGTGGCATAAAGTCACGGTAGAGGAATTGCAAATGGTATGGAAGCAGCCTATCCCTTTAGAGAAGGACAGTGTGGAGTCCGCACTGGCCAAATTTAACAACTCTCTCATAGAAGCAATTGATAAATTAGCCCCTCTAAAGCTACATAAACAATACCCTGCTTCCAAACAGGAAGCATGGTATACTGAAGCACTCAGAATAGAGAAGCAGAGATGTAGGAAATTAGTAAAGAGATGGAGGAAAAAGCGAACAGAGGAAAGCAAGAAAGTACATTATGAGGCCCAGTCTAACTATTATAAAAATATTAAACTTGCACGGAGAAACAGCCTCACTCAGCAACTTGCAGAAGCGGGAAATTGTTCTAAGGAATTATTTAAAATTCTCCAGGCGTTTGTAAAACCAGCTGCATGCGAAAGTCCAGATGATTTCTCTCAAATATTATGTGACGAAATCTCTTTGTTCTTTGAAAATAAAATCAATTTGATTTATGAAAAAATCATGAGGGCTTCCAGCCATAAGAGAAATGCTCCTTTTTCTTTTACTTTGCCCACACGGAGAGATATTTCGCCTATGGCATTTCCAGCAGTCAGTGATTTAGATCTCTCCTCCCTCATGAGTCATATAAAATCAGGGTCTCCAGATGATTTTCTGCCTGCCAAAATTGTTGCCTCCCTGCGTACTTTGCTTGGACCTGATATCCAAGCAGTGATTAACCATTCTCTCAGGGAAGGACATGTGCCCACAGAGTGGAAAAAAGCGGTGGTGTACCCTATCCGAAAGAACGCGGCACTTCCATGGACGGACCTTTCAAACCTCCGACCCATCTCCCTCCTGCCTTACCTTAGCAAAATGACCGAGAGACATGTAAACACCCATTTGTCTAAGTACATCGAGGCAGCGGAGGGTCTAGACTTTTCTCAATCTGGGTTTAGACCCAATCACAGCACGGAATCTGCCCTCCTCTCCGTGACCGATAACATCAGGATGTCACTGGATGGAGGGGGATCCATGATTCTGGTGCTGTTAGATTTATCCGCTGCCTTCGACACGGTGTCTCATGATATACTTCTCTGTCGTTTGAGGGAGATGGGCATAGGAGGCATGGCTCTGTCCTGGCTGGAGTTTTTTCTCTCGGGCCGCCTACAAGGGGTCAGATTGGGCTCCCATCATTCCATCTCAAGGGAGATCACCAAGGGAGTGCCACAGGGCTCATGCTTAAGCCCCACACTTTTCAATGTGTATGTGGCCCCCTTGGCAGACATTGTAAGAGAACATGGGTTCACCCCTGTGTCATATGCTGACGACACTCAGCTATTGTTCCCCTTTCAGACTCTGACGCCCGCAATACAAAAATCTTTTGCGGACGGAATGAGGGCAATATCGGACTGGATGGCTATAAACTGCCTCCAGTGCAATGTAGGCAAGACGGAGGTCATGCTGTTCGGGGAGGCCACTCTTCTGTGGTCTCCTGAATGGTGGCCCCCGGATTTAGGACCAGTACCAAGTCCCAAGCAGACCGTAAAAAATCTTGGTGTGCGGCTAGACAAGGCACTTTTGCTTAAAGAACACACAAATCAAGTAGCAGGATCCTGCTTTCTGGTCATCGGACTGCTACGACGCGTCTTCCCGTTCCTAGCTGACACCTATAGGAAAACACTTGTCCAGACGTTGGTGATCAGTAGACTAGACTACTGTAATGGCTTGTTCATCTCGGCCAATGAGGAACAACTACAGAGACTACAGGTGGTCCAGAATACCGCAGCGAGACTAGTTCTCAATGCTCAGCCAAGGACTGCTTCACGTCCCCTCCTGGACAAACTTCATTGGTTGTCGATTAGGCAGCGTATAAAATTCAAAATCTGCTGCACATTACATAAATGTCTGCATGGCAATGGACCTAAATACCTAAAAGAAAAATTCATCCCCTATAATCCTGGTCACACTTCGCGCTCTAGTAGTCAGCAACTGCTCCAGGTTCCTAGGATAAAAAAAGCTAGGCAGGGAGGTCGAGCCCTCTCCTATAAAGGCCCTATTCTATGGAACTCACTTTCCCCAACCCTCAAACAAATCACCAACTTTCAGTCTTTCAGGAAGACCTTAAAACCTATCTATTTCCTACCGATTAAGGTTTCACCTTTTCTGATTCCTCACAGTTCATGACCAGGTTTAGGTTCTTTTGGTAAAGCGTAAGTGCGGAGATACCCCTTCGGGGGTTGAGTCCTGCGCTATATAAGAATATAAATAAATAAATAAATAAATAAATATATCCTCTGTTCTTAGAGAAGTGGTCCACTTCGGTGCACTATCAGGACTACGGATGAATTGGCCTAAATCCATTGTCTTCACGCTCACTCCGGTCGCGACATATTTTGAAATGGACTTCCCTCTACAATGGACCACAGATTCGATACCTAGGTATGAGACTCCACACAGATTCAGAGATAATCTTCAGAGAGAATTATGGCATTGCCATAGATAAACTGGAGGATGATGTTGAGACTTGGATCCGTTTGCCACTGTCGCTCATTGGCTGTGTTTCCATTATGAAAATGAAGGTATTGCCCAGATTCCTGTTCCTTTTTTCAAATATACCCATAGTTTTACCACGCTCTTTTTTCCATAGACTTCATAAATCAATGATAAAATTAGCTTGGGCAGGTAAACAAGCATGTGTGCAATGGAAAATACATACACTGCCATACCAGTTGGGGGGGCGTGGGAGCCCCAGATTTTAACTTATGTTATAGGGCTGCGCAATGAACACTAGCACATCATTGGATACGTGATGCATCTGCCGTGCCGTTCCTCCGTATTGAAAGATTGTTTGCCAAGCCACTCATTCTCCCTGCCACGTTATTCGATCCCGTGGATCGGAGAACCGGAATTCTGGACTCCATCAACTTGCCCCGCCATGCCTGGCATACTCTATTGCACTTACAGGCGGGGGCATTGCTCTATTCATCGGCTATGTCATTAACATGGGCTTTGTGGATAGGACCCTGCAGGGATAGTGGGGTCACTCGAGCACTACACACATTGAACATTGTCACGGCGGGAAACCTGTTCCTGGATGGGGTGGTTAAAACGTGGGAACAAATTGCAGGCGCGGCGGATGGCAACACCTTACTGCAATGCTTTCAGTTTTACAGGGTGCGCAGAGCAATGCGTGAACTGCTAGGGGAAGACATGAATGAACCTCCTGAGGTCCCGGAACGGTCTTACGTCATAAAGGCTAAGTCCCCCCGCAAGGTGGTCTCCAACATATACAAATTGGCTATGTCACACAGGGCAAATTAATATTCAAAGGCCAGGCTTGCATGGCAGAGACCTTCAGGTTACGATAGATGACTCAATATGGAATCACTGCTGCACTAACACCAGACGAATCTCTTTAAACGGTAGGCATAGACTTGTTCACTTTAAGTACATCAATAGAGTCTTTTACACCCCTGAGAGGCTCCATAGATACGGGTTGCGGGAGGATGCATATTGCGATAGATGTCGAGCCCTACCGGCGGTTTTATGCAACTGGCGTGGCAGTGTCCGGGAGTATTTGCTTTTTGGGAGGCTGTCTTCCGGGAATTAGGAACTGTGGTAGAGGTGGAGCTCACACCTGATCCCGCGATAGCCCTTTTGGGGTATTCTAAAGCCCTGCCAAAAGCGACACGTAGGCTAGTGGATATGGGGCTCCTAATTGCAAAGCGTAGGGTGGCGATGTGTTAGATGTGAGGCCCAGTTCCTAATGTTGCACAGTGGTCCCATGATATGCTCTACTGCTGCACACAATCGGAGAATTTTAGTGAGCTCCTCCCGCCTCGTAGCAGGCCTAAGAATTTCTGGGGTTTATACACAACATACCAGCTTAATAGGACTGTTGAGCCAGGGGACGAAGTGTTGGCAGTACCAGGGGCAGAAGTTTAACACCATTGCACAACATATGCTGGTTAGTGGTAGACATGGCACAAACCTATCCTTAGTGGGAGACCAAGGAGAAGTTAAATAAGGATATTCGGAGACACTAGTGAAAACTGGAGGGAAAGGCGTAATTCAGAGTGGCGATCTTCTGCTACCGCCTCTGCTGGGTGAGAATAGGCGCTGTATAGATTCCTGACAGTTGTAAGCAAATACGACGTATTATGTTGACTCGAATGGAGTGCATCACTGCCGTGATTCATATGTGATATATGGTATTATACGGTATATATAACGCTGCCTGCCCTTTGGGTTGTTGGCCACAAAGCTGTGTTTCATTTTTTCTGTTCTCCCGCTGCCGGCCCCAGGGTTGTAGGCAAAAAGCTGTGTAAGTTCATAAGGTACCTATGCAATAAAAAAAATGTAAAAATAAAAATCTGTGCACTGGAACACTGCTAACCAGGTACCAGTGCATGTGCTAGGACTCCTAAAACAAGTTGAAATTGACGACGCTGCAAATTGGCATATTTAACTTTCCTGTACGTCCCTAGAATATGGTATAACATTGTACCCAGAGCCTGCAAGTTAAATATCACTAGTGGACTGCAGTTTCTAAAGTGCCACCACTACAGTGACAATGCAGAGCCTGTTGCTAGGCCTGTCCTTGCAGCCTTGGTATGTAGTTTTTTTCTTCTTCACTGAAAATCTCTTTATTGAAATTTTTAGACAGGAAGCGACTGTGTTGCAACAGACATTGAAGCACAGGTGGAGATCAAGGAGTACAGATTGGCTAGGTCAATTGCAGGATGTAAGACTCGTCAAAAGCATTATATTAGCATGACACTGTGCAAGATCATCCATAGCACAACAGATCACAATATGCAGTATTAAAATAGCAAATTCAACCTCGCAAAATAATCCTTTTGCCAAGCCTTAACCTTCCTTTTTGATTTTTATAAGTCAACCCTAAGGTAGGCCTTAAATGCCCATAGGGCAGGGTGCATGCTATTTAAAAAGTAGGACATTTATATTATATGTTTTACATGTCCTGGAACTATAAACCTCCTAGGTTTTCACTGTGGCAAGGCCACTTCTCTCACAGGAAAGCACAGGGTTAAATCATAACACTTTACAATGCTTAACTTCAGTTTGGGTTAGCTAGAAAAAGTATTCAAGGTCTGTTTTTAAGATAGCATAAAATATAACTTAATGGTCAAGTCAAATTTGATATCATTATTTTGAAAACAATACTTTCATAAAGTTGTAATTTTCCTACCTGAGCCAAATACGTCTCTGCCAGTGTTCACTGTTACCCAGGAGCTGAATGGCTCCTTGATCAAGTGTAAAGTGGCTCCTAGACTAAGAAAAAGAGACAGGTTGACCTTCCCCTGACAGGGTGGCTATCTGGTCTGAGCCCAGTAACTCAACTTCGAAGCACGTCTACCAACCCGGTCACTGGCAGATGTAGCTTACACTTTGGCCTGCACCTATATTGTTCTGCTAGCCAGCCAAGTACCACTCCCAGTGTAAGAGTAACTGCCCCCAAACTGGGTTTAAGTGATCAAAAGGGAGGGTTTGCCCATTATTATAGCCACACTTCTGGGTGGGCACATGGAGCTCTAAACTGCTATGTTGGTGATAGGTAGAAAGGAGCATTGTGGGTTAATTTACAATAAAACACACAGTAAGAGATGAAAAAGTAGGTTGGTCACCCCTGAGAACTTTTACGTGGTATGGGAGAGGCCAGGAGTTTCACACGTCCACTCTGGCCATAAATGTGGCACCCACAGAACACCCCCAATACCCTCTTCAGAACTTTGCAGAACCTGTGGAAGACAGAGGATGGACTTCACCTCCTGTTTTGACCTGTGAGGAGAATCCCAAGGGCTGGACCTGCTTCTGCTTATACCTAGCACTAAAAAGTGGATTCCAAGTGTCAGTTAGCTGAGGACAGGGACATAGAAGCTGCAAGAAGTACCCTTTTCTGGAGAGCCTAGTCGACGCGTTCCAATTGGACCTTACCTTGGACCCTTCTGGTGGCTTCTACTGGAGAGAGTTCTGACCCCCAAGTAGTGTCCCATGGTACTTGGGATCCTTAAATAAGTGTTAGGGCGTACTCCTCCTGCCAAGTTAGAAAAGCTAAAACTTACAAACTTTTTGCCAACTTTTTCTCTGAAAAACCAAAGAAAGACCAGGCCATCAAGCCGAAGCCATCAAAATTAAATAGCCGGTCCGATCCAACTTGTTGTGTTCTTCCGCTCAAGATCTGACTTCCAGAAAAGTTTTTAAGTTTGAAAGTAGAGGCTCCACTGAGAGTGATGCATAACCGAATTCTATTGACGTTGAGCCCTTCCTTAGCATAGATGGTGGACTTTACCCACTCAGTGCTTTTACCCCTTCTTCTATGACCACTACAGGACCCATGCTGTGCTGCAACCGGCGTCATCAAGCCCTGACCCAGATGGAGCTTGTCACCCCGAGAACATGTTGATGACTACTTTTTCTCCACACATTTTTTTATATCAAATGTACCTATTTGAGTGGAACTTACCTGGGCCTCGCATTCAACCGTGCTCCATCGCAGATGGCGTAAAATGTCACCCTTGTTCTGGTCTGACGCAACCAGTTACTTAGCTCAAAAATCAGAGTGCTACTTAAAGAATTTGTGCAACAAGACTGGGATGGTTTTGAGAATGGCAAACACAACAAGAGGATGTATTGATGGAATGCTAAAACATTTCAAACACTCGTCCCTTGCTTACTGTGCCACTGAATTCAAGCTAGCCTGGCTGATGAGGGGTAATACCCCCTAAACCGGTCCCAGGATGTGTTTCTCCGTTTCAGGGAGGACCTGGCCTGGCAGTTCAGGCTGGACAATTCCCATGAGGAACAGGGTCAAGACTAATTGGCATATGGCTGGGTCCAAACTGGAGTGGCATAGTTAGGAAAAGAACAACGGATTAAACCCAGATCTGTGATTGGGGGTGAGCGATTGAAAAGTTTCAGCACTCCGTCCATCATCTTGTTTGTGGTTTTGCATAGTCTTGAGAATACCCTACATTAAAAACCTTGGATGCTGTTTTATCAGTTGCAGGGTTTTTCCCTGAAAGTGAAATTGTGCCCATCTCTCATATAACAATATTCAAGGGTGCTTTTTTCCCCTCCCCATGGAAGTGGGGAAGTAGGATGCACTTCTTTGAAACCCAGAGCCTTTATTTTCCAGCACAGGACTACAAAAAAGGTGGGGTAACAGTTATTTGATGATCAAATATAGCCACCTAACTTCAAACATTTTTCAGAGAGACTCTTTTAAAAGCAAAAGAAAATATATTTTAATGGAGATTGTTGGTTTCTCTGTTGAGCTACCCAACCTAAACAGAATTAAAATCAATCACAGTATATTAATATTGTCTCTTATCTCTAATCTGTCCACTTCATTAAGTTTGTCTCCTAAATCCACTAATGCTCAATGTCCTCCAGTCCGGCTATAAGCACATAATTAAGTAGGACAAGGAATTAAAGAATAAGAAATAGTTTATGATCACAAAGATTCTGCCCCAACTATATGTTCTCTCTGGGTTGAGTATTAATGACAACAATACCAATATTGACGTATCGATGTATCATTTTTCCTATCACATTAGAGAGAACTGTGCCGTAATAGTGAATGTGGAGACACAGACAAAAAGACTGCCCTATTGTTGCCAAGTACATAGTGCTAATATCCTTAAGTGTCCTAGTTGCATTTTACTGTCATTTTCAGTTTTATCTCTTTATAGACTGTGTAGTAGAAGAAAATCGGTATAGTTGTTGGGTGAAATCCAGTTTCTGCTTCCCATATTTGTTGTGATGCTCCCCCGCCATGCCGCTAGTCTCAATTGTGGGTACTATAAATATTTTTACCTGTGGGTATTTCAGCCTCTTAATTATTCTATATTCTATGTATTTATTTCATGTTCTTTTACAGTTTAAATGATTATCTACTTTTATGAAAATTTCCGAAAAAAGCTTATTATTATTATTAAAAAGTGAATGACAAACATATCCTTCTCACAACAAGGCAAGTGTAGTAAGGTAGGAGACACTAAATGCTGGTGATGGAGATAGCACTTCAAGGTCTTCCAACAAGAAGATAACCAATGAAAAAAAGAGCTCTGTGAACGTGTCAAATAGGAGGAAAACTTCAGCATTATATTGAGGTAATGGATTGGTTTAGCAAAGGTGTTTAATCTCTTCAAGCCTTTGTGGATAGAATTATCCATTGGATTGACACATTACTGTCATTAACATTTTTCAGAATTATGTGCCAGAAATGTCAGCGTATTGGAAGCTTCAATCAGTTCCCAGTCTATCTTAGCATCTTTGGTCTGATTAAATTGTCCCGCTGTATATGTTGATCAACAATGTGCTCTTTGCCGGAACCACATCAAATCCTGAAGCCGTATGGCCTTTTAGGGTTGAGTGTTCTTGAATAACGTCACTCTATGAGTCATAGTACTTGCTCTATTTAACAGAATTGGAGTCTCTGGTTCTGTTCCTGATTACTTGTTCAATAATTCTGATATGCAAAAAGAGGGGTGGGGTGTATCATCTATTTTTTGGCAATTACCAACCCATTTCACCAATGTACAGAATTTGAAACTTTATGGGCTAATCCCGGTTACTATGTTACACAAATAATTGGAATCCAAAGTGATATTTGGAGCTGTGAGAAGCACGTTTCAGCAAAGGACTCACAACTGTGCAGTAGTGGTTCAGCTTGTTTATATTTGCTTTAAAGTAGCCCGAGGAGAAAGGTATTTTTGATTTCCTCGACATCGGGTTAAGTTGGACAATGTTGTAAAGTAGCTCTCCTTTTGATTGATGTAGAGGTCTCCAACAACCAGGTGGCTGATATTTTTCAGAGCTTCAAACCCACTCACAAAGAACTAGGAGCACAACCTGACCTCCTGGTGCTCAAAAAGACACCAACATTACCCTACTCTACCAAACCTTGATAACTAGTGATCATTCTTAACTCTCAAGCACAGAATAAGTATAAAAATGTAACTTGCATCCAACAGTCGTCATGTGTCTGCTACGCTGGGCCACTGTCTAAATCACTCTTACACAGCAGATATAGCAAAACATATCAACATTTTTAAAAATGACAAATGTACTTTCCTAAAAACATCAAGCTCTTCGCTAGGATGTGCCTTAAGCTAATGTTCAACAGAGTTGTGTGCTACATTTTCGGGACAAGCATTGCCAATTCTTTTTCAGCGTTTAAAACAAAAAACAAAAACAAAAATCACTAGCCCATCTCTGGGCCAGAGTACAAAACCACTTTGGAAAGGGACAAAAGGGTAGCTGGTTATGCAGCCATCAACAACTTCAGACCCTTTGTAACCAATGTCACACGTTTACTCCCTGTTTGAGTACCAAGGCCCAGAGCAAAGAATTACGTGCAAATGCCAACGACCAGTATAGGATCTATGGTATCAAAAGCAATTGCCTGAAGATTGGCGACTCCCTCTTGTTTGAACTCAATCGACCTTGATCTCTCTAGAGAGCCCGAGCACACTACAATTAGATTTACATATCCTTGTTTTATCCAGCAAAAGCATTACTTATCAAGAACCATTTAAAGGAAAGAAAGAAAATTAAAAAATGGAGAAAACAACATTTTCCAAAAGGCATTAAAGTGTACCCATGTTGCAAAGCTAGAATGTGCAAAATGTATGTCTTACCATTTCCAGTTATCACAATGGCTAAACCTTTTTCTAGTTCTTCAACTCCTTTTTTATACCACTCTACAGCTTGCTCCTTTTCACCTGCTTCAATGACAAATAAACAGTTGTCAGTTTGATATATCATTTTAGTTGCTTCAATAAGAAGTGAAAAACAAGTAATCGAAGCTTAGGTCCTAAAGTGATTAGAAGAACACGTTTTAAACAAGAATGTTGCTTAATTACTTTAGAATGTATTCCACTCCTTGATACAACAATTAAGTTAGTTAGCACCTTGACATGCTATATACTTATGACTTCCAACCTTTCATTTACCTACACATTGAGAACACATGGTTTATGTGGAAGAATCAAGAGCGTCATCCCAAATTAACATATTGGGGTGGGGCAATGAATACTTTAATTTTATAGAAAAGTTTCCCAATACCCATAGATAAAACATAACTTGTACTGAAGGTTGAAAACACATTGTAAACCAGTCAAAGCACGGATTTTTGCAATTCTATTTTGTCAAAAAAAGACTTCAAAAGCTCTACTACACAAATAAGTAGAAAAAATATCTTGGGTACATTCACCAGAAAATAAAAAGTGTACGTACTGAAAATGAAATAAATGAATCTAACATCAGCAATACTCATGGGAAGTTATTTAAAGCTGCACTCTTTGCGAAGAAAGAAAGAAGAAATTAAAAAAGAACTTTGGTCCCTTTAATGTGCATTTCTTCAAACGCAAATAATGACCCTTAATGTGTGCTGTTTTTATCCCTGCTCATTGGGTAACTTTTTTCTAGGATACAAGACTTTCTCAAATCATGTTGCCTGTATTCCAGTCGTCATGCTGTCATTAGTGATTCTGCATTAACCACAGTGTATACTGCAGATCTGTATAAAGGATAGAGCTGGTCGAGTACTGAGAGGGTCAGCCCTGTATCTGTATAAGGTTATTAGGATCCGATTAAGTCAGGTTTACAATACACCATAAGTGCCCTGTGGAGATCATGTGATTCAGCCTTCAACTGGAAAACAGAGTTGTAGGACAACAGGAATCCTGAAATTCTCATGTAACACAGTAGGTAGTTGATCTTTTTTAAATTTAAAATGGATCTATGGTCCCCAATTTTAACTAGGGTCCTTCAAGCATCATGTGCCTTGGGGCTCGTTGACTCTTGGTCCCAATCAATTCTTGTCCCCATTTTTAAAAAAGGGGACCGTCAATTACCCTTGTGTTACCGGCCTATTTCCTTGCTGGATTCGCTGGGGAAAGGGGCTGGTCGTGTTATCCTAGAGTGTCTGCAGCAGTGGGCGTCCTATAACAAAGTTTTATTCGACCTGCAATTTGGGTTTCGAGAGGGTCTGGGGACCACAGAGAAAGCCCTTAATTTGTCTCTTCTAATAGGCAAATACGTAAATGCGAAAGGGGGGGGGGTCTATATATGGCGTATGTCGACCTTTTGGCAGCTTTCGACTGCGTCAGTCACACAAAGCTGTGGACCATTCTAGCGGACATGGTTTCCTACGGGAGTTATACTCAGACGCCACAGCTAGAGTCAGGTATGGCGTGGGGGGTGAATTAACAAAGTCGTTCAGAGTAGAGAGGGGAGTAAGGCAGGGCTGCGTCCTGGCCCCATTTTTATTCAATCTCTACACTAATGGCCTGGAACAAGCCATGGTTACAGGGTGCCAGGACCTCCCCACCATTAACAAACGCCCAATACTGGTGTTACTCTATGCGGACGACGCCGTGATTCTAGCCCGTACCCCCATAGAACTACAGCGTGCTCTTGTGAGATATTGTACCTTTATGGCCAACCTGGACCTGAAGATCAATATCAAAAAAACGTTTATGTCCGCTGGTTCCAAGATTAAGAACATAAAGGCCATTTACATTGATAAGCAAAAACTTGAGAGCACAACTACGTACACGTACTTGTGCATTGTTTTCGATCATAAATGCACCTGGAAGTACGCCATTGAGTCTAAGAAGCTGCTTTTTATGAGGGCGACAGCTGCCTTGGTCAATTTTGCTAATAAATTGGACAGACGGCCTACGGCCGAGCTTATAGAGATCTACAGGGCAAAATGTTTAGCTACTGTAATATACAGGGCTGGCGTGTGGGGATATGGGAAGGTTGAAGCGGTACAAAGGGTAGAAAACAGTTTTTTAAGATTTCTACTTGCAGTCCCACGGGGCACATCGACCTATGCATGCCATTTGGAAGCGGGCCTGCCTTATTTAACAGATTGAATCAAAATCCAACCCCTTCTTCTATGGCATCGCATTTGGTCTAGTAGTGAAACTACTCTCTGTCGAAGGTTTATACAGGATTGTATTTCCTTAGACAATGCCCATAAGATTGGATGGATCGCATACAGTAGGAAATTCTTCAATGACTTGGGCATGCTACAATATTAACATTCCCCCACTTTAATTGCTGTTTTGCAGAGAAAATTGTTCAAAAAAGTTTGTTTGGCCCATTTAGAATTCCTGAGGCTGTCTAGCGAGGTAAGCAAAGTGACAGTGCAACACTAGCTACTAATTCCAACAACTATGACGGTCCAGCCGTACCTAACTCAACTTCTCAGGTTATCAAAGATTCTTACTAACTAGGTTCAGATTAGATATTTTCCACCATTTGGTTACTTTTCCTACAACTAACAACTGGGCAAAGTTCTTACAACCCTGTCCTTGCGATGATACCTCCCCCAATCAACGATTCATACAATATTGTTTTGCAAATTCTATCACGAATCGAGGAGACGCTGGCTCATACCGATTTTAAAAATTATGGGCTTACGAAAGTGCCGTCCCGCCTTTCTCGCCCTGCAATTTTTGGATGCGGAGTGTTTTGCTAAATCGATAGCAAAATCCCTGAGTTTAGTTGTTAGGCACAGGCGAGATTTGGATTAACATGGGGTGCTTATTTTCATCACGACCTGTTTTAACTGTTAAAGTTTGATTTGATTTTATCAGTATTTAACATATTGCCGCGAATGATTGCTGTTTTTAATTGTTTAATTATTCATCTTAATTTTAACATGACTTTCTCATCCACGCACCACGCACTTTATATATGCCATGTTGAAGCTTTGTTCTCTGGAGTTTTACCCTAAAAATTACTGTAATTACTTTTTTACTGTTACTAGGAGAATTGGCGAAATTGCACGATGCCACAATGAACTTGTTATTTCTTTGACATCTTACTATGATGGTTATATTTTTAAATTGTATTTTTTTGTATTTGAAAGTATATTATGCTTTTATGGCCGTTTGTTACAACCGAATAAAGCTTAATTGACAGTAGGTAGTTTAAGATATGAAGATTAATGGGACAGTAAATTTTTTAATTGCACTAATGCTGGTACAGCATGGCCGAAATACACAATGGATTGGTCAAATAATACAGAAAGAGTCAACAGAAACAGGTTTGGTAAATATAAAATGGAATTCATAACGTTATTCTTAGTAGGGGAAAACATTGACCCCATCTTAGAAGACTGTCCTACTTATAATGCATAAGTTTAAGATCTAAGTGAACATTTAGAATAGAAACCAAATTATCCCACAACTCTTATGGAATACTAAAATTCTAGACTGATGCAGTGAAGAACATGTGCATCTAAGTCTGCATCCCTCAAGATAAAACAAAACTCAAAAATGAGATTGTCTTCTTCCAGATTTTAAACAAAATATACTCTTAAAATCAGCTGTGGTGGAACCACACTGTCGGACACCCACAGTGATCAACGAGTGAGCTTGCATCTCTTGAATTACCTGGAATTTCAGAATCTTTTCCATGGTATCAATTCCTAGGATTAGCCTGGAATGTAGGATCCAGGGGTATTAAAAATAGAAATATTAATAGAAGTTTTGCTATGGCTGTTTACAGACGGAAGTAGGGGGCTATGCGAAATTTTCAGTTTATACTGATAAATACAGATAGAAACCACCCATTTCTCTATCTGCGTTTGGGGGTATTTTTCATGATGTTAACTAGCTGGTGCACGCCCTTTCGTACTACGATGTTACTGTTTTCACATAAGTATTGCTATTGAACAATTTTTTACAACACTTTTGAATAGATTTTAACTAGACAAGCAAAAAATAATGAGATTAAGAATTATTTCCAATTTGTTGGCATTTAACAGGAGTAAAGATTTTCATCTGTTTCATCTGTTCCACGCGGGGAGCTGCTGACATGCAGCTCCCCATATGTAAAAGCAATCTGCACTGTATTTTGGAAGAGAGAGCAGGTTTCCCTCCTTCCAAAATCCGCTTCCAAAATCCAAAGCAAGTTTGCTATGACATGGCAGGATCCGACCGGCTCCCACCTTGCCATAGCAAACAGCAAATAGCACCCCGGGACACTACAGGACCCGGTACTGAATGGTGGCGGTCCCCATGGCCATCAAGGGTTCCAAGAGAGGGGCCGTGCGCTCGCCCTCCCTTCAATTACAAAGCCCCGGGGAGGTGGTGGTTCCCCGGGGCCCCCACATTTGCATTTTAGAGCCCGGGAGGTTGGGGGAGGGGGAGTTCCGGGGCGTGTGGGGGCCTCATTTATTTTATATATAAAAAACAAGCCCCGGGCTTGGCAGTCCCTGGGGCTGCGGGAGGGCCATGTGCTCCCTGTGGAAGAGGTGTGGCGCCGCGGCCAGGGCGACTGACGCTGGAATCTGGGGACCACGGTTCGATCCCCGGCTCCGGCCGGCGGCAGGTTAGCCCAGCACCATGTGACTCTGGGCAATAGCTCGCTTAATCTTCCCGACGGCCCCCCAGCGCCTAGAGACCCTTACGGGTGATTGTGCGCTTTACAAATGTGGACTTTACCTGTGAACAATGAATAAAAGCCCCAGGAAGAGGCAGTCCCCGGGGCAGCCGGGGGGTACCCCTGCAAATAATTAATAAAAGCCCCGGGGTGGGGGTCCCCGGGGCTTGGGGGGGCCTTGGAAGCCCCCCAGTTCGGGCTGTCTCAAAATTTCCTATGGAAAATAACATGGGGAAAACATGTTTTGGGACCCCCGTTTTTTCTCAGCCCCCGCTTGACGAATCACCCCCAAACTTTCGGGATAGGAGCTAACCTGAATACACTTTTTTTTGGGAGCATTTCGCGAAGATTCGTCAAACGAGGCCAAAGTTATTAGCCAATCAAAAAATGCTTTTTCTATGGAAACTAGGTTCTAACTATACCTACTGGTGACTGCCAGTAGGATATATATATATAGATATATATATATATATATATATATATATATATATATATATATATATATATATATATATTCACGCTCCAAGGTTGTCCACCATGTGAGTAGCACGCGAGCAGCAGCTTTATTTATGTGTAGGTGAGGACGGGGATCCGCTTGTAGACGCCGCTCCGTAATGGATCTGCCCGACGCGTTTCGAAGCTCCATCTGCTTCTCTTCAGGGGCTTTAACGGAAGCGGTGTGCGCACCCGCTACACTTCTCCAATTATATAACTCGCCCGTCGATGGGAGGCTCCAGTGAGACTTCTGGGAAGTGTAGTACGGAAAGCACACAATCAAGTCCTGTATGGACTCCACAAGTGGGCCCGTCCTCGATTCCATGTACGGCTGCTACTTCACTGCCGTGACCCCCACGTTAACGGGGTGGTGCATACTCTGCGGCTGGACTGCCGCATATAGATTCACGCTCCAAGGTTGTCCACCATGTGAGTAGCACGCGAGCAGCAGCTTTATTTATGTGTAGGTGAGGACGGGGATCCGCTTGTAGACGCCGCTCCGTAATGGATCTGCCCGACGCGTTTCGAAGCTCCATCTGCTTCTCTTCAGGGGCTTTAACGGAAGCGGTGTGCGCACCCGCTACACTTCTCCAATTATATAACTCGCCCGTCGATGGGAGGCTCCAGTGAGACTTCTGGGAAGTGTAGTACGGAAAGCACACAATCAAGTCCTGTATGGACTCCACAAGTGGGCCCGTCCTCGATTCCATGTACGGCTGCTACTTCACTGCCGTGACCCCCACGTTAACGGGGTGGTGCATACTCTGCGGCTGGACTGCCGCATATAGATTCACGCTCCAAGGTTGTCCACCATGTGAGTAGCACGCGAGCAGCAGCTTTATTTATGTGTAGGTGAGGACGGGGATCCGCTTGTAGACGCCGCTCCGTAATGGATCTGCCCGACGCGTTTCGAAGCTCCATCTGCTTCTCTTCAGGGGCTTTAACGGAAGCGGTGTGCGCACCCGCTACACTTCTCCAATTATATAACTCGCCCGTCGATGGGAGGCTCCAGTGAGACTTCTGGGAAGTGTAGTACGGAAAGCACACAATCAAGTCCTGTATGGACTCCACAAGTGGGCCCGTCCTCGATTCCATATACGGCTGCTACTTCACTGCCGTGACCCCCACGTTAACGGGGTGGTGCATACTCTGCGGCTGGACTGCCGCATATAGATTCACGCTCCAAGGTTGTCCACCATGTGAGTAGCACGCGAGCAGCAGCTTTATTTATGTGTAGGTGAGGACGGGGATCCGCTTGTAGACGCCGCTCCGTAATGGATCTGCCCGACGCGTTTCGAAGCTCCATCTGCTTCTCTTCAGGGGCTTTAACGGAAGCGGTGTGCGCACCCGCTACACTTCTCCAATTATATAACTCGCCCGTCGATGGGAGGCTCCAGTGAGACTTCTGGGAAGTGTAGTACGGAAAGCACACAATCAAGTCCTGTATGGACTCCACAAGTGGGCCCGTCCTCGATTCCATGTACGGCTGCTACTTCACTGCCGTGACCCCCACGTTAACGGGGTGGTGCATACTCTGCGGCTGGACTGCCGCATATAGATTCACGCTCCAAGGTTGTCCACCATGTGAGTAGCACGCGAGCAGCAGCTTTATTTATGTGTAGGTGAGGACGGGGATCCGCTTGTAGACGCCGCTCCGTAATGGATCTGCCCGACGCGTTTCGAAGCTCCATCTGCTTCTCTTCAGGGGCTTTAACGGAAGCGGTGTGCGCACCCGCTACACTTCTCCAATTATATAACTCGCCCGTCGATGGGAGGCTCCAGTGAGACTTCTGGGAAGTGTAGTACGGAAAGCACACAATCAAGTCCTGTATGGACTCCACAAGTGGGCCCGTCCTCGATTCCATGTACGGCTGCTACTTCACTGCCGTGACCCCCACGTTAACGGGGTGGTGCATACTCTGCGGCTGGACTGCCGCATATAGATTCACGCTCCAAGGTTGTCCACCATGTGAGTAGCACGCGAGCAGCAGCTTTATTTATGTGTAGGTGAGGACGGGGATCCGCTTGTAGACGCCGCTCCGTAATGGATCTGCCCGACGCGTTTCGAAGCTCCATCTGCTTCTCTTCAGGGGCTTTAACGGAAGCGGTGTGCGCACCCGCTACACTTCTCCAATTATATAACTCGCCCGTCGATGGGAGGCTCCAGTGAGACTTCTGGGAAGTGTAGTACGGAAAGCACACAATCAAGTCCTGTATGGACTCCACAAGTGGGCCCGTCCTCGATTCCATGTACGGCAGTGAAGTAGCAGCCGTACATGGGATCGAGGACGGGCCCACTCGTGGAGTCCATACAGGACTTGACTGTGTGCTTTCCGCACTACACTTCCCAGAAGTCTCATTGGAGCCTCCCATTGGCGGGTGAGTTATATGAAATTGGAGAAGTGTAACGGGTGCGCACACCGCTTCCGTTAAAGCCCCTGAAGAGAAGCAGATGGAGCTTCGAAACGCGTCGGGCAGATCCATTACGGAGCGGCGTCTACGAGCGGATCCCCGTCCTCACCTACACATAAATAAAGCTGCTGCTCGTGTGCTACTCATAAGGTGGACAACCTTGTAGCGTGAATCTATATGCGGCAGTCCAGCCGCAGAGTATGCACCACCCCGTTAACGTGGGGGTCACGGCAGTGAAGTAGCAGCCGTACATGGGATCGAGGACGGGCCCACTCGTGGAGTCCATACAGGACTTGATTGTGTGCTTTCCGCACTACACTTCCCAGAAGTCTCATTGGAGCCTCCCATTGGCGGGTGAGTTATATGAAATTGGAGAAGTGTAACGGGTGCGCACACCGCTTCCGTTAAAGCCCCTGAAGAGAAGCAGATGGAGCTTCGAAACGCGTCGGGCAGATCCATTACGGAGCGGCGTCTACGAGCGGATCCCCGTCCTCACCTACACATAAATAAAGCTGCTGCTCGTGTGCTACTCATAAGGTGGACAACCTTGGAGCGTGAATCTATATGCGGCAGTCCAGCCGCAGAGTATGCACCACCCCGTTAACGTGGGGGTCACGGCAGTGAAGTAGCAGCCGTACATGGGATCGAGGACGGGCCCACTCGTGGAGTCCATACAGGACTTGATTGTGTGCTTTCCGCACTACACTTCCCAGAAGTCTCATTGGAGCCTCCCATTGGCGGGTGAGTTATATGAAATTGGAGAAGTGTAACGGGTGCGCACACCGCTTCCGTTAAAGCCCCTGAAGAGAAGCAGATGGAGCTTCGAAACGCGTCGGGCAGATCCATTACGGAGCGGCGTCTACGAGCGGATCCCCGTCCTCACCTACACATAAATAAAGCTGCTGCTCGTGTGCTACTCATAAGGTGGACAACCTTGGAGCGTGAATCTATATGCGGCAGTCCAGCCGCAGAGTATGCACCACCCCGTTAACGTGGGGGTCACGGCAGTGAAGTAGCAGCCGTACATGGGATCGAGGACGGGCCCACTCGTGGAGTCCATACAGGACTTGATTGTGTGCTTTCCGCACTACACTTCCCAGAAGTCTCATTGGAGCCTCCCATTGGCGGGTGAGTTATATGAAATTGGAGAAGTGTAACGGGTGCGCACACCGCTTCCGTTAAAGCCCCTGAAGAGAAGCAGATGGAGCTTCGAAACGCGTCGGGCAGATCCATTACGGAGCGGCGTCTACGAGCGGCGTCTACGAGCGGATCCCCGTCCTCACCTACACATAAATAAAGCTGCTGCTCGTGTGCTACTCATAAGGTGGACAACCTTGGAGCGTGAATCTATATGCGGCAGTCCAGCCGCAGAGTATGCACCACCCCGTTAACGTGGGGGTCACGGCAGTGAAGTAGCAGCCGTACATGGGATCGAGGACGGGCCCACTCGTGGAGTCCATACAGGACTTGATTGTGTGCTTTCCGCACTACACTTCCCAGAAGTCTCATTGGAGCCTCCCATTGGCGGGTGAGTTATATGAAATTGGAGAAGTGTAACGGGTGCGCACACCGCTTCCGTTAAAGCCCCTGAAGAGAAGCAGATGGAGCTTCGAAACGCGTCGGGCAGATCCATTACGGAGCGGAGTCTACGAGCGGATCCCCGTCCTCACCTACACATAAATAAAGCTGCTGCTCGTGTGCTACTCATAAGGTGGACAACCTTGGAGCGTGAATCTATATGCGGCAGTCCAGCCGCAGAGTATGCACCACCCCGTTAACGTGGGGGTCACGGCAGTGAAGTAGCAGCCGTACATGGGATCGAGGACGGGCCCACTCGTGGAGTCCATACAGGACTTGATTGTGTGCTTTCCGCACTACACTTCCCAGAAGTCTCATTGGAGCCTCCCATTGGCGGGTGAGTTATATGAAATTGGAGAAGTGTAACGGGTGCGCACACCGCTTCCGTTAAAGCCCCTGAAGAGAAGCAGATGGAGCTTCGAAACGCGTCGGGCAGATCCATTACGGAGCGGCGTCTACGAGCGGATCCCCGTCCTCACCTACACATAAATAAAGATGCTGCTCGTGTGCTACTCATAAGGTGGACAACCTTGGAGCGTGAATCTATATGCGGCAGTCCAGCCGCAGAGTATGCACCACCCCGTTAACGTGGGGGTCACGGCAGTGAAGTAGCAGCCGTACATGGGATCGAGGACGGGCCCACTCGTGGAGTCCATACAGGACTTGATTGTGTGCTTTCCGCACTACACTTCCCAGAAGTCTCATTGGAGCCTCCCATTGGCGGGTGAGTTATATGAAATTGGAGAAGTGTAACGGGTGCGCACACCGCTTCCGTTAAAGCCCCTGAAGAGAAGCAGATGGAGCTTCGAAACGCGTCGGGCAGATCCATTACGGAGCGGCGTCTACGAGCGGATCCCCGTCCTCACCTACACATAAATAAAGCTGCTGCTCGTGTGCTACTCATAAGGTGGACAACCTTGGAGCGTGAATCTATATGCGGCAGTCCAGCCGCAGAGTATGCACCACCCCGTTAACGTGGGGGTCACGGCAGTGAAGTAGCAGCCGTACATGGGATCGAGGACGGGCCCACTCGTGGAGTCCATACAGGACTTGATTGTGTGCTTTCCGCACTACACTTCCCAGAAGTCTCATTGGAGCCTCCCATTGGCGGGTGAGTTATATGAAATTGGAGAAGTGTAACGGGTGCGCACACCGCTTCCGTTAAAGCCCCTGAAGAGAAGCAGATGGAGCTTCGAAACGCGTCGGGCAGATCCATTACGGAGCGGCGTCTACGAGCGGATCCCCGTCCTCACCTACACATAAATAAAGCTGCTGCTCGTGTGCTACTCATAAGGTGGACAACCTTGGAGCGTGAATATATATATATATATATATACATACATATACACACACACACACACACACACACACATACATACACACATATACCATTTTTTTCCACTGAATGGGAGCTTAAAAGAACAAGCATTGGCATAGCCAATAGGTTTCGCCTTTGGGGCCTTATAAGTGTTTAGCCATGCAACAGTTAATGTTGTTGAACCAAGGATATTGTGCTGGATATCTAAACAATTATAAGGTCGCGAAGGCAGGACCTATTGGCAATGCCAATGCTTGTTTGAACTATGCAAGGCGCCCAAAAATCCGGGGACAAACAGTAAAGTTTGACACTTCCGTGGGCCAAACAACACGAATACACTACGTTCAACTGCACAATATTCTTTCCTTTATTAAAAAGAACGTCTAGATGTATATTTTAAATGCATAGATGTAAGGGAAAGGCATTTAAAATACTTGTGTGTATACTCCATACAAAAGCAGTTTTGCGTTTCTGTTTACAGCAGCAGCTAACCTCCTGCCCCCAAGCACCGCCCTATTCCACAGTCTGCATCTCTGGGCCTTCAGAAACCGCATAGTGATAACCTCCAGACACCCCGTCTCTGCGTGGGCTGCCCCCTGACTCGGTCAAGCCATCTGTCCATCTGTCTGTCTCGTTGATAGCACCACGGGGGTTATCTCGCTCCTTATCTCTGCATGGCATGCCCGGGTCCTCTGTCCGGCTCTCTGTCTCTGCGGAGTCTGTCCTATGGCTCGGACTGGTTGTCCGTCTCTCTTACAAAAGAATATCACACACCAACCTGTATCCAGGTGAGACACTGGGTAATTCCAGGGGGAAAAAAATCTCGCTTCTAGGGCAGCAAGCGGTTTGCGAGTAGGAGTTAGCAAAATACCAACCTTTGAGCTTTTGTCCTGCAAAGAAATGCAAAGGGGTGCCCTTAAATGAGGGGGTAGTCCGTTCCACCATCCAGGTCCACTCAGGGAGAATCTCCACTAAGCGCCAAGAAGCCGAGCAGCTGGCAAACGCTGAACTTTGAATACATATACCCAGTAACATAACATATCATCCCTATATGATAGCTTATAATTGGTGCTGGGGACTTTCAGCAGAGACCGCTCTTGGGGGGACCTTACAGGCTGAGGCATCTAACGGGTCACTTAATCGTACCAAACACCATACGACATTTAAGGACTCACGTCAGATTCTTGAACCTCACTCGTACCTTCACGCGGTCAGCCAATGGAAATCTTTGCTCAAATGGGAACCACTATTGTCCTGGCGTCACCCGAGAACGAGCCAATCCATGGGGTCTGAAGCAGTGTCATCTGATAATCGGGACGACCTGCTCACAGAACGTTTCAGAAGCACAGCTTGGAGTCAATGGGGGTCCCCCAGCAACCAAGTGAGGGACCCTGGGAAGGATTGGACAGAGCTGCCCCCAGAGTTCGAGTCAGCACTCCTTCACTGTTCATCAGTGTGGGGGCTCAGGAGGCCACCTCGCTTCATGTCACTGTTTTAGTCCTGGGTGTAATATGGCAGCCACGTGCATTCTGGGTATTCTAGTCCCTGTTTGCCTCCACGGAGTTTACACGGACATGCTTCATACCAGTGATATATGGATTTAAAGCCCAGGGCTGAAAAGAACATCAGAGATGACATGAAATCTTCGTTAGTGCTTTAAATGAGCAGGTCCTATCAGGTTCTTACTACCCGTGCTCCGTCAATTTGAATGACAGACGACCTGCACTTTTCAGTATGATTGTATACTCTTTAATGTGAGGGTACCAGAGCCTCTGAGCAGCAAACAGGTACTCTGGGACTAAGAGTTTATGCTCTTTTTATATTTTCATTTCAAGCATTGATATTTATTACCTTGAGTCCTATTCCCCTCCACCCCCGTAAAGTCTGGGATGACTTCGGACTGACATCGGTGTCAGTCTCTGCATGGCCGCCTCTGCGGGTAGTGTCTCCTTGTCTCTGCTTCTGTTAGTGCGTCTATGTAGCAGCAGTGTTGTTGAACCTCTGCCTCTCTCAATGTTTGTTTAGTTGCCGGAAGTACAAGCGCACACACTCACCTGTCCTAGGAGGGGCAGCAGGCAAGGCCCCACCCTTGCTGCACGCTCAACATCTCACGATTACCCACAGCTGGACTGACAGAGGAAACACCTCAAAGTACAAAGATAACAAGCCCGCGAGTGGTGCGCGAGAGCCGGCAATCTTTTTTCAATTATCTAGCACGCGTCTGGGCACGATAATTGGAAAAAGACGTCGCCCATGCAGGTAACTTCACTAGTTAGGCCGTGGGTGGAGCAAAGGCGGGACATCCACCCGCCTTTGCCCAATTGCGTGCTCTCTTTTTTGAAAGACAGCACGCAGAGCCCAATTAAAATAAGCAACAACAAAAAAAAAAACGCGTGTGAAAAGTCCTGGTCAGCTGCAAGAGGCCCTCTCCTTAGGTCAGCGAATGTTCTCTGCGCTAAGGCTCGACCTCCAAAACAAAGTCATTAGTTGAAAAAAAATTAAGGGTAAAGGGATGTTATAGTTAGATGACAAATGTGAGTCAAAGCCTTCGGTTTTAAATATTAAAAACCACTGAAATTTGCCAGCTGTAGTTCACTGTACTAACGCCAATTTGTGTCCCCTCAATGTACGGTTTATGACCGGACATATTACAACACTCATAACAGGTTCAATATAGAATTATTTTAAAAGATTTTTCTTCGAATTTACTGCCAACCTCAATTTTTGGAAGGACTCCCAACTGCTTTTGCCCTATCCATTAACATAAAGTGATCGAAAGCAAGAACAAACTGGTGTGGAGTAAAGTTAAAACCAGGACAGTTTAGGCCACAGCTCAATTATGAATAGGTTTCCTCCACAAAAGGGGTGCGTATTTTGTCTTCCAACCTTGACTTAGGTGCCACCAAGCAACATCAGTGACCTATGGGAGTAAATAAAGTGCCACTCTATGTCCAAAGATGAGAATGCAAAACCTGCCAGTCAATGAATAGAGTATGCAAGAGATGCAGGAAGAAGGGACATTATTACAAAGTATGCAGAACTGTGATGGATAAGAGTGCACACAATGGAAAAACACGATTAGAGAAAGACTGATGAAAGTAAGTTGACAGAAACTTTGATGTTACTTGTATCCATTAGTAATGAAAAAAGTATTGGCATAGCCAATAGGTCTCGCTTTTGGGAGCTTATAAGTGTTTAGCCATTCAACACTTAATGTTGTTTAAGGAAGGATATTGGAAGTGTGGCTGCTGTGCTGTAGGAAGGTGGATACCTGACTATGGTTACCCCAGATTTCTTTGCCTTGTGTTTAGCTGGTTTTCGACTTAGTTGGCCTGGGATCCTGCTAATCAGGGCCCCAGGCTATCTGCTCTCACTGTAAAATTGACTTAATGTACTTTAAGTACATACCTAATTGGATATTGGGTCACCTTATGAGCCCCTGTATAGTGTACTATAGGTACCCAGGGCATAGGTGCATCCAAGGCCTACCAGGGGCTGCAGCATATCTTTTGCCAACCCTGGCTGGCCATCCAAACTGACACAACTGGCTGATCACTCAGCTGGGACAAGGTTGTGTAATCACCCCTTGCTTAGATATAGTATTCCTATATCTAACCTTATATATAGACACATATGCACCTATAAGTCACTCCTAGGGCAGGCCTTAACAATCCTGAAGGCAGAGTGCTTGGTTTTATGTGAGATGGTGCTCTAGCATGAGCTGAGCCTGTCTGCAGCTTTCGGAACCATGTCCTTATAGCTGTTCTAGGGTATTGCCATACCATATACTCTTAAGTGCATTATGAACCTCGCGGCTAAATGCTAGCTCTGGTTTGGCTTTATCAAAACATGTCGTGTCATACGCTTTGGAATACTACCCCCTCGCCAGTTCTGGCGACCGGGGTAGCATTCCACCCTTCTAGAGGGAGAAGACATGTTGTTCCTACTAATCCCGGTTAAAGTTAACCAGAGCCTCAGCATCACAAAATGGATGCTGCTGCCACAGACACAAGTCTGACCTCCTGCTGCTGGGAGTCCTTCCAGCGAGGGAGGTTTGGACAATAGGTTTCCTGTCTTGGGAGGTGCTAGCACCACCCCAGACAGGCTATAGTGTATTGGGGCAGGGAGGGCTGAATGAAATGCGACACTGCCTGGGGCACACAAGGTGTCCCATGCATAGTCGAGTTCAAACCGGTGCTGGGGCACTCCAGCCCCAGCTCTGGCGCGAAACTTGACAAAGGGAAAGGGGTGTAACCACCCCCTTTCTGGGTCCCACCCATAGGAGGGACCTAGCAGGTAATCCAGCCCCTAAATTTGGTATATAGGTAGGAGCTGAGTCCCAATACTTTAGATTTATCCTGACTGAAACTCTGAAACGAAACTGTGGACCTTCGACGATCTACTTTGCAAGAAGACGACTGAAGTATCTCCCTTGTGGTCAAGGAGTGACCACCCTGCACAAGCAGGCACCATCAAGCGATCAACGGTTTGCTTTGTCGACGCTCCCGCAGGAGCCCGAGCACAGAGCCTGACAAGACCCGGACTTCCAGCCATTCAACAGCCCGATCCACAGTCACAACAGAGCTGAGACCCGTGGAGGCGACGAGAGACGTGGAACCGGCCATCTTGGAAAGCCAGCGAATTGCTTTCCGTGCAACTTCGAAGTAGTGCATTGGGGATTGAGAAGTCCCAGCCCCGAGCACCAACTGCACCGAAGATCAGCCCTCCACACTCCACGAGTTCTGCATTTTCCTGCTCGATGCGTCTGTCAGGTCACTTGCCTGTTGGCTAGTGGCCTCTGTGACGACGAAACCTTGAATCTACACCGCTGGTCTGGTTGCTCCAGACTGGCCCTTGCTTCCCTGAAAAAGAGCACCTTGCTGGTCTGACCAAGAAGCCATCTTCGATTCCTGCGTGGTTTGCCTTTGCCAAGGCTTGTTGACTCCAATCTGGAAGCCGACACCGCCGACAGCGAGAACCTTCGTGGGACAGTCCGTATCCAGCTCCTGGTCCTCGTCGACACCTCCTGGTCCACGTAGCTGCAGAGACAAGCTTCACGACATTACCTGATCGCATCCAGACATCGCCTCGTTCCTTCCTGGTTCCATCCTGGTCAGTGGCTAGTGACCCAGACTCTGTCCCCTCTGCTTTCAGGTACTCTTCATCCTCGATCCGCCCTTGGATCCAACCGGACACTTCTCGCCTGGTCGCCTGCAGCATCTTTCTCCAAATATCCATAGGAATCAGCTACGAAACCCGACACACTTTGACACCTATGCACCCGCTTCCTGTGGGTGAGGTAACGTGAGTATTTCGGTACTCCTGTGGGTATTGACTATCCTAGTGTCCTAGTTTCAAGAAGCTTTTCCCTGGTCCATCCAGAAGTGTTCTAAAAGAACTAGTTTCCATTTCTTTCGTTCCCATTCTAACTCTATGGTAACTCGCGTGCGTGTAAAGACACTGCACGCGCATCCCATGGGCCTCCTGCTCCCTATCCTTTGGGAGTGCAATGTAGCCACAGCGATTCTCCAGGCCCTAGGCCTTTCCTTTGTTCGTGACATGGTTCTTATACCACTATTTTAGTATATGGTTCGAAGTGCCCCTAGGGCATTACTGTATTTTGTGCAACTTATTGTATTATAACTGAGTATCTTGTTATGTGCTTGTGCCTCTGACCTCATAAAGAGTTCAGAGGATTGTGTTAGAAATAAATACATATATATTTTGATATACAACCTGTGTGGTGTCCTTTCACTTGGTATTAAAGGGATTGCATATGGTAAAACAGCTGGCTTCACATGCCCTCTTGAGTTTAGCCTAAGACTGCTTTGTCCATGCTACCACTAGGATAGCTGGTCTATAAGGTTGACTTTATAACCATCACCATAAGGGTTGTTTGGACTGGTGCAAGGTGCTCACTAGAATAGTGAACATCATATACCAGGCCAACTTCTCACATGTGCAGCATGCTGAGAAGTTGTAATTAAAAAGTGTAAGAAGCACTGACTGATGCTGTGGTGTCATTGAGTGACGCTGTGGTGGCGTTGAGTGATGCAGTGGTGGCGTTGAGTGATGCAGTGGTGGCGTTGAGTGATGCAGTGGTGGCGTTGAGTGATGCTGTGGTGGCGTTGAGTGATGCTGTGGTGGCGTTGAGTGATGCTGTGGTGGTCCTGACTGATGCTGTGGAAATGCAGAGTGATGCTGTGGAAATGCAGAGTGATGCTGTGGAAATGCAGAGTGATGCTGTGGAAATGCAGAGTGATGCTGTGGAAATGCAGAGTGATGCTGTGGAAATGCAGAGTGATGCTGTGGAAATGCAGAGTGATGCTGTGGCGATGCACAGTGATGCTATGGTGTTCCCGAGTGATGCTATGGTGTTCCCGAGTGATGCTATGGTGTTCCCGAGTGATGCTATGGTGTTCCCGAGTGATGCTATGGTGTTCCCGAGTGATGCTGTGGTGTTCCCGAGTGATGCTGTGGTGGTGCCGAGTGATGCTGTGGTGGTGCCGAGTGATGATGTGGTGGTGCCGAGTGATGATGTGGTGGTGCCGAGTGATGATGTGGTGGCGCCGAGTGATGTTGTGGTGGCGCCGAGTGATGATGTGGTGGCGCCGAGTGATGATGTGGTGGCGCCGAGTGATGATGTGGTGGCGCCGAGTGATGATGTGGTGGCGCCGAGTGATGATGTGGTGGCGCCGAGTGATGATGTGGTGGCGCCGAGTGATGATGTGCTGGCCCCGAGTGATGATGTGCTGGCCCCGAGTGATGCTGTGCTGGCCCCGAGTGATGCTGTGCTGGCCCCGAGTGATGCTGTGTTGGCCCCGAGTGATGCTGTGCTGGCCCCGAGTGATGCTGTGCTGGCCCCGAGTGATGCTGTGCTGGCCCCGAGTGATGCTGTGCTGGCCCCGAGTGATGCTGTGCTGGCCCCGAGTGATGCTGTGCTGGCCCCGAGTGATGCTGTGCTGGCCCCGAGTGATGCTGTGCTGGCCCCGAGTGATGCTGTGCTGGCCCCGAGTGATGCTGTGCTGGCCCCGAGTGATGCTGTGGTGGCCCCGAGTGATGCTTTGGTGGCCCCGAGTGATGCTTTGGTGGCCCCGAGTGATGCTTTGGTGGCCCCGAGTGATGCTTTGGTGGCCCCGAGTGATGCTTTGGTGGCCCCGAGTGATGCTTTGGTGGCCCCGAGTGATGCTGTGGTGGCCCTGAGTGATGCTGTGGTGGCCCTGAGTGATGCTGTGGTGTTCCTGAGTGATGCTGTGGTGTTCCTGAGTGATGCTGTGGTGGTGCTGAGTGATGTTGTAGTGAAGGTGAGTGATGCTGTGGTGTCCCCGAGTGATGCTGTGGCACTCTGGTGTGATGCTGTGGTGTTCCTGAGTGTTGCTGTGGTGGTGCAGAGTAATGATGTGGTGGTGCCAACTGATGCTGTTGTGGTGCTGAGAGATGCTGTGCTGGCCTGAGTGATGCTGTGGTGGTGCCGAGTGATGCTGTGGTAGTGCCGAGTGATGCTGTGGTAGTGCTGAGTGATGCTGTGGTAGTGCTGAGTGATGCTGTGGTAGTGCTGAGTGATGCTGTGGTAGTGCTGAGTGATGCTGTGGTGATGCTGAGTGATGCTGTGGTGATGCTGAGTGATGCTGTGGTGGTGCTGAGTGATGCTGTGGTGGTGCTGAGTGATGCTGTGGTGGTGCTGAGTGATGCTGTGGTGGTGCTGAGTGATGCTGTGGTGGTGCTGAGTGATGCTGTGGTGGTGCTGAGTGATGCTGTGGTGGTGCTGAGTGATGCTGTGGTGGTGCTGAGTGATGCTGTGGTGGTGCTGAGTGATGCTGTGGTGGTGCTGAGTGATGCTGTGGTGGTGCTGAGTGATGCTGTGGTGGTGCTGAGTGATGCTGTGGTGGTGCTGAGTGATGCTGTGGTGGTGCTGAGTGATGCAGTGTTGGCCCGGAGTACTAATGTGGTGTTGCTGAATGATGCTGTGGTGGTGCTGAGTGATGCTGGGTGGTGCGGAGTGTTGCTGTGGTAGCGTAGAGCGATACTGTGGTGGCGTAGAGCGATACTGTGGTGGCGCAGAGCAATGCTGTGGTGGCGCAGAGCGATATTGTTGTGGGCTTGAGCGATATTGTTGTGGGCTTGAGTGACACTGTGCTTGTGCTGAATGTTGCTGTAGTTGCTCTGATTGATGTTGTGGTGGTGCTGATTGATGCTGTGGTGGTGCTGAGTGATGCTGTGGTGGTGCTGAGTGATGCTGTGGTGACGCCGAGTGATGCTGTGGTAGCGCATAGCGATGCTGTGGTGGTGCGGAGTGTTGATGTGGTGGCGTTGAGTGTTGATGTGGTGGCGTTGAGTGTTGATGTGGTGGCACTGAGTGATGATGTGGTGGTACTGAGTGATGCTGTGATGCCGCTGAGTGATGCTGTGATGGCGCTGAGTGATGCTGTGATGGCGCTGAGTGATGCTGTGATGGCGCTGAGTGATGCTGTGATGGCGCTGAGTGATGCTGTGATGGCGCTGAGTGATGCTGTGATGGCGCTGAGTGATGCTGTGATGGCGCTGAGTGATGCTGTGATGGCGCTGAGTGATGCTGTGATGGCGCTGAGTGATGCTGTGATGGCGCTGAGTGATGCTGTGATGGCGCTGAGTGATGCTGTGATGGCGCTGAGTGATGCTGTGATGGCGCTGAGTGATGCTGTGATGGCGCTGAGTGATGCTGTGATGGCGCTGAGTGATGCTGTGATGGCGCTGAGTGATGCTGTGATGGCGCTGAGTGATGCTGTGATGGCGCTGAGTGATGCTGTGATGGCGCTGAGTGATGCTGTGATGGCGCTGAGTGATGCTGTGATGGCGCTGAGTGATGCTGTGATGGCGCTGAGTGATGCTGTGATGGCGCTGAGTGATGCTGTGATGGCGCTGAGTGATGCTGTGATGGCGCTGAGTGATGCTGTGATGGCGCTGAGTGATGCTGTGATGGCGCTGAGTGATGCTGTGATGGCGCTGAGTGATGCTGTGATGGCGCTGAGTGATGCTGTGATGGCGCTGAGTGATGCTGTGATGGCGCTGAGTGATGCTGTGATGGCGCTGAGTGATGCTGTGATGGCGCTGAGTGATGCTGTGATGGCGCTGAGTGATGCTGTGATGGCGCTGAGTGATGCTGTGATGGCGCTGAGTGATGCTGTGATGGCGCTGAGTGATGCTGTGATGGCGCTGAGTGATGCTGTGATGGCGCTGAGTGATGCTGTGATGGCGCTGAGTGATGCTGTGATGGCGCTGAGTGATGCTGTGATGGCGCTGAGTGATGCTGTGATGGCGCTGAGTGATGCTGTGATGGCGCTGAGTGATGCTGTGATGGCGCTGAGTGATGCTGTGATGGCGCTAAGTGATGCTGTGATGGCGCTGAGTGATGCTGTGATGGCGCTGAGTGATGCTGTGATGGCGCTGAGTGATGCAGTGATGGCGCGGAGTGATGCCGTGATGGCGCGGAGTGATGCCGTGATGGCGCGGAGTGATGCCGTGATGGCGCCGAGTGATGCCATGGTGGCGCCGAGTGATGTTGTGGTGGTGCCGAGTGGTGCTATGGTGGTGCCGAGTGGTGCTATGGTGGTGCCGAGTGGTGCTATGGTGGTGCCGAGTGATGCTATGGTGGTGCCGAGTGATGCTATGGTGGTGCCGAGTGATGCTATGGTGGTGCCGAGTGATGCTATGGTGGTGCCGAGTGATGCTGTGGTGGTGCCGAGTGATGCTGTGGTGGTGCCGAGTGATGCTGTGGTGGTGGAGTAATGCTGTGGTGGTGCTGACTGATGCTGTGGTGGCGCTGAGTGATGCTGTGGTGGTGGAGTAATGCTGTGGTGGTGGAGTAATGCTGTGGTGGTGCTGACTGATGCTGTGGTGGTGCTGACTGATGCTGTGGTGGTGCTGACTGATGCTGTGGTGGTGCTGACTGATGCTGTGGTGGTGCTGACTGATGCTGTGGTGGTGCTGACTGATGCTGTGATGGCGCCGAGTGATGCTGTGATGGCGCCGAGTGATGCTGTGATGGCGCTGAGTGATGCTGTGATGGCGCTGAGTGATGCTGTGATGGCGCTGAGTGATGCTGTGATGGCGCTGAGTGATGCTGTGATGGCGCTGAGTGATGCTGTGATGGCGCTGAGTGATGCTGTGATGGCGCTGAGTGATGCTGTGATGGCGCTGAGTGATGCTGTGATGGCGCTGAGTGATGCTGTGGTGGCGCTGAGTGATGCTGTGGTGGTGCTGAGTGATGCTGGGGTAGTGCTGAGTGATGCTGTGGTGGTGCTGAGTGATGATGTGGTGGTGCCGACTGATGCTGTGGGGGCGCTGAGTGGTGCTGTGATGGCGCTGAGTGATGCTGTGGTGGCGCTGAGTGATGCTGTGGTGGCGCTGAGTGATGCTGTAGTGGCGCTGAGTGATGCTGTGGTGGTGCTGAGTGATGCTGTGGTGGTGCTGAGTGATGCTGGGGTAGCCGTGAGTGATGCTGGGGTGATGCTGTGGTGGTGCCGAGTGATGCTGTGGTGGTGCCGAGTGATGCTGTGGTGGTGCCGAGTGATGCTGTGGTGGTGCCGAGTGATGCTGTGGTGGTGCCGAGTGATGCTGTGGTGGTGCCGAGTGATGCTGTGGTGGTGCCGAGTGATGCTGTGGTGGTGCCGAGTGATGCTGTGGTGGTGCCGAGTGATGCTGTGGTGGTGCCGAGTGATGCTGTGGTGGTGCCGAGTGATGCTGTGGTGGGGCCCGAGTGATGCTGTAGTGGTGCCGAGTGATGCTGTAGTGGTGCCGAGTGTTGCTGAGGTGGTCCTGAGTGATGCTGGGGTAGCCCTGAGTGATGCTGGGGTAGCCCTGAGTGATGCTGGGGTAGCCCTGAGTGATGCTGGGGTAGCCCTGAGTGATGCTGGGGTAGCCCTGAGTGATGCTGGGGTAGCCCTGAGTGATGCTGGGGTGATGCTGACTGATGCTGTGGTGGTGCTGAGTGATGCTGTGGTGGTGCTGACTGATGCTGTAGTGGTGCTGACTGATGCTGTAGTGGTGCTGAGTGTTGCTGTGGTGGCGTAGAGCGATACTGTGGTGGAGCAGAGCAATGCTGTGGTGGCGCAGAGCGATATTGTTGTGGGCTTGAGCGATATTGTTGTGGGCTTGAGTGACACTGTGCTTGTGCTGAGTGTTGCTGTAGTTGCTCAGATTGATGTTGTGGGGATGCTGATTGATGTTGTGGTGCCCCGGAGTGAAGCTGTGGTGGTGCGGAGTGATGCTGTGGTGGTGCGGAGTGATGCTGTGGTGGTGCTGAGTGATGCTGTGGTGGTGCTGAGTGATGCTGTGGTGGTGCTGAGTGATGCTGTGGTGGTGCTGAGTGATGCTGTGGTGGTGCTGAGTGATGCTGTGGTGGTGCTGAGTGATGCTGTGGTGGTGCTGAGTGATGCTGTGGTGGTGCTGAGTGATGCTGTGGTGGTGCTGAGTGATGCTGTGGTGGTGCTGAGTGATGCTGTGGTGGTGCTGAGTGATGCTGTGGTGGTGCTGAGTGATGCTGTGGTGGTGCTGAGTGATGCTGTGGTGGTGCCGAGTGATGCTGTGGTGGTGCCGAGTGATGCTGTGGTGGTGCCGAGTGATGCTGTAGTGGTGCTGAGTGATGCTGCTGAGGGATGGTGCTGAGTGATGCTGTGATGGTGCTGAGTGATGCTGTGATGGTGCTGAGTGATGCTGTAATGGTGCTGAGTGATGCTGTGATGGTGCTGAGTGATGCTGTGATGGTGCTGAGTGATGCTGTGATGGTGCTGAGTGATGCTGTGGTGGTGCTGAGTGATGCTGGGGTAGCCATGAGTGATGCTGGGGTGATGCGGAGTGATGCTGAGTGATGCTGAGTGATGCTGTGGTGGTGCTGACTGATGCTGTGGTGGTGCTGACTGATGCTGTGGTGCTGCTGAGTGATGCTGTGGTGCTGCTGAGTGATGCTGTGGTGGTGCTGAGTGATGCTGTGGTGGTGCTGAGTGATGCTGTGGTGGTGCTGACTGATGCTGTGGTGGTGCTGACTGATGCTGTGGTGGTGCTGACTGATGCTGTGGTGGTGCTGACTGATGCTGTGGTGGTGCTGACTGATGCTGTGGTGGTGCTGACTGATGCTGTGGTGGCTATGAGTGATGCTGTGGTGGCTCTGAGTGATGCTGTGGCACTCTGGTGTGATGCTATGGTGTTCATGAGTGTTGCTGTGGTGGTGCAGAGTAATGATGTGGTGGTGCCGACTGATGCTGTGGTGGTTCTGAGAGATGCTGTGCTGGCCCGAGTGATGCTGTACTGGTGCCGAGTGATGCTGTGGTAGTGCTGAGAGACGCTGTGGTGGTGCTGAATGTTGCTGTGGGGGCACTGAGTGATATGGTTGGGTCCCTGAATGATGCCGTGGTGGTGCTGAGTGATGCTGTGGTGGTGCTGAGTGATGCTGTGGTGGTGCTGAGTGATGCTGTGGTGGTGCTGAGTGATGCTGTGGTGGTGCCGAGTGATGCTGTGGTGGTGCCGAGTGATGCTGTGGTGGTGCCGAGTGATGCTGTGGTGGTGCCGAGTGATGCTGTGATGGCGCTGAGTGATGCTGTTGTGGCGCTGAGTGATGCTGTTGTGGCGCTGAGTGATGCTGGGGTGGCGCTGAGTGATGCTGGGGTGGCGCTGAGTGATGCTGGGGTGGCGCTGAGTGATGCTGGGGTGGCGCTGAGTGATGCTGGGGTGGTGCTGAGTGATGCTGGGGTGATGCTGAGTGATGCTGGGGTGATGCTGAGTGATGCTGGGGTGATGCTGAGTGATGCTGTGGTGGTGCTGACTGATGCTGTGGTGGTGCTGACTGATGCTGTGGTGGTGCTGACTGATGCTGTGGTGGTGCTGACTGATGCTGTGGTGGTGCTGACTGATGCTGTGGTGGTGCTGACTGATGCTGTGGTGGCTCTGAGTGATGCTGTGGTGGCTCTGAGTGATGCTGTGGCACTCTGGTGTGATGCTATGGTGTTCATGAGTGTTGCTGTGGTGGTGCAGAGTAATGATGTGGTGGTGCCGACTGATGCTGTGGTGGTTCTGAGAGAGGCTGTGCTGGCCAGAGTGATGCTGTACTGGTGCCGAGTGATGCTGTGGTAGTGCTGAGAGACGCTGTGGTGGTGCTGAATGATGCTGTGGGGGCGCTGAGTGATATGGTTGGGTCCCTGAGTGATGCCGTGGTGGTGCTGAGTGATGCTGTGGTGGTGCTGAGTGATGCTGTGGTGGTGCTGAGTGATGCTGTGGTGGCTCTGAGTGATGCTGTGGTGGCTCTGAGTGATGCTGTGGTGGCTCTGAGTGATGCTGTGGCACTCTGGTGTGATGCTATGGTGTTCATGAGTGTTGCTGTGGTGGTGCAGAGTAATGATGTGGTGGTGCCGACTGATGCTGTGGTGGTTCTGAGAGATGCTGTGCTGGCCCGAGTGATGCTGTACTGGTGCCGAGTGATGCTGTGGTAGTGCTGAGAGACGCTGTGGTGGTGCTGAATGATGCTGTGGGGGCGCTGAGTGATATGGTTGGGTCCCTGAGTGATGCCGTGGTGGTGCTGAGTGATGCTGTGGTGTCGCTGAATGATGCTGTGGTGGCCCTGAATGATGCTGTGGTGACGCTGAATGATGCTGTGGTGGCGCTAAGTGATGCTGTGATGGCGCTGAGTGATGCTGTGATGGCGCTGAGTGATGCTGTGATGGCGCTGAGTGATGCTGTGATGGCGCTGAGTGATGCTGTGATGGCGCTGAGTGATGCTGTGATGGCGCTGAGTGATGCTGTGGTGGTGCTGAGTGATGCTGGGGTGGTGCTGAGTGATGCTGGGGTGGTGCTGAGTGATGCTGGGGTGGTGCTGACTGATGCTGTGGTGGTGCTGACTGATGCTGTGGTGGTGCTGACTGATGCTGTGGTGGTGCTGACTGATGCTGTGGTGGTGCTGACTGATGCTGTGGTGGTGCTGACTGATGCTGTGGTGGTGCTGAGTGATGCTGTGGTGGCTCTGAGTGATGCTGTGGTGGCTCTGAGTGATGCTGTGGCACTCTGGTGTGATGCTATGGTGTTCATGAGTGTTGCTGTGGTGGTGCAGAGTAATGATGTGGTGGTGCCGACTGATGCTGTGGTGGTTCTGAGAGATGCTGTGCTGGCCCGAGTGATGCTGTACTGGTGCCGAGTGATGCTGTGGTAGTGCTGAGAGACGCTGTGGTGGTGCTGAATGTTGCTGTGGGGGCGCTGAGTGATATGGTTGGGTCCCTGAGTGATGCAGTGGTGGTGCTGAGTGATGCTGTGGTGGTGCTGAGTGATGCTGTGGTGGTGCTGAGTGATGCTGTGGTGGTGCTGAGTGATGCTGTGGTGGTGCTGAGTGATGCTGTGGTGGTGCCGAGTGATGCTGTGGTGGTGCCGAGTGATGCTGTGGTGGTGCCGAGTGATGCTGTGGTGGTGCCGAGTGATGCTGTGGTGGTGCCGAGTGATGCTGTGATGGTGCTGAGTGATGCTGTGATGGCGCTGAGTGATGCTGTGATGGCGCTGAGTGATGCTGGGGTGGCGCTGAGTGATGCTGGGGCGGTGCTGAGTGATGCTGGGGCGGTGCTGAGTGATGCTGGGGTGGTGCTGAGTGATGCTGGGGTGATGCTGAGTGATGCTGGGGTGGTGCTGAGTGATGCTGTGGTGGTGCTGACTGATGCTGTGGTGGTGCTGACTGATGCTGTGGTGGTGCTGACTGATGCTGTGGTGGTGCTGACTGATGCTGTGGTGGTGCTGACTGATGCTGTGGTGGCTCTGAGTGATGCTGTGGTGGCTCTGAGTGATGCTGTGGCACTCTGGTGTGATGCTATGGTGTTCATGAGTGTTGCTGTGGTGGTGCAGAGTAATGATGTGGTGGTGCCGACTGATGCTGTGGTGGTTCTGAGAGAGGCTGTGCTGGCCCGAGTGATGCTGTACTGGTGCCGAGTGATGCTGTGGTAGTGCTGAGAGACGCTGTGGTGGTGCTGAATGATGCTGTGGGGGCGCTGAGTGATATGGTTGGGTCCCTGAGTGATGCCGTGGTGGTGCTGAGTGATGCTGTGGTGGTGCTGAGTGATGCTGTGGTGGTGCTGAGTGATGCTGTGGTGGCTCTGAGTGATGCTGTGGTGGCTCTGAGTGATGCTGTGGTGGCTCTGGTGTGATGCTATGGTGTTCATGAGTGTTGCTGTGGTGGTGCAGAGTAATGATGTGGTGGTGCCGACTGATGCTGTGGTGGTTCTGAGAGATGCTGTGCTGGCCCGAGTGATGCTGTACTGGTGCCGAGTGATTCTGTGGTAGTGCTGAATGATGCTGTGGGGGCGCTGAGTGATATGGTTGGGTCCCTGAGTGATGCCGTGGTGGTGCTGAGTGATGCTGTGGTGGCGCTGAATGATGCTGTGGTGGCGCTGAATGATGCTGTGGTGGCGCTGAATGATGCTGTGGTGGCGCTGAATGATGCTGTGGTGGCGCTGAATGATGCTGTGGTGGCGCTGAATGATGCTGTGGTGGCGCTGAATGATGCTGTGGTGGCGCTGAGTGTTGCTGTGGTGGCGCTGAGTGATGCTGTGATGGCGCTGAGTGATGCTGTGATGGCGCTGAGTGATGCTGTGATGGCGCTGAGTGATGCTGTGATGGCGCTGAGTGATGCTGTGATGGCGCTGAGTGATGCTGTGATGGCGCTGAGTGATGCTGTGATGGCGCTGAGTGATGCTGTGATGGCGCTGAGTGATGCTGTGATGGCGCTGAGTGATGCTGTGATGGCGCTGAGTGATGCTGTGATGGCGCTGAGTGATGCTGTGATGGCGCTGAGTGATGCTGGGGTGATGCTGTGTGATGCTGTGGTGGTGCTGAGTGATGCTGTGGTGGCTCTGAGTGATGCTGTGGTGGCTCTGAGTGATGCTGTGGTGGCTCTGAGTGATGCTGTGGTGGCTCTGAGTGATGCTGTGGTGGCTCTGAGTGATGCTGTGGCACTCTGGTGTGATGCTATGGTGTTCATGAGTGTTGCTGTGGTGGTGCAGAGTAATGATGTGGTGGTGCCGACTGATGCTGTGGTGGTTCTGAGAGATGCTGTGCTGGCCCGAGTGATGCTGTACTGGTGCCGAGTGATGCTGTGGTAGTGCTGAGAGACGCTGTGGTGGTGCTGAATGATGCTGTGGGGGCGCTGAGTGATATGGTTGGGTCCCTGAGTGATGCCGTGGTGGTGCTGAGTGATGCTGTGGTGGCGCTGAATGATGCTGTGGTGGCGCTGAGTGATGCTGTGGTGGCGCTGAGTGATGCTGTGGTGGCGCTGAGTGATGCTGTGGTGGCGCTGAGTGATGCTGTGATGGCGCTGAGTGATGCTGTGATGGCGCTGAGTGATGCTGTGATGGCGCTGAGTGATGCTGTGATGGCGCTGAGTGATGCTGTGATGGCGCTGAGTGATGCTGTGGTGGTGCTGAGTGATGCTGTGGTGGTGCTGAGTGATGCTGTGGTGGTGCTGAGTGATGCTGTGGTGGTGCTGAGTGATGCTGTGGTGGTGCTGAGTGATGCTGTGGTGGTGCTGTGGTGGTGCTGAGTGATGCTGTGGTGGTGCCGAGTGATGCTGTGGTGGTGCCGAGTGATGCTGTGGTGGTGCCGAGTGATGCTGTGGTGGTGCCGAGTGATGCTGTGGTGGTGCCGAGTGATGCTGTGGTGGTGCCGAGTGATGCTTTGGTGGTGCCGAGTGATGCTTTGGTGGTGCCGAGTGATGCTGTGGTGGTGCTGAGTGATGCTGAGTGATGCTGTGGTGGTGCTGAGTGATGCTGTGGTGGTGCTGAGTGATGCTGTGGTGGTGCTGAGTGATGCTGTGGTGGTGCTGAGTGATGCTGTGGTGGTGCTGTGGTGGTGCTGAGTGATGCTGTGGTGGTGCCGAGTGATGCTGTGGTGGTGCCGAGTGATGCTGTGGTGGTGCCGACTGATGCTGTGGTGGTTCTGAGAGATGCTGTGCTGGCCCGAGTGATGCTGTACTGGTGCCGAGTGATGCTGTGGTAGTGCTGAGAGACGCTGTGGTGGTGCTGAATGATGCTGTGGGGGCGCTGAGTGATATGGTTGGGTCCCTGAGTGATGCCGTGGTGGTGCTGAGTGATGCTGTGGTGGCGCTGAATGATGCTGTGGTGGCGCTGAGTGATGCTGTGGTGGCGCTGAGTGATGCTGTGGTGGCGCTGAGTGATGCTGTGGTGGCGCTGAGTGATGCTGTGATGGCGCTGAGTGATGCTGTGATGGCGCTGAGTGATGCTGTGATGGCGCTGAGTGATGCTGTGATGGCGCTGAGTGATGCTGTGATGGCGCTGAGTGATGCTGTGATGGCGCTGAGTGATGCTGTGGTGGTGCTGAGTGATGCTGTGGTGGTGCTGAGTGATGCTGTGGTGGTGCTGAGTGATGCTGTGGTGGTGCTGAGTGATGCTGTGGTGGTGCTGAGTGATGCTGTGGTGGTGCTGTGGTGGTGCTGAGTGATGCTGTGGTGGTGCCGAGTGATGCTGTGGTGGTGCCGAGTGATGCTGTGGTGGTGCCGAGTGATGCTGTGGTGGTGCCGAGTGATGCTGTGGTGGTGCCGAGTGATGCTTTGGTGGTGCCGAGTGATGCTTTGGTGGTGCCGAGTGATGCTGTGGTGGTGCTGAGTGATGCTGAGTGATGCTGTGGTGGTGCTGAGTGATGCTGTGGTGGTGCTGAGTGATGCTGTGGTGGTGCTGAGTGATGCTGTGGTGGTGCTGTGGTGGTGCTGAGTGATGCTGTGGTGGTGCCGAGTGATGCTGTGGTGGTGCCGAGTGATGCTGTGGTGGTGCCGAGTGATGCTGTGGTGGTGCCGAGTGATGCTGTAGTGGTGCCGAGTGTTGCTGTGGTGGTCCTGAGTGATGCTGGGGTAGCCCTGAGTGATGCTGGGGTAGCCCTGAGTGATGCTGGGGTAGCCCTGAGTGATGCTGGGGTAGCCCTGAGTGATGCTGGGGTGATGCTGACTGATGCTGTGGTGGTGCTGAGTGATGCTGTAGTGGTGCCGAGTGTTGCTGTGGTGGTCCTGAGTGATGCTGGGGTAGCCCTGAGTGATGCTGGGGTAGCCCTGAGTGATGCTGGGGTAGCCCTGAGTGATGCTGGGGTAGCCCTGAGTGATGCTGGGGTAGCCCTGAGTGATGCTGGGGTAGCCCTGAGTGATGCTGGGGTAGCCCTGAGTGATGCTGGGGTAGCCCTGAGTGATGCTGGGGTGATGCTGACTGATGCTGTGGTGGTGCTGAGTGATGCTGTGGTGGTGCTGACTGATGCTGTAGTGGTGCTGACTGATGCTGTGGTGGTGCTGAGTGTTGCTGTGGTGGCGTAGAGCGATACTGTGGTGGAGCAGAGCAATGCTGTGGTGGCGCAGAGCGATATTGTTGTGGGCTTGAGCGATATTGTTGTGGGCTTGAGTGACACTGTGCTTGTGCTGAGTGTTGCTGTAGTTGCTCAGATTGATGTTGTGGGGATGCTGATTGATGTTGTGGTGCCCCGGAGTGAAGCTGTGGTGGTGAGGAGTGATGCTGTGGTGGTGCAGAGTGATGCTGTGGTGGTGCAGAGTGATGCTGTGGTGGTGCAGAGTGATGCTGTGGTGGTGCAGAGTGATGCTGTGGTGGTGCAGAGTGATGCTGTGGTGGTGCAGAGTGATGCTGTGGTGGTGCTGAGTGATGCTGTGGTGGTGCTGAGTGATGCTGTGGTGGTGCTGAGTGATGCTGTGGTGGTGCTGAGTGATGCTGTGGTGGTGCTGAGTGATGCTGTGGTGGTGCTGAGTGATGCTGTGGTGGTGCTGAGTGATGCTGTGGTGGTGCTGAGTGATGCTGTGGTGGTGCTGAGTGATGCTGTGGTGGTGCTGAGTGATGCTGTGGTGGTGCTGAGTGATGCTGTGGTGGTGCTGAGTGATGCTGTGGTGGTGCTGAGTGATGCTGTGGTGGTGCCGAGTGATGCTGTGGTGGTGCCGAGTGATGCTGTGGTGGTGCCGAGTGATGCTGTGGTGGTGCCGAGTGATGCTGTAGTGGTGCCGAGTGATGCTGTAGTGGTGCTGAGTGATGCTGCTGAGGGATGGTGCTGAGTGATGCTGTGATGGTGCTGAGTGATGCTGTGATGGTGCTGAGTGATGCTGTGATGGTGCTGAGTGATGCTGTGATGGTGCTGAGTGATGCTGTGATGGTGCTGAGTGATGCTGTGATGGTGCTGAGTGATGCTGTGATGGTGCTGAGTGATGCTGTGATGGTGCTGAGTGATGCTGTGGTGGTGCTGAGTGATGCTGGGGTAGCCATGAGTGATGCTGGGGTGATGCGGAGTGATGCTGAGTGATGCTGAGTGATGCTGTGGTGGTGCTGACTGATGCTGTGGTGGTGCTGACTGATGCTGTGGTGCTGCTGAGTGATGCTGTGGTGCTGCTGAGTGATGCTGTGGTGGTGCTGAGTGATGCTGTGGTGGTGCTGAGTGATGCTGTGGTGGTGCTGAGTGATGCTGTGGTGGTGCTGAGTGATGCTGTGGTGGTGCTGAGTGATGCTGTGGTGGTGCTGAGTGATGCTGTGGTGGTGCCGAGTGATGCTGTGGTGGTGCCGAGTGATGCTGTGGTGGTGCCGAGTGATGCTGTGGTGGTGCCGAGTGATGCTGTGGTGGTGCCGAGTGATGCTGTGGTGGTGCCGAGTGATGCTTTGGTGGTGCCGAGTGATGCTTTGGTGGTGCCGAGTGATGCTTTGGTGGTGCCGAGTGATGCTGTGGTGGTGCCGAGTGATGCTGTGGTGGTGCCGAGTGATGCTGTGGTGGTGCCGAGTGATGCTGTGGTGGTGCCGAGTGATGCTGTAGTGGTGCCGAGTGATGCTGTAGTGGTGCCGAGTGTTGCTGTGGTGGTGCCGAGTGATGCTGGGGTAGCCCTGAGTGATGCTGGGGTAGCCCTGAGTGATGCTGGGGTAGCCCTGAGTGATGCTGGGGTAGCCCTGAGTGATGCTGGGGTAGCCCTGAGTGATGCTGGGGTAGCCCTGAGTGATGCTGGGGTAGCCCTGAGTGATGCTGGGGTAGCCCTGAGTGATGCTGGGGTAGCCCTGAGTGATGCTGGGGTAGCCCTGAGTGATGCTGGGGTAGCCCTGAGTGATGCTGGGGTGATGCTGACTGATGCTGTGGTGGTGCTGAGTGATGCTGTGGTGGTGCTGACTGATGCTGTAGTGGTGCTGACTGATGCTGTGGTGGTGCTGAGTGTTGCTGTGGTGGCGTAGAGCGATACTGTGGTGGAGCAGAGCAATGCTGTGGTGGCGCAGAGCGATATTGTTGTGGGCTTGAGCGATATTGTTGTGGGCTTGAGCGACACTGTGCTTGTGCTGAGTGTTGCTGTAGTTGCTCAGATTGATGTTGTGGGGATGCTGATTGATGTTGTGGTGCCCCGGAGTGAAGCTGTGGTGGTGCGGAGTGATGCTGTGGTGGTGCTGAGTGATGCTGTGGTGGTGCTGAGTGATGCTGTGGTGGTGCTGAGTGATGCTGTGGTGGTGCTGAGTGATGCTGTGCTTAGTGATGCTGTGGTGGTGCTGAGTGATGCTGTGGTGGTGCTGAGTGATGCTGTGGTGGTGCCGAGTGATGCTGTGGTGGTGGCGAGTGATGCTGTGGTGGTGCCGAGTGATGCTGTGGTGGTGCCGAGTGATGCTGTGGTGGTGCCGAGTGATGCTGTGGTGGTGCCGAGTGATGCTGTGGTGGTGCCGAGTGATGCTGTGGTGGTGCCGAGTGATGCTGTGGTGGTGCCGAGTGATGCTGTGATGGTGCTGAGTGATGCTGTGATGGTGCTGAGTGATGCTGTGATGGTGCTGAGTGATGCTGTGATGGTGCTGAGTGATGCTGTGGTGGTGCTGAGTGATGCTGTGGTGGTGCTGAGTGATGCTGTGGTGGTGCTGAGTGATGCTGTGGTGGTGCTGAGTGATGCTGTGGTGGTGCTGAGTGATGCTGGGGTAGCCATGAGTGATGCTGGGGTGATGCGGAGTGATGCTGAGTGATGCTGAGTGATGCTGAGTGATGCTGAGTGATGCTGAGTGATGCTGAGTGATGCTGAGTGATGCTGAGTGATGCTGTGGTGGTGCTGACTGATGCTGTGGTGGTGCTGACTGATGCTGTGGTGGTGCTGACTGATGCTGTGGTGGTGCTGACTGATGCTGTGGTGGTGCTGACTGATGCTGTGGTGGTGCTGACTGATGCTGTGGTGCTGCTGACTGATGCTGTAGTGCTGCTGACTGATGCTGTAGTGCTGCTGACTGATGCTGTGGTGCTGCTGACTGATGCTGTGGTGCTGCTGACTGATGCTGTGGTGGTGCGGAGTGATGTTGTGGTGGTGCGGAGTGATGCTGTGGTGGTGCGGAGTGATGCTGTGGCGGTGCGGAGTGATGCTGTGGCGGTGCGGAGTGATGCTGTGGCGGTGCGGAGTGATGCTGTGGCGGTGCGGAGTGATGCTGTGGCGGTGCGGAGTGATGCGGCGGTGCGGAGTGATGCTGCGGCGGTGCTGAGTGATGCTGTGGTGGTGCTGAGTGATGCTGTGGTGGCGCTGAGTGATGCTGTGGTGGCTCTGAGTGATGCGGTGGTGGGGCAGAGTGACGCTGTGGTGGTGCTGAGCAATGCTGTGCTGACGCTGAATGATGCTGTGGTGGTGCTGAGTGACGCTGTAGTGGTGCTGAGTGATGCTGTGGTGGCGCTGAGTGATATGGTTGGGTCCCTGAGTGATGGTTTGGTGGTGCCGAGTGTTGCTGTGGTGGCGTAGAGCAATGCTCTGGTGGCGCTGAGTGATGCTGTTGTGGCCTTGAGCAATATTGTTGTGGGCTTGAGTGACACTGTGGTGGTGCAGAGTGTTGTTGTAATTGCGCTGATTGATGTTGTGGTGGTACTGATTGATGTTGTCGTGCCCCTGAGTAATGCTGGTGCTGAGTGATGCTGTGCTGGTGCGGAGTGATGCTGTGCTGGTGCTGAGTGATGCTGTGCTGGTGCTGAGTGATGCTGTGGTGGTGCTGAGTGATGCTGTGGTGGTGCTGAGTGATGCTGTGGTGGTGCTGAGTGATGCTGTGGTGGTGCTGAGTGATGCTGTGGTGGTGCTGAGTGATGCTGTGGTGGTGCTGAGTGATGCTGTGGTGGTGCTGAGTGATGCTGTGGTGGTGCTGAGTGATGCTGTGGTGGTGCCGAGTGATGCTGTGGTGGTGCCGAGTGATGCTGTGGTGGTGCCGAGTGATGCTGTGGTGGTGCCGAGTGATGCTGTGGTGGTGCCGAGTGATGCTGTGGTGGTGCCGAGTGATGCTGTAGTGGTGCCGAGTGTTGCTGTGGTGGTCCTGAGTGATGCTGTGATGGTGCTGAGTGATGCTGCTGAGGGATGGTGCTGAGTGATGCTGTGATGGTGCTGAGTGATGCTGTGATGGTGCTGAGTGATGCTGTGGTGGTGCCGAGTGATGCTGTGGTGGTGCCGAGTGATGCTGTAGTGGTGCCGAGTGTTGCTGTGGTGGTGCCGAGTGATGCTGGGGTAGCCCTGAGTGATGCTGGGGTAGCCCTGAGTGATGCTGGGGTAGCCCTGAGTGATGCTGGGGTAGCCCTGAGTGATGCTGGGGTAGCCCTGAGTGATGCTGGGGTAGCCCTGATTGATGCTGGGGTAGCCCTGAGTGATGCTGGGGTAGCCCTGAGTGATGCTGGGGTAGCCCTGAGTGATGCTGGGGTAGCCCTGAGTGATGCTGGGGTGATGCTGACTGATGCTGTGGTGGTGCTGAGTGATGCTGTGGTGGTGCTGACTGATGCTGTAGTGGTGCTGACTGATGCTGTGGTGGTGCTGAGTGTTGCTGTGGTGGCGTAGAGCGATACTGTGGTGGAGCAGAGCAATGCTGTGGTGGCGCAGAGCGATATTGTTGTGGGCTTGAGCGATATTGTTGTGGGCTTGAGCGACACTGTGCTTGTGCTGAGTGTTGCTGTAGTTGCTCAGATTGATGTTGTGGGGATGCTGATTGATGTTGTGGTGCCCCGGAGTGAAGCTGTGGTGGTGCGGAGTGATGCTGTGGTAGTGCTGAGTGATGCTGTGGTGGTGCTGAGTGATGCTGTGGTGGTGCTGAGTGATGCTGTGCTTAGTGATGCTGTGGTGGTGCTGAGTGATGCTGTGGTGGTGCTGAGTGATGCTGTGGTGGTGCCGAGTGATGCTGTGGTGGTGGCGAGTGATGCTGTGGTGGTGCCGAGTGATGCTGTGGTGGTGCCGAGTGATGCTGTGGTGGTGCCGAGTGATGCTGTGGTGGTGCCGAGTGATGCTGTGGTGGTGCCGAGTGATGCTGTGGTGGTGCCGAGTGATGCTGTGGTGGTGCCGAGTGATGCTGTGGTGGTGCCGAGTGATGCTGTGGTGGTGCCGAGTGATGCTGTGATGGTGCTGAGTGATGCTGTGATGGTGCTGAGTGATGCTGTGATGGTGCTGAGTGATGCTGTGATGGTGCTGAGTGATGCTGTGATGGTGCTGAGTGATGCTGTGGTGGTGCTGAGTGATGCTGTGGTGGTGCTGAGTGATGCTGTGGTGGTGCTGAGTGATGCTGTGGTGGTGCTGAGTGATGCTGTGGTGGTGCTGAGTGATGCTGGGGTAGCCATGAGTGATGCTGGGGTGATGCGGAGTGATGCTGAGTGATGCTGAGTGATGCTGAGTGATGCTGAGTGATGCTGAGTGATGCTGAGTGATGCTGAGTGATGCTGTGGTGGTGCTGACTGATGCTGTGGTGGTGCTGACTGATGCTGTGGTGGTGCTGACTGATGCTGTGGTGGTGCTGACTGATGCTGTGGTGGTGCTGACTGATGCTGTGGTGGTGCTGACTGATGCTGTGGTGGTGCTGACTGATGCTGTAGTGCTGCTGACTGATGCTGTAGTGCTGCTGACTGATGCTGTGGTGCTGCTGACTGATGCTGTGGTGCTGCTGACTGATGCTGTGGTGGTGCGGAGTGATGTTGTGGTGGTGCGGAGTGATGCTGTGGTGGTGCGGAGTGATGCTGTGGCGGTGCGGAGTGATGCTGTGGCGGTGCGGAGTGATGCTGTGGCGGTGCGGAGTGATGCTGTGGCGGTGCGGAGTGATGCTGTGGCGGTGCGGAGTGATGCGGCGGTGCGGAGTGATGCTGCGGCGGTGCTGAGTGATGCTGTGGTGGTGCTGAGTGATGCTGTGGTGGCGCTGAGTGATGCTGTGGTGGCTCTGAGTGATGCGGTGGTGGGGCAGAGTGACGCTGTGGTGGTGCTGAGCAATGCTGTGCTGACGCTGAATGATGCTGTGGTGGTGCTGAGTGACGCTGTAGTGGTGCTGAGTGATGCTGTGGTGGCGCTGAGTGATATGGTTGGGTCCCTGAGTGATGGTTTGGTGGTGCCGAGTGTTGCTGTGGTGGCGTAGAGCAATGCTCTGGTGGCGCTGAGTGATGCTGTTGTGGCCTTGAGCAATATTGTTGTGGGCTTGAGTGACACTGTGGTGGTGCAGAGTGTTGTTGTAATTGCGCTGATTGATGTTGTGGTGGTACTGATTGATGTTGTCGTGCCCCTGAGTAATGCTGGTGCTGAGTGATGCTGTGCTGGTGCGGAGTGATGCTGTGCTGGTGCTGAGTGATGCTGTGCTGGTGCTGAGTGATGCTGTGGTGGTGCTGAGTGATGCTGTGGTGGTGCTGAGTGATGCTGTGGTGGTGCTGAGTGATGCTGTGGTGGTGCTGAGTGATGCTGTGGTGGTGCTGAGTGATGCTGTGGTGGTGCTGAGTGATGCTGTGGTGGTGCTGAGTGATGCTGTGGTGGTGCTGAGTGATGCTGTGGTGGTGCCGAGTGATGCTGTGGTGGTGCCGAGTGATGCTGTGGTGGTGCCGAGTGATGCTGTGGTGGTGCCGAGTGATGCTGTGGTGGTGCCGAGTGATGCTGTGGTGGTGCCGAGTGATGCTGTAGTGGTGCCGAGTGTTGCTGTGGTGGTCCTGAGTGATGCTGTGATGGTGCTGAGTGATGCTGCTGAGGGATGGTGCTGAGTGATGCTGTGATGGTGCTGAGTGATGCTGTGATGGTGCTGAGTGATGCTGTGATGGTGCCGAGTGATGCTGTGGTGGTGCCGAGTGATGCTGGGGTAGCCATGAGTGATGCTGGGGTGATGCGGAGTGATGCTGAGTGATGCTGAGTGATGCTGTGGTGGTGCTGACTGATGCTGTGGTGGTGCTGACTGATGCTGTGGTGCTGCTGACTGATGCTGTGGTGCTGCTGACTGATGCTGTGGTGCTGCTGAGTGATGCTGTGGTGGTGCTGAGTGATGCTGTGGTGGTGCTGTGGTGGTGCTGAGTGATGCTGTGGTGGTGCTGAGTGATGCTGTGGTGGTGCTGAGTGATGCTGTGGTGGTGCTGAGTGATGCTGTGGTGGTGCTGAGTGATGCTGTGGTGATGCTGTGGTGGTGCTGAGTGATGCTGTGGTGGTGCTGAGTGATGCTGTGGTGGTGCTGAGTGATGCTGTGGTGGTGCTGAGTGATGCTGTGGTGGTGCCGAGTGATGCTGTGGTGGTGCCGAGTGATGCTGTGGTGGTGCCGAGTGATGCTGTGGTGGTGCCGAGTGATGCTTTGGTGGTGCCGAGTGATGCTTTGGTGGTGCCGAGTGATGCTTTGGTGGTGCCGAGTGATGCTGTGGTGGTGCCGAGTGATGCTGTGGTGGTGCCGAGTGTTGCTGTGGTGGTGCCGAGTGTTGCTGTGGTGGTCCTGAGTGATGCTGGGGTAGCCCTGAGTGATGCTGGGGTAGCCCTGAGTGATGCTGGGGTAGCCCTGAGTGATGCTGGGGTAGCCCTGAGTGATGCTGGGGTAGCCCTGAGTGATGCTGGGGTAGCCCTGAGTGATGCTGGGGTAGCCCTGAGTGATGCTGGGGTAGCCCTGAGTGATGCTGGGGTAGCCCTGAGTGATGCTGGGGTAGCCCTGAGTGATGCTGGGGTGATGCTGACTGATGCTGTGGTGGTGCTGAGTGATGCTGTGGTGGTGCTGACTGATGCTGTAGTGGTGCTGACTGATGCTGTGGTGGTGCTGAGTGTTGCTGTGGTGGCGTAGAGCGATACTGTGGTGGAGCAGAGCAATGCTGTGGTGGCGCAGAGCGATATTGTTGTGGGCTTGAGCGATATTGTTGTGGGCTTGAGTGACACTGTGCTTGTGCTGAGTGTTGCTGTAGTTGCTCAGATTGATGTTGTGGGGATGCTGATTGATGTTGTGGTGCCCCGGAGTGAAGCTGTGGTGGTGCGGAGTGATGCTGTGGTGGTGCTGAGTGATGCTGTGGTGGTGCTGAGTGATGCTGTGGTGGTGCTGAGTGATGCTGTGGTGGTGCTGAGTGATGCTGTGGTGGTGCTGAGTGATGCTGTGGTGGTGCTGAGTGATGCTGTGGTGGTGCCGAGTGATGCTGTGGTGGTGCCGAGTGATGCTGTGGTGGTGCCGAGTGATGCTGTGGTGGTGCCGAGTGATGCTGTGGTGGTGCCGAGTGATGCTGTGGTGGTGCCGAGTGATGCTGTAGTGGTGCCGAGTGATGCTGTGATGGTGCCGAGTGATGCTGTGATGGTGCTGAGGGATGGTGCTGAGTGATGCTGTGATGGTGCTGAGTGATGCTGTGATGGTGCTGAGTGATGCTGTGGTGGTGCTGAGTGATGCTGTGGTGGTGCTGAGTGATGCTGTGGTGGTGCTGAGTGATGCTGTGGTGGTGCTGAGTGATGCTGTGGTGGTGCTGAGTGATGCTGTGGTGGTGCTGAGTGATGCTGTGGTGGTGCTGAGTGATGCTGGGGTGATGCGGAGTGATGCTGAGTGATGCTGAGTGATGCGGAGTGATGCGGAGTGATGCTGAGTGATGCGGAGTGATGCTGAGTGATGCTGAGTGATGCTGTGGTGGTGCTGACTGATGCTGTGGTGGTCCTGAGTGATGCTGTGATGGTGCTGAGTGATGCTGCTGAGGGATGGTGCTGAGTGATGCTGTGATGGTGCTGAGTGATGCTGTGATGGTGCTGAGTGATGCTGTGATGGTGCCGAGTGATGCTGTGGTGGTGCCGAGTGATGCTGGGGTAGCCATGAGTGATGCTGGGGTGATGCGGAGTGATGCTGAGTGATGCTGAGTGATGCTGTGGTGGTGCTGAGTGATGCTGTGGTGGTGCTGAGTGATGCTGTGGTGGTGCTGAGTGATGCTGTGGTGGTGCTGAGTGATGCTGTGGTGGTGCTGAGTGATGCTGTGGTGGTGCTGAGTGATGCTGTGGTGGTGCTGTGGTGGTGCTGAGTGATGCTGTGGTGGTGCTGAGTGATGCTGTGGTGGTGCTGAGTGATGCTGTGGTGGTGCTGAGTGATGCTGTGGTGGTGCTGAGTGATGCTGTGGTGATGCTGTGGTGGTGCTGAGTGATGCTGTGGTGGTGCTGAGTGATGCTGTGGTGGTGCTGAGTGATGCTGTGGTGGTGCTGAGTGATGCTGTGGTGGTGCTGAGTGATGCTGTGGTGGTGCCGAGTGATGCTGTGGTGGTGCCGAGTGATGCTGTGGTGGTGCCGAGTGATGCTGTGGTGGTGCCGAGTGATGCTTTGGTGGTGCCGAGTGATGCTTTGGTGGTGCCGAGTGATGCTTTGGTGGTGCCGAGTGATGCTGTGGTGGTGCCGAGTGATGCTGTGGTGGTGCCGAGTGTTGCTGTGGTGGTGCCGAGTGTTGCTGTGGTGGTCCTGAGTGATGCTGGGGTAGCCCTGAGTGATGCTGGGGTAGCCCTGAGTGATGCTGGGGTAGCCCTGAGTGATGCTGGGGTAGCCCTGAGTGATGCTGGGGTAGCCCTGAGTGATGCTGGGGTAGCCCTGAGTGATGCTGGGGTAGCCCTGAGTGATGCTGGGGTAGCCCTGAGTGATGCTGGGGTAGCCCTGAGTGATGCTGGGGTGATGCTGACTGATGCTGTGGTGGTGCTGAGTGATGCTGTGGTGGTGCTGACTGATGCTGTAGTGGTGCTGACTGATGCTGTGGTGGTGCTGAGTGTTGCTGTGGTGGCGTAGAGCGATACTGTGGTGGAGCAGAGCAATGCTGTGGTGGCGCAGAGCGATATTGTTGTGGGCTTGAGCGATATTGTTGTGGGCTTGAGTGACACTGTGCTTGTGCTGAGTGTTGCTGTAGTTGCTCAGATTGATGTTGTGGGGATGCTGATTGATGTTGTGGTGCCCCGGAGTGAAGCTGTGGTGGTGCGGAGTGATGCTGTGGTGGTGCTGAGTGATGCTGTGGTGGTGCTGAGTGATGCTGTGGTGGTGCTGAGTGATGCTGTGGTGGTGCTGAGTGATGCTGTGGTGGTGCTGAGTGATGCTGTGGTGGTGCTGAGTGATGCTGTGGTGGTGCCGAGTGATGCTGTGGTGGTGCCGAGTGATGCTGTGGTGGTGCCGAGTGATGCTGTGGTGGTGCCGAGTGATGCTGTAGTGGTGCCGAGTGATGCTGTGATGGTGCCGAGTGATGCTGTGATGGTGCTGAGGGATGGTGCTGAGTGATGCTGTGATGGTGCTGAGTGATGCTGTGATGGTGCTGAGTGATGCTGTGGTGGTGCTGAGTGATGCTGTGGTGGTGCTGAGTGATGCTGTGGTGGTGCTGAGTGATGCTGTGGTGGTGCTGAGTGATGCTGTGGTGGTGCTGAGTGATGCTGGGGTGATGCGGAGTGATGCGGAGTGATGCTGAGTGATGCGGAGTGATGCTGAGTGATGCGGAGTGATGCTGAGTGATGCGGAGTGATGCTGAGTGATGCGGAGTGATGCTGAGTGATGCTGAGTGATGCTGAGTGATGCTGAGTGATGCTGAGTGATGCTGAGTGATGCTGAGTGATGCTGAGTGATGCTGAGTGATGCTGAGTGATGCTGAGTGATGCTGAGTGATGCTGAGTGATGCTGTGGTGGTGCTGTGGTGGTGCTGTGGTGGTGCTGTGGTGGTGCTGTGGTGGTGCTGACTGATGCTGTGGTGCTGCTGACTGATGCTGTGGTGGTGCTGAGTGATGCTGTGGTGGTGCTGAGTGATGCTGTGGTGGTGCTGAGTGATGCTGTGGCGGTGCAGAGTGATGCTGTGTCGGTGCGGAGTGATGCTGTGGCGGTGCGGAGTGATGCTGTGGCGGTGCGGAGTGATGCTGTGGCGGTGCGGAGTGATGCTGTGGCGGTGCGGAGTGATGCTGCGGCGGTGCGGAGTGATGCTGCGGCGGTGCTGAGTGATGCTGTGGTGGTGCTGAGTGATGCTGTGGTGGCGCTGAGTGATGCTGTGGTGGCTCTGAGTGATGCGGTGGTGGGGCAGAGTGACGCTGTGGTGGTGCTGAGCAATGCTGTGCTGACGCTGAATGATGCTGTGGTGGTGCTGAGTGACGCTGTAGTGGTGCTGAGTGATGCTGTGGTGGCGCTGAGTGATATGGTTGGGTCCCTGAGTGATGGTTTGGTGGTGCCGAGTGTTGCTGTGGTGGCGTAGAGCAATGCTCTGGTGGCGCTGAGTGATGCTGTTGTGGCCTTGAGCAATATTGTTGTGGGCTTGAGTGACACTGTGGTGGTGCAGAGTGTTGTTGTAATTGCGCTGATTGATGTTGTGGTGGTACTGATTGATGTTGTCGTGCCCCTGAGTAATGCTGGTGCTGAGTGATGCTGTGCTGGTGCGGAGTGATGATGTGCTGGTGCGGAGTGATGATGTGCTGGTGCGGAGTGATGATGTGCTGGTGCGGAGTGATGATGTGCTGGTGCGGAGTGATGATGTGCTGTTGCGGAGTGATGATGTGCTGGTCCGGAGTGATGATGTGCTGGTGCGGAGTGATGATGTATTGGTGCGGAGTGATGATGTATTGGTGCGGAGTGATGATGTATTGGTGCGGAGTGATGATGTGCTGGTGCAGAGTGATGATGTGCTGGTGCAGAGTGATGATGTGCTGGTGCAGAGTGATGATGTGCTGGTGCAGAGTGATGATGTGCTGGTGCAGAGTGATGATGTGCTGGTGCAGAGTGATGATGTGCTGGTGCGGAGTGATGATGTGCTGGTGCGGAGTGATGATGTGCTGGTGCGGAGTGATGATGTGGTGGTGCGGAGTGATGATGTGGTGGTGCGGAGTGATGATGTGGTGGTGCGGAGTGATGATGTGGTGGTGCGGAGTGATGATGTGGTGGTGCGGAGTGATGATGTGGTGGTGCGGAGTGATGATGTGGTGGTGCGGAGTGATGATGTGGTGGTGCGGAGTGATGATGTGGTGGTGCGGAGTGATGATGTGGTGGTGCGGAGTGATGATGTGGTGGTGCGGAGTGATGATGTGGTGGTGCGGAGTGATGATGTGGTGGTGCGGAGTGATGATGTGGTGGTGCGGAGTGATGATGTGGTGGTGCGGAGTGATGATGTGGTGGTGCGGAGTGATGATGTGGTGGTGCGGAGTGATGATGTGGTGGTGCGGAGTGATGATGTGGTGGTGCGGACTGATGATGTGGTGGTGCGGACTGATGATGTGGTGGTGCGGACTGATGATGTGGTGGTGCGGACTGATGATGTGGTGGTGCGGACTGATGATGTGGTGGTGCGGACTGATGATGTGGTGGTGCGGACTGATGATGTGGTGGTGCGGACTGATGATGTGGTGGTGCGGACTGATGATGTGGTGGTGCGGACTGATGATGTGGTGGTGCGGACTGATGATGTGGTGGTGCGGACTGATGATGTGGTGGTGCGGACTGATGATGTGGTGGTGCGGACTGATGATGTGGTGGTGCTGACTGATGATGTGGTGGTGCTGACTGATGATGTGGTGGTGCTGACTGATGATGCGGTGGTGCTGACTGATGATGTGGTGGTGCTGAATGATTATGTGGTGGTGCTGACTAATGATGTGGTGGTGCTGACTAATGATGTGTGGTGCTGAGTGATGCTGTGGTGGTGCTGAGTGATGCTGTGGTGGTGCTGGGTGATGCTGTGTGTGATAAGTTGGCCTGGTATATGATGTTCACTATTCTAGTGAGCACTTTGCACCAGTCCAAACAACCCTTATGGTGATGGTTGTATAGTCAACCTCATAGACCAGCTATCTTAGTGGTAGCATGGACAAAAGCAGTCTTAGGCTAAACTCAAGAGGGCATGTGAAGCCAGCTGTTTTACCATATGCAAACCTTTTAATACCAAATGAAAGGACACCACACAGGTTATATATTCAAAATATATATGTGTTTATTTCTAAATAAATCCCCTTAACTCTTTATGAGCACAGGAGCACAAGCGTATAACAAGTAACTTAATATAACATACAAAAGTTGCACAAATATGGATAGGCCCTGGTGGCCCATAAAACCCTATACTAAAATAGTGGTACAAGTACCACGTCACGAACAATGGTAAGGCCTAGGGCCTTGGGAATCGCCGGGGCTACACTGGGCTAACAGCAGTTAGGACGTGGGAGGCCCACAGGATGCGGGTGCAGTGTCTAAATGCACACACGCGTGCACCAATAGAAGTCAATGGGTGCGTAAAGTTAGAAAGTTGCAGATTTGGAAGTCTTCCGACTGGACTAGAACTTAACCACTTAAAACTAGGACACTAGGGATGTAAATCTCTACAGGAGCACCGCAGTACTCGCGTTAACTCACCCACAGGAAGCGGGTGCATAGGTGTCAAAGTGTGTCGGGTTTCGTCGTGGAGTTCTATGGAGCCTTGGAGAAAAGATGCTCCAGGCGACCAGGAGAGAAGAGTCCGGTTGGATTCAAGGGTGGATCGAAGATGTAGAGTACCTGAAAGCAGAGGGGACAGAGTCTGGGTCACTAGCCAGTGACCAGGAAGGACCCATGAAGGAACCAGGCGATGCCGGGTTGCAATCAGGTGATGTTGTGAAGCTTGTCTCTGCTGCCACGTGGACCAGGAGGTGTCGAAGACGACCAGGAGCTGGGTACGGACTGTCCAACGAAGGCACTTGCTGTCGGCGGTGTCGGATCTCGATTCGGAGTCAACAGGCCTTGGCAAATGCAACCCCCGCAGGAATCGAAGATGGCTTCTGGATCAGATCAGCAAGGTCTGATGGGCTGCTCCTTTTCAGGGGAGCAAGCACCAGTCTGGAGCAACCAGACCAGCATTGAAAATTCGAAGGTTCGTCGTCACAGAGGCCACTAGCCAACGGGCAAGTGGCCGGACAGACGCGTCGAGCAGGAAAATGCAAAAGGGCCCCAAGCAGGACGCGGGGAGTGTGGAGAGGTGATCTTCGGTGCAAAGGATGCTCGGGGCTGGGGCTTCTCAATCCCCAATGCACAGCTTCGAGGGTGCCTCAGGAGCTGCACAGAAAGCACTTTGCTGGCTTTCCAAGATGGCTGGTCCCACGTCTCACGTCGCCTCCACGGGTCTCAGCTTTGCTGTGACTGTGGATCGGGCTGTTGGATGTCTGGAAGTCCGGTTCTTGTCGGTCTCTGTCGTTCGAGCTCCGGCGGGAGCAACAACAAAGCAAACCTTTGAGCGCTTGATGGTGCCTGCTTGCACAGGGTGGTCAATCCTTGACCACAAGGGAGATTCTTCAGTCTTCTACGTCGAGTAGGATGTCGAAGGGTCCAGAGTTTCGTATCAAAGTTTCAGTCAGGATGATCTAAAGTCTTGGGACACAGCTCCTACCTTTATTCCAAATCAAGGGGCTGGCTTACCTGCTAGGTCCCTCCTATGGGTGGGACCCAGGAAGGGGGTGGTTACACCCCTTTCCCTTTGTCCAGTTTCGCGCCAGAGCTGGGGCTGGAGTGCCCCAGCACCGGTTTGAACTGGACTATGCATGGGACACCTTGGGTGCCCCAGGCAGTGTCTCGTTTCATTCAGCCCTCCCTGCCCCAATCCACTATCTCCTGTCTGGGGTGGTGCTAGCAACTCCCTGTGACAGGAAACCTATTGTCCAAGCCTCCCTCGCTGGAAGGGCTCCCAGCAGCAGGAGGTCAGACTTGTGTCTGTGGCAGCAGCAACCATGTTGTGATGCTGAGGCTCTGGTTAACTGAGGTCAGACTTGTGTCTGTGGCAGCAGCATCCATTTTGTGATGCTGAGGCTCTGGTTAACTTTAACCGGGATTAATGGAAGTAACATGTCTTCTCCCTCTAGAAGGGTGGAATGCTACCCCCGTCGCCAGAACTGGCAAGGGGGTAGTATTCCAAAGCGTATGACACCTTACACGACATGTTTTGAGAAAGCCAAACCAAAGTTAGCAATAACCGCGAGGATTATAATGCACTTAAGAGTATATGGTATGGCAATATCCTGGAACAGGTATAAGGACATGGTTCCGAAAGCTGCAGACAGGCTCAGCTCATGCTAGAGCACCATCTCACATAAAACCAAGCACTCTGCCTTCAGGATTGTTAAGGCCTGCCTTAGGAGTGACTTATATGTGCATATGTGTCCAGATTTAAGGTTAGACATAGGAATACTATATCTAAGCAAGGGGTCATTACACGATCTTACCCCAGCTGAGTGATTAGCCAGTTGTGTCAGTTTGGATGGCCAGCCAGGGGTGGCAAAAGATATGCTGCAGCCCCTGGTAGGTCTTGGGTGCACCTATGCCCTGGGTACCTATAGTACACTATACAGGGGCTGATAAGGTGACTCAATATCCAATTAGTTATGTACCTAGGGTACATGGAGTCCATTTTACAGAAAGAGCAGATAGCATGGGGCCCTGATTAGCAGGATCCCAGGCCAACTAAGTTGAAAACCAGCTAAACACAAGGCAACAAAATCTGGGGTAACCATAGTCAGGTATCCACCTTCCTACACAGTGGTGGTGCTGAGTGGTGCGGTGGTGGTGCTGAGTGATGCTGTGGTGGCGCTGAGTGATGCTGTGGTGGCGCTGAGTGATGCTGTGGTGGCGCTGAGTGATGCTGTGATGGCGCTGAGTGATGCTGTGATGGCGCTGAGTGATGCTGTGATGGCGCTGAGTGATGCTGTGATGGCGCTGAGTGATGCTGTGATGGCGCTGAGTGATGCTGTGATGGCGCTGAGTGATGCTGTGATGGCGCTGAGTGATGCTGTGCTGGCGCTGAGTGATGCTGTGCTGGCGCTGAGTGATGCTGTGCTGGCGCTGAGTGATGCTGTGCTGGCGCTGAGTGATGCTGTGCTGGCGCTGAGTGATGCTGTGATGGGGCTGAGTGATGCTGTGATGGGGCTGAGTGATGCTGTGGTGGTGCTGAGTGATGCTGTGGTGGTATTGAGTGATGCTGTTGTAGCGCATAGTGATGCTGTGGTAGATAGTATGGAGTGATGCTGTGGTGTTCCTGAGTGATGTGGTGGTGCTGAGTGATGCTCTGGTGGCGTTGAGTGATGCTGTTGTAGCGCATAGTGATGCTGTGGTGGTACTGAGTGATGTTGTTGTGTTCATGAGTGATGTTGTGTTCATGAGTGATGTTGTTGTGGTCCTGAGTGATGCTGTGGTTTTCTTGAGTGATGCTGTGGTGGCGTTGAGTGATGGTGTGGTAGTGCATAGTGATGCTGTGGCGACGCTGTGCAGCCCAGGACAGCGCTACAGTGGGGCGTCGGTCTCCCTGCATCGTGCTAGAGGAGATAAGTCCAACTGGGACAGCAGAGTCGACACCTGGGTGTTGTCCGCTGAGACCACTGTGGTCGGACATTGGCACACAGAATTGACAGGACCCTCAGAGGAACTGGAGGTGTTTAGCTGAACGGTGTGGGCAGAGCACACGTGCCGAGGCACTGTGAAAAATAATTTGAATTACAAACTGTGTGCTTCATGTCCTGGACGGCAAAGCTTCTGGAACGGCCTGTGCTAGGTTGTTACCTTAGAGATCGGGCAAACTCATGGCCTCAGAGAGAAAACAGTCTGTGCCCCTAACTGATGATGCCTGTTCCCATTTAGTACTCTCTCTTTCTTGGTCTACTTCCTTTACTCCTATACCCTCTCACCTGAATCTCTCCCCTTGCCTGCTACACCGCCTAGCCCCCTGCCCTTTGGGCCCTTTGACTAAGCACTCCGTCTCCCCTTGTTGAGGAAAGATCCAATATTTATACTCTGGAGTCTCAGCGAACCTACTGAGAGAGTCCACAGCGCCAAGGGAGCCACTCACAATAGAGGTATGGTATGGCACCCCTTGCCAAAGCACTCCTGCTTCCTTTTTTGGGGAAGGATCCAGTATGTAGGCCTTGGAGTCTCAGTGACCCCTCTGAGAGTCCACTGCATGCGGGGAGCCTCTCACAACAGAGATGGGGAGGTGATGCCACTTCCCCTGGGATCACAGCTTACTGGACTTTGGACGCAGCTTTGACTCGTCTACCGGTTTGTGCCCCCCAGTCACCCTCCCCCTCCTCTTTCCATGCTGTGTCTCACCCTCTCCTCCTCTTTCCCTCCTCCACTCTCTGCCTACTTCTCCTGCTCCTTCCACCTCCCCTGAATCTCTTCCCTTGCCTGCTTTTTCCCTTACGTATATGTCCTTTTTAGGTCTCGCCTGTCGATGCGCATGCGCATCGAGCAAGCGAGACTATGGGGGCTTATCCACTCTTTGTCCAACTTGCAAGGAATCGTGGCGATTCCTTGCCGTGCCCGTGACTTTTTAGCTCAATGCGCATGCGCATTGAGCTTAAAAGCGCGTGCACATGCCCCCAGCCGCCTGCCTTGCCTACTCTCCCGCCCCCTCACTTCTTGATTGCACGGCCGCTAGGCCGTGCCTCCCCTACTCTCCTCCTCCTACTCTCCTCCCCTCGCCGTCTGTTCCCGCACTCCTCCCACAGCCCCGCTCCGCCCCCTCCCCTGCCTGGTCGCGTCGCATTTCTCCTCCCCCCAGCCGCCTGCCTTGTTTATATTTGTATTTAGTCATTTGCATCCTCAGTTTCTTGAAGAGTAACAACTTGCTAGTATGTAAAAAAACAAAAAAACGCTGCATACAATATTACAAGCGAAAACATAAGTATTATTTTTGACCCAGGATCTGTGACTGCGTTATCTTGCTGACGGGACTGCAAAACATGCAGTCTCTTGCGTCACTTCTTAGCCTCCATATGTCCAGGTCTTCTTGAGGAATATCGTCCTATAAGCACACCAACTGCGAAACGTACTAAACATTAGGTTCGACAGTCCCACTTGTGAACAAGTGCTTCGAAAACCAGTCAAAGGAGCAGCTCGTCCCCACCAGTGCAAAGACTGGTAACCGGCGCAGGTCCACCCAAATGCACACAATATAGCCAGTCAGGGCTCCGAGTGCCACTGCCTTACCCACTACAAATTAACATGGAAGCCAAGCCGTTCCAAACGAACGCATACAAAAGCAGTATTTTCTTTCTGCCGCTCGCCAGTCAGACTGCAGGAGTACAGACCAGCCCCCTCCACCAAAGGCCACCCGAGAGGTATACATCTCATTAAGCGCCCGCAATCACTTTGGCGGCAACACTTTGATGACCTCAGTGAGCCTCTTGGTGTAAACATCCAGCCCTTCCATGAGCCCTCACAGAGTCCAGGTCTGCCCGCACATGCCTTTGAGATGTCTCTCAAGGACATACAACTGCCTACTGGGGTGAGCTAACCCTTTCAATGCCTCTTTAATAAACACCTTTACCTCATCCTGCAGGGGCTCCTCGAGACCCCCTGACATTTCCGCCACTCTTTTAAAGGCAGCTACACAGACTGTTTGGCTTCTGTGTCTGCCTGCTCACTTCCTCTCCTCTTTCCCACATTGCTTTCAACCCCAAATTAAACACAGCAAATTAAGCTTTCAACATCGCCATGCAGACCCAGCCCACAAACATGGTTTATTCTGATCTTTTTTTAATCACACACGTAGGCCCCCGCTCCGCCCCCTCCCCTGCCCGCCGTGTCGCATTTCTCCTCCCCCCTCCCCTTATCTGCCTTCCCTCCGTCTGTTCCCTCTCCCCGCTCCGCCCCCTCCCCTGCCCGCCGTGTCGCATTTCTCCTCCCCCCTCCCCTTATCTGCCTTCGCTCCGTCTGTTCCCTCTCCCCGCTCCGCCCCCTCCCCTGCCCACTCTCCCTTTCTATTCTCCTTTACCACTCCACTCTGGACTCCTTCATTTTGTGCTGTTTGACATATTTCTTCTCTCATCCAACTCTTCTGCGGGCTCCCCTCCTTCCCACTGTAGTTTGCAACAAATCCATCCTCCTTAAACCGTGTACACCATTTGCCTTTCACCCCTCCATTCCCTCTCCTGTCGCTCCCTTTAAATTCCCCCCTCCTTCCTTTTACTACCACTTTCCCTCTTTGTCACAAAAAAACCCTTTTATTCACTCGCTTTTCGTCTCTTTCTCCCCTCCTCTCCTCCTATTCTTTTCCCTTACCCTGTCTTTTCTCCCCCTTTTGTCTTTCGAATCCCACTCTCTCTCCCTCCCCTCACCCCCTCTCATTCCCCAACCCATTTCAGAGCTCAGTTCCGGAAGTGCCTCTTGGCAGCCGTGAGCTGCTGGGTAATTGCGCGTTTTGTAGCATTCCCAAAATGCATCTTTGACAGCTTGTCCAATGCTTCAATCTCTCCCCCAAACCTAGTGGGGCAAGTGCTTCGCTGCGCGCCGCAGCGGCGCTCCAGCGCGCCGGTAATGTTTCCAACCCACTGATATATCATAAGCGCCATGTGCTGTTTTGTGGCTGAATTTTTTTTTAAAAAGGGGAGCGGATATTAAACATCATACGGTATGTTAATGTCAAGTACGCCTGGATAAACATTGAAGACTTTGCTCTGACTCCAGCGTGTGGGCTACGAGATAATTAACCTTTCCCAACCATCCCTGTATTTTTTCTGGATGTCCACTTCTACAATGTTAACGGCGGTGCACTGTTCCGTTTGTTGATTCGACTCTGTTGAGATAACACAGCCCCCTCCCCTGCCCGCCGTGTCGCATTTCTCCTCCCCCTTCCCCTTCTCTCTCTTCTCTGACATGCAGTGTGCGGCCCTAACTGAAGTAGTGTAAACCCCGGCGCACAATAGCCAACACCCTCACTCACCCTCAACCCCTCACCCTCACTCACCCTCAACCCCTCACCCTCACCCTCACTCACCCTCACCCTCACTCACCCTCAACCCCTCACCCTCAATCCCTCACCCTCACTCACCCTCACTCACCCTCAACCCTTCACCCTCACTCACCCTCACTCACCCACACCCACCCTCACCCACCCTCACTCACCCTCACTCACCCTCACTCACCCTCACCCACCCTCACTCACCCTCACTCACCCTCACTCACCCTCACTCACCCTCACTCACCCTCACCCTCACTCACCCTCAACCCCTCACCCTCAACCCCTCACCCTCACTCACCCTCAACCCCTCACCCTCACTCACCCTCAACCCCTCACCCTCACTCACCCTCAACCCCTCACCCTCAACCCCTCACTCACCCTCACTCACCCTCAACCCCTCAGCCTCACCCTCACTCACCCTCAACCCCTCAGCCTCACTCTCACTCACCCTCACTCACCCTCAACCCCTCAGCCTCACCCTCACTCACCCTCACTCACCCTCACCCACCCTCAACCCCTCACCCTCACTCACCCTCACTCACCCTCAACCCCTCACCCTCCCTCAACCCCTCACCCTCCCTCACCCTCACTCACCCTCAACCCCTCACCCTCCCTCACCCTCACCCACCCTCAACCCCTCACCCTCACCCTCACTCACCCTCAACCCCTCACCCTCACTCACCCTCAACACCTCACCCTCACTCACCCTCAACCCCTCACCCTCACTCACCCTCAACCCCTCACCCTCACCCTCACTCACCCTCAACCCCTCACCCTCACCCTCACTCACCCTCAACACCTCACCCTCACTCACCCTCAACCCCTCACCCTCACCCTCACTCACCCTCAACCCCTCACCCCCTCACCCTCACTCACCCTCAACCCCTCACCCCCTCACCCTCACCCTCACTCACTCACCCTCACTCACCCTCACTCACCCTCACTCACCCTCACTCACCCTCACTCACCCTCACTCACCCTCACTCACCCTCAACCCCTCACTCACCCTCAACCCCTCACTCACCCTCACCCTCACTCACCCTCACCCTCACTCACCCTCACCCTCACTCACCCTCAGCATCTTCACTAAATATATTTAATAAACTTTAAGCTATTGGCAATATAAAATAAAATCCATTTTATTTACGTATTAATTATTAATTGTTTTTTAAAGCCATTGATTTTTTTTATATCAATACATATAAGTCACATATAAGTCCCGTTAATACAAAACATGTTGCTTTACAAATGCTAGAGGTGTCACATTTACAAAAATTATAACTATTGGCTTTGTAAAGAAGAAAGCTATTAATTTAGCTATTTAGAAAAAACAACACATAAATAAAAAACAAAAAAATAAATAACACCTATAGCTCAAACTTTCCTACTGCGAGACCTATTGCATTTCCAATGCTTGTTGTTTGTCTCAACCTTACATGTAACTATGTTTGCAAAGCTCTAATAACTGTGTAACCTTTGGTCTGATACTAATGTAAAGTGCTCCGATACCTCTGGGTCTAGCCAGCACTATATAAAACCTTTAAAATAAAATAAAAAAGGTTTCCCTTAAACAGCAGCCATGAATTGATTCATTTACGATTCCTGTGGAGAGCGTATATGTATCCTGCGAAAATACACAGTATCGACCCTAGTCGTCCACACACGTGCCCCAAGTGTGGAGCACAATATGCTGACTTTGCCCACTTGACCTGGAATTGTGTGAAGATAGGGAGTTATTGAAGGGCAAAATTCAAACTTTTATCGAGCATGGTTCTTCTTACGATAGCCCCTAAACCCATGATGGCATTGATGGGAAATGTATGAGAGATTCCCAAGCAACTGCGTAAATTTGCAGCTATTGCTCTGTTACTGGCAAAAGGGAGGATAGCGCTACATTAGGGGAGCAGAACCACCCCTACAACTAAAGCTTGGCTTAGTAGCCTAATATTCTGTAACAACAATTGTGAACTGTTCGCAACGTCTCAGCCTTAGGCATCCAGGCCAAGGGACATCTGGAGTCCCCTCAAGAGATACTTACTGGACATTGGTTCTGCCCCTCACTCACAGCAGCCTGCAGTGATAAAACCGACTGGGCTGGGTTAGACCTTTGCTGCTGAGATCGACACAGGTATACACCCCTTGGTGCAATGAAAGGGACAACGAGCCTTGGCATAGAGAGTTGTTTACAGGTTGACTGATTGTTGTTCATGCAGTAAATAATGTGTATGTTGCCCCGGACTACATTGTGTGTTATGTATTTGACTGCTTCTCAAACCACTGATCTTTGTATTGTTGCAATGAGTAATCAAAATAACGCGTTGTTACCGCAAGACGACCCGGCCTACCGGGCAGACAGAATACAGCTAGGCACACACAGCCTACTGGCTCCACTATACCACAAGGGACTACTGGGGAAACTGATAGGGCCGACCAAACATACGGTCACGCTGTGGCACAGGGCGCAGAAGAGGCTCCAATGGGAGGGAGTTATAACAAAAATTACACCTCTGTGGGACTCCAGGGCGCTGGGCCACTTGCGACGTACCAAAGGCTTCACCCAATGGGATATTATAGGCCTTTCTACGGTGGGGGACCTGTGGTCGAATGATGGAGTGGTGCCATTCACACACCTTCAGCAGACCTACAACCTGAGTTCAACCGAAACGTACAGATATTTCCAGATTAGGTATGCGCTGCAAGCGGCGATACCAACCGGAACCCAGATCGCAGAGTCATCTCCACTAGAAGATCGCTTGCTCACTGACTTTCTACAAACACACGCCACCTCACTGACATATCGTAAACTCCTGAATAATCTGCCAGACCCCCTAGTTAAACTGAGGGAGACCTGGGTGGGAGAATTAGGAGACATGAGTGAATTGGAATGGAATATGGCTCTGGCATCCCCAAGGGAGGCGGGCATTTCGTCTAGATTCCGATTAGTGCAGCTTAAGGTCCTGCATAGGGTCTACTTCACTAGAACACTATTGCATAGATTACATAGGGCTGAACACCCGTTCTGTTTAAGGGGTTGTAATGAGGAGGGTTCCTTTAAACACACATTATGGGACTGCTCGATTATTACCTCATACTGGCGTCAGATTTTCCGCACCATCACTCAGGCACTGGGAAAGACGCTGCTACCCGACCCCCGCACATGCCTTCTACATATATGGGGCCCTACGGACCTTACACGACACGACCAACAATGGGTTACTATAGGCCTAATGGTAGCCAAGAGGGACATAGCGCAGAAATGGGGGGCGGTGGAAACCCCGACACTGGCCCTATGGTGCAGAAATATGGACACGATGATGGTGACAGAGAGCGGTTTATAAACTGAGAGCTAACCCACGCAAGAGGAATAAGATCTGGACACCCTGGAATCAATATCGGGGTGATCTGTGTGAACCCCTGTCGGAGGACGAGGAGGATAGTTCGGAAGACGAAGAAGGGTAGGGGGGTGGGATAGTAACCGGAGACTTACTCCACGATCCCACCAATGGACCAGCACCTGAGCCTGACACAGCCGGGAAACTGGAGTTATCCCCGATAGAGAGTGGGAAGGGGGAGAGAACTAGACGGACCTTTGTTAAGAACAGGTGTATTGAAAATACCTTCACGTACAAATTGTCATTCTACAGAGTCGAAAGTTATGTTATGTTTTGTTAAAAATATAAAAGTGAGATAAACGATGGAGATAAGTTGTAAGCCATTACATCTGTATGATCATTCTGCCTGATTTACTGCCGGACCTCGGGTTGTCGGCTGAATAGCTGTGTAACTTCCATATGAGACGTATTACCATGGTGGAGCAGCCGGCCTCAGGGTTGTAGGCTTATACCCTTGTAATATTTGAAACTCCGAATAAAGCTCTTACGTTTAAAAAACAAAACAAAAAAAAAACGCGTAGTTGTGTATTGATGTGACAATGGTAAATACCGGGTTTTTTTTAAGTTACGTATCCAGCCCTTAGAACTAAGTTGTAGTCATACCGCACCACTTGTCATAATACCAGAAGCAGGACCCCCTTTGAATTACTAAGGGGCAGCTACAGCCTATCTGCTCATTTGCATAGAAAACATGTGGAACTGAGCATACAGCAGAAAAGGAGGTTTAAATGCAGAACATGATTTTTTTCAATCAGCAACACCATATGCAAGCAACTATACTGCTATAAATGTGGTGAAGAGAATGTTTGTACATATTGGTGACAGAATGAGAGTACGTTAGCCCAAAAAACTATTCAATAGGAGCAAGTACAGTGAGCCCAAACAAGTAATCAAGACTAAAGGCACAGCAATCTTGTTTCACAATGGTCAATGGGTCAAATGTGGTCATCATTAAACCCACTGAACCCTCTGATACTAATCAAGGGGAAGGCCCTAAACCGAAGATGGAGATTAATGTGATCTGCGAGGTGGAATTGAATTGCTATAAAGAATGGCGAATGTTCCATAAATGCTTCCTTGTCCAATAATAAAACCAATTTTCAAGCAAAAGAATTGTTGCGCCACATATTCAATTTTACGACTATATAATTTAATAAACTATTGATAAGAGGGAGAAGATGTAATATATTGATCATGCCACATAAATGTACATAACCTATAATCTGTTATATTTCTCATTTTCTCACCATCCCACCTTTGTCCTTCCTTTCTTTCGAATGTGTGTGTGCACGGTGATTGCAGAATGCTGGGGAATGTTAAGGAGCGTTGGGGGAGTTAACAATATGCTGTGAAGAGCTGACAAGCAATAAACATCTAAAGTGTTACCCTGTCTCCTCATCATTACAACACCCTCTAACGTCTGCCACAGACCAAGGCAGTTGCAGAATGCATGTTGTATTCCTGAGAAAAAGAAGGCATTGGCAATGGCATGTTGCTGGGCGGCCCGTCAGCGCTAGCCATGATGAACAGCCTAGCACCTTTACAACACAAGCCTCCCTGGTAGAATAGAAAACTGAACAGTGAGGGGAGGAGACTGTTGGGCTGCCCCCCTTCACAGCTGGGTCCTTTTCGCCAGTGAAGTGGAGACGCTATGACAGGTAAGTAAGAGTGGTCTTCTTTATTTGTCTTCTAGAACTCTAATGTGGTGACAGTAGGACATCACATACAACATTCTAAAGAGAAGGTCTGTACAATGGAGAGGAGTGAGAAAAAACCGCACATAGATGTTGCAGTGAGTGTCGATCTGGGAGCTGTTAAATTAGATAGTTTGTTGCCCTCTACAAACTTGCAAGGCCATGGTAGAGTAAGAGATGCCTTTCTGGTGATTCTAAAATGAAAGCAGGTGTGTGGAAAAGTCAGTCACGCATGGTGTGGCACTAACTCACATCCTAAAATGTTAGGTCTACATTTTATAATCCCTCCTTATAATCTATTAAGAATGCAACAATTGAAATCTTTACTGCAATATTGTTATCTATTCGACAAATGAAACACCTGTAAGGAATTCATTAGAGAAAGTTATAACCAAACCAGAAAAACCAAGAGCAAGTGATAACGCAAAATGGAAAACTTGAGAGATCATTTGCAATTGAACACCAAATGACATAAAAGGCAGTTGGATTCTAATTATTAAGACTAGATGCCGAGTCTGATCTATCAGCATCACCACTGCCTCTAAAAGTCATATCCAACTACAGAGCCCTTATAGTGGAAAAAGACTTGAGTGGACGACTAAGTGCAGCATGAAGACTAAAGGTAAGGCTTTTAACCTAGGTCGACGTCTGCTTAGAAAATTAAGTAATACTGTAAAATTTAAAAAACACTTTGTAAATGTGAAACAATTTAAAACTAGTGGCTAAAAAAGGTTGTTATTCCTAGCTTGAATTGAGGGAACAGCACAAACACAGCAAACAGAATCTCGTATGGACGACTGGTGGCCTCAAGTAGTGTACAGGTATGCACCAACAGAGCACGCAGAAGGAGGATATTGCATATGGTATGCTAGAGTTCAGCATATCACTTAACATTTTAGCAATGAAAATTTCATTTTGAAATGCTTCAGTCTACTCATTAATTACCACTGATTTAAGAATGTTTTATTTCTGAATTAAACAAAATATTTCATATGTTGTTTGATGTATATTAATTGCTTTACTTGTGGGCATTGTTTTGAAGTTCAAGCAGTAGAAAGTCCTTAAGCTGAGGTCCCTCGCCTAATTCTGCAATTCAGTGGGGTGCACGGTTATCTAAAAGTTACAGAGCTGTACATTGCCTAAAAATTAGAAATAACTAGTTTCTTAAGTCCATTCCTAGTTTTGCCCGCCTTTGGTTATGTTGTAAATCATTTCTCCTACTTTCCACGGGTAAAAAAGCAATTCTTCCAAGGGCCCATGCTTAAAGGTGTCCCCTTCTCGAGTCCAGAGCGCGATGTTCACAACACTGGGCGAGTCAAATCCGATCCCAAATACATTGTACAGAATTAGATGCAAAAGGTTTACTGTGATTAACATGTTTTTACATTTTGAGACACTTCAGTGGCCTCCAAAGACAAGCAGATTTTTCCATCTTCATGCTACAAAGCAAATCCTGAATGTGTCCCCCTTTAATACGCAAGATTTACTGTGCAGTTTTTTCATCTCACCTCGATTATTGTGCAGGCCAGGCTTAAATATAACAAACCACAAAGCTTAGGTCCAGAGAAAAACTTTTCAATTTTTACAATCAAAACATCCCAAGGGTAAAAAAAAAATCATTGAAAGAGTCCACTTGTGAGGCACCACTAACAGTCTCAGATCAATCGAAACGTATATTAGAACCCAAGCAAATACAAGAAATTTCGAGCTCCATTGTCCCCACCACACAAAAAAAGACGAATCAGGATCTTCATTTAGCTGCAGGACACCCACCGGCAAAAGAAGCAAACCAAAACTATAGACATGAAAAGTGGCGTCTAGATCGAAACCAAATAATTCAGAAAGGTGCAGGGCGAGAAAAAATAACTTAAGGCCTAGAGAAAAATTAATCTCGAAGTTATAGATGTCCAAGCCCAGATATAGGAGATAAAACATCTAATTGGAATGAAGAGAGTAAAAAACAGAGCAAACTAGGAAGCTTGGAAGATTCAACAAGCAAGAGGTTGCATGAGATAACAAACATCAAAACCCAAAGCCATCATAAACCGATAAAATTCACAATAATTGGAAAGGGCCGAAGATGTAGGCTTTCTCTCATTGAACCGGAATCTGTTCCAAGAGGGACACTGACATCCAAAAACCCTGGAAAAGTAGAGAAAAAAAAAAAGGATGAGCCGAATGTAGAACTAATGGAGCAAGAATCACACTCTGAATACGACGTATCATCGACTAGAAACCCTGCAGTAGGAAAAAACAAAACTTTACAATCTTCTAGTAGCAACCAAAACCAGTCGGAGGTGTTTGAATCAAAACTGACATTTGCGCCTGAATATTCAACCAAAGGAAGGCAAGATATTTTGAATTGAGGGAACTTGCTAAGGATGTTTAAAGAAATTTCAGATTTAAATAGCATAGCCTCACAAGATCTAATAGCTGTGGAATTTCAACAATCAACATCAACTCGAGACATTGAAGAATCCTTAACACCTTGGTCCACAAAGAAATTAGTGGACAAGATATATGCAACTAGATCATGGTTTGGAGCCTGGGGAATCACGCTCAGGCTACACAAACACCCAAGGTACCCCTACCCCCTCCTAAAAAATTCCAGAAACTTAAAAGAGGAAGACAAATCTGGGAAAAGCCAAAAAATATGTGTGCGCGGCGCCCGAGCCACCACTCCTGTAATGCCGCCCATCGCAAACGGGGCCAACACAACAGCGAATCTATTAAATGGGGAAGGCCCTAAACATAAATGCCCTCATACGACATGCAGAAAGGTTTAATCTGCAGAAATTAAAACGGCGGGAGCGGATTTGAAAATCACACAGGACACAATCAAGGAACACTTGAGCATACAGAGGCCGCCGATAGAGGAGGAGCGCGTACAAAACTGGGAACAGTTGGCCCTTGTCCTCATCCGATAATTTCCAGCCACCCAATGAAGCCGAAAAAGATCAGGATCAGATACCAGGAGGGAACCATGGTTCAATATTGAATTACAAGACCAAAAGAGAAGGATTGCAAGAGAGGTACGACTACAAACACAGGCAGCAAGAATGGGCAGTAAAATTGATAAAAGTAAACTGAAGGAAATACGGAACAACTATAGAAAGATGTTGAGGGATGCGAAAGCAGCGTATAAAGAAACAATCTGGACAAAACTACTGTGTGCAAGTATATTGCCAAATAGTAGGGTCTTTTGAGGCATTATAAATAATTTGACTAAAGGCCCAAGACTGCAACAAGAAGCAGGAATTGGAGAGGAAATGTGGACCCAACATGTGCGAAACATGTACAGCAGCACGGTATTAGGGGCCATAGAAGGGTCCCGAGAGCCCTACCTCGAACTGGGAAAAATACAAACAATACCCACTCAGGATCGGGTAGAAGGTAAAGAACCAGGATAGAGACATGTAGTAATGAACCAAACAACTTGACCGACATTAAACAATTAGGAGGCATAATACAACAACTAAAGACCGAGGGGGCAGCAGGTCCAAACGGGATTCCCAATGCGCTTTTTAAAAATGACCCAGATTTCTGGTCAGACTATCTTACGCCACTCTTCAAACAGATCTATGCTCAGAACAACGTCCCCAATTCCTGGAAAGGGAACATAGTCCACCCAATATTGAAACATGGAGATCATTGTAAGCCAGGAAACTACAGATTGATATCTCTGATTGATGTAGAGGCCAAGCTTTACGCTTCTTGTCTTCTAGCCCAGCTTCAAGATTGGATGGACGAAAAGAACATAATGCCCAAGTTTCAAAACAGGCTTTAGGCAAGGGATGGGCATAATAACAAATTTGGCCATTTCGGTGCTTTTAACGGAAAAAGCGGTAAAAAAGAAAACACGGCTGTATGCATGTTTTGTTGATTTTAAATCCGCTTTCAACCGAGTGAGTAGAAACCGTGTCTGGGAAAAACTAAACAAATGGGGATTGCCGAGTAAATTACTGAACGCAATAACTGCATTATACAGTGATACCTGGGCAAGAGTGAAACTGGGCGAAAGTTGCAGTGCAACTTCGAGCAGCCATACGCATCAAGGTCTAAAACAAGGCTGCATCTTAGAGCCAATCCTATTTAACTTGTTTCTCTCAGATATTAGTAAACAGATGCAGGCAGCCAATGGTCATCCGCCAAAACTGGCCAACGAGCCAATTGCCTTTTTGCAGTACGCTGATGACATTGTGGTGTTCAGCCAAAGTCCCATTAAATTACAAAGAGCGATAAATAACCTAGTAACCCATTTGGACCAGGAAAACTTGGAACTAAACAAAGAGAAAAACAAAGTTATTTGCCTAGTGGACACAAAAAAAACTAAGTTTAAATGGCTTGTAAAAGGGGGCAACGGTGGAAAAGCAAGAGTCCTACAAATATCTTGGCATAATAATAGGGCGAGGTTACAACACACAAGAAACACAAATTAGCCGAAAAAGCCAAAGCGCAATCGTTAATCTTCGCATACAGATTACTCTATAAAAAAACAGACTGCCCGAACCATAACCACCTCTTAAAAGTGATCGCTGTGCAAATCCTGCCTACAGTGTCATACGGTCTAGTCACCTGGTGCGGTAAGGAGGCTGATCTGCTAAACGAACTTCAGACGAAGATTTATAAAACGATTTTCAATCTGCCAAAGTCTGCCTCCCCACCTCAGGTCTGGCTGGAATTCAGCCTCCAGAAGCGGAAATTTCGGGGCATGAGCGGCTTTGTTAAGCTTTGTCATAAATTCTGCTCCTCAAATCCAGACACAATGAACAGTTTATGCTGGGAAGAGATCAAACACCAGATGGATCAAGAAACACCAAACTCATGGGGAAGTTACTTGAGATCCTCACTGGCCGAGCTGGAAATACAAACAGCATGGGATAACATGGCAGATAGAGCAAGCATTAGTAAAGCTGTCACTCAATTCAATTTATTTGAATATGATTTGGAACTCGATTGAGATCCACATATACATACAACAAAATTATCTGTACACATTGGAGCAACATAAAAACCATAAAATACATTCATATTTATACAGGATTCGTAACTATTAATATAATTCCCAAAAACATTTGAAAAAGTTAAAAATTTTGAAGCAAAACATTTCATTGGGAGGATTGAAAATAGCGTTACAGAAAGATTTAGCAGAAGAAATGCTTAACTGTAAACAAATAGGTCTCACCCATTTTCGACGGTGGACCATTAGTGCAGGGCATACAAATAGGATATGGGAGATGTCCTGAATTGAAGTTTCATTGCCGCATAAATTACATTTGTCAGGGCAACCATGCCATCTAGCTAGTAATTTATTTAGGGGCAGGAGATCATGTCTCAAAAGAAACCAAAAGCGGCGTAAACAGTGAGGAAGGATCCAAGATGCATAAGGTTGTATCTGTTTAAATATGTAAGAATTAACAACCTCTTTAACACCTTTTTTTAGGATGAGGACATCTCTATTTCTCCTAAAGCTTAACTCCCAGGTTGCCCGTTTTAAAGACAACTTTAGTTGATATGGAGTTAGTGAAAAGAGGGTTAATTCGTCCAGTTCTAGTAAGGTAACTGCCCTTCTAAAGTTCTTTATAAGTAGAGAGTGTTCCTTCATAGGGCCTAATAATTCCTTTTTAATCAATGATCTTAAAGTTGCCGATTTGCCCATGGCTAAATGGAAGACCCAACGTATGACTCCTGCCAAAGCCTGAACCCAACTGCCCCGTATACCGAATTCAAGCCTAAGGGATTCTACTCTACAAGCATTGTTAACCGACAGTAAATGGCGCAAGAGACTACCCTCGATGGTATCTAGGAAACCCCATTGACTCAAATCTATTAACTCAATGCCGTAGAGCAGGGAAGCTGGAATTTTTGCTCGAAAGGCCTCTAGTAGATGGGCAAAATGCCGTCTGCCGGTAGCCTTATAGAGAGCACTCAGTCCATTTCCCTGGGACTTTGCTTTCCTTATATTATTATCGATATGGGGCTTAGGGCTCAGGTTACTGCATACTGTTTTCCCCAAGAAAACATAGGATTTTACAGTATCTAGTTTCTCACTACCTAAAAACCAACTGAAATTTGCAGATTTCGATTTTCTCTTCCCTGTAATACACATTACCTTGCTTTTTGACATATTGATCTTCAGGAAGTGGGAACCAGCGAAAAGATGTAATGCATGCAGTCGATTATTCAAACCCATCGGGGTAAGATCTAAAAGAAGAATATCGTCTGCATACATTAGGCATGCAACCGGTTTGTCCCCTAAAGTAGGGGCTATTCCTTCGCTAAGGGATAAAAGCTGAGGTAGGTCACAAATATAAAGAGAGAACAAAGGTGCCAATAAACAGCCCTGTTTAAGACCATTAGCTGAGGGAATTGCTTGGGATAGGCCTCTCTCTCCACCTAACAGTACCTTACACCAGGTATCAGAGTGGAGTTCCTGAATTAGGTTTAACATCCTAGCTGGCATACCCAAAGAGAGTAATTTCTTCCACAGCAAAGGACGATCAACTTTATCAAAGGCCGTGGAGAAATCAATAAAGGCCGCATAAACCCCCCCTCCTCGGACCCTGATATATTTGTCAATTATTACTTGGAGAGCAGTTAAGTTATCCAGGGTACCATGATTTTTTCGAAAACCTGTCTGTTCTAAGGGGAGTGCGTTTGTGTGTTCCACCCAATCATTAATTTGTTTCAGGAGACATCTCGCAAACACTTTGCCAATTGCATCCAAAAGGGCAATTTGGCGGTAGTTTTGGGGAGAAAATCGGTCTCCCTTTTTAAAAAGGGGTACTAAAATACTCCCTTTCCACGAAGGGGGAATCTTTCCAGTACAAAAACAAGTGTTAAACAAAGGGCATAACAATTTGCTCCATTTCATGCTGCTTTGTTTTAGAACAGAGATAGGAAGTTCATCTGGGCCCATTGCCCCAGATGAGCGCATTTCCTTTATTGCTATTTCAATGTCCCTTTCACATAAAGGGGCTAAAAGCTGGTCACTCACTTTAAAACCTGTTGGAAAGACCGTTACTCCATTATTTGCATAAAGGGTTGAGACATAGTCCACCCAGGATTTTTCTTCAATGGGAATAGGGAGTGGTCTGGTTCTTGAGCCACAACCCTCACCTATAAGGGACCAGAACTTTCTCATTTCTCCTTTGAAGGCCGCCTCTCTTAATTTTATCCAAATGGCATCTTCACCTTCTTTCCTTAATTTTACTTGTTGCCTTTTCCTCCTTCTTTTTAATAAAGTTATCTTGTGTGATCCTTCTGCCGTTTTACATAAGTATTGTGCCCTTACTAATTTGTTTATTTTTTTATTGAGTAACTGTAGGGGACACGAGGGTGTTTTGAAACACCTTTTCTTTTTTGGTTTTTTAGCTACCAATATCACTAGTTTCATGAGATCTTGGAAACACGCAATTTCAGAACCATGCCACGTAGCAAGTTCGTTAATTGCTGCATCAAGAACTTTCTCCAAATCTTGTTATTGGAACACAAAAACAGAACATCTACCTGATTTCACTCCAAAACTTACCAGGTCGCCATTTAGTGACCATACATCAGCATTTGGAGGATTTATATTCATAGTGAGAAAAAGAAGTTTGTGGTCGCTGAGAACCGTTTCAATAACCCTCAGATCCTTTAGTAGAGCGAAGGTAGAATTCTCAACTATTACATAATCTAATATGGAGTCTCCCTGATGGGATTTATGAGTAAAATTAGCAGGGGAGTCAGATGAGAGCCTTCCGTTTGCTATGATTCCGTCCGTAACGGACAGCTCTTTAAGAAGTATCTTCCCTCTCATATTTGTTTTAATCTTCTCGGGAAAGAGGGCTTGGGGGATATGAAGGGATTCTTCTTTAAATTTATCGCAAAACATGGACAGGCTTAAGTTGGAAATTTTACAATTCAAATCCCCTACTAAAATTATATAAAGGGTAGGAGAATTTTATGGCACGACACGGAGGCCATATTATGCAAATCTCCTTTATTACCACAGCTCAGTAGCAACAATAGAATGTAGAACATCAATGAACATTCTTAGTAGGAATAAAGTCCCTTAGAAACCATCTCCCATCCTTCTTTGTTGCTGCTGCTCAGAAAGATAAGTACTCTCCCAGAAATCTCTAGACTTATTCCTTATTGATGCCTATATGTGGGTAATGATTTGACTCCTGGGTGGCAACTGTGCCTTACTGTGGAACCTCCTTCCCCCCTCTGTACTCTCGTTAGTTTTAACAACTATATAACGTCTTTTTATCAATTATTGCCCCCCTTCTCCCAAGAATGCCTGTGTGCTTTCTCCCAAGAATGCCTGTGTATTTCTCGCGTTGCATGTATGTATCCTCGCTTTCTTATCTTTTAAAGCGCTAGTTAGAAAAAACTGTCTCCGGACCTATTTCGGGCCGGACCAGAAGCATTGTTTACATTCAAGTAGTCGGCGCGAGATCCGACGCCTGCTCGCTCTTTGCCCCTAACGTTCACCTGCGCTCACCTGCTATACCGAGAACGCCTCACACTCGGGCAGCGCCATTACCGCCTTTACTCCCCGTCCCGTTTCCGATTGAATATCTCCTCTCCGACACCTCGATGCGGAAGAGGGATTAGAGGAACGGACCTAAGGAACGGCCGACGCACGTCCCCTGCGTGCGCGGCGGCCATCTTAAGCACTTGGGATGCTCCCATTAGCTTATATTAGTCGACCACCATTTCTAGATGGGTTCCTTCGCCGTACTGCCACCCCCTCAACCCGAGTGTCAGTTACACTGATTCCCTCGTCGGACATCGCGTTTCAAGCAGCGTTTTAACCGTTTTCTCTTCAGGAATCTATATTCCTACATAAAAAACTCCTATATCATGTCAGAACCTATCCCTAACATGGAGGGCCACTTGGAAAAGATGGTTAACAAAGCCTTTGAGAAGGTCCTTGTCTCCATCGATGAAAATATAAATAAAAGGTTTGAGGCCTTAACATCCCCTCGCCCATCCACTAGCGGAAATCAATCAAGAGCTAATAAGGCTCCCAAAAAAAGGGCAACAGGAGGATCAGATTACAAGGGTTCAAAGAAACCTAAGATTACCTCCGCCCCTTCACACCCTCAGGGTGGTGACAACAATGGTGCCTCGGGCACCCCTTCCGGGCAAATTGAAGGCCCAGAGCCCCCTACCAATATTGATTCCGAAGACAATTCAGATCAGGAAATAGACCTATCCTACTTATCTGAATTTGACACCGATGAGGATGAGGCACGAAACAGGGGAACAGGGAGCTCTGATGGGACACCTAAGGTCCTGGATAAAAACTCAGCCCTACTAGACCCCTTCGGAGACCCTATGTTTGACCCACTCCTGATTAAACACCCTCTATCCCCCGAATGGGCTCCTTCCCAACACGTAGGAGAATACCTCTCACTCTGGCTACGAAAGGAGATCCCTCAAGAGGTCAGAACAAGACTTAGGTCCGAATGTCCCAGACCTTCCCTACCTAACAAAATTACATCTACACCAGAACTTGACCCTAAAGTGGTGGCGTTCATCTCAAAGACGGCCCGCGACCCTAGAAAGGGATTAGATAAAGGCCTCAGGTCCTGCCAAGACCGCCTACTTGACTCCATCGGGCCAATAACAAAAAATTTTGAGATGGCAGAAACAGCGTACTTAGAGGACCGACAGGTCGACCCTAAAGAACTAAGAGAGTGGGTCCAGAGGGCTATATGTCTAATTGGGAATGCCAACACTGCCCTATCTGTCGAAAGAAAGAAAGGGATCTTATTCAAGATCGACCCTAAACTAATAGAACTGGCAAAAAACGACGGGGGCCAAAATACTCAGGGCTTCCTCTTCGGAGAGGAATTCATTAAAGACATGGCAAGGTATGTCGGAGCGTTTAGCTCAATACAAAAATCCCAAAAAGATATTAAAAGAGTCTTCCAAGATCGTGTTTTTACTCGGGCCGGGAGAATGCGGGGTCGCTTTCCCGGCCGAGGAAACTCCAATTCAAGACCCTTCATGTCTCGCGGAGGAGGCAGGTTTAACACCAACAACTCCGGCAACTTCGGACAATTCTACCCCCAAAGACAAAGATCTCGTGGCAGAAACTTCAGAGGGGAGAGAAGACAACGTTCCTTCTCTACAGGTAAGAACCTTGTCAGACCCTTCAGATATCCCTCCAAGGGTGGGAGGGAGACTTCTCCAGTTTGCTGGGAACTGGAACCTAGTGACCAAAGACCCCTGGGTACTCGATACCGTAAAAGGCTACAAAATAGACTTTGTAGACTTCCCCTTTCAGATAAGGACACCAAGACAGATCACCTTCTCTACCAAAGACAAGATACTAGTTTCTCAAGAAGTTCAAAAACTCTTGAACAAAGGCGCAATAGTAGAGGCCTTTTCTCCGGGTTTCCTAAGCAATATTTTCCTGGTGGAAAAGAAAAACAAAGAACAAAGACCTGTGATAAACTTGAAAGAACTAAACCAATGGGTGGTCTACCACCACTTCAAAATGGAGGGAATCCACCTCCTAAGAGATGTTCTAAGGAAAGGAGACTGGCTAACGAGACTCGACCTAAAAGATGCATATCTGACAATCCCTATCTGGAAACCCCATCAGAGGTTTCTCCAATTCACATGGGAAGGCCATCTGTACCAGTTTTGCAGCCTCCCTTTCGGTCTCTCATCCTCCCCCTGGTGCTTCACCAAGGTACTTCGACCCGTCGCAGCTTGGCTGAGACAGAGAGGAGTGAGGATGATCATTTACCTAGACGATATCCTCTTAATGGCCCAATCAAAAAACACTGTCTCGTTCCATACGGATCTTACAATACGCCTCCTACAACACCTGGGTTTTGTTATAAATCTAAAAAAGTCATGTACAACTCCTTCTCAACAAACCCAATTCCTAGGCTTTCTAGTAGACACTGTGAAAACAGAACTCCGCCTTCCGAGCGACAAAATAAGGAAAGTGAGGAAAGAATTGAGGAAAACACTTCGTATGGAAGTCTTCCCCCTAAGGTACCTAGCCAAGATCCTGGGCCTTCTTTCCTCCACGATTCAAGCTATATTCCCAGGACCCCTTCACTATCGGGCATTGCAAAGACTCAAGTCAAGACACTTGAGATCCAACGGATCATACTCCCAACTAATCTCCCTAGACCAAGAGTCCAAAACAGAACTACTCTGGTGGCTCAAAAATCTAGAGGCTTGGAATGGAAGAGCCATCTTCGGAGAATTACCGGATTTAATAATAGAATCAGATGCGAGTTTAGAAGGCTGGGGTGCCAGATGTGGAAACTCGTCAACAGGGGGCCGCTGGACCCAACAAGAAAAAGAGTTACATATCAACTGCTTAGAATTACTAGCAGGTTCATTTGCGGTCCGGTGTTTCACCCAAGACTCAATGAAATGTTGTGTAACTCTTCGAATGGACAACGTGTCAGCAGTTCGCTATGTCAGCAAACTGGGCGGCCCGCATTCCAAAGATCTGTCAGACTTAGCGAAGGGCCTATGGTACTACTGCTTGAACAAAGGTATTTCAGTTGTCGCGGAACATATTCCCGGACTGAAGAACGAAGTTGCAGATTGGTACTCCAGGAATTTCAGGGACTCCAGCAATTGGAGACTGAACAGAGATGTATTCTTATCCATTCAAACAATCTGGGGCCCATTCACAACGGATCTGTTTGCAGACCAAATAAACACCCACCTGAAAGACTTCTTCAGCTGGAGACCAGACCCTCAGGCCACGAAAGTAGATGCCTTTTTACAAGACTGGACAAACCTAGCACCTTATGCCTTTCCTCCTTTCTCAATGCTCCCTCGACTTCTCCTCCATGCCCGACGTTACAATCAGAGCATGGTCGTGATAGCCCCTCTTTGGAGATCCCAAGCGTGGTTTCCAATTATTCTGGAAATGAGCATAGATTTCCCGATTTTAATTCCCTCTTTCAAGGAAATCCTTCTAGATCCAGAGGGTCATACTCACCCCCTTGTAGAGCAGGGCCTTCTAACTCTGACGGCATGGAAGATTTCAGGAGACAATGGAGAGTCCCTGGACTTTCGTCAAATGCTTTCAGACTCATTTCTGAATCATGGGCACCTGGAACAAGAAAGGCATATAGACTGGCATGGAACAAATGGGTTCGCTGGTGCATTCAACGGCATTACGATCCCGTTTCAACTGATCTAGTCAATGCTATCAATTATCTTTCAGATCTCTTCACTTCAGGGCTCTCTTACAGAACTGTTTATGTTTACAGATCGGCAATCTCAGCCGGTCACTCCTTAATTAATGGTCTTTCTGTTGGACAAAACCTTCTTACTAAAAAGATAATGAGAAGTATGAGGGTTCTAAACCCTCCTGTCCCAAAATACACCACTCTGTGGGACGTCACTCTTGTTCTCAGGACTTTAGATTCATGGGGAGATAACTCTTCTCTATCTCTTAAACGCATTTCCTTCAAGATTACCGTCTTATTGTGTCTGGTGTCTTTTCGTAGAACTTCTGACGTTAAGGCTCTGGACATTTCTAGTAGGACTTTCCAACCTGAAGGAGTTTGCTTCTTCCTTAAGAAAAGGACAAAGACCTTGTCCTCCTCAATTTTCTATCCCTTCTTCCCTACGAACGATAGACTCTGTGTGGTCAGATGCTTAAAAGAATATGAAAAAAGAACTAAATGTCTTAGAATGAATGATTCACAACTACTGATTTCTTATAGACCTCCTCATAAAGGAGTCTCTTCCCCAACCTTAGCCAGGTGGGTTAAGAACGTTATGCATGAAAGTGGTGTTGATATTTCTATTTTTGGTGCTCATTCTTTGAGAGGTGCTTCAGCCTCTAAAGCCTTCTGCCTAGGAGGAGGGTTACAAGACATCCTTAGGGCTGCAGATTGGTCCAATGATAGTATGTTTAGAGCATGTTATTTCAAACCAATACCTAATGTGATTGATAATGTTCTTAATGCACTTTAAACTTGCATAATATGGCCTCCGTGTCTTGCCATAAAATTTAGATTTTTCACAGCCTGCTGGGCAGAAAATCTGGATTTTATTAAGGACACGGAGGCTAATATTATCCCACCTCCTTGTTATACCCTCCCATTTATGATGTTCACTTTTCTCTTTCAGAATAATGGGATTCTGAATTTTAACTATGGATTTTGGATCTTCAAGTTTTTTGGATCCTCCAGTTTGTCTCAAGTTGATCTTTCCTCGCAGTCCTAACAAAGAAGGATGGGAGATGGTTTCTAAGGGACTTTATTCCTACTAAGAATGTTCATTGATGTTCTACATTCTATTGTTGCTACTGAGCTGTGGTAATAAAGGAGATTTGCATAATATTAGCCTCCGTGTCCTTAATAAAATCCAGATTTTCTGCCCAGCAGGCTGTGAAAAATCTAAATTTACCCTACGGCTCTCAATATAGACGAAAACCTTTTTTAAAGTTTCATTGAAACTAGCTTCGGGGGGAATATAGGCATTGATCAACACTATGGGTTTAGATACCTCAACATTTTCCTGGCCAAATAACGTTATAGTCTGAAAGAGGTTACAAGGGTCCAGAAAGTGTGAGAAATTCCATTTTATCCGGTTGGATAGCAGACAGGCAATTCCCCCCCTAGCATGACCTCTTCTGGATGGGACAGCAGGACCTTCTAGTACAAAATAGTCCCTTCCAATTTGAAGTTTTTCCGAGCACCAGGTCTCCTGGAGACAGATCACACTGGCTTTTAAAGACATAAGGAATTGAGTTTTTTCTGGGCAGTTCTTTAACCCAGCACACTTCCAAGATATTAGTGATAAGTCATCGCTAAAGGAGAGGCTTGGGCGGGTACTCAATAGTCAATTTTTTAGACAGAACACTTGGTAACCAATTCCAACGAAGGGTTTCATCTAGTACCCTATCTTGAGGAGGGGGTATAGGAGGGTTAGGGTAGGATACAAAACGATGATCTTTGGACAGGCAAATTTTCAAATCATTGAACCCACGGGAATTTTGTACATTTCTGGTCACAACCTGTAAGCGAGGTAAAATGGACCCTAAGGCCTCTAAAGACTTAACAGGTCCGGCAAACAGGAGATTCCCCCAAACGGGCATAACATCAATCCCTCTACTCTGAAATTCTTCAGACCTTTGTAAAATTAAATTTACCACTAATTTGGCTTAGAATTTTACCCTCGTTAAGTTTCTACCCTCTGTCTTCAGGATCCGAACTAGATCTATATCTGTAGTTTGAAGCAGTTTCAACCCTGCTGATTCGTGGAAATATTTAAGAAGTAAAGATCTATTCAGTATACAATCGGCATCAAAGAGGGGAAGGAAATCGAGAATAAGGGTATCGACGAACTCCTCTGTGGGAGATTCCTGGGGCACTTGGCAAACCACCACTCCTTCCCTTTTATTGGAACAGGGACTTGCCAAGGGATTAAGAACGGAGGGTACGGGGCGAGTTGAGAAGATCTCATTTTTGGGGGGAATTGAAATTAGCAAATCCCCATTTACCATAAGGGGCTCTCCTAGAGAGCTGGGAATGCAGGGAAGAGAGTCAGGGCTCAATAAACTCTGAGCCTTGGAAATTGAAGTATCCACTGCTGTATTACCTTCCTCACCTACATCCTTCAGTACCAACTGGGAAGCCTGAAATGATTCTTGATTTGAAATCATTTCCAGGTTTGATCTCCAAAGGATTTTTCTCCGTCTATTCTTTTCAATTCTCTAATTTGTCTTCTCTTTTTTGTCCCATTCTTCTTAACTTTCCCTAAATTCTCCTTTTTTCTATCACCTTCTTGTTCTTGAATCAGCTTATCGCCCCCAATAAGCTGTTTATTGAAGATGGGAAATAATTCTTTATCTACATTAGGTTCCATTTCGTACTGCTCTTCAACTAACAAGGGTAGGTCTATGTCATTTTTTTGTCCCCCTTTCATGTGAAACCTCTACTACTCGATCTATGTCCCCTACACAGTTTGAAATGGGGGTTTTCAGAGGGAGGACTAATTTTACCCCGCCATTTGAAGGATGAGAAACAGAGGGGAATCCGTTATCCTGCAAACTAATTTCTTGAGCTACAGGGACATCTTTCACAGTATCTGGAACGAGACTCGATTTAACCTCTGGTTTATTGCATAATAAGGTCTTCAATATTTGGGTTACTGTTTCCAAAACGCAATCAGAACCCCCAACAAATTTCTCTAATAGTACCAAAATGGATTAAAGCAGATGTTCAAGGGAGGCTAAACAGTCGGAGACTGGTTTATCCAATCTAGGGGGATCCTTAGCATCACAACCTGTTATATTAAGATTGAAATTCATAGAGGTATCTAACTGTGAGATATTCGAGGGCGTACTGCTGTAGAGATGGAGGACAGGTGCAACTGGAGTTGTTGGAGTTTTGTGTAGGTCCCTCATCTTAACAGAATCCACCTCGATATATCTTCTGCAGAGATCCAAATCCAGGTCAGAAGAGGCTAGGACACTATTATTCCCTTCTTTAGATGGTAAAGGGCTTGCTTCATATCTTTCGGGGGGAGGCTCCCTAGTCTTAGGGAGAGGGACATGATCAGACACCACCTCCCTTTTTTCAACAGCTTCCGGGAGGGTTTGAAACAAAAGAGAAGAAGAAGAAGAAGAAGAATGATTATTTAGATTATGAATGATAGGAGACACATGATCAGACAATAAAACCATATCTTCTCTTAATGTGGCTGGAGGAGAAGCCCCCTTTTCTATAATATTCTTGTGTACCAAAACCTCAGTACACAGTCCCATTCGGAAAGAGGTTTTTTCCGATTCATCATTGGAAGGATCGACATTTGGCGCTCTATTTTTTCCCCGCTCCCAAAGATTAAATAACTGGCAAGTACCCTTAAGTTGTACAGCATGATTGTCCTTATTTCGAAGGGGGTTTGATTTTGTTTTAGAACACGACCTCCCAAGCAGTAGTCTTCCGGATCTAAGTTTTTTGGCCGTCATTTCCAATGGAACTCAAAGATGACAAGGTTGTTAGAAACAATCAACAGAACACAATGCCAAAATGTGGGGGACACTAGTGGGCTTTAGAGTGAATAAAATAAAAGGTTCAGCTGTCTTCAGCCGTCTTCAACCTCTGAGGGCCTCAGAACGGGCCCGCCCCTTTGCCCGGGCTTGGACGTGCGCGTTTTTCCCTAAGCCCGCTGATCCTTACAGTCCCCGCAGGGGAGGGAACACTCCACTCGGCTCCTCCAGTCGATGGTAAGTCCATACAACAAAGTTTTCTTCAAGCGGCGCCCGAGCAGTGGGAAGTGAAACCGGCAATCAGGCAGCACTACCGCTTCATCACTCTGTTGGGCAGCAGTATGATAAGGCAAGACCCAACCTTCCAGATAATAAGACCAATAAGTCCAGGCGGGAGGGGGGGCGGGAAGAGGACCAGCTGCGGCGAGACTACAAGCGCAGCGCCCGCTGGTCCTCGCAGTCCCGCAGGGCAGGGAACACTCCACTCGGCTCCTCCAGTTGATGGAAAGACCGTGCAACAAAGTTTTCTTCAAGGGGCGCCCACGAAATGGGAAATGAAACCGGCAATCAGGCAGCACTATCGCTTCGTCACTCCGTTGGGCAGCAGTATGATGTGTCACTCTTGCCACGTGTGTACTAAACACTCACTGCCATCTCTCCAAACACACATTTTACATGTAAGGTTTTCATGTCGCCTAAGAAAACCGCTCCAGTGCCCAGCCCGACTTTCCAGCCTCCTGCTGCCACCCGCCGTCCGTGCTGTCCGTGCTCTGCTTTCTCTGCTTTCTCTGCTCTGCTTGCTGGGGGCCGAGAGCCGAAGAGCCGGGACCGCGGAGCTGCAAAGCCGCACCCGCCAGATGCGTGAGGTCCCGCACGGCGATGGGGAAACGGCAGCTCACAGCGGCTCACGGCGTGCAGGAACACGGCAGGAACTCGCCGGGGAAACAGCGAAATCGCCCGTTTAGTCACGGCGATTACAAGAAGTAGACAGCCAACAAGCCAACCTTTCGACCAGCCGACCGGAGCAGAATGGCGTCCTGGCGTCTGACACGATGCTCACAAGCTCCCTCTAACGTTGAACGAAAGACTAAAGCTGTCAATGACGCAGCAAAAAATAAATCTTTTCTGGAAGCTAAAGAAATGTTCAAACATCGGCATGGGTGGACTGTGATTAACTCTTACAAATCTTTAAAGCCGGAAGCTTATTTAACAGCTCACTTTAGCTTGCAGTTAAAAAAGAGCTTCACAGACTATTGGATGGACTTGCATGATTCAAAAGACCTACAGCCATCTTGGAAAAGCTCCCAACAAGCAGCTCATTGTCGATTATGTGGCTTTTACAAGGAATCGTTAACTCATCTGCTATGTGCATGCCCTGTAGTTATTGATCTGAGGAGACAGTATTTAAAACCCATTTTTAACAAATTGAATATTCGCACGTGTAGGCAAGGCGTGATACGCTGGTTGGAAGGTTCCTAGATAATCTTGGCCTGCCGGGGAGTAAAAAAATCTGGAAGACGTAAGGAAATTTGTACAACAAGCTAATCTGGAAGAAAACAAAAGTATGATCAATGCCGGCAGGGGCCTAGCTGATTCATTTATGTAACAAACAGACTGAATGTAAAACTCATTCAGAGACAATTGAATTAGTAGGTCCTCAGAAGTTTGCTTTTAAAACACATCTTACACTGTACTGTATAATTGCAGTTTTCTTCCATGAACTTGCTATTTTTACTCAGGGCTTTCTAACTATCCAGCTTGTTGTTTTAACACTGATCGTAAGGTCGAAAGAAAGCATTATCACAGTACTAGCAATGAACAAGATGTATTTAGTAAATATCCCCACAATGCATTTATAATGTTAAATGCCGATGGTTTAGCACTTGCACTTTAGCTAATAACCAAAGGGATCCCATCCCATCAATATTGCTTTGTTTTAATCATGTATGTAAAGACACTTTTTTTAATTTTGGGGAATGGGAATTTTGTAAAGATTTTAATTAATCATATATTATGACTATGATTATTGCGCAGTAGTATATTCTTGTCTGTTTAAGGACTCACTATATAAAATATAGGAATTTAAAAACGTTGTTCCAGACTGATGTTGAGCCGGAAAAAAAAATCTGACTATGTTTCTCCTGCACCTGTAATCGCTGTACTGGTTACATAGCGAACAGAACATTCAATTTCAAACATTGTGTCTTATAAATAAACCTTTTCAGGCATAAGCATTGTTCCATGCCTACACAATCAAAGTCTGAGATCAACTCATTCACTCAGACTGCTAGTTCCTTAATGTTAGCTACTTACCCGATAAGTGGATTTTTGCAGCTGCAGGGGGACTCAGTAAGTTACATACTTGTTAACGAAAATTAATTGATCTACACGTTACAAATACCAGCAAGGCTACTCTACTCCGCCACCAATCCTTTATAGGTCAGTAAACTAAGCACCATTGAATTCAGCGATATTAACACTCTGTTGCCAATTCTAGTGCCATGAAAGCCCTTCGGTATAAGCGGAGATTTACCAAAACCCAAACAAGATAACTCTTATAGCCTACTATCCATTACAAAGTGAGTTCCATTGTTTGTAATATCTCTACGATTAAATGCACAAGTGCTCTCTCCACAGAATGTTATTTTTAGCAAATGCTAACATTTTAGCCGACCTCCCTATACAGTGCCTCAATGAGAAAGGTTTCCCAGAGTCAACTCATAAAGAATCGAGAATGAACGCAAATTACTCAGCCTGAGAAGAATACAGTGACACGGTTTGCGGTTTTCCGTTAATAATCACATCCGAATGAAGCACACTACGCATCTCGGGACTCGCATGCTTATACATAAACACAGACACACACCCGTAGGCGGTGTCAAATGATCGCGTCACCTGCAAAGCAAAAACATCCACGTGAATATGTCCTCAGCTGGCGAAGCAGGTAAGGAGGCAGCGCAGTATAAACAAGTCATTCGCAGAATCAATCAACATAGGTTATGATGACAACACAACCCGCCCGCCCTCTCACCTTTGCGCTCCTCGTCGATGCGCAGACCCTGCGAGATGCATTCGAAGGCCTGTCGGTGAGCCGCCCGGACGCGCTCCGCCTGCCGCTCCTGCTCGGGCCCTTGAGAGCCGCGAGCCGCCATGCCCGGGGCGATTCTTTGCCAGCACCAGGCGCACAACAATGCCACTTGCAGAGCGAGGAATCGCAGTAACGCGAAGAAAGCCAGCAGAGGGTACGAGAGGTGCCGCAGGCCGCGCTTGTGAAGCGGGGCTTCCCGGGGCACTGGTGACGAACACTGTTTTGGGGTGACAGGACGGGCCGCAACTCTGCCGGGACTGCCGCCGGGCACCGGGCCGCGCTCCTGCTTGCCTCTCGAGCCCGGGGAATGCATTCACAGGGTGGTGCAGCCAGGGTGCCCGGCACGCACACAACTGACAGCCTTCCTGGCCCCACCCTCGCCCCCCCCCCCCAGCGCAGCCCTCAGTCGCGAGCCACGCCTCTCCACTCTCTTCCCGAGGAGCGCCGCCGCTGCTGTCTGTCACACGCAGCCCCGCCCACTTGCGCGTGAACCGTCTGTGCGCTGTGCGATAACGGGCAGTTGTGTGCACAAAACTAAGGGGTGAAATTGATTGTTTACCTAGTTACGTGTACAATGACATAAAGCGATTGTGCGAGTGACGTTTTTGGCCGAGGTGGGCGAGCCGTGTGATATGATGGTCTATTTGGGGCGATTAAACAGCTATTGGCCAAGTTTACTCACATACGGCGCTCTTATATACCTAAAACATGAACCAATACAATGTAGATTGAAGAAAGGGGAACATATTCCTTTTTGACTTATACTTTACAACCATAGCATCGAAAGTGGATGTAGCGTTAAAGCCAGAGTTGTGTAGTTGGGGAAGCAGGTCTGAGTCTCGGCTTCATATCAACATCTGATTCTGGACCACTTCAATGATCTTTCTTTGCCTCAAAAAATAAAAGAAAAAATGAATGTGACCTTGCGTAATGTAAGTGATGCTAATTTGAAGCGCTCAAATTTCTTCGGGCAAAGTTCGCACTCTATAAAACTATAAAAACAAAGCAGTGCGCACGGGGTATAGGTTGATGTTTTAAGAGTTATTAGTAATTTGGTAAATATTTGAGCTTTCGCAGCAAGCGTACATTAAAGCAGCTTTGGTTTGTATTGGCTTGTGTTGTGGAATTAGTACTATGGAAACAGGCTTCAAGAACTTCCGAGACAAAAGAAGCTGCAAAATGTTTCGCCTGACACTAAGATGGCTGCCACGCAGTGTAAAGATTCTTAAACAGGGAGCGTTCACTCGTTCGAGAAATGTGTCTAGAATCTTTAAAAGTGAAAGTGAAAGTGACAGCGGCAAGGAAGAAAACAGCTGTGCTTAAACTGTTGCTTCATTAAATTGGTTTGGCTTATTTATTTTTTACTAGGATATATATCCCAGAGGATGCGACGCTATTTGAACAGAACAGCTGCCGCCTTTGGAAGTGGACTACTAGGATTGGCTCAAAATCCAGCGGTTCTGGAAAAAATCGCCCCCCCCTCCAACCCCGTGCATCAAAAAGGAATGTGACCATGAGTCATGTAAAACAGCAAAACAAATAGACGTGGTAATTTTATGTACGAGAATGCGGCAATACTGAACGATTTACCTTGTACTAGTTTATGTTTTGAAAAGGCATACTTAAGCAAATGTCTGTACTCTTAAAGTCAACCGGACTCTAGTAGATTGGCTAACCATTGAGCTCAGACTGTGGGAAAACGTGGAAGCACTGTGCTTGTTAGTTGGACGAGGTCCCTCTCAAATATGGCCGCCATGTAAAGGAGGGTTCCTTAGTCCTCTCTCCATTATGATCATCCCGCCCTCGCTTTGCGTCCTCGGCAGCAGCAACGATCGTCCAACACTGGTTGTTGCTGTGGTGTTTGCAGGTGAGAGAAGAGGGTTGTAGGTTTTGGCAAGCATGGGATGTATGTAGCGTCGGCCTGCTATTCATTTGAGATCGTGTTGCTGACAGAGTGGTTCTGTTTGTGTCCAAAGAGCTGCTCCGCTCCTCCTTGGCACCTGGTTGCAAGAGACCCTACTGCTGGACACTCGGAGTTCTTAGAGGGTTGGTAACAATAATAACATTTTTGAAGACCCCACAATCCCTCGTTTAATATGAGAAGAGAACTCCACTGCTAGTTAACCCCACCCGCGTTATGGACGGCCGAGGATGCGGGTTTACTTCACTCCAGAAGTTAAAGCGATGCGAGCAAATGTGTTTATTTATGCGTTTTTATTTAGCGCGAACTTTACCCAAAGGTGTCAGACCGCTTTATCAATAGAATATTACATAAGGACTTCAGAGTACATGGATCACATAAAAAGAGAGTTGGTTGTGTGCAGATAAAACTCATTGTTATCCTCCTAACCTCCGTTTCTAGTCCCAAAAACCTTACATGAGAAATGTATGCATGCATATTGAGAACTAAGGTTTGATATTATGTTTACATATATAGATATATCCCAAATGTACTTTGCAGCAACTCGGAGAGGGGGAGGTCTCTGTTTATTGTACAAGCTAATCCTCTGTTACAATGGATAATGCTCTGCAGTTTCAAGATTCTATGCGTGAATGGGTAAGGTAGCCAGTTTTGAGGTCTCACCTGACAGCGCAAATGCACGTTGCTGTCAAGTGATATTGCTTACAGTAAAGGGCTTGGAGCCCGCCCATTTGTTTCCTTTTTTGTGTCAGTCTTATTTTCTCATTCCTAATTGCTCAGCGCGGATCTGAATTCACTTCCTATTCAGTGTGTGGAGCACAAACCAAGCACAGATTGATTCATTTTAATTAGTTTCCGACCACTGCTTGTATTCGGATTCAGACACTATTTCCCACCCACCACTCTCCCATCGTCCATTTTTCTTTCCCGTTTCCACTCCCACCCTACGTGTCCTTTACCACCCACATATCCCCTTCTTTAAGAAGAAAACAAATCTGGATGCTTCCTAGCGCTTTTTAGGTCTCGACCTCTGCCAATGCGCTTGCACATTGCAGATGTCGAGACATATAGAGGTGCAACAGGAAAGCTTACCAAGAGGGCTTTGGCAGGCGGATTACGCACAGTGCATGTGCCCATGCACGCGCTTGCCATTTGCTCTCCGAGCCGCCTCGCATCATCGCATCAGACCCGCCACAGAAATGCGGAGAGCTTCACACTTCAAAGGAATGCTTTCCCCTGCCCCCCTCTGCGCAATGCTGAGCTTGTACTTCGAGAGGCATGACATTTCCCACCAGCCACTTCACGCGCTCCGCAGAAACTCTTGAACAAGCGCGGATTCCTCCCAATGCATGTGAAGTATTGAAGCGCGACGCTTCGCCAGCGCGTGCTTGGCCTCACTCACACCCCATATGCTCGTTCCCTCCCACTCGCTCGCCTCCCGCTCCCCCCCAGTCTGTGCCTCTCATCATCGCATCAGGCCCCATTCATTGCAGTCAAGACGTGATAACATAACATAGACATCTATGACTCATGGAATGTACTTCTCCATTAACTTAGCTGTGATTTCCAATACTTGACAGGGGGCGGCGATGAAAGGGTAGTGATACGTTTCAGGGTGTAGAGTTCTTTGTCACATATCAAATGGTGCATCTTAATTGCTAATTTAGCCTGGTAAGTTAATGTGAGGATTCTTTAGTTCGTAGCCACAGATAACTAAAAACGCCACAGCACCACTCAGCGCCACAGCATCACTCAGCGCCACAGCATCACTCAGCGCCACTTGATGCCACAGCACCCCTCTGCGCCACAGCACCCCTCTGCGCCACAGCACCCCTCTGCGCCACAGCACCCCTCTGCGCCGCAGCACCCCTCTGCGCCGCAGCACCCGTCAGTGCCACAGCACCCCTCAACGCCACGGCATCCCTCAGCGCCACTCAAACGCCACAGCTCCACTGAAGGCCACCGCATCACTCAGCACCACTGAAGGCCACAGCATCACTACTGAAGGCTACAGCATCACTCAACACCACTGAAGGCCACAGCATCACTCAGCGCCACTGAAGGCCACAGCATCACTCAGCGCCACTGATGGCCACAGCATCACTCAGCGCCACTGAAGGCCACAGCATCACTCAGCGCCACTGAAGGCCACAGCATCACTCAGCACCACTGAAGGCCACAGCATCACTCAGCACCACTGAAGGCCACAGCATCACTCAGCACCACTGAAGGCCACAGCATCACTCTGTGCAACCATTCAACAACAACTGGTTCTAATATGTTCTCTCAATGTGTCAAGCTTTATTACAAATGTCACAAAAATATGTTAATATTTCACTTCTGTTCTTGGATTTTCATCACAATAAAATACACTGAACATAATCTTCCCAAAAGTTATTTACAAAAGTTTAAGCTATTGCCATTATAAATTACAATAACTTTTATTTAAGTATTAATTATTAAAATAAAACATTGTTGCTTGTAATATTAATACATCTAAGTCATGTAAATACAACACATATTGCATTACAAATGCTATAGGTGTCACGTTTGCGAAAGTTAAAACTATTGGCATTGTAAATGACAAAGCTATTAATTTCGCTATTTTCAAAACCAACACATAAATAAAAAATTTGTCATTTACAATACCAATAGCTCAAACTTTCCTAATGCGAGACCTATTGCATTGCAAATGCTTGTTCTTTTACTCTTCCTCCAGTTGTGCGTTCAGTTCCATCCTCCCTCCTGTATTGTCCACCCCTCCTCCTGTATTGTCCACCCCTATCTGCCATAAGAAAAAAAAAAAGAGGTATGACATATGGCCAGTGCCGGCGGCATGATAGCCTTTTTTTTCCTTTTCTTTTAACTCCACTTCTATGTTAATCTGGCCACACTAATTCATAGCAGAACCAACAAGCATTGGCATGCTCAATAGGTCTCGCTTTTGGGACCCTATAAGTATTTAGTCATGCAGCAGGTCCCAAAGGCAAGACCTATTGGCTATGCCAATGCTTATTTTAAACGTCCAGAGTGTCTCTAAATATCACGTGAAGTGTTTGTATGCAACTATGGGGGAAAAAGTAAAAGTTTATTTAAAATAAATGAATAATTATATCTCACAATTGTACTCTTAATGGCACCTGTATGGCAGCCAGTAGTTAGAAGTGACTGAAGTAGAAGTGCGTAATAGCAAGCTGGTGGCCGGCAAGGTAGCACTTTTGAAGCAACTACTAAACGTCTAGCCAGACTAGCGCATGCGTTAGCACTAGCGAGACCTAAAAAGGAAACCATCGTCCTCTGAGAATGAAAGTAAGGGAAAGTGGTGTTTAGACTTTGAATAATTTGTTCATTGCCACAAGTCAGCTTGTCAGCTACGACTGGCATATTTAATTCCCAGACCACATACACTTTAAAGATACTGGTCGTGGTCATTCCATCTTCCATCCTAAGGGAAGCCTAATTGCATGAGGCAGTCTCTTTTGGTGAGATGTTTAGACATGTTTACCACCCTCCCTTTTGATTCCGCTGAGTTGCTAAGCACGAGGTACAGTTTCCTCGTGTGCTTTACCTGAAATGCTTTCCTTTGAAGTCCAACAGAACCTTATAACAAGCATTGGCATTGCCAATAGGTCTCGCTTGTGGGACCTTATAAGTATTTAGTTTTGCAGCACAATATCCTTGTTGCATAATCGGATATTGTGCTGCAAAACTAAATACTTATAAGGTCCCACAAGCGAGACCTATTGGCAATGCCAATGCTTGTTAATGTTCCTTCTCCAAGTCTTAAGTGTTGCAGTGTGTTTTTTCTATCCAACTTCTTGGTGCAAGGGTCGGCTTGCTTTTTCCTCTACATGTGTGTCCGATCTGACTGCCAGAGTGCTGTTGGGGTTATTAAAGGTTAAATCACTGTTTTCAAATGTGAGGCAGAGCAAGTAACTCTTTGTTGCTCTGCACTTTTCCTGGATCCTGTTCTTCCAGCAGCAGCATCTCTGGAGGAGTCCGTATGCCATGTACTCTTTTCAGTCTTTTCCCCTCGCCAGTGTGCGCACAGCTCGGCAGACAGACACGCGGGCTTGAATCAGCGCAGGAGTGCTGCCACTATGTGTAACCCTGCAGGCTGCAGCTGTAGCGAGGTTTCTCCCGTGTGCCCATTTTTGTAAGATAGCAGCATTTTTGTTCCCTCACAAAACAGCTTTCATATAGCGTTTAAAACGTGGGTCTGCTGTCAGTGGAAGCTGTGCAGAGGTGCGCCGTGCGCTCTATCAGGCTTGTAATTAAAGCTGAATGCAAGAGACCTGGATGCGAAATACCCCTGTGCCTGCCCCCAGCTTTAGTTCTTTATTGAAAAGGACTACGTTTAAAGTCGCATTGTCTGAAGTACTGTTTCTTGTGAACGGCATTATGATTTGTGTACTAGTGTTATTTTTGGGTGGAGGCAGCAAATGCTTGGCGATGGAGGGCAGGAAAGTTAGAGAAAGAGGGGTGAGGGGTGGCGAGGCCTGGCAGGGAACAGATGGCCTGGGAGCGCTTAGAAGCCAAAAGTCAGCTGGGGACCGGGTGATTAGTAAATAACAATAAACCGAGTCAGCTTCATCACTCTTACGAAAATGACGACAGTTCATTTAATGTATAGAACTTTTTACTGTCTGCGTTTATTTCAGCTAGCGCAATAGGCTGCACTCGGGGGGCAGGAAGAAAATCGCCAAGTTTATAGTCTCACTTGGGTGCCTAGAAAATTTTAGGAGAGAATGTAAATCATGCGATAAACACGATGTAGAAATATGAAAAGGCCTTTTCTTTCACCTTACTGCATCAAGGTACGTAATTGAGAGACATTAATTGAATGTGATAGTTTTTTAAAATGAGTTGGACACATTCATTGCTCTCACTCTGAGAACAAATCAAGAGGCACGTCAGTTGTTTTGTGCATCCAGTATGTAGCCTAGATTCTTATTATACCTGGAGCAACATTATATTCTATTAAATTAACACAAAAGAGGATTTTGGGCAGCTCACTTACTGAACAAATGTATTTGAAGGTGCTTTTATATGTGATCATGCTGAAAAGACGCCATGAAATGAAATTTTTGCATAGAATCCAGTGCCGAGATTGGGGGAAAAAAGTTTTTTGCACACCCATAAATTAGTAGTCAAGATGTGGAAGAGGAAGGGAGTCAAGTCCCGTAAGGCGGATATTGAAAACGGAGTCTGATGGTTGGCTTATACATTTATTTAAAAAAATATATCCTGCAAAGAAATTGGCAACAGGGACACATGTGACAGTAAACCTGTTGTGTCTTACTAAATTGGCCACAAAGAGGTTGCATTTTAAAATATCTTACAGAGTTAAGACACCTGCTGCAGATAGGTGTCCCCAGCAATTCGGACGGGATTGTAATAGCAGTAGGATATATCTAGAATACCCATGGGTTAGGGCCAAGTCGGTGGTTACCGGGCATATCTGTGGTTAATACTAATGCTTTATATTGGTGTCTGGAGGTCTAAGACACTATTTCATTCTAACTAAATAAGATATTCTTTTCTTAAAAGTATGTATTAATTTTGGTCATAACGCAGAGTGATAGTCACTTAATGGCTGATGAAGTTGGACCATGTCTCAAAAGCATGTGGAGCCATCCAGTCTCCCAGTTAAGGATTTCACCCATGTTTATTGTCTAAAGCGGTGTTTCCTTATGTTATGCAGTCATGAATGTTGCATTCCTGAACCCCACTATAATCCTCACAAATGCACCTTAATTTCAAGTAAACTCATTAAATTGAGAGTATTTAATGGCCACACCAATGCCTCCAGTATAGCAAAGGGGTTGAATTTAACAGAGTAGAGCAAAAGTATTGTGTTTATATAGTATAGTATTGTATTGTAGTATTTGTAAAACATCTCATACCCCTCAAGAGGCCCCTAAATCCTTTCTTGGCCGATGAATAACTTAGTAATGATGCATATTAGGTAGAATATTCGTTTATAGTGTAGCCTGTGTATAGTGTGTTTAGTGATGCGCATGATATTTGAAGGTGTGACCCAATCGTGTTGCAGTTACCTTTTAGTAGTGCTTATGTCTGGAAGTTAATATGAAAGAAATATAGGATCTCAGTTTGCATATATGTCCCTTTACATCTTATTACTGCACTTGACGGAGTACGTTAGGTTGCAGCAAGGTTTTATGCTTGTAGTTTTAGATGGTTGTTGATTATATTTTTTATGATGGAGACTAGATGGGATTGTCAGAAGTCCCAACATGACACTTTCAACACCACAGTTCTCCTGATCTTATTGCTGTAGGTGGACACAGCAACCATAAGTTAGAGTTGGCTGCATAAGATCGACAAACTGAACAGCTACCTGGGAGCAGCTCATTTGTGTCAGGAGGATATAGCCAAGCTTTAATTTCAGGACAGAGAAAATTTACACCAATGCGGAAGCTACTGAAATTAGGTAACTAATGTGGTTAGAACCTTTCTACCATGGTATTTACACTGCTGGGCCCTAAAATATTCCACTGTTCGAGTGTAGAGACCTCTAGAGGTAACGGAGCGGTTGTCAAGTGAATGTAACGATGTTTGCCTTTTTAATGGACACTAAGATGCCAATGTGAATCAAAAAATCTTATTTTAGCATCTATAGCTTATGCATTGCAGTCACTTGCAATTTGATTTGACGCATGTTTTTGGTGCACAAAGCTTTGGCTGCGGTTCACAGAGATCATTCATTGCCACACACAGAGGAACAAAATTAGAGGGAACATGCTGAGTTTTTCTTTAAACCCTGCCTGTAGAGGGGAAAGTATCTTCCGTTCCTCCATCCAAGTTTGTAACCTAAGCAGCAATACATGCGCAAACATGTTTTGCGTGATGTCTATGAGGCTGATCGGCCTATAATTGGTTTGTAATAGCGGTGAACCTTTTTTGTAAATGGGGATTATTTCGGCACCAGCCCAACTAAAGGAATCTTCATGCCTTGGAATATGGCATTAAATAGCACCCAGAGGTATGGTGCCCATACAGATGGTTCACTGCGAAAAAGATCCCCAGGAATTTTGTCTAGTCCAGGTGCTTTACCTGGAGCTATTTTAGCGAGGGCTCCCATAATCTCATTTAAGATTATACTTGTGCTAGAGCTATGGTCATAGTGTTCATTGGTTTCCCCTATGTTGACAGAATAGTCAGTCCCCGCAGAACATCCCTCATTTATCTCATCATTCAACATATCTCCCTTAGAGTAGAGAGATTCAAAATGGTCCCGCCAGACCTCTTCTTTCAAGTTCGACTCTACCGGTGATTTAGCACCAGAGCTACCTGTGTTGACAACTTTCCAGAAGGTCCTCATGTCCCTAGCTCCCAAGGAGCTTCTCAAAACATCCCACATATCCATTTCCCACCCTTTTTTTTACTTCAGTAATTTCCATCTTATAGGCCATTATAGCAGTTTTAATTAACGGGCGTTCATTGGCCTTGATGGACAGTACCAGCGATCTTTTGGCATTACGGCAATGATCATTATACCAGGGGTGGGGGGTTTCCTACTTAGCCGATTTTGTTTTTTGGGGATAGAAGAAGTCTAGTGTGACTTCTCTTAACCTGCCATGGTTCATTATAACCATCTCGGAGTCTATACTACCCCGTGGTGAGTTATTGAGTTAGATGCTGTCAGAAGCACCGGGATCAGGGCTTCATATAAGGAGCTGAGTTTATCTTGTGATAGTCTGATGTCAGACCATCGCACTCTTCTGCTACAATTTGAAAATGTCAACCTAGCATCAATAGGATTATCTATATTAAGGACACTCCCAGGTTTGAGCTCTTTTAGTTCAAGTACTAACGCATAATGGTCACTGTCTAGCAGTGGAATAACCTTAAAATCAATTAGCCAGTCCCAGGATTTGGAGTCGATTAAAATATAGTCTAATCGAGAACCATGCTCATTTCTATGGAAGGTATAACTACTCGATGTAAAAGACAAAGTTCTACTATTGCAAGCTCTTAGGGAGTGTTTCAAAGCAAGGCAGTTCATCTGGATCACCAGGGGGGACCATTTTTTAACTGGTGGGCACCTGGTCTCCGGGATTGCTCAAAATGTATCCTCATCGTATAAGCTATCCTGGAGCATTCCCTCTAGTGGCTCAAACTGACAATTGAAATCCCCATCTAAGATCACCATATGGTTGTCTGCAATGGTAGCTAAGAACGTAGTTAGTTCTTCCAGCGTTTTAGACTCCTTACCCTGGGCGGTTGGTCTGGAATTCACGTTTAAAAGAGCTACGGAAATCTTTGATGGAAACTGCAGTATAACACATAAAATATCGTTAGATCCCGTGTCAATCTGCTTGGCCGTACAACCTAAGTGAGCTCCCACCCATATAATAAGGCCTCCCGATGGTCTCCCTTTACCCCCTGGTGTTGCAGGAATACTGAAAGTGGCAAAACCCAATTTGGAAGCATCCCTTCTGGCCCATGTCTCCTGGAACATGCAGATCTCGTATTGGCTAATAAAGAGACCCCAATTTGGGTAATCTAACTTGTTATTCAGACCCGCAATGTTCCACGATAGAACCCTTGTCTTTGGGCAAATGGGGCATGGCTATATGAATTTTGTGCCGGTCAAGATATACCAAGATTTGACGGTGTTTCCGATGATTCTCCCCCAGCCCCCTGACATTCCACGTGAGTATCCGCAATTTCTCAGGAAGTGTCAAGTTAGCCATAGGCCCAGATAATACGAGGCAGACAGTCCTGCGACCTCAGAATAGATATTGCAGTGAGGGTGTAATCAAATTCCTGTTGAACATGCTGTGTGAAGACTTTAGTAAACATTTGAAAATCCCCTGCCCTCCCCCTCGCACTGAAGCATCCCAATCATGCCAGAACTACATTCCCCATCCCCCTCCAAAATGCCCAAAAACATTAATGATAGGCTGCGTGTATGATGCAGCAAAGGTCAATGGGGGAGCGTCCCTTAGGGGGAACCCCTAGGTATATGCACGGTGACTCCTCGTCCTTGGAGATACAAGAAGGTGGTACAGTTGATTCCAGAGGGGCAGAGGGGGCTCGGTGCTAAAATTATGTACACCCATTATTAAACTTAGCTGGTCTGCGACATTTGATGACAACTGCACAAGAGAAGGAGGTTAACACGGCCTGTAAGGTAGTGTATCCGAGCGGTTCTCAGTCCAACAATAATTAATTGCTCATCGTTCAGAGCGTGTCTTTCTCTTTGGTAGGTGATGTGGATCTCGGTGAGGCATTCAATGAAGTGGACAGTGAGTTGTTGCGCTTGAGACGTTTTAAGAATTCGTCCACTTGCTGCGGTTTGGTGAAGAAAGTCTGCTTCCCTTGATGTGTGACTCTGAGGCGTGCTGGATATAGGAGTGCATAGTCTATGTGGGCCAGTCGCAATTTTTGCCTGGCTGGCATGAATTTGCGCTGTTTCTCTTGCACCACAGCAGTAAAATCAGGGTAAATGGTGAACGTGGTGCCCTCGAAGTTCAGTTGTTTTTTTCACGGGCCACTCTGAATGCCACATCCCGATCCCTGTAATTCAATAGTCTGGCAATGATGGGATGCGGTGTGCTCCCAGGGGGTGGGCTAGGTCCTAGTGATCGGTGCGCACGTCCAACTATGAACTGGGATGAAAACTATTCGGCTCCAATGGTTGCCAACAATAGCCTCTCAATATAGTCCTCCATTTTCCCGGTGTTGGTGCTTTCCAGGATGCCAAGAACGCAAATATTATTAAGTCTGCTTCTGGCTTCTAAATCTTCGTTTTTCGCTGTGATCAATTTCAGGAGTTTATCCATTTGTGCCGCATGTGTCTGAAGTTGAGAGGATGTGTCTTCTACATCTGAGATGCGATGTCCTGCATCTTTGAGACGTTCTTCATTTCCATCTGGTTTGTGGACTATGGCGACTTTTTTCGAGTTGTCATGGCATCCATTTTCTCTGCTATGGCAAACCAGCACCCCCTGACCTCCAGGAGAATAACTTTCATGTCCTCACTCGGCGAGGTGTGAGAGTCCTGAGCAGGTTCGCCCCCAACTGCGTCCTGTTCTCCCTGATGCAAGCGGCCGCCCCTCTTGGACTCCAAGGTAAGTCATGGCTGCCTTGCTTCTGGCTTTCCCATGGCTGGTAGGTTATTGTGAATGGGTCTGTACTAGCGAGCGGCGCGCGTCTACAACACTTAGCTTCAGGCAGTAACTTTAGCTCGCAGCAGAAGGAATTGATACCGTTCGGAACCACCCGCGGTGCCGCGTCAGGCGGTCAGTATAATTTGCCAGGTATGGGCGTGTTCTGTGTGCCAACTCTGACCTAAAGATAGCAAGTAGTGTGAGGCAGCCGCTTGTCAGATGCTTGTCAGATCCCCTGATGCGTCCCAATCCGTTGTGAACGTGCCGCCCCACACAAGGCCAATGGGGAACGGCGCCGTTCCTAGTGGCTCAATTGGGGATCTCTGTATGCACCAGTAAGAATGTCCTCCATTATTGGGCCCAGCGTGTCTCCGGCCCCAGCAGTGATCAGCAAGCAGGATTTGTCTGTCACAGAGGCGCTGAGAGGCTGGTTCACCACTACCTGAGCATCACATTAGATTAGATGGTGCCACCGGTTTGCGGGCTGGAGTTCGCCGATAGGCCCTTGTAAGCGCGGCAGGCTGCCGGGGAGGGATCAGATGCAGCGCAGAAGCAGAGCAGTACAGCAGCAATTATTGTAAAACATAATGCGCTTCTAGGAAATTTAACTATGCGATGAGCGACGGGCAGTCTCGCCCGTCTGTCGTCCACTTTCTTTTTTTAGTGCCAGTAGTAAGGCCGAGTCGCCACGTGGGCGCCTCGGACCCCACGTAGTCTCAAGCGCTGATCTGCAGCTCTAGTCCACCCAAACAGGCACAGCGATGTCAGCAAGATGCAGGTACAGCAGGAAGAATCAGTTGCGTCTGAGATCTGCCCTGATGTTGCACTAAGCGGTCAGTTTAATTTGCCAGGCAGTCCGATTCAGTCCTAAAAGTGGTAAGTAGTGGGAGGCAGCCTTTTGTCAATGGTTTAACAGGGCCCCTGCTGCACCTCAAACCGTCATGGATGCGCTGACCCACAGGAGGCCAAAGGGGATCAGCACCGCTCGTAGCGTCTCAAGCGGGGACCGCTATATACACCAGTGGGAATAGTCTCGGTGATGGAGCTTAGTGTGGCCAGCAGGCAGGTTTTGTATGAGATGGAGGTGCTGAGGAGAAGAAAGGGGGCCTATGCCCAGCGGCGGGTGTCCAAGGCTTCCCCGCGCGGAAGTCACGGGACAGCAACAGTCCTTAAGACGAGCCCCAAGCAAGCAGCCGCAGCGTCGCTAAGGCCAGCTTCACTGTTTGCCGATCTCAACAGATGCTCAGATGGCGCAACAGGCTCGCAGGTTGCAGTCGGCTGGTGGGCTGTTATGATCGCAGCAAGCCTCCGGCAGGATCAGACACAAAGCGGAACCACGGCAATTAGTGTAAAACGGAATACGCTGTTAAGGGATGTATTTATGTGGGGAGCGATGACTAGTCTCACCTGTCTCTGTCGCTCACTTTCTTCTTTGCCGCCAGCAATGAGGCCGAGTTGCCACGTGGGCACCTCTGCCCTCACGTAGTCTCCGACACCAGTCATCAGCTCTGGGCCAACCAGGCAGGCACAGCGGGGACAGCAGGAGGTAGACACCGCAGCGTCACGGAGCTTGCTAGACACTCCAAAGTCGAGGCGAAGTAGCAGAAAGCAGCAGTCACCTATTTGCCGCAGATATCATTCCAGGAGGATCAATTGGGCAGGATTAATGAGCGGATTTGGAAGCTGAGCTTCCGGAGCCTCACACTAGTGCCGCCATCTTGCTCGTGCGCCACCTAGCACCTTAACCCCCCCCCCCCCATAGAAATTGTTCTTCAGTACGTTTTCTTTGTTGTAAGTTGAATTAACAGGGGCCCACAAGCCAACGCCACAAACAGTGTTGCTCGCAGGAAGACCAACCCCATTAAACACTTATGCAACACATAACGGATTCCAGTGGAATCCCATAACATTCTAAAACCATGACATTGTTCATGACGTCCAGGGGTGAACTCCTGAGCAATGCTTAATGAACATACCAAAAGAAACACCCTACATCGCCATTCAACATACACATTTTGGCATAGGTATAGAGAATGAAAATTTGCTCACGATATCTTGGAAACGTTTGGTGTTGCTGTCTGGGTTTAGGCACGTCTATGCTTTTGGCCAACCTATTAACCAAAATCCGCATACAAGCCCTCCTTCTTGTAATACATTTTTGTGAGTTTAGAACAAAGAGTCTATTGGATTACGACTAGATTGTGCAACATTTGCTTTCTTGTGTTAGGCTGTGGATGAACTGTGGTGGCTGCTAGATGCAGTCCTGTGTGTACACTATACATTTTGTGATTAATACACTCCATTGCTGCTAAGCCCATAACTGAATGAAGCAAAATGAGATACCTAATTTAATAACATGTACAGAACGTTTCATATTTCAACAAATCCTCATCCAATAGATTTTAATTGAAACCTGCACTATATTTTGTTGAGAGTTCAAATAGAAGCTGACCTTGTCTTTTTCTGCTCACCCAGGGACCTCAGGATTCTTCATTAGGTGCCACTCTCATGATGGAGTCCGAACAGAACTTGGAAGGACAGACACAGGTACTGATTGCGACATTAAAAACTGATGCAGCACTCTTAGTGCAGCAGTGAGGCATCCAAACTCTGTTTTTGCTGACAAGTGTTTTATTTTACAGGTTACAGAAAATCCTCACACTGAATATGGTCTTACAGAAAATGTTGAGGTACCAAACTGTTAGTTATTTTGAGTCCTAACTATTCTATTAGACCCCTGATCTGAGTGCAGTAGCACAGATCTTTCCTCTTTCCTAAATTACTTCCCATTAACCTGCTCTTATCCCATTCCTATCAACTCATCATCTCATTGAGCATCTCTTGCCCTCATTTCTGTTTTCTTTGTCTCCACTTCAGTAGCTGCACATTAGTTCTCACAGTATTAGTTGTCTGTCTCAAAAAACATGCATCCTCCATAAATCAGCCCAGCTGATTAGGACGTCCGATAGTTCACGGTACCGCACACGCAATGTCTCTGTCCTAATATTTTCCCAACAGGTCATCTTCGAATTAACAAGTTAATGTAAGCAAATGTAGCTGCGTTTGTACCCAGAAATATCTGCACCATTAGTTTATGAACTACATGTTATGTTTTGTTCATTTTGAAGTAAATAGTTTATTTTCGGCAAAAGTAGTCCATCTAAATACATTTAGCAATGTTTTTACTCCAAAAACTCTCTAGGGTTCTTGATCACTTACAAAGAGTGTGCCGAATGAAGCAGCTAATTACAGAATTTGGGGTAGTGCTTGAAAAGGTGAAATGCCCTTACTCCCACAGCATCAACAGAACCTGTTCATAAATATGAAATATAATCCTCTTAAGTAGAAGCTAGACTGCACAGAACTCCTGCAGTGAGAGCACAACCGAATATAATTAAAGCTCCCTGGTTTTCGTTTTTACAGATTTTTTTGTTGTAAATAAAAATAACAAACAGTAACAGTGGTATTTCAGCATTTGGTATACAGTGCAGTTATGTAGAGTGTGCACATCAATTTCACACAATCCTGTGAGAGAATACATTAATTCAAGAGGGAAGGTAAACACTACTCAGTGTTGGCTCTGCTGCTAATTGTATTAGCTGTATATAGGATATCAACACATACAAGTAGCATCGAGGTTGCCTTCAGCTCTCTCCCAGATGTAAGGTCACAAGTCCAATCTGCGCCTCAATGCCTCAATGTGGTTCTCCAACATCAGTCGCTTTTGTTGCTAAGGAACTCTGATACAGGCCCCAGAAGCTTTTGGGACGGTTCTTGAGGTTAGCGGCATCAGTTTGCTGTATAACTCCGATTGTGTATTGCAATAAACCTTGTCTTTGGACCAATCGGCGACAGTGGGCGCAGGCCCACGAGCCCACCTCATCGCTACCCTACGCTTTGCTAGCAAGAGACCCATGTCTATCAATCAGCGCGCATCTTTATGTAGACGTTTCGTCTATCCCAATAATGCCACCAGTGGATCGCATGTCAGCGGCAATCCCGTAATATCACTCGGTGTGCGAAGGATTGATTCCCAGAATCTAGCGACCGCTGGACATGTTCAGGCGATATGCAAGAACCCAGCAGGACTAAATTTGCAACACACATTCTGCAGTGTCACGTAGACCATATCGACATAGCCTGTCAGGCGTGTAAAAAGTTTTGTAGAGGAACTTAAAATGTATAAGGTGATGCCTCCCATTTAATAAGAACTGTTTCGTGAACTTGCAGCAATATTTCCAGGTGACATAGTCTATTGCTACCCCCAGATCATTCTGCCATTCCAGTCTGGCTTTAGTGTAGTGATTCCTACAGTATTCTTTTGTTATACTGTAGATGTTGGAAACCATCTTACTGGGTGTGTCTGACCGTAATAGCAAAGATAAGGAGGTTACCTCTGGGGGCTCAAGCATTTCCTCAACCAGCATCTCACAGAGTGCGTGTCTCACTCTGTAGAAGTGAAACCACAAGAGCGTTGTGTGGTTATGGCCCTCTGCCTCAATCTCAGCTCATTCTTGTACTGTGTCATCAGAAAATACGTCCCCTATTGAAGTGATGCTGACTGATGCCAAAGCCCGTAACACCTCTTTTTCGCAGCATATCGTTAGCCAAGAGCACCATTCCACCAGAGTCAGGGGGGACTATAGGACAGTGCCCGCCTGTCGCTTTATCAGATCGTGCCATGCATGAATGACAGAGATAATAGAGTCCAAAGTACCTGATCGTCTGGACGGGGCATGAAACCGCAATAATGGGAGGGTGCAGCTGCAACGTTTTCAATCTGTAGGTGCGGAAAATCCAGCCTGCTCGTGCAACCAGTGATAGGCATGTGAGCTTTGTGCCACACGGTAATATATCTCTAAATCCGGGGTCCCAAGTCCTCCCATAGCGTAAGGTAGTGTAAGGATATCCCACTTAACACGTGAGTGTTTCCCTATCCAGGCCAATTTCAACCGTAATGAGCAAATAATTTTGAAGATACGAGTGGGAAGTACCATTGGAATATTCGGAAACAGAAATAGGAACCTAGGGAGCATGACCATCTTCACAAGGGATATGCGCCCCATAGGGACTATGGAAGTCTGATCCCTCTCTCCATATCGTTTTCTAATTTTGCAATTGCTTTACCATAGTTTTCGCTTAAAACCAGCTCAGAGTCTGTGTGTACTTGTACCCCTAGGTAGCGCACATGATCAGTGGTCCATATAAAAGGATATTCCAATTCAATAGGCTTCATGGCTGTGGTGAGTGGAAAAATAGTTGACTTGACCCAAGTTCATTTTGAGGCCTGAGAGGTCGCCTTATCTCACCACTTCGTCTAGAACTGGGGACAGGTTCGACTCTGGGTCTCTGATATACAGGAGGGTGTCATCCGCGTACGCTGATACTATGAGATTATACCCCTGGAAGTCGATTCCCCTTTGCCCATGGTACTCCCTTAGTGCACGGGCCAGAGGTTCAGCCACCAAAGCATATAACCGAGGCGATAATGGGCATCCTTGACGGTGCCCCTTGATATCGTAATGGGGGCAGTCACTATGTCACCAACTCTTATCCGGCTGTGGGGGAATTGCATAGGACCGCCACTAATTGCAGGAATACCTCTCTCACCACCAACCGCCTCAGCACTGCCTGGATGTACGGCCACTCCACAGAGTCAAAGGTCTTCTCTGCGTCGGGGAAGACCACAGCAGCCTTGGTTTGCGGTTTGATATGCTGTGTGGCCCCAAAAACAGTACGGAGATTATAAGACAAGTACGACCAGGTACAAACTTTGACTGTTCCCTGCCCACCATGAGCGGAACAAACCGGGCTAGTATGTTAGCTAGAATTTTTGCTAATAGCTTGGTGTCAACGTTAACAAGTGACAAAAGCTTATAATATGAGCATTCATTAGGTTGTTTATTCTGCTTTAGCATTGTAACGATCAAAGCTTCCCTCATTGAGGGTGGCATTCTCCCTTCCTCTCCCATTTCCTTGAATAGTGTGATAAGGTGTGGAATAAGCAAATCCTTGAAATCTTTATGAAAAGAAACTGTAAGGCCGGTCCGCCTTGGGGCACTGCCTGAGCGCATTGATTTGAGCACCTCAAGTATCTCGCCAGCGTCTAATGGTCTCATTGAATATTCCCTATGGTCATCGGCCAGACACGGCAGGTAGTTCTGGATCGCTGCCTCTTCCACATTTGCTCTAGATCTGTACAGATCTGACTAATACTGGTTAAATCTGTCTGCTATTGTTTATGGGTCTCAACAGTTCACCCCCCTCTGTCCTCAGCTCAGCCAGACATCCTAAATCTCTCCTAAATCTCTCCTATCTCAGCAATGCCGCTAAGACTGAACCTGGCCTTTCCCCTTCCCCATATGATTTGGCTACTGCATATTTCCCCATTTGCTAAATCTCGCTGTCTGCTATCTCATGATATTCTTCCAGTGTGGTTTTCAATTCATCCATTACCTGGGAATCCTCTCCCGCCAAGGACTCTCGCTCGAAGTCCCTCAATCGGCTCTCCAGGCTAGTCTGCTTCCCTCTAATAGAACAGAGGACCCCGGAGTGTTTGGACATAGCTATCCCCCATATGTTAAAATGAAGGCCTCCCACACTGTAGAAAATAAGCTGACAGAGCCAATATTGATGTCAAAGAAGCTTTCTATGGCCTCGGCCATTTCAGACTTCAACACGCTATCTAGCAATGAGTATGGCGGGAACCACCAAGTAAAAGGGTCAGGTCTTCTCTGTGGGCACTAGATGTCCAGCATTATTGGGGAGTGGTCCGAGAGAGAACGGGTATGGGTCACACAGGCTCTAATCTAGGGGTACATATTTCTAGAAACAAACCAGTAGTCCATTCTGGTGTGGAGGTCATGTGGAGCAGAAAAATGGGTAAAACCACCATCAGTCGGTGCTCGTGTCCGCAATACGTCTTGCGTGTTTAGCTGGATTGCTGCATCCACAATGGCTTTGGCCGCAGCATGCCGACAAGGGCCTCCAGAGCGATCTAATGCCGGATGGAGCACACAATTTAGATCGCCTCCCCATATTTGCAGAAGAGAAGAAACATTTTTCAAGTGCCCAAACAATTCCTGATAAAACTTTGGGTTGTCAAAATTAGGTCTGTAGAGAAAAATGGGTAAACCCACCATCAGTCGTGCCTGTGTACGCAATCTGTCTTACATGTTTAGCTGGATTGCCGCATCCACAATGCCTTTGGCCGCAGCCGAAGGGTGCCGACAAGGGCCTCCAGAGCGATCTAATGCCGGATCGAGCACACAATTAAGATCCCCTCCCCATATTTGCGGAAGAGAAGAAACCTTTTTCAAGCGCCCAAACAATTCCTGATAAAAATGTGGGTTGTCAAAGTTAGGTCCGTAGATATTAGTTGTAATCAGGTCTACTCCCCTTTCCCTGCATCTAGAGATAGCAAACCTACCCTCTGGGTCTGTTTCGAGCGCTTCCAGTTTTATCCCTGACTTAGGGTTAACCCATGTGAGCACTCCCCAGGGTTGTGTGGTGATCCGTGCCGCATGAAAGACCCATGTAGCCGCCTGCAGTTAAGCATGTTACTGTCTGCGGGTAGATGAGACTCCTGTAGCAAAGCGACATCAATCTCATGCCTTGCGAGATAAGCCAGCACCTTTCGCTGTGTTCTACTGTCGTTTAGGCCCCTGACATTTCATGTCAGTAGGCAAACCCTATTGCACGGTCTCTGTGTCATTCCAAACTGCACTAACTAGTTCAGCGCTGTCAGTGTCGTTCAGGTACCTCCACCAAGCTCCAATGCCAAGGAGCACTGTATGAGTGTTATGCAAGTATTGTATATACACTACCACTGTAAAATTAGAAATAAATCTCCCCACAATTCCCCCCCAACCTACCCAGAATATGCAAACCCCAACAAAACAAAAACTGAATTAACTTCCCTCCCCCACAGTTTGAAACTAGTTCAGCAGTGCTTACAGCATCCAATAGAGAATTTTTCCTGGCAAACCGCCATACAGTGGGTAACACGCAGAGGCGGATGTTACCTGCCCACCACTTGGATAAACACCTAACAAAACAATACAAAGTTGTAGCCTTCTGCACATCATTTAACCCGTCCCCGGGCGACCAGTAGGCTGGGTACAAATGCAAATTTAGGTAGTGCCACAATAGCTGTCTCGGGTGCGCCCCAGCCAGTTTGAATTAAACCAACTGCAAGTAGTGACTGTGCTAATGTTCAATGTCTGTCACATTTCACACTTAACCTAGCTCCACATAAGTCTATGGAGTAATCTCCTTCGGTATTAGGCAGCGGGCATCTACATGCCCCCTCAATTGTACATCAACCAGCAGACTGAGTTCAGCATACCTGTACATTCAAGTTTGTGAGTCTAGTGAGTCATTCCTTCTCCTCCAGGTCGCCACCAACCGCTTCCGCCAACTCCTTAGTGCCCCTCACTTTTCGCCGGCCTTGGCATATTCTTTAATTGCCCTCTATAATGCTTGACGGTCAGTAAAGATTTTAATTGTTCATCCATGTTGACCCTCAGTCTGGCCAGGTACAACATTGCGTACTCCAGGTTATTTTCATGTAGGGGCAGCTTCAGGGGAGCGAACTGGCTCCTCGCTTCTTGCAAACTCATGGTGAAATCTGTAAAGCGGGAGATCATGGAGCCCTCCAATCGCAAGTCGCGTTTCTCTTTTGCTTGTCTCAACGCAGCATAACAGATCTCTGTAGTTCAATAATTTGGCTATTACAGGCCGTGGAGGAGGGCCAGGTGGGGCTTGGGGCCCGGAGAGCAGTGGGCACTTTCGACTACAAACATATCTGATAAGGTATCCTGGCTCAGGAGTGACACCAACAGCTGTTCCGCTAACACTTTCATATTGCCCATGGTCGTTGATTTAGGAAGACCCGTAATGCGGATATTGCATCTTCTCGATGTGGCCTCCAAATCTTCTGCCTTTTCTTGTAGCTTTACCATCTGCTTCTGGACATTGTCTGTGTTCATCTGTGCTTCTTCCACCTCAGTCACTCATCTCTCCGCCATGTCCAGACCCTCAGTATGTTAGTCCAATCTTTCCAACATATGATCCATCCGGTAGGCCAGCGAGTCGATCTTGCCATCAATAGTAGACAGGCTTTTCCGCATGGCCCCCAAGTTCTGGCGTATGTCACCTTCAGCCTCCCCAGGTTGTCGCTTTGCTCTTCAGTAGATCTCTCTGCGCTTGCCTCTTTCTGTCTGGACGTTCGCTGCTCAAACTGCAGCTTGGGCTGGGTTTTATCCACTTTGCCCATCGTTCGTGGGAGGTCAAGGTCCAATGCTGCCACCAAGGGACACTCAATTCCCTGTTTCTCATTTCACAGCGACGGGGGGCTCCAAGAGTATCCCGCTTTCACACTTTGCAGATTTCGGAGTCAAGTGGGGAGTCTCTCAGGCAGTTCACATCTGCAGAATGGCGCAGCCGTTGCTCAGGCAGGCAGGCATGAGGGTGGGAGGGGGTGGTCTCAAACTCAGGGGCACAGCTCAAACAGCACTCCCGACAGCCGTTCAGTGAGAGAATTAGGGGGGGGGGTCTTCCATCATATTTTCTGTGGACCAATCTGCAATTTCTAGGCCCCCCCCCCTCCTCTACAAGCTTCGGCACGCCTGCGCCCACTGTCCGCCGTATGCCCTGTGATATATTAGCTTACCGACCCCTGTTTTGCAGCCAGGCTCACCTCGCCTTTTACCGTCAAGTGAAGAGCGCCATAATCACTGCCAGCTCGCTGGTTCCTCAGAAGTTGGTTAAGGTGAGGCCAATCTTCAGACTTCTACTTCTTACAGCTGGTACCAGGCTGCCATCGGCCGAATAAGTAGTATGAGGCGAGTCTCAGTACACACCTCGGGCTGCTTCCCGCAGTCCGCTATCTGTTCGGGGCAGGCTGCTTTCAGTGTTCAGCCACATTGTGGCCAGGGCTCTCCCACCTTTCGTCTGCGAGCTGTCTCCGTCTCAGGGCACCGATCCACTTTGTGCTCACCAAACAAGGCCTCACCACTCCATGCAGGCCTCTCGTTGCCGCGCAGTCCGATTTGCGGCTGGGCGGCCCCCACCTGCTCCAGTGATGGTCCTCCGGACAGGGTGCACACGCCATCTCCCAGGCGAGGGCAGTTCAGGCTTCCGTCTCCTGGGATGTCGCTATCTGCACTGCGGCATCTTCAGCCACAGCCAGGCCACGGGTCTCGACGCCTCCAGGCCCCAGATGGTCTCATTCCCTCTGTCTCCCAGTCTCACATTTAGGCGCAATGAGCACACCGCAAGGTAGAACTCATCTAACGCATCACAGATCTGTAACCGGTGCAGTTATTGTCGCAACGGTGATAGCGGATTCCTTTCGGATATTCAGATAGCGTATGGAGCTACCTTAAGTTGCAGCCATCTTAAGTCTAGGCGAGCTCCGCCTCCATTTTATTGATTTTTACAGATAAATACAGACACAAAAAATATTTTTTTGTCTGTTTATTTTTAAATGTGGTTAAAAACAGAAATTTGATTAATTTTAGTGATTCTAAAGGTTATCAGTCATGACCGCTTGGCCAATAGCTGTGCGGATTGACAGGTAAGGGGTTAAATAAAGAAGAGATTTCTAATAAAGAGGCTTAAACAGTAGATACGCACAACCTTGATACTAAAATGTTCATGTTTTCATATATGTGCGTTGATTTATCATCTGTGGATATTCATATAATTGACAACAATCGGAGAGTCAAGCATGAATGCACATTTATCAGGTACATAAATGTGGAAATATACTAGTTTCAATTTCATTTTTTCACAAAACCCAAAATAATTATGGATAAATAGATAACATTAGTAAAAAAATATGGATAAATACAGTCGGAAATGTAAAAAAATAAAAGAAATACCGTAAAACCGGGAGCACTAAATATAATGCAGTCAAATTCCATAATGCAGCTTCTTCTTGCTGTTTTGCAGGGGTAAAAAAAACTTAAAACTGAACTGTACAGCTCTTACAATTCACATGCAACTGCATTCCCAATCGCTGAACTAAGGAGCTATTGTGAGGATTCTCCTCCATCTCTTACTTATGTACAAATAAATGGATGTAGATTTACCAAGTACGTTGAGGAATTCGATCTATGTTTACACCATTAACATGTTTCAGACATTTATACCAGTTAAGTGTCCTGTGTGCTGCACACTCCTTTGCAAAAGGAATCCACATTATCCCTTAACTTTGCTGGCATTATTTAAAGTGATCTGGATGATAACAAATTAGTTTCTTATTAGAACTCTACTGATACAATCTTTTTTTTTTTTTTTTAAATTACAGTTGTCTTGAGGGCTTTCTAACATAGTAGCCCTCCCCTCAAATGACACTTCAGCGTGAGGGGCTCTTTAATATGGAGCTCACGAACCATTTGTCCATTATGTAGGTTGTTCTGTTTGAAATTGTTGCTACTAGAAGCAACGGTAGAACTCCATTTTCATATGAAGGTTTGGCCTAGAGAGGACTTTAGCTGAATCAGCAGCCTGGTGTTTTCACAAAAGTTCTTAATAAAAGTACATACAATGACTTTATAGTCTAGCCTCTTCATCCAATGTCGGTTGAAGTGTCATTCACTTGTTGCTTCCACCCACCACAGGGGTCTACCTGGGGCAGTGGGGCAGTGGGCCAGCCTTCCTCAGTCATTGCCTCTCTTGAACTCTGAGTTATGGTATTTTGCATGATCACATGTGCAGAGCCAACTAAAAGAAGTCTAGGCAAAGGCTGTTGTACATGGGCTACAAACCTGCTCCTTTTTAGGTTTTGCCTGCACAGTGTTTTGTTTGAGAAATCTCTTATAACGAAAAAAAATAACTTTAAAGGGGCTTAGAGCCCACCCATTACTTACCTTTACTTACTATTGGTTGGCTCCCATGTCCTACACACTTCTGGTGTTCCTGTTGGCCAGCGGCTCCTCCTGGTCTCCAGCTTCCTCAGAGCTTCGGAATCTTAGTACATGCCCCGGAGATTGGACCAAGTACTACTTCCTGTTGCTAGTGCCCTTCCAGTAGCTGCAGGTACTCCTTTTTTTCTTACTTTTCCGCATGCACTCTTGGGACGTACATGCGTCCACAGTCCTCTCCTTCACCCCCCTCCCTGTGGTTTCACCCAAACCTCCCCTCCCACTCCATTTCACTACAAAGGTTTTCAAGCACTTAACATCACCAAAGTGGATTTGAGATCGAGGGAGAGTCTCCTATCCCCCAAAATTGACACAGTACAATAAAATACGATGTCTAATAATCCTAGAATAAGAAGCCTTTTGTAAACAGGAAAGAACCATTCGGGCTATTATCAAACGCAACTGGCCAATCATCTTAACTGATGGAAATTGGCCCCAGTTTTACCATCTCAGCCTATCATTACTCATAGGAAGGGCTCTTCCATGAGTACTCAAATTGTTAAGACCTTTCCCGAATCAGCTACAGTTGCTAAATGGCTACAGCCGAAGCAGGTTTTTTTTTCCTGCATTGCATGTCGATTCGGGGTCAACACTACTTCTTACGTCACTCGTTTTAGCCCAGAAAAAATTGCAATTAAAGGCCATTATAATTGCAAAACTGAATTTGCGGTTTACATACTGACGTGTACCTTTGGGCTTAAATATGTGGGAAGTACTAAGCTACAGGTGCACATCAGAATACTGCAACATTTAAGGGCTATTGTAATAACAATTCAACATATCCAGTTGCCCGGCATTTTAAAACTACACATAACAATGATGTGAATTGTTTGAAGTATTTTGTAGTGTCAGCTATCCCTAAACTCCGACGAGGAGGAAACAGGGAAAAATTATTGAGAACATTAGAATCGAAAATGATTATGGAGTTAGACCGTAAGATTCCTAACGGTCTAAACAATACGGAGGATCTATATCATTTTTTGTAGATAGCCCTGTGTATGGTTCTTGGAGATAGTCTTATCACCAACAATGCATTTCATATGAATTTATTTAATCTTGAATGAAAAGACTGCTGCTATATAAAATTTATACTTAAGATTTTAGTCCTTTTTAGCTTTGTTGAATTGGAATAATATCATATTACTGTATTTTTAATTATTATATATATATTTACACATATGTAAGAATAATTTGCACTGACACTTTATATAGACCCATTTGGGTCTTTGTAGCACTTTAGAATAATTGATGCACCTTTTTTATTGCGATTTTGCACATCTCTATCACATGATATATAGAAGTTCTATATAGGCATTTATGCCGGTAGAAAAATCTTTTGCAGATTGACTGTGATATTTATATCCGAAAGCAAACCGATATATCCATTGTTTAGTTTACATTTATGCATTTTTTCACAGCCTTTTTTCTTCTTTTGTGTACTGCGGTTTTTATACATATTTATTGAATGTTTCATGAATTCTATAGGCAGCACTTATAACATTAGAAGGTGAGAAGGTTTAAGCTTTATCCTAAGTGGAGATATATATATATATATATATATATATATATATATATATATATATATATATATATATATACACATGTGTTTGAACTTTTTTTATCTGAGGTTTTTATAGCTATCTAATATTTTATATGAATGACACATCATTGTTATAAATTACCATTGCATTTATACAGATATACATTTTTTCTTGAGATGGCAAAAATGTTAGAAAAACACTCGCTGGTGCTTTATATAACTAGTGTTTTGTTTAGGTCTATTAGTCACGTGGTTTGAGCACAACAACACAGGGTTTGCATTTAAATATGGCGAGTAATGTTTCTGATTTGATTCGTCAATTTCGAGGTTTTGGCTGAAAATAATTAACTTGCCTCTCAAAGTTGGGTCCGTGTTTCTGTTCGCCAGCCAGTTTGGAAGTGCAGAGACTTATATATATTTTTTAGGCACTGGGGTGATTACTTTGTTTTGCCAGAATCACAGTATGACGAGCTGACACAGAGACTCGAACCCTGTTCCAAAGTCAGCAGCTCGGGCCGTAATGTCACATCTTCTCCCACGGAGAAACCGTTCTTGCACCGTCCTAGCTGGGCTGGACGCTGGTGTTTTGTACCAATGCTGTTGCCTTTTCGGCTGCAGATTGGAATTTACGTCAACCATTGAATCTGTTTTTGTTTCTATTAATTATTTTAAATTGCATTTTTCTTATATCACCTTCTGTAATTGCGACTGCTCATGGCAGGATGGTTACATGTTTTTGTTTAAACCACTATCAAAATACCCATTAGCGGAACAATATCATGGCCCCGTTTGCATGATTTTCATAATTCTTTTTTGTGAGAAGCAGAGAAACATTTCTCCTAGTTGATGAGCCATGTCAATCCTCATTACTGGCAAGGTCCCCTGTAGGTATTTGAATTTAAACATAAACACCAAATGCACCTGACCAGGACAACGACAAATGACAGGTCTCCCACTCAAGAACTTGGAGCGTTCCATAAACCCCCTTAACAACAAGAACATTACCATACATTAACATTCAGCCTGATCAGCCAGACTGTTCATGAATATTATCCTAGGAATCACCTCAATTCTAAACCATTTATTCCTAACCTCACGGCGCAATTTACATTTACTGCAGCGCTCAGGGTGACACTCTGCGCAAATGTGCCTTGTCTGTAGAGGTAGTCTCTCTACTATGCCCACATACAATTCAGGGAGCATAACGCCACCAAAACCTGCTTTATTCCAGAAATCACCCCAATTCCAAATAATTTATTTCAGTTTCACTGCGCAATCCACATTCATGACAGCGCTTAGGTTGACACTATTCAGTCAGTTCAGTTCATAAAGCTTTATTCGGAACATAGAAAACATGTCCATAAAAGCACACACAGTTATAAATACAGAACATTTGATCAATTATAAAAACAGGAACACATGATACATAATTATCCAGAAGGGGATGGAATAAATAATTAAAAACACATACTTTTCCTAGCACCAATTGCCTTAAGCAGGAAAGTAGCCGTAAAAAAGCAGATGTCCGGGTGGTGCAAATTAAAAAGCAGTTTCATAGAGTCTTTGATTGTTCTTACTCCAAATCTTTTCAACATAGGCTTTAAGGAATTTTTCCGCCGTTCACCATACAGTTGACACGATAAGAGAAAGTGCATAGTGCTTTGCTCAGTATTATTATCACAAGCACAAGGTCCGGATGGGCGCATTTTTACATTAGGACACGCTACCAGATAATGTACTGTTCCCATCCTCATCCTGGTCAGCACAAACTGGTGCGAAACTCTTGTCACATGTGTTAAGTACGGATGGAGTCCAATAAAGTCATTCAGACTATTATACAACATACAGGTAGAGAGATTCGATTCCTCCAAAGCCCGCCTCTCTGCACAATAATTCAAAAAGGTGACTTTCAAATTGGACTTGGAAATTTCAGAGGCACAGTATCGATCATTGAACACATTAAATCTATCAATCGTATATTTGATCCAAGGGATCTTTAGATGCTGATCCAAAGTAAGGCAATCATTAATGATGGCTCTGTTCAGGGAGGTACCATCATTCAGCCATACCGAGCGCCACAATAATAGGGGTCTTAACATGATCATATCGTTCAAAAATTGGATCCCCAATTCCTTATGTACCAAGTTATTGGAGGTAGATTTGGGTAAGCACAGGAGCCTTTTCAGAAAATTATTCTCCTCTATCTGCAGACTCCCGGCTGGTGACACACCCCATACTCCGGCCCCATAGAGGGCCGCAGAAAGACATCTAGATTGGAAAATATTTAGCAGGTCTTTAATACGCCTATTCCCCAACTTCTTACACTATTCAGTCTTTACAAACGTGAACTGATTGTAGAGAAAGTCTCTCTACTATGCCCATATGCTAATCAGGGTACATAATGCCTCCAATTCTGTCCCGCGCCGCCGAAGCACGTCAGACGGAGATGACACTAGCAGCAAGCAAAACTTCGCACTGTAGAAGTTCGCTTGCTCCGCACGCCCTCCGAGGGAGCCACTGAGCCCTAAATTAAGAGTTATAGGTACAACTGATCCATAACACTACAGCGCACTTCTTGACGTCCTAAGTGTAATTACATACCCATGCAGTACACGTAATAGTGACTTGCCAATCCGGTCCTGAAGAAAGCCCTCTGACCCGACTTTGTACCCATAGGGCTGAAACTTGATGACCGCTCGACCACCCATTTCTTGACACAGGTGCTATAGATCAGTAGCCCTTCTATTCACGCACCGCAATTCTTTTTAATCTTGCCCCATCCCTGACTAAATAAATTTGAACCAGTGGCAAGGAGGCAATTTTAAGTTCACTCCGCTCTCACCCTCACCACTCCTGATCACCATCCCTGTTCACTACTGCGAATAACCAGTTTGTCTCCCTCCTAGTAGAGGAAAGCACAGATCAGACCCAATTATGCTTTTCACGTAAGAAACAAAAGTGGACAACCAAGATCTACCGCTACTACGAGTTATACGTGAATATAGGTTTTTACACTGGAAGAACCCCAGTTCCTGGTAAAAACAGGACAAGTGATCCATTCTCCCCTGATCAATTGGTATTTGGATTGCTACAGGATAGAGAAATAGCACACTCCTACCAGACAACTGATTAATACTGCTGTCTGCCCGTTTGTCTCGTTAAAACAAAACACCATGCAACTACAAGCAGAAATACGTGAAACTCAGTCGCCATATTTCTGAGAAAAAGTCCCAGTCTCCTAGGTCTGACACTGAGTAAAGCACTCACCCTTAATGTCAGGGCCCTGTAGGACTATGTCCCTTTTCAAACTGATTAATACTGCTGTCTGCCCGTTTGTCTCGTTAAAACAAAACACCATGCAACTACAAGCAGAAATACGTGAAACTCAGTCGCCATAATTCTGAGAAAAAGTCCCATTCTCCTAGGTCTGACACTGAGTAAAGCACTCACCCTTAATGTCAGGGCCCTGTAGGACTATGTCCCTTTTCCAGGCAGGTGTTAAACTACTGTCTCAGTCTAAAGATCAGTGACTTTGGCTGTGCTAATGGCACTTGCATATCACAACACTCCCTGCTGTTACCTACATGGGATTATGCATGCACCTTTTGTTTCTCTTCATTTGTCTACTCTACTTTCCTAAGAGGGAAACACAAGGAAGTAGCCAGGTGAGGTACTTTTTACTAATGATACCTGTGGCGATTCACAGAAAAATGCATCCAATCCACACCAAGGAAGTAACGTGCAGAATAAATTGGGCCCAGTAGTTATTGAGAATCTGCAAAACTTGCTGGACCTCACAACAGCGGTGGGTCTGGTTCCCAAAACAATATGCTAAATGCCAGTGTCTCTCTGGGTTAAATGTTGAGGTCGATTTGCACCCTGCTGTAGTTTTCTGCCCATGGCCAGCACAGAAGTTGACTTCTCACTCACTCAGAGCACCCTAACGCCAACACTACATGCGAGTAAACATGCAGTGCACATTCGTGTTTTCTTTCATTCAATGCAATGCCGGGACTGGCTCTTTAGCCTCCAAGTAGGTTTATTTGTAATAAGAATTCTATCAGTGTCCCAGGTTCCTAAATCCTAAAAGTCGTGTATACACAAATAGAATTAGTATAGCCACACTTTGTGGCCAAGCATTTTAGAGATTCAACCATTATTGTCTTTGAGGTTTTCTTGGGAAACCACTCCATATTTGGCTCCTCACAGTACGTCTACTACACTGTAAAGGCCATCTAATTACAATATACACATATATCAATCTTTAAAAGCCCAAGCTGCAGGACAGTGGTTAGTTTTTTATTCTGTACATTGCATACAATTTTATTTCTTCTTTTTTGATTGTTATATGATCCCTGTCAGTATTGTATTGGAAATCCCCTAGAAACACAGGAGAAAACATCTGTTATGTTCATGTTGCATGCTAATAGCTGTGGACCATGTAAGACTGGCTAATGCACATAGGGTTCACGTACTGTACTCCAGCGTTGCTGTACTTGGTGAGTGTGCCATTAAAACTAGGTTCCGCACTTGGGTGAACACGGCAGACCCCCATCAAATAGAGTTTCAACCTTTGCCAGACTAAATTACCAGCCATCTAATCACATTTTAAGATACTTCAAAGACCCGGACATGTGTCTTAAGTAGAACTTTATATGCAATAATCTGTATTCATTTTTAGGTTTAGATTGCACTGCACTTGTGTTGTGTATGCGAAATCTCTTGTAATGGGATTTTCTTTTTACAAGGAGCTTAGACCCCACCCATTACTTACCTTACCTTTACTAAACATTGGTTGGTCCTATGTCACTCTTATTTCCTGTCTTCCAATTGATCAGCGGCTCCTTCTAACCTCCGGCTACCTCCTGGGCTTTGGAGGCTTAATCCATCCCATGGAGCATAGACCAAGTACTGCTTCCTGTTGCCAGTGCCCTACTACTAGCTGCAAGTACTCTTTATTTATTTTTTATTTTCTATATAAGAGTGCATGCACCTGCAATCTACCCTCCCCCCCCCCTCCCCCGCTCCCTGTGGTTTCACCCAAAACCTTCCCCCTTCACTAAAATCAATGTGAATGTATTGAAGCACTTTATATGAGCACGTTACATTACACAAGAACACATTTGTTTTAGTTTTTTTAGGCACTAGGGAGATTACTTTATTTGCCCAGAATTACAGCATGTTGAGCTGACTCCAATAATTTAACCTGGTTCCCCAGTTCCAAAGTTGGCAGTTCTGGCCATTATGCCACATCCTCTCCGACAGAGATACCGTCCTTACACCCTCGGTCTGGGTGCTGGTATTTTGTACAAATGATGTTGCCTTTTCAGCGGTGGATAGGAAGTTTACGTTTACCATTGTGTCTGTTGATGCAAATATTTTGGACGGTAATATTCTTCAGTTGTAAATTTATTTTTCTATGCACTGTCCTCTGTACCAAAGAAGTGATAAATTCATTGCTGCTGCAGAATGCTTCTTCTGTTTACGTGATGTCAAGAAGCAATTTTGAATGGAGCCGTACTCCTTCCTGTCCGATAGGGTGCTTCACTGCAGGTAACGTAACACAGTGTTCACTATTGTGAGGATTTCTATCTGGCTCCTACAGAAGTCAGTGGTTAATAAGCGTCATACCTGTTCACTAACGTTGTATACCGCTGTATCCCATGGCCTCATGCACTACAGTTAAGCTATTAGCACTTATATATGGTATTCTACTGTGAATATGACACCATAGTGCTTTTTTAATTTGGGCACCATTATTGTACTGTAATGGAAGTTCATTTTATCGGTTGTGTGGCCATTAACCCACATCCTCTCCCCTTTCACTTAAGGGACCTTTGGATTGCAATCTGTATATGATGCTGTAATCCTTCTAGTTCAAATGAATAATTAAAATAATAAAAAATGAATTTGTCTTATTAGCTCTTTCCCTTCAAACAGCGCTGGTTCTCCTCCTCATTTAAGGGGGCGGTATGTATGTACTCTCCTTTAAGAGATGTTATGGTATTCTCCCCTCCCCTTTCGTCTGTTTTGCAGTTTGATTTCCTTGCATCTCTCTTGTTTTAATTGACATTGATCAAAGGCTCACTTGAGTAGGAAATCTCATTACACTACTTCCCTCATCGCCCTTTTGGTCCAGATATTGGCATTCTCCTTTACTGTTGGGGTTGAAGGGAGGGGTCTACCAGTCCGCGCCAATGATCTCTCTATGGTACCCTGGCCAAGTTGCGTGGAGGTTCTGGTGGGCTTTGGCTTCCAGTCCGTGTCTGGGTCAAGCCTTTGCCTGTCCATAGAACAGTATGTGAGGGCGAGTAGGAACACAGTAGTGGTGTACGGTTTCTACCATGGTTTTGAACACTATACGAATACGGACAGCACAGGGCTGCTGCCTCGTCATGGATTATATAGCGTAGCTTGGTTATGTTGAGTTCTGGCTAGAGCGCTAATTGGGAAGATAGATTGATTAGTTAATAACCGATGCTTGTGCAACCTCAATGTCACAGGTTCATGCCCGAGTAGGCTAAGTTTTAATTCACTCATTCCGTGGTTGGTAAAATAAGTACCTTTCTGTTGGTAAATACCAACACAACGGCTCAGCGGAGTATTGTTTTGCACTCCAACGGTGGCGTTGATCAAGGAAAATCCATTTTCTCGTTGGTCGGGTCATTGGATTTATTTTTGCAGAAAAAATCCCTCCTCCCAAAGTTTGCATTAGAAATTGGACCTTTTTTCACAGTTGTACTCCCCAATGATTTTACCTTCCTCAGTCCTTGCTGCCCCCCTTTGGTTGCGTGAAAACATGTTAATACTGGGCGTTCCGGTTTGTACATTACCAAAATAGTCGAGCTCAATTGCAGTAACACTTGGAACATATAAATCTGTTTTGCCTCTTTAATAACAAAGTGAGCTCTGCGCCACCGTTTGCAGCACGTTAGGGGATTTTATGAAAGATAATGATAATCCGGTTCACTTCCTTTGTCACATACGGAAAAAAATAGAAACGAGCATTGGCAAAGAAAATAGGTTAGATTGGCTTTGTCGATGTTTTTAGACATGGTGTACCAAACTGCCGTGTAGCATGGCTAAAAAAACAGAGGGGGTGCCAGGACATCATATTACACTTTTTTTTTTTTTTTTTTACTTCTAAAAAATATTGTCAATGTCATTAGATCTCACATAGGCAATGCTTCTTTTGTTTGCTAGGTTTGAAACATTTTTATTTTGCAGCTTGCATATCTTTAAAAAAAAAAAAAAAAGCATGCCTGTCAAGAATCTTTCTACTGACAACACCAGTGCTTGTTCCACTTATGTGCACACACTGAAATCCTTTGATATCATTTGTTTGGGAGAAGGAAATCCTTTTGGTTCTCTGATCAGCTGGTGCATCATGTGTTCTGAAAAGTTGGAGTTGATGGAATGCAACACTTAACTTGAAGGAATGTAGTTACAATTATTCAGCTTTAATTTTCAGCTAAATGTGTTTCAGTTTTGTCCGTGTATATTCACATTTCAATGCTGTTTTCTAAGCCTGTAATATTAAAGCACACTTTATGCAGTTGGTGAAACCATAATGGCATTCTTTTTTGTTTGTCTTGTAACTATATTGTGTTTTTAGCACAAGAATCTGGTTTCTGGCTGGATGCCAGACTCTGTTAGAATCATCATATCAATAAGACTGCGGCAGGCTGCTTCAAAGTCCTCAAATGTCTTGGAAAATTCGCTGGCTCCTTCCGGTTCCAGCTCATAGATCTATTGTACAGTCCTTGATTATTTATAGGCTCAATTTAGGGCGAACAAAGCAAACACAAGGCGATGATGGCCGGACCGCTGAAACGTTTGACACTCACCCCCAGTCACAGATCTGGGTTGAATCCATCATCGTTCTTTAGCTCACTTTGCCACCCCAGTTCACACACAGCTATATGCAAATCAGTCTTGACCCTGTGCCTCATGGAAACAGTCCAGCCCAAACTGCCAAGCCATGTCTTCCCTGGACCGGAAACAAGCATCCTGGGCCCGGTTTTGGGCTAACAGCCCTCATCAGCCAGGCTAGCTTGAATCCAGTGGCAAAATGAGCTAGGGACTCACGTCTGGGAATACCCTGCCAACTTAGGGCGAACAAAGCAAACGCAAGGAGATGAAGGATGGAGCGCTGAAACTTTTCAGACATTTACCCCCCCCCCCCCCCCCCCCCCCCGCCACAGATCTGGGTTGAATCCATCATCGTTCGTTAGCTCACTTTGCCACCCCAGTTTAGTCGTGGCCATATGCAAATCAGTCTTGACCCTGTTCCTCAAGGGAACCGGCCAGCCCGAACTGCCAAGCCAGGTCTTCCCTGGACCGCAAACAACCGGTCCCAGAATGCTGCTTTCCAGTCTAGGGAAGACCCGGCTGTTAGTGCTCCGTCCATCATCTCCTTTTATTTGCTTTGTTCGACTTTGGTAACGTCTTATACTTAGGGGCCGATAAAAATTCAGTAAAAAGGCTTCAGATTGTGCAAAATGCAGCAGCCCGCCTGCTTTGTCGTGCTTTAAAATTTACTTAGGCCGCTGCTCACTTACATGCCCTACAATGGCATGCCGATTGCCAAGCGTATTCAGTTTAGAATGCTGTACTAAATGGATAAAGCTCTGCGTAGATGTGTCCCCAACTATCTGAGCTCACTGGTGAATCCTTATGTACCTATTTGCACCCTTCATTCCAGCAGTTCTCATTTTGCCCTGATTCCATGGCTTAGGCTAGGCGGCAGGTCTTTCTCCTTACTTTGGCCCACTCTTTGGAACTCCATGCCTTTGAGGCTACGGCAATGCGCCTCCTTCCTAAAGGTTTGCAGACGGCTGAAGATCGTGCTGTTTATTTATACTTCCTTTTGCCTGTCTCTTAGCGCTGAGAAGCCCTTTTGGTGTAGCCATGCATTTAATAAATTTATTGATTGCAAAAACCCTCGGAAAAAACTATAATTTGTCATCCACCAATATGAGTTGCATCAAGCAAAAGCATAAAATTAAATAACAAATCTTTCATTTTTGGTTGGCACAGTGGCCTTTCCATGATTCAATGCCTCTTCTTAGTTTGGTGAAAATCTGTTCAGCCGTGTTAATGTATATGTATCCAATAATTGCCAATCTTATAGACTGTACTGTAGGAACACAGTGCGCATCCAGAATACTCTGCCATGTGCAGGAGAAGCACGTTTTTCACCCAATCTTTGCAAACATTGAAAGGAAAAAAAATGTAACCAAGAAGAAAAGAAACTGCTTAACGGAAGATCCGATGTTTCATTATTCTTAAGTGGCAGGCACCTACGATTACCTCAGTCCTGCCTGTTTGACAGGCCAGGGTGAAATAAAAAAAATGCTTTACGCCTCCACCCCTCCCTGGGATATGGAGTACTCTCCTAGGACGACCACACTGCTTGAGGTTGGAGAAGGGGCATTGGTGTGCACATGTGCTTTCTGACATAGCATACAGCACAGGTAGGTGCTTTGTAGAATGATCTGCACAGTGCAAAAATGTTGCATGCTATCTGCTAAGAACCCAACTGGGCAGGAGGTCTTTGGTCGGGGGCAGCTTGAACATGCAGTGAGATTTTGATCTGGAACGCGTTGTTCTTAATATCTATCACTTCTACCAAGACAGACCGAACAGTTCTCGTGGTGGACCATTCTTCACAGCATTCCAATGTAACAAACTGATACTTAAGAATCACCCATCCTTCTCATCCACAGTTGTTTCAGAATTCTTCATTAGCAAGACTGAGTTTGCTGAAGCAAACTTCACTCACTGTAGAAAAAGTTTAAAAGGCATAGTCACTCGTTTCACATTGTGTTGCATTTATGATTTGTTTCCTTTCAGTCTCACAAAGGCCGACTGGAAGGCAGGTAGGACTGATGCGGAGTTAGTGATTGGCAAGTGTGGCAGATGCAGAAGTGATACTGTTTTTGTTTTTTTACCCTGAAACGCACCACCGAGGCACCACATTTGTGTGAAATTTCCATGGAGGACTGCTCCATTTTGTAATCTATTTACACATGAGACTATTAGGTTGTGAATGCATCGAACACGTACCATCCATGATTGCCTGAAGTGGCAGGGAAAGGACCATACAAATGTAATGAAAGTGCATTTGTCGAAACAAAATTAGGAATTAAGGAATATGCAGTCACAAGGAAGGACAGGCTGCCAATCGGAACGTGTTTAATTTGCTGAAAGTGTAACTCCTCTTTCGATTTGGCTACAGGTAGCTCTAGTTGTTGAAAGAAACGGTGTGATAGCAAAACAAAATAATACAGAGATGTTCTTTCAGTGTTGATTCGAGCGCTCCTACTTTTTGGATTGTTGAAGGGGCTAAACGGTAGTTAAGTAGATCCTTTCCCCAGATGCACTACAGAACTTTGTCACAAATACTGACTCCAACACTCACTGTGAGGGGGGGGGGGGCATCGGGGCACAAGTCCTAAAAAAAGAAGTGGGGGGTCGCCATCACCGGAAGTGACGTCACAACAGGAAGTGACGCCACGAAAGGTGCAGAGCTCCTCGTCCCAGAGAGGCCAAAGAGATAAGTCCAGCTTTTTGGCAGGGGGGACGGCGTCCCCCTGGAAAAATAAGTGGGGGTACGCCGTCCACCCGCGTGGTACCCTGACTCGAGCCCTGGTGTGCATGCACAACAAGGATTACAGCAGCAACAGCTGTAAAGACCGCAACACCATCTGCTGCAACAGCAGTGACCACAAATGTCCGCATTGCAGGGACAGTGACCGGAACTACAGCTGCCAGCACATCAAGGCCAAATGCAGAAACCCTAGTTGTCACCGTGGCAGGGAGAACAGCAACAGCTGTCAGCGAGGCAGCTCTAAAGTAGTGATCACTGTTGTAACTGCAGGAGCGCCAACACCTACAACACTGTGGAAACAATAGCAGTGGTTTTCCACTGCGCCTTTCCTTATCCCTTGCACTGATGCTTTACTAGTACCCTACACAGCATTCTAAATCTGGCGGTGTTAGTAGTCTGCAGACACTGTGAATTTGATCATGTTCACAATCCAGATTAAGGTTTATTGGCTTCCAATAAAACGGTGTCTTTAAAACCCAATGCTTCATGCATACAATTTATCAGCAAACCAATACAGATTGTTCTTCTTACATGTTATACTCCTGACAAATCGTTTCACTCTAGTTCCCGTCTTCTTTTTGATTCATGTGAAATGTTCCCACGTGGACGGTCATACTTCGCGCTATTTTTCTCATGTTTGTGGCTCGTTAGTGTATAATTTGCCTATTAACTTAAAAACTATTTCTTCTTACCTATCCTTTAAGAAGGATCTTGAAACTTTTTTCTTTTGTTAGGCATGTTTTCTCTGCTGATTATGGCTGTTCCTTTGCACCAAGATGCCTATTTTGTTGTTCAACCGGCCTCAGACAAATTGGCCCTTTGCACCAAGATGCCTATTTTGTTGTTCGAGTGCTGTACACATGCTGTACTCAATCACTCATTCCAGTAGATCAAATGTTTCTGATAAGTAAAAAAAAAACTGCCCTAAAAGTGATGGTTGCATCTAGTTGTGGGTGTGTTTTTTTTAAACATGTCAAAGAATTGTATTTTTATCATTTATTTTTTACTAACAATATAAGCCTAGGACGTGTGCCTTCATCTTTGAAATTCTTTTGCGTGATACAGAAATCTCGAGCTGATGTCTAATCATAACATTGAAGTTTAAATAAAAATAATCAGAATACAGCAGATAAAATTATCCTCCTGATCCTCTTTCCATGACGTCTATAAAATTTCAAAGCCTCCTCAAGACTCACTTAAGATCCACCCCCATTACCCCATCCCAACTGGCCTCAGACAAATTGTCCCTTCACGTCCTTGTTTCAGTGCCAGTGCTATGTATAGTTTCCTATGGTATTGTCCAAGAGCCTAGGCAGCCGTAACCTCTTGAGGCAGTTAATGTTTCTGAACTCAGAGGACCACTGTTCCTCCATCTCCAACACGTCTCTAGGAATATACTGCAGGAGTTATTTGTAGTTGAGTTATAGTGCTCGAAGAGCCAGGTCTTAAGTTGCCTCCTGAAGGAAAGGTGGTCCCGGGTCAGCCGGAGCTGGATGGGGAGGGAGTTCCATGTCTTGGCTGCCAGGTAGAAGAAGGATCTTCCTCCGGTGGTGGCTCTGCGGATGCGTGGAACGGCGGCGAGGGCGAGGCTGGTGGAGCGTAGCTGGCGGGTGGGAGTGTAGAAGGTCAGGCGGTTGTTGAGGTACTTGGGTCCCAGGTCGTGGAGAGCCTTGTGTGCGTGGGTGAGGAGTCTGAACGTGATCCTCTTGCTGACTGGGAGCCAGTGCAGGTCTCTCAGGTGTCCGGAGATGTGGCTGTGTCGGGGGATGTCCAGAATGAGTCATGCGGAGGCGTTCTGGATGCGTTGGAGTCTTTTCTGAAGTTTGGCTGTGGTTCCGGCGTAGAGGGTGTTTCTGTAGTCCAGCCGGCTGGTGACGAGTGCCTGGGTGACCGTCTTCCTGGTTTCGGTGGAGATCCACCGGAAGATCTTTCGGAGCATACGCAGGGTGTTGAAGCACAATGACGAGACGGCGTTGACTTGTCTGGTCATCGAGAGGGAGGAGTCCAGGATGAAGCCCAGGTTGCGTGCGTGGTCCGTTGGCTTGGGAGCGGTGCCCAGGGCAGGGGGCCACCAGGAGTCGTCCCAGGCGGAGGGCGATGATCCCAGGATGAGGACTTCCGTCTTGTCTGAGTTCAGTTTCAGGCGGCTGTTCTTCATCCACTCGGTGACGTCTTTCATATCTTCGTGTAAGCTGGTTCTGGCGGTGGCGGTGGCGGGGTCGTTTGTGAGGGAGAGGATCAGCTGGGTGTCGTCGGCGTAGGAGATGATGTTGAGGTTGTGTTGGCGTGCGATGGCTGCGAGGGGGCTCATGTAGACGTTGAAGAGGGTGGGGCTGAGTGATGATCCCTGTGGAACGCCACAGATGACTTCGGAGGCCTTGGATCTGAACGGGGGGAGGCGGACTCTCTGCGTTCTTCCGGAGAGGTACAAGACGATCCATTCCAGTGCCTTCTCTTGGATTCCGATGTTGCTGAGGCGCTGTACTAGGGTGCGGTGGCAGACAGTGTCGAACGCTGCTGAGAGGTCCAGGAGGATGAGGGCAGCAGTTTCCCCGTTGTCGAGCAGGGATCTGATGTCGTCTGTGGCTGCAATGAGGGCGGTCTCGGTGCTGTGGTTGGCTCGGAAGCCGGACTGCGAGTGGTCGAGGGATCCGTTTGTCTCGAGGAAGGCGGCAAGCTGTCTGTTGACGGTCTTCTTGATGACCTTGGCAGGAAAAGGGAGGAGCGAGATGGGACGGTAGTTCTTGAGGTCGGTGGGGTCCGCCGTTGGTTTCTTCAGGAGGGCGCTCAGTTTGGCGTGCTTCCAGTTCTCCGGGAAGGTGGCGGTGTTAAAGGAGGTGTTGATGATGTCCCGGAGTTGGGGTGCGATGATGGAGTCGGCTTTGTTGAAGACGTGGTGGGGGCAGGGGTCGGTTGGTGATCCGGAGTGGATGGTGTTCATCACGCGGGTGGTGTCTTCGGTGCTGACCGGTGTCCAGGCGCGGAGGGTGGTGGTGGGGAGCGTTGGTTCGGCGGTTGGGTGCGTGGTCTGTGCGCCGAAGCTGTTGTGTATGTCGGCGATCTTGCTGTGAAAGAACGAGGCGAGAGAGTCGCAGAGGTCCTGCGAGGGGGTGATGTCGTTGTTTCCGGCGCTGGGGTTGGAGAGCTCTTTGACGATGCTGAAGAGTTCCTTGCTGTTGTGGGCGTTGTTGTCCAGTCGTTCCTTCAATGCTGTCTTTTTGGTGGTGCGGATCAGCTGGTGGTGTTTGCGGGTGGCGTGCTTGAGGGCAGTCATGTTGTCTGTGGTCTGGTTGTTGCTCCAGGCTTTCTCGAGGGTACGGCAGTTCTTCTTGGAGTTCTTGAGTTTGTAGTGTAGCTCCTATTTTCCCAATAGGCTCTGCGCATTGGAATAGTACCTACAGCAGTAAAGGCCTAGGCCAGACGTTAACTAGGTCTACTACTGTCGAAACTAGACTTAATTTTTGGGTTTGCCAGCTAAGCTCAGAGTTCGCTAGAAACTTTCTCGAATGTTCAAGGAAGGATGAACTCCCCTGATTAGACAAGAAGGGATTTAGTTTCTGACAACCATAGAACATGACAACTTTGCTCTCCCCTAATCAAGAGTCAATCTCGAGAGTCGTGTGAGCACAAGGCAATTATTTTACTCAGTCAGTACGTGCATTCTTAGTCTCATCAGAATGTAGAGAAAAGGAAGAGACGGGCGTGTTCAATAAAAGATGTTATTTATTGATCAGTCTCTTTTCTCGTACAAGAGAAATGGATCGATATTATTGCAATACTTATAGTTAAGTAAAGTGCATACATTAGAAGCAATAGTATAAAATAATACTGTAAAAACATTGATATGGTTTCTGAGCCATATGATGTTTAAAATGATTAAAATATATTTACATACACATATACATTTGACTAAACGTACTCAACTGGTGTTTCTAAATACGCCTACCCCGTGTACCTGACCTAAGTCTAATGCGTGGGCGGGAATAGAAAGTTACAGTTTAGTTTAAGTTTGTTTTTGCCAAGTGAATAACTAAAGAATTCTCTAGGAGGGGTTATTCAGTTCTGTACCTGGAATTTAGGATGAATGAGGAATGGTATCTCTTTCTCTGCTCTCGATATTCCAGGCTGCCTGCGAGGGCTGCCCAGAAGCGCCGGTGCTGGGTCTCTCGGCTTGAGATAGCAGCGCGTCTCTCAGCGCGTCAGGAAGGCGGGGCTGCTGCCTGCGGGGTCTGCTTCTGCTCTCGGCTTCGGCAAGTATGGCTGCTCCGTCTTGTCACCACGCGTGTGTTTGCATAGGGCAAGGTCGGCAATATTTATACCTTAAAGGTGCCGAGATTGACGTAAGGATGGACATAGGTACGTCAATAAAGATGTCATACGACTTGCTCGTTAGCACATTCTTTACTAAAGTTCTCTGTGAAATCAAAACAATGGCCGCACGGATTATCCAGGTTGTCATAGGTTTGATTTGTTATGAGAACGTCGTATGCCTTATCAGGGGCTGGAGGAATGTCGCTTGTCTAATTAGATCTCAAGCGTTATGACCTAATCAGATAACACGTTCCTGTGCCGTAGTGTGACTGCGTCAGATAACGGTATCTGCATCATGGGGGATTTCTTGCCTCATGGGCTGACTGTTAGTTAACTAGCTAGTAAGTTTAACCAGAATAGGGTCAGGAATAGGGGGATCGAATCAGAACCTATAGAAATACACGACAAGTTCGTCGGTGAACCGGGAGACTTTCTTGCTGCCGGGTCTGCTGGGAGGGTCTTCAGTGGTGCGAGGTTGTCTGCGCAGATGGTGATCCACTGTGTGAGGTTGCTGGCTGCTTCGTTGTGGTCCGTTGTGCTGGTGGGAGGGTTCTGGCTGAGGGAGGTGGTAAGCTGGTTGGCGGTGATCTTGCTCCAGTTCCTGCGGGGCACCTGTTGCGGGTGGTGGTGGTGGTGGTGGGTCGTGGTTCTTCTGAAGCTGAAGTGGACGCAGCTGTGGTCCGTCCAATGAAGTCCGGTAGAGTGACTGAAGGAGATGTGCTTGCTGGAGGAGAAGACGGGGTCAAGCGTGTGGCCGGCGTAGTGGGTGGGCGTGTTCACCAGTTGCTTGAGTCCGAGGTTGGCGAGGTTCTCCAGCAGGGTGGTGGTGTTGGTGTCGTTGTTGTTCTCCAGGTGGAAGTTGAAGTCCCCTAGGAGGATGTAGTCCGTGGAGGAGAGGGCGTGCGGGCTGATGAAGTCTGCGATGTCTTCGCTGAATCGTGTGCGTGGTCCCGGGGGTCTGTAGATGAGGGTGCCTCTGAGGGTCGTCTTGGGGTCGATGTGTATCTGGAAATGGAGGTGTTCGGCGGCGGTGAGGGTGTCGTCGGAGTTGGTCGTGATGCGGATGGTGTTCTTGTGTACGATGGCGATGCCTCCTCCGATCTGGTTGACGCGGTCCCTCCTGGTGATCTTGTACCCGTCCTGGATGGCGATGGCTATGTCGGGGGCCGAGGAGGCGTTCATCCAGGTTTCCGTGAGGAAGGCGACGTCTGGTGAAGTAGTGTCGAGGAGGTTCCAGAGTTCCACGGCGTGTGTGTGGACGGAGCGGGTGTTGAGCAGGATGCACTTGAGGTGGTTGTTGTCGGTGCTCGGCTTGGTGGGTGTGGTGCAGGTTCGGAGGCAGGTGAACTTGCAGGTTTTGCAGGTGAAGGGTCCGTGGGTGCGTTTCGGGGTGGCTCGGTAGCAGGCGGGGTTCCGGCCTGCGTTGAGGGCGTGGAGGCTGGCGGCATCGTAGGTCGGGCGGGCAGTCTTGCATCGGCGGGGGCCAGGGGTCCTGGCGCTGGGCGCGGACGGGCTTGTCTTTGGCGCGCCTTCGGCGCACAATCGGCACACCCACTGCACGTACGCGTGGACTCCGCCATAAGTGGTGCGGTGGGAGGGAGGAGCAGCTGGGAGGCGGGAGCGGGGTGGCGCGGGGATCAGGGTACAGAGGAAGAAGGGGGCGGGGCCGCGGGGAGTGGGTACTGGCGGGAAGCGGTCAAGGCAAGGAGCACAGAACAGGGGCACAGGAGGCGAAAACGGCACAACAATCACAGTGAACAACAAATTAACCAAGAATCAGGGCACAGGGCAGAGAAAACGGCACAACAATCACAGGGAACAACAGATTAATCAAGAACACAGATCAGGACACAGGACACAGGGCAGAGAAGACAAACCTATGCCACAGGGGCAGCGGCGATTGAGCGGGGCAGGCAGGGAGACCGGGCGCAATCGGGGGGAGCCGCGCGGCGGGTGAAGCGACCTTCACGGACCAGGGTCAGGTCAGGTGATATAGTGATTGAAAACTGGCTACAGATTACACGTACACCTTTATTCACGCGCTCCTGGGTCCGGATTAAAACAAGGGACCGTGCAGGAGTGTGTTAGTCCTGCTTGAATTTGTCTAAGTCAATGGGTCGCACTCCGACTCCACCCACCAGCGGGTGAACCCCAGGAGCATCATGGTAGATGCAGTTTTGTAGCGAGTGCGCTATTTCGAAAGTTCGTGTGTATAAGCAAGTTTGCAGCACCAACTCTGGACACCGGTGTTTCGGAATTATTGTTCCTCGTCAGCAGAGTGTAGGTCGGTCAGGGGCTTGCTGTGCAGGCTGCCAAATGTTCTCAGGTTGATACCTCTCAAGGCGCGGGTGCGGGATCCGAGCTCGTCAGCTCATAGCTCGAGGGAGCCATTTAAGTAAGTCAATGGGTCGCACTCCGACTCCACCCACCAGCAGGTGAACCCCAGGAGCATCATGGTAGATGCAGTTTTGTAGCGAGTGCGCTATTTCGAAAGTTCGTGTGTATAAGCAAGTTTGCAGCACCAACTCTGGACACCGGTGTTTCGGAATTATTGTTCCTCGTCAGCAGAGTGTAGGTCGGTCAGGGGCTTGCTGTGCAGGCTGCCAAATGTTCTCAGGTTGATACCTCTCAAGGCGCGGGTGCGGGATCCGAGCTCGTCCGCTCATAGCTCGAGGGAGCCATTTAAGTAAGTCAATGGGTCGCACTCCGACTCCACCCACCAGCGGGTGAACCCCAGGAGCATCATGGTAGATGCAGTTTTGTAGCGAGTGCGCTATTTCGAAAGTTCGTGTGTATAAGCAAGTTTGCAGCACCAACTCTGACTTACTGCTTGAATTTGTCACCAGAAAACGTCGGTGTTTCTGCCGCAATACCATCAGAGGAGGTGTTTTAGCATTCGCCAGAACCTATAAAAATGTTGCTAAGAAAAAGTGCTCAAAATTAAATCTTACCAAACCGCACAGTGGTCCACTGGCAAATTCAGAGATGATCCATTGTCAGTGAACCTTTAAAAGAATAAAGACAGGTAACTGTTTGAAAGAGGTGGCAGCTACAGATTTTTTCCATGTCAAAGATGGTAGAATGCACACTGATATGTAATGGCCTTCACCATTATGAATGCTCATGGCTACGATAGACGCATGCTACCCTGGAGCGTGCTCCGTCCATGCGTGTGAATTTGAGTGTTAATACTGGAGCCTTGTCAGGTTCCCCAGGATGCACAGCATTTAGACAGTCCAAAGAATTTTAAACATTTTTCTTCCAATTTAAATGCATACTCAGAAAAAATTGCATTTAAAATGGAAGATTTTTTTTAATTCTTTGGACTGTCTAAATGCTGTGCATCCTGGGGAACCTGACGAGGCTCCAGTATTAACAGCTATAGATTTGTGCCACCAACCACCCAAATAAATGAAATTATTGTTACTACACATTTCACCTAGATTAAGGTAAGATGTATACACCTGCTGCAACATATACATTCTGTCAGAGACAAGTGTGCATGCAACAACCCAGAAGGCTTACCAGCAGTAGTCGTGTGTGGTGCCTGAACTCTGGGACCCTGGCGTGGAACTGTGGGTGCTCGCTGTTCTATAGAGAAGATGAAGCTCTGTGGTACTGAGATGTTAGGAGAAAAGGTAAGGAAAAAGCTAACAAACAGCATGATCAGTATGTCAGGACAGGTGTGGGTGTGTGTGTATGTATGTATGTATGTATGTGTGTATATATATATATATATATATATATATATATATACATATATATACACTTTGTATGTAGAAGCGTCTTTGACTATTATAGGCAAGAAAGCCTTGTGAGGGCGTGTCAAGAAATTTAGGGGACTGTAAGCAATAATTAACAAGGCTCTTAGAGGTTGGGGCGGCTGCACCAATTTGTACTCATGAATACTATACATCCAACTCCTTCATTATGAAATGCGCCCATCTGGCAACTAAAGAGTTTCTTTCGGTTTGAAGACTGCCTGTACCTACAAATGTCCGGGACTGCCATGGGCAGCACTTTTTCCCCCCAGTCTGGCTAATCTATACATGCATGTGTTCGAAACTTAACATGTTCTCTCACCTTACAATCCATACCACTCCCATATTGGGATTTGGATGCGATGCATCCGACATCTTTGTCATCCGGCATTTTTGTCCTCTGGCTCGGTGATGAAACTTCCATCGCATCATTCCATCAATGGCTGAACTCTCGCACTACTTGAGATTCACTTGTGAGTACAACAAAGAGAAACTTTCTTTCTTGTACCTTTTGATCTTCCATTCAGCTGGCTTTCTAGAAACTGAAATGGACAAGAAACTCATGGCATGGAATGTCTTACTGTCTTACAATAGTTTCCATCCCCTGTCTCTCAGGGTCGACCTCCCATTTGGCCCATTCATTCACCTTGGGCACAACTGCTCTCATGTCTGAGGTAAAGAACATGCTTACATACTGTCTACCCAATTACAAGACTGTATCCTGCCCTGCTAATACATGCAGCAACCAAGAGAGCCAGGAGCTACAAACTGGATACACGTCTGGATATCACGCCTCCCAAACAGTCTACAGAGAGACTAGTGTGTGTCAACACCTTTTGCAGCCTTTCCAACTCGATACAAAAATCGATATGCTGCAATTGGTATATTCTGAACAAAGACCGTCTATCCCACACGTTTAAACGTTTTCACAACCTAAAGGACAAGTTGGTTCAAACCAGACCCCCCATACCGATAAACAACGGACGGGAGGCACTTTGGGGCCTACCACCAGTACAAGGCCACTTCCCCTGCGGTTTCTATTTAGTATGTACCCAGACTTAACACACCACTCACATTAACATCTTCACTAATGCTTTGTGGGAATTGAGCAAGCATACGCACTGCAATAACGAAAAACGTATCTACCTCATTACCTGCCCTTGTGAGTTACACTGTATTGGTAAGATGACACAGAAAAGCAAACCCCGCATTACTGAGCACAGTAGCACAACAAGATGCATGAAACGAGCAACACAATTGCCTTATTACTTCATCGAAAAAGGATATACTTGCGATGAATTGCAATGGACAGTACTTTTGACAAATCTACACTGCCGACATCTGTCCCGAACCTCTCACAAACCCTTTTTGTCAGAGAACAGAAATTGATATTTCGGTACGGAGCCACATCAACGGGCTAAATGACGAAATTCCAGGGCCATCGATTCCATGAACCCTGATGGCTTCCCTCCATCCATGACATCTTATATAAGACACTTTGCTCTGGTGAGAATTGCCCCTCCTAATGTAATTCCATACGTTATTGCATATAGGCTCTCTCAGATACATGTGGACGCAAATCTCCTACACACATTATATCCTTTTGATACATTTACGTTGGAGGGCTGATTTACACGCACTGCACATTCACCTGACTAGGATCTATACTTGACACGCTTATTTCATTAATCGAGCATTTCAGTGCCGACGGCATGCTCTGACTTTGAGATTTCATTTCTGCCGCCTTCAGGGTCTGTCTGCTCTGTGCTCATTACTGACGCCTCCTGCATGCCACACAGGTGTCCTATACACGCGGCTTAAACCCCAAAACGACCATTTCAATAATGCACATATAAACGTGTTCGTTTGTGAGTGGCGCTTCAGTAACGCCATCGGTATGCCACATTGATGTCTTTATGTACGTGCCCATAAACTACATTTCCCATGATTCTCATGAAGCAGTCCTGGCCACGTGCCCTCCGGCGTTTGCTGGCTTACATTTGAGAGGCCCAGCAGGCCCGCTGCCAGTGTCCCTGAACCTGGCGATGGATGCAGCTCTCTGCGCGCTCCCAGCGGCGAATCAGCCTCTTTTTCTGTGTATTTTTTCATCACAGCGGCATGCCGCTTGTCTTTCACATTGCATTGTCTGTGTTTAAAACGTATACTTTGATATTTACTTCTATGAACATAATAAGGTGGAGCCCTGGCCATTGTTTAACCCAGCGCAATGCCGCCTGCTTTTAAATTGTCTCGTCTGTGCCCGTATTTTTCACTTTCATATTTACCTCTTTCAAGTATGGGCCCCTGTTACCATGAAACACACGGCCTGTTTTTATGTGGCACCCTTCCTTCTGTTGACCCTCGAGTCCCGGCTACGTGTCATCCTTTAGTTCTCTTTCCGAACTGTTCCTTTACTGAGCATCCGAATGCGTAGTGAACTTTGTGTGTTTTTTTAATACTAACAGCACCAGATTGGTGCAGCCGCCCCTACCTCTAAAAGACTTGTTAATTGCTTACAGTGCCCTGAAATACTTGACACGCCCTCCATAGGCTTTCCTGCCGGTAACAGTCACGAATCCCTCTACATACAAAGAGGATTATATATTTCTATACATATCTGAGGCAAACACACCTGTTCTGACATGCTGATTTTGCTGTTGCCTGTTAGACAGCTTTTTCCTTTCCTCCTAACGTCTCAGTAACACAGAGCTTCATCCTCTACCCCTACTCTCTTCGACATCTTCTCTATAGGGCAGAGAGCAACCCGATCCCCATGCCAGGGCCCCCGAGTTGAGGCACCACACCCAACGATTGCGGGTAAGCCTTTTGGGTTTTGTTGCATGCACACCTGTCTGACAGAATATGTATATGTTGTAGCAGGTGTATGAAACGTACCTGAATCTAGGTGAAATGTGGCTGTCTATATTCCTTTACAGGTTGACTGACAGTGGCTCCTCTCTGAATTTGCCAGTGGACCACTGTGCGACTGTGTATTATTTCATTTTGAGCACTTTCTTTGAGCAGAAGCATTTTCTTTTTGTATGTCCTCATTTGAGGGTTATATGGCAGAAGCATATTGACCTTTTCTAATGACGCATTCAGGCAGGACGAATCCACTCCGGCAGGGCCCCTTGTTTTAATCCTGACCCAGGGTGCATAAATAAAGGTTTGCATGTACCCTGTAGCCAGTTTTAAATCACCCCCCAGCTCACCCTAGGGTATGTACAATATCTCTAAAAAACATCTGTAGAGCTCCTCCATAGTAAGGGAGTTCTAGCCCACACCAATTACATTTGGCATAGTGTGAGAAGATTCCGGAGGATGTAGCATGCCACCATTGGTTGGTGAGGGAAATCCTCCTTAAAAAGGAATATCCAATTACAGTAAGGTTACTATTGTTTGTTCTTGTTTTTTAGGTCTCGCCTGAGCCAATGCGCTTTCGCATTGCTCCGGCGAGATTATAGTAAGCGGAAAAGAACAGTCTACCAAAACGGCTGCGGATCGAATACAGTTCATGTGATCTATACGCGTGCACACATAATGCCAGTCACATAACACACCACCATTTGTCTGTGCCTCGGCATCAGACTTCAAAGGCTGCCGCTCACCCCCCTCCCCGCCACAGCAATGCCGAGAGCTTGTTTCTGAACGAAAGTGAAAGCCTACCGTGCTTGTTTACAGTAGCCTTGATCCTCAAATGCTGTTTCTGTGTTGCCATCTCTCTAGTGACACTCAGCTTGAAAACACTCAACTTGCTAGCTGCAATGCTACATCCGCTATGCTTTGCCTTTAGACACATTGATCCCTCGCAGACTGTGCTGACTCTGCCCCTCCTGATTCGGAAACTGACCAACGCAGTCACCACGCAGTCTCTTCTCTCTGTCTTATGATGTCTGCCCTGCCACCATTTACTTCGGACCCTCACCCTCCCACCCCTCTCACCCTCCCCCTCACCCTCTCTCACCCTCACACTCCACATCACGCTGGGACACCACCACATCACGCTGGGACACCACCACATCACGCTGGGACACCACCACATCACGCTGGGACACCACCACATCACGCTGGGACACCACCACATCACGCTGGGACACCACCACATCACGCTGGGACACCACCACATCACGCTGGGACACCACCACATCACGCTGGGACACCACCACATCACGCTGGGACACCACCACATCACGCTGGGACACCACCACAACACGCTGGGACACCACCACATCACGCTGGGACACCACCACATCACGCTGGGACACCACCACATCACGCTGGGACACCACCACATCACGCTGGGACACCACCACATCACGCTGGGACACCACCACATCACGCTGGGACACCACCACATCACGCTGGGACACCACCACATCACTCAGCCCAACCACATCATCACTCAGCACCACAACAGCACTGTCCTTGCTTGCTACCAACAAGCATTGCCATAGCCTATAGGACTCCCATTAGGAAAGTGTAAGCTATTGGCTTTGTGAATAACAATGCTATTCATTTATATATTTTCAAAGCCAACACATATTTTAAAAATGTGTCATTTACAATACCAATAGCTCACACTTTCCTAATGGGAGACCTATTGCATTGCAAATGCTTGTTCTAGTTTGAGACCCTGGTGTTTCTTTGTGTGTTATAAATTCAGATTTGGTGATGACTATTTTATAGCTAATGAGTTCCTCCAGATCAGCATAGTCTTGCGTATCCCTGCCAACCCTGGAGAACACCTATTCGGTCCTGGAGGAAGATAGCTTGCCTGCCTGCTTTTCCATTTAGCATGGGGAATCAATCCTACCATTAATTGCTTGCAGCTTCATTAAATAGTGACGTGGATCAGCCCTGCAGCTCCCCAGTCAATTTGGATTTGACAATTGTCCATTGACCTTTACTGTTAGTGAGGTTTCTTCTAATTCGCAAAAGCCTTACCAAATCCCTTGCACAATCACACTTTCCGCAAGAAGCTCCAGTCCACCTCTTTGCATATCTTCCCTGCATCCAGTAAGACCAAGTATGCTGGTCTTCACATCTTTCTCACATGAGCTACACCTCTTGGGTGATTAGTGTGCTATACAAATCGGTATAAGGTAACATGACATGTCCATTGTGCCATCCTTTTGGTATTGTCCAGTGCGAACCCTAATAAAATCAGAAAGGCCTCGTGAACCAAAACTCTGGCCACGAGGACTGAGGCCTATATCTTTGCATAACCCTTCATTAGGGCTTTACTCCCCCAAGAACTGCAAAATACGTTGTTGAAGTTGATAGCCATTACAGCCCAGAGAATAGTCATAATCACCAACTTCAACATCCTAAAGTCATTAAAAAATGTTTTCTTAAGTTACAGGTCGGTAAATCTTTCTGGTCAGTAGCTTGTTAAAATGAATGCCCCTAATTTTCCCCTGAGCTTCCTCTTGCAGGACTGGCTCATTAAGCTATGGCAACTGTTTAATCATTAGCTTGGTGAAGCCTAATAGGGACAGGTCGTCTTCGTCATGGTTTAGCATTATAGTGCTGCGGATCATATCACCTACCTTAACAGTGATTCTTTTCACACATGGTTTGGCTGCCAATACCTTATCTGTCCTGACACTACCATCTTAGGATTCGATGCAGATGAGGCACCTGATGTTCAGACTTATGTCAAACCATTCAGCTGGATTTTCACACCCTAAATGTTCCTATATATAATGTGGTTGTTTGTGACATTGTTCTTTTTCTCCAACGCAGTCATTTGTGCAGTCCAGCATTCCTCACCCCCCTTACTGCCGTTTTCAATCTGTTTTATTTGTTATAAATTATTTTGTTATATAAAAGCATAATGCACCTACAACTGTTGCTACACCTTGGCATTAGTCTCAGGACAGCTCATTAGAATAGTCCATTGGGTCGTGCATTGGTTTCTTCAGGGACTGGGTCAGCAATCTCTGGATCAAAGGTATCCTGTAATAATGAGGCATGTGAAGTGAAAGTGCCTTCTCCAATCTCTGGGTTCTCCGAATGCTTTTTTTAGGGACTGGAAGCCAAGGCCTAACTTCTTCATTATCTGAGCCATTTCTTCTGTCTCTCTTCTGGGTTATCTGTGGTCAGGCAGGAGGCAAAACTATCTGATTTAATTTGACGTATAATTTTATATGGCTCTCAAATGCCCTGAGGCGTCTTGGGGCTGCTGCTGTACTAAACAGTAGAGGAAAGACAAGGCAGAGATATGGAAACTCTTTATTGATTGAAAAGCCAAGTCTTTATAGATTTCCAAAATGATAGGAGAACTGGGCATTCCCTTAAATTAGTGGGGAGGGAGTTCCACAGCTTTGTGGTCCTCAGGACAAAACTTCTACCTCCCCATGAAGCTCGATTGAACTTGGATAATACTAAGAGTTTTGCATTTGAGGTTCTGAGCGTCCTCTGAGGGATATACCAGATACATTCCTTACGAAGGTAGTGAGGTATAATATTATGCAATGCCTTAAACGCAGTACAGAGTGCCTTGAATCCCACTATCCTTGCAACTGGGAGGCAATGTCGTTTGATCAAGGCCTATGATGCTGATTGATATTTTGGAGTTCTTGCAAGAAGCCGGGCGGAGGCATTTTGCAGCATCGGGAGTTTTAGAAGAGATTTGTTTCTGGATGCCAATGAAAAGGTCCATTCCAAAATCTAGTTTAGCTAAGACTAAAGTAGTAACTACTGTTTTTGACGGTCCGGAGGGATACAAGGACAGATCTTTCTAATTATTTTTAAGGTAAAGACTGATGAGGCAGGAGCATTTACCCAGTCTTCAAAGTAGAATTTATCATCAAAGAGGATTCCTAAGTGCCTCCCTTTCCGTACTGGTGTAGGTGGAACCCCATGTTCTGTGGCCACTGTGAGATGGTGGCTTGGTATATGCTGTCCACTAATTAAAGTGGGCACCCTGTACCAGTCCACACAAACCTTATGATGTCTGAGGTCAAAGATAACCTTTAGAAAGCTATCCTAGTGATAGCTGTGGAGAGCAGCCTTCAGGCTTAATCTTGAAATAATGTAAAGCAGCTTGATTTACCAGAACGTTACCTCCTGAATGACTAAATGAAAGGAGAACCACACAGTAGTTATATATAAAAATATGTATTTATTAATATAACACTCTCTACTAGTCTCTACACGGGATTAGAACACAAAACACACAATACTGAATTAATAGAACATTCGTAAGTAGCACAATACACAGCAGGCTCCAGGGTTGAGACCGAACCATATACTAAAAAAAATGGTATAATAATCACAACATGACTAGACACAGTGCCTAGAGCATGTAGAATCGCTGGGACCCCAAGGAACCACCTAAGGCTGTGACACAGGGAGCCCATGGAGGGCAGGTGCAGCAAGGAAACACGACCGCGTGCTCCGTACAACTTAATGGGAAAGTCGTGGTTGCCAAGTTATAGTTTAAGGACACTTCTACGAGGACTTCAAGCAAACCCTTTGGAACATAGGAGGTTGTGGAGCCAACCCACCAGCGAGTACAGAGGTACCCATGTTACCTATTCCAGAGGAGCCGGGTGCATAGGGGTCAAGTGGTGTCGGAGACCTTTGTCGTTTCAATGGGGAGCTGCAAAGAAGTGCTGCTGCCGGGAAGTCGAAGAGTGTCCAGTGGATCCAAGCCTAGATTCTAGGTGAGAGGAAACTGAAAGCAGAGGGGACAGAGTCCGGGTCACTTCAGGTGACCATGGGTTTGGTAGTTGAATGCCCACCGATGTCGGATACTTCAGGTGCGAAGAAGGGAGGCTTGACTCTGCAGCCACGGGGACCAGTAGACATCAAGGACGACCAGGATCCGGAGGGGAGCTGTCCCACGAAGGATGTCGAGTGCTGAGGGGTTGATGTCCAGCTGGAGCACCAACAAGCCTTGCCAATGCAACCAATGCAGGAAGGACAAACAGGTTACGGTGTGGACCAGCAAGGTCCAGGGGACTCTCCAAGCAATGGGGAGTCAGGGCACATCTGGAGCAACCAGGGAAGCCCAAGAACAAACAAGATGACCCTCGCCAGGACCCACAGGCCAACGGACCGGGGATCGCAAGGAAACCTCAAGCAAGTCTGCAAAGCAGCAGCCCACGAACCACTCGGTGCGAGAAGGCCGTATTTCTTTGATGCAAATACTGCTCGGGATCAGGACTACTTGGAGTCCAATGCACAAGCTCAGGGTCGCCAACAAACATATGCACTTGCAAACGTACGCGGTGCACAGGGGTTCGGGTCACACGGTCCCCACGAGGATACTGGTCTCAGAATTGCAGAAAGGGCTGATTGACCTCTGGGACCTTAGGAAACCCACCTCCTGTGTTGCTGAAATCTTAGGAGTCCTCAGGAGCTCGGGGGGGATGCAAGCCGGTCAGATGCGCTTAGGTGCCTGCTCGTGCAGGGGAGTAACTCCCTTACTCCAAGGGAGATTCTTCAGTTGTCAAGCGTCGTGCAGACAGTCCAAGTACTTGGTTTCTTCTTTGTAGAATCTTGTCCAGGTAAAATTTAAAGTCCTGTAGCCAGGTAACCCAATTTATACCCACGGGAAAAGGGTTGGACAGATTCAGGGGACCCTCCTAGGGGAGGGGCAGGACAGAGGGGTGGCTACACGCACGTCCTTTGTCCAGTTTCGCTCCAGAGCAGGAGCCAATGGCTCCCAGAACTTGTTTGAGCTGGACTATGCACAGGGACACCAAATGTGCTCCCCAGTGCAGACTTTCTGGCACTCGGAGTGCACCCACCGAGCCCCAATACACTAAACCCAGCCTGGGAGTCGGTCACCCCTCCATGTGACTAGATGCCGATTGTCATGCCGTCCTCTGCTCGAGCATGGCTCAGCAGCAGGAGAGCAGAATCGTGTCTGTGGCTGGCAGCGTCCATTTTGTGCTGCCCGGGTCGAGAAAGCTGGTACCGGGTAGACCGGTGACCCACAGTAGTGGTTTTAGAAGGGTAGAATCATACCTCCCTCACTGGTTACTGGTGTGGAGGTATGATTCCGAGGTCTTTGACACCAAACACATGTTCTTAAGCAGCTGTTTAAAAGTTGGCATTTACCGGGAGGTTATAATGCAACTTAGCCTATATGTCTGGCTGCATCATAGACCACCCCGGGGAATGGTCTCCGCAGGCTACAGAGGGGCTCTGCTCATGCAGGGGCACCCTCTCACATAAAACCCAGCACTCTGCCTTCAGGATTGATAAGGCCTGTCATAGGGGTTACTGATAGGTTTTAAAATGTAGTGATTTAGATAGATTTAGTGAACCTATATCTAAGTAAGTGGTGCAAGCACCAGCTTACACAGGCTGCTGTAGCAGACCTGTTGTGTCATTTTGAATGGCCTCTCATGGTGGCATAATTCATGCTTCAGCCCATGGGAGGCCTCTGGGGTACCTATGCCCTGGGTACATGGTGTACTATATACTAGGGACTGATATGGGTACCCCCGTATCCAATCTGGAGCGTACCTAAAGTACATACTTAGCAATTTAAGGGAGAAAGCAGATAGACTGGGGTCCTGGATAGCAGGATCCCAGTCAGACTAGTTCCAAAACAGTGAGACATCAGCAAAAAATGGGGGTAACCATAAGAAGCAGATAATACTTTCCTACAGCCACCAACTTGGTGACCAGAAGGACTTGTCTTTACCAAAAAGAACCTCAGTCTTTCCTGCGTTAAGCTTTAGGCACGTCAGTCTCATCCAGTGTTCTACCTGAGACATGCATGAACTAAACCTATGAGCAGTCTCATTGTGATTACTAGATATGGATACCACAATTTGGGTATCGTCCGCATATGACACCACTGAGAAACCCAGCGAGTTTATACATTTAGCCAGTGCGGTAACGTAGATGTTAAATGGGGTAGGTCTCAACGAGGAGCCCTGGGGTACTCCACATGGCAGGCAAAATTGTTCAGAGATTAAATCGCCCATTGCCACAGGATTCTTTCTGTTCGTTAAGAATGATGTTAGCAGCTTAAGTGCTGGGCCTCCTATTCCTAGCTCAGCTAGTCGGTCAATTAAGATGATATTGTTTGACCGTATCCAAGGCCACTGAAAGATCCAACAATAGCAATGTGGTCTGGCCTTCTCCATCAACAATGAACATTAGTTTTTCCGATGCGGCCAACAATGCTGTCTCTGTACTGTGTGCCTTTCTAAAACCATATTTGGTGCAATCCAAAAGACTATTATTGTCAATAAATGACATGAGTTTAATGTTCAAAGCCTTCTCTAGTAGCTTTGCAGGAAAGGGCAGTCCAGAGATGGTCCTATAAATACTCTGCTCGTTAGAGTCAAGGTCATTCTTTTTTAGCAAAGGTACAAAGGAGGCAATCTTCCATTTAGAGGGAAAGTGGCTTTTACTAATGATTTCATTCAAGATCTTGGTCAGTTGAGTGCTAAAGATCCCAAGAGCCAAATGAATACCTTTTGTGGGTTATGGATCTAGTATTGATCCCGATTTAATAGAACTGATTAATTAATTTTAAATATTGTTCTTCGTTAAGCAAGGGAAATTTGTTGAAGGTAGTTTTTGGCAGTTGTACTTTACTCAACGGCAGTTTAGACGCCCCTTGACTATTTAATGCAAAGGTGTCAAAGACTTCTTTTACCCTTTTCTGAAAAGAAATCACAAGATTGTTGCAAAGAGTTTGGTTGCAGATACTATTGTAGCCACCTCCTCATCATCTACTTCTGGAAGGGGAGCAAAGGACCCTAGGTACGCTTGTTTTAGATTTTCCAGATTGTCCGCCCAAGGGCGGTTGGGGGACTGCTTGGGGAGTGGAATTTAAAGGCGGCGCTATAGAAAGAGAATTGAGTAGCCTTACCATTAGGAACAAAGGCAGAGGGGGTGAACGCCGCCGACAAAGTACTTGCAGCGGAGTCACCAATAACCACAGTTTGACCAAAACAAAGTTACTATGCACAATTCAATAGATTTATATTAGCCTGAAAACAATGCACAAGAACAATGAGAACAGTAATGAGCTACTTAACATGGCAGCCGAGCAGCAAAGAAGAGGCGGAGCTTATTTTGTTCACTCTGTTTATAAGTCGCCATGAGTTATGATTGGCTATTAGACACTCTGCTAAGGGTTATGTAGTTCATGCTTAGAACTCGGGGAGTTGCAGTTCATTCTCTTTTGACTGTATGGGTTTGTGTATGTTTACATGGCAGCTGCTAAATAAAGCAAAGAGGAGAATGTACATTCTAAAGCAACTGCTCCGGCAATAGAATTTTGAGTGCCGCTTCAGCAGGATAGACACTTGCTGATTGAAGGATTAAACATTTGTTGGTGGTGATAGTCGCTTTGCCTGCTATATTAATGTATGTAAAGTTTGGCCAGTGCTGGTTCACTGAAAGCCGCTGCAGGTATGCCCCTTGGGGACCCTCTACCAATCACACATTCAGACAGGGGTCATCACTGGCACCTCAGTAAGAATAAATTATGTAATTGTTAATACAGCACGATCAAACACCTTCACTTTTCCAGGATGATGTCTCTTCTTAAGCAGTGGCTGGTAGAGTTGTTCAGAGGCAAGGCTGTTCTAGAAATAGGCTCATACCCCATTCCTTTCACTTAGCTTCAGGCAACCTGGGCCACACGTTTGACTTTATCCAGTAGTCCTGACTGGACACTGCAGCCAAGAAGGTACCATAAGCAACATGTGACTTCTCAGATATCCAACCCCAGGAGAATCCTATGTGATTTTATTCTGTTTTCTGTGAACCACCTCCTCCTTTTCAATCTCTTCCTGTGTCAAAGTCTAAAGTGGCTTATTCATACATAGTAGTAAGCGTCCAGGTAAATAATTTCCACAGCTCTGTTTCCACCCTTCTATGTGCTATCCTTACCAAAGCACCTCAGCAGTCTAACTACTATGGGCTAAGTGACAATAGCAGCAGAGATTGGAGTCAACCTTTTCTCTTGCTCATCCGCAAAATCCACTTTCCCAAAAAGATCTGTCCCATAGAGATTCTGATATTTGCTGTATTTTGTAACGGAATACCTTTAAGGATACCCTACCTGAAGTAAGTCTGCTCCAAATTATGAAACGGGAAGCCCAGGGCAAATAATAGATTGCTGTGGTAGTTGAGAGACCCAGACAATTAAATGGAGATCAGCATCACACAATCAACACAGATTAGGCTCATTACTTTTCCTTTAGATGGTTGTACCTCATACTGACAAAGAGCATAATATCACTTTTGACACTTCTAACCGAATCACTTTGAAATTGAATTGGGTCCATTGAAACAAGTTCGACACTGGGGCGTGGCCTCTGCACAAGATGGTGGACCACATTCTTTAGCCCTCCCGCCCCTTCCATCCACCAAAATCCTGGTTCTACAGGCCAGAAAACTGCTGCTGGTGATCCTGTGCCTCTGCAGGGTTTGAGGACGGCCTGAAGTAGAAGAGGAGAGGGTTCTCCCAGGCCCAAAGCAGATACAGGTGTGGCAGTCTTGGCCATCAAAATGGCGGCCACCCAGGCAAGGGGCCAGACCAAGGGAGCAGGCAGCTCTGAAGCTGTAGTTGGACGCAATTCAGAGCAGCTGCCTCCACTCCATCCCCTCCCTGGGAGGAGCGGAGGCCTCTGCTAATGTGGGCATACCATTAGGCAGCCAGACACGCCGTGATGCTGCCAGGGAGGCTGGCTGCCACCTGGCGATGAGAGAGAGAAAGACCTACATGCGGGTGTGGTGAATGAGAAGCCGCTTGATGGAACTAGCTACATACGGAGAGTCTGGTGTCTGACAGCATGTGGGTGCCGTGCCTGGGCATAGGTCTCAGTCACAGAGGCGACAAATTTAGTGCAGTGGGTGTTGTGCTTCCTGGTATCATTCCCTTCCCTGCTGAGGCCCCAGGGGAGATGACAGACAACTAGTGAAGTGATTGTCTAGTGTGCCGCTTGAGGTAGCGGCCTATGTGAACAGATAGGGCACCCCTATTTTTATGCTGACACCTACATAACTATTAAGAGGAGGGGTGGCTGACGGGGGATCACAGATAGCCGAGGGTGTGGCCATCTTCCCACTCAGCCTGATTGTGCTGCTCCTCCTGGGGGAAGCCGTGGCAGGGGACTGGCAGGCCGATGATCATCCACTGCAAGGGAGAGAGATGGCCAGAGATAAGGCCCCCCCTCTCCCCAAACAGGTCAAAATTGCTAAATTTACCCCAACACCAGGCGTGACCCTGGGGAGTCCCGTCCTGTCAGGAGATGGAGGGTCAAGGGAATCAACCCTCCCCCAGGACAGATGTGATCCTGCAAGCTATTGAGTCCTTCCAGAAGGTCTTGGAAACCAACATTGGAGAAGTAGGGGCAAGACTTGCATAAAACCCCATGCTTAGTCCCATATTGCTACTTAGGAAGGGACGGTTAAGGAGTGACCCCAAACCAGTCAGAAGTTGCACAGCAGAGCACCCAAACTGGCAACTAGTCAAAATCAACAGGGGTATACCCAAATTACCCTTTTATACCTGGGCCTGGGACGTAATTATAAACAAGACAAATGGTATAAAGGAATGAATACAAAACTGTTACTGAGTAGAGTACATTTAATTTACCCTCTCCGCAATTATAATTCTTGATGAATATATCATACCAAAGTTATATCCTACATGGAAAATAGCACCTAATCAATGAAATAAACACAAAAGATGACCTATATCACACCATCCTTAGTGACACTAATAAGGTGGAGTCAATAGAATTGTAGTGACGCTTTAAGTTGTAGGGTGTCACACTAGAAAGATTGGATTAGTTGACTAACCTTAAAGTGTGTCACCTGGACTACCTCTTAGTGGTCTGTCCAGAATTGTATGGAAGACACTAATGAGAATAATTTGTTAGGGTTAACCTGTTATATTTGTATGTTGTTTTAGTTTATGTATAGAATGGTGTGATATGTCCTCTTTTGTGTTTATTTCATTGATTTAGGTGCTATTGTCCATGTAGGATATAACTTTGGTCTGATATATTCATCAAGAATTATAATTGCGGAGAGGGTAAATTAAATGTACTAAACTCAGTAACTGTTTTGTATTTATTCCTTTATACCATTTGTCTTGTTTATAATTACGCAAACTGGCAACTAGAGCAGAAGATGCTGAAGGCTGTTCTGGGCCAAAACAAATTGCGCTTCTTGGGTTTCCAGAGTGTGCCGAGGGAACCTGCCCGGAACACTTTCTTTAGAACTGGCTGTGCATCTTTCTGCCTGGGGAGCAGGTTATACCCTGCTTCCTTATAGAATGCGCACACCAAGCCTTTTAAAGGTTACCCATACCCCTATGGGAGCACAACCCCTAGCAATGATAGCATGCTTTCTGAACTATAGGAGTTTGATTCTGCATATGGTTCGGAGTCTGGGGGGAGATATCTCACGACTCCCAGAAAATCTAATCGGCCGGGGAGAAGCGCTGCAGCACCCACGGGGGCCTATGAAAGAGATTGAAACAGCGACTCATCTCTGGCCAAAACAAGAGAAACTATCGAAGAGAGATCCGCTGACACAAACAGTAGATAAGACCTTTCTGAGATGGGAGGTGACCTCAAGACAGACCCCGGGCTCTTACTAATAGTTGCAACTGAACTGTGGTATTACTGGTACATTGTACAAAGTGGTAAGGTAGCTATTGGAGAGTGTTGGATATTTCTTAAGCTAAAGTGGAAGTAGGTAGTATGTGGGATGAGGTGGGGTGGGACAACCAACCTTTCCAATGTTGGGGAAGCTTGTACTTTGGATCCCATGTATAGGAACAGGTGGGCAGGGACAGGAGCAGAGAGTAACTAGTTTTCAGGTACACTTTAAGGGCACTGTAAACTGTACAGATAAAGTAAACGGGAGAGACACAGAGCACCATGGAGACACCCGGTGGCCCTTTGACAGGCCCCCATCCATGCACTAGAAGCGATAATACACATTGAACACTTGACTGACCACATGAAGATCCTACCGTGGAATATGAATGGATTGGGCGCTAAGATTAAAAAGGGGGTCGCAGTACAGTACAATATCAGCAACACTCCTCTGACACTGTGTAGTGCTACAAATTGCCATCATCCACAGAGACACCATCCGCATCACGACCAACACCGACGACACCCTGACAACCGCTGAACACCTGCACTTCCAGATCCACACCGACCCGAAGACCACCCTCAGAGGCACCCTGATCTACCGACCCCCGGGACCACGCACACGCTTCAGCGAGGACATCACCGACTTCGTCAGCCCGCATGCCCTCCCCTCCGCCGACTACATCCTCCTGGGGGACCTCAACTTCCACCTGGAGAACAACAGCGACCGCAACACCATCAGCCTGCTCGACAACCTCGCCAACCTCGGACTCAAGCAACTGGTGACCTCCCCCACCCACCTCGCCGGACACACACTCGACGCCGTCTTCTCATCCAGCAAAGACGTCACCTTCAGCCACGCGACAGGACTCCACTGGACGGACCACAGCTGTGTCCACTTCACCTTCAAAAGAACGACGATCCACCACCACCAGCAACAGGTTGCCCGAAGAAGCTGGAACAAGATCACAGCCGACCAGCTCACCGCCTCCCTGAGCCAGCACCCTCCCGCCAGCTCAGCGAACCCCAGCCAGGCCGCAGACAACCTCACGATGTGGATCAACAACTGCGCAGACGAACTCGCCCCTCTGAGAACCCCACCCCGCGGACCCTGCAGCAGAAAAACACCATGGTTCACCGACGAACTCAAGAGCTCCAAGAAGAACTGTCGAGCCCTCGAGAAAGTCTGGAGGAGGGATCCAACTACGAACAACATGACCACCCTCAAGCACGCCACCCGGAAACACCACCAACTGATCCGCGCCACCAAGAAAAATACTTACAAGGACCGGCTGGACAACAACGCACACAACTGCAAGGAACTCTTCGACATCGTGAAAGAGCTCTCCAACCCCAACGCCGCTAACAACGACATCACCCCGTCGCAAGACCTCTGCAACTCCCTCGCGTCCTACTTCCACAACAAGATCGCGGACATACACAACAGCTTCAGCAACCAACCAACGGAAGCCACAACCGCAACAACGCCACCCACCACCACCCTCCGCACCTGGACGCCGATCAGCACCGAAGACACCATCCGCACAATGAACTCCATCCACTCCGGATCTCCGACCGACCCCTGCCCTCACCACGTCTTCAACAAGGCCGACGCTGTCATCGCACCCCACCTGCGGGACATCATCAACACCTCCTTCGACACCGCCACCTTCCCTGAGAGCTGGAAGCACGCCGAACTCAGCGCCCTTCTCAAGAAACCCACAGCAGACCCCACCGACCTCAAGAACTACCGTCCCATCTCGCTCCTCCCGTTCCCGGCCAAAGTCATCGAGAAGACCGTCAACAAACAACTGGCCGCCTTCCTCGAGACGAATGGATCCCTCGACCCCTCACAGTCTGGCTTCAGAGCGAACCACAGCACCGAGACCGCCCTCATCGCTGCCACCGATGACATACGAACTCTGATGGACAACGGAGAAACAGCGGCCCTCATCCTCCTGGACCTCTCCGCGGCCTTCGACACTGTCTGCCACCGCACCCTTGTACAGCGCCTCAGCAACATCGGAATCCAGGAGAAGGCACTGGAATGGATCACCTCCTTCCTCGACGGCAGAACGCAGAGAGTCCGTCTACCACCGTACAAGTCAGAGGCCACCGAAGTCATCTGCGGCGTACCCCAAGGATCCTCGCTGAGCCCCACCCTCTTCAACGTCTACATGAGCCCCCTCGCGACCATCGCACGCCAACACAACCTGAACATCATCTCCTACGCCGATGACACCCAGCTGATCCTCTCCCTGACCAACGACCCCGACGCCGCCAGAGCCAACCTGCACGAAGGGATGAGAGAGGTAGCCGAATGGATGTCGACCAGCCGCCTGAAGCTGAACTCGGACAAGACGGAAGTCCTCATCCTGGGCGCCACGCCCTCCGCCTGGGACGACTCCTGGTGGCCCCCCGCCCTGGGCACCGCACCCAAGCCGACGGACCACGCGCGCAACCTGGGCTTCATCCTGGACTCCTCCCTCTCCATGACCAGACAAGTCAACGCCGTCTCCTCGTCATGCTTCAACATCCTGCGCATGCTACGGAAGATCTTCCGGTGGATCCCCACCGAGACGAGGAAGACGGTCACCCAGGCCCTCGTCACCAGCCGACTGGACTACGGCAACGCCCTCTACGCCGGAACCACCGCCAAGCTCCAGAAAAGACTCCAGCGGATCCAGAACGCCTCAGCAAGACTCATCCTCGACATCCCCCGACACAGCCACATCTCCGGACACTTGAGAGACCTGCACTGGCTCCCGGTCAACAAGAGAATCACCTTCCGCCTCCTCACCCACGCGCACAAAGCCCTACACGACCAAGGCCCGAGCTACCTCAACAACCGGATCAACTTCTACACTCCCACGCGCCTCCTCAGATCAACCAGCCACGCCCTCGCCGCCGTCCCCCGCATCCGAAGAGCGACAACAGGAGGAAGGTCCTTCTCCTACCTGGCTGCCAAGACCTGGAACTCACTCCCGTCCGACCTGCGCATGACCCAAGACCACCTCTCCTTCAGGAAGAAGCTCAAGACCTGGCTGTTCGAGCAGTAACGGCACCCCCCCCCCTCCCAGCGCCTTGAGACCCTATGGGTGAGTAGTGCGCTCTATAAATGTCTTGATTGATTGATTGATTAAACCCTTTGGGAATAAATGCCAATGCCTCCATAGAGGCTAGGTATAAGGGGTTATCGAGAGGGGTTGCCATCCTGGCCAAGAAACAAGCCCCTTTCTAAATTGAAAACTAATGGGTAGACTGATGTATACACCCCCCCCTGGGTTGCAGCGCAGACCCCGGATAAACTAGGGTCTCTTTTACTAGTAGTAGTGACAAAAACTCCTAGGCAATGTCAATAAAGCAAATATACAAAGTATCTATAACATTAAGAAAACCAAGGAAGACAGAAAAAATATATTCAAAGTTGTTACCATTTTAATAATTTTTTCTCATTTTATCTAAATAATTGATATTTATACAACACATTTAAAAAATATGTATAAATAAAGGGTTAAAAGTGGCAATATCTTTATTAACTAGACGCACGTTTCGGTGTATACAACGCCTTCTTCAGGAAAGCCACACAATTATAGATCCTGTTTCAATGTGATTAGTTCCTAGTGATTAAAACCTGCAACTCCATAGTTGGTGGATGTTCTTGATTCTAATAAATGGCTGATAAAAATGCGGTGCACCGAATGGGCAGTAATGTATTATTAATTTTAAAATAAACGATCTCACGAAAAGGTCGGATGTCTGGTTATCAAACAAGCTTCGTGTAGGTATATTTGAAAAGTGACCTGTTCCCACTAAATGTTAAAATCAGTAATATGATATTCTGGAAAGCCTCTTGCGATGGAAGAGATTCAACGAAGAAACTGGAATGTGATAGTGTTCCAAATATGTAGCTGAATAGGCATGCACAGTAAAGGACTTATCCAGGCTAAGGATGGCTGCCGGTGATGCCTTCGGAAATGGGATACTCTTTTCCGAAGGCATCACCTGCAGCCATCCTTAGCCTGGTCCTACCTGGAGCGTCCTAATATCAGATATCTTTTGTTACATTCCTTTTTAGATAAGTCCTTTACTGTGCATGCCTATTCAGCTACATATTTGGAGTTACTCAAATATTGATCCTCCAGTGCTGCATATTTGGCTTACTGGGTTTGAAAGTCATTAAAGTGGTCCCGAGATATAGATTTAATAAGTTCACATTAATTGGCTGTACTATGCGAAGTCACCTTTTATTCTAGGTATGCTATATCATTAGCTCGGATTCAAGACAAAAAACCTATCCCTTCTGTAGAAAGGTATGTTTCACTATTGAATTAATCAGGAAAGGCCCCACAGATCATTATCTGCAATGCAAATTAAGGTTGTTTGCAAAATGACAAAAGTAAAAGTCTGACTGAATTCTAGAACATAGACTGTGACAGCATTTTTACAGGAAAACAGCTATTATAATATTGACAGTTGGGAGGAGCTCTGGAAGATTTACCAGTGTCCGATCTCTACTGATAAATTCTATTTCACAAACTTTAAACAAGAGGGAAGCCGACAACATTCTCGACTGAGGAGAGTAAATACTGAAACTGCTTTGAAAGATCCAGTCTTATAGCGAGGGAGGGACTTCAAGTCTTTGTGCATGTACAAGCCACTGGTGGCCACTGATACTCCATAGACGCAGTTAACTCACAGAGAAGAGTGAAAAGCGAAAGAGTGAAATAAAAACCACAAGGAGAGTCCGATATAAAGAGATCAGCGATACAGGATATGGGGAATGAAGAGAGATGGAGAAAAGATACAGATTATGGGGATTGAAGAGAGAAGGAGAAAAGATTAGGTCACTTGAGCTGGATCTAGTCATGAGCAGAGCAACATAATCAGTGACATCAGTTGAGGTGGAGACATGAGAGCTGTAGTACTGTAAACTAAGAGAAGACTGGTGTGACATATCTCCAGCCATTGGCTACCGATGCCTATTTACTCACTCACAGGAAGAAAATAACCTGTTGGATTTTGAAGAGGATAGAAGCAAACCTGTACTATTGTGAATGGAGTCTGGCTTTACCTCAGCTTGCCTGCCTCCCTTCTTGACGGTGTTCCCTTATAGGTGTGGAGGACAACTCTATGCATCGATATTCACTCCCTGGATTGAGAAGGGCAGAAGCCTATATGAAGCCGCGACAGACCTAGAAACCAGGAAATGTTTCCTAGAGTATGAAGTTGATTACCATATTTTTCTGATTATTTCCATCTGTACTGGAAAAACTCAGTGGTCCAGTGTGAAGAAATTACTCATTGCAGGTTCACCTCCACTTTTTAGGCCAAAGCCTGTCAGACAGCACAGCTGTCTGGTTTGCTAAAGACATCTTAGGGACATTCAGAAAGCTTCCCTCGGAATGCATGCTGCCCATATCTTTCCACTGGCTTTGTGGTTTGTAAATCACATTTGGTTGCTTTCTATTTGCTGGCTTTATTTGTTTTATGATGACCAGTTTGAGTCTGTCCCTCCTGTGGAGTATACCCCGTTAACTGTATTCTTCCACAATGCTTGCATTCTGTAAACAGACCATTAAATCTTGTTTGTATCTTGTCACATTTTCTGTTTTCAAAGACAGGTCAAATATGACGGGCTCAGTTGTCAGAGGGAGCTTGTTCCTTACTTTTCTTTCTCTGTCTGCGAAGTGGGGGGATTTATGTGACAATCTTGCTGTGAAAGGAATGGTTTTTTTCCTAGCACAGGATGAAATTTAAATTCTCGTAAAAAGAACTATGCAGATATTTCAGAATTAGGAAAGCACACATGAAGCAAACGGTTTTATAATTCAGAAGTGTGGTGGAAACATATTTTAATACAATCAAAACAAATCAATACACTAGGTGATGACATTTCGTTTGTGCCCTGTATACTTGTATCAGTAAAACTGTATGTCTCTACAAAATTTAACGGTTATTTCAATTGAAAATGTGTTGTCTGTACTGGCAGTGCACTACCACACCATGCATACTCCACTTTACTGTGCACTACTCTACAATACTCTGCTACTGTACTCTATGCCAATGCGCTCTACTCTGTGCCACTCCACGCCACTCTAAACCACTCTGCAACACTGCACTCTACACCACCTCATTCTACTCTGAAACAACCTACTCTATCCCCCTCTACTCTACACTGCACAACTCCACTTTATGCTACTGCACCCTACGCCACTATGCTCTACACCATTGCGTTCTACACCATTGCGTTCTACACCATTGCGTTCTACACCGCTGCGTTCTACACCGCTGCGCTCGACGCCGCTGCGCTCGACGCCGCTGCGCTCGACGCCACTGCACTCTACACCACTGCACTCTACACCACTGCACTCTAAGCCACTGTACTTTGCACCAGTCACTCTATGCCACTGCACGCTACTCTGCACCACTCTACACCGGTACTCTTTACGCCACTCTACACCTCTGCACTCCACTTTGCACCACTCTAATCAACGCCACTGCAATTTATGCCACTCCACGCCAATGCACTCTACTCCAGTCCACTGTAATCCACTACACTGTACACCACTCTGCGCCACTGCACCCAGTTCCGACTCTGTGCCACTCCACACAGTGCCACTCCTCTCTACAACACTGTGCTCTACTCTACGCCTCTCTACACCAGTCTACTCTATGCCAAGGCACTCTATGCCACTCAACTCTACACCACTGAACTCTTCACAATGCGCACTCAACCCTGTACTCAAGGCCACTCAACTGTACTCTGCACCTCTCTACTCCTCTGCACCATTCCACTCCATTCTAATCTACTTTACACCACTGCACTCTGCCCTGCACTACTCCACACTACGTCACTTCACTCTACTCTAAACCCCTCTATGCCACTTCACTCTATGCTGCACTCTAATCTGCAGTACTCTATCACTGCACACTACAATACTGGTCTAAACCATTGCACTCTACGACAATAGATACTCTGCACCACTGTACTCTACGCCAATGCGCTCTACTCTGCATCACTCTTCGCCAATGCGCTTAACTCGGCACCACTCTATGCCAGTGCGCTCTACTCGACACCACTCTAGGCCAATGCGCTCTACTCGACACCACTCTAGGCCAATGCGCTCTACTCTGCACCACTCTAGGTCAATGCGCTCTACTCTGCACCACTCTAGGCCAATGCACTCTACTCTGCACCAATCTACGCCACTGCACTCTGCACCACTGCTCTCTATTTCGCACGTCTGAACGCTGCCCCACTCCAGTCAACTGTGCCCCACTCCAGTCAATGCTGCACCACTCTACTCTGTGCCTGTCTACTCTACTCTACTGTACGGTGCCCTACTCCACCCTGCAGTGCTTGACTCCACTTTGACACTCTATGACACAACACTTTACTCCATCCCACTTCTCGACCCTTTACCACGCCACTTGACAACACTCTGCACCACTCCGCAACACTTCACTCCACTCTGTGCCACAACTCTATGCCCTTCTACTCCTCTCAATGCCCCCCCACCCCACGCCACTCTCCTCTATGCCACAAAGTTTTAGCCATGCTGTTGTACAACATAGCTAAATCACATTGGCAAAGCCAATAGCTCTTGCTTAGGCAAGACCTACTAGCATTCCCAATGCTGGTTGACTATTGGGTACAGGTGTAATGACTCAAAGTGCATGGAGGGCTGCTATCCCAAACTCAGTGCCAGTGTTCTGACACTTCAAAGTCAGCGCAATGGCACCTAATTGAATTAGAAGTAAATTAACTCATGGCAATTAGGTTTACGTCCGTAGTATATGGTACCAAGGGTACCCAGGGCCTGTAAGTTAAAGTGTCCCGCAGAGGCTGCAGAACTTATTGTGCCACACAAGTCACAAAGTAAAACAGGTCTCCCATCCTGCCACTGCAGACTGGTGGACAAGTTTTAAACTGCTAACTTGACTCTGTCACTTAAACTAATGACAGTCCAGATCTCCCTTTCTAATATATATGTTACCCCTAGGGTAGGCATATTGAGTCCTAAGTAAGTGTGCGTATATTAAAACGTAGGACATGTACTTCCATCTGTCTTAACAGTAAAAACCCAAATTGTCATTTTTACTGTGGAAAAGCTAGTACCCCATTGGCAAGCAAAGGGTTACACAATGACAACTCAGCTGTGCTAACTCATAATTGGGACTTTTAAAGTTGGCCCTTCAAGGTATTAAACAAGTTGTTACATTAAACCAGACGTGAAGGCTAATTCAAATCTGATGTACCATTTGAGTAAAAGGCAACTTGAGAAAGTTGCCACTCTGTCGCCCAACATTTTCCACTGACTTTGCCACATCTTGACGTGTGCCGGAGGAAGCCATTGCTTTATTTTCCAACAACGTGCCAAATATCCAAGCATTGTATCTGACAGCATGGGGCTAGGTTTATTCCATTCCCTGAGTAGTTTTTGTCACGATAATTAAGGATAATTAAGGATGGCAGAAGTGTTTTTATGGAAAGAACTATGTGGTTATTTGTTAACGAAAATAAGTCTCTTTCCAGTGCATGTCAATAGACCAATACAATCGCCCTAATCCTTACCCAAATTCTGGTCTTGGCTCAATGAACATCCGTTACTCTCCCCATGCCTAAAAACAAAATAAATGTGTCTTTTTGCAGTGTAACTGGTGCTCATTTAAAGCGTTTCAATAAATTGGGGCGAATCTGTGCTAGATATAAAAAAACAAAAGGGGAAAAAAAAAACTCTACTTTTGCAAGCACTTTTCTAAAAACCGCTGGATTTTTACTAAACTGTTGATTGCACTATTTATTTTGCAAATCGCAAAATTGCTATATCCGGGGGGGGGGGGGCAGGGGATGTCCACAGGCCATCTACAGTTGTTCGCCATGAGACAGCCTTCTGCCTTCTGGGGAGACTTGTGAACAACCCCAGGAAAGGACCCAATTGAGGCCTACTAATGGAATTGGGGTTAAGTCTCCCTGGCAGGAAACCACACAGGATGTAAACCCAAAAGACGAGCTATAATGGGGGGAGCCGCGCTTGGATGGCAAATGATGAACACACATGAGAGGCGTTGCCCTTTTGTTATGGTAGGTTGGAATCTAGGACAGAGAGGGGAAACCAGCTGCCAAATCAATTTTCTCGTGGATGATTAGCCCCCAGGTAGCCACATCTCTAGGGTGGGCGACCAAGCGTCACACAGCGGAGAGAGGTTCTGCCATCTTGGGAGTAGGCAGAACGTTGCACTCTAGAATAGCTAAATGCCACACATTACAGAAAGCCATCATCCGGCAAGGAAAGACCTAGGGGTTAAGCAGTGGGCATAAAAGTGGTGTACTCCTAGCACCCAGACTTCAGATCACATCTGCACTTGAGAGAGTACTGAAGGGCTGCCCTTCTGTTCCCTGGACAGGGCAAAGAGTGGCTGAACCAAAGACTGAAATGCACCTGCTGATCCTGGGGGGGACCTTACATGTGGCGCCCTGCTTGGGAAAAGTCGTGCCTGAGCCCCAGACAGAAGAGGTGAACTCAGTCAGTTGGATGACTTCCTGTTATAGCTCCAAGACCACAAAAGCTGAAGAAGCCTGCCTTGGCGAGTTGGTAGCAACAACTGCTTGATAGCCACTAACTGCTGAAGTGCAGCCTGGGAGACAAGGTCCTGAATCCGAATGGATGAAGAACAGTCGCCTGAAACTGAACTCTGACAAGACGGAGGTCCTCATCCTTGGCTCCACCCCTTCCCCCTCCCCCTGGGACGACTCCTGGTGACTGGCCACACTGTGAGCTGCTCCCGATCTCCACCGAACACTCACGCAACCTGGGGTTCATCCTGGACTCATCACTTTCAATGACCCAGCAAGTCAACGCCGTCTCCTCCTCCTGCTTCAACACCCTCTGCATGCTTCGCAAGATCTACAGATGGATCCCCACCAGAACCAGAAGGACAGTCACCCAGGCCCTAGTCAGCAGCAGGCTGGACTATAGCAATGCCTTCTACGCAGGAACCACGGCCAAACTACAGTAAAAACTTCTACGAATACAGAACGCCTCCGCACGCATCATCCTTGATATCCACAGCCACAGCACTGCTCACCTGAGAGACCTGCACTGGCTGCCTGTTAACAAGAGAATCACCTTGAAGCTCCTCACCCACGCTCACAAAGCACTCCACAATGCCGGACCAACATACCTCACCAAACGACTCACCTTCTACACCCTGAACTGCCAGCTTCGCTCCGCTGACCTCGCCGCCGTTCCACGCATCCACCGAACAACCTTCAGCTGCAGATCGTTCTCCCACCTTGCCACCAAAACATGGAATACCCTCCTCATCCACCTGCGACAGACCCAGGGCCTGCTGACCGTCAGGAGACCTCTCAAGACCTGGCTGTTCGAGCAGTAGCAGCACTTCTCCACCCCTCTCAGCGCCTTGAGACCCTCACGGGTGTGTAGTGCACTCTATAAATGTTTTGATTGATTGATTAAAAAGTTGCACCAAAGTCTGCTGGACCCAGGAGAGTTGTTGGAGTGCAGTTTGGTTACTCAAGACGGACACTAGGTTCACTTAAAGTGAACCCCTGATTTCTCTGTGACCCAAGACCAGTGGTAACTGGTAATTGACTTGACTTCACCTGGACTTCGAGGGACATCGACCTCTGTAGCTGAAGACACCCCACTGTGTTTGTGTACTGAGAGGTCGCTCCAGGAAAGAACCCTGTCAACCGGATCTGCATCCCGTATCCCTTGCATCAGCACCATTCCATTGGTGCTTATGGTTATTTGCCTTACAGCACCAAACTGAGCTGGAGACTACTTTGATTGCAAGATAAGTATCCTGCTAAATCTTACTGGCCTGTGTGACTTGCTCCCTGCTGGAGTTGGTCGCCCAAAGCCGGCCGGGGTACCATAAAAAGTTTCAAAAGTTTTCCAAGTCACCGCTAACTGCAGTAGCTGCCCATGCATGTTTGCAACTTGAGTGAAAAGCTGCAATTTAATAAAAAATTCCTATCTCTGGAACCCTTAGGTGGATTTTGTTCGTTTTGGGGTCTACAAACTCATAAAAATAAGATTCAGTTTTAAAAATTAGTGTCATATTTTGTGTCTTATTTCTTTCTTATTCAGTTGTTTTGGTACTTCTGAATGCTTTGTATGTATTCCTTTTTTAAAGCCTAACTGCTCAAACCACAGCTGGTCAGGGTTGAGCTAAGGTTTTCCAAACAAGCCTGACTTGACCCAAGATAGGTTTGTGAGTTTATTACACACCACATAACAAACTGCATTTCTTCACATCCACAGATTACATAACAAAACTCTGCCTTTATCAGGAGTCCAGAACCGATGTTATATAACTGTGAGGTAGCCTGCACCACCAACATTTCAGCCCAATCCTACTTTACAGTGGCCCCTTCAAGTACTTTGCAGCACAAGACACCATTTCTTGTTAGCGTTCGTTCGTTGAGCCAAATTTTTTGGTTCTCTATCGGAAACCTGATCAGGCAGAACATTAGCGTGTAACTTGCTCTGCTGTTGGTGGCGAGCTGCTGTTGGTGGCGAAGGTTTGGTTTCCGGTGGCGCTGTGGAGCAGGCGAATTGTGGCCGTGAAAGAGGAGACGCCGATTCCTGACCGACTGCTGGAGTGGACCTGTGTCATCCTGCTTCCCGCATCCCGGCCGCATCCCGGTCGCGGCGGGAGCAGCGAGAGTAATAGCGACTGCCGCGATCGGCGGGTAAGCTGCAGTTTGGGACCGCAGTTAGCCGCGGGTGTAGCATTGGGCGTTTTGGGTGTGCCTGCTCCACCTCCTAGTGGTCCGGTGCGGCCGAAGCTGCGGGCGCTCCCGCGGGCGCTCCTAGATGCGGCTGGAACGGGACGTTTTCCACCGTGTCTGCTAGTCGTGGTGCCGAACGTTTGGGGGTGCGGCTGGAGCCCTGCTTCTGCTTCTAGCGTGTTTAAGTGGTCTGAGCCGCGAACCCTTGCAGGACACGCCTCCTAGGCACGGCGGCCGCTGCAAGCGGATGCGTGTATCCTTTTAAGGTGCAGCTGGAGCTGCGAGCAGGCACGAGCCCCTCCTGGACGCTACAGCCGCCGCGAGTGGCGCCTCCAGTGCGGTCAAACCCGCGAGAAGCTGCGGCATCTACCACGACCGACGCCCAAAGTGAGGCTGGAGCTTTAGGATCCTCAACTACAACAGAGGTACTAAAACTATAACAACTATTGAAAGAAAGACATGCAATGAATTTTTAATGTGCATAAAATATTATAACTTTACAAGTAACTGAGCCAGGGAACAGAAACAGGGTGCTAGATCCTGGTGTGGCTTGAGCGGCGCGCCTGTGCACTGACATTCTGGAACCTTACCTCCCTGGCTGTGTCAATTCGAATTCTGAAAGAGTCTTCACTTTAATACTGGGACTAAGTAGTGGGCAACAAAAAAACAGCATTCCAACCATACAGGTGGCCAAGATCTACCAAGTAACACACGGCCGGTGTAAGCAACACGGCTAAAACTATAATAAAAACATTAAAATAAAACCAAGTGATTCACCACACTGTAATGGCCTATAAAAAACTAAGGTCAAGAACCATTTTTATGAAAAGGATGGGAACAGAAGAAGCAATTAGAAAGAGTACGGGCAAGACGGTAAGCGCCGGAAAATCTGTAATAATTCCCGGGATCAAAAAGTATTTTACAAAACTAAACTTAGAAGATCAGGAACAAGGACAAAAAGAACAGACAGTTAAAGAAAAAACAGGGAATAAAGAGGCTGGAAAGGATGAATTACATCAAACTCTAATCTAAAACCAAAGGACATCTGAAGCTCCTCAAAAAACTATCCCTACCGAATCGGATGAGCTAATCCCGATCTCCATCACAGTTGGTTCAATAACACCGGAATCCTCTAAATTACAACAATCCCTAGAATATAATGTTACTTGTCCAGATATCAACATCAAAGACTTAATATATCATACGGGACTACATAAGGAAATCCAGAACATACAGAACAGTACTCCACAAAAATCCTCAGACCAAGAGGGATTCCCGAAAAATCACCAGATCTTTCTTTCTTGAAAAGTATTGATCTTCGTAATGATCATAATCCAATATCTAAATCCTTGTTCACATTGCAAAATATCCTGGAAGCAGTTCTCATTCATCTAGGTAACATACTGGAAAACTCTGACCAAAAACTTGACACCCAACTAGGAATTCTGAAATTCCTAGTTGAGAAAAAAAGGAAGAACGAGCAAACAAAGTCAACAGCAACAACAGGAGTCTGTGGTAAACGTAATGGGGAATATTCAAATAACTCAAAAGTTGAAATAATAAAAACACCTTTTTCACATACAAAGGAAACTGCAACCCAAACTGGAAAGAAACGAATTATGGAACCTAACGGTAAACAGGATCCTAATCAAATATACTCTCTTAGAAACCTTTTCAAGGAGGAAACCAAATCAGTATCTCACCAGCAGCCTGTAGCATACTATCCAATCTTCACTATAAGAAAATCTAACTCCATCCTGACCAGTCCTGTAACATCTAACCTTAAATCGACTGCTGAAACCGTGCTATCTAATGATGACACACAGGGCCAAAATAGCGCTAATGACAAAAGAAATCAAAAGTCGAGAAAACTGAAAAGGAGAAAAGCGCAAAGAAGAATTAGGAAAAAGAAAGCTCGTAAAATAAGTTTTCAGAACAATTCGCCACTTTTACCTGAAAAAGAAGAAAGCGAAGAAATACCCCAGACTATGAGAACAAAGGAGCTGAAATCGCCGACAAAAATTTATAGAGACCACTCCGATCAATTGAGTAAATTAAATCCTAAGGCAAAACATTTCCTACCACCAGGACACTTTTTAACAAGTCCGCCGTTAAGAGAGATCCCAAAAGGAACTCTCAACTCAGAAAAAGGATCTGCAAACAGAGGAGACCAGGTCCAATTTTCTGGAAATTATAGACCTGTTCCCGTCTGACGAAGCACCACTTAATCGCGGTCAAATTATTAGTTTGCTACAGACAATTCAGCCGTTACAATCTTTAGCGAGTAACGAAATCAAACTAGTTATGTTTCCAGAAAAATCTAAGATGTCAAACGTGATTGTGGAATTTTGGTCTCCAGTGATACCAGGAATCATACTGCAGGAGAGTGATACTTTACACAAATACGGTTATGACCTGGCCCCGTATTAAAATACGAACCACAAAAGAGACATCTACCAGATGTATCCCCCAAAAAGCCTCGATCTAACCAATCTCTTAACACCTCCATCAATACTCTAGATCATGCTGCAGAAAATATATTTGTGTCCATAAAGAACGGTGAAAGAGAAATCTGGAGTAAGAAAACCGCCAGTGTTAACACAACAAAGAATGATCATTCTTGGTCCTGGATTTCGGAAACCTTGAATAGCAATAAACAAACTAAGGATAACAAATTCTCTGTTTAGCAAAGGCTTGACGATTACCTCATGGAACATAGCGGGGAAAACTAAAGAAAAAATGGCTGAAATAACAAACGATTCCCCAGCAATAGTGGCCCTCCAAGAAACTTGGTCTACACAAAACTTCAATTATGAGAAATATTTTGTATATGATATCCCTGCAGAACAGGACGATCGGGGACACGCGAAAGGAGGGATAGCGATCCTATTAAACGAAGACTACAAATGGGCACAAGAAATAATTCCAACTAACTCTAAGAATCATCAATGTATCAAAATCAAGTGCTATACAAATTCCCGAGAAATTTTAAAAGTTCTACTAATTTACAACATCTATATCCCCCCTGGAGTAAAAATGGATGCTCTTACTGTAGAAATCCTAAAGGATATCGAACAAACAATAGAAAACCAGGGCCTATCCATCACTTTTTATCATGGGGGATTTTAACGGGAAAATATCTAATGAGTTATTACTGAAATGGGCAAATTGGCTCACAGACGAGGCCCTGGAAGTCTCTATTCCACTTCTTCCTAAAGATAATACGGCGGATAAAAGAGGGAAGATTCTAATAGCAACACTACCGATTCTACATGGAACAATATTAAATGGCAATGTGGAAGGAGACATCCCTGCCTCAAATACTAGACCGGGAAACTATAATCCCTCACTACTGGACTATATGATCTGCAGTTACGATCTGTTCAAATCAGTTTTACAACTCAAAATCAACTTTTTTGAAGGTAGTGATCATGCGAAACTACAGCTAAGTACTGAGTGGAAAGCACAACAGTCTCAATCTAATCGAATTATGTATAGCCATAGTACAGTCCTGGTAAACCCATCTCAAAGACGGATCCATTGGAATTCAGCTACTCTTACCAAAATAGTCTCCATAATTGACTCAACGCAACTCTTGCAAAGAATACATGCAGCAAATCCGATAACAAATTTCGAAATTGTGATTAAAAAACTAACACAAAAGTTACAGGAAAAGCTGAGGCATCCTACAAAGAATCACAGCAAAAAACAAAAGTTAACTAGCAACATGACTTATCTAAACAAATTGATACTACAACAATTTTTAGAAAAATCAGCCGCTAGACAGCTAGAAATTAATAAACTGAAAAATCAACGTAGGAGAGAAAGAGAAAAAAGCAAGAGAGCACTCCAAGATAAAAACTGGGTAGATTTGCAGATAGCAGCGAAACAAAATGATCAACGTGTGTATTGGAATATATTCGCTAAAGAAATAGGCATGAAAAAAGAATTACAAGCCATCCCGGTGCCTCCATCAGAATGGGAATCTTATCTGACCGACATATATAAATTAAATACTACCGCAGAAATGAGTAATCACTCTGTTAGGAACTCAGAAAGAAAATGTTCAGACTGTGGTGTTTCTAGCCCATGTTCTATCGACCTAAATATAAGAAAGGCAAGATCTAAAGGAGCAACAGGTCCGGACCAAATACCAATTAAGGTCCTCCAATGCAACCCCAAAGAATGGAGTAAGATGCTATCTCCTCTTTTCAATTACATTTTTAGCACTGGAAAAATACCCAAATCCTGGAAGGGGGAGCATTATAATACCCATACATAAAAAGGGTATAAGGCTGTATCCTGGCAATTATAGACAGATAGCCCTGTTGGATGCAACTGGAAAGATTTTTACAGCGACTGTTTTAGATCATTTAAAAGACTGGGCCTTGTCATCTGGACAGATTCCACTATACCAGGCTGGATTTAGACCAAAGCATTCAGTCACCGATAATATCGCTGTTCTGCAAACCATCTTAGATAAATATGTTACTATAAAATCTCAAGTTGTATATGCTGTTTTTATCGACTTTTCCACCGCATTCGATAGAGTAGATAGAGCGACACTATGGAGAAAACTCAGCAATATGGGTATCCTGAACAATCTACTACACATACTAATAGCATTACATACAGATACCTGGTGCCAAGTCCAAATGGGTAAGGAAAAAGGCCTCACCAATGCTATCCCGACCCTAAATGGCCTTAGGCAGGGATGTCTCCTCGCTCCGTTATTGTTTTCCCTCTATCTCAGCGATTTGCCTCAATGTTTTCAGCAAATAAGTAACTTTCCACCAAAAATCGCTTCCCACAAAATACATACATTATTGTATGCAGATGATGTTATTATCCTAGATCTAACCCCCTTTGGATTGCAAAGAAACCTTCTGGCTCTCTATAACTATAAAGAGGAAAACTTCCTAATACCGAACATCTCGAAAACAAAAATAGTACCGTTCTCTGGTAGAAAAAGGAGTACTAAATTTACCTGGTCGTTAGGGGGGAAAAACGGTGGAAATGGTAAATGAATACACCTACGTAGGAAGAATCTTCACCAAGTCCTTACAAAATAAGTCCCATACTCTGAATTTGACCCGGAAATCTCATGTTCACGTAGGAGCACTCTTACGGCTATATGCTGCATCTGGACAGAGACATTTTTCTGCAATGCTTAAGGTATATAGTGCTAAAGTACCACCAGTACTGTGGTACGCACTTGAACACATACCAATAAGTCAGTGGTCCTTTTTAGATTTAAAAGAAGGAATGATCCTACGGAAACTAATGAAGTTTTCCCAGTCGGTTCCAGTGCAAGCTCTCCATCTTGAGTTTTCATTAACTAGCTCCTATGCCCGAGGTATCGCCAATATCATCAGGTGGGCGTATAATCTCCTCCATGCTGAAGAAGGAACGCTCCGATCCCTGTTAAAAATTGAGACATTTGAACGTGAATCATCGAACTATGTATTTTTAAGAAATGCCCTATTTGCTTTTAAACTATCAGAGGTTAACATCAAGCTGTTACTTTCATGGACTCCTGCCCAATTGAAACTTTTCCTAAAGCACTTTACTACAAGACTAAGTTTTGACCTTGACTCTCAACATTGTCTTAAACGGTCTTTATATAAAAATATTACTGAAATAATTGAATATAAGAAACCCCAACAATATATAAATTTTAATCTGTATCATGGGGCTAGGAGATCGATTGTCCTGCTCCGACTTGGAATACTCCCTGTAAAAACCCTTACATCTAGATGGTATTTAGAAGAAAACCCTATTTGTAATTTGTGTAACGGTGGAGAGCAGGACTTGGAACATTTATTGTCTACTTGCACTAATTTGTCAGTGGTAAAGGCAAGGAAAAGATTTTTACAACCAGTTTATTTAAAATGCAGAATTAATTCAATACAAGAATTGATTAGTTTATGTAAAGTTCCGCCAAACGAATTGGTATGTTACAATTTTTACAAATTTTTAAAAACATTTTTAATCTTGTATTAGTATGAAAATTTTATCAAAACTGTCTAAATTATTATATTGTGTTTTTAATATTTGTGGTTCTCAGTGGAGAACCAAATCAAATACAATAAACTAAACTTGCTATAACCTTTTACTTTCAATTTTGTTAACAAACATATGTGTTTTGGTCATACTCTTCCTTAGCACTGAACCACGTGAATTGTCTGAGGATTTACTCTGACTGTTCTTGCTGTGTTAACAAACATGGGTAGGGTGCTCCCACGTAAGCAGGTGGCCTTTGTGGGTCAGGTGTGCAAAGCCTGAGCTTTCTACAGTATCATAATATTCCCTAAACAATTAATGTAAAATAATGTCTTTGTATATTCAACTTTATATACCTTATTAAGCCCGTCCTCTTCGTAAGATATTTCCAGGAACCTGCATAACAGGGTGACCTTTGTGTGTCAGGTGGGCAAAAACTGAGCTTCCTATAGTATCCATAGCATACTATTCCCTAACAAATAATTTAAATACATTTCTTTGTATATCCACCTTTTATATAATTTAAGCGAGCTCTCTTCGTGAGAGATTTTTCCAAGATACCATGACAGAATATCTTTTACCTAGACTTTGGTACAGGAAATAGAAAACACGGTGGCAATGCAACTAAGTAAATGTGTCATGGACAATCGAGAAGTACTACAACAAACAAGTTTTGGTCTCAAATAAAGCATGTAATCATAAAGGTTGTTTTAACTTCTCATGTGTTACATCACAGGAATGTTAAGACTGCACTTCCACATCCATTTGTACAACATAATTCAAATATATTGTTACGTGAAGTAATGGATAATACCAGCTGTTTGGAATATACTACTGAATGACCATAACAAAGGCTGTTACGAGAAGCACATGCAATCACTACTGTTTTTGTCAGAATTTGAAGGAGTGATGATTACAAAAGACAAACCTATGCACACAAGTCTACTTGTGCATATCTGAGGCGAGGGAAGATAACCCAAAATAGAACCTTCACCCCCACAATGGCCCGGCTAAGAACAGGTGTTTACTGAAACCCCAGAACTGCCAGGCCAAGGTTAAAACAGAATATTCTTTAGTCATGCTGAGAACAACGGTGAGATAGTTTTGGCCCAGTCTCTTTATTTAATATTTTAAAAAATCCAGCCACCATTTTCACCTCCACCATGCACAGCAGAACCTCCCATTTACACCACTGACAAGTAATTCTGTGGTGAAAGTTCAGGATTAGTTGGAGAGTGGGTGGGAGATAAATTCTAAGTCTCACCATAGGTCCTATCCCTGCCATAACCTGTGCATGGTGGAAATGAGATGTGATAGAAAGACTAAGTATGTTGATCTTAATAAGTAATATGTTTTATTGATTGCCATGTAAAAGAATGTGTTACTTACATGAAACTCTTGTTCTCCAATATTGGGATCTTTCATAGATTCACATGCTTGATTCATTCCCCGTCGTTGAGGTGGGAGTCCCACGGTAACATCTAAAGCAGTATACATAACTTATAAATGGCCAAATACATTGACTTTAATAGCTTATCTACATTATTGACAAAGAACCAAAACTCCAGGCAATAGCGCCCTCTAGAACACTCCCTGCAGATGATTCTTCCCTCAGATTTTCAAGCACTAGTGGGAATAATCTCCACTTAACAGAAGGAAAGTCTCCATGGGGAGGAGGGTGGTCACATGGGAATATATGAAAGATACCAATACTGGCAAACAAGAATTACATGTAAGTAACACATTTTTTTCCACAGTTCTGAATTGTTCACAGATTCACATGCTTAAATCAGAATATTTAGCAGTTATATAATTAACTGAAATATCATGTGAAAATATCACAATAGCAAATGGTGGGTACAAATATACATACATCATCATGTACATTTCACTTTATTGGAAAAGATAGCGTAACACTGCTTATCCCACAGCTGCATCACTGCGCTGCAATGAGTCCAGGCAATAATGCAGAGTAAACGTATGCCAGTTTTTCCAAGTCGCTGCATGTCATATGCTTTCAATATGCACTCCAGCTAAGAGGGCTGTTGTTGTAGAGACCACCCTAGTAAAGTGCACCTTAGCCTTTTTGTTCAAGGCCGGCCAGCCTTAATGTGGCAGAACTGAATAGCTGCTGATATCCATCTCACTATGCTTGCCTTAGAAACTTGAACACCTTTTGTTATGGTTTTCATATGCGACTATCATTTGATCCATAGTTGCTTTGTGCAATGCAAATAGAACTTTAACCCCTTCAGTGTGCATGACAAAGCCAGCTCGTCATGGGCGTTACCCTGCGCTACGCGCATGACGAGCTGGCTTTGTCACGTAACGCGGGTTTTTTAAAAATCCAGCGCGCAGCGGGAAAACCCGCTAGCGCGCATGCGGTTAAGCATCTCCTTACATCCTTCATATGCAGTGGATTTCCACAGCTGTCTGCAGATTCAGGAAAAATATCTTAAGCACAATAGGTTTGTTCAGGTGAAAATTTGTCGGAACCTAGGCAAAGAACATTGGGTTACTTCTTGGAATCACAACGTCATCTTTAAACTGTATGAAAGGTTCTTTCATAGTGAACGCTTGTATCTCACTTACTCTTCTGGTTGATGTCAAAGCTAGAAGTAACGCTACTTTCCATGTTAGGAATTTGATCTCTGCTTTGTGAATTTGTTCGTTAGGGTTCTTCATTAACTGTGTCAGTACTGTGTTGAGCTGCCAGGTTGGCGAAGGAGACTGTATTGGAGGGAATACTCTGAATTATCCTTCAAGAAACTGTGTTTTAAGTCTGTTAGACCCTAACAAAGGGAATCCAGAAGTCCTTTGTATCTTGAAATGGCCACTAAATGTACTTTAATTGAAGAATGGACTAGGCCTGATTTGGCTAAAGAGAGTAGGTATGGTAAGATCTGTTCTGGAGGCGCCAGTATAGGATGATTTTTGACCTTTGAAGCTATGAACAGAAGCGCTTTGATTTTAATTGATATGCCTGGTTTGTGTTATCTGCCCTGGCTCTTGCAAGGGTATCTGTACAGTCCTGTGGGATATCTAAATGTTGACGCTCTTAGTATTCAGGAGCCGGGCAGATTAGTGCAAAGAAGTCCGGTTCTAATGAAGGACTTGCTTGCGGCTTATAAATAGCAAATCTTTTTGAGGTTCCACTTGAGATTGTCCTCTAACAGGAGTAGAAAGTCCATGAATCGGTGTTCTCTTGGCCACTGATGAGCAATTAAAATCAACCAACACGGTTCCCTCTTCATTTTTCTGAGGACCCTGGGTATGAGAGAGATCGGGGGAAAAGCGTATACCGAGATCCCTGACCATATGATCAAAAACGCATTCCCGTGACCGTTTGTGAGATTATCAGCTTGCGTAAAACCGGCCTTTTCAGTTCTCCTGAGATGCAAAGAGACCTAGAGTCGGCCATTGCTGGAAGACTGTGTTAATAATGGATTGATTTACTTGCCTTTCATGGCTGCTGAGACTTGTCCTGCTTAAAATGTCCACCAAACTGTTGTTTATACCTGGTAGATGTTCTGCTCCCATTGGTACCTGATGTTCTAAAGCCAACTTCCATATTCCTTGTGCCTCCTGTGATAGGATCGGAGATCTTGTACCTTCCTGTGTGTTTAGGTAATGAATACTGGTTCTGTTGTCTGCTCGTATCATCACTGAGGACACTTTTATTCTCCGTTAGAAAGCTTGGAGGGCATTTGAGATTGCTCTGTGTTCTAGGACATTTATGTGCATCCTTGTTGGAGTCAGGGTCCATTTTCCACTAATTTGGGGAACCTGCAAATGAGTCCTTAAACTTCGAGGAAAACGTTTGTAGTAATGAAATATTCAGGAATTTAGGAGAAAAACGTTAGACCCAATGAAAGATTGCCTGAGTTTATCCACCAAGGAAGAACTTTTATCATAGTTGACAGTATCTTGATTATATCGTCAAATGAACCTTCTATTAGAACCCATTGTTAATCTAATCCTTCCTGAAAAGGTCTGACCCTTAGCCGGGCACAAGGCACTAGTAAAATGGCTGATGACATCATTCCGAGAAGGGATCTGAGAAGGTGAACAGAAACATACTTTTTTGATAAGCTTTGTACTCATGTTATGAATTTCCTTTGTCTGTCTTCTGACAAGAGTGCCTTGTCTTGTGTCGTATCAAGACTATTGATGATTGACCGTTAAGCCTAAGGATAGGAACATCTGTAGTCCGCTTCCAGTCATTGAATAAACTATGAACAATCGGAATACAAGAGTATTGACTTCCCTTGTATTAACTAACTGCAATCATCTTTTTTACGCGATTTTGATGATCCAGGAATATGGTTTGTTGATTCTGTCCGGGTTCAATAGCTCTTTGTGGGATACAGACTGTGCATGCGTATCTCTTGGCAAGTAGTAGTCACGCTTGATATCCGTTTTTAAAATTTTTTTCTTTCGCCAGGGTTTCGGGAGTCTCCTTCGGGCAGTGTATCAGTCGACTGGCCGTTTTCAAAACTCGGACAGAATTAACAAACCATACTCCTGGATCATCAAAATCGCGTAATTTATAAAGACTCATCGAACTACAAATAACAACTACACTTATGGATTAATAAAACCATCTTGAAGAGAATACAACCCAAGTACGACAGATTTAGTCAACGTGTGGTCCTGATGAAAATCCCGCCAACACTTGGGATTTGAAACGCGTCGACCCCCTTCTTCTTTTTTAGGCTAATCATTTGGAAAATGGCCATGATCTTAAAAATAGTTTGATAGCCTAATATTTTGAACATTTGAAGACACTCTATTGTGATAAGTGCCCCGCCGAATTAGCAAAAACAGTGTAGGGTACTTATACACAGGCTTTTATCACTCTTCTTCTTTCTTCATTTTCTTTCCAATTTGCACGTATGAGTTATGGATGTTTTGAATGCATCACAGTATGATTCTGATCACTGAGATTGATTCTAAAAGCACGTATATTCCTCTACCCTCTCATTATATTTCTCTTTTATACTTCTGTACATATTACTACACATATCTTTAGACTTAAGTCTTCCTCCCCCTCTCTTGTAAATAATAGGGCACTGTTTGATTTGGATTAAGTGTCAAACAGTCAATTTCTGTCACAAAAAAAATTGAAAAAAATAATTGAATATACCAATAAATAAAAAATAAACAGTTGTTTGAAATCAAAGTAGGACTGAAATAGTGGTTTCTTATCTCTTGTTCTGTGCAAACTAAGAAAAATACCGAGCAGTATTGGCACATTGTTTTGTTTCATATTACGGGTGCAGCCTTACTGTGCTTAAGCCAAACCCTTGTAGTTTGATCTCTAAGATTTTTTTAAGCATTTTTTAAATTCCGAAACGGGTACATAGGCAAGTGACCGTTTACTGTCTCCACAGGGTGTTGGTGGAGAGCACTTCCCCGCTTTGGGTGTCAATATTTGGGGTCACCAGTGTAAGTAAGGGAAATCACCACAGTGAAGGCCTTTTTCCCCTCAAAACTCTTCACAAATGTTCCCACTTCAGGAGGATAAAATATTACTGCACGGGTGCTGGTGAAAGAATTCCACAAACATACCACAATATTTAGAAGTTTATTTTTTGGGTGTGTTTTCTCTAGTACCTATATCTACCAAGAAGAACAAGCTTAGATGCCGACTTAAGAACTTTGTGGGCAAAGAGAAAACACCACTGACCAGAGCCATCACAAGCGGAACATCATTCGTTTGTTTTGTTGACGATCTGATTAATAAAATCCCTAGTCAACGAACATTGTCTGCGTCTGTGTCTGGTCCGAGGGGTCTGCTACAGCAGTTCTCTCCATAAAGGTATGAAATCCACCAATATAATTCAGAGGAGAGCGCATAGTTCGTGGTCCAGGAGGTAAAGGTATCAGAATGAGATAATCATCCCATTCATCGGGCACATACTGATTATCTGGAATTTCAACGAATGTCAAGTCTTTGAGGTATTAGCTATACTATCATTTAGCCTGTACCTTTTGATCTCCCCAAACCTTTCAAGGAGGTAAATTCATAACCATTGTCAGTCTTCCAGGATGCCTTGCTATATAGTAACGACAGAGAACATAATAGCTCTGCCATCTCCAAATAAAAAAAACTTTGTGGCCACCTTCTCATGTAAATAACCCTCTCTGTGTCCATTGATTGGTCCATTCCTACTCAGAACTTTGCTCTTGTCAGACTCCGAGTTAGCGAATTATCTTGAAATGCCACTCTTTGATACTACGAGCCCTTGTGAATAGTGTGTTAGTATCGCTCTAGTGAAGTCTGTTGTTTGCCGTACCTAATGATATACTATTAAAAAAACTAAGAGAATGTGGAGAGTTTTTAAAGAGCCTGAAACAGCAGCCGCCTCCCCATTTTACTATCACACGCACACAATGGGCTATCAGGCTCTAACACCGATTAAAACTTTCAGTATTACAATACCCCCCATGTCTGTGATATTGTATTGGTGTCTTCAAAACATTCTTTTTCATATTGTGTTGAGTAGCTGATTGCATGAATATTTGAATCTAATGAGTCCAAAGTTAATTTCTAAAGAAAAAAGTAACCTGAGGTGGCATACTTTATCATGGGGATTGGCCCTAATCATGGTGCTCGTAAACCTCTGGGGCATTAAGCCTGACTGGCCCACATGAATCTGTGTTATAATGACTGCCAAAAGCCTGTTTACCAATATGTTACCAAGCACCTTAGTGTCTTCGTTAAGGTAGTAGGAAGGCTCCATATGACAGACAGCCTTCTATTTTTTATCAATGACCGCAAAAATAGTGTGCTTCTGGTTCACCAGTAACTCTTCTTTCTGTCTCAGACATGCAAAGAAGTGCCTAATTTGAGCCGGTTGTTTTCGGAGCTCGGCAGTGGCACTTAATTGTCAACACCTGCGCTTGTGACAGTCTGCTGCAAGGTGGCGCTGTCTGGCTAATTTAGAGATGACCACAACAACAATTAATTATTATTAAAATTACTATTATCTGCTGCCCAAGCCATTCTTCTAGCTTTGCGGGCCTGAAACAGTCCGAACTATCTCACTTGTTGCAATGTGATGGCTAGCAGTTGCATTTTTTTTTTTTTTTTTTTTGCAGAGTTTTATATAGCGCGAACTTGACCCAAACTGAATCAGGTATCAGAGCGCATGCATTGTTACTATCATTAGCAGTAGGGCAGGGGCAAGGTGTGGTGCAAGCTGCAGTGACCTCCTGACGAGAGCCCTGGCACTGAAGTTTTTCTTTTTTTACAAATCAAGCACTGATGTAAAGTAGATGCATTCTTAAGGAAGAGTGTTTTTTTTTCTTCAAAAACAAAACAATGGCAGAAAGTAATGTGGGCACGGAAACCTCCCTGTCTGCAACTCTTGAATACTTTCCATGACTGTTTTGCTGTCAGTATTGTGATCCATGTCAACCAAGCCACAGCCCCCATATTCACCTGTCAGGTGGGAAGACCCGTTGGAAATGCAGCCCCATCCTCTTCCTCCTTTGTGTCAACTTTCTATAGTAGTCTGAACAGGCATGTACTATTTCTCCATCTGTGATGACATTCAGTCTCTCCCTTTCAGTGATTTTACGCGCCCATCTTTAGTCGCGCTCCCTTAAGAATCGCTAAGCTAGCAGCCTTCTTGCCCTGTCCCTAACCTCAAGCAGTCTATTTGGCCCACTCTGTAGTGTCTTGGCTGCCTATATTGCCTCACTTTGTATGCATTACAGGCTACAGTCAGCTTCTGTATATTCACGTCAGCCAGTGGATCTTTCATGTCTCTCTCTGCTATGACTACTCTTGTTCCAGGGAATGTATTACTTTCCTCTTGAGTTTTCTCTTTTAGTTAATTGAAATTCCTCAGATCCTTCAAATAAAATATTTGCCAATGGGTATATCGGACCAATGTCCTCTCCTACAGGCAACTATATTGTAGGAATGCCAGCATGGTAGCTTACAGATCTGAAGGTAGCTACTGCCTTATTTGGTTAAACTATCTTTCCTATAAAGGTAACGCTGTACCTGTGCAATCTGCCATAACGCTCTGGGATCGATTTAAAGCTGTAATCCGAGGCAGAGAGCAAGTTAAAATCGTTGGGCCAATAACCACTCTCAATGGGGAAGTGACCCATGTGCCCCTGAGACATAGGATTAGTGGCGATCTGAGGGCGTTTCAATCTCCATGTGTCTGAGAATCATATGCCTTGTGTCAATTGTGCTGTTTGCTTGGGGTATCTGTGCAGTTCAGTCTCTGCCTTCGAACATAACATCAAGGAGGCTCTTCCTACTATGTGCATGAAACATAGTGTTTCAATCATTAAGCAGTCTATCTTATGTAGTGTGATTTTCTAAATATGGGGTACCTTTTTTACCCAGTTTCCCACAGAACACCGTATAAGGCCCCCCTGGATCTAACAAGGCCCTGAGCACTGAAAATGGAGGAGATTCTTTCCCCTAATATAGCCACCACAAAAAAGTCTATGCTAAATCCAGAATATGCCAAAGCAAAGAAGCTGCCTTCCCTAAGAAGCTAAATTCAGAGTAGATATGGTGTGCCTCCTTCAAGAGATCATGTCTGGGTTTTTCCCCTGAAGGTACTGAGACAATTGCCCCCACGCCCCCCTTTAAGTCTTTCCTCCCAGACCATTAATTTTTCTTGGCAAGTTTTTGTACAGCCCATTTGCTTTCAAATGTGACCCTTTTGTCTCCCAGAAAAGGTATTTGCACCAGGGACCTTTGAGTTCGTTCAACAGCAAAGCGAAATAAGAGGTCTGTATTTGGAACAAGAATATAGAGCCATTCTTCCCCCAAGTCCCTCTAACTTGCGTACAATCCTGATTTCATTCTAACCTCTGCACCATTTTGCCTCCTTAATTCTAATGTCCAAGGAATGAGTAATTGAAGACATCCACTGGATTTCTGTTTGCTGTGCTATGGAGCCATCTTCTAATTCCAAGATGAGCCTCTCCTCTTCAGTGACACGGTCAACTCTATTTCTAAGGTCTTGTCTCCGCAGGGCAGAGATTGCTCCAATTGCTGCGATTTTGTTTCCATTCCTTTCCAGGTATTGTTAACGGCCTTAAAGAAAAGGTCATTGATGACGAGCTAGAGGCCAAGACACCTTCTCCTAGAGAATCTTGCACCTCCATCTAAGTCTCGCCAGCAGCTGCAATGACCTTTGTAGCATATTTATCCATTTTACAATGGTTAAGCAGCTTCTTCCAGGTGAGATCCCCTAATGAGCACCTTCTCCGTCCTAGGTCTAAAAATACTGCTGGAATTATTTGACATCAATGTTGAGGCTTTGAAGAGACTCTTCTAAGTCGGGCAGCTAGCAGACACAGGGGAGAGATGCCACAATTCCCTGAGCATGTGATCACCAGACTGAGGAAGTGGCAGTTAGGCCATTTTACCTCTCTCCCTTCTCTGTATTCCTCTAAGTGTCTCCTTTCTAGGGCAAGGTCCTCAGTCTTGCTCAAGCGCCTTCTTAGCCACCACAACCGCGTTTTAAAAGGCCCGCTACACAACAGGTTATCCCATGTGGATTGCAATGCTCCAAGGGCACCACCCTTCTTGGTCACTGAAAGGCACTGCTTAGTTCAAGCCTCCACTGATAAGCCGTCAACCACCACCCTCGTGCAGCCCCACCCTCTCTGGGATCCCAAGCCTGGCCCTTCACTTCTTTTCTCAGCCACACATTTTTATCGCCCCACCCTTCCGACAAGGCAGCTGACTGTGTAAGGCCCACAGCAGAAAGAGTCCTCATTCTATGCTGCCGTCATTTGCTAGCCATTTTTTTTTCTGTTTGTACTCTACCCCAGGACATCCAGTTCATTAAAGCGCATGGGTCAATTGCCAGATAAAGGCAATGATTAAATCATTGCACAGGATTAGGGAAAATTCACTGGGATTTAGGACGAGTTGATAGAGGCACGCCCTCCATCTTGCCTCACCAGTTCATGATCCCCTTTCATTACAGTTTTGAACTATTGAATTGCTGAAGGGAATTGCTTCTGTTTCACCTTTACAGAAAGTGACTCTTGAAACTGCCGTGAGAAGGGTTGGAGGGGAAAGAAGAAATAGTACCTCAGTTACAATCAGACTTGCAGATGGACATTAGTTACATTTAATGAATCTTGTTTGGTCCATGCTCCACAGAAAGTAACGGAAGGGATGCTTTACCTGCACTGGCCAATTGGGAGGCAGCAAAGAAAAGTGACACAATTAAGCCAAAAAACAGTAAGCAATGGTCTAGCTCCAAGCCCTTCATTGGAAACCGTAACGTCTCGCAAGTGAGAGCGCATGCATTGCATGCACTGTCACAGACGCGAGCTAAAAGCTACCAAGTGACAGTGTTTCTGGACCATTAGCTGGTAATCCAATTGCTTTCCCTGAAATCTTTATACGTAATTCTTTTGCAGACCCAGATGAATTACTGCAGTTTTTAGCTCCTTCAGCAAAGTTCTTCAGTATTTGCGGTTTGCAAAAGATGCCCAGCCCCCAAATGCCCCCCCCCGAGTAAAAGGAAAATGTATTGCTCCGCTCATTGAAATGTGATATTGTAATACAGTATTACTGCATTACTGCACTGCAAAAAAGAGAATTTTAGCAGAGCCATAAATAGAAAAACAAAGTGCCTAGTCTCCTCAGTGGCAGGAACGACTATGGTAATTGTGCATTTTTTGAGGCCAAAATATATTTTTGTTTTTAGCCAGTACATAGTCAACATCCCAGCAGCTCCCTTAACTATAAAGTAGTACAAAAGCAATGACAAAATAAAATAGGCGTTGACAACGCCAAAAGGCCCGCAGCCAATGCTAGACCTATTCTCTTTGACAATGCTTGTTTGTTTTTTAAAGTGGTTACCTTGGCTTGGAAGGGGTACCACTTTCTTTCCCTGTTCATGTTAATCTCATGCTACAATCTAAAGCAGATTCACAGGTTTAAGACAGCCACTCCAATAACTTTGTCTAGTTAAGGATTTCATGATCTGTTGTGTTGCTTAGCCTTTCCTCATTCTCAGAAATGTGGAATGAGTGCCTATTAGTTGAGCACATCTGAAATGGGTACCGTAGGACCATTTAAAAGAGGAGGTTGTGTGTGGCAGTGTACACGGTTGGCATTTAAAAAAGTCTTCATGAAAGTGCTTTCTCTGAGTATAAATGTTGTTTCTTTGCATTGATCTCGGAGTTATTTTTGTTTTCCTGTTCTATTGTATACATCGCTGCTATGGGAAATCTATATGTCGTCTTTGTTTTTTTTTTTCCGACTAAGTGAAATGTAAATTAAATGCAACAATCCTCTGAAATTATCTAGCTAAATTGAAACAGTAGTGGTTACTTTGCCAGTACTGCTATAGCCCTCTCCTCCCGGGTTGTAATATGCAGAACCGCTGGAGTTAATGTAGCACAGTAGCCAGCGAGTTTTGGGGCAGTTGCAGTGCTTAATGTTTGCCAGTGATCGCAGGTGGTGAACTTTTTTATTTATTTGTTATTTATTTATTTTTATTTATAGAGCGTGCTACTCACCTGTGAGGGTCGGGGGGGGGGGGGGTGCTGCTACTGCTCGAATAGCCAGGTCTTGAGTTGTTTCCTGAAGGAGAGATGGTCCTGGGTCAGACGTAGGTGGGTGGGGAGGGAGTTCCACGTCTTGGCAGCCCCGTAGGAGAAGGATCTTCCTCCGTTGGTGGTTCTGCGGATCCGCGGGACGGTGGCGAGGGCGAGGCTGACTGGTGGGTGTGTAAAACTTGAGGCGGTTGTTGAGGTATTCGGGCCCATGTCGTGGAGAGCTTTGTGTGCGTGGGTCAGGAGCCTGAACTTGATCCTCTTGTTGACGGGGAGCCAGTGTAGGTCTGTCAGGTGGGTGGAGATGTGGCTGTGACGGGGATGTCCAGGATGAGTCGTGCCGATGCGTTCTGTATGCGCTGAAGTCTTTTCTGTAGTTTGGCTGTGGTACCAGCGTAGAGGGCGTTCCCGTAGTCCAGACGGCTGGTGACGAGGGCCTGGGTGACCGCCTTCCTGGTTCTGGTGTGGATCCAGTGGAAGATCGTGCGGAGCATGCGAAGGGTGTTGAAGCAGGAAGAAGTAACGCGTTGACTTGCTTGGTCATCGTGAGGGAGGAGTCAAGGATGAATCCCAGGTTGCGTGTGTGGTCTGTGGGCTTGGGGGCGGTGCCCAGAGCCGGGACCACAAGGAGTCGTCCCAGGCGGAGGGGGATGGTCCGAGGATGAGGACCTCCGTCTTGTCTGAGTTCAGTTAAAGACGGCTGAGCTTCATCCATTCCGCGACGTCCTTCATTCCTTCCTGGAGGCTGGCTTTGGCGGTGGCGGGGTCGTTGGTGAGGGAGAGGATAAGCTGGGTGTCGTCTGCGTAGGAGATGATGTTGAGGCCGTGTTTGCGTGCGATGGCCGCGAGGGGACTCATGTAGACATTGAAGAGGGTAGGGCTGAGCGAGGAGCCTTGGGGTACGACGCAGATGATCTTGGTGGCGGCGGCGCAGAAGGGCGGGAGGCGGACTCTCTGAGTTCTGTCGGAGAGGAAGGAGGTGATCCAGTCCAGGGCCTTTTCTTGGATCCCGGCGTGGTGGAGGCGGGTCGTTAGGGTGCGGTGGCAGACTGTATCGAATGCGGCCGATAGGTCGAGGAGGATGAGGGCGGCATTTTCCCCGTTGTCAAGCATGGTCCTGATGTCATCGGTTGCTGCGATGAGGGCGGTTTCGGTGCTGTGGTTCGCTCGGAAGCCGGACTGCGATGAGTCGAGGGAGCCGTTTGTTTCGAGGAAAGTGGTCAGCTGTATGTTGACTGTCTTCTCGATGACTTTTGCGGGGAAGGGGAGGAGCGAGATGGGGTGGAAGTTCTTGAGGTCCGTGGGGTCGGCGATGGGTTTCTTCAGGAGGGCGCTGATCTCTGCATGCTTCCAGCTTTCCGGAAAGGTGGCGGACGCAAGGGAGTTGTTAATGATGTTCCGGAGGTGGGGTGCGATCATGGAGTCGGCCTTGTTTTTAAGAACCGGAAGTGTAGGCTGGGGAAAATGCGGCATGAGGTAGAAGAAAAGCTAGGCAGCCTAGATCCGGAATTGGTTGGTCTAGCATCAGGCGCCCAATCACAGTTTTGGGTCCCTGTCCTTATTTTTTTTTTTGTGCACAAATTAAGCACTGCACGTGCCATTGAATTTCTTATAATTGTAGCCTAAGACACTCTTGTCTGTGCATTTCGCCAGTTGTAATGCATTTCACGTGTTTGACCTGAAATGCAGATACCTCTTTTGATTGTTCCTACATTTATACAATGGTATTTCTTTACGAGTTTTTGTTTCTTTGATTTAATTTTGATTTGTACAATCTTTGCGCTCTAGAATTGCTACATTGAATTAAAAATGTTGAATGCTCCATCTTTTTGTCTTTGTGTACAGAGAATAGTAGAAAATGAGAAGGCTAATGCAGATAAAGTATCCAAGCAGAAGGTTGATCTTCAGTCCCTACCTACACGGGCGTACCTGGACCAAACCGTAGTGCCTATATTATTACAAGGCCTTTCCGTACTCTCGAAAGAAAGGTAAGCTATTGTACTTATCGAACTGCTGTTTGAAACTTTTAATAGAACAGAACGATTGTTTTTAGCTCTTGATGGCAGATTAATCCTCCAACCCCAAAGTGCCTTTTAAATTGGTTACTTCACAATGAGTTCTTCTCATAAGCACTTGCTCATGTGTGCAGCATGTGTTCTGCTCTTGTTGCTCGGATGGACTGATCAATACGTGAGGGACTAGAGCTAGGGTGTGCAGGCTTAACCTGTAACCATGAAGAGTTCTTGCCAGTTCCATTCAGTCGTTGGCCTCTCCTTGGAAAAATATTTTCTTTCGAGTGCCAGCGGACATACAGACCAGTGGACGTCCACGTACCTAAGCACAAAGCTGGTATATCCCCCTCCCCGTAAACAAAAATCCAAGTGGTATATTCGGTGACCCACATTTATACTGTCACAGATGAACAGGAGTGGACAGTATGTGTAAGGAATTTCCAGAGGTCACACACCTACAGAAATGGGACTACACTGGAATCCGTAGACATCTAGGCACTCATCCAGAAAATACGCATAGCGCACATATCAGGACTTTTTTACTGAGAGGCTCAGACATCTCATGCAGACATAGCGGGACAGGTGGGTAGATACTGAATGGACGACTAGTTGTTAGCTGGGAGGCCCAGGTGCACATCCAGATTTCTAGCAGTCAGTTTCATAATGGTACATGTGTGGACATTGAATGCCTGGTGATGGCTGTCAGACAGGTGAACAGATGCAGAACACTCCAATATTCGGTATCCAAGAATGCTTTAAAATCAGACAATTTGTTTTCCTGTAAATAATGTCAATTTTCCTGGTTAAGCTGATTATAATTAAATATGACCTGTAAAATGAAAATAAGTTGTGAAATTTCTTTAAATTTCCTTTCAAAAAGAAGAAAATGGGCAGCTATGCAGCACATCCTTAGAAGAAAGGAAAAATCTGCATGAGCTTTTTAAAATAATTGAGCAGATACTAAGCCCCACAATAACATTTGGTTGTTAGAACTATATTCCATTCTGGGGAGTGGGATCCCTGACTCTGCCCTTATACTAATATTACAGGAAATTCATTTCCCAAGTGATTTTTGAACTGAAGTCAACATATTTTGGTCCTTTGTGCTGTTGGTGAAAGAGTTTCGTTTTTCATCCGCTTAGTTTTTTTCAACTTTCTGCAGAATATTTTAAGGCATCATTCCATCATTTTTTATGAAGTGCCCTTCTTTTGGAGACAAAAAAAAATCAGAAAGACCCACACGCCTTGCATATGTCTGTTCTGTGGAAAAGTGTCACACTGTTGGGAGATGTCCATTAAAAAACCTTAAGGACACAGGAAGGAATTTGAGGGAGCTGCAGTTGAAAGAAAACAAGTCAACAAAAGATGTTCTGGATGCGAACTCCACCCAGAAAGGATATTTGGTAATCCCCATGACTTTTAGGGCACTTCATAGAAATAAGGTGAAGCAAATTTACCCCAATGTTAATCCAATTCCGTTTCATATAAAAAGGATCTACTTTGAGTCACCTGCAGACATCAGACTTCCCTTTCAGTCGATTCAACGTCGAGATCCCCAAGATGTCTACATTACAAGCATCAAAGGACCCAATGGTATCAAGATTCATGACATTCAAGTCTGTGACTTCTAATCTATACTTCTAACTGCCTATTCTTCATCTTGGAATCCAACCCAGACGCCAGGTTAGACCTGCCAACTTACCTCTAGCAGTGGTTTCATGTGCTGCTAAGTGGGGGGCCATGACCCCCATGACTCTGCCAACTCCCCTGAATGCACCCATCCTGGGTGCAGTGGGAGCCGGCTTTGCTCCTGCCCAGCGGACGCAAGTTTTCCCCCCCAGGGGTTTTCTTTTTGCTGTATGGCTGTTTTCATTTCATAAGGCTTTATTCGGAACAAAGGCAATGTCCATAAAAGCACATAAAAAAAAACATTTTAGACAATTTCCAATGTTAAAAACAAGATATACAGGCAAGGGGTTAAATAAATAATTTAAAAGCTCATACTTTTCCTTGCATTGATTGCTTTAAGAAGGAAGGTAGCCGTGAAAAAACAAACATCGGTATGATGCAAGTTAAAGAGCAATTTTATGGAGTCGTTTACAGTCCTAACTCCAAACTTCACAAAAATAGGTTTTAAATACACAAAAATAGGTTTTAAATAAACAATTCGTAAGTACCTATACATTTGACACAACAGAAGAAAGTGCATAGTGCTTTGTGCTGAGAAATTGTCACATGGACATGGACCAACTGGGTGCTTGTTCTGAGATGGGAAAGCCACCAATTTGTGAGCAATCCCAATCCTTAATCTTGTTAGGACGAACCGATGTGACGCTCTAGTCACTTGGGTCAAATAAGGTTGGTAGCCCACAAATTCATTTAAACCATTATAGGACACACAGGTGGATAGGTTGCCACTATTACTAAACCGCCTCTCAGAAAGAAGATTCAAGAAGGACTTCTTCATTTCGAGTTTGGATAAAACAGAGGCCCCGTGATTATTTAATTTAATATCGAGGCCATAGATCACTTGGAAATTATCTAGATTGTATTTAATCCATGGGATCTTTAAATGGTTATCCATAGAGAGGTAGTCATTGATGATGGCTCTACATAGAGATGTTTCATCTTTCATCCAAATCGATCGCCATAACATAAGGGGTCTAAGGAGAATCAAATCAGTAAGATGTTGAATGCCGAGTTCTCTGTGTACTAGTTCATTGGAGGCAGATTTGGGTAGACACGAGTCTTTTTAAAAAGACGTTCGCCTCCACTTGTAAGCTCCCGGCCGGGGCAAAGCCCCAAACCCCGGCACCATACAAAGCGGTAGAGAGACATCTAGACTGTAATATTTTAAGCATGTCTTTAATCCGCCTATCCCCTAATTTCGTGGCTAATGTAAACACTCCATGTGCACTCTTCGCCATCTTGGCCCTCACATTTTTATGCTCGCTAGTCCAGCTGCAATTGTTAGAAAATGTGATACCCAGGTATGAAAAGTTTTCAATTTGTTGAACCTTATGTCCATCGATAAAATAAGAAGATGACTTCCTTTTATGCCCCTGCCCACATTCCATGATATAAGTCTTGGATTTGTTAATCACAAGCTTTCTTCCTTTTATAAACTGTGAAAACCCATCCATCAGGCGTTGGAGGCCTATCGGGGTGCGTGACAATAAAACGGCATCGTCCGCATAAAGTAATACCGGGACGTTGGCATTGTTTATTTTAGGGGCATCTGCTGCAATGGTTTTTAGGACGGAATCCACTTCGTTAATAAAAAGGGTAAAGAGCAAGGGGGCGAGAACACACCCTTGTCTAATACCCCGCCCAATCCTAAACTTAGTTGTACACTCACAATGGGTACCGTATCGTACACAAGTACGTAGTTTGGCGTAAAGACGAGCTAAAAAATTAACAATACCCTCCAGTGCCCCCATTTCAATCAACTTGGCCCAAAGAATTGCGTGGTCCACCAAGTCAAAGGCACTGCTCAGATCTGCAAAGCAGAGATAAATGGTGCCCATCTTGGCCTGCGTATACTTTCCGATCAACAGTTCAAGATTTAGACACTGTTCGATCGTCCCACGCCCCTTTCTGAACCCAAATTGACATTCTGCCAAAATGCCATTGGCCTCTGCCCATTCTTCCAGCCTGACCAGAAGCACCCTACTCATAACTTTTACTGAAGAATCTAACAAGGAGATCGGGCGATAGTTCTTGACATCCCCCCGGTCTCCTTTTTTATAAATAGGAATTATGATGGATTCTTCCCAAGTAGGGGGCACCCCATTACAAACTGCTGCGTTAAATTTTTTAGCTAAAATAGGGACCCATAGCTCCGGAACTAATTTATAAATATCGATAGGCACCCCGTCCGGGCCCTGTGCCTTCCCCCCTTTGCTGGCCCTGATGCTATCTAAAACTTCAGTGACAGTAATGTCCAAAGGGACAATGGGCCAACAGGCCTCTTCATGACCCATAGCTTTGTCCGAATCAAAAATACTAGAAAAATGAGAGATCCAAGTTTCCCTATTGACCTTGGATGTTAATTCTGGAACCTTCTCATCTTTAAGGAACGGACAATTCACTGTGGCCCAAAACAAGGTACAATTATTAGTTTCGGCAGCCTGGGCCAAATTATCCCAGGCCTCCTGCTGAAGTTCCAGTTTCCTTCTTTTTAGGGTAACCCTATAGCTAGCTCTAAGTTTAAGAACCAGGCTCTCAACTCTAGGTTTGGCTGCCAATGCCCTTTTTAGCTCTTTTAGCGCAGAAGTACATGCTTGGTCAAACCACCCCCTTAGGTGGTCTGACTTGCGCTTAACTGAGATAGTAAGCTTGCAATCAATGACAAAGTTAATTCAAATAAAATGCCGAATGATTTCGGCAGTGACGTCAACATCTTCAAGAATCTCAGTGATTTCAGATAAGCAGCTATTTATAATAAAATCAGACGTCATTTCTGCTTTATCCAGTTCCATCTTAGTCTTGTCCCATTAGGTCTATAGGGTTCAATATTGTCAATAAGCCCGTACTAGATATCCTATTCTCTTTCCAGAGAAAGGCCTCTATAGTTTGACAGTTATGGTCGCTGAGCAAAATGTCAACGACTTTAGGGGCCAAAGTCCAGGGCACAAGGCTGGAGGAAATACAGATAAAATCAAACACGGTGTTGGCCCCCCGACCTGTAAAGGTGGGAATTGTCTCACCTAGATCATTTTTCTCATTGGCCAAAATGTCCATGTCATATGATGCTAGGAGATTATTCAGAGACTCCCCATACTGATCGTGTTTGAAATGGAGATCTCCGTCTACATAGCGATTGACCACCCCGCATGTATTAAGGTTAGAGAGGGGGCAAAGAGACATATTAAAATCCCCTGCCAAAAGCAAATCAAAGACAACATTGGAGCCCATTGTGATGTCATCCAGGGCGCTTGCTAAAGCATTAACCACCTGGACCCTGGTGCTGTCAAAAATATTATTATAAAAATTAATTAAAAGGATGTTTCTACCATCCTTCTGGGAGAGCCATAAGATCTGGGAGTGTGCCCCTACCAGTACATGTTTTTTAACAATAAAGGGAATTTTGACACAAATCAAAACCAAGAGCCCTCCTTTAGCTCTACCAGAGGTAGATACCGTAGCAGGTAATTGATATGAAACAAATCCATTATAACCTTTAAAATCTCTGCACCATGTTTCCTGGAAACATATGATATCAAAAAGGGCCATAAATTCTGACCACCCCAGGCAATCGGATTTGGACGTTAAACCCGCGATATTCCAGCTAGCAATATGGCATCTAGAAAATCCAGTAGCCATATTGATACAATAATTATCCCGTAAATTGGTTGTGGGCGGGTGGGTGATGCTTTGACTATTATCTTCCGGCATTTCCTCATTACCTCCCCCTAATTCACCCTCTATACTGGCTATCGTACAATCTGCATGAGGCAGAGTTTCTTTAACTACAGGCCCTAAAGTTGTTACGACGGGTCCTACTCCTGACAATACAAAATCCTCACAGGGTAAGGAGGGGGCCAGACCAAAATCCAGTCAATTGTTAGAGTCTAACCCACTTAAACATTGAAAACGATTGGAGGTAACTGCCTGGAACCCGCTCGGCATACTAACCATACTGGGACCACTCCCTCTGCCCCACCCAGGATCATTATTAGGCTGGCCAGTGTAATGTCTATAAAAATAACCCAGGGGACGGAGTGAGATACCCTGGTCGTTCGGTGGGCGAGAAGCGGCTCTGATCAAGGAGGCGGTGGCAAGGTGGGGACTTTTAAAATTGACAATAACACAATCACCCAGAATGTTCTTATGTGAAGTACCTATCCAGTTGGTTCTAGTGGTTACCAAAATCTGGTCTGCCAAAGCAACTGGAAAACCACATTCTCTGTTAAGCCAAACCACAGTTTTATTCTTTAACGATTCGTGTGTTTCATGGATAACTTGAGGTCCCTCCTCCCTTACTGGTAGGACATTAATCAGGACTGCCACATATGGTGCACAGTCAGGTGGTAGATCAGGCAGTGAATAGCCATAACGCTTTGTCCTCACAATATTAGTTCTCGGTGTATTCCCTATACTCAAAGTAGTGGGTATATTTGCGGACACAGGGTTAGTACCCACTACCGTATCAGTGCTTGTACCCCCATTAAGCGACTTCAATGGCTCACTGGTGCTACCCTGAGCCGTGTTAGCAGATATCACCTTTATTAGTAGTTTCACAAGAACACAGCCGATGGCCTACAACCCAACCGGGCCGGCCGCTAATCGTGTCATCCATGTAAATCAATTTCATACGGTTATGCAAGACTTTAGCAAGTTACAATGCAATACTGAGTCTTGTGCAAATTCCCATACACAGTGTGAGCAGTCTCATTTCAAAACGTAATTCACCAAACATTTCCCACCCACCCAACACCCCGGGATCAGATCTAGGCAACAAAAAACTACGAATGAACGTAGGAGTGGTTAGTGTCTAGGCGTGAACACTGCCTCCCTCCCCTGTCTGGAGGGCAATTCAGTTATACTTGTCCAGTATAAGTAGGCACCAGGAGGTATCAATGAGAAGACACATTTGCATACATGGATAGGTAATGTATTGGGACTGTTTAAGTCACAGTAGTTAGACACCTAGGTAGGAGGCTCCCTCTCTGCTCGCCCTCAGCTCAGGCAATGTAATCTGCAAAGAAGAACCATTTAGGGCCCCTCCTCCTCCGTTAATTTCGACAGCATATAGGTAGTATAGGGACCCCATATATCTCGTGGTCTGGAGGCTTCCGGTAGTTCCTCATAATAACAGAGCAATTGATCCCTACAATATGCCAGATCATTGAGCCACAGTTTAACAGCCGGTGCCCGCTTCCCTCCCCACGACATAGCCACTCTCCTCTTGGCAAATTGCAAGGCAATTACCACCAGCCGTCTCATCTCAGCAGGCACTCCAGAAGCTATCCCTAATAGGCAAAGTCGCGGGTCAGTATGAATGTCAGTCAATGTCATTTCAGAAAGCGCCGCAGTCACATCTACCCAAAACGCATGCACTCTAGCACAACCCCATGCTAAATGAAGAAAGTCAGCCCCTTCCATTCCGCATCGCACACAGCAGGACTGGTCTAGCAAACCGTATCTCGCCAACTGGGCGGGTGTATAATACCATTGTTGCACACATTTATAGTGGATGAGTCGAAAATTGCCATTAGCCGCAAATCCCCCAGTCATGGAACAACATTCTGCCCATTCATCCTCAGTCAGTGGATCTTGCAAGCAAGCATCCCATCTAGCCTTAGCAGACACAGCTCCCCCTCCCTCATCCTCTTGCGAGGCCTTATATAACCGTGAGATCAATTTGACTCTACTGGTCGATGCATATATGAGCTGCAGGGCGCGCAAAGCCGGTGGTTCGTTCGGGTATGAGGGATATAAGGCCCGGATCGCAGCCCAAAGCCTGACAGCGTGATCGGTACATTAACAAAATAATACAAAAATTTGGGCAGTACCACCATCTTAATGAGGGAGACCCTGTCAGCAAATGATAACGGTAGTCTGATCCAGCGGGCAACCTGGTCCTCTAACTTGGAAATAGCCACCCCATAATTGGCATGGATCGTCTCCGCACTGTTCCTGTGAACCCATATTCCTAAATATCGCACCGGTTCCAGTGCCCATTCTAATGGGAATTCAGATGGGAAAGGTAGGGTAGCGTCCTTCAGGGGCAACAATATGGACTTTTCCCAGTTAATGGATAGCCCAGAAAATCGCTCGAACCTGATGAACTCCCGTAGTACTTTGTCTAGGTTCTGCATTGGTTCTCTTATATACAGGACCATATCGTCGGCATACATAGACACCGCCAGCGACCTGAGAGGGAAGCGCAGTGCCGTTTCCGCGTATCTCTGCCGCAATATACAGGCCAAGGGTTCCAACACTATTGCAAAAAGTAATGGCGATAGGGGATACCCCTGTCTTGTCCCCCTCTGTATAGGAAACGGCGCCGATATATGTCCATTCACCCGCACTCGAGCCACCGGGTTGGTATATAGTAGCGTGATCAAGGAGGTGAAAAAAAACGGTACACCCATGCGATGCAGTACAGCTATCATGTATCGCCATGCCACAGAATCAAAGGCCTTTGCGGCATCCAGCAAGACCGCCACCGCTGCCAATTCCGGCTTAAGGAGATGTAGGATCGCAAATAAAGCTCTCAGATTATGTGTGGTAGAGCGGAGGGGCACAAATCCAGACTGGTCCGGTAACACCATGTCCGGTAATATCAGTCGTAAGCGCGTTGACAGCACTTTAGCAATGATCTTCACATCAGTGTTCATTAGAGAGAGCGGGCGGTACGACTCACAGCTAGTGAGTGGCTTGCCCGGTTTTGGCAGGGCGACCAACAGTGCCTCCCTCATCGTCGCCGGCAGTTGCCCCTGCTCCAACGCCTCTTCAAGTACCATCACCAAGCGGGGCACCAAGAGATCGATATATTCCTTATAAAATTCGGATGGCAACCCATCGGTCCCAGCCGCCTTGCCATTTGGCAGCGATGCTATCGCATCTCGTATCTCTCCTTCAGTGACATGGTGCATCAAGAAATCCTGCTGTCCCTTCGAGAGCCAGACCAGTGCTATATCATCTAAGTACCGCGCCAATTCATCCTCCTCTGCCGTCTGCCTGTACCCATACATCTTCCCATAATATTGTACAAAGCAGTCCAGGATGTCAACAGCATTTGTCACAGTGGCGTCCTCCGTTACTATTTCCTGCACATTGCAATGCCTAGCCCAGGGTTCCCTAATTTTATCCGCTAGCCCTCGTCCTGCTCTTCCCCCTTCACTGTAATACCGCGCCCTAGCACGTTTGGACAAGAAGTTAACCTCCTGGTCTGCTAGATCGTTATATTCAGTAACTTTCGTCCGGATTTCCGCTAACCGAGTTGCTTCCGGTTGCAGTTCCTGCAGTCGCTCCAGTGCCAGCAGCAGTCTCCCTCTAGTTTGGACATAGAGTTTCGCAGCGATTTCAGCACTCCTAGCTGTAGACCCATACATTCTCCCCTCACTGTCACTTTAAATGCCTCCCATACCGTGCACATACTCTCAACCGACCCTACATTCGTGGTAAAAAACTCCTCGACAATCATTCCCAGACTCTCACGCATCACCAGATCCGTCAGGATTCCAGGGGATAAGCGCCACGAGAAGGGGGGCGGAAAGTGTGTCGGTAACCCCACCTCCATCAGCACGGGAGCGTGATCGGAGAGAGTCCTGGGCAAGTGTTTCACCTTTTTAACGAATCCACTAACATCTTTCGTCACCAGCCAATAGTCCATTCTCGACCACGTATCATGTGCAGACGTATAGCAAGTACCTTCACGTGCATCTGGTTTCCCTAACCTCCACACATCTACCAGACCAAGTCCACTCATACCATCACGCACTGCATCAGTCGCTTTCCTGTGCCCATACGACCTAGCATCCTTTCTGTCCAGTACTCCATCTAGAGTTACATTCCAGTCTCCCCCACAGACGATCGCCGAGGGTGGCAGAGCATATTCCTTATTCCAAAGCGCTATATAGAGCTCAGGGTCGTCAATATTCGGACCATAGACGTTGTCCATTGTTACTAGGGTGCCACATAACTTCCCATGCAGTATGATGTATCTACCCTCTTTGTCAATTTCCTCATGTATAGTGACAAACTGTACATTTCGTTTAATTAAAATCATGACTCCACGGGCATACGACGAATATGAAGTCGCAACCCTGGTGCCCGCCCATTGCTTAGCCACAACTTCTATCACCCTACCCTGCAGATGTGTCTCCTGTAAAAAGGCTACCTGTGCACCGTGTTTGTTAAGAAAGGCCAGCATTTGTCTAGTTTTCTGGGGGCGGTTCAGTCCCCGCACATTCCAAGTAACCCATTTAACATTTCCACCCTCAGCCATCACATCCACCTACCCAATATCTTGTCTTATCTAGACAGTGTGTAGTCTCCCAAAGCTGGGCACTCCCTCTTGAAAAAGGAATCCCAGTACAAACCGGTGCAAGTATCCAACACCACATGAAAGCGATCATCCTTTCGATCTGAGTCTCCACGCCCGCCTCCCACCTCCTCCCAGCATGTCAGAACATATCGAGCCAGATCTGAACCCCTTAGCAACAACCCCCCCCTCCCACTTCAGCTCCCAAAACCTGCCAAAGCCGTCCCCGTCACCCCAACCTCCCAACTAGGAACAGTGCATCAAACATTTTGCGGGGTATTCCCCTACGTGGGGGCGTAGAGGTGCCCAACTCCCACTTGTAAGGTAAGCAGGAGAAGATCGGGGTAACGATCTCGCCGTCCCGTTGCTGCGGCATAACGTAGCCCATATCATTAATGCACAACCAACAAGTCAATATGGCCATCGTCCCCCCGCCCCACAATATTCGTCTTCCAGTGGATGTATATCTCAAGTCCGTGATCACACAGTCTGCTATTATCAAGATCCCATTTTGCAGCCGCAAGTCATGATACTCACAATACAGGAAAGTACGTAAAGGATACAGCCGCCATCCCCAGCCATTACTCAGCAAAAACATACGCAACAAGGAGCAGCACCGCAGCCGAAGGTACTCCGATGTGTCCCACACTTCGCTGGGAATGGCAGAGCGTTCGAACCTGCAGGCTTCCAAAAATCTATGTCAACTCATTGCAGTCTGTAGCTAGAAGTGAGTCCCAGTGAGGGCAGCACTTTGCCAGCGGCATCAATAAGTATCGTAAATATCGTCAAATGTACGCTCTCATGCATCTTCTTCCTGTACATCATCTTCTCTGTCCTGTGCTGCATTCGCTTCATGTTTTCTTTTTTTCTGCTTCTTGGCATAGTCCATCGCCGCCTTAGGAGAGGTTAATATTTTATTGTCTGATTGGGCGCCAATGCGGAGGCGCGCCGGGTACAGCATAGCATACGGAATATCCTCAGTTCTCAGAAGTTGCTTCACCGCATTGAACTCCTTCCTCGCTGTCTGCACCGCCACCGTAAAATCAGGGAAAAATTGAAGCTTGTTACCCTGGTACTCTGACTCCTTTCTCACGCGCCAGGCGCAAGATCACATCCCTGTCTTTGTAATTTAGTATACGAGCGATAATGGGGCGTGGAGGGGTACCGGTCGCCGGCCGTTGAGCTAAAGATCGATGTACTCGTTCCACAATGAACACCTTGGATAATTGGTCCGCTCCGAAGATTTCAATGATCAAACGTTCCATGAAGTCTTCCATGCGGCCTACATTCGTAGTTTCAGGCAGGCCCGTGACGCGGATGTTGTTGCGTCTCGACCTCCCTTCTAACTCCTCGTTCTTCGCCTGGATAACCGCCAATACCCTTTCCATGTTGAAGACTTTCGTTGTCACGGTGGTCAATCCGTCTTCAGTTGCCGACACCCGCTGTTCCACTTCTCCCATTCTTTCGTTCTGCCTGTCGAACTGCGTGGCCATATGATCTAGTCTAAGATTGACTGCTTCCATGGAGCCTTCTATAGATTGCAAAGTTTTTTGCATAGCCACGAGCACGGCCTCTAAATTCGGTGTCGCACCAGCCGATTCCGAGTCCGGTGGCGGCTGCGAGGCCAACATGTTGAATTTTTTTGCGTCAAATGTTAATTTGGGCTGATTGCGCTCAGGTCTGCCCATATTACTGGAATAGCAGTTCGCTGACCCTCCCGGAGTGCAGCGCCCCAATGCCCCAGAGTATGCAGACACAGCAATGTGGTGCAGAACCACAAGTATCAGAGGCGGCGGGCTCCCTGCGTCAGTCCCCAGCGTTCACGTAGGCCCCTCAACCAGCTTTGCGCGCAATCAGAGAATGTCCGTTACCAGCCTAAGACGATAGTTTCTTCTCAAAATACTACCAGCTCAGTCAGTTTCAGGACACACGGAGCCTCTAAGTGCCAATATGAAGAGATTCCGAGTCGTGCAGCGTGTTTAACCGCACTCGGTTTCCACCTACAGACAGTTACATGGCCGGTAGCCTCAGTCTCACGCTCAGTAGTCCGCAGGTGGCGGGGAGGCCCGTTAGTCGTGGTCCAAAGCGCAGGCACCAGCTAGTCTCCGGCAGCGGCCGGTCTACGCTCAACGGCCCTCGTCCCTCTATTTCATTCGAGCTGTCCCCGCCCCCGCCAGCCGCAGCTCACACGCAGTGGCCCAGCGCGGCCCAGCACCACCTCCGCGACCCCGGGCCGCCACAGCCGCACTCACCGCCGCCGGCAGAGACCGGTCCCAGCCCAGGCGTGGCTCGTTGTTCGTCGCACTGCGTTCAGTGCACGTCGCGGGGACCGCCGGCTCCGCACGCCGCTTTAGTCGTCCCCTGTAGCCGCTCCGCAGCTCCTCCGTTAGTCCTCAGGCACAGGAGCTCCGCCCAGGCACCACGTTGTCAGGGATCTGCAATCAGGCCCCAGCCCTGTTCACGGTGCCAGAACCGGCAGAACCAGCCGAAGTTTACGCCAGTGTGTGCACCTTAGTCCATACACACAAGCCCGCAGCTCCGGGTAAGCAATCAGGGCAGGAAATGCAGGATATTAGAAGGATTTCGGCCCGATCTGGCGGAGCCTCACAGACGTGCGGCCATCTTGCTCAGCGCCCTCTAGCGCCCCCTCAACTTCCCTTAACCTTAAGGACACAGGAAGGAATTTGAGGGAGCTACAGTTGAAAGAAAACAAGTCAACAAAAGATGTTCTGGATGCGATCTCCACTCAGAAAGGATATTTGGTAATCCCCATGACTTTTAGGGCCCTTCGTAGAAATAAGGTGAAGCAAATTTACCCCAATGTTAATCCAATTCCGTTTCATATAAAAAGGATCTACTTTGAGTCACCTGCAGACATCAGACTTCCCTTTCAGTCGATTCAACGTCGGGACCCCAAGATGTCTACATTACAAGCATCAAAGGACCCAATGGTATCAAGATTCATGACATTCAAGTCTGTGACTTCTAATCTATACTTCTAACTGCCTATTCTTCATCTTGGAATCCAACCCAGACGCCAGGTTAGACCTGACAACTTACCTCTAGCAGTGGTTTCATGTGCTGCTAAGTGGGGGCCCATGGCCCCCATGACTCAGCCAGCTCCCCTGAATGCACCCATCCTGGGTGCAGTGGGAGCCGGCTTTGTTCCTGCCCAGCGGACGCAAGTTTTTCCCCCCAGCAGTTTTCGTTTTGCTATATGGCTGTTCAATTTTCTTATGGGAAAATGCATTTTGAGACCTCCCTTTTTCTCAATCCATGCTTGACTGATCACCCAGATATTTATATATATATATATAAGTGGGGCTATGCAGCTCCATGCTGTCTGTACTGCCCCAGAATGGAGTGAAGCTGCATGCAAGTGCCATCCCTGCACGGGAAAACTACCTTTACCAAAAAAACTAAGGTTTAAGTGACATTCTAGTTAAATATGTAATATGATCTGCATAAAAAAAACTTTAAAATTACTGAAAAACCAAAGGTTAAAGGGACGTTACAGTTAGGTGAAAATGTCAGTTAAAATATACCAATTTAAATCAACAAAACCACTGAAATTCACTAGTTATAGTTATCTCAAGTATCTATAACTCGCACCCCACTGTGCAGTGTTTTGTCATTTCAGTTTTGCTGTCATGTTATCTGTGATGTCCTAGAACTTGTCATGAGTAATGCTACCTGTGAAGTCATAAGTAGTGCGTGGCAAGGGCGCAAATTATAGTTTTAGTGCAAGAGATCTTTTAACATTTTTCAAGGCACAAAGTGTAGCCTTTAGATCAAACCACTAGATTCTCAGCATTTTAGATGAAGAGCATAGTGCTCCAACCGGAGTCCTTTTCATAAATAAGCTCTCCTGTGGTCATGTACAGCGCTTGCTGCTCATTATTAATTTTTCCTCCTTTTTTTTTAAAAATGTTTTAATTTTATTGTGGGTGTCCTGGATACACCTGCGACACCCTCGATATTTTTTCTTTCGTTTGGGGGCTGTGAATGGAGCTAGATGTTGTTATACACATTGCAAATATTTAGTCCATTAAATCAAACCTAATAATTTTTGTTCAGCAGACACGGGGGAACTCACATATTTGAATGTGCCCTCGTATTCCTTTTTTGCAAAAAAAAACAACATTTTTTATTGTGTTTTACAATAAAGTATGGCCGTGACGGTCTGCATAGTAAAATAGCTTGTAAAAAAAGACATACCCTTTAGGAATTCAAAATACCCTTTAGGAATTCAAAAACAAACACACTGGCACATTATCTCGCCAACCCCCTCCCCGTGTGCTCTCATATTTAGTTGTGAAGAAAAAGGCATCACAATGCACGCCGGACTGGGAACCCCAAGCAGCTCTGGCAAATTTGGTCAGACCAGCCCCCATACGGTGCATAGCAAGTGAGCAAGCCTAACAACTACAAGGGGACTTGGAGGGGTTCTGCCCCAAGAAAAATTTGGAAAAAATGGTACATTCTCCAACACATTTTTCATTATATATTCAAACTTATTCGTTTTAAAAGCAGCATAGTAAATGATGACCTTACAGTGCCCCAGGATACCACCATCTTTATTGGGGTTCTTCAACGATTCCCTCACTATCGCCCTCCACCAGTGTAGGGTGACCAGAATTTTTAAGCCAAAAACCGGGACATTTTACTAAAATAGAAGAAGGACTGCAGTTTTACTTCAAGCCAACGCACATAATGACAGTTCTCCTCAGCAGCGAATTACAGAACAGGCAGTTAGAACATACATGAAATGCCATTTTTAAACCCAGAAGCTTGCCTGGTAATTAAATTACTTTCTTGAAACAACTGCTAACTATTCCTGCTCTGTAAAACCTAAAAATGCACCTATGCAGTTATCAGCCAACCCTCTCTAAAACCAGGACATGAGCTAAATTTCATGAAATCTCCTGGGACAGCTGATGAAAAACGGGGACCGTCCGGGCAAATCCGGGACGCATGGTCACCCTAAACCAGTGCCTCTCATCTCTCCATAGCCACTCTCTCACATGTATTTTTTTGTTTTTTTAGCGCCTCTCATACAAGTGTACGGTGTCTGTGCATTTTACATCACAAACACATACAGAGACAATGAATCATACATGTGTAAAGGACTTTATAAGTTCATTAGGACTTGTCATCCATCCTAGATAATATAGTCTCTAGAATGGAAACAACGTCTCATAAACTTTCATGATGCCATTCCTCAGTTCTTCGCCAATGGCTGTACCTAGCTGCCAGACCACACGTCTCATTATGGCTTAAGTGATAGTACTATATTCTCTACTACACTAGTTTCATACAGTAACTTGAACTAATCTATGCAAACTAATACTCTGTCTAGAGGGCGTGGCTTGGCCACAAGACATGACTGGCGCATCTCGCTGAGCTCACGCACCATGCCAGTCTTCACAGGCTGTAATTAGACACTAACAGGAGGAAAATGTGAGAGGTACCCCTTAATCAAAATCAAGAGAAATAGGGTTAACAAACCAATTGAAAAGAGAAATTCCCTTGAGCAAAAGTACAATTTGTAATAAACAAAAAACATTTTTGGGGCGAAAACAATTACACAATTCGCATATGAAATAATGACCACAATTTATTAAACATACAGTAATTAAAAACGTGGACAATAAGCCACTTGACACAAGTATTAAAACAATTTAAACCATAAAACAACTGACATTCAATGTTGACCAGCAAGATTGATACATAGAGACAGAAAAACAGTAAGACATGAACTTGTACAGTACTAAGCGTATATCCAAGCTCTATTTCTGATACCAATGTTATGTACACAACAATACAGTGTATCCACAGGGGTATTCGAGACAAGAATTTTACTGGAGAGTGCGTCGACGCGTTTCGGTGGTTTCTCACAATTCTATCCACCTTTGTCAAGACTATAATGTTATCTGTCGTAGTTCAGGGGCCAACACAGTCTCCCTTTGATTCCAATTTTGGATGGCGTCAGGTTTCCATTATTTTAAAATATGGTCTGGGCCACGGAGTGTTTGCTCCATATGTCCGTTTTTAAAATAGTGACTTCTTATCAAGTTACAGGTAGAGGTCCTGTTTTACGAGCGCTAAACTTAAGTGGTAATCGAATCCAAGTGGTTAAGCCTCAAATAGCGCTTTTCTTTCCATTTAAAAAGGGAACCAGGGGCGCTTACTCCATGTCCTCGCGGTAAAAGTGAAAGTTTCACTGTACACCCGCAAAGGACTGCCTGCTTCTCTGGTTCCGTGGCGCCACTAATAGGAAAGTGCAGGCCTCACCATGGTCGAAAACGTCTTTGGGATATTAACCCCACTTTAGTACTATCCTGTAAAGTTTCAATCTGCCTCTTGGCATGTTCCCAATACACATGATGATTATAGCCCAGTTGCAAGACCTCTAGAATATTACCACAACAGAGCCATAGTCGCATAATTAGATGCATGCCCTTTTTTGCATCGGTGCGGATATATATATATATATATATATATATATATATATATATATATATATATATATATATATATATATATATATGCAAAAAAGGAGAGAACTCTGGGTAGGTCTCAGTTTAGGTGGAAAGCAGCTCCTGTCAGAGCACTCTCAACACCAGCGACACTCTAGATCTGCTCACCTCAAATGTCTGTTTTTCTATCAAAGTTTTTAAGCATAGGATTAGACAGTGCTATCCATGCCGAGATAGAAAATGACTAAGTCTTTCGCCATTTAAACAGCAAAGTCTTTAAGCATAGGACTAGTACAGTGCAGTCCTTGCCGAGCTGTCAAATAACAAAAGCCACCTAAACTGAGACCTACCCAGAGTTCTCTCCTTCTTTTTTGCATAATTTATGCGCCACTCTATGCCTGAAAGGGTTTTGTTTTGACTTAATACTGGGTGCTCCCTTGTGTCTGGACAAAGCTATACCTCTCTGAAGAGCTCTAATTAGAGCGAAACACTGTGTATGGGGTTGCTTTTATTCATTTCAGGTTGGCTTGAGTTGGTATTTTACCAATTCAAAGCTGTAATATTGTGCCTGGAGTGATAAATGGCTTTTGTTATTTGACAGCTCGGCAAGGACTGCACTGTACTAGTCCTATGCTTAAAGACTTTGCTGTTTAAATGGCGAAAGACTTTGTCATTTTCTATCTCGGCATGGATAGCACTGTCTAATCCTATGCTTAAAAACTTTGATAGAAAAACAGACATTTGAGGTGAGCAGATCTAGAGTGTCGCTGGTGTTGAGAGTGCTCTGACAGGAGCTGCTTTCCACCTAAACTGAGACCTACCCAGAGTTCTCTCCTTCTTTTTTGCATAATTTATGCGTCACTCTATGCCTGAAAGGGTTTTGTTTTGATATATATATATATATATATATATATATATATATCAATTCAACAACTTGACTTTCCGTTTTCTTAGCCAAATAACACACAAACTCAGATTGCTGAAGAAAAAGCCTTTAATGCAGTTTAAAGGCAACCAAACTATATATATTCTAACACTATATGTTCCTCCTGACCAAGTTCAAACTTACCAATTTATAAGGGCATTTACAGAAAAAACGGAAAATGGGAGTTTCATAGTGTCCCAGTGTTATTCCTCCAAGCAAATCAACTGCAGGGCGCCGTCAGTGTCTTTACGCTAACATGGCCTAGATATTTCAGAGAGACTATTGAGGCCAGTTTGTGTCGTATTGAATTTTAATATTAAATAAGCCTCTTTCTGTAACGGCACTCTCTCTACATCAGCAGGACGTTTTGTATTGTTCATGCTGAATAAGACTGACCATTTGAAGTCATTTTCACCATGCCCCTTTTCCTCAAAATGTTCCACCATTGGGGCCGTCACTACTTTCTTTTTTAGCCTCGACCTATGTTGGGTGATTCTCATGTTCACCTGCTGATTAGTTTTCCCAATATAGATCTTATTGCATGGACAAGTTACAACATAGACAACATTTCTCGTTTTGCAATTAGAGAAAGCAGAATGTTTCCATTTAACTCCCACATGTTCAAATTCGCTTCCTTCGATGGTATTAGAACAAGCCACACAGTTCCCACATTTGTGGTGGCCCTCCACTGGTTTCATATTCCATTGGGATAACAGAGTGTTTTTATTTTTTGGTAGCGAGATATCTGCTCGCACAAGTTGTTGCCTATACTCTGATTCTTCCTTATGCAAATAAGGGGCGCGGAAATGGACATTCAAGTCCCTCAAGTAAATGACAATTTTTAAGTATCATCTGTCTCATTTGATGGACCGCCGTTTAATATTATGCCCGGAAAAACAGAATACAATGATTTATATGAGCGGATGTGAGCTTTGGGATACCACACGAACTGCTACCGAAATACCTGTCTGATAGAAACTACGAGTACCATGATCCTTGTGGTCTAAGTGAACACGTACATTGAAGGATTCAAAGATGGCCGCTGTTGCGGTGGAATCTGAAACGGGACTGTGTCATGAAAGAAAGGTAACTCGTTCCCTCTTACCCAGAAAATAATTGCATGTTAGCGAGGGCGCAGCGGAATATTGACTAATGCGCGTGTATCCTCATGCATTAGGATCGAGTGAGACACAGGCGGCTTCTTTCCGCAGCGGACATATGCTTGAAAACGACACCACGGCTAGGACCAGGTAGGCAGACTGGAACTAACATACGCTGGTTACGGGGCGTGGGCTTTTTCCAAAGTCGGGCATAGACTGACTGTTTCCATCGTATTTTTGCCCGCCAGCCAGAGAAAGAATAAACATTCAAAGAAGTGGTGCGTGAAAAAGACGGCCTTCATTTAAGTTAGGAAGGTACGTGCCTCATCTAAAACTACAGAAATGCAATATGCTGCTAATGGGACATTAAAAGTGATCGTATGGCATTAATTTCCATAGATCTCCATAGATCACATGTGGAAAGGGACCCCGGCCCGTGGGTCTGGAACAACCTGAGCCAGCCTCCAGCAATATAAAGGTACGATCACCCCTGCCACTACAGGTGCCACTTCAAATGGATTTCGTAGCCCAAGTAGATTCTCCCCTTGCTATAAAAACTCCTCCTTTTTTACAGGAATCACTGACACAACTGAGTAGCCAGTAAAAGCTAAATCCGAGTCTCAAGAAGAGATAGTTGGCCCAATCCCTGCAGGTAGATATATAGAACTACTCTGGGGTATAAAGGTGTGGGGGTACAAGAGAGGCATCTTGCAATCAACAAATAAAAATCCTATTTTTGTTTACACCTATTGCAGATAAGTGACAAAGCCCTGATGAGAATCCAGGAAGCATTTTACTTGGATTCGAAACGCGTCGGCAAAAACTTAAGGAGCAATTAATATCATTGGTTGGATAAACTAGCGGCTGCTAGCTGTAAAAAATCGGTCACCATTTGGTGATATTGTCTCCTGTTTTGACTTTGTCTATAATTAATTTTTGAATATTGATTGTTGGAACATAAATGCATTAAGATATATTGTTTGTATTGCACGTAGGATGTATGGACTGTATTTATTCTGTGTATTAAGTAATGGTATGTAGTTGGTATATGTGTTGTATATATTTGTGTAAATAGCTTTGAATGTTTATATGTTTCTTTTTTCATTCATAAATGAGATAAACAATGTATAAAAAGAATTGTGTAAATCAGAGGGGTATAAATAAAAGTACCCGGCCAAAACTGAAATGAATTTTTTGGTTTGACCCTTAAAATAATTGTTTGAGATTCTAGTTGGTGTGGGCACTGATGTTGTATTCCATTGATTATAAGGTCCAGCCCACCCCAATGTTTCAGGACCTATCCACCCGCGAGAGTACAAAGGGCACAAGACTGCCCTTCTCTTGAGTAATTAGAAATAAAGGAGTGGAAGGACACGTTTGCCCTTCCGAGTGATGTCTGAAAAGGATACATTATCATTCACAGAGAATCATATTCAAAATCTAATTGCCTCTTCCCCCTTTTCGTCTATTACACTGAGTACATCTGCAAAACAGCCGAATGAATCGGATAAATTGATTAGGCTACACAAAAAACGTATTCGGACAGAACTACACAGGCATTTCCTCTTGAAGCACCTCAAGGGAGGCACGATCCCTTGTGGTCTCCAAGTTAAAAATGTCCCGGTGATTTTCATCGAGGACGCAGAGTACAAAAAAGGCTTTAGCTGCATCAATACCAAATGCAGCCGTGACCTAATGGTACATACCATTGAAACCGCACAGAGATTATGTCTCAAAGAGGCTGAAGAAATTGAGGAATTAACAAAAGCCATTAAAAACGACCAGACCATTACTGATGTAAAGACACTCCTAGATAAAATAGAAAAGGACATCCAGACCTTTAGAGATAACACCATTAACGACAAGAGTTTTCAATACGAAAAAGACTCTAAATCTTTTAACCTGGAGAAGACATATCCCTTTTTAAAAGAAGACTACTATTCTCAGACAGATTCACGCAGGGCATTGTATACGTACCAGGGGCGGTCTAGAAACCGTTTCACCACCTTTTCAGAAACATCTTCTGATTCATTGGATCAGATACAAGAAGTAATAATCAGAAAAAACAAGTGGCTTTTTTAGACCAAGGCCAACAACCCTAAACCAAGTACAAGGCACCATGGGAGATGAGGACCCGGAACCGCTTTTACAAATCATAGGCGGTCCAAGTACAATAGTCTATCTACAAAGGTATTGACTAAAAATGAAGAATCGGTCCTGAATCTTGGGTTAAAGTTCATACCATGCAAACAGACAGACTTCACTAAACTAAAACTGGAAGCAATAGAGTTCTGTCGTAAAGTTAGACTGAAAGCCTTTTTTGCAAACCAACCACTGGCTCTGAGTAATGAGGTGACAGGTAGGAACAAATCAAGATTTGTACCAAGTCAAAATATACCGAAACAGATATACGCTTTTGAACAGGTATTATTGTCTTCGATTAATAAACTTGAGAAGACCAAAAAATATGTAAAACAGAACATCAGTTTTGGTCAAAGAGCAGCCATTAAAAGTTTACAAGAAGACACCTCTGTCGTGATTAAACAGGTCGACAAGGGCGGAGCCGTTGTCATCTGGCCCCACGAGATGTATTTATCAGAGGGTCTCAAACAAGTCAACAATAATATGTGGTATCGGAAACTATCGGAAGATCCAACCAAAGAGATTCAGGCTATGATTGTAGAGATTTTACAACTAGGTAAGGACGAGGGATTCTTAGGTCCGAAAGAATGTGAGTTTTTGGCTAAAAAATTCCCGAGAATCCCCGTCTTTTACCTACTGCCTAAAATTCATAAAATCCTTGGTGAACCCCCAGGACGCCCAATAGTCTCTGGGTGTGATTCTTGCCTCGAGCCTATTTCGAAATATGTTGACTTTTTTCTCAAGCCTTTTCTAAACCATGTCAAATCGTACCTGAGAGATACTACTGACTTCTTGAAAAAAGTGGAGGGGACACCCTTTGATCCATCAACCCAAATAATGGTCACAATGGACGTTACATCCCTCTACACGCAGATTCCCCAGGATGAAGCGCTTGAGGTAATGGAAATTTATTTGGAAAGCAGGGATAGACCACATCGAGTACCCACAGCATTTATCTTGAAATTGGCAGAAATTGCCCTCAAGAAAAACTATTTTTCTTTTAATGGAGAATTTTTTATGCAAATTAAGGGGACGGCCATGGGCTGTCCTTATGCACCAGAAATGGCGGTTCTCTACATGGCTGAATACGAGAAAAGGTTCGTTGAAACCAATAACCCATTTAAAGATCGAATTAGCCAATGGTTCCGCTATATTGGCGACGTCTGGCTCCTGTGGCAGGGGAGCCAGGCGGAGCTACTAGTATTCCATGAATGACTGAATGCCAGACACCAGGACATAAAATTCTCCATTGAATATAGCCAGACAAGGATGACCTATTTGGGCTTAGAATTGACATGTGCTGAGGGAGAACTTAAAGCCTCGCTGTATAATTATAATAATAATAATAATAATACTGATGCTTATAGAGCGCGAACAGCTACCACTGGAGAGGTGTCCCGGCGCTAGCGAATCCTACAACAAGGAGCGAACCGTCAGGGGGAAGAGAGGATTATTGCATAAAAAGCCAGGTTTTTAGGAGCTTCCTAAAACTGGCTTCTGTCGTGGCAGATTGGATGGCAGGGGGCAGGGTATTCCACAATTTCGCCGTGCCGGCCGAGAAGGACCTGCCTCCATGTCTAGCTTTCCTTACACGCGGTACAGTTAGCTTAAGCAGGGATTTGGAGCGCAGCTCTCGTTTTTGGAGGTAGCGGGGGAGTCGGAGTTTTAGATAGTTGGGACACTTGCCTTTTAGCGCTCTGAAGGCAAGGGTAAGCGCCTTAAACTTAATTCTGCTAACCACTGGCAGCCAATGCAGCTCGTGCAGATGCGGAGAGATGTGCTGCCTGAAAGGGACACGTTTTATCAATCTCGCAGCCGCATTCTGCACGATCTGTAAGCGTTTTACCGCATATTTGGGCAAACCAAGGTAGAGGCCGTTAGAATAGTCAAGTCGAGATGTGATTGTTGCGTGAACAACCGTTTTTCGACATTCGACTGGTATCAGAGGCAGAAATTTCCGCAAATTTCTGAGTTTGTGCAAGCAGCCAGCGGTGAGCTGTTGTATATGCGGCAAAAAAGACAGGTTCTCATCCCATCTTACTCCTAGATTTTTTGCATGGGTTCCAGGAGAAGGGGCAGGGCCCATTTCCGTTGGCCACCACAGGTCCGGAGGGGGATGTTTGAGATTTCCGAAGAAAAGCACCTCCGTTTTGCTCGCATTCATTTTGAGCTTATTAGTGTTCATCCATTTGGCCACGTCTCGAAGACAGCCCCTGATTTTGCTGAAGGCTGCCTCAGACGTGTCTGTATATGGGAAGACTAGTTGGGTGTCGTCCGCATAAGATATTGCCTTGACCCCCCAATTGGCAATCAAGGTAAAAAGCGGGGCCAAATAGACATTAAACAACAGAGGGCTAAGTGCCGACCCCTGAGGAACACCACACCAGAGGTTTTTAGGTCCAGAGGAGAAGGGACCCAGGGCCACTTTCTGGGAGCGATTAGTGAAGTAGGAGAGTAGCCAATTAAGTGCTTTGTCTCCAAGCCCAATGTCCTTGAGCCGAGTCAGCAGTCTGCTATGATCTACAGTATCAAAAGCAGCAGATAGATCCAGGAGCACCAGCATAGCTGATGCCCCTGAATCTAAGGACCACCTGATTGACTCGGCCACCTCAATAAGAGGTATAAGAAAAGCACAGATAAAAACACTATTCTACACCATAGAAGTGCACATCCAAGAAATTTAAAATCTAACTTGCCTTATGGACAATTGTTACGCATAAGGAGAAATTGCACAGAAGTATCTGACTATGAACAACATGCCCAGACGTTTTGTGGGGAATTGGTACAAAGGGGGTAACAAAAAAAACTGCTCAAACACTCATTTAAGAGGGCTAGATTTACTCCCCGGGAATGCCTGCTCCAGGTTAAAGAAAAGCGCGAGCTAGATAGACTGGTTGGTGTTACCACATTTGGGCCAGATACCCATAAAATGAGACAGATGATACTTAAAAATTGGCATTTACTTGAGGGACTTGAATGCCCATTTCCGTGCCCCTTATTTGCATACAGGAAGAATCAGAGTATAGGGCAACAACTTGTGCGAGCAGATATCTCGCTACCAAAAACTAAAAACACTCTGTTATCCCAATGGAATATGAAACCAGTGGAGGGCCACCACAAATGTGGGAACTGTGTGGCTTGTTCTAATACCATCGAAGGAAGCGAATTTGAACATGTGGGAGTTAAATGGAAACATTCTGCCTTCTCTAATTGCAAAATGAGAAATGTTGTCTATGTTGTAACTTATCCATGCAATAAGATCTATATTGGGAAAACTAATCAGCAAGTGAACATGAGAATCACCCAACATAGGTCGAGGCTAAAAAAGAAAGTAGTGACGGCCCCAATGGTGGAACATTTTGAGGAAAAGGGGCATGGTGAAAATGACTTCAAATGGTCCGTCTTATTCAGCATGAACAATACAAAACGTCCTGCTGATGTAGAGAGAGTGCTGTTACAGAAGGAGGCTTATTTAATTTTAAAATTCAATACGACACAAACTGGCCTCAATAGTCTCTGAAATATCTAGGCTATGTTAGCGTAAAGACACTGACGGCGCCCTGCAGTTGATTTGCTTGGAGGAATAACACTGGGACACTATGAAACTCCCGTTTTCCGTTTTTTCTGTAAATGCCCTTATAAATTGGTAAGACGCATTTGATGGACCGCCGTTTAATATTATGCACGGAAAAACATAATACAATGATTTATATGAGCGGATGTGAGCTTTGGGATACCACACGAACTGCTCCCGAAATACCTGTCTGATAGAAACTACGAGTACCATGATCCTTGTGGTCTAAGCGAACACGTATATTGAAGGATTCCAAGATGGCCGCTGTTGCGGTGGAATCTGAGACGGGGCTGTGTCATGAAAGTAAGGTAACGCGTTCCCTCTTACCCAGAAAATAATTGCATGTTAGCGAGGGCGCAGCGGAATATTGACTAATGCGCGTGTATCCTCATGCATTAGGATCGAGTGAGACACAGGCGGCTTCTTTCCGCAGCGGACATATGGTTGAAAACGACACCACGGCTAGGACCAGGTAGGCAGACTGGAACTAACATACGCTGGTTACGGGGGGCGGTCTTTTTCCAAAGTCAGGCATACACTGACTGTTTCCATTGTATTTTGCCCGCCAGCCAGAGAAAGAATAAACGTTCAAAGAAGTGGTGCGTGAAAAAGACGGCCTTCATTTAAGTTAGGAAGGTACGTGCCTCATCTAAAACTACAGAAATGCAATATGCTGCTAATGGGACATTAAAAGTGATCGTATAGCATTAATTTCCATAGATCTCCATAGATCATGTGTGGAAAGGGACCCCAGCCTGTGGGTCTTGAAGAGGGGTTGGCCTAACGGCTAAGGCGCTCGACCTCGGACCTGGGGATCTGGGTTCGAGTCTCGGTAACGACGCCAAAAACCCCCTGTGATTATGGGCAAATCACTTAATCTCCCCGTGCCTAAAAAATTAAAGTGTGTCCTCATGTAACGTAACTGGTGCTCTGTAAAGCGCTCTGATAACTAATTCGGTTCGGTTCTAGTTCGCGCTATATAAAACTCCGAAAAAAACCAAGAAAAAAAAACCTGAGCCAGCCTCCAGCAATATAAAGGTACGATCATCCCTGCCACTACAGGTGCCACTTCAAATGGATTTCGTAGCCCAAGTAGAATCTCCCCTTGCTATAAAAACTCCTCCTTTTTTACAGGAATCACTGACACAACCGAGTAGCCAGTAAAAGCTAAATCCGAGTCTCAAGAAGAGATAGTTGGCCCAATCCCTGCAGGTAGATATATAGAACTACTCTGAGGTTTAAAGGTGTGGGGGTACAAGAGAGACATCTTGCAATCAACAAATAAAAATCCTATTGTTGTTTACACCTATTGCAGATAAGTGACAAAGCCCTGATGAGAATCCAGGAAGCATTTTACTTGGATTCGAAACGCGTCGGCAAAAACTTAAGGAGCAATTAATATCATTGGTTGGATGAACTAGCGGCTGCTAGCTGTAAAAAATTGGTCACCATTTGGTGATATTGTCTCCTGTTTTGACTTTGTCTATAATTAATTTTTGAATATTGATTGTTGGAACATAAATGCATTAAGATATATTGTTTGTATTGCACGTAGGATGTATGGACTGTATTTATTCTGTGTATTAAGTAATGGTATGTAGTTGGTATATGTGTTGTATATATTTGTGGAAATAGCTTTGAATGTTTATATGTTTCTTTTTTCATTCATAAATGAGTTTAAAAAGTTTATAAAAAAGAATTTTGTAAATCAGAGGGGTATAAATAAAAGTACCCGGCCAAAACTGAAATGAATTTTTTGGTTTGACCCTTAAAATAATTGTTTGAGATTCTAGTTGGTGTGGGCACTGTTGTTGTATTCCACTAACTCAGCTGGTCCGGCAGAGGGTTTTGAAAGTCTCAGAGTTGGAGAGACAGGTAATAGCTCCAATTCGATTTTCCTTGTTTTTGCCGAGAAGTGAGCTGTGAAGTCATCACAACTAGGGAGGCGGGCTACCTGAGTAGAGAGCGTGTTGAAAGAATGGTTAGATTTCAAATTTTTTCTTGGGTCTATTTTTGGCTCCATCCAGCTCTGAAGTGGCTATTTTAGCCAGGCGGATGTGTTTATTGTGTTTCTCACTTTCCTAAGTTGAGTGAGATTTGTGGTGGAGGGGGGTGTTTCTCCAATGTCTCTCAGAGAGTCTAAGATTGCGTTGTTCGACATTTAGGGAATCATTAAACCAAGGTTTGGATTGTTTGACGAGAATCCTTATGAGTTGCTTTGGTGCAATATTAGACACCATGTTAATGTAGTGACTAACTAGAATACTCACTAGGACCTCCCCTTCCCAATAACGATGCACTCCTGGGCGTACACATACCGCCGCCACAACACTGATGCCAGGTCCTTGAAGAAACACATATGGTATATCAGTGGCCTCCCACCAACTCTAGCCTCTGTTTCTGCAAATATGTTCCAACACCCTCCTATGCCGCTATGCATTTCATACTTGCATCCTTTGAGAGGACACAAGGTTTAACCTGATTACCACTGTAAACATAACTGTCTGCACATTGGGGAACTGTTTGTTTATTGCCTCTGTTTGGCATACATGTAGGATATGAGGTACATATCTGTTAGCTAATCTTGACAATTTCTGTTATAACTCCTCGTATGCAACCCAGTGAATAATTAGCCTGGGCAACCATATGCTGCAAGGGCATAGCTTCCCTTGTAGCATGTGGTTGCTGCTTGTCACCAGTATGTTGCCTTCAACTTAACTAACACTGAGCTCATCATGATTGTATACTTCTATCTCTCTCCTCTGGATACTACCTAAATCTTTAATCCCAATGATAAAACAATTAATGTGCAGTACCATTTCACCTGTTTGTAAACCAATAAAGATATACTTTTATTTATTTTAGCAATAACAGAGTCTCAAAGATGATTCTCTGTTTTACTGGCAACCAGTGCAGTTTCTTCAATGCAGTGCTAATAGAGGCTTGACTCGGGAGGCCAAGCGGCGTCTGAGCTGCTGCATTATGCATGCATTGAAGCCTATTCAAACGCGATTGAGTGATACCCAGATACAGAACATTGCAGTAGTTCAGTCTGGATATGACCAGAACCTGGACTACTGTTTTTTTGGGCAGACCCTGGAGAAGATGAAGAATATTTTTGGTTGAATCTCAATATCCCGTAGCTCTTTCCTTGCAGGGCTTTAATCTGGCCTTCAAAAGAAAGCTTCTCATCAAACCAGATGTCCAGGGACCTATCCTTTGGCTTGTAAATTGTTGAAGGCCAAGGTTATCTGGCTACCAAGCATTGGAACAGATGTTGAGATGCTTGTCCAGTACCAGAACCTCCGTCTTCTCAGCATTCAGTTTTAAGTAATTAAGGTCCATCCAAAAGGCAACATCTACCAGACATGCACAAAGGGAAGAGGATATCTGCTCAATATTGTGGGGACAGAGTTATGATGAGCTGTGTGCCATCAGCGTATGAGATAATAGTAAAACCATACGGCTCAGTGACCCCAGTCAGAGGTCTGACATAAACATAAAGAGTTGGAAGGTGCGTCCCTGCAAAAATGAGGTCAACCTGCATGGTGCTGTGCCACTAATGCCACTGTTCCAGAGCCGTTTGACCCAAATATTGTGAGATACAGTGTTAAACATGGCACTGAGATTGAGCATAACAATTAGAATGGTGTTGCTCTCATCCATAATCCACTTTGCAGATTCGGAGGCAAGCAGCAGGGCTGACTATGTGCTATAAAAAGGCCAAAAGCCTAATTGAGTTCTGTGTGGGATCTTATTATCCTCCAGGAAATTGGAAAGCGGTCTATTTACATGCTTTTCCGCTAACTTGCCAAAAATGGGCAACAGTGATATGGGCCAATACGTTTCAGGCCTGGATGCATCTAGTTGCATTTTGTATCAAAGGGACCACACTGACGTATTACCTTGGTTGGGACCACAACCAGAGGACAAGGAGAGGTTAATCACTTCACTAACCACAGGTTGGATAATCTCTCAGCCCGGTTTCTAAATAGTGGGGGAAATTGTCAGCTGGAGAACCAAATTTAACAATGGAGCAGAGAGAAGTCAATTTGGTAGTAGAGATTGGGCTAAATTGCTGTAACTCGACACTGGTGGTGGTCAAGTCAGACCACATCTCCAGCTGCGAGTGACTCTTAACTTCTATAGGAAAGGAAGCATAGATTTTCTTTTCAGTGAAAGAGAAAGCTAGTGCGTTGCAACTATCTTCAGAGGGCAGAGAAGAAGGTGAGAGAGAAGTTAATAACTTGAGATTTTTATTACAATCTGAATATTTACCCTCGAAAATTATTAGCATCTGAAATCTTCTGTGAGTAGTACGCACGCTTGGACTGAGAAATAATGGTTTGCTTTCAGTGCCATTTTAAAATTTACCTTAGAACATGTCATAATTTTTTCACAAGAGGCGCTCAAGCTTCTTACACTTTTTAGAAGCAAGAAGTTATTTGTTAAACCACCCAGCTGAAGGCTTTTTTTCTCCTAGCAGCTTGTTGACCAGGGAAGCAAATTGGTAAAGAGCTTCTCTTAGCCAACTGTCCAGTTGAGTCCTGGTTTAATTTATATTTGATTTGATTTGATTTGATTGGTGGATTTATAAAGCGCACGAATGCCCAAGGGTGTCTTGGCGCTGATGAACTGAGCTGCAGAAGAGAAAGAGCCTTGCGGCCCACATAACTGGACTAGGCTGAGAAAAGCCAAGTTTTCAGGTTCTTCCGAAAGGCCACCAGTGAGGGACTGTTTTTTAATTCAACGGGTGACTTGTTCCACGTTTTTGTTGTGTTTAGTAGGAAACTTCTCCCCCCCCATCTTAGTTGTTTAAATCTGGGGGTTATGAGAAGCTTAGCATTACTAGATCTTAGTGCCCTGGATGGTTCGTAATGTTTTAGATTTCTCTTTAGGAAGTGAGAGCCTGATCCATGCAGTGTTTTGTAAGCCAGACAAGCTGACTTGAACTGGATTCTTTTTCCTACAGGGAGCCAGTGGAGACCTTTCATTTTTTGGACCACTGGTTCGAACCTTGGAATATTCAGTACCAGCCTGGCTGCAGCGTTCTGTAGCCGCTGGAGTTTTAGTAGTAGCTGTTTTTGCAACCCTGCATAAAGTGCATTGCCATAATCTAATTTAGAGAGGACCAGCCAGGTGACCAGGGTTTTGCATGTGTCCGGTGTAATGTATTGCAACAGCTTCCTGATTAGTTTTATCGTGTACCATACAGGGGAGGCGAGTTTGTTTATTTGCGCCTTAAAAGTAAGTTTGGAGTCGACTATAACCTCTAAATTCCTTACGTTGTCCACTGGCGATGGACATCTGCCGAGACTGTTGGGCCACCATTTGCTGGACCAGATGTTAGGTTCAGCCCCAGAAGCATGACCTCTGATTTGTCGCCATTGAGTTTTAAGCAATTAGCCTGCATCCAATGACTGACCTGGTCCATGCAATGCCTAAATCTTTCCGCAGTCTCAGTAGTGTTGTTGGAGATTGCCACTACTATTTGGGTCTCATCAGCGTAGGAAAGTGGGAAGAACCCGCAATTTCTAATGATGTTGGCTAAAGGGGCAACATGAATATTAATAAAAAGGGAAGGGCTCAGCGAGGAACCCTGGGGTACCCCCCAGGGCAGACTGAAGGACCTTGAGGTGAATTCCCCAAGCTGAACCGAGAAAGATCTTTCTCCCAGAAAGGAGGCCAGCAAAGCAATTGCAGATGCATGTAGGCCTATTTCCTCCAGCCGGGTTAGGAGAATCTCATGGTTAACAGTGTCTAAGGCCGCCAACAGATCTAACAAAATGAGGGTGGCCTTCCCCCCTCCGTCTAGAATGCTCCTGATTTCCTCTGCTGCCATCACCAAGGCAGTTTCTGTCCCATGTTCCTCTCGGAACCCATATTGGGAAACATCTAAGGCATGGGAGTCCCTGACAAACCCAGCGAGTTGTGAATTCAACAGCTTTTCGAAGATCTTAGCCGGGAATGGGATTCTTGAAATTGGCCTGAAGTTGGCGGGGATGGAAGGGTCGAGTTAGGCTTCTTGAGGAGTGGCAAAACGGAAGCCACCTTCCAGGCTTTCGGGAAGCAGTTGGACCGTATTATGTTGGCGAGGAGCAGCTGGAGTTGGGTACTGAGCAGCTCTGGGAACATGTGCATGACCTTAGGGGGGCATGGGTCCAGAGAGCTCCCAGATTTGGTTGACAGAACTAAGTGATTGATCTGTTCAATTGAAGGAGCTAAGAATTTGAATTTTGGGGGGCTAGAGACTGTGGACTTGCCGTGACTAGGTTGGAGATTTCCCCATACTTGCAGATCATGGTGCGGAGGAGTGAAGGAATCATAAATGAGTCTCACCTTATCGGTAAAAAATAGCCCTAATTCATTACACATCTGTTTGGCCGCGGGCTCAGTGAGTTTCTTTACAGTGGCAAACAGTTCTTTGCTCAAATTTTTTGACTCGTTGATTTTTTTAATAAAAAAAGCGGATTTTTCTCCCGCTATCAGTTTCATGTAGGTGGCTAATGCTTTGCAGTTAAGTTCTTTCTCCCTGGCTTCATAATTGGCCCTCCATCTCCTTTCTGCTCGCCTGCAAGTCTGTTTTTGTAGTCTTAATTTCTCAGAGAACCAGGGCTCCGAGAAATGTTTTCTTTTACGGTTTTTAATTTTAATTAGGAGCCACCGTGAGAACTGCTGATTTGATCCAATTCTCTACTTGGGTTGTGGCTACGTCGCAGTCATGATCTAAGCCGGATATAGTGGCGCTAAGCTGTGCTTGTAATTCGGCAATGTCGATCTTATCCCAGTCCTGGTACGAGTGGTTCCCGACCCCCCCCCCCCCAGAGTAGCAATCACTGTTATTCTATCACAGGTTAGATTTAAAGGAATGGCTAAATAATCTGACCAAACCAGTGAAACAGGCTTGCAAATTTCAATTTTTGCCATGTTAGTAAACACTGTGTCAAAAGTGTGACCCAATGTGTGTGTGGGGGGATAGAAACTACCTGGCAAACTTGTAAACTCTCCAAGTCAACAGTTAATGTGTTTGCTATCTGGTAATCAGTATCATCGAAATGAATATTAAAATCGCCCAGCACCAACGGATTAGCATTGATCCATGTTTTGGTTAAGAAAATTTCATCTGGCCTGAGTTCCTTAATGAAGTCATGCTTTTCAATCTTATGGTTGACCAGAGACCTACAATTAAGTAAAATGATTTTAAAGTTTAAAGGGTTGAGAGCTGGTACCACATGGCTGGTTCAAGTTATCGTAGATGTGGAAGTTGGAAATGGAAAATCACAGCGATCGCACCAAAGCACCCAGGCTTATAAGCCCACTGCAGGCTTTGGGCAGAACAGGTCGCAGGCCCATAAGATCATATTTAGTATACTCAATAGGTACTGACCTGAAAGGACATGGGGTCCTAGCCCTAGACTTGCTAGCAGAGCACGCAGCACCCTCACTTTTATGGCCAACTTCCATAAAGACTGAAACGCTGACCAAGATGGCTCTTGAATCTTCCCCGGTCACGTAGCTTTGAGCACACCACGGCTGACCTGAATCCCCTTACTCTCCCCTTTTCAGCTGTCTCATCTATCTCCCCCTCATTTACATATGCTAATTAAATCTGCTCCCCTTAAATATCATATAAAAAAAATCTCAGATTATCTTTATAAACTTAAAGGCGATATTGTAGTCGTACAAACATACCAAATCCATCTTGAAGGCTTGAAGGATGCCTGTTCAGTTTTGGGTTGTGAGTGTCGGGCGTGTCGTGGGGGTTGGCGAGGGGGGGGGGGTGTCTGTGTGCCAGCTAATAAAAAGAAGAATGAATGGGGTAATCACAAACTTAAAAGAAACAAGCTAAGGCTTCAATTTGTTTCGCACCAGCATCAGTCTTAACTAGAATAGATTACTTTGTCATCACCAGTAACCATATTCACACACTTTACAAAATGTAAATTGCACCAAAAGTAATTTCTGATCACTCAACCAAAACCGGTCTCTGGCATGGGACATCCTGCGACAATAACAGAACATAGCACCTTTATCTTGAACTCTTTAAAGATCTCAAACATCTATCCATTTTTAAAGTTAGAATCAATAACTATTTAAAAGATGATCCTAAACAAGGTTTCACCTTTAACTAGGATGGGATGCATTTAAGTCCATGATCAGAGGTGTCACTATTAGCATTAGGATCAAGATACCCAAGTCTATGAAGGAAAACCTGAACAATCTATAACCAGAAATAAAACACATAGAACTCCGAGACAGGTCTGAAAAAGCTGACAATAGAGCAGATTTGCTAAAACAAAAAGAGGGTCTAAGTGACAGAGCTGTACAGTTGTTTCACAAATCTAAATCTCTTCGACTGTAAGAAGGAAACAAACCAAGGGAAATGCTAACTAGACATCTTAAACCTAAATAAAACCATGCCATCCTGTCAATTAAAGATACGTCCTATCCACAGAAAATGTCCGAAGTATTCTTGGACATTTATAAAAAGCTTAATGGTAAGAATAATAGAATAGTGGGAAAAGAGGGAATACAATACTTGACCAGCTCTTCACTACCCAAACTTTATGAAAGTCAAAGTCTAGAACTAAATCAACTAATCTCAAAGCAAAAAACTTACAAACGTTATAAAAAATGTAGGAAGGGAAAATACCAAGGCGCGACTGTCTCCCAACAAAATTCTACAAAACCTTTTGGGTGAGCCTAAAACTGCCTCTGCTGGATCTTTTTAAGCCCTATAAATTTCCAGGAGAAATAATGGACACCACCTCTGAAGCCAATATAACGCTAATCCCTACAGCTGATAAACCACGCATTATAAAGCAATATCCTTGATAAATTTGGCATGCAAAAATTCTGACAAAAAGGCTTGAGAAATTACTCCCTTTCTGATTGGCACACACCAAGTGGGATTAATTAAAGTTAGACTGAGCCATTCCCCCTCCAACAGGGAACTAGACACGACTGCCTGCTCTGCCTGGCTCTTTCTTTTGGCAATTGAACCAATCCTGATAGGAATAAACACAGATCAGTAGATCCAGATCTCTGATGCTGATTTCATTAAAACTAACTTTAAAACAGCAACCAATGCGGACGATACCTCGATCTTTACCAAAAAAGTACAGTCAAAAAGTGTGTGTGTGTGTGTGTGTGTGTGTATATATGTATATATATATATATGTGTATATATATATATATATATATATATGTATATATATATATATATATATATATATATATTGTTAGTCAATTAAAACCCTAAACACAGCACCGTACACAATACAAAGCAATCAAAAAAGAAATGAGTGAAAAGAAGAAGAAAAACATAATAAATCAAGTGTTCAATCCCTGTATTTATAAAAATTGACCAATGCTCCTGTCTTGGGCTGCTCTTTAAGTAACGATAAGTCTAAAGTTGGCCCATTTAACATACTCCATAGAAAAGACATGTTGGGTGATTTAGGATTAAACTGGCAACCAAAATACCAGAAATACCTAGACTTGAAAGTCAGTGATGAGTTCAGAGAGTCAATAACACAGTGAAAAATCTAGTCATTACTAAATTAACAAATGTCACTGAAAAATGCCCCCAGATTTCTAACGTAATGGGCCCAAATTAAGCCTATGAAAAATGATCATTTCCCCTCTTATAAATCATCTTATCAGTATGATTCCCATCAGGCTCTCAGAAGGCTTCTTCAGAGAGATTGACAACTGATAAGTACATTCCCATGGAATAATAAAACACATATCCCTGAGAAAGGTACAAGTACCGAAATACCGTAATGGAGCAACACTGACTGACCAATTAGCCCTCATCTTTAATGAGGGCACCTTGTGTATGGAGAATGATAGTTCATATCTTCCAAACAGGTTCTGTTGTGAAAAAGCTTTATTGGGCAGCCTCTCCACAATCTAGTTACTGACCACCCCAATTGATTAAGACCTCCCTAGCAACATTATATTGTTACGTATGAAAGAGATAATTGTAAAGATTGATTACAAGCTGTCAAAAGTCAGAATTAAAAACTCTATCTTTCATCTCTGTGGTACAACAAACTCATTTTAGCAATTTAGCAAATACTCTCTTGTAGAAAAATGGAGTAAAAAAGCTGATCTTTTTATTAAAGATCTAGGTGATCAGCATAACCCCAGATCATTTGCCAAGTTACAAAGCACCTTCAATTGCATAATACCAACTTTTACGACGAAAATTAAAGAATGGCTATTTCTAGAAGCCCCTACTTAACTTAACAGACCCCGTCTATAATTAAGAAAGTCAGGAAAACAGTCACACGGTTTTTAAAATCGACGCCGTGATGCAACTAGCGCCCTCTGCTTTTCCTAAACATGCTCAAGAGAATGGTCTAGTGGATGGGGAAAATAACACTCTCGACCCCCAAATACATCACAGTTGGCCCAAGATGGGGAAAACTTAATTTTCTTAGAAAATGACACCAAATTAGGCTCAGGCTAAGTTTTTACAACGCCGTAGTTCCTTCTGGAATGCCTAAAAAAGAATACGTTGGGAATATTAGATCATAGTCAATTCTGGTGCTGCAAAAGAAACTAGGTGATCCTGTCCACATTTTTTTTATTTTTCCTCTATTGAAAACATTCTGTAATTAAAATCTGACTACCTTCTCAGCAGTTTTGATTTCTCATCTTCTAAAAATTTTGACTATACTGCACTGAAACCCACAACACAGAGGAAGGGGCTTTCCATGTGCAACTCTGACCTAAATTTACTCTATCTTATGTATACTCTTGGTCATAACCATACTTGTCAACTGGAAAGATCTAGCGAAGACATCAGTGTACACAGTGGAAGTGGTTAAGATATATTAGAGCAGAACATATCATGAAACAACAAAACCCCTGGTCATTAACAAAACACTTAATTTGGGATAAACTGTAGGCTAGGGAGTTAGTTTGTCTTCATTGTACATAGATATCTCCCTTTACCTCTTTGTAATAAGTACACGTCTATACATTTGTAGTCATTGAGTTTTCTGATTGTATATATCACTCTTAATTTACTTCTCCTATCTTCCACTCTTACGATTTTTCTCCATCTTTTCAGTCCTCTTAACCTTTCTTTTATTCTCTTCCGTAAGCATTACTACGAATTCACTTATGTTTAGTCCAAAAGCCATACTATTATTACCACAGAATCGTATAAGTATTAGTTACGACCCTTGCAAAAGTCACACTCCCGATCCAGGTTGTGGGCACAAATTCCATCCCAGTCTCAAGGCCTTTCCCGCGATTGCCAAACTTAGTAGTTGGAGTCCTCCACCAAGTTCAAATCGAAGTCCAGACACAAACATAAAAAAGTCAAACTGGACCTAACCCTAAGGAGATTCCCCAACAGGCTGGTGCATGCTGTGATTTGCAGGTCATCAGTGGTGATGCAGCAAATTGAGGTCTTTAAAGAGGTAGTGATGTCTAGATTTTTGCTGCTCTGCCAACTCTTCCTAGCATTCCTTAAGGCCCTAACGAATGGCAGGGGCTCCACTCGTATTACCATTGTCCTACCCATCTTCTGCACTGTTGGACCCCATTGGATCTGCTTTAGGTTCTGGACTAAATCCGGTACAGGCTTCTTTTCTGACTCCAGGACATGCGGCGGGCTCTTCCATGTCGGTATAAATGCCACTGGTGGAAGAGGGTTTAGTGCTGGTTCTAATGTCCGACACCAAACTGACTTTGGCCCGCTGTTGCTATAAGATTACATATAAGATTACAAAATCAAAACCGGTCACCATACAGGCTTACTTTGATTTGGTGTATCTACCAGAGCAGGCATGGTGGCCAAGGATCCATTATCTTTTTGGCTGTGATTCTAAACAAGGGACTCCTCAGGGTGGGGCTGATGAAAGTGGATAGGGCGTAGTACATCAACATCTGGTGTAGCATATATCACAGTATAATCCGTGTATTGTTCTTATGTTAAAGGACTGTGAAGCTGTAATCTTATCAAATAAACCATCAGGTTCTCCCAATGACAATTGCCCAGGTTTCTTGTAGAAATGAATTGTACAATCAATTGTTATTTACATTTTGTCAATCAAACTCCCATCTACATTTAGGAGTGGTACCAAGGGTAGTTAACAGAGCAGTCATTCAGCTTCTTTTAAATAACCCTACATTACTTATTGATGACCTTGAAAGCTAAGGGCTGATTTCACAACTAACCTAATTTTCAAACTAGGGTTAAGAATGGAGATATCACAATTTGAATCTGACGTAGAATCTAATTATTTGTTGCATCCTTCCTATGCAGAGTTCAGGCACAGTACGAATAAACTGTGATAATCTTTCTTTGAGTATCTATGGATGCTGGACTTGGCCATGACACCAGATACTATCACACCATCATTTTTTGATAACTTGGAAGTTTTATAGCACTGGTCACATAGTACTCCAGTGGATAAAATGCCATCTATCTTAAAGAGCTCAAAAGGTATTTGAACTCCTTTGAATTGACATATAAACCACTTAATTGGGGTGTCTCTAAAGGTGCCATAGTTTTTCAACCTATGTAGGCGGCTAGTGAGCTAGCAAAATTAACATCACCGTATGCATGCTCATAGATATGTAACTATACAGCAATTTGCGGAAAAATAGTAACGATTCGCTACTTGCCATTCACCAACAGAGTACCGAAACATTGTGTTCGAGGCATATGAGCTGTTGATCGTATACTTGTGCATAGATCGCCATCTGGTGTTGGGCTCAGATGTTTGCACTTTGTTTTTGTCTTGGAAGAAGTCTTTGTAGTCACGAGGTAGGTGGCTCCTCCGTAGGACCATAGTGCGCATGGGCATCGACCCCATCTACAGATTTTTTTTTCCGCCATCGGGTTCGGATGTGATTTGCTGCACTCCGGGTCGGTGTAGTTTTCAAACCCCTTTCGACGCGCAATCCCTCACCACTCGACAGTATTGTCTCGATCGCGTTTCCTTTTTGATGCGTATCTTCAGGAAATATAAAATCCTCAACCTCGATCTTTGACACGGGCCGTTGGGCCTATCCGCGCCGACCATGGCAGTTGTCAATGGAAAGGACTCCTTTCAAAAAATGCCCCGGGTGTGGTGCTAAGTTCCCACACACAGATTTACACGAGGTTTGTAACCTCTGCCTTTTCCCGGAGCACGAAGACCAGATCTGCGAGGCCTATTCATCTTTCGGGTTGAAGAAAAACATCCGTGACCGGCGGGCTCGACGTCACGAAATGTCTCGCGGAAGCAGCTCGATTCCGGACATCTCCGGAGCAGATTCCAATCTCCAGCCGGAGAAACATGCTGATGAAGAAGGAGACATCTCTGACTCCGAAGCTGACGATTCCAACATCAAAGATGAGACAGTCAACCCGGCTCAGCGGTCCGTGAGTTCTGAAATCCATCTCCCAACTAAAACCACCCCTAAGGCTTCGGTAACACCTTCGCCCTCGGGCTCAAGTCGACACCAGCAACAAATTTCAGATGCCCCGCCCGCGGGCCCGGCTATGAAACCAAAAGAAAAGCCTTCTGGGTCTGGATCAAGCCGACCCCATTCCGGTGCCGAAAAATCATCTTCGGCACCGAAGCCCAAAACTAAAGTGGTGCCATGCCCTGCGTCGGCGCCGAAAACAGCCTCAACGCCGAAGCTCTCGGCCTTGAAACAAACAAAGGACAAGCAGCCGGAGCCCGAAGAAATCTTTGGAGACTAAAAAGGTCTCGGAGCCACAAACTCCTACGCCAAAAGCTATAGACTCCAAGGCCCCACAAAAAGCCTCAGGGGCATGGTCTAAACAACATTCTGACCCTAAGTCTTCAGCACCGACAAAGGACATTGTACCCACACAACAGCCCCTACCAGACTTTTCAGATCCAAAGCAAAAAACTCTATACATTGACCCAGAAACTGGTAAAGTTGTCGCCAAGCCTCCTAAAAAGAGAAAATTGGACCCTTCAGAAGACCCTCAGAGATCCATGAAGCAGAAGGAGATGGGCATGAATACTTATCCACCTCCCTCTCCAGTTGATCCAAATCTCCTAATTTCTCCTGCACAGTCCCCACGACATACATTTTCACCTCAACCACAGGATGATAAAGATGATTATAACGATGAGGTTGGGGATGGAGAGCCAGATAAGGATGATGACACACATACCATCCCACACAATACAGATGCTTGGGATGATTATAACACAGATCCCGACCCAAACAATGACCCGGACCTCTATCCCTCTACGCAATTACCACCCGATGACAATATTGAGTTTGCGCATCTAATAAATAGAGCTGCTCAATACCACGAGGTACAGTTACACTCTAATCCTTTAGAGGAAGACTTTTTATTGGAAACTTTTGCACCCACACAAAAGTCTTCGCACACCCTGCCAGTGTTAAAAGGCATGCTAAAACATGCACCAGACGTTTTTAAGGACCCCGTCAGTGCCAGGATTCTTAACACCAGGGTAGACAAAAAATATAAAGCAGCTCCCAATGACCCGGTGTACATTGAGGGTCAGGTCCCTTTAGATTCTCTTGTGGTGTCTAATGCACGCAAGAGGGCAAATTCACAAAGCACAGGCGACACCCCTCCTCCTGCTAAGAAAGCTGAGCTTATAGATGCATCTGGAAAACGTATCGCATCACAGGCTGCAAATCATTGGCGGATTGCCAATGCCCAAACTTTGTTGGCCAGATGTGACAGAGCTCACTATGATGAGCTTGAAAAGCTTATGCAACATCTTCCTGACCAATATAAAGACAAAGCTAATGACCTTATACAAGAGGGAAAATTAATAACAAATACATCTATTAAATGTGCGCTTAATGCAGCTGATATAGCATCTCGGGCTATTAATACCAGCTTTTTCCTACACAGGCACGCTTGACTCCCAATCTCCGGATTCAAACAGGAAGTGCAGTCCACTATTCTTAATCAGCCTTTTGACCAAGGGCATCTTTTTAGGCCGACAGGCGATACATCTTTAGAGAAGATGAAAAAGGATACGGAAACTGCCAAGTCCATGGGGGCCTTGCAATTATCCTCCCCTAGAGGTTCATTTTGTTGCTCCTTTTACAGGGCTAGCTCCAAAACTAATGGCTCAGAGCACCCCTCTTCTTCCTATAAGAACCCCAATAAACATAATTCCTCCAGAGGATACTTTTGTGGAGGATACAGAGGCGCAACAATGGTAAGGGAAGAGGTCGCGGTAACAATACCCACAACTCCCAGATCACCAAACAGTTACTTCCCTTCACTTCCTGCCAATCATCTCACTCCTGTCGGGGGACGCCTCTCACAGTTCCTGCCTGTCTGGAATTCCATCACAACAGACAAGTGGGTAAGACAAATTATCCAGTATGGTTCTTGCCTGGAACTCCCCTCCACTCCCCCAAATATCCCTCCCAGACAACGTCCAATGTCCTCAGAACATCTGACTCTTCTAAAACAAGAGGTTACAAAAACATGCAATAGAACCAGTTCCCTTACCCTCATCAAGGCACAGGGGTGTACTCCCTCTACTGTCTAATCCCAAAAAAGGACGGTTCTCTCAGGCCAATACTGGACATCAGACCGTTAAACCTCTACATTCAGTCAGATCACTTACACATGGTCACTCTCTAACAGACGCTCCCCACTGCTCGAACAAGGCGACTTTCTCTCCACGCGAGATCTAAAGGACGCCTACTTTCATATTCCCATTCACCCCACTCACAGGAAATATCTCAGGTTCGTGGACGGTCAACACTACCAATTCAAAGTCCTCCCATTCGGGGTGACTACAGCACCCAGAGTCTTCACCAAGTACCTCGCACTAGTGGCGGCCCACTTACGAAGACAACACATTCACGTGCTCCCTTATCTGGACGACTGGCTCATAAAAGCCAAGTCACGCAGCTGCTGTGTGCAACACACACACAAAACAATCCAGCTGCTTCACGACTTGGGATTCCTTGTGAATCTCACCAAATCCCACCTCCAACCGTTTATTACACAACAATACCTAGGAGCTGCGATAAACACTTCAAAAGATTTAACATACCCCAACCCTCTCACAATAAGCACTATGCAATCTCTAATATTCAAATGTCAGCCTCAACACTCATTACCAGCTAGAGTGTTTATACAGTTGATCAGGATGATGGCCTCTTGCATTCTCATTGTCCCTTATGCAAGACTCCAAATGCGTCCCTTACAGGAGTGTTTGGCACGTCAGTGGAACCAGGCTCAAGGTCAGCTAAAAGATCTGGTGTGGGTGGACATCCGCACACATCGCTCTCTGCAGTGATGAAACACACAAAACCTTCCCAAAGGGCGGCTGTTCCTCGACTCGGTTCCACAGATAGTGCTAACAGCAGATGCATTGCTCACCGGCTGGGGAGCTCATCTTCAAAACCATACCATTCAGGGCATATGGACCCCTCAGCAAAAAACAACTCCACATAAATTACCTAGAACTACTAGCAATTTTTCTGGCATTAAAATCTTTTCAACTCAATCTGGTAGGCAAACCTGTCCTGGTCCGTACAGACATGACAGCAATGTACTACATACAGAAACAGGGGGGGGGGGGGGGTACGGGGGACACACTCTCTACAACTTTCACACCTAACTCAAAGCATATGGAGATGGGCCATTCCTCAAAACATATCTCCTTGCGGAACACCTCCCAGGAGTACACACTCAGATTGCAGATATGTCCAGTCGTCAAACACAGCCGGTCAACGAATGGGAACTTCATCCTCAAATTCTTCTTCCATTCTTTCACATGTTGGGCCACCCAGAAATAGATCTGTTTGCCACACATCAAAACGCAAAATGCCCAAGCTTTGCGTCCAGAAATCCAGCTCTGAACACGCTAGACGTTAACCGCATGCGTGCGGGCGGAATTCCGCCCGTACGCTGGGTTTTTCAAAATCGCACTTTACGTGACGAGCTGGGCTCGTCATCAGCGTCGAAGGGGTTAAAAGAGCAATACTTTATCACATTGAATAGACAAAATCATTTGGAAAAACTAAACAACTCTTTGTGGCTTTCTCCCCACCTCGTAAGGGCAATCCCATTCAAAAGCGGGGATTGCAAGTTGGATTGTTAAATGCATCCAAATATGCTATCTTAATGCCAAACGCACATTAACCATTAACCCTAGAGCTCATTCCACACGCAAACTAGGGGCTTCTATGGCATTCTTATGGAACATTCCCCTAGATGACCTCTGCAAAGCAGCAACTTGGTCTACACCGCGCACTTTCACAAAACACTACTGTGTAGATGTGCAAGCAAAAAAAGTAGCTAGTGTGTGCCAGGCTGTATTAAGAGCACCTTTTCAAACCACTGCAACAGATACAGGTAGCCACAACTAAGGAGGGAACTGCTGTATAGTCTATGCACAAGTATATGATCTACAGCTCATATGCCTCGAACCGAAAATGCTACTTTCCAGTATGCATCTGTTCTTGGCATGTAGAGCTGTAGATTCGTATACGCCCACCCGCCTCCCTGGATACCTCTATCTGTTCCAGTATTATCTTACTTAGATACATTACACATGGATATCTCTTTCTAGTTCTTACTAACTCCATCATAACCCTTCATGGCAAAAACAATCTGGAGATGGAGTCGATGCCCATGCGCATTATTGTTCTAAGGAGGAGTCACCTACCTTGTGACTACAAAGACTTCTTCCAAGACAAAAACAAAGTGCAACAGATGGCAATCTATGCACAAGTATACAAAGTATATATATAAGTAGCATTTTCCTTACCAAGGGCTGCCCAAGAAGCTTTCAGCATGTTCAAAAGCTCCTGGATGCCGCAGTAGAAATCTTTATTAAGCTAAAAATGAAATATGACCATGTTTCGGATCCTTTTCGGCTGTCATGCCTATTGCCTTTTCAGGCGAGAAGTTGTTGCAAATTCATGTACCTGGCACATACACATTTATAGCAGTACTTCAACGTCCCTGTAAAACACATTTTCAAAATCTCTCTTCTCAAGAAACTTCAAATCATCCAATCACTTGGAGCTTGTTTATTAAGTAAACCTCCGTGTAAAAAAACATGGAAGAACAGCGTTCTCTTCTCTCAATGAGCCTAACTCTTGAACCATCTCCCTTCAGAATTGAAAGTGAAACTCGCCTGGTAAAATTCAAGAAAAAGTGTGGCTTTTTCAATACAACATTTAGCAATCTCTGAAGACTTGTAGAATCTGGTAATCTAGTCATCTCCAAGAGACTCAGTCCGTGAGCGGTGGTGCTCTCTTCAAATATTCATATATACACCTTTTACTGGTATGTAAGTGTAAGAGAAGACCTGGGCCGTAACCGCAATCATATCTTTGAAAGAAACCTGCCATGTAGGAGGTCTGCCATTTTCGACCTTGGAGCTGCCAAACATCTAGAGAATCTTTTACACTTAAACCCTTATAACAACTAGAGACCTGTGGAAATACAGGAACACTGGCTTGTGTTGATCGTATCACTGTTACTCACAGTGCCTTGCAAAGTTTACATTATTGTTACAAAATCAAGAGTGACACATTTATGTGCTGAAAAGAACTTGAATGCCAGCCACAGATAGATGAATATATTAGACTGGAAAGTTAAGGGACAAAATCTCAACCAGGCTATGTGAATGATCACATAAAATGAACATTTAATAGTTTCAGTTTATATCGTTCTTATTCTATAAAGCATGCCCATTCACAAGTGGGGAACCGTTTTTAGTTTTTTTTATAACAATAAGTATTGAAACGGGGATTGGAAGGCCATGTAAACCCTCCAGCAAATTTCAGCATGTACATGTGAGAAAAGTTGAGTTTTTTTAGCTAAACGTTATCTTTTGCAAGGCAGTTTATGTAAAGCTTGTGCGACCAACCCAGGTTACACTTCGTTAGATTCTTCTGGTTCTTTCTAGAAAAAATGTAGGGGTTGTAGAATTACATTGAGTGCTTGGTGAATCTAGTACCAAAATCTATAACTCTATAAACTCCACAATTTCAGTTAAAAAAAAAAAGCTCTAAAGCGGCTGATATACATGTTATCTTCCTATTCCGCTGCGACTGTCCAGTAGAGCATGTGGTGTCAACTGAAAGAACAAGCATTTGCAATGCAATAGGTCGCGCATTTACACGAGTTTCGTAAATGTAACACCTTGCATTGCAAATGCTAGTTTGTAAAAGCTTTAACTTTAATATCATCCGCACCCCTTTCTTTAGACGACCTGTGTCTAAAAAAAGGGGTGTGGCCGCCATTAAAGTAAATGCGCAGTATGTGGCGCTCTTACAAAAAAAAGCATTTGTTTGTCAACTTGACAAACAAATGCTTTTTTTTGTAAAAGCGCCCCTTGCCGCGCTTTCACTTTTATGACTCCCACGCCCCTTTCCTTAGACTCTGCTCGTTTAAGGAAAGGCGCGTGGCTGACATTAAAGTGTAAGTGCAGCATGAGGCAATTAAAATAAAAAGAAAATAGGTTAAAAAAAACTTGCGGCTGCATTTGGCGCGGCAAGTAAAGCAAAGGCCCAGCCGCCGCTATCAGCGAGGTGTGCCATGCTGTGCCATGCGAAAACCATTAAACAAAATAGTGCTCGGAGGCTGTAATTAAAGCCTACCGAGCAATAACACATTCAAAAGGGAGTGTCCTCATGGGAGGTTACAAATGAAAACAAGGCGGTACTAAGGTGGGACTAACAAGCCTATTTACAATTCAGAAGCCAGCATTAATGAAGGACAATGACACAAGCCAATGACAAATGTGGGTGGGGCTTCAAGTGCATACTCCAATACAGCATGCCTCACAGAGCAGCACACGCGCTGCCCAGGCCCGACCTAAAAAGGGTAGCTTTCCATGAAAGGTGTTAGGATTAACATACATGTGGGTTGAGAAGGAGGACAGATCAAATCGGAGAGGGTAAGATAGTCTCTTTAGACTCCATTTCATAAGCTTTTATAAGAAGCCCTTTATCACTTGAATACGAGGACAGAGCATTAGAGAGTAGTTGCAGCTAAGCAATCCTTTATGGAAAAGACTATTAAGACTAACTTAATCAGATATAGTAGCCATGACAATACAGTTTTCTTTTTTTCCGTTGAAGAGCTATCAACTCAAATTGTGTACAGTGCATCGGACCATCCAAAGAGATAGAAACAATACACTTCCATTTAAAGCGAGGTCTGTGGATTTTTGTTTTTGCACTTCTGGCCCCAAAATCAAGGTTCAGAAAAATGTACAGTGTATCAACACCCTTTGTCAGTATTCATGAGTATAAAGGTCCTATATGTTCACTGTTTCACTAATGACTTGCTTCAAGACTAACATCCCTTTATTCAAAGTCTTGCCTCTCCACCATACGAACATCTCTTGACTACTTCTGAATGATTTACATAGGGATTGATCTGATCTCCCCAGGAGAACTGACATTTGCAATTTCCCGTTAGAGGCAGATGAAGATGCCACATGCTTATGTGGGCTTGAGAACTGCTACTCTGTATTTTCCTGAGAAGTCCTTTCTTTATCATTGGTCAGAAGGTGCATTTGGCTCCTTTAGTGATCTTGTCATCTAATAGTTTCACCCAGTCTGTTATGTCTGAGTTATATTTGGTTGTTGCGTTAACGAACCAAAAACAACATAACTTCATGCTCCCAAAGTAATTAACAGTATCAGAATCAAACACCTCAATCTGCCAATTTTGGGTTGTCTCAGGAAGAGCTTCCTAGCTTCCTGAGGATTCGGGAGAGGCATTTCTACCAATTACATTCAATGAGTTCTGCATAAAGTAACTAGATGAACAATTTATTTACCTGCGGTAACGCTCTTTATTGTGAAAGCTCTCTCCAAATGCAGATTCTTCATCTTGGAATATTCCACAGGCGCCAAACTGGATCCTGTAACTTTCTTCCATCAATGCTCACTGGTATCCCTATGTAGCTCGTGAAGCTCTATGCTTGCTCATACGAGTCTTGAAGTGATAAAGCAGAGCTTCATATAAGTGCCACCCCTAATACCAGTGTGCTAATTCCTTAATTGGGACCATTTTAAATGTTAAGAAAAGTCCTCTGAACATAACAAATATAATAGATATCCTTGTTGCTGGACCCATTGGAATTACAGATCTATTGTAGAGTCCGCATATGTCATCTGGCATAGCTGACAAGGGTTCTGGAGGCGCTAAAAGGCCAAGAAGATTCAGAGTTGCTCTAAGTGTGATCCAGGACCGAGGCTGAAACATCTGGATCATAGCTCAAACCTCCTGGATTTGTTGTGGTGAAGGGAAGGCCTTGAACTCCACTGTCTCTAGTGCAGCTCCAGGGAACAAGATCCTCTGTAAAAAAAAAAAAAAAGTCAGAATTGTCTCGGTGATAGTGAACCTCAATGATATCTGGGGTTTCTGTGTAGTGTGGAGGCGGTCTATTACCTACTGTGGGAAACATTCTTCCAACAGCCAGTCGTTTGGGTAGGGATAGCTCCGTAGGTGGGCAGTGAACACAGCAATCTTTTTTTGTTAACACATGAGGGGTACTGGTAAAGCCAAAGGGGACCCAGCAAACTGAAAATGCTCCTGTGCTACCCTGAATCACAGATTAACTCTGCAGGACTGTAGGACAGGCACATGAAAATAGATTTCCCACAGGTCCAAGGACACTATCTAGTTGCCCGGGCCAAGAGCAGACCGAATCTGGTTCAACATGAGCATTTTGAATTTATCTTCTGCAGGAAGACAACCAGAGGTCCAAAGTCCAAATAGGCTAGAATTCCCCCGTCCTTTATCGGCACAAGAAAAAACCTCTTTCCAAGTCTAGTACCCCCCCTCGATAGCACTCTTGGTGTGTAAAGCATGCACAACTTGACGAAGAATGAACAGGTTTTCTTCTGAAATGCCATAATGTGTGTGGGGAAATGTTTGTGGCGTTAAAGGAAAAGGTAGGAAATAGTGCTAAATAATTTTCAAGACTCATCTGTGAGATGTGATGGATTGCCACTCTGGGAATATGTGCTGGATTCAGGCACCCCTCCCCCCCCCCCCCCCCCCCCCCCCCACCCACCCCAAAACGCGGTGGGAATGCTCCAATAAGGGAAAACTCAAGCCGTCCGGTAGCTGTTGCTGTAGAGGATGTTGAATTGGAGGACTAATGTCCCTGCTGACCATCCTGCTATCTGCCAGATCCATGTCCACATTCATGAAAGGACCGGGGTGACTGCTTTACTGGTTGGGGAGACTGTCTTTTCCTATACACTAGCCCTCTAGAATAGCCTCTAAACCTTTTTAGGTTTCGCTGGAGGGCGGAGCTCTTAGCTCCGCCTCCAGAGAAATCTCTTGATTTCCAGTAAGGAAAATGGAATACGCCCCCCTGTCCCATTGGCTAGCTCCATAAATGGAGGCTAGCCATTGGAACAGAGATCTGTCCGTCATTCACGGACCAGATTCGTGGGCATTCCCTCGATTTTTTTCCCTGGGCGGAGTTACGTTGTTTCCCGTTCCCTCCCCTTTCACTGAAAGTGATTTCAGATGCGATGTACATTCCCGCCCCCTCCGTGTGCCTTTCCGCCCCCCCCCTCGCTGTCCTGTGCACGTTTCCCGCCGTCCGTGTCCTCTCCCGCCCCCTCCCGCCGTCCGTGTCCTCTCCCGCCCCCCTCCCGCCGTTCGTGTCCTCTCCCGCCCCCCTCCCGCCGTTCGTGTCCTCTCTATTGCCCCCCTCCCGCCGTCCGTGTCCTCTCCCGCCCCCTCCCGCCGTCCGTGTCCTCTCCCGCCCCCTCCCGCCGTCCGTGTCCCCCCCCCCCCCTCCTGCCAACGCCAGCAACCACCCTTCCCACAAGGCTGTCTGGTGCGGTCTGGCAAGAGAAAACACACAGTGGCGCTTTAGCTGTGGGATAGTGGGGGCCTTTAAGTCCTTCTTTAGTTGCGGCGCCTCCTCCCTGTCTCGTTGAGCGCGTCATTTCCTGACAGTTCATCTCTACGGCTACTGGTGAAGATGGCGGCGCTGTGCGAACCTGCTCGGCTGGAGAGAGGTAAACACTGTCCCCGTTGACTCTATTGTCTAGTTCCTTGAGACGTTGCTCTTTTTGGGGAAACCTCTCTTTTTTACTTCGAATTCAGAGTGTCATGAGTGAAGCTGCTTTCCTGAGGGACAGGATGACCAGTACGTGTTTAGATTTCAGATCCCTGCAATGCCCCACGCTGTGCAGGCGACTGTCAGGTTACTTGGCTAGGAGCACAGGGCCAACGTGTGGCCACTGTTAAAGATGCAGGATATTCATTCTGTGTGCGGCATGGCCCTGGCTGGCAGCTGTGCTGTACTCTGGTGGATGCGAAGCCATGTTGCCCGTGACGATCCTGAACTGTGTTTGTGGGGCATGATCAGTGTTTAGATAGCCAGGTTGGAGCAGGATGAAGCACGGACATCCTGAGACGATGAGCGGCGGATTTTGGATTGAAATGTTGGTGCAATGGGAGTGTCCTAAACACTGTTCTTTAATTTGTTGCAGGGTGTGCTGCACTTGTAGTATGGGCCAGTGCTTTAAATAAGCCGGTACTGTCCGGACCGCAGTGCCGGCATTTTTTTTATTTTCAGAGAGAATATCGGCACTTCTCAGAAACAAGTAGGTACTCTGATATGGAGTACCTGCACTTCTATTTTCCCATTTGAAGCACTGAGCACGGCGTCAGGTTGCGGGAACATAAATACTTTACAGTTGATATGGCTTACGGTTTGTGCGACACTCTTCATACTGCCACTGGAGTTTGTGAGGTTGGGATACAGCCGTGTTGTCCTTAAACCATGAGTTGGAGGAGCTGTCCACTGTTGGTTTGCGTTTAGGGCTTGACGCCTATTTGTGAGGTTGATTTGAAGGCATTCGTGCTTTGCTGTGGTTTGTGGGTTTGGGATGGATGTGGTTGTGATATACAACCTGGTGCTTCAGTTCTTCCGCCCGGGCGTGTTACAGCGTTAGAGGAGGCCAAAGACCCGATTCTGTGGGACTGGACGTGCTCTGACAGGCCTATGGATCCTATGGAATGTGGGACTGGGTACTGCTGCAGCCCTTTACGTGGGTCTCGGTGCTGCAACGTGTTTTTGCATTATTTGGTATGCAGCTCTTCCTGCCTCTCGTGCCTTCAGGCTACATTTTGATCCTTCCAGACTCGAGCTGATAATCCAGAGCTGCTCACCAAAGAGCTTGTCCTGGAGAGGGGTTAATTCCTGCGCTGGGCAGCTGGCGAGGGTCCGGCTCCCACACTGCAGACTTCGCTCTGCCTTTCTTGGCTGGGGAAGCTGGTCGCCTCTGCGGCCCTCCGTGCTGCTGTCAGCAGAGCCAGTGGAAGGTAAGACCTCTGTGCTGGATCCCCTGTTGTACTGGGTTCTCTGCTAGCATCAGTCCAGACAGGTGGTGCAGGGCACCATCTCTTCTAGTCCTAGCACATGTAATGGCAGGGTCCCTACTGTGTCAGTGTCCTGGGCAGGTGATATAGCAGCTGGCAGGCATTGCAGACCCCCTGCTTTGTGACCCATGGCTGAATACTGCATAACATGTTGTGCTCCTGTCTACAGGCAGTCATTTGTCCTGCCCCCTGGTCCACACGCGGTATTATACAGTGTTCGCTGTACTCTGTCCAGTGGCAGGTATCATGCAGTTTCCCTTGTCCTCCGTTTCATGGACAGGAATCGCAGAACCCTAATGTGCTTGGGTCCATGGGCTAATATTAAAGGGTCTAATCTCACCGAACCACAAGCATGTCTTACTGTCCGCTGATCCAGGGCAGGGTTACAGGGCACCTGGAGTGCTGTCACCCGTTGCAGGTATTATAACCGGCACCTGCTCATCGGTACATAGGTGGGTGTTAATGAGCCTTGCTGTGCCTCAATCCATGGGGAAACACTGGCGAGGCCCAGCTTTGCTACAGCTGACCCGTGGTTGCTTGTGTTCCCATACAGAGGGGTTGTTCAGATTGGAGCAGAACGAAGGCCGGTTTGCTTAGACCTAATCCCTATCAAGAGTGTCACAATAAGCAACAAGCATTTACAATGCAACGGTTTCGCCTTTGGAAAAGTTTGAGCTATTGGCATTGTAAATGACAACATTTGTATTTATGTGTTGGTTTTGAAAACAGATAAATAAATGGCAGTTCGAGGCATGTGGGCTGCTAAATTCATATCTTAGCATTAGATCGCCGCCTAGTGTTGGGCTCGGATGATTGCACATTGTTGTCCTGGAAGAGTCTTCGAAGTATCCTGAGATAGGTGGCTCCTCCCCTGGACTACAGTGCGCATGGGCATCGGCTCCATCCCCAGATTGTTTTTTTCCGCCATTGGGTTCGGATGTGGTCTCGACGTCTTACTGTCGGAACCAAGAAAAACTAACTTTTAGCGGCCAAAAGGCCTCGATTTTCTTGCGTCGGTATTGTCTGCGCACGGTCTCGAGTCTTCCGTCTCTTGGAGCCGGAATAAGCGGAGTTTTCTTCGCTCTCGGAACTTTGAGGCCTTCTCATCGCGACACGACTGCAAGCCTTTTCGGCCATGGAGCGGAGCCCGTTTAAGTACTGCCCGCTCTGTGGGTCCAAGTACCCACACATCGATCTACACCCCGTGTGTAACAAATGCCTTTCGCCTGACCACGACGACGGCAAGTGCAAGTTGTGTGCACAATTCCGCTCAAAAAAGACTCTCAAGCTTCGGCGCGCGATGCGCATGGAAGCTAGACAAGCGGCCCCGGATCCGGAGAACATCTTCGGCGACCAAGACGAAGAGGACCAGGGTCATCATCTCCAAATCTCCCCACCCGAGACGGAGGTCGAGGCGGATCCGGGAGACGACGACGGAGTCGCGGGTCAAGGCCTTGAATACGTCGACGAGGTAGGAGACGACGATGAGATTTATGGGGCCGCGGCAGACAGCTCAGGGGACGAGCTCTGCCCCGAAGGTTACGAGGATACCGACCGGGACACGGGATCGCCTGTCGGCCTTACCCAGGACCCGTTGCCGCAAGCCACAGCCCCGCCTTCGGGCCCGGCCACGGACTTACTTGCTGGGCAGACTGTTTCGAAACCGAAACCATCGGGATCGACAACACCTAAAATGGCCGACCCGAAAACGAAACCGAAAGTTAAGGACTCGAGTGTCCCTAAGATGGCTACCGTGCCGGTGAAAGCGACCGTGCCCGCTACCCCATCGACTCCGTCGACCTCCGGTCCGCAGAAGTCGAAGAAGTCCGTCGATTCCGATGCTGCGAAATCGAAACCGACGCCAGAGGAGGGGTCCTCCAAGAAAGATGGTCGGCACGGGTCAGCGGCTACGACGCCGTCAAAACCCGCCAAAGTCGGCTCCAAGGAGGCTACGCAGGCACACGGAAAGAAGTCTGTGCCCCGAACGCAGGAATCGGAGGCGGTAAAGACAGGATCCGCGCCCAAAGCGCACAAGGCCCACAAGGACGTCGGATCCGAGGGGAAAATCAGACCATCCTCGTCAGCGCCGACACAAACTGTGAGTGTGCCGTCCCCCATAGCCGAATCACTGAAAAGAATCAGGGAGAAGGCCTTTGCCCCGTCGGCTCCGATACCGTCAACGCAGCCGCGAAAAGACACTCCGGAGAAGCCGTCTGGGAAACTTCTCTTTATTTTGCCGCCGAAGGAGGCGCCAAAAGCATTTTCAACCAAATCGGCACCGAAACAGGTGATTTCTTCACCGACTGGCCCACTTCCACGTCAGGTACTCGAATCCGAGGACGATTCGGAGCATTTCATCGACGCTGACACAGGCAAACTGACCCTCTATAAGAGGAAAATCACTTCAGAGCCAGTGGACCCCTATGTCATCCCACTAAAGAAGAAGAGAGTGCCCCTTGACGCCTCAGGCCTCACGGAACCAATCCAGCCTCCTCCTAGACGGAGCCCTACTCCCTCCCCAGAACACTCTGCGGGTGAGGGGTATGATGAGGACGAGCAGTACAATTTCCCAATCAATGAACCTGATGTGCAACCGGATTCATATGATGACACTGGTGACCAGAACACCCAGGGTGCGGGGCAGGACCCGCAGCCTTTTAATGCACGGGCATCCCCGACTGAGGATTCAGCAGGCTTTCATGCACTACTCGAAAGGGCGGCAGCCAATCACGATGTGGACATGCATGCCGACCCTGTTGAGGAAGACTTCCTTTTCGACACTTTTTCAGTCTCTGAAAGGACAGTAAAGACACTGCCTATGCTTAAAGGAGTCCTCAAGCATGCTGGGGACATATTTAAGGAGCCTACGAGAGCGAGAGTGGTCAACCCTCGCATTGAAAAAAAGTACAGACCTGCTCCTGGAGACCCCGCATACATTCGGGGACAATTGCCACTGGACTCTCTTGTGGTCGCCAATGCCAGGAAACGTGCCAACTCCCAGACTACGGGTGAAGCTCCTCCCCCGGATAAGGAATCCAAAGTGCTAGAGGCAGGGGGCAAAAGAGTAGCTGCACAGGCATCAAACTTTTGGCGCATCGCCAATACACAGGCGCTCTTGGCGCGTTATGATAGGGCGCACTACGACACCCTAGAACAGATTGTACAACACCTGCCTCCACAGTTCCAAGAGGGCACCAAACTGCTTATTGAGGAAGGGAAGCTAATCTCAAACGCAGCCATCAAGTGTGCACTTGACGCTGCGGACACAGCTGCTAGAGCTATCAACACTAGCGTTATGCTGAGACGACAAGCGTGGCTCCGCATCTCAGGGTTTAAACCGGATATTCAGACAACAATTCTTAATCAGCCAGTCAATCCTGATAGTCTGTTTGGTCCGGATGTTGACACCACCCTAGAGAAAATAAAGAAAGACACAGAAACTGCTAAGTCTATGGGGGCCCTACAGTCACCACAGTTTCGTGGCAGCAATTTTCGTCGCTCAGGTGCACGTGGAGTCACCAGAGGACAGATGGGTCAACAATCCCAGTTCGCAAAAGGTGGGGCACAATCCTCATTCATTAAACAGAACAAGGGAGGTTACAGGAATAACAGCAACAGAGGTCGCGGCAGAGGAAACAACAGCTCCCGCACCTCTACTCCCAGCAAACAGTGACTCTCTGTCACTGCCCCCCGACCACCTAACACCTGTCGGGGGGAGACTGCAGCAGTTCCTGCCCGTCTGGAGAAACATCACCACAGACAGGTGGGTGCGACAACTGGTCCAGTATGGTTATTGCCTAGAGTTGAAGTCCACTCCACCCAACATCCCGCCAAGGCAACGGCCTATGTCCGCAGAGCACTTGCTCTTATTGCAGCAGGAAGTAGTGGTGATGCTGCAAAAGGGAGCAATCGAGCTCGTGCCGGTGGGGGAGGAAGGCACGGGGGTATATTCCCTGTACTTCCTTATTCCAAAGAAGGACGGATCTCTCAGGCCCATTCTAGATCTACGTCCCCTCAACCTGTACATACTATCAGAACATTTCCACATGCTTACACTGCAACAGATTCTTCCCTTGCTAAACCAGGGAGACTTCTTAGCAACCTTAGATCTCAAGGATGCTTATTTCCACATTCCACTACACCCGTCACACAGGAAATACCTCAGGTTCACTATTCAAGGCAGGCACTACCAGTTCAAAGTCCTACCCTTCGGAGTCACAACAGCCCCGAGGGTGTTCACCAAGTGTCTGGCGACAGTAGCGGCGCACCTCAGGAGGCAGAACATCCATGTCTACCCCTACCTAGACGACTGGCTCGTGCAAGCCAAGTCAGAGCAACAGTGCGCCGCAGACATGTCGACTACAATTCACCTTCTTCACGATCTGGGTTTCTCTCTGAACTACCCAAAATCGCATCTTCAGCCGGCGCATGTCCGGCAGTTCCTAGGTGCAACGATCAACACCCTGACGGCCATGGCTCAGCCAAACCAAGTCAGGATAGACAGCATGCAGGCTCTGATCCAAAAGTTCAGGCCACAACACACGCTTCCAGCGAGAGTGTTCATGCAATTGATAGGCATGATGGCCTCCTGCATCTTCATAGTCCCTCACGCACGGCTACATATGCGCCCGCTCCAGGAGTGCTTAGCGAATCAGTGGACACAGGCTCGTGGGCAATTGACAGACCTAGTGTTGGTTACCAGTCGGGCATACGACTCTCTGCATTGGTGGACTCCACACAACCTTTGCAAGGGCCGACTGTTCCAAGAGCCCGTGCCGCAGATTGTCCTGACAACGGACGCATCTCTCCAGGGATGGGGAGCTCATGTGCTCACTTACACAGTGCAGGGACTATGGACGACGCAGCAACAAAAGATGCACATCAACTATCTGGAACTGATGGCAATCTTCATGGCGCTCAAGTCCTTCATTGTACATCTGTGCAACAAAGTCGTGCTAGTCCGGACGGACAACATGACCGCGATGTACTACATTCAAAAGCAGGGAGGCACCCACTCGCCACAGCTGTCTCATCTGGCTCAGAGCATGTGGAAGTGGGCCATTCAGAGGAACATTTTCCTCATGGCAGAACACCTCCCAGGAAAGGACAATCAGATGGCGGATCTGCTCAGCAGATACAGCCATCAAATGCACGAGTGGGAGATACACCCATCTGTTCTCCACCCGTACTTCCAGCAGTGGGGTCATCCGGAGATAGACCTGTTTGCCACAGCAGAGAACGCAAAATGCCAACTCTTTGCCGCCAGGTTCCCTCACCCACAGTCGCAGGGGAATGCGATATGGATGAACTGGTCAGGCAAATTTGCGTACGCTTTTCCGCCAGCCCCTCTAATACCGCTGGTCGCAAGAAAGCTAAGGCAGCACGAGATGACTCTCATCCTGGTTGCTCCAACGTGGGCGCGCCAGGCTTGGTACACCACGTTCCTCGAACTCTCAGTGGTGCCGCATCAAAGACTGCGCCTCACGCCCAGTCTTTTGACGCAGAACCATGGAGACATTCAGCATCCAGATCCACAACAGCTCAACCTGGCGATCTGGCTCCTGAAGTCCTAGAGTTTGGATACCTTAACCTACCTCCGGAGTGCATGCACATCATCAAGGAGGCGAGGAAACCAACTACTAGAGCATGCTATGCTGCAAAGTGGAAGCGTTTTGTCATTTACTGTACAGCCAATGACATCAACCCACTAGATGCATCTATCCCCAACATCATCTGCTATCTGTTGCATCTTTACAAGTGCAATCTAGCGTACACTTCCATTCGGATACATCTATCCGCCATAGCGGCTTATCTCCAGAACAGGCAGCACCTCTCTGTCTTCAGGGTGCCTGCCATTAAAGCCTTCCTTGAAGGTCTGAAACGAGTCATTCCCCCAAGAACACCGCCAGCTCCGGTGTGGAACCTCAATGTCGTTCTCACCAGACTGATGGGACCGCCATTTGAGCCACTGCACTCGTGTGAACTCCAGTTCCTTACGTGGAAAGTAGCTTTCCTTGTAGCTATTACGTCTCTGAGGCGTGTCAGTGAGCTGCAGGCGCTCACAATCCAAGAGCCATTCATTCAAATCCATCCAAATAGGGTAGTGCTACGCACTAACCCCAAATTCCTTCCGAAGGTGGTGTCACAGTTTCATCTAAACCAAACTATTGACTTACCAGCATTCTTTCAAAACCCGCAAACGGTGGCGGAAAGAATGCTCCATACCTTAGATGTACGGAGGGCGTTGATGTACTACATAGACAGAACACAACCCTTTAGAAAAACAAAACAACTCTTTGTTGCCTTCGCACCACAACACAAAGGCAACCCGATTTCCAAAGCAGGGATAGCCAGATGGATTGTTAAATGCATCCAGATATGTTATCAAAAAGCCAAGCGCACTTTAACAATACCCCCCAGAGCGCACTCCACACGCAAACTGGGGGCATCCATGGCTTTCCTAGGGAACATTCCTTTAGAGGATATTTGCAGAGCAGCCACGTGGGTTACACCACACACCTTTACTAAACACTACTGTGTTGATGTGCATTCCAAGCAGCAAGCTGCTGTAGGACAGGCTGTTCTGAAGACACTTTTTCAGGTTTCTGCAGCTGGCACGGGCAACCGCCGCTGATGGAGGGACTGCTATGTATTCTATGCTAAGATATGAATTTAGCAGCCCACATGCCTCGAACTGAATATGCTACTTACCAGTATGCATCTGTTCTTGGCATGTAGGGCTGCTAACATTCATATCGCCCGCCCTCCTCCCCGGTGCCTGTCGCAGCTGCAGATATACTATTGTATTTATTCATTAGCATGGACATCCTTTACACTTTTCACTCCATCTTCTGCCACAATGGCGAAAAACAATCTGGGGATGGAGCCGATGCCCATGCGCACTGTAGTCCAGGGGAGGAGCCACCTATCTCAGGATACTTCGAAGACTCTTCCAGGACAACAATGTGCAATCATCCGAGCCCAACACTAGGCGGCGATCTAATGCTAAGATATGAATGTTAGCAGCCCTACATGCCAAGAACAGATGCATACTGGTAAGTAGCATATTCATTGTCATTTACATTGCAAATAGCTTTAACATTTCCAAAGGCGAAACCGTTGCATTGTAAATGCTTGTCATTCATTTTGAAGCTCCCGTGGCAGCGTTAACACCATTACCAGTTGAGCTCTGCCTTTTTTCGTGCGCATGCGTGTCATTTCACGCATGCGCACTAAGTCCTCTGAATTTGAAACTTCCGCTGCAGCAGCGGCAGCGTTACTACCAGTGATTGTGGCTGTTAACCAGCCTGTCACCACGGCGCGCTGCATGGACCAGCACCGGACTTTCATCCCTTCAGAAGCCCAGCGAGAGGACAGGATAGGCGGGTTCAGGTACCGCCGCAGTGCTCTGCGTGGAAGCAGGAGGCGGTAAGTTGAGGGTAAGGCATGTGAGGTCTTGTTAAGAATTACACATAAATTGAAAGGTAATTCCTTTATTTCGAGTCAACACGCATGCTCCTACAAAGCGCCGGAGCTCAGCTGCAGGCAGATTCGCGATCAGCTGGGAACTGTCACTTCTGACAGTTACCAGCTGATGACATCACTCCTGGTACAGTGTCCTCTCAGGGACACAAACAAGCACATCTGATAAGGTGTCCCGTAGTGGACACAAGTACATAAACACAACACATCCCCCTCCTATAGCGAGAACTGAAACCAACAAAAACCAGGATGAGCGTAATGCTCCGCTAACCACATATATAGTCTTTAAGTTTGGCAGGCGGTCCTAACAGTCTACCAGCCCTGCTTCTATCCATAGGTTGTGTCAGGTCAAGCACTGGGATGGCAGGCAACCTGCGCCTTGTGGCCACAGGACTGGATGTAAAGGTTGTGTGGTCCTCTGGTTGGGTGTCCACGTGCATGTCATTATCACCATTCTCCACCTGGGTTGTAGGAAGTTCAATGTCCGAATTAGTGTCTGATAAATATTGTTTTGCCAGACCTCCCTTCTGCGTACTAGGCTGCTCCTTGGTAGCATCAACACGTGTGTTGTCCTCTACCTCGTTTCCCGGATGTTCGTGGGCAGACAATGCTGAGAAATGCCAGACCTTTCCGTCATTAAGGCGTGCGGAATTGCAGTACACTTCCCGAACGGTACGGGGTTTGGTGTATATGTCTTGACCCTTGATGATGTGTCCACTTCCTTTTTCCTTCACCGCATGTCCTGCCTTGATTGCTACCTCGTTGCATCCGTGTTTTTTGTCGTAGACACACTTCCTCCTAGATTGTGCTTGAGTCAGTCTTTCTTCCACCATCTTAGAAGACCAGTGTACCCTTCGCGCAGCCTTGACCCAGCCCACATTGTCCTTTGTGAGTGGAGTCCGACCGCGCATGAGTTCGAATGGGCTGTGACCTGTAGACTCACACGGCGTTATTCTGTAGGCCCACACAGTTTTCATTACATCTTTTGTCCAGTTAAGATGGTTAGAGTTTGCAATCTGAATTATACCTTTGAGGATCCTATTAAATGTCTCTACGGCCCCATTGCCAGCAGGATGGTAAAGAGAAGTTGTTTTGTGTTCAATGTTGTGTTTCACCATGTACTTTTTAAACAATCCTGAGGTAAATTGAACATCGTTGTCACTCACCACCCATTTGGGTAGTCCTTCACGTGTGAAAGTGTCCTCTAAGAATTGTACCACGTGCTGTGAGTCAGCCTTCTTAGTGATTCTTACTTCGGGCCATTTGGTGTAGTGGTCGATAATGACAATTATGTATAGTTGTTCATTGTCATTGAGTATAGGTCCCATTATGTCAATCCCAATTCCTTCCCATGGCATAGATGGGCACTGTATTGGATGCAGAGGTGGTTTGAATGTTACCTGTGCCTTGTCAGAGTCCACGCACAACTTACAACCTCTAACCTTCCTTTCCACATCCAGGCTGACACCTGGCCACCAATACATGTTCTTCACTCTGCTTTTGATTTTAGCAATGCCCAGGTGTCCCTCATGGCATATTTTCAAAATGTTCTCCCTGATGGCCGTCGGCGGTACATATCTTCCGCTTCTCATAAGTACTCCTTCTTCTATTGATAACTCGTCTTTTACTTCCCAGAAGGATTTAGCTTGATCATTTAACTTGTTTTTGCTTGACCAACCTTCTTTGATCATTCGTATTATCATTCCGATGTCTTTGTCTTTATCCTGTTCTTCCAACCATTCCTTCTTCGTTATCCCAGTGGAGCATTCCCACAAATTTGCAATGCATGGACCTTCAATTTCATTGATTTCAGTGTTAGCTTTTAATTTGGGTCCATTGTCTTCCTCCTGTTCATCGTCTATGTTGAGAATGTACATGTTGATGTCTTCGTCATCCTCATCATTTAACTCTTCATTTTCATCTTCCACTGCTTCTATACGTTGGGGTCTTCTCCTATTGCAAGCTTTGTTAAAATGTCCAACTAGACCACAGTATGTGCATTTTGCCTCACGGGCAGGGCACTTAAAGTCATACGCCATGTGAGTGGTGCTGAGGCATCGGTAACAATATCCCCTACTCCGTGTCTCATTCCTCCTGTAAGTTTGTTTGGGGTCTTTAGGTTTCACATTCGGCTTACTAACTTTCCAATCTTTTTGATCAGACACCTTGCTGACGCTCTCACCTGCCTTCTTTACTTTATCTTCCTTTAGCACCGCTTTGGCGCATCGTCCCGTGAGTTCAGCCTTCCTCGCTATATCTATTATGTTCTGCAGAGGGTACTCTCCCTTTGCCCATAGATTATCTTGAATGTTTCCATTTGACCCTTGCATTACGATTTGATCCCTTATCAATTTATCGTGAAGTTGTCCAAATCGACAATTTATTTCTAGGTCTTTTAGTGCTGATACATAATCGTCTATAGACTCTTCCTTTCCTTGTTTCCTATGGAAAAACTTATACCTGTCTACCCCAACACACACGGTCGGTTTGTAATAAGCGTTTAGGTCGTCAATAGCGTTGGAGAATGCATCACCCTCATTTTCTCCTCTTATTTTTTTGTTTATTGAATTATAAACTTTAATTCCTCCTGCCCCTAAGTTATGCATTAACATTTTATATTTCTTTTCAGGTTTTAATTCTGCATCTTCTTCAAGCGTGGAAATGTAGTTTAGGAAATATTCCCTCCACTCTTCCCATTTTAACACTGGTACACTGCCTGCGCGCAGAAATGACTCAGGGGGTGATAGGTTCCATATACAACCAGTTGCCATGTCACTCATAGTATTTCCTGCTTTATATCCGTTTGTGTGTAAATATAGCTGCTGTTATGTACAATGGACAATGCTTAAACTCTGAAAATGTTCAAGTAGAAGCTCAAGTTTGCTTTGTAATGATACTTTCTTCCTTGCAAAATTAGTAACCATGCGCTGCTTTAACTTTCAAATATAAGTATTTTTATTTTATTTAATTTTTCCAATACCATCAGTTCCTCCGTTAGCTGATTCCGGTGAATCCTTGCCTTATAGTTCTGTAACTGACGTGCGCACTGTCCGCGCCGTCTTTGCGCGAGTTTTTTTTTTCCTGATATAGTTTTTTTATTCAAGGGCTGAACCGCAATCTTTATATTAGGGTTAGTTTATTTCACATCCAAAATGGCCGCCGACGTCAATCACGTGTGACGCGATGACGTGAAAGCCGACTGACGGTGTCTACAATTCCTCAGAGTGCCGTTGAAGGATGACGGTTGCAAAATGCCGTTGGTAACGTTTTTATCTATATTGCCTAACGTACCTCAAGCTGTTATGTTCTTTTATAAAATATCACAGTACAATCGCGCATTTAGTCCATTAACGAATATGCAATATTCAGTCAGATTTCACTCGTAAAGCACACAGCTCCAGTGCTGGTTGAAATTCACTCGCCTCGAGCGATTTATATTTGGTTACTTTCTGTTTTCAGTTGCTCATGCACATGCCATACATTTATGATTGCTCTTTCTTTTCTTTTATTCTTTGAGAGCACTTATTACTCACTTTTGAACGATGGCATTCTTCTCTACGATTTCTCTGATCGCTAGGCTTTCCTATATTGTAGGTTCCCTTGTTTTTTTTCCTTATGCCTGGCTGGTTATTTTTCCTTTCATAAAGCCACAAGTAGCATTTAGACGGGTAGCGTCGATGCTTCATATACTTTGTCCTTATTTTTTTAGTGGGTTCCGTGTTGACTCGTCGTCGCCAGTTTTGTTAAGAATTACACATAAGTTGAAAGGCAATTCCTTTATTTCGAGTCAACACGCATGCTCCTACAAAGCGCCGGAGCTCAGCTGCAGGCAGATTCGGGATCAGCTGGGAACTGTCACTTCTGACAGTTACCAGCTGATGACATCACTCCTGGTACAGTGTCCTCGCAGGGACACAAACAAGCACATCTGATAAGGTGTCCCGTAGTGGACACAAGTACATAAACACAACAGGTCTAACTGCGAGAGGGGCTCGAGAGGCGGGTTCAGGTACCGCCGCAGTGCTCTGCGTGTTTGCAGGGGCGTAACAAAGGCCCCCGCAGCCCCTGCATTGCGGGGTGCTCCAGGGGCCCCTTCGGCAGACAGTACATTTCCCAACAGCACAGGGTACTTTTAAAGTTACTCCCGCCGCCGCGCCTCAAAATAAACCGTCGCGTACGTGAAGACATTTTGCGCAGCACGCAGCAGCGTGGTTTAATTTCAGCCTCAGGGGGATGCATAGGGTGCGGCAAGGCTGGGCTAGTATTGTCTGTAGGGTCCCGAGCACAGTCCCTCGCCTCGAGGTTGCAGACCCTGCTGATGGCTCTGCATGCACTCCCCAGGTGCCAAAGTGTGCCGTAGTCACGTCACGCTGAGCAGGCGACAAGAGAATTAGGACGTCCGAAAGTCACAGCGGTAATTGGATGGTGGTGGCCTTTCAGATCAAAGCTAAGGTTAAAGAGCAATTACAGAGAAACACCATCCCGGTAACGCTGCTGCTGTAGAGAGGCGATTTCGATGGGACAGACATGCCATGGACAGAAGGTGGCTCAATTAGACCCAAGAAGCTTTCACCTGTGCCTGCTCCCACCCCTTCTGAAAACCCCCTTTTCCCAAACAATAACTCAGTAATTCAGCTGCCAGCCCTATCCACGCACCACGTTTCAGCCATGCACTTCACTTCAAGGACAGATTAACTTCTCCCAAAGGGAGGGATCCAGTCTCCAACTGGGCCACCCCAAACACATTTGCCAGAATGAAAGTTGAATTGCGATGCATTCCTGTGGCCTCCTTTTTAGGTTTCGCCTGGGGCCGGAGCTCCTAGCTCCGCCCAGGAGAAATCTAATGTCTCTACAGTGTACTCTTAGTCCCGCCCTCTGTTCCATTGGCTAGCTCCATAAATGGAGGCTAGCCATTGGAACAGAGATCTGTCCGTCAAGGCCGGACCAGATTTGGGGGCGTTCCCTACATTTTTTCCCTCTCCACCCACTTCTGTTCGTCATCACGGTGGTGGGTGGGTGTTATTTTTTTTTTTTGGAGTCCGCCTGTTTTCTTCTTTTGCTAAGTGTTTGTTGTTGGAGTTGGCTGCAGGATTCGAGTTCCCACGAGGCGATCAGGTAAGGAGCATTTTGTTTAGAAATGTGCGTGCGCCGTGATCCTCCCCCCCCCCCCCTCGCTGTCCTGTGCACGTTTCCCGCCCCCCTCCCGCCGTTCGTGTCCTCTCCCGCCGTTCGTGTCCTCTCCCGCCGTCCGTGTCCTCTCCCGCCCCCCTCCCGCCGTCCGTGTCCTCTCCCGCCCCCCTCCCGCCGTCCGTGTCCTCTCCCGCCCCCCTCCCGCCGTTCGTGTCCTCTCCCGCCCCCCTCCCGCCGTTCGTGTCCTCTCCCGCCCCCCTCCCGCCGTCCGTGTCCTCTCCCGCCCCCCGTGTCCTCGTAGGTGCTTGAAACTGCTGTTAATAAAACGTAAAGAGAATAATCCTCGCATTCGCGTCCTTAATAGAATTAAACGTTTCCTTCCTTATAGGTAGGAAACTTCTCTTTTACCACTACTGCACGCCAACAATACACAGCACAGCACGGCTCTGAATGTGTCCGAGTTTTCACATTTGCGCCTGCGTCCCAATATATAAATTATTATTGGCTTATTGCATTGTACTACAGACTCCGCCCTTTACGTTTCTGATTGGCGTTTCTTCCGGAAGAGCAGCTCTCTCAGTAGGTGAGCTTCCTCCGCATCGTGCGCCTGCGTATACCAGGTCTCTGGAGTTTTCATTGGTCAACGTTGAAGCTCAACCCTGTGCGTCGGTGCTACATTTCGGAACTACCACGCTTTCTTCTCGCCGGATTGGTCACTTTTGGAATCTCCGCCCTTTCTAGTTTCTGGTCCTCTTTCCTTTCTCTTACCGCGCGCTTCGTTGTTTTCAGAGTGATTGGTTGTTTGTGAAACCCCGCCCCTCTCTTCCCTCACACACAGTGTTCTGATGGCGCTGGTTGGAGCAATAAGAGCGGACCTGGCAAAGGCTGTGGGCGAAGCCCGGTTGCTGGTGGTGGGAGCAGGTGGCATCGGATGCGAACTGCTCAAGAATCTAGTACTGAGCGGCTTCAGCTCGGTGCGAGTGGTGAGACCTGGGGTGAATGGGAGGGTGAATACAGGATGGTTAAAGTAGTGAAAGATGGTGCTCTGCAACTGCACGCGGCAACTATGTAAGCTGTTAATTATAGTGAAAGCAAAGAGCGTTACTGTAGTAGTGAGCTAAGCTGGGATAACCCAGGAGCTTGAACCCCCCCCCCCCCCGTCAAGATTGTTGAATTATATTTCAGTATGACAGTGTACTGCGTCCACCCTCCAGCCGTCTTTCTCTTACTTGTCTCCTGTATTGTTTCTGTTTTCATCAGACCGCCAAGTACATCCAGTGGCACATATTATCTTCCAGGTCCCCTGATGCCCTTACTTGTGTAGGGGTCTGCAACCTTTTCCATAATAAGAGCTAATTACGGTCAATGAAAATGATCATGTGCTTCTCATGCTTTTAGTGTTGTGATAGTGACCGCATCAGACAGGTTTATGTAGTAGCTAATAAGTTATATTTAATTAATTATATTCTTAGAGTTTTAGAAGTTTTAGTATTCTGTATGTGTCATAGTATTCTAATGGGATCTGGGTATTCTATCTGTATCAGTTGTGCTGGCGTTATGATTTAGCTTTCAATCCGGCTGGATGTATTCTGGTTTATCCATTAAAGGACATTTATCTAAAATCCTAATTGGTGTCACTACATTGTTGCTACAGTTTACATTAGTGGCTACCATAGAGAAGATTACCAGTAGAGATTAGCTCAGTTTGTCATGCACGGTTGCCACAAAAAAAACTTGGTCAATGTGCAATTCCTTTACATGTTTAATACGTAGTCATAACCAGGTCCTAATGTTAGCAACGTTTTTTAAAAAATGAAACATAGTTTCTCATTGAAATATAACCTTTAAATATATTTTGGAAATTCAGCCATTTTTCTCAAAATATCAGCGTGTGGATTCTGAAAACGCACACATTTTCGTCTCGAGTATGAGCTTTTTTTTTCCCTTCGAATTTTTGTATACATACATTCAACCAAGCAAAAGTTTCTATTTAGTATATTGAGCTGCACACAGGAGAGCTATTTAGCTGCAGCAGGAGAGCTACCAGTAGCTCCCAACCTACTGTTTGGGGAAGTACGCTCAAGTGTTTCCTATTTTTCATGCTTTATGCCCACTTTGGATGCTCCGGATCTACTGGATATTGTATCCCCTCCTATTAACGGTTTGTGAGCCAAAGTTCTGATTTTTCTCGCTGTAGAATTTCGCTCTCCTGTTTATCTATAATGTTTTTGTTCCGTCTAAACCTTTGGTTGGTTTTTCACCACTGATGCTGTCCACCTGCCACTCCGAGCTGAATGAGTGTATATAGAGCACTTGCTGACCCCGCAGCAGTTCCTTCTTTCTTGCCTGTCTCATTCTCAATATTGACCTCACCCCTCTTCTCAAACCCATCAGGAAGGTCCGTGACTGCTGTCCTGCTCATCAGTAAGGCCTTCATGTGAGAGAAGCTATAGGACAGCAATACAAGCCTCATGACGACCCGTGACATGGGCTTTAGATTTAGTGGGACTGGAACCCGGAGTGGTCTTAAGTGGTGATAGAATTTTGAGAATCATTGAATGCTTATACACAGCCTCTGCTGGAGTTAATTGAAAGCCTCATTTGGATGTCCACATGTATTCTGAAAAGTTTATTTTTGTGGTCTTGCATAAAACTGTCTTCAGAGTACTTTACAAGGTTTTTAACAGAATGCACTACAGGGCACACAGCATCTGTGACTGTTATGCATGTCTCTTATGACATTCACCAATCTGTTATTTTAAACTTGCTGGCATGTTTCAGCGCTGGCTGCCTTGCTGAATTCATCTGCATGCGCCGGGCTCGACCCCTTCCTTTAAACATATTTTCACTTGAAAAGCTTCACTCTTCGTGTCTAAATGTGACTTCTTTTATCCGACCTGACTCAAACTGCTCTATGACGTCAACGATAAGACAAAAAAAGCGTTCTGTCGACACCATTTGCTAACAAGCATTTACAATGCAACGGTTTTGCCTTTGGAAAAGTTTGAGTTATTGGCATTGTAAATGACAAAATTTGTATTTATGTGTTGGTTTTGAAAACCGATAAATAAATGGCATTGTCATTTACATTGCCAATAGCTCTAACTTTTCCAAAGGCGAAACCGTTGCATTGTAAATGCTTGTTTTAATTGGTATAGATACTGCTTGGCGGTGATCACCAGACTGAGGGGAGTGTGTCTTGGCTCTACTTACCTTAGAGCTGTCCAATTCAGATTGTACCTTTTTCACCAAAAAGACTTCAGCCATCAAATGACATATCCATTAAAGAGGCTTGTAGATTGTTAGGTAGCTGAAAGTTTCCTTTAAGCACTTGTTTTGCTAAAGAAATATACAAATAATACACTAACTGCTGGGATGGGTGGATTTGTAAGTGGATTGATTGTCCTAAAAAAATCTGTTTATATTTGCTGAAAGATTTGTTTTGTGAAAACCTTTTCTTTTTGCTGCCCTAACTAGGAAATTATACTTTTCCATCTGTTTAGTATGTTTGCTCGGAGAGATGGGTATGACTTTCATCCTGCTTATTCAGGCTTTTTAGGAACTGTTTATTGATTTTTGTAATCTGGAGTGTTTGTCTAATGTACAGTTTGTTTTATGGTTTTATTAACACCTTTTGAAGTAAACCAATATAGTTAGAAGATAAGGTGATGTTTCAGTTCCTTACATTATTACTTGTCTTAGATCAATGGTTTGTGTCTGATGTTAAAAGGAAATCTAGTGTACCAAAGCTGGAGAAATCTTTTTCTCCAGGATTGGCTCTTTAATAGATGTGCATGTTTGAATCATTCCCTGTTTATGAGGTAGTAATTACCTGCTTGCGAGAGGAGAGTCTGACGGTAACTTTAAAATTGTAGTAAAAGGCGCTACCTCCTGAAAGGCCCAAGAAAGTTATCACTTTAGTAACACATTCACCAGATTAGAAACAACTTAAACTTCAGAATCTCACCTCAGATTTCGTGAGCCTGACCAATGACCTGCTCAAAATTTGCATTTGTTTCCTCTAGCCAGACCACAAGGCAAAATTCTGCAAAACTTGCATAACATTTTCTACAAAACCTTTCAATAGCTATGAGGGAAAACTCCTGAGGTAGCAACAGGAAAATAAGGCTGCTGACAACCCCTTCATAGATGAAGAGTCTGGATCAAATTCTCCTCTCTCGAGAGACTAAGGAGCCAAAGTGGCAAACAGAGAAGTCTTATTTTTCCATATCCAAAATTCATTCAAAAGACGACTCCTCATTTGAGTCCCAGGTAAAACTTCATAAGAGTGCTCACAAGAAATCTGTTAGGTCCTCTTCTGACAAGGAGCAAAGGTGAAGTTGGGGGCAACTATGCCTCATCTTCCTCAAATAAAAAAGGTGAACTTGGCGCCATCATCAACTGCTGTGGTATTGTCAACGGTACAGTTTACACACACGTCTTATAACCCTTGACCTACTGCAGCTCATAGTACAGTAGAGAAACAGGCAAAGCAGCACTTCACCACTACCTGGTTGACGACCGCATCACAAACTAAGAGTCCAACAACAATCTCACTGTCTGAGTTTGATGATGAAGACACTGTCGACAACAGACCTGATGACTAAAGACTCTAAGTCCCAAAAATAAAAGGAGTCAACAGGACTATACTGGTAACCTAAAATACCCCTCCCTCCTTCTAAGGGCCCAGAAATGGGACGCAGAAGATTACTTGGATTTCAGTGTCCCCTATATTGTTGCCTATAGTCCGGGGCAGGTAAAAAAATAAAGCTTCAGAATAAGGATAAAGATCAAGATGATGGGTATTACTCATGATAAGATTCAGAGTCTTGCTACCAAATTGCCTGTGCTACCAGTCACAAGTGGGTGTAAAAGTGTTCAGTCTGTGATCGTCACTGTAACCTATATGAGGCGGTCTATGAGGACCATAGAGAATGACCCCAAGATGATGGTACCTGTGCACCCCATAAAATCCCTGCCCCATATGCTAGGCTATGACACCTCCTCCCCAACCTATCCAACAGACTGGCTCATTCGTCAAACCCTCCTCGGTTGCCACAAGAATCAGTACATAGGCCATAAGCTCCCAAACAATCAGAACCACCTTTGACCCCACGCAATTTCAGTAGTTCATTGATATGCCACATAGACACATGCAAATAGACTCGTCTGACTACGACCAATACGCGGACATAAAGCAAGAGGAACTACCGAATCATCGAGGCTTAGAGGGGACGAATGGGATGACTATATCCTCACTACAGAAGAACCGCCTACATCTCATATGGTAGAATCTCTAGCAAATTACATCATTGTTTCACACAATGGTCTAGAGAGAAGCCAAGAGATTCGACTTGCTTCTAATGATCAGTGAAAATTACTGTTTCCTTTCCGACTTTAAGTTAAACAACTCTGCTCATAGATCACCTATTGCAATATGGTGTTAAACTGAGGGAGACCCCACCCCCGCAGCAGTGGTGCCCAGATTATATAACAAATGTAAAGTGCCAGACAACACACTGACATGCTTATTTGGCCTCCCCAAAGCTGAAGACATTGGTTTGCAGGCCACAGAGAGGAGATAAAGAAATCCCAGAGCACTTTTTTTTTTATGTAAGGCAGATTTTACACCACAACCCAGGATCCCTTAGGCTATCATTCTGGCTCCTGAATATGAGTTTCACAATACAGACATTCCAGAGGATTGTAGAAATATTGTAACGCAAGCCAGCACACTGTTTACCAACAAAGCCTAAAATAGAAGAGATTCTGTGCATGGTGTTCTTTGAAAGTAGTCCATCTGTTTCTCATTCAAACCCACCTGATTTTACCCTAGTTTTTATTTCTTACTCAATCAGGGTAGAAACCAGCTTCGATAAAAGACCACTATATTATTGGGTATCACTTCTGCAAGGAGAGTGAGATTCAAGAATTAACAATCACAGATCCTTACCTGCTGCTCACTAAGGCTAAAGTTGTACTAAGAACTTTATCCTTGATTTATACCAAAAGTTTTACAGAGAGGTGTCTCAGCGACCCTATTGTTCTCAAAGCTTTTTTCAAAACCCATCTGATGCATCAGAGAAAGTGTTACAGTGATGTTTCAAAATATATTTGAACAGACAAAACACTTTGGAAAGTCAAACAAATTGCTAGTTTCTCTTTTAATTCCACGTAAAAGGTTCCCAGTCTCAAAACAGGAACTCTCCGGGTGGGTTCCTGTGACATTTACATTCTGCCATGTGAAAGCAGGGAGACTTCTCACAGCGATAGTCACAGTCAACTCTAAAGGAAGCATGGCAAGTTATTCACCATTCTGTGCAGCAGTACCCCTGGTTGATATCTGCGTGTAGCAGCATAGAGGAACAGACACCTTCACCAAACAGTACTTCCTGAAGGCTGTAGCGAACAGACACTGTTAGGACACTCAGTTCTGTGCCATTTCTTTACACAAGGTGAGGCTTTCACTTTAGTAGCACCATCCGCATAGTGATTATGTATCCTGTAAAAAGATTGTAAATTGTTTTGTTTTTTTAATTGAGGGGGCGAGGACGTGCCTCTAATAATAGCCACCTTCCTTGTCAGAGTAAAACAGTAAACCCACCAAATTAACCTGAGCTCAACCCCCTAGAAGCTATGCCACAGACCGGGCAGGCTTAACTTGGAGACAATGTGTGAAGCATTTATGCAGTACTCGAACAGTAGGAACCCCAAAAAAATCTCAAAACAATATAGAAAAATAGAGTACATTTTTATAAGTGAAATGACACAAAACAACAAAAATATAATCGGTAGAACCAGAGAGATGAATTTTTACAGTTTGAATAAAAAATGGAGCCAAAAAGCACAAAGCACCAACCATGAGTATCAGGTTGCGCTATACGTGGTCAGAGTCAGAAGATAAGGCCAACCGTCATGGCTTGCTGGTCAGATACAGAGACCATGTTCGTCCCGACGGAAAGTTTGCCTTCTCACTTAAAAACTTTTATGGAGAAAAAGTGGTTGTTGACGAGTTGTTGGCGGGGCTCGATGTCAGCGGGGTGCCGGTGCGGTTGTCTTCGAAGGTGGGAAAACCTGGAGTGGGTGGAGTCTGTGCCCAGGAATTACCTCAATGTCTATCAGATTCGACTCGCTGTCTGAGCAGATGAAGCCCTTTGCGATCTGACGTAAAACTTTTCTAGAAATCTGATCTCTTTCAGCAGGGCATCCCAGCAAGTTGAGCCTGACAGTAATTTGACTTTGATGGCTGTCAGTTCTTCCATTAGAAAGTTGGTAAAAAGTTTCTAAGTCCAACTTCTTTCAGTTTGTAAACAGGAGGAGTATACCAACCAGCCAGTTGACTTTGGGGTACCACTTGTGGGGGTTAAGACTCCCAACAAAGGCCAGCAGCATGGTCTGGTGCAGGTCCAGTTGGAATAGGTCAGCTGGGCAGTTGCAGCGAGAGTAAGAGAACTCTGAAAGCTTGTTGTGCCCAGGAGGTCAGACAGCTAATCCTTTGAGTCACTACTGGGGTCCTGGGTTCAAGGCAAGCAGGTCCAGTCTTCCTTCGGAGTCTTTAGACAGCAGAGCAGTCCTCCTTCTAATTATTCTGAGGTATTGGAATGTTCTGAGGAGAGATCTGAGGGGTCCACATGTATGCTTAGTGCCAGCCTGTCCGTGGAGGTAAGTCTTTTGTCCACCCCCTAAACCAGTTCTGGTTTGTTCCTCCTCTCCCACTGGGTTTGGATCCAGCCTGACTGAAGAAGAGACAGGCCTAGGTGTGCTAGTCTTTTTAAAGAAACTTCAACATGGTGGGCTAAAGGTCGCCTTTCAAATGTGTGTACGATAAAGGCTAGCTGTGTTTTCTGTTTTTAATATTGATTTCCATCTTTCCACAGGCCTCCGAATCCCATCGAATTTTTAGCGGCCTACCTTTTAAAGAACAAATCGCAGTTTGAAGATAGAAACTAGCTTGTGTGGGAAAGGATGAAGAAATGGATCTTCTGCAGTTGTACAATTAGTGGACATTCTCCCCGGCTAATCATTTACTGTTGAGATTCAAAACCTCAATTATTTGTTCAAAATTACTGATTTTAAGTTGCATTATTTTGTTATTTAAGTGCAAAGGTGTGCTTTTACTTTTTCTTTCTTTAAAAAGTGATGTATAATTAAACAGTTTAAAGTCTAGTTGTTGGACTAATCAATTTAGTATTTTTCAAAATCCTGTTCAGTAGTCCTAGTCCTTATATGCACTCTGTGTAACGAGAAATAAACGTTTTTGGGTGCTTTGCATGCTTTTAACTCCAAGAACCTTACAAAGTGTGCCTCTTTAATACTGAGGACACTGGTAATTCTAGTTACGACCCCTCCAGAATTACTTGAGCAGTGAATTGTTCTGGCCAAGGGTTTTCTACCTGGAGATTTCACTGACTTCAAGCAGGTGACATCTCTGGGACTAAAACCAAGCTCAAATGAGGGATTATCCAGACAATCTAATTTTAAAATTACAGATTCCTCAAAAAAATCCTTTTTTTTTTTATGTTTACCTTTGGTTCCCACTTGTTACTCCACTGTTCACTCTGCAACACCCCATGGACTTACTGGTACCCTTCCTGTCGAACATCAGAGAGTGGAGTTTAAAGGAGCCATTCAAAATGAGGGGTAAGACGGTGTGGTTTCTGGTGGCATGCTACAGAGGTTCACTATTCAAGTGCACCCAGAAATCGACATCAGTGTATAGTATTGATCTTAGGCACTGTAAGGAATTGCCTCTATTTGCATTATCACCCAAAAGTTTTTGACAGATGCTACTGATTTTTTTGACTCCGTGTACTGAGGCCTGCTAACCAGACCTCCGTGCCATTGCCCTGACCCGTAAATGTGTATCTTTAATTGGCTCATAACTAATTGGCAAAAACTAATTTTACTTCTAAGTTCCTGGTATATGGCACCAAGTGTACCTTGAGCATGTAAGTTAGTGTCCTCTAGAACTTATTGTGCCACCCTCAGTGGGACATGGTTAAACATGGATCCGTTGTCTGATACTGTAGACTGGAAGAAAAGGTTCAAACTGGTAACTCAACCTTGCCGTTTTAATCAATGGCAAAGCCCAACTCCATTTTTTATATATGTTAATCACCCCTACAACATGCCTATCCGGTCCTAAGGCAGAGTGCAGTATATTAGAAAAGTAGAACACGTGTTTAATATGTTCTGACACTAAAAACCTGCCATTGGCATATTCACTGTGAGAGAGTCTGGTAGCCCCATTGGTGAGTGCAGAGTTATACACTGAACACCTCAGCTGTGCTAACTTCTGAATCGGACTACCAAAGTAGGTCCTTCAAAGTATCAAACAATTCTTTATATTAAGCCCTTCTGCTGCCAGGAAACCACATGGGCTGGTGGGCCATAAAACAAGCTTCATAGGGGAAGCAGCCTTTGAAGGGCAAATGGTGAACACACCAGAAAGGGACTGTTCTTTTGTTAGGGTAGACATATTGATGTTGGGGACTGAGAGGGGGAAACACTGGCCAAGCCACACCTCTAGGGCAGACTACCGAGCTCCACACACCAAAAGAGGTGCCCTGACCTCTTGGAAGTGGGCAGAATAGAGCACCCTGGTATAGCTAGATTACACAATTCACAGGAAGTTGTCGTCAGGCGAGAAGAAATCCGGGAGCCCATTGGCTAGTGACCGCTATCTCCCTTGAAGGCACTTTCTGGGCATAAACGGGGGCCCTGGCACTTAAAACTCAGATCTTGCTTGAGAGGAAGGAGAGGACCAAAGAAAGACTGCCCTGATCGACATGAAACTGGCAAAAAAAGAGGCTGCATCGATGTTGGACTGCACCTGCTGGTCCTTGAGAAGGAAAGAACTGTGCCTGCTGGGGGTGTCTTGGCTGACTTCTGTATGCAGCACAGTGCTACTAAAGCTGAAGAAGCCTGCTGGGGTGTGTTGGTAGCCAAATCGCCAGATCGATGCTTCTTACCGCTGTACTATATGAAGAGACAGTGGTTCTAGTAGACGCAATAAATGATAATATAATGAAAGACTGCACAATGGCAATACATTTGTATTGGAAAGGGATAATGCAAGAGGAAAACAAAGAGACCTATACACAGTAAAAACTTGTTAAATGTTAGTATTCGCAACAAAGGACATTGGTATGTAAGTATATATCATTTTTAAATTCAAACGACTGTATACTTTGTGCAGTGCATCCCCAAGTGAATCATGGAACCAGTGATTAAATATATACAGTGAATTTGTGAAAAAAAGGTTTCCATATGTACAGGAAGAGACCAATTGGTAGAATACAATAACAGCAAGAATGTCTGATAACATCAGCTATATTCGGTCTTTTCTGTATTCGTGTCGACGGCGTTTCAACCCCTCTGTTGGATGTGGGGTTTCTTCAGGACGATCGGTATTGCGGATATCTGCACAAGAACACATGAGCGATAGGTTGCAGGCAAGTATTGGAGGAACGAGAAGGTAATTCTATTGTGGACTAGGTCCAAGGAGGTACCTGAATTACGAGGGAGCAGCCTTAGTGAAAGTGTGGTGTCCCGTGATAGTGAAACAATTAGAAAAGCACTCATGTGAGTACCCGGCCGGGTGCTGCGTGGCGCGTGTAAGGAAAGAAACAGATTAGTGGTAAATTACATGTATTTAAATTAAAACATTGCTCATCCATCATTTCTTAAAAACCTCTTACCTCACAATGACGAGGTTTGGGCTGCCTCTTTTGGATGGCGGGTAGTAAATTCTACCTTTAAGGCTAGTCAGTAAGAGACACCCATTGGTGTCTTGTGATCTGAAATTACATGAGTGGTGGGTACGGGTTAGGAGAGGATTGCGGGGATGCTGCATTAAGGGTCGGCACTTAATTCAGGCCGAGGCGCTGTGAGCACTTACTTAAGGGCAGTCTGTCAGACTGGCGGATATCAAGTCTCCTTCAATGAGGTATTGGCGTGGTGCCGGATCAGACTCTTCCCGGTACGATGACAGCATGAACCTGTCTCGAGTCCTCCTTATAAATGCATACAGCCCACGAGAAGCAGTTTGTCAGCCCCGTTGACGAGCGTTGAGACATCGCTCAATCTGTTGCTCACTGCTTAGTTACTATGACAACCTCTCTCAGGTCTGCCAGCTTCCACGTTCCTGTTCGAAGTCTCGCGGGCCTTAATGTTATGAAAGGAATGCTGAGACGTCGGGCACTCTGCCGCGTCGCTATAGCAACCCGTGTCAGAGGACGAAGCCCCTCTCTACACCGAAGAGTATATAGCAAAAATATTAAGTGGACCGTCACTTTTCGCAACACATTCCACACATACTAGCAATCCCAGGCAACAACTATTGGAGAAACTCGAGAAGGCTAAGAAGAAGCATGTAAGAACGGAGCTTCATGCCCGCATGTTATCTGAATACTTAAGAGCAGGTATAATTCCCCAAGGACTCCAAATTAGAAACGTCCCGGGCATATTCAGGGAAGACCCTAAATTTAAAGGTAAATTCTGTAACATTTCAACCACATGCTCGCGCCACTGGATGGTGCTGGGCGTAGAGACCGCACTTGAACACGCTAAATCCGAACTTAAAGAGATTCAGGAACTTGAAAAAGAACTTCTTGGTAGCGATACCATAACTGATGCTAAGTCCCTACTGGCCAAACTTAACAAAACCATAAATGACTTTAATACTTTTGAATTAAAGAAGAAAATAGATAAGGTAGGAAAGGACATAAAAAACTATTCCAAAGAAAGGGCATACCCCTACCTCCGAGAAGACTATTACACAACAATAGCCAACCAGAACCAACAGAACACCTGGGGCAGATTTAGACGCAACCAACCGGTCACATTTTGAGAATCTTCAGGGGGCTCGAGTGATTCTGAACCCCAGGCAGGGCCCAGACGCTCTGACAATCATCCGGGCCAACCATCTTTTTTAGACCGAGGCGGCAAAGCCAAGGCAAGAACATGGCATCAATAACCAGGCGAACGACACATGCAGGAAGCATCATCAATGGGGCCCCCAGCCATACTAACTGATAACCAAAGTTAAGTAGAAACTATCCCCATTTTTAATTTATCGAAACATGTCATGTCATCAGCAGAGATTTCACTACTTAGCAAAAGTCTCTCTTATGTAATCACAGAAAGAACCAACTTTTTCTCACTCAAGACAGAGATTTTTCAATATTTTGTAGAAAAATCAGGCTGAAACTTCTTTAAAGACAAGGAACTCACCACCAATGAGTCCCTCACAGGTCTGAGACCCCCCCTCCACGTTCTATCCAACAAACGGGATGGTACCACCCGAACTCCTAGCATTCGAAAAATTAATAATACAAGGGATAGACAACATGAAAAACACAAAGGTTTTCATCCCATACAACATCACTCTCAATGAGCGCCAAGCATTATGGGCCTTAAAAAACGATGACTCAATCATTCTAAAACCAGCAGATAAGGGAGGGGGGATAGTAGTTCAAGACAGCACGACCTATGAGGCAGGAATACAGAAACAAATCAATGACACTAGACACTATAAAAAACTTAGCACTAATCCTTTGCCCAAAATACGAAGAGATATCCTGCTGATTACCACAGAAGCAAAAGACGAGGGGTACATATCCCAAAAGGAATTTGAGTTCCTCAATAGTGATAACCCCAGAACTCCGGTATTATACACTATACCCAAAATACATAAGAGGACAACAGACCCGCCAGGCCACCCAATACTATCAGGGTGCGGCTCAGTGTTAGAACCTTTAGGTTCATGCATAGACTTTTTCATACGACAATTTGTCCCACTACAGGATACATATGTAAAGGACACAACCTTCATGGTTAACCGAGTGGAAGGGACCCCGTTTACAATAGGCACAGACTTACTTGCATCCCTGGACATCAGTTCACTTTATACAAACATACCACAGGAAGACAGCATAAAAGCAATAGAATACTTATTGGAACAACGCCCAAAACCCACTCAGGTACCCACTGATTTCATTATAAACCTGTTACGCATTGCTTTACAAAGCAATTACTTTGTCAGGCGGAGAATACTATGAACAATGCTCAGGGACCAGTATGGGAGCAATTTTTGCCCCAAATCTGGCTAACATTTATATGGACCCGGTAGAACATCAATATGTCCTGAACCATCTTAATCCATACCACTCCAGCATAAAAGGCTGGAAAAGATATATTGACGATATCTTCGTCATATGGACAAGAACGGATGCAAGTTTCCAAGATTTTGTCAGACACCTGAACACGGTGCAAACAAATTTAAACTTTACATCAACCACCAATAATTCATCAATAGCCTTTCTGGATTTAAACATCACACATCAAAATGGGTCGCTTTACACGTCCCTACATAGAAAAACGACTGAAAGGAACACATTACTCTCTTACCGCAGTCAACACCCGCGAGCACTGAGGGATGGCCTGCCATTCGGGTAGTTTCTCAGAATCCGCCGAAACTGCACACACAAGGAGGACTATATGAGAGAAGCGGAGATACTGAGACTCAAGCTGACATCTGGAGGCAATCCAATAGACTCATAAAAAAATCACTCAAACGAGCATGGCATTGTCCAAGGGAGGAACTCTTAAAAACTAAAGAGAAAAAGACTTGACAAAATAGTTTGTGTAACCACCTTCTGCAGTCACACAAATGAAATACGTAAGCTGATCACGAAACACTGGGACATCATTAAAAGTATAGATGCTTCCAAAGAACTGCCCCTCTTTGCATACAAACGAGGGAAACATTTAAAAGACCACTTGGTTATATCAGCCACTGACATTAAAATAAAGGCTCCAAACACCCTTACAAGTGCATGGGGTCTACCCAGCATTAAAGGGCATCACAAATGCGGCAACTGCGTGTGCTGTGATTTCACATTCAACACAACTACATTTGAGCACGGTAACGTTAAGCATACCCTTGAAAGCTTTTCAAACTGCAATACACGTAACGTGGTGTATTGTATCTGGTGCCCGTGCAATCTAGCTTACATAGGCCAGACTCAACAACCTGTAAAAGCCAGAATCAGCCAGCATAGGAGTCGCATACGGAGGTCAGTCCCAAATGCACCCCTGGTCACTCATTACACAGAAAACCAGCACACGGCCGACCAAATATGATGGCAAGTAATAGCGATCGCTACCCTCTCGGAAAGAGGTGGAGACATTAGCACTACCCTCCAACGCATAGAATGCATGTGGATAGATAGAGCTAATTCTATTGAAGTGGGACTGAACTCGGCCAATGAATGGCGGGGATTCGTAACGAATTGCACTAATCCAAAAACCTGAACTGGAATAACTCCCTTCTGTATAGAACATGATTAAGAACAAGAATGTGAGCGTGGATACGGTCCATGACCGCTGTAGCCTAAAAAATTGGCAATGGAAACACTCACAACATGATCTTGTAAATGTTCTCTCTATTACCAGTTTAACATTTATTTTAGTTGCTATATTGTTACATTTACATTTATAAATGTGCATGTCTGATTTACTATTATCATCAGTATAGCGAATGTTCAATTTACTTCATTACTCAATCCTTTCAAAATCACGTATGCATGCATGATGTATTTGGACAAATGTAATCACGCACTACATCCTTCGTATTATTCTTGTAGATAGCCATCCTTGGCACCCCGATACATGCTGCGGGTGAGCCGCTATGACTGCGGGAGGCGTGGCACACAAAGATAACACAGGCGCCGACAGACCTGACACGGGTTGCTATAGCGGCACAGTGTCTGACGTCTCAGCATTCCTTTCATAACATTAAGGCCCGCGAGACTTGGAACAGGAACGCGGAAGTTGCCAGACCTGAGAGAGGTTGTCATAGTAACTAAGCACCGAGCAACAGATTGAGCGATGTCTCAACGCTCGTCAACGGGGCTGACAAACTGCTTCTCGTGGGCTGTATGCATTTATTAGGAGGACTCGAGACCGATACAAGCTGTCATCGTACTGGGAAGAGTCTGATCCGGCACCACGCCAATACCTCATTTTTTAAAATATTTGTTTATTGAAAGTTGCACAGTTAATACATTACAGTGTCAAATGCAATCGAAACTGCTATAAAACATCAATTCAGGAGTTTACACTGTGGCAAAGAACATATAGGATGTGCACTTTTCTCGTTTCTCCCCCCCAATCTTCTCCCCGTGTCAACAGGTAAACAAAACCAATTCAGGCAAAACTCAGTGCTGTAAGTAACAAGGAGGTAAATCTACGCAATCAATCATTACATATCCAGTGTGTGCAGTCAGCATTGTCTTTATGTCCGGGCATGTGGCGCTAATGCAACACAGTAAACGAGGGGACACACAATCACATATCGAGGCACAAGTGGAGGCATTTACATGAAGAAGTACATATGAGTGTCGGAAACAAAATGAACACTGAGAGATCCCAGGCATACAATCTTAGACAATAACCAGCAAAAGGGGGACCCCCATACATCCAATGTCACAGAGATCACAATTTCTCATCTGGCAGCATCGTCTATTACCTCAGAGGGAGGCTGCACTGAGCTGGGGGTGTTCGCCCCAGCACGCGACCACTGTAGAAACGGTTCCCAAATGTCCTTGGGGCGGGAAGCCGAGGGCATGAGTTCCCAGTAGTTACCTAGTTGCGTATGGCTGTATGTCACGTCTGCCAACCATGCATCAAATTTAGGCAAAGCCCTATGCCCCCAATGCACAGCTACCTGGCGTCTAGCGTATAGTAGCAGTATGGCATGAAGCTTTCGATGTTTAGGAGCAGTATCATTCACATATCCCAACAGCCCAAGAGTCGTGGAAGGGTCATCTGTTCTAAGAAGGATCTGATTAATTGCGGAAAAGATGGCGGTCCAATACTCAGCAAGCATCGGGCAGCTCCAGGCAACATGCAAAAAGGAAGCCTGTTCGGCGCCACACTTCCAACAGCTAGTGTCATCTTTCAGTCCCATGCGGTGCAGCGATACCGGTGTGCGATAAAACCTGTGTAAAAATTTGAAATGAATTTGCCTGAGTTTATAGTTAGGCGATAATTCAGTAAGTTGTCTGCAGCAAAAGGACCACTGATCGTCAGTCAGAGGCTCCTCTAGTTCCGCATTCCACGCCTGCATGGACATCGGCACTGTGACAGGGGCTTGCTCCTGCATACTGTTATACAATCTAGAGACTAGCTTCTTGGGAGATGCTCTAGCAAGCACGGCTTGGAGCGCCTGCAATTGTGGAGGTTCTTCAGGAAACTGACCCCCAGAGCGCCTTACAGGACATTTTCAGCTTGTGATAGGTAAATAGATCATTGAAAGCTAGGGGCTCGTCATCACCACCAGGTTTGGGGTCCCGAAACGTGCCATTCGGGTATAAGTCAGCAAATGTATGCAATGGTGCTCCACGCATGGAGAGATCACCACCAACAGCCAAACAGGGCATCATAGGGTTGCATCTCAGAGGGATTTCCTGTGCGTACAGGAGCGGGAGTCGAGCTCTCATCTGAAGTTCCCGCCACACCCACCGGAGCAAATTCGCTGTATCAATGTCCAGGGAGGGTCGCGGTGCTTTGCTATATAACGCTACACTGAGTGGTAATGGGGCCACAGAATCCAACTCCACAGCAACATGTGGCTGGTATGGCGTTGGATACACCCAAAAATGAACAAATTGGGCTTGCGCACATAATGCATAGAGCTGCATATCTGGAGCGCCCAATCCCCCCTGTCGGAGTGGTAGTGTCAAGAGTGACCAAGATATTCTGGCCTGACCTCCAGCCCATATCAATGATAATAAGGTAGATCTCAAGCAGGTGTAAAAGTGTTTCGTTAATGGGATGGGGATATTCACAAATAAGTAGAGGAACTTCGGCAACACCACCATTTTTGTCAATGCGATCCTACCTCCTAGAGACAGAGGGAGTTTATTCCAAATGGCTACTTTGGTTTCCAACCAGTGCACCGCCTTACCAAAGTTAAGGGCCCATATATCCTGTATGTTCCGACTGATCCAGATGCCTAAATATTTAACAGAGTCTGCCTCCCAGCGCAGGGGATAATCAGACCTCACTTCAAGAGTAGTGTCTGTTAACGGGAACGCAACTGATTTAGTCCAGTTAATCGACACGCCAGCCAAGCCTTCAAAACTCACAAATTCACGAAGCAGAGGGTTAAGATTCTCGGTGAGGTTTCTGACATATAGTGTGACATCATCTGCGTAGAGAGATATCAATAGACTACGGGAACTAAAACGTATGCCTCTCGCCGTGTGGTGTTGTCTAACTCTTGCAGCAAGGGGTTCCATGGTGATAGCAAAGAGCAGCGGAGACAGGGGGCAGCCCTGTCTCGTGCCCCGTGAGATGTCAAAGGGTTCAGATAACAATCCATTCACCTGTACTCTTGCTTTAGGAGAGGTATATAAATATCGTATTAGATTAATGAATAAGGGGCTGAAACCCATCTTACTTAGAATCCTGAATAAATAAGGCCATTCTAGCGAGTCGAAGGCTTTTGTAGCGTCTAAAAACACGACAGCCGCCTGTACAGTAGGGTGAAGGTAATGCAATACCGAGAATATAGTCCTTAAGTTATGGGACGTTGCACGCCCCGGTATGAAGCCCGATTGGTCCGGTAGGGCCACCATCGGTAGTAACGGCTGTAGTCGATCAGAAATTATTTTTGCGTAGATTTTCACATCCACGTTGATGAGGGAAAGAGGTCTATAAGAGTCTAATGACTGGCTATCTTTACCTGGTTTTAAAAGTGTTATAATCAGAGCTTCGCGCATGGATGCAGGTAAAACTCCAGTTTCGAGGGCCTCAGGAAATACTGCATGCAACCGCGGAGATAGTTCCTCTGCATACGTCTTATAAAAGGCTGTCGTGAGGCCATCAGGACCAGGGGCTTTGTTTAACGGCATGCTTTTTATTACCTTGGCTATGTCTTTAGCAGTGATCGGGACGTCCATATATTCACGGTGTGCGTTGTTAAACCACACCAAGGCTATCGTGTCTAAATAGGCATCGAGGGAATCTGGAGTCATACTGTGTTTGGATTTGTACAGTGTAGAATAGAACTCCGTGAAGGTGTGAAGAACTGCTTCTTGACCCCCCCCCCCATCTGGATTTATAATGGAGTGTATGTACGTGGACTGTGACCTGGTGGAGATGAGGCGAGCCAGTGTCCTGCTGGGTCTATCACCCTCCCTGTATCTATGGGCCTCTGCCTGCTTACTTAAAAATGTTGCTTCTCGTTCTGCCTCCTCATTAAAGTCTAGGAGCTTAGCTTTCATTTGAACCGCCAAATCCGGCGAGGGATTGTCGCAAAAACGTGACTCCAGCTCCTTCAGCTCACCCTCAATCTTGCTAAGTGTACTTCTAATTGCCTTTAGTACCCCTGCCTGGCGTGCAATACACTGCCCCCTGATCACAACTTTAAAGGCATCCCACAGGACAGACTCCGTTGATACTGAGCCCGCGTTTGTTTCAAAATATTGAACTATGTCTGCTCTTATTTCCTCAGTAAATGCTGTATCCAACAATGCAAGCGCCAGGTGAAAGCACGAGTGGGAGCATCCGGCACTTTAATTTCCAACAGGCACGGGGCATGATCAGAGAGCGATCTAGCCTGATTACACACATTCGCTGTCCATGTAGCCACATCCTGCGACACCAGCCAGTAATCTAACCTCGACCAAGCAGCATGGTGACTCGAAATACAGGTACCCTCCCTGACCGTCGGGTGCCTAGATCTCCATATATCTAGCAAGTAACCCTCTTGAAGAATGTCTAGTAACGCCTGCCTGGCGTTTGGGTGTAGCGGCCTCGATGCCCCCTTACAATCCAAAGCATCATTAAGTACAACATTAAAATCTCCACCCAAAATGACAGTAGGGCAATCCATCAGTGCTATATGTGTCCATACTGATCTAAAAAAGTCTGGGTCGTCAACATTCGGGCCATATAACGCTGCCAATACCAATGGCTTCCCCAGTAGGGCGCCGTATACCACAATAAATCTGCCCTCCGGGTCGCAGTACACATTATATTCCTTCCAATCTAGTCCTCGTCGTATTAGGATGGCCATCCCACGGGCATAATTAGAGTAAATGGCAGAATAAATCGAGCTCCATCTGGAGTGTTTTAGCCTGGGAGACGGTGAGGAATTGATATGTGTCTCCTGCAAAAAGCAAATGTCTATTTTGTGTCGTATGAGATACCCATGCATTAATCTCGCCTTCCTGCCATCGCTAAGCCCGCGGATGTTCCAAGTTAAAATCCTAGTCATCTCCATTGCAATGTCAATGCAACACCCCTACTACACAATAAATGTCTACTCACATATCCTATTTCAATGATCGCACATGAGAAGAGTACATAGCACATGCCAACAAACCCAACAACCCCCCCTCCCGCCACCCACAGCAACCCCCCAATTAGGTTGTGTCATAGTTCCCTTTAACCTACGCATAGCGTAAACATTTTGAAAGGTTACAAACATTGGGAATCACCCCGTGAGGGCGTGGTATCCTGAGCATACACCCCTGTTTGCACAGGGTGGCTACGCACTGCAGTTTAGTTTACTAATGACTGATCTAGGTACATCAAATCTATACAGTAGCCAACGCGCAGGGCGCACAGCGGAGTGCAGCATGGGAACATAGAGAGCCCGAAGGCCCATTATAGCAAATTCTGTGAACCTGTGGCGCTCCATGACACATGAGTGGGGCACGTGAACAGCATAACCTGTGGACAGAAGCAATATAACTCTACCGAGGGGCAGACGTCTTTGACAGCAAGTCTAGTGGAATCAATCATTGTCACTGAGATGACCTCCTTCTTCCCCAATCTGCGCATGTTTCCGCTTCGGCCTAGTACTGCAAACATGCTTTGCGAATTTCAAAGCAGACTTAGCGTCTGTGAAATAATGGGTAGTACTATCATGTGCTACACGCAGTTTCGCTGGATACAAAAGGGAATACTTTATGTCCGCCTGAATCAAGAGCTTTTTAGCTGGGATGAATTCCTTTCTAGCCGCCTGCACTAGCGGGGTAAAATCAGGGTAGAACGAAATGGAATTACCTTTATGCGTTATTTTACCCTTCTCTCTAGCAAGACGCAGTATCAGATCCCTATCCTGATAATTTAGTAGCTTGGCATGGATGGGTCTCGGCGGTGCACCCACAGGCGGTTTCTGGCCCAGCACCCTATGTGCACGTTCAACTGTAAAGACCGGGGACAAGTTTGGCTCAAATAGTTCATGCAGGAGGTCTGTGACAAAGGTTTCCATCTTGCCAATGGCGGTGGTCTCCGGAATTCCAGTTATGCGCACATTGCATCTGCGGGAACGCGCTTCCAAGTCATCTGCTTTTGCGCGTAAGAATTCAACCTCCTTCTCCAAGTTGGTCAATTGCTGTTTGGACTCCTGCCTGAACTCGCAGCATTCAGTGTGTCTGTTTTCGAGGCAGTCAAGGCGCGTTTCGTGTGCTCCAACCTGAGCTTTAACTGACTCAAGTTGAGAAGTCATGTTATCGAGCTTAGTGTCGATGCTCCTAAGACTAGATCTCACTTCAAGCATTAGCACCCTAACATCAATGTCTTGATCTGGATCAGGCGAATCACTTTCCTCAGTCACACGATCCTGTTCATGTTGCTTTGCGTGGCGTTTCTGCTCAAACGTGAGCTTAGGTTGTTTCGGGTCGCCCTTGCCCATAGTAAGGAACACAGTGGGGCCCTGACCAAGCAAGCCGTATGGTGGGAGGAGATGCCACAGGCGGTCGGATAGTCGTGCCTGCCGGCGCTTATGAACTGTGGTCAACTAATGTGCAGACCTAATGTCCACTCCACTTATGTCTCTGCAGCAGATTGGCCGCGCACAGCACTGGGGCCGTCCTGGAGGTCAATGCGTTTCAGCCAGTCTCTCTGCACGATAGGTGTGGGGCGAGATCAGCTTTACAAAGGGCTGTCGTGTCGTGCCCCGCAGCCTGAGCACCAGCGACGAGTGATCGCCCCAGAAGCACAATCCCCAGTGACTCAAGAGCGATCCGTGCAGCAGCTGCAGGTGACGCGAAGTAGCTGCGGTCCTTTCCCTCGCTCAGAGCGCCAGTAGCCAATTTGAGGATGGAACAGGGTACACACCAGGAGGGCCTCAGCACAGTTTCTTATGCACAACTCGGGTCAGGACTCTCAGCGCACACATCAGCGCGCAAAATGGCGGCGTGTCACAGTGCCATCAAATGCCTCAATTACGGCACTCCAGCCACAGCACAATCCTTGAAGTAACGGTGCGGCTAGGCCAGATTCCGCCGCCGTGCAATGCAATGACCTCCCTGATCACGGATGGTCCGAGCTCGCTCGCCGAAGCTCCCCGACCTCTCCTCCGATTTTAAAATGGCGGACCGCCAGGCTAAGTGAAAGTCAGGCAAGCACCTCAAAATTCAGCTCCTGCTTCACAGTCTCACACGCAGCCGAGGTTCCCCGCTCATGTATGCGCCCATCACACAGCCATCGGGTTGCTTCCTTTACCTCCCCGACATGAGGATCTCAAACGCCGACTGCTAGCTCGTGTAGGTGGGCCTGCACAGCACCGGGCTGCAGTAGGGCACGGCGCCGATCAGGGCTCCACACCAGGCGGGCTCACCATCCGCAGAACGCCGGCAGATCTCATGGAGCCGATAGCTCCACACCGGAGCGCCTCCGGCTCAGCAAACTTCCTCCACTGCCGCCCAGCACCCTCAGCCACCTCCGGCTCAGGAGATTTAGGTGAACTTCACCATTCAGGCAGGATTATTAGCAGGATTAATAGCGTAGCCGGCGGAGCTCGCTCAGAAAGCGGCCATGTCGCTGCTCGGCTAGCCACGCCCCCCTCACCAATACCTCATTGAAGGAGACTTGATACCTGCCAGTCTGACAGACTGCCCTTAAGTAAGTGCTCACAGCGCCTCGGCCTGAATTAAGTGCCGACCCTTAACGCAGCATCCCCGCAATCCTCTCCTAACCCATACCCACCACTCATGAAATTTCAGATCACAAGACACCAATGGATGTCTCTTACTGACTAGGCTTAAAGGTAGAATTTACTACCCGCCATCCAAAGGAGGCAGCCCACACCTCGTCATTGTGAGGTAAGAGGTTTTTAAGAAATGATGGATGAGCAATGTTTTAATTTAAATACATGTAATTTACCACTAATCTGTTCCTTTCCTTACACGCGCCACGCAGCACCCGGCCGGGTACTCACGTGAGTGCTTTTCTAATTGTTTCACTATCACGGGACACTACACCTTCACTAAGGCTGCTCCCTCGTAATTCAGGTACCTCCTTGGACCTAGTCCACAATATAATTACCTTCTCGTTCCTCCAATACTTACTGCAACCTAACGCTCATGCGTTCTTGTGCAGATATCCCCAATACCGATCGTCCTGAAGAAACCCCACATCCAACAGAGGGGTTGAAACGCCGTCGACACGAGTACAGAAAAGACCGAATATAGCTGATGTTATCAGACATTCTTGCTGTTATTGTATTCTAGCAATTGGTCTCTTCCTGTACATATGGAAACCTTTTTTCACAAATTCACTGTATATATTTAATCACTGGTTCCATGATTCACTTGGGGATGCACTGCACAAAGTATACAGTTGTTTGAATTTAAAAATGATATATACTTACATACCAATGTCCTTTGTTGCGAATACAAACATTTAACACGTTTTTACTGTGTAGAGGTCTCTTTGTTTTCCTCTTGCATTATCCCTTTCCCTTACAAATGTATTGCCATTGTGCAGTCTTTCATTATATTATCATTTATTGTGTCTAGTAGAACCACTGTCTCTTCATATAATATAATTACACTGGTTCTTTGTAAGTAGGGTTCCCCTGTAATTTAAAGTGTCTTACTGCTGTACAGCGCAAGAGACTAAGACTTGATGCTCAAAAATTGCACCCGAGTTTGTTGGACCCGGGAGAGTTGATGCAAAGCAGTTTGGTCACCCAGGAGGAGGGATACCGTCAAATGAAGGAAACGTCTGGAACCACTGTGCCTTCTGTTGGAGAGGACTTCAAAGGATGTTGATCCCCTGTGGCCAGAATCCACTCACCAGGGCCGTGGACAAGAAGTACCCCCAGGAAGACTTCCATCAACTGCACAGCATCTTCTGCATTTTGGAGCATCTTCAGCATCCTTTATCCCTTGCATCTGATAAAGACAGCTAGCTGCAGATTTCTTACCTTTGAACTTCCCGGCGTCAGGCTTGATCCAGAAGATTTTTGATAGTAGTGCCCCTGCATGCTTGTATGTGGTGTTAGTCGACTCCGCATGACATCGTAGGTGTTGTGTCCACCGTCGTATTGAAATCCACGTTATCAATATAACCGCCACTCCGGCACGCTGACATACGTTTTTTTATTTTTGCCCCAGCCAGCACCGATTTGTTGAAGAGAGCTACCCCCTGTAATCTTTTCACAGACTTTTTCGACTTTTGTCGACTTTGTTTGGTGTGATAGGATGTCCAGTAGAAAGATATCTGGGTTCAAGCCGTGCGGCACCTGTCACTGCACCATATGCGTCTCTGGTGCCTGAAGAATGACCACAACACTTGTGTTCTGATTGCCGGGCCATGGCCCGAAGGCTTTGAGGGAGCAGTCCCTAAAGCTGCTTGCGGCCCGCCAGGCTCTGCGTAGGTCGCCTCATCGCTCCCGGTCTCGGGCGAGAGGAAGGTCCTAGCATTGCTCCTGGGTCTCGAAGTCCGCTTCATCAAAGTCATCAGGTAAGAGGTATCATAAGAAGCACAAGTAGTCGGAGTGTGATTCGACTTCGCTCCATCTGTCGCATGATGAGACGGAGGATCGTCGGCTTTCTAGCACCCGTTCCGCGGAGCGAGCACCTGGGTCGACTATGCTTCTTCCTCCCTTTCTGCGACCGGGAGCGACCCGCCACACAGCTCTAGGACTTTTACGACACCATATGTGCCAAATTTGGTTGGCCTGATCCTGCCGGCACCTCTTCGGGCCCCGCAGGCCCAGGAGAAGATCACGTGGGTCCTGCTGCTCCGGCCACGGCCTACTGTGCCACTCGCACCTCCCATCGACCTTCCCCAGCGCCCCATCCAACGCCAAGTTCTCCCCGGTGCCCCTCCAGTGGCACCTCCCCTAACCTCAGCTCAGACGAGACAGTGCCGGTCTGGCGTTCATTCAAGGCTGATGGAGCCATATGGCTTCAGGCCATCAAACCAGCCGTATCCTGAAGGGCTAGGATAGGAAGAAGAGGATCAGGAGGGGAGCAGGATCCCTTAGAAATCCTGCAACCTCAAGAAAACATGGACTGGTATGAGAAGCTGGGTGATGCCTGTGGCCTGGACACCTCCCAATATTCTGGCATGCTGTCTCCTAACCTGGCTACGGAGGAGGGGTGTCATTTGCAATGGTGGTGTGTAGTGCTGCATATGTCTTGGACCTGCATCTTTGTACAGTGGCAGTCAAGACGAATGTCTTAACTGAGGCCCTGTAGCCTGGTGACTCCTCGTTGGAGCCCTTGCTACCCTTTATTGAGGTCTTGACAGACGTTCTTGTGGGCACCTGGTCCAAAGCCAGCACAGGGTCTCCTGTGAACAGAATGATTGCCCGCCACCATAACCCTGCACCAGGTGATCCAGATTTCCTTACTAACCATCCCACCCCACAGAGCTTGGTGGTCCAGGCTTCCACTTCCCGTGGCACGTTTCCTTCCGTCCCACCAGGCAGAGAACCCAAATGGCTAGAGATCTTAAGGAAGAAATGTTTCTCTTCCACCAGCCTCGCATTGCGGTTGGTGGAACACTGAATGCCTTTTGAGGCATTATTCCCATTCTGTATGGGACACTGGTTCGCAAGTGCTGCCTAGGGTCACGGAGGAGGACCAAATCCTGCTCTCCCAAGAAATATCAGATGGCAGAGATGCAGCAAAGTTTGCCATTCGTTGTGGCTTGGATGGACTTACCAGGCAGGGCAATTTCCTCGCCGGTGGCCATCAGGCACCACGCCTGGCTAAGGAAGACTGTTTTTTCAGGGGATGTACAGGCAAACCTCACAAACATGCCCTGGGTTGGCTTGCGTCTCTTCGGAGACCAGGCTGACTCATTGCTTCAGCGCTTTGAGGATGTGCGGGCTATCAGGGGCAGCACGGGGGAGCAGGTGCGGGGGGGGGTTCATGAACTGCTTTAAAAATAAAAAGTAATACAACTTAACTTGCCACCGCAGGGTCCCGTGTCTTCTCTCCTGCTTCCCCGTGTCCAACTCCAGGTCAGACCAGGAAGCTGCCACTCACAACACTCGCAAAAAACACAGTTGATGGACAGAATGTAGAACAATGTCATACATTCATCCCAGTACAAGGATCTGGGCCTAAATCCATCGTTTTTTTGCACTCCACACCACCCTGGGTTAGACACTGGCTATATGCAAATCAGCTCTGACCCTGTGCCTCATGGGAACAGTCCAGTCCGAACTACCAAGCCATGTCTTTCCCAGACCGGAATCAAGCATCCAAGAACCGGTTTCTGGCTATCAGCCTTCATCAGCCTGGATAGCTTGACTCCAGTGGTGTGGAGAGCCTGGGACTCACGTCTGAGCATACCCAGACCACTCGGGGTGAAAATTGCAAAAAACACAGTTGATGGACAGAATGGAGAACAATGTCATACATTCATCCCAGTACAAGGATCTGGGTCTAAATCCATCGTTTTTTTGCACTCCACACCACCCTGGGTTAGACACTGGCTATATGCAAATCAGCTCTGACCCTGTGCCTCATGGGAACAGTCCAGTCCGAACTACCAAGCCATGTCTTTCCCAGACCGGAATCAAGCATCCAAGGACCGGTTTCTGGCTATCAGCCTTCATCAACCTGGATAGCTTGACTCCAGTGGTGTGGAGAGCCTGGGACTCACGTCTGAGCATACCCAGGCAACTCAGGGTGAAAATTGCAAAAAACACAGTTGATGGACAGAATGTAGAACAATGTCATACATTCATCCCAGTACAAGGATCTGGGCCTAAATCCATCGTTTTTTGCACTCCACACCACCCTGGGTTAGACACTGGCTATATGCAAATCAGCTCTGACCCTGTGCCTCATGGGAACAGTCCAGTCCGAACTACCAAGCCATGTCTTTCCCAGACCGGAATCAAGCATCCAAGGACCGGTTTCTGGCTATCAGCCTTCATCAGCCTGGATAGCTTGACTCCAGTGGTGTTGAGAGCCTGGGACTCACGTCTGAGCATACCCAGACCACTCGGGGTGAAAATTGCAAAAAACACAGTTGATGGACAGAATGTAGAACAATGTCATACATTCATCCCAATACAAGGATCTGGGCCTAAATCCATCGTTTTTTTGGCACTCCACACCACCCTGGGTTAGACACTGGCTAGATACACAACACTCCTGCACACTCCAATGGAGCGTTGTGATTTGTCTGAGCGCCGTAATAAAGCGCTCAGCTGTGGGGCTGGAGGGGTTGGCATTACAGCCTGCATGGAGATCAGGGGAGTGTGCATGACTGTTTTAGCCAGCCGGTTATCATCATTTTATTTTTTCCCTTCTTTGCTGCTCTGGCAGTGGGGCGACGTTCCTCCGCCTTAGCGGATGAGCCACCACTGCAGGCTACAGCCAAATCCTTGGGCCTCATTTCCTCACCCCTGTCTGTGTCTGCTTTTCGCCCCTTTTGTGGCTATGGAAGGGGCTTCTAACCGTTCCAACCTTATTCCAGCCAGCTCACCAACCTCTGCCCGGCCGTGGTTCACACCGCCCTCTGGTGTCAGGAGGCCAGAGGTCGAGCCAAGCCATCATCCCCTCCTCTACTGCAAAGCCTTCCTAGTCCGATCCCCCAGGATCCATCACGGCCAGTCAATGGCAGAATACGCCATCATCGCCACCACTGGCCAAACATCTCCTCGGACAGGTGGGTGTTGCAAATAGTCCGCAGGGGCTACTCCCATCCCTTTGAGACTACCCCCTCCATCTATACCTCTATGGTAAGATCGGCTGACTGAGGAGCACCGTTCTCTACTCCGCGAGAAAGTCAAAGCTCTCATTTGGCCAAGGAAGCTATAGAGAAGGTTCCCGGGCCAGGAATATGCTGTGGTGTTATTACTGCTATTTTCTGGTCGGTAAGAAAGACAGAGGCCTTCGACCTATCCTCGACCTCAGAGCCTTCAACAACTTCCTCAAAAAGGAGAAGTTCAAGATGCTCACCCTTGCTCAGGTCCTGTCTGTCCTGGACCCGGGAGACTGGATGGTAGAGCTGGACTTGCAGGATGTTATTTTCATATCCCTGTCCTACCTGCCCATCATCGCTACCTGCTATTTACGGTGGGCCACAAGCACTCTGTTTGCAGTGCTCCCCTTCGGCCTCACCAGTGCCCTTCGCGTGTACACGAAGGTGATGGTGGTGGTCTCAGCCCATCTGCAGAGATCAGGGGTTCCAGTCTTCCCTTATCTCAACGATTGGTTGTTGAAGGCAGGCTTGCTCAAGCAGTCTTCTCCCACCTCCAGAATATAGAAAGCCTCCTGCATTCGCTGGGGTTCACTATCAACGAGCTGAAGTCACACCGGACTTCCTCTCAGACGCTCAGTTTTATCGCAGCGGTTCTTGACATAGTGCCATTTTGGGCTTATCCTCCAGAACGGCGAGTCCAGGATATACAGGTTATGATACAGATGTTTCTGCCTCTATCCTGGATTTCGGTGAGAATGACGCTGAGGCTGTTGGGCCTCATGGCCTCACGCATCCTACTTGTAGACGATGCCAGATGGCACATGCCGTCTCTGCAGTGGGACCTGAAGTTCCAATGGGTGTAGCATCGGTGGAATCTCATCGACCTAGTCCAGGTCTCGGCGGGCACTGCGAAAGACTTGCAGTGGTGGCTATCAAACCGCAAATGGGTCAAGGGCAGACCCCACTCCCTTACCCATCCAGAATTCACAATAGTGACAGATACATCCCTTCTAGGATGGGCGGCCATCTGGGAAAGATGACGATCAGAGGACTCTGGTCTCCAGCGAAGGCCGAGCTCCATATACACTGTTCTAGCTTTCGGCGATCCAGTTGGCACTAAAGGACTTCTTGCCATCCATCAAGGGAAGGCTAGTTTAGGTATTCACTGACAACACGACCAAGTTACCAGTGTGAACCTATAGATAAAAAAGCCTGTAGCCAGAACCCACTGAACATCTACTTTTATTAGGTACTCAATGTAACATGGACCCCATTCCAAAAAGCTGCAGAGTTTATACCAGAGATTGTTTTTATGTCAAAGTCACACGGGGCAGTCCGCAGCGCAGGTAACGGCCCCGCAATGTAAGATTATGCTGAGCGCTCGGAGACAGACCACAGTTGCCTGCCTATGCAGAGTTCTCCAGCCTCAAACATCCGGACTGGGGGGGGAGGGAGGGAAAGTGAAAGCGCGCCATGCGCGTGCTGTGTTCACGCGGGGACAGATGTGCACGCGTATGGAGTGTACATCTCCTGTCCATACGCATGCACATCTCCTGTCCCCCTTCGGCAGAGAAAGCGACTATAGGTCTCGCCAAGGCGAAAGTGCATGCGTTGCGTTGCGTCGCTAGGCGAGATCTAAAAATGTGTTGCATTTGTCTCGTGGGGGGGGGGTTATTGGTAACGTATGGTATTCTGCAATGGAGATGGTGGCATTTGAATATTGTTGATCAATCATTCAGTTTAAAGCTAAACTGATTTCAGACAAGAATAGCCAAAGGAATCAACTCTCTATAAAGAAGAGTCTAAGGACAGGGAATAATCCAGCAGTGTGACCACTGGACAAAGCCAAGGAATAGGAAGTGTGTCTATACTAGGAACACTCATTAATATAGGTTTTCTGAAATGGTATAATTATACAAAGGCGTCTTCACTTGATGAAGAATGAAAGTCGTCCATGTGATGGTGTGGCCAGTTGCGCGATGCGTTTTCTTTCAATTTCCACAGTCTGCACTCATGTAAAAAGTTTGATACAAATTGTATTATGTTTGTTACATGAGGAGAACCCTCTTACCTAAGCTAAGGATGCTCTTTAAACTCATTGTGTAGACAAAAGCTAGTCCGCAACTGAGAGACAAGTATATATTTTATTCAGAAGCAATATTTTCCAAAAGTTTATGTCACCATTTATTCAATAAAAATCTAGTAAGCTCATAGTATTCTATTGCAATGATCTAACATGGGGTGAAAAGTTAAGCAAACATCTTATAGTCAGCACATTTCTAAGATGACATCAGTGCTAAGCAGACACACAGTACAGCTCCACTATGAGCAAACGTTGAAAGAAAGGCCTTTGGGCCTTGTTACTGTTCAGGATTCAATATAGCTGCCTGGTACATATTTTTTGAAAAACACACATTTATTAATGCGCCATTTTAAAGACTAAATTATTACATTAACAAAGAAAATACATTGCACAGTCATTCTATCAAAGTGCATTCATTTTATGTATATCTTCTTTCATGGCAACATTTCAACAGCATTTTGATTATCTGATTTCATAATGGGATGACATTCAGTAGTTGAGGTTGTGGGTAAGGATGTGAAAGAAGTGGCTTTTGGCATTTGTCTTTTGAGGTGTAAGGGTGAAGAAGATTATTTAATATAGCAGTGTGGCCGTTATGCAGATATTTGGGTGAAATTATTCAACAGCTTCACTGACAATAAGTACAGAAGTTGTGTTAATTTGTGGAGGCGGGAAGCAGTAATGTTAAGGTAGGAGATAAAGATTTTGATTAGGCTGTAATGACGATGAGATTTCAGTATTAGTATGATTAGGGTTTAGACAAGAGCAGTGGTGAAGGCAAGAAGCAAATGTTTTTAAGATTTCAGGATATTTTTTCCAGCGGCACATCTGGGATCGCACTTTAGTTATTAAAGATCAGTGCCAGGAAAGATCGTCATAGTTCACAAAGGGAAGTGTGAGTCTAATGTTAAGTGTTGTGTGTTGTGAGGTTACTGAAGGAGTTGGGATCTGGTAAAATAATGAGATTGTTGAGCACTGTGTTGTGGTAATCAGGGATGTCTGGAGACGGGTGATTTAGGTGTCTACTGGGTGGAGGTACTGTGAGGAACAAGTGGATGAGGATGTGGTCAAAGGAGGATAAGCACAGGGAGATTTGAGAGATATTGATGTGCTGAGGGATTTGTATGCAGTCAAGAGGATTGCAGTGTGATTGAATGGAATATGTAATGTTTAGCTTACGGTCAACAAGACGTTGTGAGAAAAGTGTGTTTCTTTTGTCGTTCTTTAGTTGAGTACAGTCTTCAAATATAACCAGTGGCAAGGGATTTAGTTGATCTAGGATGATGTTCTAGATTCTTGAAAGTCTGGGTGGATGGCAGATGACAATGTGTGCCTAAAATGGGACAATGATATTAATGGTCAGTTGTTCAAGTGTCACCAAGTTGAAGTATGAACAGGTAGCTCTCAAAGATTTGTTTAGAAGAAGGCCTACTTTAAAGCCTGTTACGCATGATTGAGGTGAGTGTGTGAAGGGCTGGTAATGTTGAATTGCTCTTATGTTGATTGTATGCCTTGAGGCAGTGTCTGTGCAATAGTTCTGGTTATAAGAGTATGGGGTGGGTAAGAGAGCTAGGGGTATTGCACACAGAGTGGCAAGGGTGATCCTGAAGTAAATGTTCTAGTAGAAATATTTATCAAAATTGATGGCTGCAAGAGTCTCTGAAGTGACCGATATGGAATTTTGGAGGACAGTGATTGTAAGGAATGAACAAGACATGTTGGTTGACTCTGGAGCGAAGATAAAAATTTGTGATTGAAAAATGTTTGGTTTTGTCAAGTTACAGCAAGGACAAGGAGTGGGCTTTTTTAGGTTTCCAGGTATTGAGGGGTACAGGGTTGATTCCAGCACTGCACTTGGGATTGCAGCTTGGCATTCAGAGATTGGACATCAGAAAGGATCCATTGTTCTGCATGTGGTGCTGGTGGGTTAAAGGTTCTGAGATGCAAGTGTGGATCTAAGAATGAGGGAAATGTGTTTCTGAGGTCATAGAAAATGTTGGGACTGGGTGAATTAGAGAGATTTTGTGCACTGTGGTACAGCAAGCAGGGATAAGGTACATGATTTTATAGCTAGAGCTGAATGAGCTGACACTCAGTGAATCATCGTGGAAGTAGTGTAACTGGTATGTGCATACAGGCATGATCAGAGGAATGTGAACACGAAGGGCCAGAAGTAGCCTCTGTGTCCAGAGGTCAGTATTAGGTTGTTGTGTTGTGAGTGTAGCATGCGTGAATATTAATGAGTATCTGGTCAGCATGAAGTAGAGAGGAGATTGTATTCTGTATGTGGGTGTTTGTGAATCTGTTAAAAACCTAAACCCCAAGAATGTTCAGAGACCAGAATGTGAGGGTGATCTAGAATGTTGTCAAGATCTTAAAATAAAGCTTTTGTGCGTTCTGGTCCATTGTAAATAGCCTGTGCATGAAATGGGGTGGTGACAGTGACAGTCAGTTGGTCTAGTGTTAGTGAGTTATTGTTTTGGTGTATGGTTGTGAAAGTTGTCAGTGGGTTGTGGAACTGTAGTAGCTGGTAGTTCTAGTTCCCAAAGCACTCTAATTTCAACCTAAATGAAACCGTTTCCAATATTTTGTAGCATTGGTCTGGTAGGCCTTCTGTCCACAAGCCTTAAAAACATGCTAAACGGTCAAGTGGTATGTATTTGTTCTGGTAATCATGCATTTGGCTTCCTCAGATGAGAATAGTTCTATTTTGTATTTCAGAAATATAAGATCATCTCCCCTGAAGCACAGTTTGTCCGAAATGCATTGGTAGTTGATTGACAACAAAGGAGGTCTCTTAAGTTGTTTTGAGATAATGTAATATACTTGGAAAACATTTTAGTTAAAAAGATTTGTAAATAGTTGCACCATAAATAAAGCATTGGATGAACTTGGATTCACAGATGAATAATTGAAATTGGGCGCAGCCTATCTCATACAATGCAGTCTGGGACCTTAATTGCTCACCACTTAGTGCAGTTGGCCTGCAGTATCTGATCTCAGGTTGTGAAAGTTCCTTAGAAGGTGACCAGCCCATTGTCTATCTTCCTGATTTCTATTAGATTTGGCTGTGTATAGTGAAGGTGCAGACTGCTCACACCTCCTCTGCGCATCTGTTGTGGGTGCTTCAGCCCCGAGCTAATCCTGCTGTAAGGAGAATTACTCAAGACAAAGGTTTAGGGGGTGATTTATATTATGGCAGATGACCCGTAAATCTCTAGAAACTCGGCAGACTAAAGTTCCATAACAGACTGTATTTTGAACAGTATGTCATGGTATGTGTGATCCTGGAGCAATGCAGCTGAATTATCATTGAAAAGCAACATAGACTCCAAAATCAAAAACCTAGCTGTGCTCATGACCAGTGTGAAGCTGGGTGTTGTCCAAACCGCATGAGTCGAAGGGCTGTACAGTTGGGTTGTGTAGGTTTCCCATGTTCAATGTTAGGCTCAGAATTTCTTTTAACTCCACATGTGACGTGGGAGTCTCCATGTGTGCCCCAGATTGAGGCAACAGAATGCTTTCATGATTCCTCAAACTGAAAGGCATATACATTTGTTTGGTGCTTAATTTCCTCAAATAAATCTTCCTCTAAACAAAGATGGAAGTAGTTCATGGAAACAAAATGCAGTATTGACCTTACATCCAGCACCTACAGTGCATGGAGGAATCTGTGCCTGAACTAAATTAGGAGTCTGCCAAGTTAGCACTCTGCCTGTACTCTGCACGGTGCCTGCCTGCCTGTACTCAACAATTCCATGGAAAACTAAGTGAACATTGTAGGAAAGTGCCCCTTTTTGTATGGTTGCCCTTAAAGTTTTTCCAGATACATGTTGCCAACTTGATTGAGTGTGCCCTGGCTCCCTGCCAATCAGACTTCCAGAGCCTGTGTTCTCTCCCAAAACTGTACCTTTTTCTCCACAATTGGCACACCTCTGGGCCACATGCAAGTCCCTTGTAAAAGGTACCTCTGGTACCATGGGTCTTGTGACCAGAGAGGGCCGCAGCATGTATGATGCCAACATCAGAGACCCCTCACCATAACACCCATAACCTGCCACAGCAGGTTGCATGTTTTGGTGCAGACCAAAGTAAAGCGCCGAGATAGCATACATCCCTGTGTGCCTTGCCCACCCACAATGCCTGTGGCATCGGTTACTCACCCCTCTAGCAAGTCGTACAGTCTTTGGCAGTGTGCACCATACCACATGTGAGGGTATAGTTGCATGAGCAATATACCCCTACAGTGTCAGCAATTCACAGGCATTGTAAGTGCGGAAAAGCCATTTTGAGTACATGGGCTGGGAGTTTGTCAGCAGAAACTCCACAGCTTCATGAAGTTTGGCACCAAACTTTTCAGCACTTTAGACCCACACTGATGCCAGTGTTGGATTTAATGTAAAATGCACTCGGAGGGCATCTTAGAGATGCCCCCTGGAAAATGACAAGCTCTGCTGTGGTTCCTGAGTGACTACCCACCATGTACCACCTCTAGACAGGTTTCTGGCCCGGGATAGACAGCCTCCGCTCTCTGGGTCCGGACACACAGCACATCCTGAGCAGAGGTGTAGTACCTGCTCCCCTAGGATGGGCAGGGCCCATGAAGGGAAAGCTTCAAAGGCTGCCGCCTTTGTTAGCTACCCCTGCTGCTATCAGCAACTGGCTCCCACTGGTTCGGATTCCTACTTTGGGCAGGAGAATCGGCAGGAAAACCTATAGAGAAAGGGAGGTGTGCCCACCTTTGTCAAGCCCAACCCTCAGGTGGGGGAGGTGAAGCAAAGCACACAACTCAGTCCCTCCATCTTGAAGGTGAGGGGAGTCCTCCACTCAGTAACGAGGCATATGCCCCGTCCCACTAGAGGGTGGCATAAGAGGAGATGTAGACACCCCAGGGAAGGGACCCATTGGTCCCAAACTGTCCCCCCTGTAACGCCACTAAATCTAGGTATTATGGGGCAACTGTAAATCTTTTTCCCTAGATACGACAACGTAAGAAAAAGAAGGCCTGAAGAGCTGTGCTGCAGAGAAGAGGACGACAACACTGCTTTTGCCCCAGCTCTACCAGCCTGTATCCTGCTTCAGAGAACCTGCAAGCTAAAACTGGTGAGCCCTGCAGCCAGCAGCCTCCAAGAATCCAGAGACCAGCCCTTGCCTTTTAAAAAGACTCTTAAATCCTGAGGACACAGATTGCCCAACAAAGAAACTCCAACTTCAAGGACTCCAGATCCGCGTCCCCAGCACACACTGCATCTGACGCCAATGGCCAGAGTTTGAGTGACTCACCTATCCTGTGAAGTCTCCCCGGCAATCCTGTCCCCATCTGAATCAGTGGCTAACCTCTACAGGACGCCCCCCTCAACACCTGCAGTCTCTGTTCGAAGGGTCCCCCCAACCGCGTGAAGAACCAGATGAGAAAACCCAGACACCAAAAGGAACCCCTGCATCCTCAGTCCCTGACTTTGGAGAGCCCTGCTGACGGTGCCCAGGTGTCCCACAGCTATCCAATTTACCTGCCCAGCTGTTGATCACCTTCGTGCAGCTTCATGTTTCAAGGCTACAGCCCCTTTCCGAAACCGACGACCTCCATTGGAAAACATCAGGCATCAGACGCTGATTTGCACCCTGCACCCGACCCCCATGTGCCGCGGGTGGTGTCGTTTTGGGGCTGCATTGTAGCACCTCGCTGTGCTCACAACAACCCCCAGGGCATTTGCTCTAAAACTGTGGGTACCTACCCCCGGCTCTATTGGATAACATTGTGTCCAGTGTTCTCTGCATTCGGCCGCCCTAGTGTCGCTGGTGTTGCAGTGCCTACCTGGTCTTGAACCTTGCCCTGTGTTGTCCTAAACCCCCAAAGCCTGGGGAAGTAAGTTGAGTACTTACCTGCAAACTGTTTAACATTGTTTCCTCTGTAGGATTGCATTGTAGTTTTATCTAGTGCACTGAATGTCTAACCTTATCGCTGCAAAAGCATACAACTGCACTTGATTGACATCTACAGAAAACATTCTTAATACTATAAAGTATATAACTGCATTTACAAAACTACTGCATTCTTGAAAATATTGCTACTTTTAAACCACAGTGAAACTTACCTGCACTAAGGGATTCTTGGTTCTAGAAATAAAATAACAACGTTTAGTACAACCGAATGGTCTAAATTCAGTCTTTGAGTGCCCCTTTTTGCATGGTTACTCCTTACCTTTTTGCCTGATACATGATGCCAACTTGACTGAGTGTGCCCTGGGTCCCTGCCAATCAGGCATACAGGGCCTATGTTCTTTCCCAAAACTGTACCTTTGTCTCCAAAATTGGCACACCGCTGAGCCACATGCAAGTATATTCCAAACAATATCCCTGGTACCAAGGGCCTTGTGACCAGAGAGGGCATAAGAGGGCATGCCACCCTCTGAGTACCCTTACCTTAACACCCACACTCTATCACTGCAGGCTGCGTGTTTTGGTGCAGACCAAACTAAAGAGTTGGCATGGCACACATTCCTGTGTGCAATGCCCACTCACACAGCTTGCAGCATGTGTTTCTGCCATTCACAGACATTGTTAGTGCAGTGAAGCCACTTTGAACACATGGGCTGGGAGTTTGGGAGCACTAACTCCACAGCTCCATGATGGCTTTACTGAAGACTGAGAAGTTTGGCACCAAACTTCTCAGCACATTAAACCCACACTGATGACCGTGTTGGATTCAATGTATAATGCACTCAGAGAGCATCTTTGAGATTCGCTCTGGAAAAACCAGCATCTCTGGAGTGGTTCCTGAACAGCTTATCCGCCATCTGCCACCTCTCCCAGTCCTGCAACATAGCACATCCTGGGCAGAGGTCTCATGCCCTCCTCTCCCTCCCCTCCCCCCCCCCGGATGGGCAGGGTCTACGAAGGGGAAGGTTTAAAGGCTTGGTGCCTTTGTTAACTAACACCAGCCTCTACTGCTATCAGCAGCTGTCTCCCACCGGTTCTGACCCCCACTTTGGGCAGGAGAATCGGTGGGAAAACCTAGAGAAAAAGGGAGGTGTGCCCAACTTTGCCAACCTCACCCCTCAGGTGTGGGAGGCGATGTGATGCATACATCTCAATCCCTTCCATCTTGAACATGGGAGGACTCCCCCAATGAGAACGCAGCATATGCCCCCCTCCCCACTGGAGGGTAGCATGAGAGGGGGGGTCATAGATACCCCAAGGAAGGGACCCATTCATCCTAACCTGCACCCCCCTGTAACAGCACTAAATGTAGGTATTTAGGGGCACCCCTGAACCTTGCTCCTTAGATATGACAACCTAAGAAGAACCAAAGAGCAGTGCTGCAGAGATGATTATGATGACAAAAGCTTTGACCCCATACCTACCAGCCTGTCTTCTGCTCCAGATACCCCGCAAGCTGAAACCAGCAAGTCCTGCAGCTAAGCAGCCTCCAAGAACCCTGGTGACCTGCCATGCCTTTGAAAAAGACTCTTGTCTTCCGACGACATGGATTGTCCAACAAAGAAAGTCCAACTTCAAGGACTCTGGATCCTGGTGGATCCGCGTCCCCAGCACACTGCACTCGACGCCCACTGCCCGAATTGAAATGACTCACCTATCCTGTGAAGTCTCCGCAGCAATCCTGACCTTGTCTGCATCAGTGGCTGACCTCCCCCCTCAGCGCCTGCAACCTCTGTTCGAAGGCTCCCCCAACCGCGACAAGAACCAGATGAGAAAACCCCGACACCAAAAGGCACCCCTGCATCCTCTGTCCCCGACTTTGGAGACCACAACTGATGGTGCCAAGGTGTCCCGCAGCTATCCAACTTACCTGACCAGCCGTTGATCACCTTCGTGCAGCCTCTTTCCGAAACCGACGACCTCCAGTGGAAAACAGTGGACGTCAGATACTGATTTGCACCCTGCACCTACTGCCCTGTCCCGCAGGTGGTGTAGCTTTGGTGCTGCATTGTGGCCCCTCCCTGTGCTCACTTCAACCCCCAGGGCATTTGCCAATAGGACCGCAGACTCTGTTGGATAATATTGTGCCCAGTTACCTTTGCATCCGGCTGCCCCTAGTGCCGTGGGTGGTGAAGTACCTACCTGGTTTTGAACCTTGCCCTGTGTTGTCCTAAACACCCAAAGCCTGGGGAAGTAAATTGAGTACTTACCTGCAAACTGTTTAACATTGTGGGTACCTACCTCAAACTGTGCCTCTTCGAGGTACCCCCCTGCTCCACTGGATAACATTAGGCCCAGTGACCTCTGCACTCAGCCGCCCAATGGCCGCTGTTAGTTCAATACCTACCTGGTCTTAAACCTTGCATTGTGTTGTGCTAAACCCCCAAATCCTGGTGAAGTAAGTTGAGTACTTACCTGCAAACTGTTTAACATTGTTTTCCTCTGTATGATTGCATTGTAGTTTTATCTATTGCACTGAACTGTCTAACCTTATCACTGCAAAAGCATACAACTGTACTTGATTGACATCTACAGAAAACATTCTTAATACTGTAAGGTATGTAACTGCATTTACAAACCATTAGTGCATTCTTGAAAAGTATTGCTACTTTTAAACCACAGTGAAACTTACCTGCACTAAGTGATTCTTGGTTTTAGAAATAAAATAACAAAATGTTTTGTACAGCCTAATGGTCTGAATTAAGTCTTTGCGTGCCCCTTTTTGCATGGTTACCCCCTTACCTTTTTGCCAGATACATGATGCCAACTTGACTGAGTGTGTTCTGGGTACCTGCCAATCGGGCTTACACGGCCTATGTTCTTTCCCAAAACAGTACCTTTGGCTCCACAATTGGCACACCTCTGGGACATATGTAAGTACCTTGTAAACGGTACCCCAGGTACCAAGTGCCTTGTGACCAGAGAGGGCCTCTGAGGGCATGCCACCCTCGGAGACCCCTCACCTTAACACCCACACACTGCCACTGCAGGCTGCGTGTTTTGGTACAGACCAAACTAAAGAGTTGACATGGCCCACATCCCTGTGTGCAATGCCCACCCACACTGCCTTTTGCATGGATAAGTCACCCCTCTAGCAGGCATTACAGCCCTTAAGGCAGGTACACCATACCACAGGTGCGGGCATAGCTGCACGAACAATATGCCCCTACAGTGTCTGTGCCATTCACAGACATTCTAAGTGCAAGTAAGCCATTTTGAGAACGTGGGCTGAGACTTTGTCAAAACAAACTCCACAGCTCCATGGCGGCTTTACTGAAGACTAAGAAGTTTGATACTAAACATCTCAGCACATTAAACCCACACTAATGCCAGTGTTGGATTTAAAGTAAAATGCACTCATATGGCTTGTTCAAGATTCCCCCTGGAAAACAACCAGCCCCTTGTGTGGTTCCTGAATGGCTACTCACCATCTACCACCTCTAGACATGTTTCTGGCCCCTGCATAGAAAGCCTCCGCTTTCTGGGTCCTGAAACAAAGCACAGGTGTCATGCCTTCTCCCCCAGGATGGACAGGGTCCATGAAGGGGAAGTTTCAAAGACCAGTTACCCTTTGTTAGCTATCCCTGCTACTATCAGCAACTGACTCTGATTCCCACTTTGGGCAGGAGAATCGGCAGGAAAAGCTAGAGGGAAAGGGAGGTGTGCCTACTTTTGTCAACCCCACCCCTCAGGTAGGGGAGTTGAAGCGAAACACACATCTCAGTCCCCTCCAACTTGAAGGTAAGGGAACTCCCCCAATCAGGACGAGGCATATGCCCCCCACTGGAGGGTGGCATAAGAGGGGTGAAGACACCCCAGGGAAGGGACCGTGTAACATCACTAAATCTAGGTATTTAGGGGCACTCGTAACCTTGTCCCTTAGATACGACAGCCTAAGAAAAGAAAGGCCTGAAGAGCCGTCCTGCAGAGAAGAGGATAACAATACTGTTTGGCCCCAGCTCTACCAGCCCGTCTCCTGCTTCAGAGACCTTGTGTGCTGAAACTGGTGAGTCCTGCAACCAGCAGCCTCCAAGAACACCAGAGACCAGCCCTTCCTTTGAAAAAGACTCTTGTATCCCGAGGACACAAATTGTCCAACAATGAAACTCCAACTTCAAGGACCCCGGATCCAGGCAGATCCGTGTCCCCAGCACACTCTGCACCCAACCCCCACGGCCCAAATTTGAGTGACTCACCTATCATGTGAAGTCTACCCGGCGATCCTGACCTCATCTGCATCAGTGGCAGTCCTATCCAGAACCCCATCTCCCCCTCGACGCCTGCAGTCCAACTGCGACTGTAACCAGTTGAGAAGCCCTGACACCAAAAGACACCCCTGCATCCTTCGCCCCCTGACTTTAGGGAACCCAGCTGATGGTGTCCCCCAGCTATCCAACTTACCTGCCCAACCATTGGTCGCCTTCATCCAGCCTCCTGGTCCAAGCCTGCAGCCTCTTTCCGTAAACGACGAACTCTGTTGGAAAGCATACGGTGCCTGACACTGATTTGCACCCTAGTCCTGGCCACACCTGTGCCGCTGTTGGTGTAGCTTAGGTGCTGTTTTGTGGCCACCCTGTGCTTACTTCCACCCTGAGGCATTTGCCCTTAGACCATGGTTACTTCCCTTTAAACCGTGCCACTTCGAGGTACCCCCCGGTTCCATTGGATAACATTGGGCCCAGTGACCTCTGCACTCTGCCGCCCTGGTGCCGCTCGAGGTGCAGTACCTACCTGGTCTTGAACCTTTCTTTGTGTTGTCCTAAACCCCCGAAGCCTGGGGAAGTAAGTTTAGGGACTTACCTGCAAAGTTTTTAACCTTGTTTTCCTCCATAGATTTGCATTGTTGTTCTATCTATTGCATTGAACTGTCAAACTTTATCACTGCAAAAGCATACAACTGTACTTGATTGACATCTACTGAAAACATTCTTAATACTGTAAAGTATGTAACTGCATTTACAAAACATTACTGCATTCTTGAAAAGTATTGCTACTTTTAAACCACTGTGAAATGATTCTTAGTTTGAGAACTAAAACAACTAAGTAACAACTGTTTGTACAACCCATTGTTCTTGATTCAGTCTTGCCTGTTTGTACAATAAATGCTTAACACTACCCTCTGCTAAGCCTAGCTGCTCAGCCCAGTTACCACTAAATTGAAAGTATGGTATTATCTACTTTATCCTCTGCCATACCTTTGGGGCTCACTCGACTCTGTGCACAGTATACCTATTTTTGTTACAGTATATACAGAGCCAGCTTCCTATAAACATCCACCCCCAAATTCGAAAATGCAAGTGCAAGCCAAAGCCTTTAACGCCCTTGCATATGAAAGACATTCCTGACAATATACATCCATATGATACAGGTAAGAAAAGCAGAACTCCTGAGGAGCTCTTAATAGTGAAGGTCCTCAGTGCAACATGCAGACAGGTCATCACATCAGCCTTCGTACAGTACTATACCATCCCCATCAATTAATCCACCGAAAGAAGCAGAATGTTCTTCAAGACTATCAAGAACTGCATCCCTCCTGCCAGATTCACCTATTTCTCACTCCACAGAAAAGTGCAAAGCCATCTACCTCTTCTTCAGTGAAAAAAATGCAGAAGATCCGAGAACACATTGCGCCCCTAACACTATTTCATCTCATTAAGTACCTGGCCTGGTAGTTCAAGTTCGACTGTTTCCATTGGAGCAGGGTCAGAACAGATTTTCATATGGCTAGGTCCACACTAAGTTGGCATGGTGTGCAAAATAATGGATTGGGAGAGCCCAGCTGATGGTGCCCAGGTGTCCCCCAACTATCCAACTTACCTGCCCAGTCATTGATCGCCTTCATGCAGCTTTATGGTCCAAGGCTGCAGCCTCTTTCCAAAACCAACGACCTCCATTGGAGAACATTGGGCCTCAGATGCTGATTTGCACCCTGTACCCGACCGCCCTGTGCCGCTTGTGGTGTAGCTTTGGTGCTGCATTGTGGCCCCTCCCGGTGCCCACTGTATCCCCCAGGTCATTTACCCTCAGACGTGGGTACCTACCTGCAAACTGTGCCTCTTCGAGGTACCCCCAGGCTCTATTAGATAACATTGTGCCCAGCGACCTCTGCATCCGGCCGTCTTTGTGTCGCTGGTGTTGCAGTACCTACCTGGTCATGAACCTTGCCCTGTGTTGACCTAAACCCCCAAAGCCTGGGGAAGTAAGTTGAGTACTTACCTGCAAACTGTTTAACATTGTTTTTCTCTGAAGGATTGCATTGTAGGTTTATCTATTGCACTGAACTAACTAACCTTATCACTGCAAAATCATACAACTGTACTTAATTGACTTCTACAGAAAACATTCTTCATACTGTAAAGTATATAACTGCATTTACAAAACATTACTGCATTCTTAAAGTATTGCTGCTTTTAAACCACTGTGAAACTTACTTGCATTAAGTGATTTTTGGTTCCAGAAATAAAATAGCAATGCTTTGTCCAACCTAAAGGTCTGAATTCAGTCTTTAAGTGCTGCTTTTTGCATGTTACCCCTTACCTTTTTGCCAGATACATGATGCCAACTTGACTGAGTGTGCCCTGATTCCCTGCCAATCAGGCTTAGAGGGCCTATGTTCATTCCCAGAACTGTACCTTTGTCTCCACAATTCGCACACCTCTGGGCCTTATGCAAGTCCCTTGTAAATGGTACCCCTGATACCAAGGGCCTTGTGACCAGAGAGGTCCCTCTGTGGGCATGCCACCCTTGAAGACCCCCTCACCATAACACCCACACACTGCTACTACAGGCCGTGTGTTTTGGTGCAGACCAAACTAAAGAGTTGACCTGCCCACATCCCTGTGTGCAATGTCCACCCACACTGCCTGCAGCATGGGTAAGTCGCCCCTCTAGTAGACATTACAGCCTTAAAGGCAGGTACACCATACCACGGGTGAGGGCATAGCTGCATGAGCAATAGGGGAGAGGAGTTTGCCTAACAGCTAGGGCGGTTGACCTTGAATCTGGGAAACCAGGTTTGAGTCTCTGGAATGACGCTGAACATCCTGTGATTCTGGGCAAATCACTTAATATCCTTGTGCCTAACAAAAATGAATGTGTCTTCATGTAACGAAACTGGTGCTATGTAAAGTGCTCTGATACCCAAAACCTGGTCAAGTTCGCGCAATATAAAACTCGGTGAAACAAAAAAAAACTTCTGCTACATTGTCTGTGCCATTCAGAGCCATTGTAAGTGCAGTGAAGCCATTTTGAGCACATGGGCTGGGAGTTTGTCAGCACGAACTCCATAGCTCCATGGTGGCTTTACTGAAGACTTAGAAGTTTGGTACCAAACTTCATAGCACATTAAACCCACACTGATGCCAGTGTTGGATTTAATGTAAATTAGAGATGCCCCCTGGAAAACGACCATCCCTGCAGTGGTTCCTGAATGGCTACCCTCCATATGCCACCTCTCTGGGTCCTGAAGCAAAGCACATCCTGTACATCTGCATCAGTGGCTGACCTATCCAGGACCCCATCTCCCCCTCGATGCCTGCAGCCCGACTGCGGCTGGAACCAGTTGAGAAGCCCTACACCAAAAGACACCCCTGCATCCTCCGCCCCCTGACTTTAGGGAGCCCAGCTGATGGTGTCCTCCAGCTATCCAACTTACCTGCCCAACCACTGGTCGCCTTCATCCAGCCTCCTGGTCCAAGCCTGCAGCCTCTTTCCGAAAACGGCGAACTCTTTTGGAAAGCATACGGTGCCCTACTCTGATTTGCACCCTAGACCCGGCCACCCCTGTGCCGCTTTTGGTGTAGCTTAGGTGCTGTATTGTGGCTACCCTGTGCTCACTTCAACCCCGGGGCATCTGCCCTTAGACCATGGGTACCTACTTTCAAGCCATACCACTTCAAGGTACCCCCATGGCTCCATTGGGCCCAGTGACCTCTGCACTCTGCCGCCCCGGTGCCGCTCGTGGTGCAGTACCTACCTGGTGTTAAACCTTGCCTTGTTTTGTCCTAAACCCCCGAAGCCTGTAGAAGTAAGTTTAGGTACATACCTGCAAACATTTTAACATTGTTTTCCTCCTTAGATTTGCATTGTTCTATCTATTGCATTGAACTGTCAAACGTTATCACTGCAAAAGCATACAACTGTACTTGATTGACATCTACTGAAAACATTCTTAATACTGTAAAGCATGTAACTGCATTTACAAAACATTACTGCAGTCTTGAAAGGTATTGCTACTTTTAAACCACTGTGAAACTTACCTGCACTAAATGATTCTTAGTTTGAGAACTAAAACAAAGTAACAACTTTTTGTACAACCCATTGGTCTGAATTCAGTCTTTGAGTGTGAGACATAATTTCTTGCCTGAGAGTGTACAATAAATGCTTAACACTACCCTCTGAAAAGCCTAGCTGCTCAGCCCAGTTACCACTAAATTGAAAGTAACTTATTATCTACTTTAACCTCTGCCATACCTTTGGGGACTCACTGGACTCTGTGCACACTATACCAATTTGGTACAGTATATACAGAGCCAGCTTTCTACAAACACCCACACCCAAATTACAAAATGCAGGTGCCAGCCAACGCCCTCGCATATTAAAGACATTCCTGACAATATACATCCATATGATACAGGTAAGAAAAACAGAACTCCTAAGGAGCTCTTGATAGTGAAGGTCCTCAGAGCAACATGCAGACAGGTCATCACACCAGCCTTAGAACTGTACTATACCATCACCATCAATGAACCCACCAAAATAAGCAGAACGTTCTTCAAGACAATCCAGAACTGCATCCCTCCTGCCAGATTCACCTATTTCTCACGCCATAGAAAAGTGCAATGCCATCAACCTCTTCTTAAGTGAAAAAAAATGCAGAAGATCCGAGAACACATTGACGCCCCTAAACCTACTTCATCTCATGAAGTACCTGGCCTGGTAGTTCAAGTTGGACTGTTTAAATTGGAGCAGGGTCAGAACAGATTTTCATATGGCTAGGTCCAAACTAAGATGGCATGGTGTGCAAAAGAATGGAATGGGATGTGGCCTGAGTAATTACCAGTGGCTGAGATTAATTCAAGCATTCTATCCATCACAGTTTTGTATACTTTAGTGTTGTCCTAAATACTGTGGGCATACAAAAACATGAATAGTTGGCTAACTGATCAGTAGTTGAAATGGGCTGTCCCACTGACCTGTGTTGTATGCTGTGCTAGGTGGAAGTAAAATGTGAATGGCACACAAACTAATCAGTAGCTGAAGTAGGCTGACACTGCCGCCCGAGCAGGAGGCACCTAAAAAGCCACGAGGCAGCAGAAACAGACACAAACAACCATGGACAAAGTCAATAGCCCTTGCCTATGCAAGACCTATTGGTTTTTGCCAGTCTTTTAGCCATATTGATCAGCGGCGTGGCAGCTGTCCAGCACTGCTAAAAGTTAGTGGCATGGCATAGAGTGGCGTAAAGGACAGTGGCATGGAGTAGTGGGATGTAGAGTAGAGTGCAATGCCTTAGAGTGGAGTGACATTGAGTAGAGTGGAGTGGTGATGAGTGGTGTTGTGTGGGATAAAGTAAAGTGGGCGTAGAGTGAAGTGTTAGAGTATAGTGGCATAGATTGGAGTGAAGTTGAATGGAGTGGAGTGGCATAGAGTGCAGTGGTTAAAGTGGAGTGCAGTAGCATTGAGGTGTAGAGTAGAGTGGCATAGACTTGTGTAGAGTTAAATGGAGGGGTGTGCAGTAGAGTGGCGTAGAGTGGAGTGCTGTACAGTAGAATGGCGTACAGTTGGGTGAAGGAGAGTAGGCTTGCATAGAGTGGCATACAGTGAAGTGGCATGGAGTAGAGTGGAATGGAGTGGTGGTGTAGAATGGAGTGGGGTAGAGTTGCATGGAGAAGAGTGGAATGGGCTAGAGGAGTGGAGTAGAGTGGGGTAGAGTAGAGTGGTATAGAGTGGTGTAGAGTAGAGTGGCACGGAATGGCGTTGTCTGGAGTGAAGTGGTGTAGAGTGTGGTGGAATTCAATTGTGTGTAGTGGTGTGGAGTGGCATAGAGTGGAGTGGCATAGACTAGTGCAATTGTGGGTGTGAGTAACTCAAACAAGGAACCAAAATTAAAATGAGTGCAAAGGTATGAGCCATGAAGGGGATGAATGTCTGAAAAGCAACGATGATAGGTGTGCAGTGGCGGCAAGCATTATGAGGGTGTAATCTGTTGTTAGGGTGGAATTTTACATTGTAACAGCTTAAACCAAGCCACATAGAATAGCAAAGGATGATCTAATAGTAGAGATTGTGAATAAGAAGGTTCAACTTCTAAGGAGTACTTTTGGAATGGGTTGGTGTTTTCTTAGTCTGTTCAGGCTAAGTTGATTTCAGGTAATCAAGTTCTGGAAATATGTACTTTGATTGTTCTACACTGTTCAGATGTTCTGATTTTCCATTGTGGATCCGTTGCTTCTTTCTTGGCTGTTGCACCAGCACTATGCTCTTCCTTCTAGGTGCTTTAGGCTTTGATGGACTGTACCTCCATCTTTTGCTGCTTTTGAGATCTTCTTGTTTAGAGCCTAACGGCTTACATAATTTCCGTTTGCAATGGGCACTTGCCAAATTCTAGCTGCTCTTTAAGAAACTGCACAAGACCCCTCATCTAAGCTCATCACCCCCCACATTTGTGAGGATTCCTAGGATCCTTAGACTTCATTCTCTGGACTATTCTCCAACACTTGAGCTTCATTCTTGATGTTGTAGATAAGTCACAAGTATCACACTGGTGGATACATATAAAAACCTCTTGAGCGGTTGTCCTTTTTTTTTGCCGACCTCATGATGAAACCACACAAAAGAGGCATCAAATGCTGCAAATGTGGTGTTAGGTAAAATGGACATTTACACCTTTGTCCAGAAGTCCGTCAAGGTGAGGGTAAACCATAAGGTAGTCCATGAGATGAATATATTCATGTTTTACAAGATGGGAGCACAGCTCCAGCGGTTCTGCAGGGGAGAAAAGAAAATTAAATGTGAGCAGTTGATCGGATTCTTCACACAAGAGATTACTATGGAAGTTATAAGGAACGGATTGTCTAGTCTGTTTCATGGTGTGCTTAAATCTTATTTTTGAGGTATGTTTTGGATGGGGGGGCGGAAAGGACACCCTCTCACGCACACATACACAGAACAATTAAAGCAATGTATTCACTCACGCACACAAAAACACATTCATTCACAACACTCTTCACCAAACATTAATACATACATACACACATGCACGTACCAAACAGTGTATAACTAAAAAAAACACTTACCTGCACCCAGCTCTGCCTCGGAGGTTCCAGAAGGCTTTGGGACTGCTGCCTTCCCTCATTAAGGTCAGCCAATGTGGGAAGGCACAGTGAGATGGGGTCAGTGAGACTGCTGATCCCACCCTACTCTGTGATGAAGTGTCACTGATTGACACCAGTAGAGGCCGGTGGTGGGGGGTTTGCGGGCGGGCCGGGGTGGAGCGGAGGTAAGTAAACAAATAAATAAATAAAACTAATTTTGTTGTGCGCGTTGCATCGCATTTGGCAATGGAGCACGTGAAATTAATTTTGTTTTATTTATTTATTTGTTTACTTACCTCTGTTCGGTCGTATGCTGTAGTTTACTGCTCCTCCCCTGCCTCACCGCCCTACAGTATTCCCACCACCAGCCACTACTGATTGACACTCAACCCTGGTGGCTTTGCCTCGCTCTTGAGCGCTTCAGTTTTAAGCGCAATCAGTGACACTACCCCTCTTCACTGAGGGGAGGGCCTCCGGGACCTTTGCTAAGCTGAGGACATCAGGCCCACGGGAGCTGTGACTTCCTCAGCCCAGCAAAGTTCAGGTCAGGTAGCCAGGAGCCTGCGCTAAGTGGGCATGTCTTGCTCCTGGTAGCTCTAACTGAAAGTAAACAGAGTATGTCAGGCGACCTTTGTACAGCCTGACAGACACTGTTCATGGGGGGCAAAAGGAGGAAGGGCGGTCAAATCCCCATTTTAAACAGGATAAGATTAGGTCAAATAAAAAACAAATGTATAGACAGACATACATTCACCACCATTTTAAGCAAAGGATTAGCTCAGTTGGCTTCCATGCGAAAATAGAAAAATGGCAAAAGGGATTATTTAGAGTTTGGTGGATGTGGGAGATCTACCAAAAAATTATTAATGTTCTGTGTGCACTATTAAGAGAGCATATCCAGGATTAAACTCTAACTGGTATTTTCAGTAATCCATCAGTTATTTGCAGATGGCCTAAATTCACCAAGCACTGAATAACCCCTAAAGTATTTTGTCATTTTTCACCAGTCTTTAAACACTTAATCTACGGGGCCTATTTATAAGCCCCTATCGCCACAGAAAGGTCACTTTTATTGATGTTCCTGTGACTATATCGGCTTCGCCTTAGTTACAAGGCATCTTTAAGCCACTTAATGTGTCTTAATGCTGTCTTGTAAATAAGGTTCCCTTTCACGCAATACTTAGCGTGAAAGAGGTGGACAACGGGTGTTGTGATGGGTGTTCCACCGCAACACCCATTGGTTTTGATGCTGCCCCATATTTACAAGGGCAGCCTAAATATGGGGCAGCACCAAAATTAAGTCCAAGGAAAACCTGGTCTTAAAAAGGCGCAAAGATGAGAAAGGTTTCATTTCTCCTCGTTTTTGCTGTTTCCATGTGTGCTGCGTTGAGCAGCACACATAGAAACAGCAAAAGACCACTGATTGTTTATGTGCAGGAAGGGGTCCCCTTCCTGCACATAAACAATCAATTAAAAAATGTGACATTTTGCAACTTCTATGTGTGCTGCTTATGCAGCACACATAGAAGTTTCAAAATGCCATTTCATATTGTTTATGTGCAGGAAGGGACACCTTCCTGCACATAAACAGTCTTTCCCTACAATGCAAGCACCCTTGAACTATGGTGCAAGGGTGTCTGCGTTGGCACTAGGCAGTAAAAATTAGCACCAGCGCAGGGGGAAATGCAGGGCTGCATTGCGTCCTTATAAATACGGCGCAGGCCAGCGTTTTGGAAGTGGTGGATCGCGGCGTTAAGCCATGGTGGCTAATGCTGCCCTCCACCACTTTCCAGTAAATCGGACTGAAAGTGTCAAATATAAAAATAATTAATTATAGAATGATTATTCAAGAAAGTTACTATATCTTAACGTAATAATTTGTTACATTTATAAATTAAATAATTTCCCATTTTCTAAATGTTTTTATATCTTTTTTTGTTTTAAATTAGCATTTGCTTATACATTAAAACAGCAACCTATCTTTCAACCAACTTATCACAAAGAAGATGGAGACGGCATGAACATAGCGTGGAGCTACTATTATTATAAACCACTTTCATTGGCCCAATGATGATTGGTTCAATTACTTTTGCACTATTAGAAAAATATTGCTCTGTTTGTAGTTGATATCCTTGGGAAGCTTTCTTGTTTGTAGTGGCCCTGTATCATCTTCAAGACCTGCTGCATCAACTACAAACCTGTTACAAAAGGCTGATTATCATACCTAGCAGAAAACAGTCCATCGTTGGTGGTCACTGCAATACCAGAAGCCAAGGAATTGAGAGGCTCGAACCTGAGAGAATAAAAATAATGTTACCCTCTTCAGTCAAGGCTCCAGGGATAATGAGCACCCACAATGTTACCAGACAACCTTTCATCCTCCCCAAGTAGCTTTTCCATCTTTCTTCTCACATGGTGGTGCCGCAAAGAAACAAAGACTCCAAAAACATAATTTGCAGAGAAATAAACTCCATAATATGGATTGGCTTAACCTCGACCCTACTTAAATATCTCCCTGCAAAATTTTGATTTGTATTAAATCTCTAAATTCAGCCAAACTCCCTACCTATATTAGTGGGTACATTTACTGTTTGAGCTTCAGACGTGACATCGTTCCGCCCTGGTGTTCGATAAAGAATAAGTCAAATTTTTTTGTAGACACGTTCATGTAAGACCAAAATTTGGGGAAATCAATGGCGTTGTTACAAATGCCAGAGAATTACGGCATAGTTAAAATCTCCCCAGGGTAACTCGATTTACAGTGTTTTGCCAAGACGATTTCACTTCTCCCTTCAGAGTAAATGAGGTCGGAATAGGAAATCAAGTGCAAATGTGGGATTGCTACACCCAAAATCAGAATAACGGCGTAGTAAAAATCTACCCAGGGTAACTCAGTTAACAGTGTTTTGACGATTTCACTTCCCTTCAGAGTAAATGAGGTCGGAATAGGAAATTACGTGCAAATGCGGGTTTACCACACCCAAAATCTGCACTTTTCCCCCATTATAATCTGTTATGCCTGACAACGGAAAGTGCTCCTTAAACAGCAGGGGTAACCCGGTAAACCTATGGCATCTGGGTATATACAGTTTTTACAAAACAAAATGATGCCTTGGACTTAATTAGAACAAAACTTATTTCAAGAATGGGATCACTTAATTATCTCATTCTATACTTGATGTATTTGTATGAATCTAATTCTTATGTTTCAATTCACAGATAACCCCGCCCTGCACAAAGAACACCAAATATTTTTCTTTTGATTTTCAATTTATTTTGAAAGGAAAAATAGATTTTTTGTTTATCTTTTAGAGTCTCTTTTTACCTTATTTCGACCAACCAATATATATACACACATACACATAATATTTTTACACAGACATATACAATATATACAACAATGAACAAATACTACAAGGTTTTTTTGTAGTTAGCCCAACTTGTTTTACAGGATGCTTTGCTTTTACTTTAGCCTCAGCATTCCTTTTAAACAAAGTAAGTACCCCAAACCTATTTAGCAAGGAGTCTAGCAGATCATATAAAATTTTTGATCTGTCGCAAGTCTTTTTTTTTTTTTTTTTTTTTTTTTTTTTTTACTCCTTGAAAGGTCAATTGTCCCATTTACAGTTTCCCAGTCTTTCGGTTGGGGTCTTCTTTTAAATAAAGGGTGACACCAACCGAAAGACTGGGAAACTGTAAATGGGACAATTGACCTTTCAAGGAGTAAAAAAAGACTTGCGACAGATCAAAAATGTTATATGATCTGCTAGACTCCTTGCTAAATAGGTTTGGGGTACTTACTTTGTTTAAAAGGAATGCTGAGGCTAAAGTAAAAGCAAAGCATCCTGTAAAACAAGTTGGACTAACTACAAAAAAACCTTGTAGTATTTGTTCATTGTTGTATATATTGTATATGTCTGTGTAAAAATATTATGTGTATGTGTGTATATATATTGGTTGGTCGAAATAAGGTAAAAAGAGACTCTAAAAGATAAACAAAAAATCTATTTTTCCTTTCAAAATAAATTGAAAATCAAAAGAAAAATATTTGGTGTTCTTTGTGCAGGGCGGGGTTATCTGTGAATTGAAACATAAGAATTAGATTCATACAAATACATCAAGTATAGAATGAGATAATTAAGTGATCCCATTCTTGAAATAAGTTTTGTTCTAATTAAGTCCAAGGCATCATTTTGTTTTATAAAAACTGACAACGGAAAGTGCAGCAATTTCACTCTACTCCGACTTTGAGATTGGGCTCAAACAGTGCTTATGCCCAATACCCGAGGCAGCCAATCAAAACCATCTTTATTCTTCAATATGCCATAAAAGTATATAACACTTCCATAAACAACATAATAATAAAAAAATATAGATATCCGATGTAACCCAAACTTGTAATGATAATGGAGAAGTGGAATTGTTGGAAAATTGGGCTCAAGTGAGGTTTGGGTAAATTAAGATTTGGGACAAGTGAAGTTTTTTGAAGTTAGGAATTTGGGTGTGGAAGGTTGGCAAATAATGGAGGATTAGTGTGAAAAATGGGACACAAATTGAAGTGTATGGCAGTCAGAAGGATTTTTTTTTAGTTTTGTAAAGCGCGAACTAGACCCGAAGATATTAGGTATCAGAGCGCTTTACATGAGCACCAGTTTCGTTCAGATGAACACATTCATTTGTGTTAGGCACAGGGAGATGAAGTGATTTACCAAGAATCACAGGATGTTGAGGGTCGTTGCCGAGACTCGAACTCGGTGCCCCATCTACAAGATCGCCAGCTCCTAGCCATAAGGCTACATCCTCTAGAAATGGCGTTCGAGTAATAGGGACGATGGGTGTAATGTAGGGGAGTAGAATTAAACGGACTGGGTTTAAGGGAGGGTCTGAAATATGGTTTGGCAGCATGTGTGACAAGTTGAGGTGATTGAAGGTAACGAGAGTATGGTTTGGTGATTGAAGAGAGTAAGGTTTGGGAGTCGGGGAGGTATACATTGGAACAAGGAAAACAGATTTGTAATAAGGCAGGTTTTGGAGATAGATTAGGCAAGGATTGAAAAGATTGGAAGAAAAATAAGTGGCTTTGCAGATTTGGGGTATAGAAGGCCTCATTTTTTTTAACACAAACTTTATTGCATTTTTTCTTTACACATGTATACTTACATTTGTTTCTAAGCATTAATGATATCTAATTCTACAAGCATAAGCTAGCACCGGGATTCTGGATTGTATAGTTACAATTGTTGTCACATCTCGTACATTGGTGCGCATATTCCTATACCCATTGTCTGCCCTACAGCTTGTGTTGTGTTCCTGCATGGGGTATAGGCCTCATGAAGTAGTGTAAATGGGAGGATTTTCCTAGAACGATTTAGAGGGGGTATAGGTGTGAAGATATTTCGAAAATTGGTCTTAACGTGGATTATCAAATCGTGTTTCAAGTCTGTTTTGAGCGCTATTGCTTCGTTTACTCACATTCTCTCTTTGTGGCAGGCAGCCTCTCCTCTTCCATTGAGGGAGTCCATGTAATTCAGTCACAGGCTCCCTCTTCTCGTTGGTCCCTTGGTCCCTGGCTCCAGCAGAGGTTGCCTCGTGACCATGCCAGGGTCTTCAGTGCGACGGCTCCCTAGTAACTGAGCTTTATATATCCCCAGAATATGTCACAATGTGTTCCTCATCACGATTGGTGAAGACCATTTGTCTCGAGGCTGTGGGGGTGGAACGGAAAATCACAGCAGCAATTGTGCTTTCCAAGTAATCTTTCTACCTGTTAAATTCCTTTAACCAGTAACGTGGACAGATCGTTGTGTAGTCTCTGAGGTGATTGCTGCTTTTACGATGGCCTTTCCTTGCTTCTGCTACAGCGGAGTCGTCCCCGTTCGAGTGCGTTGTTGTCTTGTTCCTCTAGCCTCGTGACATCATAGTGCAGATGGTGTGATGTCATCAGGGGTTTATGCTGATGCTATGGAGATATGCAAAATCCATAAGAGGGTTAGGATTTTGCCTGCTCTGAGATCTCCTCATCCGTGTATTACTGTACTTTGCCCCCAATCTCTATGACAATTTAGTAAACATTCTGAAGGGGTGGAGGGGGGGAGGTCACAGGTCACCTTTCATTTTCAACATATGCTCGGAAACCTCTTTTTCTGGATCGCGGTTAGACCTAGGATTATATTATTTACTTACATTTTTCATGTATGTGTTTATTTGGTGCCATCTGCAAACCTGATAATCAATGACTCCGCCCATCCCTAGAAAGGAATAAAATAATATGACTGAATAAACAATGACCTCCGAACCACGTTTATGAGAGAAGAAATACTTTTGGAAGGCCTTTTTTAAACCAGTAGGAGATGGTTTATTGCATATACCTAATTAAAGGCGTTTCATTTGATTTCTCAACGCAAATACAAATGTGTTGTGGCAAGAAAAATGCATTTTAACAGATTATCAGGCTGCAGTGATCTTTTAAATTTTCGATAAATATACCTATAACTTGAACTATTCAGGTATTTATGTATTTTTGTAGAGACGTGTGTCCGAATGGGCATGTCAACAGAGGGTGCATGAACTAATATTTGAAGGAAATATGTTAAAACGTCGCTTATTTTCATAATATCGAATTGCATGGATGTTTTTCTACTAGTGGAGCACTCAAACCCTGTGTGATTAATTCTAGTCATTCAGCCCAGCCCAGTCTTACATTTCTTGTTCATTGCATGGTAGTCGAGGAGTAGAAGATGGGTAGAGGGGTAGAAGATGGGTAGAGGGGTAGTAGAGGGGTAAAGGGGTAGTAGAGGGGTAGAAGAGGATTAGAGGGGTAGAAGAGGCGTAGAGGGTTAGTAGAGGGGTAGAAGAGAGGTAGGGGTGGTAGAGGGGTAGAAGGGTAGAGGGGTAGAAGGGTAGCAGGGTAGAAGAGGGGTGAGGGGTAGAGTGGTAGTGAGGTAGGAGGGTAGAGGGGTAGTAGAGGGGTAGAGGTGTAGAAGAGGGGTAGAGGGTAGTAGAGGGGTAGAGGAGTAGAAGGATGGTGGAGGGGTAGAAGGGTGATGGAGGGGTAGAAGAGGGGTAGAGGGTTAGCAGATGAGTAGAAGGGTAAAGGGGTGGTAGAGGTAGAAGAGCTGTAGAGGGTAGTAGAGGGGTGGAGGAGTAGAAGAGGGGTAGTGGGGTAGAAGAGGAGTAGAGGGGTAGAAGAGATGTAGAGGGTATTAGAGGGGTAGAGGAGTAGAAGATGGGTAGAGGGGTAGAAGAGTGGTACAGGGGTAGAAGGGTGATAGAGGGGTAGAAGAGGGGTAGAGGGGTAGTAAAGGGGCAGTAGAGGGATAGAGAGGTAAAGGAGTAGTAGAGAGGTAGCAGAGGGGTAGAAGGGTGGTAGAAGGGTAGACAGGTAGAAGAGGGGTAGACAGGTAGTAGAGGGGTAGAAGAGGAGTAGAAGAGGGGTGAGGGGTAGAAGAGTAGAAATGGGGTAGAGGGCTAGTAGAGGGGTAGAGGGATAGTAGAGGGGTAGTAGAGGGATAGTGGGGTAGAATGGTAGACGAGGGGTTGAGGAGGTGCAGAGGGGTAGATAAGTGGTAGAGTAGCAGAAGAGGGTTATAGGGGCGGAAGAGGGGTAGAAGGGCTGTAGAGGGGTAGAAGGCTGGTAGAGGGGTAGAAGGGTGGTGGAGGGGTAAATGGGTGGTAGAGGGGTAGAGGGTTAGATGGGTAGAGGGGTAGTAGAGAGGTCGAGGGGTAGAGTGGTAGAAGAGGGGTAGTGGGGTAGTAGAAAGGTAGAAGAGGGATAGAAGAGTGGTAGAGGGGTAGAAGAGGGGTACAGGGGTAGAGGGGTAGTAGAGGGTTAGAAGAAGGGTACAGGGGGGTCGGAGGGGTAGAAGAGGGTATAGCAGAGAGTTAGAAGAGGTATAGGGGTAGAAGACGGGTATAAAGGTAGAAGAGTGGTAGAAGGGTAGAGGGGTAGAAGATGGGTAGAAGGGTAGAGGGGTAGAGTGCTAGAAGAGGGGTAGAGGGTTAGTTGATGGGTAGAAGGGTAGAGGGGTGGTGGAGGGGTAGAGGAGTGGTAGAGGGGGGAGGGGTGGTAGGGGGAGAGGGGTCGAGGGGTACTTGAGGGGTAGTGGGGTAGAAGGCTAGTAGAGGGGTAGACGAGGGGTAGAGGGGAAGAAGAGGGCTAGAGGGGTTGAAGGGTAGAAGATGTGTAGAGGAGTAGTAGAGGTGTAGAGGGGTATTAGAGGGGTAGAAGAGGGGTAGAGGGGTAGAAGAGGGGTAGAGGGGTAGAAGAGGGGTAGAGGGGTAGAAGAGAGGTAGAGTGGTAGAAGAGAGGTAGAGTGGTAGAAGAGGGGTAGTAGAGGGGTAGAGGGGTAGAAGAGTGGTAGAGGGGTAGAAGAGGGGTAGAGGCTTAGAAGAGGAGTCAAGAGGTTGAAGAGGGGTAGAAGAAGGGTAGAAGAGGGGTAGAAGGGTAGAAGAGGGGTAGACAAGGGGTGGAAGAGTGGTAGAGGGAGGAGAAAAGGGGTAGAGGGGTAGAAGAGGGGTAGTAGAGAGGTAGAAGATGGGTAGAGGGGTAGAAGATGGGTAGACGGGTAGAAGAGGGGTAGAGGGGTAGTAGAGGGGTAGAGGGGTAGAGGAGTGGTAGAGGGGGAGAGGGGTAGAAGAATGGTAGAGGGGTTCAGAGGTAGAAGAGGAGTAGAAGAGGGGTAGTAGAGGGGAAGAGGAGGGGTAGAACAGGGGTAGTGGGGTAGTAGAGGGGTAGTTGGGTAGAAGGGTAGAGGGGGTAGTGGGGTCGAGGGGTATAAAAGGGATAGAGGGGTAGAAGGGTGGTAGAGGGGCAGAAGATGATAGAGGGGAAGATGAGGGCTAGAGGGGTTGAAGGGTAGTAGAGGGGTAGAGGAGTAGTAGAGGTGTAGAGGGATAGTAAGGGGTAGAAGGGGTAGAGGGGTAGAGGGTAGAAGAGAGGTAGGGGGTAGAAGAGGGGTAGAAATGGGGTAGAAGAGGGGTAGAAGAGGGGTCGAGGGGTAGAGGGTTAAAGGGGTAGTAGAGGGGTAGAAGGGTAGAAAAAGGGTAGAGGGGTAGAAGAGGGGAAGAGGGGTAGAAGAGGCGTAGAAGAGGGGTCGAGAGATTGAAGAGGGGTAGAGAGTTGAAATGGGGTAGAAGAGGGCTAGAGGGGTAGAGGAGGGGTAGTAGAGGGGTAGACAAGGGGTAGAAGGGGGTAGAGGGGTAGAAGAGAGGTCCAAGGGTGGAAGAGTGGTAGAGGAAGGAGAAAAGTTGTAGAGGGGTAGTAGAGGGGTAGTAGAGGGGTAGTAGAGAGATAGAAGATGGGTAGAGGGGTAGAAGATGGGTAGAAGGGTGGAAGAGGGGTAGAAGGGTGGAAGAGGGGGAGAGGGGGAGAAAAGGGGTACAGGGGTAGTAGAGGGGTAGAGGGGTAGAAGAGTGGTAGAGGGGGAGAGGGGTAGAAGAGGGGTAGAGGAGGGGTAGTGGGGTAGTAGAGGGGTAGAAGAGGGGTAGAGGGGCAGAAGAGGGGTAGAAGAAGGGTTTAAGAAAGGTAGAATGGTAGAGGGGTAGTAGAAGGGTAGAGGGGTAGTATAGAGGGATAGGCGAGGGGTAGAAGGGTAGAGGGGTAGAGGGGTGGTAGAGGGGAAGTAGAGGGTAGAGGGGTAGTAGAATTGTAGAAGAGAGGTAGAGGGTTAGAAGAGGGGTAGATGGGTAGTAGATGAGTAGTGGGGTAGTAGAGGGGTAGTTGTGTAGAGGGGTAGAGGAGGGGTAGTAGAGGGGTAGAAAGGTAGAGTGGTAGAGGGGTAGAAGGGTAGAGAGGTGGAGGGGTAGTAGAGGGGTAGGCGAGGGGCAGAAGGGTAGGGGGTAGAAGGACAGAGGGGTAGCAGAGGGATATTAGAGGCGTAGAAGAGGGGTAGTAGAGGGATGGAAAGGTAGAGGGGTAGAAGAAGGGTAGAGGGGTAGTACAGAAGTAGAAGAGGGGTAGAGGGGTAGTTGAGGGGTAGAAGAAGGGTAGAGGGGTAGAAGAAGGGTAGAGGGTGGAAGAGTAGAGGGGTAGAAGAAGGGTAGAGGGGTAGAAGAGGGGTAGAGGGGTAGTAGTGTAGACATGTAGATGGGTAGAAGAGGGGTAGTAGAGGGGTAGTAGACGAGTAGAGATGGGGTAGAGGGGTAGTAGAGGGGTAGAATAGGGGTAGAGAGGTAGTGGAGGGGTAGAAGAGGGGTTGAGTGGTGGTAGAGGGGTAGAAGGATAGAGGGGTCGATTGGTAGTAGAGGGGTAGAAGAGGGGTAGATGGGTATAGGAGTAGTAGAGGGGTAGACGGGTAGGGCCATGAAACCGCCTGGTGTCCGTGCGCTGTACCAATAATTTTAACATAACATTAACATAGAGGGGTAGAAGGGTGGAGAGGTAGAAGAGTAGAGGGGTAGTTGAGGAGTAGTAAAGGTGTAGTGGGGTAGAAGTGTAGAGGGGTAGAAGAGGGGTAGAGGGCTAGTGGGGTAGAAGGGAAGAGGGGTGCTAGAGGGGTAGAAGAGGGGTAGTAGAGGGGTAGAGTGGAAGAAAGGGTGGTAGAGGGGTGGCAGAGGGGTAGAGTGGTAGTAGAGGGGTAGAGGAGTAGTAGAGGGTAAGAAGAGGGGTAGAGGGGTACTGGTGTAGAGGGGTAGTAGAGGGGTAGAGGGGCAGAAGAGGGGTAGAGGGGCAGAAGAGGGGTAGAGGGGCAGAAGAGGAGTAGTAGAGGTAGAAGGGTAGAGGGGTAGACGGGTAGTAGAGGGGTAGAGGGATAGTAGAGGTGTAGAGGATGGGTAGAAGGGTAGAGGGGTAGGAGAGGGGTAGTATAGGGTTAGTAGGGGTAGAAGGGTGGTAGAGGAGTAGAAGAGGGGTAGAAGGGTGGTAGGGGGTGAGGGGTAGAAGGGTAATGGGGTAGATGGGTAGACAGGTAGAAGAGGGGTAGACTGGAGGTAGAGGGGTAGTAGAGGGGTAGAAGAGGGGTAGTAGGGTAGAAGAGGGGTAGGAAAGGGGTGGTAGAGAGGTAGAAGAGGGGTAGTTGAGATTTAGAGGGGTAGAGGGGTATTCACTGGCTAGTAGAGGGGTAGAGGGATAGTAGAGGGGAAGTGGGGTAGTAGAGGGGTAGAAGGGTAGAAGAGGGGTAGAGGGGTAGAAGAGGGGCAGTGGGGTAGATGAGTGGTAGAGGGGTGGAAGTGGGGTAGAGGGTTAGAAGGGTGGTAGAGGGGTAGAAGAGGGGTATAGGGATAGAGGGGTAGAAGGGTAGAAGAGGGGTCGAGGGGTAGTACAGGGATAGTGGGGTAGACAAATGGTACAGGGGTAGAAGAGGGACAGAAGGGTAGAGGGGTAGTAGAGGGGTAGAAGTGTAGAGGGGTAGAAGGGTAGAGTGGTAGAGGGGACGTAGAGTGGTAGAAGGGCAGAGGGCTAGTAGAGGGGTGGTAAAGGTGTGGAAGAGGGGTAGAGGGGTAGTATGGGGGTAGGCAAGGGGTAGAAGGGTAGAGGGGTAGAAGAGGGGTAGAGGGGTAGTAGAGGGTAAGTAGAGGGGTAGCGGGGTAGACGGGTAGAGGGTAGTAGAGGGTTGGAGGGATAGCATAGGGGTAGAAGGGTAGAACAGGGGTAGTAGAGGGGTAGGAGAGGTAGAGGGGTAGAAGAGAGGTAGAAGGGGTGTAGAGGGGTAGTAGAGGGGTAGTAGAGGGGTAGTAGGGTAGAGGAGTAGTAGAGTGGTGGTAGAGGGGTCAGAGGGTGGTAGAGGGGTGATAGAGGGTTAGAATAGGGGAAGGGGGTAGTAAAGGGGAAGTAGAGGGATAGAGGGATAGAAGGGTGGTAGAGGGGTAGAAGAGGAATAGAAGAGGGGTACAAAGGTGGTAGAGGGGTAGTTGTGTAGAGGGGTAGTAGTGGGGTAGTAGTGGGGTAGTAGGGTAGAAGAGGGGTAGAGGGTTAGAAGAGGGGTAGATGAGTGGTAGATGGGTAGAAGGGTGGTAGAGGGGTAGAAGAGGAGCAGAAGGGTGGTAGAGGGGTAGAAGATGGGTAGAAGAGGGGTAGTAGAGGGTAGAAGAGGGGTAGTAGAGGGGTAGTAGAGGGGTAGTAGAGGGGTAGAATAGGGGTAGTGGGTTAGAAGGGTGGTAGAGGAGTTTGAGGGGTAGAAGAGTAGAAGAGAGGTAGAGTGGTAGAAGAGGGGTAGAGGGGTAGAAGAGGGATAGAGAGGTAGTAGAGGGGTAGAAGGGTGGAAGAGGGGTAGAGGGGGAGAAGAGGGATATAGGGGTAGTGGAGGGGTAGAAGAGGGGTAGAAGGGTAGAAGAGTGATAGAGGGGTAGAGGGGTAGAACAGTGGTAGAAGAGGGGTAGAGGGTTAGTAGAGGGGTAAAGTGGTAGTAGATGGGTTGCAGAGGGGTAGTAGAGGGGTAGAAGAAGGGTAGAGGGATAGAAGGTGGATAGAAGAGCGGTATAGGGGTAGTAGAGTTAGTAGATGGGTAGAGGGGTAGAAGATAGTTTGAGAGGTAGAGGGGTATAAGAGTGGAAGAAGAGTGGTAGAAGAGGGGTAGAGGAGTAGTATAAGAGTGGTAGAAAAGGGGTAGAGGGGTAGTGGAGGAGTAGAAGAGGGGTAGGAAAGGGGTAGTAGATGGGTAGAGGGGTAGTAGAGGGGTAGAAGATAAAGTGATAGAAGAGGAGTAGAGGGGTAGTAGAGGGGTTGAAGAGGGGTAGAGTGGTAGAAGAGGGGTAGTAGAGGGGTAGAGGAATAGTAGAGGGGTACTGGTGTAGAGGGGTAGAAGGATGGTAGAGGGGTAGAAGAGGGGTAGAAGGGTAGAGGGGTAGTAGAGGGGTAGAAGATGGGTAGAAGTGTAGAGGGGTAGAAGGGTAGAGGGGTAGTAGAGGCATAGTGGGGTAGAAGGGCAGAGGCGTAGTAGAGGGGTTATAGAGGTGTGGAAGAGGGGTAGAAGGGTAGAGGGGTAGGCAAGGGGTAGAAGGGTAGAGGGGTAGAAGAGGGGTAGAGGGGTAGTAGAGGGTAAGTAGAGGGGTGGTGGGGTAGAGTGTAGTAGAGGGTTAGAGGGATAGCATAGGGGTAGAAGGGTAGAACAGGGGTAGAGGGGTGGTAGTGGGATAGAAGGGTAGGAGAGGTAGAGGGGTAGAAGGGGTGTAGGGGGTAGTAGAGGGGTAGAAGGGTGATAGAGGGGTCGGAGGGTGGTAGAGGGGTAGAAGAGGGGTAGTAGAGGGGTAGTAAAGGGGTAGAATAGGGGACGAGGGGTAGTAAAGGGGAAGTAGAGGGATAGAGGTATAGAAGGGTGGTAGAGCGGTAGCAGAGGAATATAAGAGGGGTGGAAAGGTGGTAGAGGGGCAGTTGACGTGTAGAGGGGTAGTAGAGGGGTAGTAGGGTAGAGGGTTGGAAGAGGGGTACATGAGTGGTAGATGGGTAGAAGGGTGGTAGAGGGGTAGAAGAGGAGCAGAAGGGTGGTAGAGGGGTAGAAGAGGGGTAGAAGAGGGATAGAGGGGTAGAAGGGAGGTAGAGGAGTTTGAGGGGTAGAGGAGTAGAAGAGGGGTAGAGTGATAGAAGAGGGGTAGAGGGGTAGAAGAGGGATAGAGAAGTAGTAGAGAGGTAGAAGGGTGGAAGAGGGGTAGAAGGGGAGAAGAGGGATATAGGGCTAGTAGAGGGGTAGAATAGGGGTAGAAGGGTAGAAGAGTGAAAGAGGGGTAGAGGGGTAGAACAGTGGTAGAAGAGGGGTAGAGGGTTAGTAGAGGGGTAGTAGGGTAGAAGAGGGGTAGAGGGTTGGAAGAGGGGTAGATGAGTGGTAGATGGGTAGAAGGGTGGTAGAGGGGTAGAAGAGGAGCAGAAGGGTGGTAGAGGGGTAGAAGAGGGGTAGAAGAGGGATAGGGGGTAGAAGGGTGGTAGAGGGGTAGAGGGTGGTAGAAAAGGGGTAGTAAAGGGTAGAAGAGGGGAGTAGAGGGGTAGAAGAGGGGTAGAGGGTTAGAAGGGTGGTAGAGGAGTTTGAGGGGTAGAAGAGTAGAGGAGGGGTAGAGTGATAGAAGAGGGGTAGAAGGGTGGAAGAGGGGTAGAGGGGGAGAAGAGGGATATAGGGGTAGTAGAGGGGTCGAAGAGGGGTAGAAGGGTAGAAGAGTGATAGAGGGGTAGAACAGTGGTAGAAGAGGGGAAGAGGGTTAGTAGAGGGGTAGAGTGGTAGTAGAGGGGTTGCAGAGGAGTAGTAGAGGGGTAGAAGAAGGGTAGAGGGATAGAAGGTGGGTAGAAGAGCGGTATAGGGGTAGTAGAGTTAGTAGATGGGTAGAGGGGTAGAATATAGTTTGAGAGATAGAGGGGTATAAGTGGTAGAAGAGTGGCAGAAGAGGGGTAGAGGAGTGGTATAAGAGTGTTAGAAAAGGGGTAGAGGGGTAGAAGAGGGGTAGAGGGGTAGAAAGGGGTAGTAGATGGGTAGAGGTGTAGTGGAGGGGTAGAAGAGGGGTAGAGGGGTAGAAAAGGGGTAGAGGGGTAGTAGAGGGTTGGTAGAGGGGTCGAAGAGGGGCAGAGTGGTAGAAGAGGGGTAGTAGAGTAGTAGAGGGGTAGAAGAGGGGTAGAGGGGTACTGGTGTAGAGGGGTAGAAGAGGGGTAGTAGAGGGGTAGAAGAGGGGTAGTAGAGGGGTAAAAGAGAAGTAGAAGAGGGGCAGAAGAGGGGTAGAGGGGCAGAAGTGGGGTAGAAGAGTAGTAGAGGGGTAGAAGGGTAGAAGGGTAGTAGAGGGGTAGAAATGGGGTAGAGGGATAGAGGTGAAGAGGATGGGTAGAAGGGTAGAGGGGTGGTAGAGGGGTAGTATAGGGGTAGTAGAGGGGTAGACGGGTGGTAAAGGAGTAGAAGAGGGGTAGAAGGGTGGTATGGGGTGAGGGGTAGAAGGGTAATGGGGTAGATGGGTAGACAGGTAGAAGAGGGGTAGTGGGGTAGAAGAGGGGTTGAAGAGGGGTAGTAGAGGGGTAGTTGCGGTTTAGAGGGGCAGAGGGGTATTAACTGGCTAGTAGAGGGGTAGAGGGGTAGCGGGGTAGTAGGGGGTAGTGGGGTAGATGGGTAGAAGAGGGGTAGAAGAGGGGCAGTGGGGTAGATGAGTGGTAGAGGGGTGGAAGTGGGGTAGAGGGTTAGAAGGGTGGTAGAGAGGTAGAAGAGGGGTATAGGGGTAGAAGGGTAGAAGGGTGGTAGAGGAGTAGAAGAGGGGTAGAAGAGGGGTAGAGGGGTAAAAGGGTAGAAGAGGGTTCAAGGGGTAGTACAGGGGTAGTGGGGTAGAAGAGGGGTAGCAGAGGGGTAGGGGTGGTACAGGGGTAGAAGTGGGGTAGAGGGGTAGAAGGGTAGAGGGGTAGTAGGGTAGAGGGGTAGTAGAGGCATAGTGGGGTAGAAGGGCAGAGGGGATTTAGAGGGGTAGAAGAGGGGTAGAAGGGTAGAGGGGCAGTAGAGGGGTAGAAGATGGGTAGAAGTGTAGAGGGGTAGAAGGGTAGAGGGGTAGTAGAGGCATAGTGGGGTAGAAGGGCAGAGGCGTAGTAGAGGGTATTTAGAGGGGTGGAAGAGGGGTAGAAGGGTAGAGTGGTAGAGGGGACGTAGAGGGATAGAAGGGCAGAGGGTTAGTAGAGGGGTTATAGAGGTGTGGAAGAGGGGTAGAAGGGTAGAGGGGTAGGCAAGGGGTAGAAGGGTAGAGGGGTAGAAGAGGGGTAGAGGGGTAGTAGAGGGTAAGTAGAGCGGTGGTGGGGTAGAGTGTAGTAGAGGGTTAGAGGGATAGCATAGGGGTAGAAGGGTAGAACAGGGGTAGAGGGGTGGTAGTGGGATAGAAGGGTAGGAGAGGTAGAGGGGTAGAAGGGGTGTAGGGGGTAGTAGAGGGGTAGAAGGGTGATAGAGGGGTCGGCGGGTGGTAGAGGGGTAGAAGAGGGGTAGTAGAGGGGTAGTAAAGGGGTAGAATAGGGGAAGAGGGGTAGTAAAAGGGAAGTAGAGGGATAGAGGTATAGAAGGGTGGTAGAGGGGTAGAAGAGGAATATAAGAGGGGTGGAAAGGTGGTAGAGGGGCAGTTGACGTGTAGAGGGGTAGTAGAGGGGTAGTAGGGTAGAGGGTTGGAAGAGGGGTAGATGAGTGGTAGATGGGTAGAAGGGTGGTAGAGGGGTAGAAGAGGAGCAGAAGGGTGGTAGAGGGGTAGAAGAGGGGTAGAAGAGGGATAGAGGGGTAAAAGGGAGGTAGAGGAGTTTGAGGGGTAGAAGAGTAGAAGAGGGGTAGAGTGATAGAAGAGGGGTAGAGGGGTAGAAGAGGGATAGAGAAGTAGTAGAGGGGTAGAAGGGTGGAAGAGGGGTAGAAGGGGAGAAGAGGGATATAGGGCTAGTAGAGGGGTAGAATAGGGGTAGAAGAGTGAAAGAGGGGTAGAGGGGTAGAACAGTGGTAGAAGAGGGGTAGAGGGTTAGTAGAGGGGTAGTAGGGTAGAAGAGGGGTAGAGGGTTGGAAGAGGGGTAGATGAGTGGTAGATGGGTAGAAGGGTGGTAGAGGGGTAGAAGAGGAGCAGAAGGGTGGTAGAGGGGTAGAAGAGGGGTAGAAGAGGGATAGGGGGTGGAAGGGTGGTAGAGGGGTAGAGGGTGGTAGAAAAGGGGTAGTAAAGGGTAGAAGAGGGGAGTAGAGGGGTAGAAGAGGGGTAGAGGGTTAGAAGGGTGGTAGAGGAGTTTGAGGGGTAGAAGAGTAGAGGAGGGTAGAGTGATAGAAGAGGGGTAGAAGGGTGGAAGAGGGGTAGAGGGGGAGAAGAGGGATATAGGGGTAGTAGAGGGGTCGAAGAGGGGTAGAAGGGTAGAAGAGTGATAGAGGGGTAGAGGGGTAGAACAGTGGTAGAAGAGGGGAAGAGGGTTAGTAGAGGGGTAGAGTGGTAGTAGAGGGTTGCAGAGGAGTAGTAGAGGGGTAGAAGAAGGGTAGAGGGATAGAAGGTGGGTAGAAGAGCGGTATAGGGGTAGTAGAGTTAGTAGATGGGTAGAGGGGTAGAATATAGTTTGAGAGGTAGAGGGGTATAAGTGGTAGAAGAGTGGCAGAAGAGGGGTAGAGGAGTGGTATAAGAGTGTTAGAAAAGGGGTAGAGGGGTAGAAGAGGGGTAGAAAGGGGTAGTAGATGGGTAGAGGTGTAGTGGAGGGGTAGAAGAGGGGTAGAGGGGTAGAAAAGGGGTAGAGGGGTAGTAGAGGGTTAGTAGAGGGGTCGAAGAGGGGCAGAGTGGTAGAAGAGGGGTAGTAGAGTAGTAGAGGGGTAGAAGAGGGGTAGAGGGGTACTGGTGTAGAGGGGTAGAAGAGGGGTAGTAGAGGGGTAGAAGAGGGGTAGTAGAGGGGTAAAAGAGAAGTAGAAGAGGGGCAGAAGAGGGGTAGAGGGGCAGAAGTGGGGTAGAAGAGGAGTAGTAGAGGGGTAGAAGGGTAGAGGGGTAGAAGGGTAGTAGAGGGGTAGAAATGGGGTAGAGGGATAGAGGTGAAGAGGATGGGTAGAAGGGTAGAGGGGTGGTAGAGGGGTAGTATAGGGGTAGTAGAGGGGTAGACGGGTGGTAAAGGAGTAGAAGAGGGGTAGAAGGGTGGTATGGGGTGAGGGGTAGAAGGGTAATGGGGTAGATGGGTAGACAGGTAGAAGAGGGGTAGTAGGGTAGAAGAGGGGTTGAAGAGGGGTAGTAGAGGGGTGGTAGAGGGGTAGTTGCGGTTTAGAGGGGCAGAGGGGTATTAACTGGCTAGTAGAGGGGTAGAGGGGTAGCGGGGTAGTAGGGGGGTAGTGGGGTAGATGGGTAGAAGAGGGGTAGAAGAGGGGCAGTGGGGTAGATGAGTGGTAGAGGGGTGGAAGTGGGGTAGAGGGTTAGAAGGGTGGTAGAGAGGTAGAAGAGGGGTATAGGGGTAGAAGGGTAGAAGGGTGGTAGAGGAGTAGAAGAGGGGTAGAAGAGGGGTAGAGGGGTAGAAGGGTAGAAGGGTAGAAGAGGGTTCGAGGGGTAGTACAGGGGTAGTGGGGTAGAAGAGGGGTAGCAGAGGGGTAGGGGGTGGTACAGGGGTAGAAGAGGGGTAGAGGGGTAGAAGGGTAGAGGGGTAGTAGGGTAGAGGGGTAGTAGAGGCATAGTGGGGTAGAAGGGCAGAGGGGATTTAGAGGGGTAGAAGAGGGGTAGAAGGGTAGAGTGGTAGAGGGGACGTAGAAGGGTAGAAGGGCAGAGGGTTAGTAGAGGGGTGGTAGAGGTGTAGAAGAGGGGAAGAAGGGTAGAGGGATAGTAGAGGGGTAGGCGAGGGGTAGAAGGGTAGAGGGGTAGAAGAGGGGTAGAGGGGTAGTAGAGGGTAAGTAGAGAGGTAGCAGGGTAGAGGGTAGTAGAGGGTTAGAGGGATAGCATAGGGGTAGAAGGGTAGAACAGGGGTAGAGGGGTAGTAGAAGGGTAGTGGGGTAGAAGGGTAGAAGAGGTAGAGGGGTAGAAGAGAGGTAGAAGGGGTGTTGAGGGGTAGTAGAGGGGTAGTGGGGTAGAAGGGTGGTAGAGGGGTTGGAGGGTGGTAGAGGGGTAGAAGAGGGGTAGTAGAGGGGTAGAATAGGGGAAGAGGGGTAGTAAAGGGGTAGTGTAGGGATAGAAGGGTGGTAGAGGGGTAGAAGAGGAATAGAAGAGGGGTAGAGGGGTAGAAAGGTGGTAGAGGGGTAGAGGGATAGTTGAGGTGTAGAGGGGTAGTAGAGGGGTAGTAGGGTAGAAGAGGGGTAGAGGGTTGGAAGAGGGGTAGATGAGTGGTAGAGTGGTAGATGGGTAGAAGGGTGGTAGAGGGGTAGAAGGGTGGTAGAGGGGTAGAATAGGGGTAGAAGAGAGATAGAGGGGTAGAAAGGTGGTAGAGGGGTAGAGGGTAGAAGAGGGGTAGTAGAGGGGTAGAAGAGGGGTAGAGGGTTAGAAGGGTTGTAGAGGAGGTTGATGGGTAGAAGAGTAGAAGAGGGGTAGAGTAGTAGTAGAGGGGTAGAAGAGCGATAGAGAGGTAGTAGATCGGTAGAAGATGGGTGGAGGAGTAGAAGGGTGGAAGAAGGGTAGAGGGGGAGAAGAGGGATAGAGGGGTAGAAGAGGGGTAGAAGGGTAGAAGAGTGATAGAGGGGTAGAACAGTGGTAGAAGAGGGGTAGATGGGTAGTAGAGGGGTAGAGTGGTAGTAGAGGGGTTGAAGAGGGGTAGAAGAGGGGTAGTAGATGGGTAGAAGAAGGGTAGAGGGATAGAAGAGGGGTAGAAGAGCGGTATAGGGGTAGTAGAGGTAGAAGATAGAGAGGTAGAGGGGTAGAAGAGTGGTAGAAGAGGAATAGAGGAGTGGTAGAAGAGAGGTAGAGGGGTAGAAGAGGGGTGGAAAAGGGGTAGAGGGGTAGCAGAGGGTTAGATGGATAGTAGAGGGATAGTAGAGGGGTAGTAATGGGGTAGCAGAGGGGTAGTAGGGTAGAAGTGGGGTAAAGGGATAGTAGAGGGGTAGAAGAGTGGTAGAGGGGTGGTAGAGGGGTAGAAGAGGGGTAGAGGGATAGCGGGGTAATAGTGGGGTAGAGGGGTAGTAGTGGGGTAGAGGGGTGAAAGAGGGGTAGTACCGGGGTAGAGAGTAGAGGGGTAATAGAGGAGTAGAGGAGTGGTAGGGGGTAGTAGAGGGGTAGAAGAGGAGTAGAGGGTAGAGGGGTTGAAGAGGGGTAGAAGAGAGGTAGAGAGGTAGAAGAGGCGTTGAGGGGTAGAGGGGTTGAAGAGAGGTAGAGGGGTAGAAGAGAGGTAGAGGGGTAGAAGAGTAGAAGAGAGTTAGAGGGGTAGAAGAGGGTTAGAGGGGTAGAAGGGTAGAGGGGTAGTAGAGGGGTAGTAGAGGGGTAGAGGGGCAGAGGGGCAGTCTTGGGATAGTAGGGGTAGAGGGGTAGTAGAGGAGAGAAGAGGAGTAGAGGGGTAGTAGTGGGGTAGAGGGTTAGTAGTGGGGTAGAGGGGTAGAAGAGGGGTAGAAAAGGGGTAGGGGTAGAATAGGTGTAGAGTGGTAGAAGGGGGTAGAGGGATAGAAGGGAAGAATAGGAGCACAGGTGTAGTAGAGGGGAAGTACAGGGGCAGGGGGTAGTAAAGGGGTAGATGAGGGCTAAAAGAGAGGTAGAGGGCTAGAAGAGGGGTAGAAGAGGGGTAGAGGGGTAGAAGAGGGGTAGAAGAGGGGTAGAGGGGTAGAAGAGGGGTAGAGGGGTAGAATAGAGGTAGAGGGGTAGAAGAGAGGTAGAGGGGTAGAAGAGGGGTAGAGGGGTAGAAGAGTAGAAGAGAGGTAGCGGTGTAGAAGAGAGGTAGAGGGGTAGAGGGGTAGAAGAGAGGTAGAGGTAGAGGGGTAGAAGAGAGATAGAGGGGTAGAAGAGAGGTAGAGTAGAAGAGAGGTAGAGGGGTAGAAGAGTAGAAGAGAGGTAGAGGGGTAGAAGAGTAGAAGAGAGGTAGAGGTGTAGAAGAGTAGAAGAGAGGTAGAAGGGTAGGAGAGAGGTAGAGGGGTAGAAGAGAGGTAGAGGGGTAGAAGAAAGGTAGAGTAGAGGTAGAGGGGTAGAAGAGAGGTAGAGGGGTAGATGAGAGGTAGAGGGGTAGATGAGAGGTAGAGGGGTAGATGAGAGGTAGAGGGGTAGAAGAGAGGTAGTGTACAGGTAGAGGGGTAGAAGAGAGATAGAGGGGTAGAAGAGAGGTAGTGGAGAGGTAGAGGGGTAGAGGGGTAGAAGAGAGGTAGAGGTAGAGTGGGAAAGAAGGGGAAAGGAAAGCGTGGGAGAAGGAAGGCAGGTTAAGATGAGGACAGGAGTGTGACAGGAGGCAATAAACCAAGTGGGAGGGGTGGGTGGAGTGCGGCCCAGAGCACACACAGCGTTTCCCTTGCAGGAGCCAGCAAGGGCACCATCTGCTTGAAAGTTAATTGCAAACAGATGGTTTCAAAGCTCGCACCCCCAAGGGAATCGCCAAACGTGCACGCGTTGCCATTGAAAGCAAAGCAATGCATGCACGTTTTTGGCCTCAAAACCCAATCGATTACAATAGGTCTTCTCTTCCATGCAGGGCATGCACGCTGCATAGTCGAGACCTAAAAATAGTGGTACTTAAATTATTTCAATGCCTCCTCAGGGGAAGTAAGCTCTCCATAAATGCAATTTGTTTTCTGTAAATACTGGAAAAGACCAACACATCTGACATTCTTACAGGTCATGCATATCCCATAAACAGAGTGAACAACGTGAAAAGCTGACTCTCTTAAGTATGTGTGAAGTGCTAACAAGGTGTGAGCCTTTGTTTCCCCCTCCGCTTCATTTGCAATAGGTGTGAGGCTATTGACTACTCCAAGCCAAAAGACTCGAACAAAAGGAGGCCTGATGACACCTCAAATTCGGCTTTTGTTATGGGCCCAGTAAAATAGTGTAAAATAAGAAAGTCCTGTCCCCGCCTGCACATTGTTGCTTGTTGCCGACGGAAAGCAGATAACATGCAGTGCAGGCGCTGATGAAATTGTCCCTGTGTGGAAATTACACCGGGACGAGTTCAGCACATTATTTAGTGGGGCCCAACTTCTTGGCAGGGTGGACGGCGTTCACCCTGTTTTAAATAGTGGGTGGACGCCGTCCACCCACATGTACCCTCGACTTGTGCCCTGCATACCTAGCTAGGTGTTCACTGCAATACCAGAAGCCAAAGCATTGAGAGGCTCGAAACTGGAAGAAGAAACATAATGTTACCCTCCTCAGTTGAGGCTCCAGGGAACACCCATAATTTTACCAGACAACCCTCCGTCCTCCCCAAGTAGCTTTTCCAACCTTCTTCTCACATGGTGGCTCCGCATGGAAACAAAAACTCCAAAAACATAATTTGCTGAGAAATAAACCCCAGAATATGGATTGGCTTCATCTCGACCCTACTTAAATATCTCCCGACAAAAATGTCAACTTGCATTTAATTCCTAAATTCAGCCAAACTCCCTACCTATATTAGTGGCTACATATACTTTTTGAGCTCCAGACGTGCCATAATTCAGCGCTGGTGCTCGATAAAGGATAAGTCAATTTTTTTTGTAGACACGTTCATGTAAGACCAATATTTGGGTGATTGGGGTTTACAGTCTCTGTTTCATCAAAAAATGTTTTTGAAATCAATGGCGTCGTTACAAATGCCACAGAATAACGGCGTAGTAAAAATCTACCCAGGGTGGCGGTGAATCCTTGAACGATATGATGGCATCTTTTAATCTAGACTTTGTTAACAGGCTGTGCCTCCCCTTGCGTAGAATTTGGCGCAACCTTTGTGGGAAGAGGGCTCGGCACCACTATAGATTTTATCGTTGCCTCGGAAAGCCATGCTACTTGGTATGCAGATTATTCCACCTATCCTGTAGGATTTAGCGACCATCTCCCTCTTTCTTTTGCCATTAATATACCTCAGGCTAAGTCTAGTTCACTGACAGAGAGATTGTCTTGGCTGAAATCCTGTGATATGCCCAGACAAAATGGTTACGCCATCAAATGGAGCCAGATTGACCCGGAGGCTATGTCTGTTAAGATAGTTAGGGGATCCTTGGAATCTATCGACAGGTGTCTAGACGTAGAATCTTCTCATAAGGAGACACTGGCAGCCTTTGATGCTATCCCACGGACTATACGAGATAGCCTGTCTCGTAAGGGGAAAGGCCCTACCACTAGGTCGACGACCAATTCCTGGTTCGATGCCCCCTGTTCTAGGGCACATTCACATCTCATGGCTGCACTACATAAAAAGATTAGGGATCCGGGCGAGGTGGCCAACTGCAGGAAAGTCTATCGTCTTTCCCGGAAGAACTGTAAGAACAACATAAAGCAGGAGGCCTGGAACAATCTGGTTACCGCCGCACAATCTAAGGATAGTGCGCCCTATTTTGGTGAGCAGTTAATGCACCCTTTTTTAATGCGCCAAATAATGCTATGGTGGAGGTTGCCATCAATGAAGCTTCCTGGATTGACTTCTTTTCGGAAGTTTATAACCCGGAGGGGTTTCCAAAGCTTGTTGATATGGGGGGTTCGGATAGGGATGAGGCTCGGAACTTTCAACCAGTTAACTTAGACATCTCAATCGGCGAAATGTCCGCTGCCATCGAGCAGAGTAGGGGAGGTAACGCTCCAGGAATAGATGGGGTTCCTATCGATTTATTTAAACACTTAGTCTATTTATGGTCTCCCATACTGAAGAGAGTCCTGGATGCTAGTTGTGAGATGGGGTTTCCTAGGACCTGGTCTGATTCCATCATTATTCCCATCTTCAAGAAGGGAGATAGGGAGAGCCCTTCTTGTTATCGCCCTATCTCCCTTCTTGATTCCTTTATGAAAATCACGGGAAGGGCCGTCCTGAACCGGTTATCTTCCTGGGTGGAGGAAGCAGCAGTGCTATCCCCAGTTCAGTACGGTTTCCGCAAGGGGATGGGAACTGTGGAACAGGTCTTGAATTTCACACTCCTTCGAGGAAAATACGTCCAGGCCAAGGCAGGTAAACTTTATGCGGCATTTGTCGACCTGAGTGCCGCATTCGACTGCGTGAAGCATGATCGACTGTGGAAGGTGCTGGAGGTTCTTAAAGTAGAAGAGGCCATTATTTCTTTTTTAAGACAACTTTATGCTGGGGCAAGGGCAAGGGTGAGATATGGAACCAGTGGAGAATGCACCAAGCCGTTTCACGTGAAGCGTGGAGTAAGGCAAGGGTGCGTACTCGCGCCCCTCCTTTTTAATTTATACACAAACGATTTAGAGGATGTTCTGGTGTCCAAAGTTATTGACTCGCCCAGAATTAATTCCAAGCAAGTGGTGTCATTATTATATGCTGACGACGCCGTCATTATGGCGAGGACAGAGAGAGGTCTGCAGCTAGCCCTGGACGCTTATATGAACTTTATGGAATCCAGGGGACTGTTATTAAATGTGAAAAAAACCTCTGCAATGACGTGCGCCAGGGGCAAGTTTAAAACCTGCAAACTGTTTGCACGTAAGGAAAGAGTGCAGACTACTAAATCTTTCTCTTACCTAGGAGTAGTCCTTGAGGGTGGGGGACACTGGGGTTCAGCCATAAGGAGTAGGACCCTGTCGTTCAAAAAAGCAACCGCAGCACCTATGGTCTTTTCACGAAAAATGGGTAAAAGACCCCCTGAAATTTTACTCAAAATTTACATGGCCAAATGTGTTAGTACAGCCACTTATGGGGCTGGCGTTTGGGGCATCCAAGATACTAGGGAATTACAAGTAGTAGAAAATGCTTTTTTAAGGTATATTTTAGCCGTTCCATCTAGTTCATCTGTGTTCAATTGTCATGCTGAGCTGGGGGTTCGACACATCAGTGACCTGATTGCGATGCAACCTTTGTTACTTTGGCACAGGGTTTGGACTGGAGTAGATTTGGAACTCAGAGAGATTCTCCGCGATGTTATGGCTCTTGATAAATCTAATAACATAGCGTGGTTGTCATACATCCAAAAGTTTTGCCAGGATCTGGGGAAGCCTGAGTTTTATACTTCACCAGAGGAGTTATCCAGGATCTCGAGGAGAGATCTAAAGAATAGTTGCTGGCATCATTTAGAATCCTTGCGCCTAGGTTCTGAGCTGAATAAGGAAACGGTAGTGCGGCACCAACTGTTGCTCACCTCGGCTAACATGGAACCCTATCTGAATTGGTGCACTAAGGGTTTTGACAGATTCTTACTCACTAGGCTCAGATTTAACATCTTTTTTCGCCTAGTGTCATTCCCACAAACCAATGATTGGTCTAAAATGCTCACCAAATGTCCATGTGATGGGAGGGCAGAACAATCAAACCTCCATGTGATTCTCTTTTGTAAATTCTATCATAACGAGAGAGTTCGATGGATCAAACCACTCTTGAAAAGACATGGAACTTGGTACCAGTGCCGCCCAGCCTTATTGTACCTCCAAATACTTAATGATGAACTGTGTGTGGCCACTGTGGTTGGCTTTTTAAAAAGTGTTTTTAGAAAAAGGAAAAGTTTAATATGCTTATAATATTTTTTTTTTGTAGTCTGTACTAAATGTAATGTTATTTTGTGTTCATCTTGTGTTGATTTTCCCTCTGATGTAGCTTTTATGATTTTTTAATTTACAAAAATCGAATAAAGCTTTTCTACTCTACTACCCAGGGTAACTCAGTTAACAGTGTTTTGACGATTTCACTTCCCCCTTCAGAGTAAATGAGATCGGAATAGGAAATGACGTGCAAATGCGGGTTTACCACACCCAAAATCTGCAATTTTCCCCCCTTACAATCTATTATGCCTGACAACCGAAAGTGCAGCAATTTCATACTACTCCGACTTCGAGATTGGGCTCAAACAGTGCTTTTGTCCAATACCCGAGGCAGCCAATCAAAACCATCTTTATTCATCAATATGCCATAAAAGTATATAACACTTCAATAAACAACATAATAATTAGAAATATATATATCCGATGTAACCCAAACTTGTAATGATAATGGAGAAGTGGAATTGTTGCAAAATGGGGCTCAGGTGGGGTTTGGGTAAATTAAGGTTTGGGACAAGTGAAGTGCTTTGAAGTAAGGAGTCGAGGTGTGGAAGGCTGGCAAATAATGGAGGATGGAGTGTGCAAAATGGGAGACAAATTGAAGTGAGTGGCAGTCAGAAGGATTTTTTTTAGAGTTTTATATAGCGCGAACCAGACCCGAAGAAATCAGGTATCAGATGAACAGGTTCATTTTTGTTAGGCGCAGTGAGATTAAGGGATTTGCCCAGAATCACAGGATGTTTAGGGTCTTTGCCGAGACTCGAACTCGGCTACCTAGCTCCGAGGTCGACCTCTCTAGCCGTGCGGCTACATCCTCTAGAAATGGGTACGTATGAGTGATAGGGATGATGGCGTAATGTAGGGGATTAGAATAAACGGACTGGGATTAAGGACGGGACTAAATTATGATATGGGCAGAATGTGTGACAAATTGAGGTGATTGAAGGTAACGAGAGTAAGGTATGGTGATTGAAGAGAGTAAGGTTTGGGAGTCGGGGAGGTATAAATTGGAACAAGCAAAGCAGATACGTAATAAGGCAGGTTTTGGAAATGGACAGATTAGGGAAGGGCAGGGTTTGAGAAGATGTGAAGAAAAATAAGTGGCACCGCAGAATCGGGTGTACAAAGCCTCATGAAGTGGTGTAAGAAGGGAGGATTTTCCAAAAACGATTTAGGGGGGTATAGGTGTGAAGATATTTCGAAAATTGGGCGTAAAGTGGATTATCAAATCGTGTTTCAAGTCTGTTTTGAGCATTATTGCTTCCCTTACTCACATTCTCTCTTTGTGGCAGGCAGCCTCTCCTCTTCCATTGAGGGAGTCCATGTAATTCAGTCACAGGCTCCCTCTTCTCGTTGGTCCCTTGGTCCCTTGGTCCCTGGCTCCAGCAGAGGTTGCCTCGTGACCATGCCAGGGTCTTCAGTGCGACGGCTCCCTAGTAACTGAGCTTTATATATCCCCAGAATATGTCACAATGTGTTCCTCATCACGATTGGTGAAGACCATTTGCCTCGAGGCTGTGGGGGTGGAACGGAAAATCACAGCAGCAATTGTGCTTTCCAAGTAATCTTTCTATCTGTTAAATTCCTTTAACCAGTAACGTGGACAGTTCGTTGTGTAGTCTCTGAGGTGATTGCTGCTTTTACGATGGCCTTTCCTTGCTTCTGCTTCAGCGGAGTCGCCCCCGTTCGAGTGCGTTGTTGTCTTGTTCCTCTAGCCTCGTGACATCATAGTGCAGATGGTGTGATGTCATCAGGGGTTTATGCTGATGCTATGGAGATATGCAAAATCCATAAAAGGGTTAGGATTTTGCCTGCTCTGATATCTCCTCATCGGTGTATTACTGTACTTTGCCCTCTGTCTCTACGACAATTTAGTAAACATTCTGAAGGGGTTGAGGGGGGGGGGAGGTCACAGGTCACTTTTCAGCTTCAACATATGCTCGGAAACCTCTTTTTCTGGATCACGGTTGGACTTCCAATTATATTATTCACTAACAAATGTCTTTTGTTTATTTATTTGGTGCAATCTACAAACCTGATAATCAATCACTCAGCACATCCCCAGAAAGGAATAAAAGAATATGACTGAATAAACAATGACCTTCGAACGAGAAGAAATACTTTTGGAAGGCCTTTTTTAAACCAGTAGGAGATGGTTTATTGTTTATAACTAATTAAAGGCGTTCCATTTGATTTCTCCACCCATGTACATTACAACACGACCACCAGCACTGATCGAGAACTGAATGTGACTTCCTTCTGTCTTATTTAAAAAGGAAAGACATCGGATTTAAAGGCAGCAACATTGAACGCCAACAAAATAAAAATGTCGTGTGAAAGGAAAGGTGCATTTTGACAGATTATCAGACTGCAGTGATCTTTTACATTTTCATTAAATATACCCAAACTTGAACTATTCAGGTATTTATGTATTTTTGTAGTGACGTGTATACGAATGGCACATCAGCAGAGGGTGCATGAATTAATACTTGAAGGAAATATGTTAAAACGTTGCTTCCTTTCTAAATATCTAATTGCATAGATGTTTTTCCACTTAGTGGAGCACTCAGACCCTGTGTGGTTAGTTCTAGTCATTCAACCCAGCTCAGTTTTCAATTTCTTCTTCATTGCATGGTAGACAATATAGCTTGCCTTTTTGTCTAATTTGGTCCAGCATTACGGGACCTTTTACAAGACTTCAGATTAAGCAAACACTTAACAGCGAGGCTAAATTATAAAGCGAATATCTTTCATCCAATGCTTTCTTACACAAGCTACATGAAACAGTGCTATTCTATTGACTCAGCAGCTCACCCTTCTTCCCGCTCTCCTGTGTCGCCCTTCTTTCTCACTTTGCCTCCTTCCCCCAACTGTCCCACCCACTGATTTTAGGCAAATTTATGGCGTGATAGAAGCTGCTCCAGAAACCAACATGACGGCAGATTCTTGCTTTCTCGTCTTCCCGCTTTCCTGATGGCACCCTCTCTCATACCTCTTCCGTCCATCTTGTGTTCCTCAGCGCCTTGAAGTAGCTCTTTCATGTAACAAACGCTATACAATGAACCAATATTCCGTAAGATTCTGATATCTCTGAATTTGATGGATAGTCTGTAGCATCCAGTGCCACTTGGATAGTAAACTCCTTACCAGGTTGTCATGGCCATCTGAGGTGGTCCAAGCCTCAACCCGTGGCCCTCAAACACCACCCGGAGGGCTTAACCACCTTCCTTAACTTCAACTCCACACACACAGAATGGACCGCAGACCCGACCCTCCACCTCTCATTTCCACGCACTCTATTATACTCCAGTTATGGACGTTGGTATTGGCATACTTCCATCAAATGCAGATTCAGAAGACTCTTGGTCTCAGAGATGAAGTTAAAAGATATTTTGGAACTTGGGGTCTGTGGAAAAAAAAGTAGGCCGGGCTGGAGTGCTGGGCTTGTTCTCTTTAAGATGGGGCTTGGGATGTGCAGTAATAAGCAAAAGATATCTTTTGAAGCAGACTCTAATTCTTACGCTTCCTGTCCTCCAGCTGTAAGACTTTGGTTCAGTAACCCTTTTTTTCTGCCCCCCACATACACAGCTGGGGCTGTTTTGGCTCTAGTCCTCAGTATTTAGCAGCTTTCCATGACCACCAACTGTGATCCTGAAATCCTGGTTTGTAAGAAGCCCCAAGTCTGCCATGGGTCCCTAATGTTCCTAAACACTACCTGAGTCCTCTTAGATTAGGACCAATAACGCGTAACAGAGCAGCTGCTAAGGCAGCCTCGGGCCAGTCTTGAAACTCTGTAAGCTTACGGCAATCAGTAGTCCAGGGCTAGGAGAGTGCCAGGGCCTGCCCTTCAGCACCCTAGAAAAGATATCTGACTTGACGCCTGATGTCTCTGTTGTCTCTGAAGCCCTTCCACCTCCTTATTGCTCCTTCCTACTCAATCTTCAAGTGCTGTCTCTGGACATCAAACTCTCAATTAGGATTGTAGAGAAGGGGTAAGATTTTTAGCTTCCATCAAACATTGACAAAAAGAATGGGAAGAGTGGAGTTGATTGTTTCCCTTAAAGCTCTTTGTCCGGTCCAAGTGCCTTTCCTACCTGATCTCTAACTCACTGCCATACCATGATCCCTCTTATCCATGATTTCTAAGACCTGGCCAGGCAATGAATCTGCTGCTTGTGACCTGTTGCTTTCTAGTACACTGTTATACCTTGATTTCCTATGATGCATCCTTTCCCTGGTTTCCCATTCCCTGCTGCTCATCCAGTATGAATGTGATGTGTGGAATGTTAAAATGCTTGATGAGGGAGTGGAATGCTCGAGTGCCTGGTGGAGTGGAGAGAGAGAGAGGGGGTTGGAGTTTGTGGGCTGAGCAGCAAGGATGCTGCTCCTGGTGGGGCTCAACAGTACGTCTTCTACCTACTACCAAAACCTGACCTGTAACTAAGCTAATAAACCTCTTACTTACTGCTTACCTCATGGCTACCTCTGGACTTCTTTTGGATGTAACATACACCCTCACCCATTGCTCTCTGCATCCCCTCTTGAGATCAATGTCTATAGAAGTGTCAGTCTATTGTGTGTGTATTTCTAGCAACCAACATGGCTTGAAATCACTATTATAAGCAGGTTGCATGCCATATATTGGGACATTAGTCCATTGATCTGGTGATGAGACATCTTTAGTGTTCTTTATTTTTCTGTATTAAATGATTGTGTGGGTTCTCCCAGTCCTTGATGAACAAGGCATTACACAGTGTTCATTCATCTTCATGGCATAGAGATCCTTCCCTGTGCCTTCTTCAGCACTGCATCAATGTGGTGGTGTCCCTTCTTCTGAGCAGTAGTGCCATCCCCTGCATCCTAGACAGCAATGCAATAAAGTGAAGTTGTACCATCTTCTCTGTCTCAGGCAATAATTGTATCTTTCTTACTTTCCTCCTGGTACCCTCTCACCTTTAAAGTCAAATGCTTCCCTCTTCCTGTCCCCTCAAACGTTTGAGGTGGCATGTGCGCTATACAAGTAACCAACTTAATATTATATTCCCTCTCATTCTCTCCTGTCCACCATTGCCGGTTCTCACTTCTGTTCCCCTTAACACAGTGAAGCAGACTTAGGGGTGGTCATTTATAGATTGGTTGGCAGAGCGAGTCACGTGTATTACCACATTTTTTGTTATGGTTCTCGTAGAGGAGAACAAGCTCGGTTTTCTTTCTTTTCCTTTTCCCTTACATGCACAGAGAGAGAGTTACCAATGATGAGAAGTTGGTAAACTGACGAATGTTAGTCAGCAACCCCGTTGGCGGTTCTACCGTGATGTACTCTCTCCCTTCCCTCACTTTTTTTCATTTGTACAAGGTGGGGAGCCTGGATGGTAGTTGTTGTTATTTTATGGTTAGGACAGTCATCGACATATGGCGACAAATTAGAGTGGTTGAATGGCTCACACTCGAGGGAATTGAATAAAGAAGTTGAAATCCCTGGGCTTGTCAATTTTGGTCAAGACTAAATGTATTTTAGGTGAGGCCCTTTGTTGGTTATAATGTTGTGAGTGGGGGGCGGCCTCTCCCTTTCTTCCCCCTTGACTCGGAGTTGATTGAAGAGCGAGTCAGCTACCATAAATTGGCAGTTTACCTTCCCAACCAAACTTGCTTTTCTCCTCCACCCAATTAGAGGTGGGGCGACGGCAGAGTTAGCCCTGCCAGCCCCTCCGCTATCTCTGTTGGCACAAGCCCATGACCTTGCGGACTGTCCCTCAATGGAATGCAAGGCAGCCTTGGGCAGGAAGATACATTAGTAACCCAGCACACAAGGAAAGAGATCACTGCACTTCATGATGATTGATTTTTCTTCAATAACACATTTACACTTGTAGGTTTGTGTTTGATAAAAGAAACAGAGGTTCTGAGCTGCCCCAAAACGCCATGGCAGCCACTCAAGATATCCCTCAGCCTATAGTGTAGCCGCCTGTGTGGTATCTCCTCTGTAGTCTTCGAGATCCCTGCCAGGCATAAGAAACTCTCTAAATATGGGAGGGGGCCCTTCTCTGGGGGCGGGGGTAGGGCAGATCCATAACCTTTGCTGGCCTGGTGGGCCGGTCCTCTGCCCATCAAGGGCTAAATGAGGCCCATAGCTACAATCCCACCTTTCGTTTAGAGGGTGAAACCCCCAGTTCCACCTCCTGGATTTTATCCATTTGTACGGTGTTTAACTCCCTTTTAAAAAAAAGATAACCTCCATTCCCCCATCCTATCTTCTCAGCCCTCGGTTGATGGATTAGCAAGTTATTCCTAGATCCATCTCCGAGTCGGGGGGATTCCAGGTTTCAGTAATGAAAAGGATCCCCGATCCATTTGATTCCATTAGGACATCAATTTCTATGGCATGTTTCACCAAAGAGCGGGCTTTTAGCATGCCACATTTAATTCCCTCCCATTCTTATATTATGCTGACAGGGGTCCTGGTATTAATCTTCATATGTTCAGTGGCAAATGGTGGATAAAGTAGAGGAAAGGCAAATTATGTGGTGAAAATGATATTTTGGCAACATTTTGTGTGGTTCAGTCCTTGCCTGTGGATCTTTCTGTAGGCCCTTGGTGGAAATTTGGGATTGATCTGAATGGACCCTTCCAGGCTCTGACAAGGAGGGAGGTTTAGGCTATTGTGGTTGTAAATTATTATGATAAATGTCCTGAGTTGAATGTTGATGAAAGTGTGACTTTGAGTACTGTAATCAATTTTTATAGGATGCCTTTTGTAAAGAGGGTGTACTGAGTACTTGGTTACTGATAATAGGCCACAGGTTGACCTGCATTAGGGTTTCAAATTATCTTGTCAGGTGTGGTGTGGAGCATAAAAGGATTACTTCTTACCACCTTAATCCAATGGGTAAGTTGAGCAATTCACTTATGTCGTTAATGAAGCTGTCCAACTTGCAGCAAGTGGTGAAATGCATGGGAACAGAGCTTTCCAATCTACATTGCTTACATGGCCATGCTTAATTCCGTTCTAGGTTTCACCATTTGCATTGCAGAGTAGATCGAAACAAGGTCTCGTCTAGCACCATTGTGGTTGAAGGAGATTGTCAATGAACCTACACAGGAAGATCATTTATGGGGGTAATACATATATTTGAAGTAAATATGAAAAGAGAAATATAGTTTATTTGGATGGAAAGAGAGGGCACCCTTCTGAGAATATGCCCGGAGTGTATGATTATGTAAGAAGCAGACATCATAGGAGTTATAATAAATCACAATCTAAACTGTCTAGTTCTGTCTCAGTCACTAAGAATGAGCAGTTTAGGTTGAAGGGCGTAATGTGTGGAATACGAGTAAGATATCTGTGTATAAACCTGAGGGTCAGTTAGCAATACTACACAAAGTCATCCATGGAATAAAGTCCAATGTGGACCCAGGCGACAAGCATTATCTGTTAGTCTGTGGAGATTTTAATATTCACCCGCCCAAATGTATATGGGACGAGGCAGCGAACAAAGAGGAAGCAAACTGGGCTAATGTAAACTGGTGATGGAAATGCAAGTAACTCAGTGCCCTAAGAGTGATCACGACCCTATGTGCTTCAAGCATGGAATAGTGACAGGGTTTGAAAGTCCTCCATGTTGTATCACTAGCATTGTCCCAGATAACAGTAGGAGAGATGTAAAATGGATTGCGGATACCTACTCAGCAGACAAGAACATGCGGATGGCATCCATAGAGGAATATCTTCTGAATATTCAAACTGCAGAAAATGGAGAACTAGGTTGATCACTAAAAGGCAGTATATAATAGCAGTGGTGGCGTTACACATTTGGGAGAACTTGCCAACCATAGACCAACTGGAGAAGTAAGCATTCTCCGCCCTGAGGTAGAAAGACAATCATAGAGAAAAAGGTCAATAAAGCCTCTGGCTCTGATCGTGTCCCAGTGGACATGTTTCACTCTGACCCCAAGGTCTGGTCAATAGTCCTGTCTAAGATGTTTAATGCAGCTTTGGGGAAAAATGCATCCCCTCTTCGTGGCAAACTGCTGTCACAGTTCCCTTCCACAAAAAAGGAAGTAAGATGCTTCCCTGTAATTAAAGGCCTATTTCATTATCAGACAAGACCTGACCTGGAAAATCTTTGGCCATGTTTTTTTTAATATGCTGCAGGAATGGGTTGACAAAAATAATGTACTAATCGATGGATGCATAGGCTGCATTCCGTAAAATCATCAGCACCATCGATCAATGAGAGAAGCCGATATCAGTTAAGATCACTACCAGGAGAGAAAAAAAGTAAAGGGGGTAAGGGAGGGGGAATTCAGGACCAGCCAGCTGGGGGCGACTGTTGAAAGGTGCAAAGAGTATTGGAAAGCCGCAATGGTGTGGTCAAAAGGAGGCAAAGGTTCCAACTAAACCGCCTCCTTCTTTGAAATCATACTTCAAAATTATGGAGCATGTTGCTAGCTCCCAAACTAAGGGGAAGAATGACTTAGGGCATATGACTTCTGCTACCCTTCCTTTGGAAAATAGATTTTCTGCTTTAGCTGGGGTGACCACGAATGGGGACAAGCAACAGCCTAATATGACTAAGGGGCTAAATAGTGAGCACACATCTAGTCTAAGTGTAAGCCCAAGCTCAAGCCTTGATGTTAGCTCTAGGTCTAGCTCCATTCTGGGTCCTGGTCCCGGTGCTTGCTCCCCTATCATGGCGCAAATAAGTTCAGAATCTCTACAGGAAGAAGGTTCAACAGATCAAAGAGGTGGAGGTGGAAGTGGAGAAAAGTCGATGGAAAGTCTGTTTCTTAATCTAAGGCAAGATAATCTTGGGAAATTCGAGATATCGGAGTCTAACCAATAGGGGATTCATGATAAGTGTGAAGCTCTTGAGGAGAAATTTGATGGTATGGTACAACGTACTTGTATATTGGAAGGAGAGGTTAAAACACTGTAAGTAACTGTCTCAGAGAACTCAAAAGATATCGAAGGGCTTAAGAAGCAGAACAGAATATTACAAGAAGATCTAGAAAGGGTAGAAACACAATTTTGGCGTAATAACCTGAGATTTCTAAAAATCCCAGAGGGGGCAGAGAAAGGAGATGTTAAGACCTGTGTTTGTACCCTCTTAAGAGAAATCGTCCCTGATAGACCGGATATCGATTGGGAGAGTGAGATCCAGAGGGCACATAGAGACCCCTTTAGGCTAAACCCTGAGAGGAAAACTCCAAGGAAAATGTTGGTTAATTTTCTGAATTTCACCTTGAAGGAGTTGGTTTTGGGGAAGGCTTTGAAAGAGAGCTCCCTAAAGCATGAAGATTTTCCGTACCAGATAAGATTGGATCTGAGTAGGAGGACAGCTCAGAGACAGTGGGAGCTGGGTTCAAGGATGAGCAAGCTCAGAAGTAAAGGGGCACAGGTGCAACTAAAATTTCCAGCCATGTTAAAAATTAAGTGGAGGAATAAGATGCACAATATCGGTGACCTTGAGGAAGTTGATACATTTACACAGGAAATGGATAAATGAGATAAGCTTAATGCAAAAGTAAGATAAATGAGATATTAATATATAATTTAGATAAATAAACGTTCCACACTCATATAGATAAAGAAGTTGAAAAAAAAATGTACATACACAATGGAAGGGGAAGAGGGAGAATGAAATAAAAAAAAAAAAATAATAATAATAATAAGCGTGTATAGTAAGATTCAGTAATTTTTTCTTCTCTTTTATTCTTAGTGGGAGTGCATGTTTCTTCGCTCCATCCTTTTATTTTAGATTTGTTTGAGGTTGCCTCCTCTGTAATTGTCCTCTCGGAAAGGAGGCTCTTGAAGGGCAGATTGTATCGCCCGAGAGGTACAGCGGGGGGGGGGGGTTCCCAGGGTGGAGGGGGAGGGGGGGAGGGTCACTGGGTGTGGGGTGCAGTGGGAGAAAAAAATGCGTCCTCATTAATGCTGTTTGTTATCGGTGGGTGGAATTACACTGAGTGGAAGTCACTTGGGGGATTCAAGATTCTTTGTTTTGGATGGGCTGAGCACAGATCATTCTAAAATAATAAATATATTAACATGGGATAAATTAAGGTCTAGGAAAAAAGTTGCGCAGGTTGTTGAATTCTGTAAGGATAGCGTGGCTCAAATAATATTGTTGCAAGAAACACATTTAGAAATGATAGAATGTAACCAATGTTTCCAAAAATATAAATGGGTACAAGAGGTTGTATCGTCGGATCAGAGGGGTAGCAATAGAGGAGTAGCCATAATTATTAAGGCTAACTATGAAATAAGATTACTTAAATACGAATCAGATGCTTCAGGTAGATGGTTGGTGGCAACTCTTTTGGTGCATGGCAGATCTCTGATTTGCGCTGGGTATTATGGGCCGAGCAACGACAACCCAGATTCATTGGAAAAATTAGAGTCCTGTTTATTAGAGACAGCAGCTCCTATAGTATTGGGGGGGACTTTAATTGATCGTGAATAAGGGATTAGACAGGACCCCAAAAGCAAAGTATAACAGCCCACCTAGAACTTTTCCAGATTGACAACAATTATAAAAGAATTTAATCTAATAGATATATGGGCTACAACAAAAAACAATAAGAGAGAATTTACCTTTTATAGTAAAAAATACAGACACCATTCTTGTATAGATTATTTTCTGGTTGATCAGGAGCTTTGCAGAGATGTTATGGACGTTAGTCAAATCCCTGCAATAGTGTCTGATCACTCTGCAGTGGTACTCTCTCTAAGATATCACCAAATAGAGGAGCACAGAAGATGGACCCTGGATAGGGTGATTCTTTTAGATGAAACAGTACTTAAAGACATTAAGGAGAAATGTGAAAGTGTTTTTATTACCAATGAGGAATCAGCAGAAGAAGATGTAGTTTGGGATGCCTTCAAAGCCTTTCTAAGGGGAACCTTAACATCTAGTATGATAGGGAAAAATCGGGCAGAAATAGATACGATTAAAGATATTAAGAAAAAAGAGAGGGGTTACAGATGGCATCTATACATGATCCAAGTAAAGAGGACACTCTAAGTAAGGAGTTAGAGGGGTTGCAAGCTGTATTTCGGGCAAACATGGATAAAAAGTCTATATATAGGTGGAAAGCAAGCAAACTTCAACACTTCGCCTATGGGCACTTTTAGCTTGGAAAGTAAAAGCAGACAGGGCAAGAAATACAATACGGGTACTGATAAGCGGAGAGTCTGGGGCTCTCCTGAATGTTAAAGCAGATTTGTGTACGGAGGCTTGTAGGTACATGAAAGAATTATATAGAAAGGATGTAGCACTGAGCCAGGTAGACATAAATGACTGGCTGGGGTTAACCACTCTTCCTCGGTTATCCTCTGAACAATTTAAAATCTTAGAAGGAGAGATTAAGGCGAACAAGATATGAGCCCAGTGCTACAAAATGGTTAAGGGAAAAGCAGCTGGACCGGATGGTCTTCCCGCAGAAGTCTCTATGTGTATCTTAGATATTGTAACCCCTGTTGTATGTAAATTATTTCATGCAATGTTCATGGGAGGAAAGAGGGCCCCTAAATCTTGGCATGAGACAATAGTTACAATGATTCAGAAACCTAATAAGGACCCAGGGAAGATAGACTCTTATAGGCCTATCTCATTGTTAAATATAGACTAGAAGATCTTCTCTGGCATTATGGCATCGCGGGTGGCTAAAGCAATACATGAGATCATCCACCCCAACCAAAAAGGGTTTATTACGGGGAGACAATTAAACGAGCTGACCTTCCAGTTGATTGGAGCTATATATCTGGCAGAGTCTGAAAAATTACCTCTGACGATAGTGGCAGTCGATGCCGCTAAGACTTTTGACCAGGTTTATTGGTTTTATTTATGGGAAACTTTGCACAGTTTCGGCTTTCCGCCGAGTATGGTAACTGCGATTAAGACTCTATATCAAGGCCCTAAGGCAAGAGTTTTAATAAACGGGAGACTGTTTGAGTAGTTTGATATTTTTAGAGGGACTAGGCAGGGCTGCCCCCTCTCTCCGCTCCTTTTCAACATATACATTGAGCCTCTAGCTAATCTGATTAGGGCAGATACTGCTATTACTCCTTTTAAATCACATACCTTCAAAGTGAAGTTGGGGCTTTATGCGGACGACATGTTGCTCTACACAAGCAATCTGCAGGAGGCGATTCCTAATTTGATGGAGAAGGCGGAGGCTTTTGGCTGTATCTCAGGTTACAAAGTAAATCCCTGCAAAACCGAGATTATGGGTTAGAATCAGGGGGTGGGAAGTAGGGGCGCAAAGACCCAAATAAGATATCTGGGAGTCCAAATAACTCATAAAATGGAAGACATCATTAAGGCAAACTGGAAGAAAGTTAGTCATGAAGTCATAGGTCTTCCTACTAAATGGGCGAATCAACCACTTAATATTTATGCAAGGGTAAACCTTATTAAAATGATTATTTTGCCAAAAGTGACTTTTAAGTTTAACTCCATCCCACTTACGTTCCAAAAGAACGATATAGCGAAATTTCAGGGGAGAATCAGGAGTTTTATTTTGGCAGCAAAAGGTGCTAGGATTTCTTGGAAGAAACTGTGCAGGAGACTCGAATTTGGAGGTTTGGCGTTACCTGATATATTAGCTTACTGTTATGCGTTTAAATTCAAGAATATTCGTGTGATGGCCAACAAAGTGGATAATTCTAGGGTTGGTGCACTATTCAGGGCACTGTTAGCGGATGTACCACAAAGTCAAAGTGGTTTTCTTTTTAAATATGGAGATCCCAATTTTTTTTTTTAAGTGAGGCTTAAGATTTTTAAGCCAGCACTGAAGGTATGGTTTTATGTGCAAAGAATGCTAGATCCCTTTTTTTCATTATGGGCACCAGTTTGGGATTCTCCTGGCACACCAGAGTGTTTGAGGGACCAATTTAGCCAACCGTTAAAAACTGGAGGTATTTGTTGTTGGGCGGACCTGAACGGTGGCAGAAATTTAATGAGTTGGGAGGCACTGAGTAACTGCACTAATGGTCAGCTAACAAGGTTTAAGTACTGTCAACTCAGCTTTCGGTGGGCCACGCAAGATTGGGCAGAACAGGAGGAGGATAATGTCGATCAAGTAACGAGAACTGGTCAGTGGCGGAAAGAAACATCATTTTGGTACTGGGTTTTTGTCACGCCTGCCTAGATCCGTGGAACTGAAAGACGAGCTACCAAGACCAATCCAAAAGGGCCTCGCCGTAATGCGCATGTGCGAGGGGTCCGAGCCGGAACTTAAGCTCGCTTCCCCAGGAGCTCAGCGCTTTGCGCTCTAGTTTCTTTCTCTTCTGAGTAGTCACTTCCGCTTGGCCTTTTCCTGGTACACGCCCATGTTTGTCGTGGGCACACCGTCTTTGATCGGAGGCACAGCTTTCCTTTTCCAAGTGCCGTTCACTTTTGTTTGTTTGTTTAGTCCTGGCTTGGGGTCACAGTATATCAGACCTTACCTCTCGCCCGGACTCCAGAGCGGCCCTTCCTGATGCCGCTTTCCTGATTCCTTGCCGAAGCTCCTTCCTTCCCGAAGCTCCTTCCTTCCTGTTTACCTCACACCGAGAGTTGTCTTCGGTGAATTCTCCTCAGGGGTAGTACAGAAGATTTCTGCCTCATTCCCGGTAGACCCACGTGTCCTATTTAACGTGGGTGCTACTTCTCATTCCTTCCCTCGCTCAGTGCCGGCTGTCTTACCCCGGTGTCATAGTGACTTACTGCGCCCTGTTTCTTGCGGACCCGTCATTGGGCTGGACTAAGGTCCCGTCGAACGGCCGGTATTTGCGGGAACAGTGGTTGCGAGTGGCTTACGTGGCATTGTGGGATGTGTGGTCCGCCTGGCGAGTATCCTCCTTTCCCTTTATTTCCATATTATTTGTTCGTTCTCTGGACTTCCCGGATTCTGGCATTCATCACAGTACAGGGACAAGAAGAACCGGTAAAGCGCTTGTAGCGCACTATATTTACATCGTGTTCTTATTAAGTTTTCTATTGGTGTTTATGTATGTATTTATTGCCCTCCAGGCAGCTACTTCTGTGATCCCGACCTTTTACTATACAAGACCCCTTAGCTGAGCTGTGGTTCTGGTTAGGTAAGAGGTATACTCATATCCTCGCATAAGTACATACTAGTGTCATACTCAGAGGTAATATTTCATATCCCTCAATCTAGGCCATATTGGATATCCATACGTTCCATGATCACATGTATGTTTCCAGAAGATGTCCTAGTTGCTTTCATTGACACACCCTTGTGCTATCAGGTAAAAGGTGGTTTATGTATTAACATTGGGGGCTTGTGGGTTGACTGTTGTTGTATTAACCCATTTTTTCTTGTAGCTTCATCTTCCAAAAGAAGAGAGAGAAGTGTCCGAAGAGTCCAGTGTTTTGTCTCCCCCTACTTTTGTTGTTTTGTTCCCTCCTTTCCCTCCATATCACCCTTGTGTCCTAGTGTTTGATAGGCACAGGAGGTGTAGGGGGAAGGGTTGGGGTTCTCGTCGGCTCCTGGCACTCCTGCGGAAACTGCTACCGGATCCTTACAGAGCGCAAAGCCCACGTTGCTTTTCTGCCTGAGTGCAATGACCCAAGTTACTATGGAGGATCTGGCCCACATGCTGGGCAACCTCCAGTTAGAAACACAAGCTTTGTCCCAAAGGGTCGATGCCTTACAAAGAGAGAGACAGTCTAACGTAGAAGCAGGAGGGGTAACTGGGCCCAGCACTTCAGCCCCAGTTGTACACATTTCTACTCCCCAGTCAGTCCCGTTAGCTCCTCCTGAACGGTTTTCAGGTGGCACGGCTAAATTCTCTACCTTTATAAGCCAGTGTCAGTTACACTTCATGTGCAAAGCTAACTGCTTCCCAACAGACCAGTCTAAAGTAGCCTTTGTTATCTCCTATTTGGGGGGTTCAGCAGCTGACTGGGCTATCCCGCTAATAGAGAGGAACGATCCCATGTTACATGATTACAGGTTATTCAAACGGGAACTACAGAAGATATTCGACAAGCATACATTTACTCATTCTGCAGACACCGACCTGTTGTCACTAAAACAAGGCACCAAAGAGCTCTCGGCTTACATTACCACATTTCAGAGATTAGTGGCAGAGGCAGATTGGCCTGAGAGAAAACGCAGTGCCCTGTTTTATCAGGGACTGCGAGATGAACTTAAGGATGCATTATCACACGTAGTGGAGCCTTCTGATAGCTGCCCTGAACTTATCGACCTAGTAGTCAAATTAGACCACAGACTACAAGAGCGTAGAAGGGAGAAGGGGCGTTCTGATGTTAAAACTTATGTTTATCATAGAAAGACAGAAGCCGAGAAAACAGCTGATGAGGTCGAGCCTATGCAAATCGGGTCAATAAGAGGACCTTTGAGTCAGGAAGAAAGGCAAAGGAGGAGGGACAACAAGTTATGTCTCTATTGTGGCAAAGCAGGCCATTTCCTGAAGAATTGCCCAGTGAAGCCCTCCCAAAACAAGAAGTCGGAAAACTAACAAGCCCGACACCTGGAGAGGCTAAGGTGTCGGGTAACTCAGGTCTGATAGTCTCATCTGTAGACACACCGTCTGTCATACCAAGCCATTTCTATGTTCCTGCTAGTTTGTTTTATGATGAAAGGTCAATTGAAGTGCTTATCACGTTAGATTCCGGGGCGACCGGAAATTTAATGGAAACTGATTGGGCTAGACACCATGCTATAGAGTCTACATCTAAAGCTGCGTGGGAAGACGTCACCACTATCGATGGTAGCGTGCTGAAATCAGGGCCTATCACCCATCAGACTATACCCTTACATCTGACACTAGAACAAGGACACCAAGAGGATCTGTCTTTTGATTTAATCAAATCCCCACAGTTTCCTGTATTATTGGGGTTACCATGGCTACGTACACATAACCCACGGGTGGATTGGGGTACTGGTACATTGGAGTTTCGTGGGGACACATGTGAGGAACACATGGGTGTGAGAAGGAATGGTAACACACTTGCTACTACCAATCCTCCTGACTTACCCTCAGATTATGCAGATTTACGCATTGTCTTTGATGAGGTACAAGCAACTAGTCTTCCCCCCATAGGCAGTATGACTGCCGCATTGATCTCCAGGCAGGGGCTAAAATACCATGTAGCAGGGTTTATTCACTCACTGAGAAAGAGAATGTATATCTTTGGGATTATCTAGATAACATCCTTAAGATAGGGTTTATACGGCCCTCTCGTTCTCCCGCCTCCTCATCTCTTTTTTTAATCCCGAATCGACATGGTGGCTTGAGGTGTTGTATTGATTATAGATCCCTAAACGACATCACTATAAAGAACAGATACCCACTCCCCTTGATTTCAGCCCTCCTTGACAGAATAAAAACCGCCACCGTTTTCACTAAGTTAGATCTTCGCGGAGCATACCATCTGGTGAGAGTCAAGGAGGGGGATGAGTGGAAGACGGCCTTCTGTACGAAGTTCGGTCTATATGAGTATTTAGTGATGCCATTTGGACTCTGTAACGCCCCTGCAGCTTTTCAATTCTTTATCAACGAGGTGTTAAGAGATCTAATAGATGAGTTTGTAATCGCCTATATTGACAATCTACTCATTTTTTCTTCCTCAATGTCAGAACACAAGGGTCATGTGAGAAAAGTACTGGAGAGACTGCAGGAAAACAGTCTGTTTTGTAAACTTGAGAAATGCTTTTTTCATGTTCCTGAGTGGCCTTTTTAGGATTTATAGTGTCTTCCTCTGGCCTCCGGATGGATCCCCAGAAAGTGGAAGCCATTCACCAATGGCCCACTCCTCGCTGCATTAAAGAAGTTCAGAGTCTATTGGGCTTTGCCAATTTTTATCGTCGTTTTATCGACGGTTTTTCGAAGTTGGTAGTGCCTATTACATCTTTGCTGAAGAAATGAATTACTTTCCAATGGACTCCTGCCGCTGATGCCGCTTTTGCCACCTTAAAAGAGGCATTTACTCGAGCCCCTATACTACGACATCCTGATCCTGCTAACCCATTCTTGGTGGAGGCGGACGCCTCCGAAAAGGCAGTGGGGGACGTTCTTTCCCAGACAGACCCGGAAACAGGAACAAGTCACCCAGTGGCATATTTCTCGCGCAAACTTAATCCTGCTGAGATAATTTACTGTACAGGAGACAAGGAATTGTTGGCCATCAAGAAGGCTTTTGAAGAATGGAGGCAGTACTTATTAGGGGCAAACCACACGGTGACTGTCTTAACGGATCACCGCAATCTACAGTTTCTTAAGTCTGCCAGGGCTTTATCTATGCGTCAGCTTAGATGGACTCAATTCTTTAGCGAATTCGATTTCGTGATTATGTACCGCGCAGGACACAAAATGGGAAGGCAGATGCCTTATCCCGTTTAGGGTATGTTACCATTGAGGAACCTAAAGAGAAACCACCCATCATAGCCCCAGACAGATTCATATGAGGGGTCAGTTCGGAAGAAGATTTCCTTGACAAGGTGGGGCAAGAACAAAGGTCGGACAGGATGGAACTTATTAAAAAGACACATGAAACAGTCCGGGTGGGTGAATACTACTATGTAGATTGTGGGTTAGTTCCCCCCTCTACAGAATTGCAAGGCCAAGCCCTCACATGGTGTCATTCTCATCCTTTGGCTGGACATCCAGGTTACAAAAAGACCTTAGAATCTTGGACATCCAGGTTACAAAAAGACCTTAGAATCGTTGAGGAGACATTTTTGGTGGCCAGGAATGGGAAAGGACACGGAAAGGTACATACAAACTTGTCACATCTGTGCTCAGAGTAAGGTATCACATCAAAACCCTGTGGGATTATTGCGGCCTTTACCAACACCCCCAGGACCCTGGCACACAGTGTCCCTGGACTTTATCGTTGAATTGCTTGCCATGACAAAGGGGCACAACACTCTACTGGTGGTGGTGGATACCTTTACCAAATTAGCTCACTTCATACCTTTGACTGGGCTACCTACAGCCAAGACCTTGGCCTCTGTGTTTTTGAGGCAGGTAGTTAGACTGCATGGTCTCCCTTCAGTATTGATCTCAGACAGAGGGTCCCAGTTTGTGTCTCGATTCTGGAAGGATTTATGTGCTCTTCTGTCTGTTGATGTACGTCTTTCGTCTAGTCACCACCCACAGACAGATGGACAGATGGAGAGAGTAAATCAATGTTTTGAGCAGTATATCAGATGTCAAGCTCTGCAGTCGTTAACTGAATGGGATGAGTTGGTTTGGTTGGCCGAAATGGCATATAACAACAGTCATCACACATCCACCAATTTCACACCTTTCTTTTGTACTTATGGTTACCACCCTCGAATCCTCCCCGGTTCTCTCTCACTATGCACAACTCCCGCAGCTAGTGATTTAGTACAAGACCTTCAATGCAACCATAAGCTTGCTCAAGATAGTTTGGAGCAGGCCAAGAAAAGGTACAAGAAGGGAGCAGATTCACACAGACGACAGAAACCCAGTTACAAAGAAGGGGATGAGGTTTGGTTATCCTCAAAACACATTAGTTTAAAAGGGACTTGTAAGATTAAGCCCAGGTACATTGGACCTTATAAGATCACAAAGGTCATAAATCCGGTGGCCATGAAACTTGACCTCCCCCAAACGATGAAAATCCATCCTGTATTCCATGTCTCCTTATTGAAGCTTGTTGCACCGGGGACGGTTTTACCGTCCACTCCTCCACCCCTGGAAGTGGATGATGGGTTGGAATATGAGGTCGGGCCATCATAGACTCTAGACGAGTCAGGAGAAGATTGCAGTATCTCAAACATTTGAAGGGGTATGGTGTAGAAGACAGGACCTGGGAACCAGCTAGTCAAGTACACTCACGCAAATTAGTGAAACTGTTTCACAGACAACATCCCAATAAACCTAAACCTGTGGGGGGATCTGTAGGCGGGATGTACTGTCACGCCTGCCTAGCCTCCGTGGAACTGAAAAACGAGCTACCGAGACCAATCCAAAATGGCCTCGCCGTAATGCGCATGCGCGAGGGGTCCGAGCCGGAACTTAAGCTCGCTTCCCCAGGCGCTCAGCGCTTTGCGCTCTAGTTTCTTTCTCTTCTGAGTAGTCACTTCCGCTTGGCCTTTTCCTGGTACACGCCCGTGTTTGTCGTGGGCACACCGTCTTTGATCTGAGGCACAGCTTTCCTTTTCCAAGTGCCGTTCACTTTTGTTTGTTTGTTTAGTCCTCGCTTGGGGTCACAGTATATCAGACCTTACCTCTCGCCCGGACTCCAGAGCGGCCCTTCCTGATGCCGCTTTCCTGATTCCTTGCCGAAGCTCCTTCCTTCCTGTTTACCTCACACCGAGAGTTGTCTTCGGTGAATTCTCCTCAGGGGTAGTACAGAAGATTTCTGCCTCATTCCCGGTAGACCCACGTGTCCTATTTAACGTGGATGCTACTTCTCATTCCTTCCCTTGCTCAGTGCCGGCTGTCTTACCCCGGTGTCATAGTGACTTACTGCGCCCTGTTTCTTGCGGACCCGTCATTGGGCTGGACTAAGGTCCCGTCGAACGGCCGGTATTTGCGGGAACAGTGGTTGCGAGTGGCTTACGTGGCATTGTGGGATTTGTGGTCCGCCTGGCGAGTATCCTCCTTTCCCTTTATTTCCATATTATTTGTTTGTTCTCTGGACTTCCCGGATTCTGGCATTCATCACAGTACAGGGACAAGAAGAACCGGTAAAGCACTTATAGCGCGCTATATTTACATTGTGTTCCTATTAAGTTTTCTATTGGTGTTTATGTATGTATTTATTGCCCTTCAGGCAGCTACTTCTGTGATCCCGACCTTTTACTATACAAGACCCCTTAGCTGAGCTGTGGTTCTGGTTAGGTAAGAGGTATACTCATATCCTCGCATAAGTACATGCTAGTGTCATACTCAGAGGTAATATTTCATATCCCTCAATCTAGGCCATATTGGATATCAATACGTTCCATGATCACATGTATGTTTCCAGAAGATGTCCTAGTTGCTTTGATTGACACACCCTTGTGCTATCAGGTAAAAGGTGGTTTATGTATTAACATTGGGGGCTTGTGGGTTGACTGTTGTTGTATTAACCCATTGTTCCTTGTAGCTTCATCTTCTAAAAGAAGAGAGAGAAGTGTCCGAAGAGTCCAGTGTTTTGTCTCCCCCTACTTTCCTTGTTTTGTTCCCTCCTTTCCCTCCATATCACCCTTGTGTCCTAGTGTTTGATAGGCACAGGAGGTGTAGGGGGGAAGGGTTGGGGTTCTCGTCGGCTCCTGGCACTCCTGCGGAAACTGCTACCGGATCCTTACAGTTTTTGTGGAGACAGAAGGACATATCGAGAATGAAGTTTCAAAATTGTGGGGCGAGGAACTGGAAAATTATGATTTAATGCGAATGTGGCGTAATTTATACGCTATTTTGCGAACAGTGGTGAAATCAGCTCCACTGAAACAAAACCATCTGTTTACCACATATAGGGTATATTGGTCTCTGGTAAAACTCTCTAAGGTCACTGGTAGTATCTATACATGTCCTAAGTGTATGAAGGTTGAGGCCGAAGATATACATATATGTTTTTGTCATGCCCTAAGATCGTCCCTCTTTGGAATGAGACAATTACTTGTTTGTGAGATACCACAGGGGCACAAATAAAGATAACTGTAAGTTTATTTTTTTTGGTTTAAGTCTGGACCAAGAAGCCCAACTTTTGGTTGCAGAATCAAAATTTTTGTTTTATTTAGTATTACTGACAAGACGGGAAATTTTTAAACTTTGGAAATCTGAGAATCCGCCAGTATTTTCTGAGTGCCTTAAGAACATTGTATATATCAGTGAATTGGATATGGAGTATGATCAACTCAACTCAACTCAACTTTAGCTTTATTCGATTTTCAAGTATAAAATCATAAAAGCACATTACAAAATGTATGCACAATTACATTTCAAATCATATCAGAGTAAATAACCTTATAACATAAAATAAAATCTTTAAGATCAAATCAAATCAATAGTATATCACGTCAAAGTCTGGATATTGAGAACCCCTCACCCCGGAGCGATTTTGGCCCACCCAAAAGATAGTCTCTTCGATGATCTTGTATGGGGGTGAAGTGATTCTCTGGGATAAAAATCAGATAAGCCCCAGGTGTGTATGAGTCCATCTCCTATCTGTGGTTTCCAAGACTGGAGGTAAGGGACAACATTGCTGTTTATGAACTTTATCAGCACCAGATCACCGGATCTCTCTTTTCGAAGCGGACCCAACCATCCCACCCTTCTGACACATTGTATTCTATCGTCGATGTCAGGGGGTAGGGGTCTATTCTTTGTTAGCCAAAATAGTGCCTTATTTCTCAGCTCCTGTTCACTTTCAGTTTTTCCCTTTGTGAGTTCAGGCACCCCAGAAAGGACACCCACAAACGGGGCAGCCTCCGGTGGTAAATGGATGTGATTTGTTTTTCTTTGCGTGTTCCTTTTCTTGGGGAGTGGCCCTTTAGGAGGTGTGGTTACTTTGTTCAGCCCCGATTTAAAGGAACAGCTGTGTGTAGGTTTTATTTTGGTGGGAGCTTTCTCGCTGGATTGAGTTAGCATACCCGGTGTTGCCCGTCGGAGTTGAAGAACACTACTTTGTGGAGTTGGTAAAGGCTTTACAATGTCGCTTAAAGGTTGTGATTGATTAGGGTCTGCCATGTTTTTTAGGAGTAGCGAGTTTGTCATGGTCATTTCCTCTATTGCTGTGATCCTTTCCCCAAGATCGTTCATTCTTTCTATTAAAGGGTGTAATGCGGCGTTAAACATGGATTGTATCTGAGCCAAGAGTGTTGGTGAAATTGGGGGTGCAAGCAATTTATTGTCCATAACTTGGGTGCCTGTATGTTTGTCCGCTGGTCGATTTCTTTCACCAGAAAGGTCCTGGAAAAATATTATGGGGTTCGTGTTACCTGTTTCAGGTGGGCAGAGGGGGGTACCCAAGAGGTTTCCATAGGGTGAGGATGATGAACTGGGGTGGGGGCTTGTGATGACTATAGGACAAAAGGAGGCATTAGTGTGCTCAGATGTCGACTTAACGGCCGCATACTTGGATTTGCATAACCTATTAAGTTCCTCCAGGAATGATAGGTTTGGTGATGCGACGGCAGGCTGAGGGGGAGTGATGTCGCTATAGGAACAGTCAATAGACAATCGATCTCGTGCTATTCTTACAGGTTGTTGGACAGTAGACGGTGTTGTCTTGATTAAGTAATGGACCATCGTCCCCATGGCCAGGTCCCTAGTCCCGGTACGAATTTTCGGGGCCCCCTTAGAAGACATGTTGTGAGTAGCAGCAGGTACCTGCAGGGACTTGGAATAACTTAACACAAGATGTCTTACCTATTTTAAATGCACGGCCAGGGGGGGTGGCCCGTCCCGGCCTCCTCTGGCCTATGATGGCCTTAGATGGCCCGCCCTCTGCCCGGGCTCTAGCCCGGCGCCGCCCGCGCGCGTCCCGCTCCCCCGGAGGTGCAGCTGATGTTTAAGCGCCTCCGGGCGGAAGCAGCAGGCGTGAGGAGGCGGCGTCCCGGTCAGACAGGGAACGCTGGGAGGTGTAGTCCATCAGGGCAAGGCTCGTCCCCTCTCGGCGGCCGGTACACTCTCCGGCGGCGGGGGAAAGCAATGGCTAGCGTGAGCCCCCTTGAGCCCCCTTGAGCAGCGTCAGTGGTGGTGAGTGAGTCTTCAAGCCCCCAGGACAAACAGAGGAGTATGATCAGAAAAGCAGAGAGAAGGTGTGGGCTCTGTTGGTAAAGTGGAGAGAGGCGGAAACTTGTGTCCCATGATTATGCCATCTACTCTGTTGGCCAAGTTATCTCCTGGTACCCTGGCCGGCACAGTTAGAATACAGAGATGGAAATGGAAACAGTAGTATACTTGTGGGATATATGCTTCTGGGAGTTACTCCAGGGTCTCCGGCCAGGGCCTCCCAAGATGAAATAAGACCCGGAGAGGCTAGAGCCACAACCCATCAAGATATTGGGTAAAAATGAGGACAAAAAAAACACACCATCGATCAAGCTGTCAAACCATATATGGTGTGTGCCAGATACAGAAGGGTGCTCAAATCGCCTCTATACCTATCATTCATAGATTTAAAATTGCCGTTTGATCTGGTTAACAGATCCAAATTATGTCAATCACTAGAAAAAATTGGGGGTGGAAAATAACCCTCCTTCAAGCTTTTAAAACCCTGCATGCAGAAACAAGCGCTTCTGTTCGCTATGGATGCTCTGGGGAATACACCTCTCATTTTACAATCTGCTCTGGTGTACAGCAAGGCTGTCTACTTTCCCTAGTGTTGTTCTATTTTTAAATGAATGCAAATAATTTCTTTCCAGAGAGAGCCTTGGATGCCCTGAAGTTGTGCAAAAAAAAATGGTCCTTCTTTTTGCATACAACATTTCTATTGATGCTATTGATGTGTACACAAAACGAAATGAATAAATCTTTGAAGAACTTTGAGAGCATCTGTAGCCAGAAAGATCTTTGCATTAACACACAAAAAAGAAAAATAATGTCAATTTCAATGGCTCCGCCTTGAAGGAAATATACAAGGATAACGGGTCAGGTGCTTAAAACCATTAAGAGCTATGACTACTTGGGCATTCGCTTCAATTGCAAACTGAACTGCCATGACCATATTGAAAAGGCAACCAATGTCTTGCGGCGTCAAGCAAACAACATCTTTCGGACTAAATTAAAATTGGTTGCCACGTCCTGAGCCTTATCGTACAAGTTTACAGACAAAAAGCGGAAGTAGCAGCTACTCTGGGATATAGTGACCAGGGCCTGCTCCTACACTAGGGCATAGGAGCGTCGCCCCATTGCTCTCTCCAGTGTGAGAAGCAGAAACATAAAATGGTACTAAATTTCTGATATTACCATTTTATGTTTGGTTGCGGGCGGGCGGGTGGGCCTGCTCTGCGAGCAGCCAGGGAAGGGGTGGAGAGGTGTGCCCACTCCTGAGCGCACATTGACTGTTTGGTCGGCCCAAACCAGTCATGCACACTCTGCCCTTTCTCCATGCAGGCTGCAATGCATGCCTCCCTGTAAGCCCCTGGCTGGGCAGCGTTCCCACCAATCACAATGCTGCCATTGCCATATTAAATCGCAACTGCCATGGCGCATCATATCTTAGAGTGGTTATGGAAGCATCGGCCCCTAGGAAGTTTCCAGTACAATCCCTGGCTAATCTATGCTAAGTGATGTCTGGAAGAACTTAGGGGCGTATTATCAAGGACCGATGTTAAAATTATCGCCGTTTTATCGGCAGAAGACTGCCGATAAAACGACGAAAATGGGCTTGATAATACACCCTTGTTAATTCCCATAGAAGCCCATGTTAACATCAGAACATGGGCTTCTATGGGATATAACAAGGGCGTATTATCAAGCCCATTATCGCCGTTTTATCTGCAGTTTACTGCCGATAAAATGGCGATAATTTTAACACTGGTCCTTGATAATATGCCCCCCTGACTCTGTCATCTTTGGGCCAGTCCAGCTCTTATAGATCACGCTGCGGTTGACTTGGCAAAAGACACCTTCATGAGCTGGAAACTGAAATCTCGCCCTGGACAGGGCTGTTACTCACATTTGCCTGTTAACTATTTGCAAGTAAAACATACATTAGGCATGGAAAAATAGGTAACTGAAATTGCCACAATTACACGCTGCACTTGGTATTTAAAATTACGCTTAGGTACCCTACCTACCAAAGTGTATTTGGTCAAGTTTGCTGTTAACAGTTTTGGGAACGATTGCTGTGATTGTAAGTTTGGAGCATGAGAGACACACTCACTTTTTGCTGTTTTGCACTAAAACTAAGCACTTCCGCTCTAAAGGACTTGTACCACTGTTAAGGCAGTTCTCGACTGTTACTTAACTAAAGCACTTGTACTTTGCTACAGAACGGTTAATCCAGCACTCTGTATGGCAGCAGCCAGTTATATACTGCCTGCCTGGCCAGTTACAAGAAGGTACTTGATAGCCCAGGGTCAACCTAGCGATTAATTATGTTGGTGTTCCTTTGTATAATCATGAGTGTTGTTGCTCTTTTGGTATAACGAAGCATTGTGGGCTAAGTATAGGACGATTGTCCCATAGTTAGTCACCTAACCAATGAAAATGTTGTTTCTTTGTAGTTTACAGTGTTTATATGGGGCTGAATATGTAGTGTGAAACATGGAAACTGGTGATTTTAAAGGGATGGGAGTGCTGCTATTTGTTTTTAAATATATTTTAATGGTTGCATATTTATTATTGTATTATTTAGTTTGATGTACTGTGGCATATTTATGCTAATAAAGGGAGAATGGCTTACAATTGCTATTGTGCCTTCAATCAATCAATCAATCATTGCATTTCTAAAGCGCGCTACATACCCGTGAGGGTCTCAAGGCGCTGGGGAAGGGGGAGCGCTACTGATCGAAGAGCCAGGTCTTGAGAAGTCTTCTGAAGGCCCAGCAGGTCCTGAGTCTGCCGTAGGCTGGTAGGGAGAGTTTTCCAGGTCTTGGCGGCGAGGTAGGAGAAGGATCTGCCGCCGGCGGTGGTTTTCCGGATACGAGGAACTGTGGCGAGGGCGAGGTTGGCTGAGCGGAGGCTTCGGGTGGGTTGTGGAAGCTGAGTCGGTTGTTGAGGTATGTAGGTTCGGTGTTGTGCAGTGCTTTGTGTGCGTGGACGAGGAGTTTGAAGGTGATCCTCTTGATGACGGGGAGCCATTGCAGGCCTCTCAGGTGGGGTGTGATGTGGCTGCGTCGGGGGACGTCGAGGATCAGTCGTGCCGAGGCATTCTGGATTTGTTGTAGTCGTCTCAGGAGCTTGGAGGTTGTTCCTGAGTAGAGGGCGTTCCCGTAGTCGAGTCTGCTGGTGATGAGGGCCTGGGTGAAGTTTTTTCTCGTGTCGGGTGGGATCCATTTGAAGAGTGTTAAAGCAGGACCCTGAGACGGCGTTGACTTGCTTGGTCATGGAGAGGGTGGAGTCGAGGATGACCCCCAGGTTGCGTGCGTGGTCTGTGGGTTCCGGGGCTGTGCCTAGCGATGTGGGCCACCAAGAGTCGTCCCAGGCTGATGGGGTGGATCCGAGAATGAGGACCTCAGTCTTGTCTGAATTCAGCTTCAGTCTGCTGTCCTTCATCTAGTCAGCTACGGCCTTCATTCCTCTGTGGAGGTTGGCTTTGGCGGTGTGGGGGTCTTCGGTGAGGGATATGATCAGCTGGGTGTCGTCGGCGTAGGAAATGATGTTGAGGTTATGTTGTCGTGCGACGTTGGCGAGCGGTGCCATGTAGATATTGAACAGCATCGGGCTGAGGGAGGATCCCTGTGGGACGCCGCAGATGATCTCGGTGGGAGGCGGATGCTCTGGGTTCTTCCGGAGAGGAAGGATGTGGTCCAGGCCAGGGCCTTCTCTTGAATTCCGGTGTCAAGGAGGGGTGCTGATAGGGTGCGGTGGCAGACTGTGTCAAAGGCTTCAGATAGGTCCAGGAGGATGAGGGCGGCTGTTTCTCCTTTGTCCATCAGGATCCTGATGTCGTCAGTGGCGGCGATGAGGGCGGTCTCGGTGCTGTGGTTGCTGCGAAAACCGGATTGGGAAGGGTCCAGGATGTTGTTGTCTTCGAGGTAGCGGGTTAGCTGTTTGTTGACAATCTTCTCTGTCACTTTTGCCGGAAACGGGAGCAGGGAGATGGGCCGGAAGTTCTTGAGGTCTTTGGGGTCACCTTGGGCTTCTTCAGAAGGGCGTTGATCTCGGCGTGCTTCCAGCTTTCCGGGAAGGTGGCTGTTTCGAAGGAACAGTTGATTGTTTTCCGGAGGTGGGGCGCGATGGTTGTGCTGGCTTTGTTGAAGACGTGGTGAGGGCAGGGATCCGATGGGGATCCGGAGTGGATGGAGTTCATGGTTTTGATGGTGTCTTCGTCGTTGATGCTGGACCAGGCGGTCAGGCGGCTGGTGCGGGTGGTAGTCGCAGGGGTGGTGGACTCGGTGGTGGGTGCGCGGGGGTCGGTGTTGAAGCTGTCGTGGATGTTGGTGATCTTGCGGTGAAAGAAGGTGGCCAGGGAGTCGCACAGGTCTTGTGATGGTGGGATGTCGTTGGTGTTGGAGCTGGGGTTGGAGAGTTCTTTCACGATGCTGAAGAGCTCTTTGGTGTTGTGTGCGTTGTTGTCTAAGCGGTCCTTGAAGGCGGTCCTCTTGGCGGTCCTGATGAGTTGGTGGTGTCTACGGGTGGCGCTCTTGTGGGCTCTATGGCTGTCTGGTGTTCGGTCGTGGAGCCATTTCTTCTCCAGCTTCCGACAGGTGCGCTTGGAGATCCGGAGGTCTTCGGTGAACCAGGCGGCTTTCTTGTTGGTGTGGTTGGTTGTGGTGGTCTTGAGAGGGGCGAGGGTGTTGGCGCAGTCGTTGATCCACTGTTTGAGGTTGGTCGCGGCGGTGTCTGGGTCGATGGGGTCGGCGGGTGGTCTCAGGGCGAGGGGGGTTGTCAGTTGGTCGTTGGTGACCTTGCCCCAGCAGCGGCGTGGCAGCTGTTGGGTGCGGTGATGTGTGGTGGGTTTCTTGAAGGTGAAGTGGACGCATCTGTGGTCGGTCCAGTGGGGTTCGGTGGTGTGGTTGAGGGAGACGTGGGGGCTTGTGGAGAAGATGGGGTCCAGCGTGTGTCCAGCGGCGTGGGTGGGTGTCGTCATGAGCTGTTTGAGTCCAAGGTTGGCGAGGTTGTCGATCAGGGCGGTGGAGTTGGCGTCGTTGTTGTTCTCGAGGTGGAAGTTCAGGTCCCCGAGGAGGATGTAGTCCGTGGAGGCGAGGGCGTGGGTGCTGACGAGGTCGGCGATGGTGTTGCTGAACTGTGGTCGAGGTCCGGGTGGTCTGTAGACGAGTGTTCCTCTGAAGGTGGTGTTGGAGTCAGTGTGGATCTGGAAGTGCATGTGCTCGGCGGTGGTAAGAGTGTCGTCGGTGTTGGTCGAGACTCTGAGGGTGTCCTTGTGTATGATGGCGATTTCACCCTCCCACTCAGTTGGTGCGGTCTCTGCTGGAGATCTTGCAGCCCTGTGGGATGGCTATGGCAATGTCTGGTGCTGAGGTGGCGTCCAGCCAGGTCTCCGTCAGGAAGGTGACGTCGGGGGCGGTGGAGTCTAGGAGGTCCTAGAGTTCGATGGCGTGCTTGCCAGCGGAGCGGGTGTTGAGGAGGATCCAGCGGAGGTGGTTGGGTTCTTTGGCTGGTGGTGGTGGGCTGGATGCTGGTGTATCTGCAGTTCCGGCAGGCGAAGGGCCCTTGGGTGCGCTTCGGGGTGGCCCGGTAGCAGGGGTGGTCTCGTCCGGTGTTGAGGGCGTGGAGGGTGCTGGCATCGTAGTGCAGCCTGGCATTGCGGGGGGCGCGGGGTCCAGGGGTCCTGGCGCTGGGCACGGTCCAGGCACGGACGGGCGCAGAAGGGCTTGCCTTTGGTGCGCCAGCGGCGCACCCGCTGCGCGCGTCCGCTTCCGCGCGGTGCCCTCCATGAGAGGCGAAGTGGGAGGGAGGGGCAGCTGGGAGGCGGGAGCGGGGCGGACAATGGGCGAGGGGACGGACACAGAAGGCAAAAAGGGGGTGGGGCCACAGGGCAGCAGCGGTGGGAAGCAGGGGGCGGGGGAGGCACAGAGGGCAGTGGCGCAAGAAGGAGCGCCTAAGTAGAGACAAAAAAGCAGAAATACCAAAGACAAGTTACAGTAAACAAATTGGGAAAAAGAAACAAGATTAGCTGTTCAACCAAAAACAGTCACCAACAGTCACCAGGGGCGGCTAACCCTCGGCAGCAGCGGGAGAGAGGCACGGGCACTCAGGAGGAGCCGTGTGGCGTGGGGAGTGACCCGAGGTCAGATGCCTTTACGCTTACTGTTGAACTGCTGAGAGAGGGTATCTTATCATGGTCTGATGAGAGCGGAGAAAGAGCTGCCTGGATGAAGGGATGCAGGAAACAGAGGTGCTGATGGGGCCTCTTACTTGCATAGTACAGCTGCAGATTCTCTTTACCATTTAGACAGTTCCCTGGCTCAGGGGATTTTAACTTCCTCACTGACTGGTGAACCAGCTTGCAGACAGATTACCAAGAGGTTCAAACTGATCCACTTCTGGTTTGAGGACTTCGGCCTCTGCAGAGGCCCTCATGTTTGGACATATGAAGAGTATCTACATAACCTCAGTCACCACAAGCCTTTATGTCACCCTGCTCACCATTTTCAAATACTTACGTCCACGAGCATTATGTTTTACGCATGTAGGAAATGCTAGGTGTGGAGCAGAATATCCTACACACACCTCTCCACTCTGTAGGTAAGGCTGTCAACCAGGGCACGAACATTCGGCCTGTGATGCTTAGTAAGAAAACTGTAGGCATTTTAGAGGATTGAAAATACGCGAGCTAGATTTTGCTTGCCATTAAAAAGAATTATTGTACAGCATATGGCCAAATTTAATTCGCTTGCTCCCTGGGACATGCAGACTGGAACCGTGGCCTGAAATAGTTACACAAGGTGGCACCCAGATACTTCTGCATCCAAAACATTGAGCCCTTTGGTGTTAGGACAATTTGTTGCACCACCAACACACAGAAAACATAGAGGCAAATTCCTTAGGTTACAGAACGTCCTCCTCTGTAACCTGCTGGAACCTCATCTGGGAGTCTGCCAAGCCTTCCTGTTTACAGCAGCAACCACTAGTTGTCCCATTTCAAGATGGTGTTCATGCCGTAGTTTAACCAGACTAAAAGCATGCATTCTCCAGTGAGGGACGGAGCCACAAGAAGTCAGCAAGCTTTCAGGGTTCATTCTTTCCCCTTCATAGCCGATGGGCAGTGTCCTCATCTAACTAACCGATAATTAAAACTCCATATTTTGTAACATTGTGGAACTGGTATTCTAAAGTAGCCTAAACACAAAAAAGAAAAAGTAATAAACCACCTTGACTTAAGTTAATCTGTACCTATAAAAAGTTTAAAATGGCAGCTCGCGGTGAGTTGTTAGCAGTAAAAATGCGCTTCATGGACTTGTGGTCCCCTATATACCCTCCATAGATGTCTCAGAGGACTAGCACAGTTTGCTATCCTCACCTAAGAATGTAAGCGTTTTGAATGGCATCCCCAATGGGTCATTGCACATAACTATGATTCAAGCTTTTGCAGCTAACCAGTGTAGAAGAATAAAAGAACAGTAGGTTTTAAGAAATGATTTGCTCCTTTGCAGTGCTTTATCACCTTTGACGCTCATGATGAGCTGAGCTCGTCATGAGCCACGGCGCTCGTGGAACGCTCAGGTGCGGGGAGAATTCCCCTGCTGTGCTGAGCGTTCCACGGGAGTCAATACACCTGTGACGAGCTCAGCTCGTCATGAGCACCGGAGCGCCGCAGCTCATGACGAGCTGAGTCTGACCTCCCCGCTTAATGTTGAGAGGACGGTCAGCCCCTTACGGGTAGGGGGAGGGGGGAAATCTGTCAACGGAAAGCTACGTCTGATGGCCCGACAGTATAGTACGTCAGATTAAAGTCATCGCAAATCCCACTCTGTTTAGAGTGTATGGTCTGATGAGTCTTTTGTTTGTCCATCATCGCCAGAGAATACCTGGCGATGGGGCACAGGAAAAAAATGGTGACCCCCGCACCCACACCATGAAAGAACACTCTCAGGGTGTGGGGTCATTTTTTTTGTTACTAATAAAGTTCCATTTTGGAAGAAGAATAAAAAATCTTAAATTTGGAGCTCGGCAGTCAAAACCGACAGCGGTGGGCCACCAAACATTTTGTGCCTTGAAGGGAACTGTAATACTTTCAGTTCATTTCAGCGTACATAAATGACCACTGGGCCAGTGGTCACCTCTAAACAGGACAGACTACTTTTTATCACGATGGTGAACTTTAAGTCCTTTGCCACCCTAACGGATGGTACTCGGTCCGCCAGTGTCTAAATCTGTTTGTATGTTGCACACAGTGTCTTTGACTCAAGTCTGCCTATTTTGTTGTATTTTATTTTCTAGACTTGCAGATAATAACAGAATCTGTTTTGGAAGTTAATTGATTGACATTCATTGTTACTATGTTTATCTCTTCCTTGGGTATATTTTTGCAATTAGTGGACAATATTTCAAACAAATTAGCTAAAGACTTTATTCCTGCTGGCTGGACTTTTGCCATGAACTGGAATACTATATTTATCTGTCAGTTTCTTTGGTTTGGATATGCTCTTTCTGGGTTGTGTAGAAGGTATATTTTTTGTTTATTTTACTATTAGCCTGGACTAATAGTCCATTAGGACGAGCAAATTGGCAAGGTAGGAGTTGATGCTGTGAGTCTGTCAACTTACTGTAGGAATTTAACAATAAATGAGGGAAAACTTCTAATTGCAAAGATTAGCTGTCTATCCATGTGTCCAGCGATGTGCTTTAATGTGTCATTGGGCAAATCAGGGATAGAGATATGGTCCACTACTTGAGCTGTCAACTGTGGGGCAAGAAGACGCAAGTGCTGATCTTGGCTTTCACACTTGACCTAAGCTTGGTCATGGGCAGATCTCTATTTCTGTGTGGGTCAGTTCTGTTTCACGGAAAGGATGGTGGTTGTTGAAACCAATGGAAACCTCAGTATTAACTACTACATAAAGAAAACTCAACATCTACATTTATTATTCTGGAAACATAACTTACTCTTTAGAGGCCCTTTCTGCATCGTTGATTTTACCTCACCGTGGTGCTCCGAGAGTCATATCCCTGAAGAATCATTTATACAGCACTCCTCTAGCTTCCGGAATTCTTTTGGCTATGTTTATGGTTCACAGGCAAAGAAAATCTTTATAAGCAACTGGTTACTTTTTACGTTGAATGATATTGTAGTCTAGTTCCTATATCCCTGATAGGCTCTGCGCATTGGAATAATAAACCCTATAGATTTGACATAGGACTGAGGTCAGTATGTCTCTATCGAGTACATTAAACTTAATTACTTGTGTGTGCCAGCTAACTCAGAGGTCACTAGAAACTTTCTCGAATAAACAAGAAGGGATTAGTTTCTGACAACTGCATAAACATGACAACTTTGTTTCCCATAGAGTCGGAACAATATCTTCAGAGTCGTGCAAACAATAGATTACAGTTTCACTCAGTCAATCGTGCATGCTTCGTTTCTACAGAGTTGCATAGAAATAGAGAGACGGGCGTTTCAATAAAAGGGTTTATTGTACAGTCTTATTTCAGATGCAAGAGATATGATCTGTTATAATCGTAAGGCAGACTGCGAAGTATAATACGTACAGCGTTAGCAATAATATAAAATAGTACTGTAATAGCATGGTCTGTAGCTATGACACATATAAAAGTATATACATAAATAACACAGGCTAAAATGCTCAACTGGTGCTTCTAAAATAATCCTACCCCAGTGTACCTAACCTAAGTGTAGTACGAGGGAATAAGTAGGTGCTGTTTTAGCTATAGTCTAGTTTTATTTTAAGTTTAGTTTTGCCAAGAATTGACAAAAGTTTATCTAGGTTCTAATCAGCTCCATACCTTAGAATGAGAGAGGTTGGTATCTCTTTCCCTGGATTCGATCTCTAAAACTCCGCAAGGGGAGTCAGAAACACTGGAGCTGGATTCTCGTCGAGGAGGATGACAGCGTCTGGTCAGTGCGTCAGTTGGGGACGTGACTTCCTTCGGGACTTGCTGTGGTGAACCGCGTCGTGCAAGTAGGTAGCCGAACTGCACCGTACCTTGCCATAGCAAGTGAAGGTATATTTATACCCTGAAGGTGTTTAGGAATGCCAGTATTGACGTACAAGTCGTGCATAGGAACGTCATGAATGAACCCCTAAGGAATAGATGTTCATGTATAATAAATGAGTTCTGGGAGAAATCAATATCCAGGCAAGGGGTAGCCCTAAAGGCTTAAGAGTCTGGTTTTCCAAGAACTTGTTGTGATGAAGAGGATCGGATGTAGTTGACCATGCATGTATTTGGTTAGCATGAGCAATGCCTAAATAAGGGCTGGATTTCTATGCCTAAATAAGGGCAATGTGAATTGTACCTATATGAGGACATAAATCGGGAAATCTATATACGATACCTAAATCGACACACAACAATATTGGCAAAACACTCTTTAGTGTACATTGCAACTTGTCACAATTCTTTTTAAATTCATTGCTTCAAACCATAAGAGTGAACCCAATTGCAGCTTCAATTATGAAGCCAATGGCCAACAAAAGCTGTCAAAGCCATTGGTGTCTGCAAAATCTAGTGGAATTGTCATTGCACTCATGGTCCAGGAACCTGTTTCTCTGACCTGCTCAACTATCCTGTACAAGGAGGTTTGTGGCTACCCGCTATTTAGTGAAAATCGTAGCATTTCCCTCTTTGGAGCCACGTCCTGCGCTCTTCTTCTGTTAGGTTGGTGGATTAGGCCTCATCTTTGAGTGTTTTTAAAATTCTACAAGTGTAATACATGTTTCTCAATAATATAGACCGGAAGAGAGAAGCTAAAACATAACTTTTCACTGATAGATTGCGTGTAACTTAGAGCTAGCTTTATACTAACTACTGTTAAATTAATGGAAGCAGCGAGCTGCAAAAACAAAGTCTGTCACCATTTTGATTAACTACGCACAGAGTATTACTTGTATATAATTATGAATTGCTATCCTGAATAACATAGCACACAGCGAAGCCATGGAATTTGATACAACTAATTCTAACTTGGGAGGGGTTTATTTGAAGCTAGACAGGAGATGGAGACATGGAAAAAGTGGTGAGAGCATTCTAAAATTACTGCAAGGCATTAAGCTCAGAGCATTTAAAATTATCAACATAAAGTCTGAAGTAACAGGCATGCATTAGTCATTGTTGTAATGCCTCCAGAAATCCGCTAGACTACAGAGTAGCAGTCCAGCAGAGTTGGGACTGGACTTCCTAGGGGAGGAGGGAGTGGGAAGGGCATGGATAGGAAGTGAGTCAGAGGGGAAGGGAAGCCCTGGATGAAGAGACATTTCAGAGGCTAGCTCCGATATGAGTAGTCTATGTAGCTAGCCAAGAGATCAGTAAATAAAGAAGTCGCATAACAAGTGCAACCGTCTCCTGCAGATCTCTGGGAGTGAGTCACTCCCGCCCTCTCCGTGGTCAGGATCAGACACATGTTTCTATCCCTGTTAGGGATTCATGAAGATTTCATCAATTGTCAATTAAGCACATGTATTCTAAAGCATTTTCCCATAGCCACAAAACAGGTAAATCCTTCGATACATCTAGCCCTTAGTTCTTATTTGCAGTTGTGTGGTAGGAATGTCGTTCACTCGAATATATATACTCCTTTTAATTCACCATTAAATAGTCAGGAGACTCTGACCCTCTGTTGAAGCGAATCATGGAAGGAGCACAGTAGATTACCTCATTTTCTTATACATGGTGGGTCGTTGTCAGTGGTTAGAGATCTCTGGCTAGAATACTGTTGGGCGATTTGTCCGTTTCAGCAGAGGAGCTTCGCCCCACTAACTGAAATGGCCCGTATGCCCCAGAGATGAAAAAAATGGTAATAAAATTAATTTATTACCAATTTATTTTTCATCTGCCCGTCCCGAACCATTCATCAGGACAGGGCGGGCCGGGGCCTTCTGAATGACAGCAGCAGGGAGGAGCGTGGGCTGCCTGGGCACAGGGCGCTTCATTTCAGAGTGTGCATGTCCCTTTGGCCGGCCGTCTTGCGACAGCCAGCCAGACGTGCACTTTGAAACCTCTATCCCAGCTGTCTTCAGACGGCTGGGTTAGACCAAGCCAATGCTTCCCGTGCCCTCGGTATTGGCGAGGGAGGCCACTCCTTCCAATCCTAGCAATGCTCTCAGCATGAAAGCAGCGCTAAGATTGGTTAGGACAGTTGTTGAGGGTCCCACGTGAAAAAGAAAACAGGACCGGAGCGAGAAGGACGTTCCTTCAGGTAAGTGAGTATTTCTTTGTTTTATTTAATATGCCACTGTTAGAAATGGGGTAGCGTGGTGCGGAGCGGGTAGGCTAAACTTTGGAGGATTATGTAAAGCATCTGCGCAGCACACACTCACAGGTGACACACAAGGCACACTACAAAAGAGACTCCCCACCAGGTTATGTGAGAAAAGCATATGTATTATGCAAAACATGTTATAAGGCAATCACAGCTGTAAAAGCACTGTGCTAACTTGTAGTGTAGTTCCTATATTCCCAATAGGCTCTGTGCATTGGAAAACATAAACAATAGTTTAGACATAGGACTGAGGTCATCTAGGTCTCTACTGAATATGTTAGACTTAATTAGGTATGCCAGCTAGCTCAGAGGTCACTAGAAACTTTCTCGAGTGAACAGGAAGGAGTTAACTTTCCTGAATAGACAAGAAGGGATTAGTTTCTGACAACCGCATAAACATGACAACTTTGCTCCCCCCAGAATAAGGAGTATATCTCCAGAGTCGTGGAAAACAATAGACAACGATTCACTCAGTCAATCGTGCATGCTTAGTTTCACCAAGAGTGCAGAGAAATAGAGAGACGGGCGTTTTCAATAAAAGTTGTTATTTATTGAGCATTCCTCTTTCTCTTGCAAGAGAAGTGAATTGCCACAATTGCAATACTTGTCATAAAGTAAAGTGCGTACAGTAAAAGAAGTATTATGAAATAATACTGTAAAAGCATTTATATGGTTTCTAAGCCATAAGATACTTAAAACGGATAAAATATATACATACATAAAATCATTGACTAAACGTACTCAACTGGTGCTTCTAAGATACGCCTACCCCGGTGTACCTAACCTAAGCCTAGTACATGGGAAGGAGTAAGTGAGCTGCAGTTTAAGTTAAGATAGTTTTTTGCCAATAATCTGAATCAAGAATTCTCTGAGGATCTAATCAGCTCCGCACCTTGGTTATAGAATGAAGGAGGTCTTGTATCTCTATCTCAGGACTCGATCTCCCAGCAACCTGCAAGGGTGACTGGAAACACTGGAGCTGGATTTCTCGGCAGGAGAAAAGACAGCGTCTCTCTCAGTGCATCAATGGGAGGGTCGGCTTCCTTCGGCTCTCGTTACAGCTGGGCTTCGGGTAAGTAGATAGCCGATCTGCTCCAAACCACTGTGTGTTTTTCTTAAGGCAAACGTTGGTATATTTATACCTGGAAGGTGCCGAGTTTGACGTAAGGTTGGACATAAGACATCACTAAGAACTTACAGTTCTTTCAGGACTCCAGGAGTTCTTGGACAAATCAAAACAAAAGCAGGGGGGATTTCCCGGGCTGCTGGAGGCTTGGTTTGTTTAAAGAACGCGTTGTACTTTCTAGGAGTCTATGGGAGTAGCCTTGCCGTATTTGGACTGCATTGGCTATGACTAAATATGGATATGATTCTTATGCCTTTATAAAGGACATGATTTGTTATAACCACATAAGGGCATGAATCGGGAATATTTAAATAGGGTCCTAGATACGTTCACAACACCCACTCCACGTATAATGTCCATCATTACTAAATACTAAGCAATACTAAACATATAACGATGCATGTGTTTTCCAACCCACCCCAAAATACATAACTTGCATTTGAAATGGTATATGGTATATACACGAAAAATGAGTATTTGTACTGTACGTTTTTCAAGCAGTGGTATCATTCAGATAATCCATACATAAATATTGGCTGAATGAATTGCGAAAATTACATTTATGAAATGGCTCTTAATACAGAAGAGAGGGTCGAGACCATTTCATCACATATTTATACAAGACTGTACATGTGCTAGAGGCTGAATCAAAATATTGTCTCTAGAGTTTCAAAATAGAAATCTTGTTCTCTAAGAATAGTTCTACTTTAAGCAGAGTACCATGTGCCAAAAAAAAAGGTAAATATTTTGGAAATGTAAAAATAATTTCGCTTTCAGGGGAAAATAGTTCCAATTGTTTTCATGTAGTGTTGTTTATCAAAAACTGAAGGCCGAATTCAGAGTTCAGGGAACGCTGTGTGCTTGTTATTTCAAAAGTTATTCTCGTTGTTAGGAGAGAACATCAAATCAGACAGGCTGGCGAAAAATTGGTCTACAACAGTAGGTGAAAGTTCGACTAAGTTCGAAAAAGCTGAAATAGTGCATATGTGAGAATCATTGCCATCATCGATGTCTGGATCAGCAATGTTCACAGAAGGTTGTACCTGTGTGCCGCTTTCATCTCGTACCTAACTGCCACCTAATCGTAATGGTGAGGTCTCAACGAATGCCGTCATCAGAATAGGTAGCCACTGGGGACAACACGTTGCATGAGCCGTTACCGAACCAAGCAAAGTATCGATATCCATAGGTACTGCTGATGGTAGTGTAAGACAGATGTCCAACACGCATTCTTCTCTGCATAGCAGGCATAGAAGCACAGGTAAGATGCAATCTTGCCAGATTGGTCTGAATGAAAGAAACCAGGTAGTATTCAGATCTCTTAGCTCTGCCAAGCCGAGGACCTTAGTAATCCTTTCTCGGTATCTCATCGCTAGGATCGTTTCTTCCATTGTTGCCTGGGTTTTGTCTGTGACTTGACTTGCCATATCGGAGCAGAAGAAACAAAAATAAAATTCCTGCTACAAGTCCCAAAAGAAGAGGCAGGCCGCCGAACACAGAGTGCACTAAATTTGGGAAGATGTTCAGGACTGCTTCAAAGGGTGCTAATAGTCCCGAAAAAATTGTCTTAAATACATGTGCGATGCCACTAGTATCAGACATGTTTAAGATTTGACCTAACATTTCTACGAAATGCACGGGGCAATTTGTCGATAATAGTGTATGTATCTCTGCCGCTGTCCTTGCAACTTGCAGATCATACGTCTCTTTGGACGAAGTTAAAGGCACAGTTGTATGTGGAAGAATAGACTTCATTCTGCTTAAAGTATCAATTCGAATAGAAAAGATATTCAGAGAAGGCCATATTGCTGCCTCTATGTCTGGTTTGCTGTTTGGATACAATACTTGCATACAGCAAATGACCCTGGAAGTAACGCTCACGAGATAGGCTATTCCTGGCACCATGCCACAACAGCTGTGGTCACTTATTAGAACGTAGCTGCCGTTGGAAAGCTGTCTGAAAAAAGGCTCTATCTGTGTTGCAGGGGTGCCGTGCAGATGACATGAAAGGTTGTTTGATGAACCTTCGCAGGCTCCATGCAAGTTAATACCTTGACACAGAAGTGTACCGCTTAGTGAATATATACAGTTGTTACCACTAAGAAATACCTCTTTTTTCCCTTCACTATAACATTTATGTGTATAAGGTAATTTCCAGGTTGACTTGATGTATTCTTTACCCAACCTTTCATACAGGCCTGCTGGTATATACTTTTGGCAGTATTGAAACTGAAAAGTCGTTATCGGAATTGTGATTGTACCATGTATTATCCATTCAATGACAGGTCGTTCTGACATTGTCAATGGTAACTTTTTGAGTTTTTCAATGCTCAGTATCGTATAGTCTGCTCCTTTTTGTGCCAAAGAGATTTGTTTATCTGTAAGGTTAAAGATAGAAAATAATGACGTTTTGTTGATTAGACGCCATGGCACGTAGCCTGAACACAGATTTTGCAACGTCCAGCCTAGCTGTACAATAGAACGTAATTGGGACTGGCCATGTTGTAACATTAGCATATCCTGTTCTATTATATCAATAGCAGATGATACAATGCTGTCCAGTGAATACATTCTGGAGGACAGAGTCGTTAACCCATTGTCCACTACAGACAGTGATTTTTCCAAATGAATACGATCAATTTCTCATATTTTTTCAGCAGTTTCAATTTGCATTACTTTCCAAGCTTCGTTGTAAGCAGCGTATATACCGGCGTATATGAAACGTTTTTGACACTGTTTGCGAGGTCCCAATATGAAATCTCACAAGTCAGCACCTTCTTTAAGTAAAGTCAAGTGTTGCTTAATTTCCTGCAGTGTAGATTTCTGTAGCCATTCGAGGCATAGTTTCCCTACACTGTATGTTGTAACTATCCCTGGATGTTGTCTCTGGGAATATCTTGGGTCTGGCCTGGTCTGTTTGAACCCCTGTGTTTTGTTCAGGAATCTATCTTAACAGTTATTAGTGTCTGTGGGCCAGATCAACCATTTTTTTCCAATCAGGATTTGTTCTGTTTTGGTGTAAAATATGGGATACGTCTATCTCCACATCTGTAGTGCTATTATGATCAGGTATGGCCTTTGGAATAGACGGTTTGTTTAAGTCTTTTATCTTGGCTAAGCCAAGACAGGTTGTTTGTTGAATGGTGTAATTCAGGAATATTATCTGTTCTGGGATCAAGCTGGCTCAAAATAATGATTCTTGACCTTGTACCTGCCAGTCTTTTGTACCCCAGATGGTTTTTGTCTCAATGTTGTTTTTCCAAAATTCAAAACCAAATGTAGACATTTTTTCATAACATTTTTCAGAATAAATCAATTTAGAATTTGTCAACATGTTTTTCATTCCTGTCTTATTTAACATTTTAAAATAAAACGTTTCTGGATCTGTGTTGTTAAACCCTGAAAAGTATGGACATTTCTCATAAAATGTTTTCGAACTGCCTTTTGGCGGTGTTGGACAATGTTCCCATTGATTATAACTAAAAACATTTCTGGGATTAGCAGATTTATGCAAATAGTGATGACCATAATGATTAAAACAGTACATTTCTTCATAATTTGATGAACCTTGTAAATAATCATGTTCTGTAAATTTTGCTGACATTTCTAAATCTGACATCATATTATTAATATTTTCAAAGTCCCAATCATCAGAGAAAGTACTTGGTGTTACAAAGTCACTTAATGAAACCTTGAACTGATGTGGATATTTCAAGAGTTCAACCGGGCCATAGATTTCGTAATCAGTAGCGTCCCACGCTACACCACCAGGTATAGGAATGGCTGTGATGTTCACTGACAATAGTTCTTTTTTTTCAATGTGAGAGGATCTGTGAGGCTTTAGGACCAAGTTGATGTTCTGGCTTGCTGTGTCCATTGTACTATTTTTTCCATCAATTCATTTTCCCCAAAATTAAAACTAAAATGAGCCAGAGTAGGAGGAAAAGTACACCTAACACAATCCATAATTCAATCCATGGTGAAATCAGGTATGTTTCTTTGAGTTGATGAAAGAGTTCAGTAATTTTTTCTTTGAAAGTTTTAGTTGCTGGCGTTTCTTCATGTTCACTTGGATCATCAGAAAAGTCATTGAAATTGATGAAGTAGCCAGATGCAGTACTGTCAATTGTTGGAATTGCTTCCGGATTTTCATTTATCTTTGGATATGTATGTTCAGAGGCTACATCATTGTAGATTGGTGTTTCTTGACAAACTGTTGCAATTTGGGTTTCAAGAGGCACAAGTTCCATGGCCTTGTTGCATAGTCCTTTTTTATTCACTGCAGGTTTATCAAATGTGATTAGTCTTTGAACCTCTTGTATTGTAGCAAGGTTTGATCTTCTGCTACTTCTTGGGAGTCCACTGGGCCTACTACTTATTATTGGCCACATTATTGTGGTGTTACCAGGTCGATTGATACAACTCTGTTCTCCTTTTTACCAGCAAGGGGCGGTAGTACTACTGATCTTGTTCCGCTGACAACTAAGACAGGTACTGCTTTTCTGTAAGAAGGCCCAAATTCCTTCTTCACCGCGATCTTTTCTCTGACCAGATCCCCAATCTTTGGAATCCAGACAGGTCTTGCTGGGACAGGTGGTTTTTCTTCAGTGGCCGTTGGCTTTAGCTTTATATTACTTAGACTTTTTCTTGTTTCATTCAAGTCCTGTAAAACAGCCAAACATTCTTTGATATCAAAGGATTTTTGTTTCACCACTGAAGTCTGACGATCAAGGTCATGGATGATCATTCTGGTACCAAACAAAAGTTCGTATGGAGTGATACCTCCTAGAGAATTTCTTGGCAGATTATTAAGACTACGTTGGACACTTGTTAGATGTTTGACCCACCCATCACCCGAACCTAATACCCTCGCTGTTATAGATTGCTTTATGTCACGTTTTTTTTCTCTCCACTACCGCATTTCCCTCGGGATGGAATGTACTAGAGTACTGCAATGCAATGCCCATGCTGGTCATGGCCTCCGTGTAAGCTTGAGAGCTAAACGCAGGACCCTGGTCAGAATGTAGCATGGCAATTGCGTATGTGCCGATAAAGACTCGCAAATCTTTTATAACAGTTTTGGCGTCAGCCGAGCGCTGGGGCCACATCCAAATAAATCTCGTCTTAATAATTATGGGATCGCCTTTTTCATCTGGATTTTTGCGTATAGATAGCCTAATGCTTTCTAATAGAGGTGTCCGAGCTGGTGTCTGGTCCGGTTCACAACTGCGATCTCTATTGCAGTCCTGACAATTCATTGCAAAGTTGTAAATTTGCACGTTCATCCCCGGCCACCAGTATTGTGATTGTAATTCTATTAGAGATTTCAAGATCTCTTGGTGCCTCAGACCCAATCCCATGTGTGCTTCTTGAATCAAGTAAGCTCTCCGATTCGTGTTTGGAATTACTCTATCCCCCACTCCAGGGATTCGAGCAAACGGAACGGAGTTCGCATCAATTACGTATATATTTCCGAGTAGATAATTTAGAGGTAACGCCACATAGTTGCCTTACATTGAGGCTTTTACTGATAGTAGCGTTTCACCGTGTATCTGTTTTTTAGAACGCTTTTTTGTGGCTACAGAAGCCGGTTTGACAGCTGCCGCTGTGGCTTTGTTAGCCAATGAATTCCCTGCAACGTGAATGCCATCACGTTGATGACTCAGTGTATTTATTTCGTGAGTCTTTTGTAGTTCTTTCTGCAAAAGAACTACTTGTTCCCAAAGTTTTTTATGCTTTATTGTGGCACTTGTGTCATCTTTGTAACCATTTTTGATCCAAGTCTGTATGTCATTATTGTAAGACTGGACGCAGTAATGCGAATCGCACACTATTAGTGTGGGGAATTCGCGATCGGCATTTTTAAGCGCCATCTTTAAAGATCTTATTTAAGCTCGCTGAGCTGTACAGTTTCTGAGTGATTCAGTTTTAGTGACCATCGGTCTAAATTTACCTAAGCGCCAGCGACCTTTAACAATCGCGCATGCTGCATCGTAAACTTGTTTTTTCACAACGTAGTGTTGTGCAAATCTGTCCGTGTAGATTACACAGGTGTATTGTTCGAGAGGCAGAATTTCGATTGACAGAGGGTATTCATGTTCATATTCCAGATCTTCTAGTTTTTTAATTTTTGGATCAATTGCGTGTTTCACGTCGATTGCAGCAAGAGAATTTTCCCATTGTATCCATTTTGGATCTAATGCCATAGCATTCGGAATGCGTGGTCTTGTTACTGCCTCAAGGGCTGATACTGCTATTAAAACAGATATGCTCTTGCCTTGGGCTAGGGTTCTTTCTTTTGCTACAGCAGTTTGAACCGCAGTCAGAATTTTTTCAGTAGAACTGAATTTCATTTCAGCTTGTGTGTACAAGTGTGATTTATAATCTATTGGTACTGTTTCTCCCTCATTAGAGGTCAGGTACGTGAATCCGCATCTTCCTGGGATGACTCGGATTACAAGGTTGCGTTCATTTGCGCGTGTTTGCAGTTTTGTTTTAGTTAACATGTCTGTTTGTAATGAACGTAAAATTTCTGTGTGTTTCTGAGTCCAATTGATTGGTTTGAAATCAGGTTTTATTAATTCGTAGAGAGGTTTAACCCTCTCTGCATAATTTAGAATGTATGTTCTTCCAAAATTCAGGAAACCTAGAATTGATTGTAAGTTTTTCAGCGTTTTTGGAGCTTGGAGTACTGCACACTTCTCTAAGAAGTTGTCTGCTAGGCTTTTGCCTTCACTTGATAATTCATATCCCAAAAATAGGACAGTGAGGTGGGCAATTCGTGACTTTTTAAAGTTGAATTTGTACCTTTCAGCTGCGAACCCAAGTATAATGGTGTTCACTCTTTTCAAGTGTGTCTCCAGGTCATCGTCTGTAAGATAGATGTCATTGACATAAGATAATGCCTCATCATCATACATTTGTAGTAACTCTGTTATCTTGCTGAGAATAATCCTGGGCTGTTCTTGAATCCCTGTGGGAGTCGACAGAATTGTACTGTGCCCCCATTGTTGAGAAAGCAGTCAAATACCTACTTTCAGGTGCAATGTTTTGACAAAAGAAACCATTTGAGATATCTAATGTTGTTTTATATTTTTTGCGCACGATGTTATTCATTAGTGCTGCACTGTGTGAGTTTTGTACTGCAAATGTTTTGCAGCATGAGTTTAGGTGTCTGTAGTCCAAAACTAGACGATATGAATCGCCTGGCTTGGAGACAGGAAACAAAGGATTGTTCATTTGTGAGGTGCATGTTTCAATCACCCCCTGATATTCAAGTTGATCTAAGATCTCCCTGACTTGTTTTTTAGCTTCTTGCTTAACAGGATACTGCCTTTGTGCAGTCTGTTGATTTTTTAACTGAATTTTATGGTGAGGAGAATCCTCATCCCATCCTACATGATTTTTATATCATGCAGGGACTTGGGCCACTGCCCATTTTCTTGCAAATGTGTATTTTTTATGAATTGGAATTTGATTTGAGAAGACAGGCATAATCATTTCTTCGCCATGTGGGCACTCCCTGACAAACTCTGGTGGCCAGTCTTTTTCTGCTAGAAGGATATCATAGCCTTTCAAAAGGTTATTCCAAAAGAGACCCTTTATTTTCCTAGTTTTGTCCCCCTCTATACGTAATGTTATTTCATATAATTTATGGGGTATGCTAACTCTGGTGTCTGCAGTTTCCACTTGAATGTATTCATTCGTGTCCACTGTCTCCAGAAGATTCATCAGGATCTTGGGAGCTATGGTCACTTCTGCTGCGCTGTCTAGCATTGTCTGGGCCCATTCTCCGTTTTTTCAGTTGTGTCCTCAGAATCCTCTGCATGTTTTATTTTAATACTAGCTACCTTCTTTTTTGGAAATTGTAATTTTTTACTTTGATGAGCAGGTTCCTTGTCTTTGGACTTGACGAGCTCTTCCTTGTGTTCTGACCGTCCTCTTCTTTCTGGTTTCTGTGAGGAAGTCTGAAAAGATTGTCAGGGACGTGTATCATTATCTTGATATCTGTCAGGTTTTTTTAATTTATCCCTATCTCTAAGGTTGTATCTTTTCTCAGAGGGCTCCCTGTGGGGAGACTTGCCTCCTCTTTCTGGAGATCTATCTCTCCATTGAGGAGACCTTCCTCTGGACTGAAACTGTTTTTCTCTGGGAGTAGTTTGTTTATTACCCTCCCACCTCTTTTTTGGAGTATTGAGATTATTCTTGATAAATGTTTTTTTCAGGATTTTCAGTTAGTTGGGGTTTTAGTGGTTTCCCACCCAAACTATCTCTACCTATTTCTTCATAGGATTTTTCTATGATTCTGGCAAGTTCAAAAGGTTGTTCCGCTATATTTGTTTCTTTTCATTTTTGGCGGAAGGTAGTACCGTCAAGTGTTAATTGAACTAATTCTCTATATGCTTTTGTTAATTCTTTTAACCTGACAAAAAGTTCTTCGCTGGACATTTTTTCAATGTCAGGATGTGGTGTGTAGCCGGCTAGAACCGGCCATGTGGCTCCTGGTCTACCTAGTGGACCGAGCCTGGTAATGTGATTTTGATGTTTTAGGGCGCCATTAAACCAGAGCAGGTGCTCTTGGTATGTTAGAGGAATTTCAACGTCGTCGAAAGGGGCGTATTCCATTGGAGATTCCTCTATTTTGTAATAGTGGAAATTGTGTGTTATTGGATTTGCTTCAGGAAAATTTATCCATGAAGAGAATACCTCTGTCTGCCGATATTCATGGGCCTCTACCACAAATATGACTGTACCACCTCTTGATGATAGTCCATTTTCTATAAGTTTAATAGTTATAGTTTTTCTTACGTTTACCGGAATGATTGTAACATTCGGGTCTTCATTTTGGAGACTTGTGTCATCCACTAGAAGTTTTTTTTTTTTTTTTTTTTTTTTTGGGTAAGACATTTATTGCACATTGTCACAATAATAATACAATCAATATCGCCTACAACCTGAAAAGGCCGGCTATGCTTAGCACGCATGATCGAATCAGAGACTTAGCCATACACAGCCCATCAGCCGACAACCATGGGTCCGGCGGCGCTCTCACGGTATCAGTGTAGTCTCGGTCTTTATGAACAATGCATCCGCATAGTATATGCGCCAGGACAGTCTTACATTTTCAGTATTTTCAACCAAACCCCCCTTAAACTAGAGAGGATGATGCTAACAACAAAGTAAGAACCCCTTACAAAAACTCAAAGCACTGTGTCACAACATTCTCCCTCCCTCATCGCCCCGCCAATAGTATCCCAGAGCGGCAAACATCTTGTGTCAGTTGAGCGCTCAGCACGCGTCATCGACAGTGGCCACTGACACCAGGTACTGTTGTAATGGTTCCCAGAAGTCTCTGGGGCGGGACCCCACAGGCAACTCTTCCTCGTACGTGACTAAAGTGTCTCTACAATAGGCCAAGTCCTCCAACCAATTTTTTACGGTAGGTTTCCGCTTACTGTTCCAATGTAAGGATATTCTCCTCTTCGCCATCAGTAGTGCAATCACACAAAGTTTACGCCGTCCCGCCCTCAATTGTGGCACTAACCCCAGGAGACAGACCTTAGCTGTACACGGCAATTGTGCCCCCAGTATAGTGTTGAGCGTCTGCACCACCTGATCCCAGTATTGTGCCACCGCATCGCAGTGCCACGCCAAGTGAATAAAATCTGCATGTTCCTGCCCGCACCTAATGCAGTTAGAGTTGTCCCTCAGACCATATTTATGTAGCCTTGCAGGCGTGTGGTACATGTGGTGCAAGTATTTGTAGTGAATCAGTCTAAGATTCCCGTTTGGTGTCAGCATCCCCGTTAGAATGCAGGTGGCCTCCCATTCCTCTTCCGTAATGTCATCCCCCAGTGCTGCATGCCATTTCTCCCTGGCTCTGGTAGTGTTGCCCCCGTTGCTAGCTTGCGCACTGCGGTATAGTCGGGACACCAAGTGTGACGCTGAGGGGGTGTTGAGCACAAGTGTCAGTGGTGCGAGTGCCTGTGGTTCTGCTGGGAAAGTCACATAATGCTCCCTCACCGCCCTCTGTAAACGGTAATAGTTGAAACTAAATAACAGAGTTGGATTCTGAATGTATGTCAGTTGGTCCAGAGGCACAAACAGCCCATCTTTATATAGATCCCCTAGGGTGTCTATGCCAGCACGTTTCAGGAGGTCCATCCCCACCTGTTCTTGTGTGACAGATAGTGCCGGATGGTGTGCCAACGGGAGTGCCGGTGCGTAGATTGGTGTGCAGCACGCCATCTTACTCAGTGTCTGCCATGCCTCTATTGTGGTGTTTACTGGGTTGATGTCATGATCGTGTAACCTGGGGCGCTTGTGTGTTAATATACTAGTTAGTGGGATGGGATCAGCGCCTCCATGTTCTACTGCTACGTGCGTTAAAAAAGGAATCTCATGGAACCAATAGTGCGCGAATTGCGCCTGAGCGCACTGGTAGTATAGGTAAATATCTGGCACCCTGAAGCCCCCTTTAGCGTACGGGAGAGTCAGAGTTTGCAGGTCCAATCTAGCCTGTTTTCCCGCCCATATTAAGGAGAGCATGAGGGATTTGATGTTGCGGAACACCTCGGCCGGCGGCTTAATAGGTATATTATTGAAGAGATATAAGAATTTGGGCAGGAGCACCATTTTCACAATGGCAAGTCTGTCTGCCAGTGAGAGCGGTAGCCCAATCCATCTTTTGACCTTATCTTCTAGCGTGGAGATAGTCCTCCCGTAGTTGGTGCGAATGACCAGCTCTGGGTCTCTGTGGAACCAGACGCCTAAATATTTCGTCGGTTCCTCCTGCCATTCCAGGGGGTAGTCCAGCGCAATGGGCCGGGTTCCATCCGTCAGCGGGAGTATGAGGGATTTGCCCCAATTGATGTGAAGTCCCGAGTATTGGCCGAATTTAATGTATTCCCTAAGAAGTGGATTGAGATTCGTCTCAGGGTTTTTTACGTACAGGACCATGTCATCTGCATATAAGGCTATGTGTATGGGTCGCGTAGGCAACTGAATGGCTGAATAGTGGTGGTGTTGTCTTATTTTACAAGCCAAGGGTTCCAGTATAAGGGCGAACAGCATTGGCGATAAAGGACACCCTTGTCTAGTGCCTCGCTCGATGGGTATAGGGGACGACAGATGCTTGTTAACCCGTATGCGGGCCGACAGGCCCGAGTATAGCATTGTAATCCATCCGGTGAATAGCGGGGGGAATCCCATCCGGATCAGGACTGCGTGAAGGAACGGCCAGTCAATTGTATCGAATGCCTTAGCCGCATCCAACAAGACAGCGACAGCTTTGATATCCGGGGCCAAGTAGTGTGCCAGTGCGAAAAGGGTGCGAGTGTTGTGCGTGGTCGATCGGTCTGGAATGAAACCAGCTTGGTCAGGTCTTATTAACAACGGCATTAGTGGCTTCAGTCGGTCTGCTAGGATGCTGGCCAATATCTTGGTGTCTATGTTTATCAAGGAGAGGGGGCGGTAAGAGTCGCAGTGTTCTTCGTCTTTGCCCGGTTTCAGTAGGGCGATGATCAACGCCTCTCTCATGGACGGTGGCAGTGTTTGGGCCTCATGTGAGGCCTCGTACAGATTCACCAGATGGGGCGCTAGCGTGTCTGCATACGTTTTATAGAATTCTATGACGAAGCCGTCTGGGCCCGGCGCTTTGCCATTGGGAAGTCGTTTGATAGTGTCAATGATTTCTTGTGTCGTGAGAGGCCTAGCCAAATACTCCCTGTGCCCGTCAGCCAGCCAGGCGATTTCAACGTCAGCCATGTATTCCGAAATTTCCTCCCGAGACATTTGAGCTCTGGCCTCGTACAGTGCCCCGTAGGTGTCTCTGAATTCACCCAGAATGGTCGGCATGTCATGTGCACGAGTGCCTTGTTTGGTATGTATAGTCGCTATATGCTGTGGCGCCCTCCCCGAACAAATCTTTTCTGCTAGGGCCCTGCCCGGTCTGCCTCCTTCCCCATATCTCCTAGCCGTCGTTCTCTTGAAGATATATTTAAGTTAGTCGTCAGCAAATGTGTTGTATTCTAATAGTAGTGTCTGAATGTCACTGAGCAGTGCTGTGTCTCCAGTGTTTGTGTATCTCTGCTCCAGGTCTTGAAGCATCTCCTCCCTTCTTTTTAGTTGGTGACGAATATCTTTTAATATGCCAGCGGACGTGGAAATGCACACGCCCCGTATTGTTGCTTTAAACGCTTCCCATAGGAGGCACGGGTCCTCCGTGGTGGGGGCATTCAATTCAAAGTAGTCGGTGATCGCTTTTTGGACCGTGTCAACATATAGCGGATCACGCAGGGCCTGTGCGTTAAAGCGCCAGGTGAAGGGTGGCGGGGCATAGTGTGGGATCCGCAACCTCAAAAGTACAGGGCCGTGATCCGATAGTGTTCTCGGGAGGTGTGTTATCTGCTCCACCCATGCAAGGACGTCCTGTGTAGCCAGCCAATAGTCCAATCTGGACCAGCTCCTATTTGCAGCATTTATGTGTGTGGCAACCTGTTCCCCCGGGTGTAGTAGCCGCCACAGATCGCTTACATGTAAATTGGACATTGCGTCCAGCAGCATTTCCCTCGCCTTAGTATGTTGCTCGGGTGTGTGCGACGCTCTGTCGAGCCCGTCCCTGAGTGTCACGTTAAAGTCCCCTCCCCAGATGACATTGTCCGCTTGTATATCCGCTATAGTGTGCCACAACCGTTCAAAAAAAGCCGCATCATCCACATTCGGACCATACACATTTACAAGGGCTAGTTTCTGGTGTCTCGTCTCGCCTACCACTATAACATATCTCCCTCCTGCGTCAGTGTACGTGTCTTTGATTTTGAAGTGTGTACCTTTCTTGATCAAAACACTGACGCCACGGGAGTACGTCGAGTAATATGCGCCTGTGGCTGATTCCGCCCATTTTGAGCCCAGCCTGGATGTGGAATTGGGTGCCATGTGTGTTTCTTGCAGAAATGCCACATCTACCTGAAGTCTGTCAAAGTACGCAAACATCTGCCGTTTCTTTTTTGGATTCCCCAGCCCCCTGACATTCCATGTGATGAAATTGAGTGTGTCAGAGCGTGCCATTAGTGCGTAGTCAGGTGAAAGTGTGCGTCGCGTGATCTATGTGGCCACCTGTGGAACAGCTCATTCACAGCACACATAATACTGGCAATAAAGGAGGTCGCAATGCTTCTCAGACACAGTGCAAACATAGTAACTCTACCCAGTTTCCCCAACCCCCCGCACCTCCCACTTTAGCGCCCAAACTTTGCCAAAGCCATTCCCCCCCGAACTTCAGAACTGTGATTAAACTTGTTGTGGGGAACACCCTCCTGGGGGTGCCGCCCGAAGCACACATCTCCACCCACATAGTGGATGTGGACGGGTGCGATCTCTAAATGTTGATAGCGTCAATAAAACTTCCCCTAGTCCCCTCATCCCGCCTCCAATCCCCCGCAAACATGACACGATCAGTGTCAGTCCCTTCGTGTCCCTCCGAGGTTTCAACACCCATGCAGGCAGTGTCACAGACCCTCGTAGTTAGTGTCTCAGGGTAGCGCGGTGATAGAGCAGTTAGTACAGCCAGCCGGCCGCATGCCTCTAATCGGGTGAGACCCAAAGCACGTGTCCGGGTTCTGCAACAACCCTCCCCCAAGTGTACTCACTGCGATACTGCCGATGGCGTCTCCCTGCCACAGTTCATCAGCAGCGCCAACATCAGACCTGTGTATCTCGACGTGCGGGTGCACCGTGTCAGAAGTGTCCGTCGCCCGCTGCCAGTTTCGAGAAAGTACTCCGATGTCGCACACATAGCAGTCATTTTGTCATCAGTCGTTGTCGCTCATTCTGGCCGCAGTCTCCTGATTTTTCCGACGTTTGGTGAGGTTCTTGACATAATCCTGCGCGGCCTGGACCGTCGTGAGAACCACCGGCTTGCCATCCGTTAGGATTTTAAGTTTTGCTGGGTACAGCATCGCGTATCCAATGTCTAGCTCCCGAAGTTTCTTCTTCACCGGAGCAAATTCCTTCCTTGCCTGCTGCACCGCCATGGTGTGGTCTGGGTAGAACTCCAGCGAGTTGCCCTGGTGGGTGATGGCGCCTTTTTCCCTCGCCATTCGAAGTACGGCGTCCCTGTCCCTGTAGTTGAGCACTCGAGCGATGATTATCCGAGGCGTAGCCCCCGGTTTTGGAGTGGGGGCCAGGGAACGATGAGCCCGTTCGACCAGGAAGACGTCAGAGAAGCTGTCAGCCCCGAAGATATCCTTCAGCATGTTCTCAACGTACGTCTCCATCCTGCCTGTGTTGGTGGATTCCGGCAGGCCCGAGATGCGTACGTTATTGCGGCGGGACCTCGCCTCCTGGTCCTCCACCTTCGCCTTCAGGGTTTCCAGGGTCTTTTCAATGGCGCTGTGTGTTTTCGCTATGTCCCTGGAGTGGTCTTCTACCGAGGAGATCCTCTGTTCCGCCTCCACCAGCCGCTCGCCGTGATTTTCCAGTTTGTTTGACAGCGAGTCCACCCTTGCCACAACGCTGTCCATTTTGTTATTCATGTCGTGCAAGCTTTGCTGGATAGCCCTTAGTACTGCCTCCATGCCGGCGCCGTCTCCCAGGGCCTGGTCTTCGTCAGTGTCCATAGCAGCTCCCGTTTTCGCCGTCTGCTTTTTCGCCTCGAAAGGCAGTTTCGTTTGCTGTCTATCGGGCTTCCCCATGGTGCCCGCGGGTGCGGCTGGGCTAGCGACAGTCGGGCTCGTTGGGGCTGCCGGTTTGGTCTTTGTCCGTGGGCGTCTCAATTGCGCTCTAGCCACCCCCTGCGTTGGGGATCTATTCATTGGAACGGCCACTTAGCCACATACTGGCCCAGGGCAGCGTCCGGTGTCACGCAGGCGTGCCTCGTGATAGTGGATATGCCTAGGGGACTGTAGTGCGCTACACGTAACAGCCTGTCCGTGTGAGGTGGTCCCGTTAGTGTTGGCGGGTCCGGTTCGCGCCTCCTGGTGCGGCGCGGTATAGGGTTGGGAAGCCTCGCACCGCCATTCCTCCGCCGGCGAGCTCCCAGCCGCCTATCTCTTCTGCTCGCCCCCTTAGCCGCGCTGTTTTGCTGTCCCGTACCTGTTCACTTGCTGGCGCCGTGGAACGGGGGGCCGGCAGTGCTTGGGGCAGAGTCATCTATCTTGCGTGTCACCGCCGCCGCCATTTTGGTCGCCGTGGAACGCACAGTGCATTCTCAAAGATCTGTCCAGTTTAAGCGCACATCGTAGCTGATTTACACCAGTTCCCGTTTCTTACCGACTGTGCGCCGGGATGCGGAGAGTCCTGTGGTCCTCCGAGGGTGACAGCGCTCGGTTTTAGTTGTGGTCGCCGCGGCCGCGCGCCGCCATCTTGACCAGCCTGCCAGCGTCGGGAGGATTTTCGCAGATTTCTCCGTCGTGCTGCATAGTTGCTGGCCGGCTTCAATGCAGTGCGGAGCCGGACCGTTTAGCCGTCCATTCCGCTGTTTTTTACGGAGAACAGGATGAAGTTGGGGCCAAGGGGTCCGTGAAAACGCACCCGTCCGGCGGAGCTGACTTAGCAGTCAGCCATCCCGCAGTGCGCCCTCTAGCGCCCCGTCATCCACTAGAAGTTGAGCTGCTGTTCTAACTCTCTCCCTTTCATCGTCACTTTCCACCATTTTACTGACAGAAAGTTTTTGTTGCAGAGCAAGTTTCAAGGAAACAAAGATTAGGTGCACAATATTTTGGAACACTGTATCCTTCAACGTTGACTAAACTGAAAACTAATACATAGGAATCTCTTCCTACTAAGTTCTGGCAGATATTAACCTTTTACCCACTCCACACGTCTATTGGAGTTTTTACAGGAAAAAGGGGTCTGTGTGAAAAGCACGACTGAGTTACTCTAGTATCTAGCGTTAGATTATCGCCTTACCAAACATTGGGCGCCATGTAGTGTAGTTACTATATTCCCAATAGGCTCTGCGCATTGGAATAACATAAACGATAGTTTAGACGTAGGACTGAGGTCATCTAGGTCTCTACTGAATATGTTAGACTTAATTAGGTATGCCAGCTAGCTCAGAGGTCACTAGAAACATTCTCGAGTGAACAGGAAAGAGTTAACTTTCCTGAATAGACAAGAAGGGATTAGTTTCTGACAACCGCATAGACATGCCAACTTTGCTCCCCCCAGAATAAGGAGTATATCTCCAGAGTTGTGGCAAACAATAGACAACTATTTCACTCAGCCAATTGTGCTTGCTTAGTTTCACCAGGAGTGCAGAGAAATAGAGAGACGGGTGTTTTCAATAAAAGTTGTTATTTATTGAGCAGTCCTCTTTCTCGTGCAAGAGAAGTGAATTGCCACAATTTCAATACTTGTCATAAAGTAAAGTGCGTACAGTAAAAGAAGTATTATGAAATAATACTGCAAAAGCATTTATATGGTTTCTAAGCCATAAAATACTTAAAACGGATAAAATGGGGGGCGTGGCCAAGATGGCGGAGTAAGCAGACGTATTTCGCTACAGCTCCTGCCATCGGCCTGTCTTTTGCACCGGTTCCGGCACCGTTTCCGACCGAAGTCGGTACCCAGGGTTGCCGGAGCCGTCCTAGCACCGGAGCGGACTGACAGGAGGCTTCAAGGGTCTCCGTGGGCGGAGGCGGCGCAGAATAACGGCCCGGAGGAGCGGAGTGCCCATCCCCCCCTCCGGCCTGGAAGCGAGGCAGCCGCGAGGAAGAAAACGCTGCCGAGAGGAGGCGCCCCTGCGGAGCCTGAGACGAGGTCCGTACTCGGGCTCTGGGTGGCTGCTTCAAGTGCGGAGCCCCCTGCGAGAGGCGACCGGGGATCGGAGGAGGGAGAGAGGCGGACCTGAAGGCGTGTGGAGTGCGCCGGCCGGTGGCCTGCGGAGAACGGCGGCGGCGGCGCGCACAGAGCTCCGAGGTGAGAGCGACCCCGAGCGAGGCAAGCGGCATTGAGGTGGCCCCCAGGGCAGCGCTGGAGCGGTTGCGCGGCGGGCCTCCCGGTGGGTGTCTTGACCGGGGCCTGTCGGGCCCTGCCTTTCCCTGAACTGGCTGGGTCACTGCGGGAGGCCCTTCCTTGAAGCGTCCCCTGCCATCCATAGCACAGACGGGCCTGCCTCCATCCCTGTGCGCCAGGTGGCGCCATCCGCAGGACAGCACTGGGACAGCTTTGTTGAGCGCTGCGGGGGCCCGCGCCTGGAGCTCTCTTGCACCCCCGCCCACGTGGCCCTCGATCTCGCCCGAGGGGCGTTTGGACCAGAACCGGTGGCCCCTTGAGACCTGGTGGACAGCAGCAGCGCCCTTCACCCCCAGCAGCCCGGACTTTCTTCCCTTCCCGGGGGCCCCGACCTCCGCGACTTGGCAGTACGACAGGCCTCTGCCACGGGGCTGAACGAGGGAGGTTAGAGACGTGCCACGACCCTGCGCCACGACCTGCGAAGAGGGATTAGTGCGAGAGTGCTGCCCGAGGAGACCCATCGGCTGGTGACGGGCTCACTGAGGATCGCGGCCAGCGACCAGAAAGGGGGCAGCGCAGGGGGGTGCGCCTAGGCCACCGACACAGAGGAATGTCCACGGGCAGACCGCCCAGAGGCAAGACGGTAAAGGAGATGTTTGCGAAATCGCACTCCCCTCTGCAGAAGGAAGCCATGGCCCCGGCGCCGAAAAAGACGGAACGGGCCCTGGAGGAGGGTGCGGAACCTATTACGAAGGCCTTCCTGGAGTCCCTTTTCGCCACCCTGAGGGATGACATCCAAACCCTTAAGACTGAGTTCGCCAGCGAGATTCGAGAGGTGCGGCGCGAGATGGACGGCATAGGTGAACGGGTGGCGGACCTGGAGGCCAAGGGCGACGAGCGGGAGACGGAACTCTCAACTCAGCAACAAGAGATCATTCGCCTACATGATCAACAGGTGGATCTGCAACTTCACCTGGAAGACCTAGAAAACCGTTCTAGGCGCCACAACATCCGTATTCGTAATGTTGCCACGTCCGACGCTACTCACGATGTATTCCGCTACGCCAGGGAGCTCTTCTAACACGTGCTGGGAAGGCCGCTGGATTCGCCCCTGCAGCTTGACAGGGCCCACAGGACTGGCCCGCCCCGTGCAGCAACGGCTCCGCCGCCCGACATCCTAGTGTGTGTTCAGGACTACCGGACTAAAGAAGAAATTCTTCAAAAAGCGCGTCTGACGCACCCGATAGCATTTCAAGGCACATCACCGCTGTTGTTTCAGGACTTGGCGGCGCTTACCCTGCACAAACGCCGGCTCTTCAAACCGGTCACCTCCTTCCTACAACAGAAGGGTATTCCGTACAGTTGGGGCCACCCCTTCCGTCTCATCTTCAGGCTTGAAAACAAACAACACCAGCTGCGATCGGTGGCTGAAGCCTGCTCCCTGCTTGGCATTGAGACACCGACGGAGGACGCGGAGGCACAGGGGCCCATGCCAGAGACCGGCGGGAGGAGGCCGCAATGGAGCCAACAGCGACGTCGGAGACGGGTCAGGAAACCTCCAGCGACGGAGATTGCAGCAGGTCAGCGCGCCGCGGTGGAAGCAGTGGCCACGGATGGTAGTTCGGGCCCCACAGGATGACCGTCTCAAGACTTTGCTTGATTCTCATGTCTGCTCTGGCCTTCTGGCCATTGGCGGGAGGTAGACTCCCGGACTATCCTGTAAGACTATCTTACATTATTTCCCTTTTTCTACTTTTCATCCCTGGATGAGAGACTATGACTTTCTTTTGGACATGCATTCACAGTTTACAGTTGGGGGGGAAGGGGGTGGGTCCTTTGGGGTTGGGTGAGTCCTTTGAGCTTGGGCAAAGGGGGGGGAGGGTTGGGGGTTCCGTGGTCCATGGTCGGTGGACAATGCGAAGTGGTGATGCTGCAGGGATTGGAAGGGCGGCAATGCTGGGGGGGGGGTCTGCCACTACGGGCAGGAGGCACGGCACTGAGGGTCAGCTGCTAATCTCTCCTTCGTGGGACAATAATGGGTGAAGTGGTTGTGCTCTCTCTCAATGTGAGAGGCCTGAACAGCCCGGTGAAACGTAAGGCGGTACTCTTGCTTCTGGAGCAGTCCAAGGCCGACATTTGCCTCTTGCAAGAGACACACCTCTTAGCTAAGGACTGCCACCGCCTCCACTCTAGTAAATTCCCTCTGCAATTTTTCTCCTCCTGTCTAGAGAAGAAGGCCGGGGTAGCTATCCTGGTGGCACGCACATTCAGGGGTAGGGTTTTGGGCAAGATGGCAGAAATTAAAGGTCGGCTGCTGGTGTATAGGTTTGCGTTAGGAGGTCTGAATTACACGATTGGCTCGATCTACGGCCCAAACGAAGGCCAAGAAAAGTTCCTACACTCCGCACTTACAGAGGCGACTGACACGATAGACCGTCACATTCTGCTAGGGGGTGACTTGAACCTGGTCCTAGACAATTTGCTAGATCGCTCCTGTCAGCGCGTTAGCCAGGTGGGTGCCTTGTCAGCGTCAGGTCTGGCACGCTTGAGGGACATTGGGCTTGTGGATGCATGGCGCGAGCTTCACCCAGGCGAAACAGACTACACGCACTTCTCAGCTGCGCGCAGGACTTATGCGCGCCTAGATTATCTGCTTGTCTCTACTGCAGCTCGCTCACTTGTCACCAATGCTGAAATCGGTACAGCGTCCCTATCTGATCATGCGCCGGTCACGGTCACCCTAAAGGGGCCTCGAGAACCGCGTACGGGCAGGGTGTGGCGGCTCCGGGATTCTTTGCTTTATAGGAAAGACGCGGTCGCTAGAATTCAAGAAGCCATAAAGGACTATCTGTCACACAACAGTAACGGAGACACTGCGTTGGCTACGCAATGGGCTGCGCTCAAGGCCGTGCTGAGGGGTGAATTTATATCGCTTTCCTCCGCGGAAAACAAAGAACGCCAGGTCAAAAGGGACGAGCTCACCCAGAAGACCAGAGAGCTTGAGCAAATACATAGAAGGACGGGAGCCCCGAGAATTTGGCGCCAACTACGGACAGCCCGTCAGCAACTGGCAGCACTGGACATTGATAGGGCGGAGTATGCGGCTTTACGGCTGAAACAAGCCTACTACACTGGGGGGGATAGATGCGGACGCCTCCTAGCACACAAACTACGTACGGTGGCCCAGAAGCGTGAGGTCAAAGAACTGATGGGGCCCGATGGCGCCAGTGTCACCGATGACCGCGCAATAGCGGAAGCTTTTAGCGACTTCTATGCCGCCCTCTATGAGGCAGACCTGCCTAACCCAGAGGCGGAACTGGCCTTTCTCGACGAGATACCGTTACCGGCACTGACCCGGGAACAAGTGGATAATTTGGAGAGGGACATCCGGCCAGAGGACGTTATCTCTGCGATCTCACGACTTAAACTTGGAAAGGCGCCGGGGCCGGACGGCTTCCCGGCGTGCTTTTACAAGACCTTTTGTGTACCACTCGCACCTATATTGGTCAGACTCTTTACATCGTTTGCAGACGACGGAGCGATCCCCCGAGACCTGCTCGAAGCATCCATCGCGGTCATACCCAAGCCCAACAAAGATCCTACTGACTGTGGGGCGTACCGGCCCATTTCCCTGTTAAATGTCGACCTTAAACTCTACACAAGCATTCTCGCTTCTAGGCTGGGCCCCTATATGGGAGGCCTTATACAGCCGGACCAGTCGGGCTTCATCCCTGAGCGCCAGACTTCTGACAACACTAAGCGGGCCCTCCATCTCATTGAGAAAGCATCCCGTACGCAGGGCGAATATATGCTACTAGCCATCGATGCAGAGAAGGCCTTTGATAGGGTTCATTGGCCCTATCTCGAGAAGGTCCTTCTGAAAGCAGGTATGGGCCCTAAATTCCGGGCCAGAGTGCTTAACTGCTACAAATTTCCCTCGGCCTCCGTCAGGGTTAATGGCTTGTCCTCCCCGCGTTTCCAGATAGAGCGAGGCACCCGGCAGGGGTGCCCGCTGTCCCCTCTCCTGTTCGCCTTATATATGGAGCCGCTGGCACAGCTCATCCGAGCTGATCCGGAGGTCAGAGGCATTAAATTCGGGGCGGACATCCATGTTATCAGCCTATACGCTGATGACGTCTTGTTATCACTCGCGGAGCCCCGAAGCTCTCTTCCGGCCTGCATGGCCGTCCTGGATAGGTTCGGGGGTGTGTCGGGCTTCAAAGTCAACCTAACGAAATCAGTTGCCCTCGACCTATCGCTGGCCGTGGACACGCGCGCCACGCTCCAGGCACAGTTTCCCTTGCGGTGGGCCACGGAGACGGTTCCTTACCTGGGGATCAACCTGGCGGCCTCCCTTCAGACCACGGTGGACGTCAACTATACCCACCTCCGGCGGAAAGTTCAACAGGAGCTGGGACAGTGGAAACATTACCCGTTGTTCTGGTTGGGCAGGGTCGCGGCGATTAAGATGACGATCCTTCCCCAGATTCTGTATGTTTTCCGCGCCATCCCTCTCGCACCTCCAACGGGTTGAATTAAGCTTGTACAGTCAGAGCTTTCCCAATTTGTGTGGAACGGGAGGAAACCGCGCCTAAAAGCCCAAATAGCAATGCTCGCGCCGGAACAGGGGGGGATCGGGATTCCGAACTTGGCCGCCTACTTCCAGGCGGCGCAGCTACGCTTCCTGGCGGAGTGGGTCCAATGGGAGTCCGGGAAACACTGGCTATTCCAGGACCAGGCAGTAGCGGGACGCACACTGCAAGAGATCCCGTTTATGCGCAAAATGCACAGGCCCCGCAACTTGTACGCCTCCCACATTACACGAGTCTCCCTTGAGATCTGGGATCGGGTGGGAGTGGAGCTCGGTCTTACGACCGCCCCCTCGCCTCTCACTCCCATTCTTGATAACCCCGACTTTCAGCCGGGGATGGATGGAAAGGCCTTCGAACGTTGGAAGTCGGCCGGTTGTCGCTCCCTATGCCACGTGTACGGGCCCGAGGGAATAATCCCATTCCCGCAACTACGCCAGGACTTCGGCCTCCCGGAGACCGAGCGTCTCCATTATTTTCAAATCAGACATTGGGCCCTCAGCAAAACGGTGAGACCTGACGCGGATCGGCGACTGACGAATTTTGAATATTGGTTGATCACCCGCAAGTCGGACAAGCAGCTAATCTCTGATTTATACAAAATGCTCACACTCAAGCACCAATACACCTACAGCGCGAGTAGGGCACGCTGGGAGAGGGAGATGGAGAGGACTTTTACCCATAAAGAATGGGAGGGTATATATTACAGGGCGCGACACTCGGCGTATCATATGGGGCTCACGGACACTCTAACGAAGGTGGTGACCTACTGGTACTACACTCCAGAACGGCTTTACGAAATGGATAGCAGCAAAGACCCCCTGTGCTGGCGAGGTTGCGGACACATAGGCACTCTCACACACACTCTTTGGGACTGCAGCTTCCTGCAAGATTACTGGCGTCAGGTTCTAGATGATGTGGATAAACATTTTGACACTGACATCCCGCGCTTCCCGTCCTACGTCATTCTGGGGCTCCCAAATGCATTGACATACCCCCTGCGTTCACGAAGGGGACGCCTGATAGCCATAGCTCTGGGTTCGGCCCTTCAGAACATTGTAACCCATTGGCGCACGACCCATGTTCCCACATATCAGGGGTGGCTCCACCGCCTCTGGATGGTTCTGGGTATGGAAAGACTTTCTCTGTATAAAGCAGGGGAAGGGGCGAAGTATGCGGAACTTTGGCAACCGTTTCTGGCCCTTCTGTCCTCGGAATTTGTGGAAGTCACCTGTCCGAGGTATCTTCGCTTGTTGAGGTTGACTGAGATTGCCCCGACGGAGGGGATCACCAAACCCGCCTCTAATTCGAGAACGGGATGAGGTATGATCTGTAAGAATGAGACCATGGATCAGCGGGGGGGGGGGGTTGGGGTTGGGGTTTGGTTTTGTTGGGGTTGGAGTTTCGGGTACGGGGAGGGCTGGGTTCAGGAGGGGTGGGGTTTATTGAGTAGGGGTTGACAGTCTACTAGTGTGTTGACAAACTGCATGGTTGAACGATGGAAATGAGCCATATCTAAAGCCAGCGCTAGAAGGCACGGGCTGGGGACAGGAGTCAGAACTGCCCTGACTAACGTGGCAATTTTTTTGATACGCGGCCGGCCCGGTTGGGTTGTAGGCGGCTTGCTGTGTGTAATTACAACTTCTATATACTGCATACCCTGCCCTCTGATGGCCTCGCGCTCTAACTCTACTGGACTAATTGTCATCTGTTCGTGATTGCTGATGCCTGACCTGTGTTGATTTCTTCAATAAAAATATTTACTACTAAAACGGATAAAATATATACATACATAAAATCATTGACTAAACGTACTCAACTGGTGCTTCTAAGATACGCCTACCCCGGTGTACCTAACCTAAGCCTAGTACGTGGGAAGGAGTAAGTGAGCTGCAGTTTAAGTTAAGATACTTTTTTGCCAAGAATCTGAATCAAGAATTCTCTGAGGATCTAATCAGCTCCGTACCTTGGTTATAGAATGAAGGAGGTCTTGTATCTCTTTCTCAGGACTCGATCTCCCAGCAACCCGCAAGGGTGACTGGAAACACTGGAGCTGGATTTCTCGGCAGGAGAAAAGACAGCGTCTCTCTCAGTGCGTCAATGGGAGGGTCAGCTTCCTTCCGCTCTCGTTACAGCTGGGCTTCGGGTAAGTAGATAGCCGATCTGCTCCAAACCACCGTGTGTTTGCTTAAGGCAAACATTGGTATATTTATACCTGGAAGGTGCCGAGTTCGACGTAAGGTTGGACATAAGACGTCACTAAGAACTTACAGTTCTTTCAGGACTCCAGGAGTTCTTGGACAAATCAAAACAAAAGCAGGGGGGATTTCCCGGGCTGCTGGAGGCTTGGTTTGTTTAAAGAACGCGTTGTACTTTCTAGGAGTCTATGGGAGTAGCCTTGCCGTATTTGGACTGCATTGGCTATGACTAAATACGGATATGATTCTTATGCCTTTATAACGACATGATTTGTTATAACCACATAAGGGCATGAATCGGGAATATTTAAATAGGGTCCTAGATACGTTCACAACAAACTGGCACCAGGTGGTCATTTACCGGGGGAATTATTTACAGGGCAGGGCCAATCAGGAAGCTTCCAGAACCATCGCCAGTACAATTAGGATAAATGTAAGACCATTACCAATAAGGGTGTGACAGCCAGTGGCTACTGGCACAATCATGCACTGAGCAACATTGCATTTGCATAAATCCCCTTTAGCATGGGGCATAAGCACATTATGTCATGAATTGCAGCACCATTCGGCATAACCATATGAAATCAGGCGTGAACCTAGAACATCTGAGCACCTCTTTAGGCATAAATCATATTATGAGCTCTCATTAGGCCTCAACATATGCATGTGGCATCACAATAGGCATAAACCTCATTGGCAGCATGAGGCATAGCACATTATGCAGAACACCAACCTGGTAAGCGTTAGGGGAAAACATTAGCCTTAGGATAAAAGCATGAGCAACCCATGAGGCATACCTCAGTAGCATAAGTCTCTTATGCCCTAGGCATCACAGTAGTCGGTTCCAGCATAAAGGAATTAGGCATACCCATGTGAGACCGTGACATGACACTATGCAACTCTGCAGGAGGCATAAACTTAGAACATCATTTCCTGACATTAAGCGTAATCCTCCGCCTCACATTGGCACAAATCACAGTAGGCCTGAAAACATGAACAATACATTAGGCATCAAATCAGCAGTGTAAAGGCCTTAGGGACACGCTGTACACATTATCACTGCCCCCAACGCTGTAGATTAGCCTTTGGCGCCACAGCGCCGGGGGAGCCCCCTTCTCAGGGACTCTAAAAGAAAAGTTGCCCAATTGTTACAACTGCCCACTGTCCGGTGGGGCAGTTGTGCAAGCACAGTCAGTCCAATACTAGGACAGGGGGAGCCCCAATCTTGGACTCTGAAAATGGTTTGGCAAACATGTGGCAGCGGCCCGCAACGGCGGCACTGCTGTGTAGCCCAAGGGACCCGGTGTCTAAAATGGTGCTGGCACTTCTGGGAGAGTCCCGCTTTTGGCCTCCCTTTAAACAAAATTTGCTCCCACTGCTGGAGCGGCCTGCCCTCCTGCGGGACCGCTCATGCGGAATCGTCACAGGCTGGAGCCCAACTCAGGGACTCGAAGGAAATAGACTTGGCCCCCGGGGGCGGGCACCGACAATGTGCACCAACACTCCCCCCAACCACCATGCAGCCAAGCCCCATTCACCGGCTTCCCGTCTGACGGCTCCGGTCTCTCTCAGCATGCGGGGCTCTCTCCAGTCATGGGAGCCCCGCAGAACAGATCTGGGCCTCTCCTTGCTTCTTCAACAGTACTCCAAGCTTCTCCTCCGCTGGAGAGGCTCCGGCGTCAGCACTTCTTCCTCGGCGGCAGGGGCAGGCACCGACAATGTGCCTTGGGCCCCCTCCACCTTTAACAGACAAATGCTGCAGGACTTGCGGGGCTCTCTCTACTCACGGGAGCCCGGCGCCTTGATCCTGTCTCACTTCACCCGGTCCCCCCTCCTGGGACATTGCTCCGGAGCCCGCGAGGCTCCCGGGTGGCTTTCCTTGCTTCCGTTAGGCACAGGAGTGTGGGGTAAGCTCCTGGCGGCTTCCTGCTGCTGGCGGGGCGCCCCGCCCACCACCGGGTCACTCTGTTGGCTTCCTGGTCGCCGCATGCAGCGCAGCGGCCCCCCTATTTGGATCCTCTGTGTTGGCAGCGGCGATGCGGGGTGGGCTCCCGCCAAATTGGCACCAAGACCGCGGGTTGGGCTCCCGCTGGTCTGAATAACAAATGGCGGCACAAACGCAGGGTGGGCACCTGCGCAGCAAAATCAGCATAAAATGGGGTAGGCTTCCGTTAGCGGTGGAAACGCGTGGTGGGCACCCACTGTTTCAAAGTAGGCAATTGCGGGGTGGGCACCCGCGAAGGTGGTTAATACGGCATAGGCTCCCGCCCAATTGTAGCGCCTTGACAGCACAGCGCTGCAGGGGACGGATGCTCCTCACCTCCTGGGCAATGAAGACAAAGCGCTTACAGTTCCAGGGTCGCACACGAGCAGGAAGCGCCCAAGCTCCTCACCTCCTGGGAGTGCAGGCAACTAAATGATAGCGCTCATGAGGCGCTAGGGCAGGAGAGCAGGCAGGCAGTGCTGGGCAAGATCAGCGGTCAGTGGGCACTCATCGGTACTGGACAGCAGTTCCTAGGAACAGTCAACCCCCATATCGTGGCACTCCTCCTGGCATAGCAGTCTTCACTCCAGTAAAGGGCTCTCACTGGCCCTGTGGAAGCAGAGGGGGTACAGATGGGCACAGGGGCCAGCACACAGACCCTTGCGGTGGTACCTCCTGGCAGAGTGTCCCCTCTTAATCAATGTCCACGCACAACCTAAACACTTGGAGTCTCAGCTCCTCTATATATACCCTCCTCACCCCACCTACCAGAAAGGGCCAGAACCTTCTAGAAGGCTCTCTGGGGAAACCGGTCCCAACTGGTTTTGGGGGAGGTGTAGAGCACCCTGTCTGCCCGGCTTTCCTCCAAAAGCTGGGTGTGTGTGAGATGGACACACCCCAGGGGGCGGAGCCAGCCTTGGTCACTTCGAGCACTAGACCTGCAACCCACTTCAGGCAGGCAGGCACAAAGCAGGCAGAAATGGTGACTTCTAAAAGTGACAATTCTAAAGAATTGAAAATAAACCTGCGTACACCATTGCGCAGCATTCATCATTTTCATCTCGCACCACACATGGCCTACATCTTCTACCATGGGGAAGATATCCCCATAAGGGAGGGGGGTACCTAATATAAGCCTATGTGAGGCAGACAACCCACACACTTTGCACTGCTAACCAGCGCTAAAGTGTCCAACATCCGGGAACCACCCAACTCATAACAGCAAAAAGGCTAGAGGGAAGGCAAACAGTTTCGGGATGACCCTGCAAGCAGGACCAAGTCCAACAGCCACCCACCCACCCACCACCCATTTACCTGCCCTACCACCCTGTGCTGCCAGCCATGACTGGTCCGTGGCTATTTTGTTTTGTAGAGATTATAGCGAACAGTCCTTGATTATTATTGGCCATATGGTGTAGTATTTATTTGTGTGCAAATGAGAATTTTGGAAAAGTAAAGAGCATACATTTTGCAGATTTGTTAAATTATACACGTAATATGACTTAACTACAAAGCCAATATGCTGTTGAGACTATTAGAACCGGTTTTATTGTTTTGCATCTTAATGGTCATTGTGTAGACACGAAGAGTAGCAATGTGATGATGCTCTTGTGGACCAAGGTAGTCTGTAGAGGCAGCTGGCCCAGTAATGAGCCAGGATCTCATCTGTTCGCCTGTCTGTCTTCGAACTATTTGTGTGTTAATCTATCACTAATGGAGTGTGGTGGGAATACTGTGGAAATATTGTCTTGAATAATCTATCCCAAGATTGCATTCAAGATCTGCAGCAGAGCAAGAGTTTGCTATTCTTATAAAAAAAGAAAAGGGTCATGCCAAAAGCAAGATAAAGTGAGTAATTGCAAAATGCAAATAATACCATTAAACGGATGCACTTCAAATTCCACTTACAGCTTCTTTGCTTTAGACCTTTCAGCCTTAAACTGTACATTTCTGTGGCATATACTCTAGGTGTCAGGTTTTGTTGTTGCAGTCTACAGGTGGCAGTGTCTCGTAGTCTGGGGGACCTTGAAACTTGTATAACTGAAGGTATGCCCAATTTACTGATTTCACTTCTGCAGTTCACATCAAAATGTTAAAACTTCATGAATATTGTATCGAAATTATTCGAAGAAATTTCCAAATAAATATGTTTTTCATGTAAAATTGTTTGCAACATCTTACTATTAAACATGGCAAGCAGTTGGAAAGGTTATATATAGTATTTATACATCTGAAAGAGACTATTAGTTATAGATTCCTTACCTTCGAATTACCCCTAGGTGTCAGACTGGAGCCGTACAATTTTTACTCAGCAGTACCCCTGCGCATCGGTAGGTGGCGTCAGTCGACTCCACGCTCGTCGTCGGCGCCATGATGGCTGGGATGACATTGCGGTATCTACTTAGACACTGCCCCTGCATGCTGACGTCAGTTCTTTCTTCTTCCGTGCCAGCCAGCGCTGGTCCGGAGAGAGCAGTATCCCTAGTCATTTTTTGACTAAAACTTTTTTCGACTTTTGTTGACATCTTTTTCCAGTCGTTGACTCCTGGTGCACGAAGGGATGTTCCATCGTCAGAATGGCTGCAAGCCTTGTGACTCCTGTCACAAGCTGATGTCTGTCACGGATCTGCACCCCGTGTGCCTCTGGTGCCTTGAGCGTGACCATGACCCGAAGTCATGCTCCGGCTGCCGGCTATGAACCCAAAGTCTTTGCGGGAGCAGTCCCAAAAGCTTCTGGAGGTCCGCAGTCGGCTCCACGCCGCTGGAGGTCCTGGTCGAGAGGAAGGTCTTGGGACCTGATATGGAGCTACCGCTATCATTCGTCATCGAAGTCTTTGTCATCAGGTAATTCGAAGCACAAGAAGAAGGCAAAGAAGTATCGTCACTCTTCGCCTTCTCCCCGACCGTTGGCCAATGCAACGCCGGACATGGAAGGTCGTCGTTGTTCGGCTCTGCCCTCGGAGCCTGCTGGGACAGCTCCGCGCATCCCTGTCTTTCTGGGAGCCGGAGCGTCCCCTACTCAGCTTCATGCACTTTATGAAGCCCTTCATTCCATCTTTGGGCAGCCCGACTCCGCCGGTGCACCTCCGGCCCCGTGGACTTGGCTAGGGGCTTTAGGCCTACGATGCCGGCTGCTACGGCCTCTGCACCGCAGGGTCCCCAAGGATCCAAGCCTGGATCCGGATCGGTGCCGGTCGACCTCACGGTACCTTCCCCGGCGATGATTCCTCTGACGATGCCTGCGCCACCTCTGACGCCGGTGGCGACCCCGGTCGGCATCGACCACAGCCTCCCTCCCGACTTGGACACAGAGCCGGTACTTTTGTGCCGCTGTTCTTCCCTGGCGTTCCTTATCTCCCTGTGTGGCAGCCAGACAAGGGTAAGGAGGACGGGGAGGGGTCTGTTGACCCTCTGGCATACCAGCTTGAAGAGCCGGACTTGAGAGAGGAGTTGGGGGATGCCAGTGGTCTGGATACCTCCCCAGACCTTGGTATGATTTCTCACCCTACTGTGGCTATGGAGGAGGGTGCTTCCTACTCTGGGGTGTTGCGTAGGGTAGCTGAGGCCTTCTGTCCTTGAGCTTAATACGGTGGCAGTCAGGACTAAGCTCCTGACTGAGGTGCTTCAGCAGGCAGCAGCCTCTCTCGATGAGGACCTCACTGACGTCCTCTGAGCTCTGGTCCAAGCCCAGCACATGGGCTCCTGTGGATAGGATGATTGCCCAACGCCACCGCCCAGCCCTGGGCGACCCACTTTTCCTCTCCCAACACCCTACCCCCTAGAGCTTGGTGGTCCAAGCCTCATCCTCGAAAGGAAGCGCTTTCCCTACAGCTCCTCATGATTGGGAATCCAAGAAGCTGGACCGTCTTTGGAAGAAGATGTTTTCTTCCACCTGCTCAGGACTGCGGTCGATGAACACCTCATGTCTCTTTCGGTGTGGGACACGGTTGCGCAAGTGCAGCCACAGTGCCGGAGGAGGCCCGGGCTGTGCTTCCCCGTGTTGTTGCTGAGGGTCGAGACGCAGCAAAGTTCACCATCCGGTGTGGGCTGGATAACGCCGACTCGCTGGGTAGGACGATTTCCACATCTGTAGCCCTGAGGTGCTGCGCCTGGCTGAGAACCTCTGGCTTCTCTGGGGATGTCCAATCTACCCTTTTGGACATGTCCTTTGTTGGCCGTGGCATCTTTGGCGACAAGGCGAACAACGCACTCGAGCGCTTCAAGGACTCTAGGGCAGTGGCCAGGTCCTTGGGCTTGCAGCAACTTCTTGCCCCATGCATTCTGCCTTTTGCCCCTTTCGTGGCCACGAAAGGGGTGTCCCACAATGTTCCACCCAGAGCCACAGGGCCCCACAAGCCACTCGCCTCTGTGCGCCCGGGGACTCAGCATCATGGTTCTGGGGGCCAGAGGGCAGATCAGTCCACCAATGTCCCCCTGCAGCTGCCTCCAAACCTTCCTAGTCTGACTTTTCAGGGTCACCAGTAGCCAGTGGGCAGCAGGATCCACCACCACCTCCCCCACTGGCACAACATCACGTTGGGCAGGTGGGTTTTGCAGATAGTCCGAAGGAGCTACTCCCTCCCCTTCAAGACTACCCCTCCCTCCATGCCACCAACACTCCATTGCATGTTGGAGGATCACTTGGCCCTTCTCCGCCAGGAAATTATGGCTCTCTTGGCCAAGGGAGCTATCAAGCGAGTCCCTGTGCCAGAAGTAGGTAGTGGTTGTTATTCACACTACTTCCTGGTACCCAAAAAGGACAAAGACCTGCGTCCTATCTTGGATCTCAAGGATGTCAACCGCTTCCTCCGGAAGGAGAAGTTCAAAATGTTGACACTAGCTCAGGTCCTGTCTGCCCTTGACCCTGGAGACTGGATGGTAGTGTTGGACTTGCAAGACGCTTATTTCCACATCCCCGTCCTGCCAGCCCACAGACATTACCTACAGTTCACGGTAGGCCACAAGCATTTTCAGTTTACCGTGCTACACTTTGCCCTTACCAGCAACCCTCAGGTGTTTACAAAAATGATGGCGGTGGTCGTAGCGCATCTGTGCAGATCAAGCGTTCCAGTCTTCCCCTATCTCAACGACTGGATGTTAAAGGCAAGCTCGCCCCAGGCTGTTGTCTCCCACCTCCAGACTACAGCGGACCTCCTGCACTCTCTGGGGTTCACTATCAACATGCTAAAGTCACACCTGATTCCCTCTCAGAAGCTCTTTTTTCATTGGAGCAGTTCTGGATACAGTGTAGTTTCTGGCTTATATTCCTGAGCAGCGAGTTCTGGATATTCGTACTTTGATACCGATGTTTCAACCTCTATCCCGGATTTCTGTGAGAATGTCCCTGAGGCTGCTGGGCCTCATGGCCTCCTGCAACCTGGTGGTCGATCTTGTCAGGTGGCATATGCGGGCTCTGCAGTGGGACCTGAAGTTCCAGTGGGCGCAGTATCAGGGAAATCTTTCCAAGTGCGTCCAGATCTCAGAGGGCACTGCACACCAATTGCAGTGGTGGCTAACAGACCAGGATTGGGTCAGCGGCAGATCACTCTCCCTTACCCAACCAGAGTTCACAGTGGTGACAGATGCATCACTTCTGGGATGCGGCGGCCACATGGGAGAGGTGAAGATCAGAGGCCTCTCGTGTCTGGCGGAGTCCGGGCTCCACATCAACCTTCTGGAGCTCCAGGCAATTTGTCTTGCACTGAAGGCATTCCTTCCTTCTGTCAGAGGAAGGGTAGTACAGATGTTCACGGATAACACCACCACCATGTGGTACTGCAACAAAAAGGGTGGGGTGGGGTGGTAGACCCTATGTCAAGAGGCTCTTCGCCTTTAGGCGTGACTGGAACATCAGGGCATGTCCCTGGTGGTTCAACACCTGGCAGGTTCTCTGAACGCTAGGGCAGACGAACTCAGCCTCCGGTGCATGATGGATCACAAATGGCGTCTTCACTCGGAGGTGGTGCAAGGTCTCTTCAGTAGTGAGGAGAGCCTTGGTTAGATCTGTTTGCCACCAAAGGAAACACATAATGTTAGCAGTTCTGCGTGTTGGAATTGCCAAGGCGGCACTCGCTCTGCGACTCTTTCCGTCGCAAGTGGAATTGCGGTCTTCTATATGCCACTTCTTCCAAGAGTGCTGAAGAAGATCAAGTGCGACTGGGCCCAAGTCATTCTTGTAGCTCCGGACTGGGCATGAAGAGTCTGGTATCCCGAGCTCTTTAGCATGGCCATCGATCCTCTGATCAGAATGACTCTTCGGGAGGTTCTCTTCGGGAGGTTCTTCTGACCCAGCAGCAAGGGACGGTCCTCCACCTGAACCTGTCCAGCCTCTATCTCCTTGCGAGGAGATTGAGCAGTGACAGTTGACAGCCTTCGACCTTCCTCCCAAAGTCTGTAATGTTATCTTGGCAGCCAGGCATCCCTCTACTAAAATAGTAGACGCCTATAGATGGAACAAATTTGTGGCATGGTGCGCAGCAAAGACTGTGGACCACATTACTGCCCCTCTTTCTGAGGTTCTCCTCTTTATACTTTCTTTGTCCCAGCAGGGCTCTGCTCTGGGCACCCTTAAAGGCTATCTTTCGGCCATTTTGGCCTTTCTTCGCCTTCCTGATCAGCCTTCTCTTTTCAAGTCCCCTATTGTAAATAGGGTTCTTAAGCGCATTACTCACCTCTTTCCTCCTATTCCTTTCGTAATACCCCAGTGGGACTTGAATCTTGTATTAACTTACCTTATGTGTGCTTCTTTCGAGCCACTACATAATTGTTCTCTCAGACTCTGGACTTTAAAGACTGCTTTTCTGGTTGCCATCACCTCTGCTTACATGGTTAGTGAGCTTCAGGCTCTATCTTCTTTGCTGTCCATTCGGACAAGATTGTCTTTCGAACTAGGCCTTCTTTTCTACCCAAAGTGGTTATCACTTTCCACATGGGACAGGCCGTGCAAAAATGGACCATCGCTCGATGGGTCGTCCTTTGCATTAAGGTCTGTTATTCCTTGGTGGAAAAGGAGCCTCCGGTAGGACTGCGTGTACATTCCACCAGGGCGATGGCAGCCACAATGTGATGTATTCCTATAGGTACTGTATCGATTCCCCTATTCCTGACCCTGGTTTGGTTAATAATTAACTAGCAGCCATCTAACGGTGCAAAAACTGTTATCTGATTAAGCCACACCACGGCACAGAAGCGCGTTATCTGATTAGGTCATAACGCATGCCATCTAATTAGACAAGCGATATTCCTCCAGCCCCTGATAAGGCATACGGAGTTCTCAAAACAAATCAAACCTACAGCGACCTGGGAAATTCCCATAACCATTGTTTTGATTTCACCGAGAACTTCAGCAAAAGAATGTGCGAACGAGCCCGTTCATATGACATCCTTATTGACGTATATATGTCCATCCTTACGTCAATCTCGGCACCTCTCAGGTATAAATATTACCGACATTGCCTTAAGCAAACACATGCGGTGGTGACGAGATCGGAGCAGCGAGACGTGCTGAGGAGCCCAGCAGAGAGCGAAGCCCACAGGCGCTGCCCCGCCTTCCTGACGCGCTGAGAACGAGACGCTGCATTTCTCCTGCTGAGAAATCCAGCTCCGGCGCTTCCAAGCAGCCCTCGCAGGCAGCTGGAATATCAAGACCTGGGATAAGAGATACCAGCCCTCCATCATTCTAGATCTCAGGTACAGAACTGAATAACCCCTTGCAGAGAATTCTCGAATCAGTCCCTTGGCAAACAAACTTAACTTAAACTGCTACTTATCTACTCCCGCCCACGTATTAGGCTTAGGTCAGGTACACTGGGGTAGGCGTGGTTAGAAGCACCAGTTGAGTATGATTAGTCAAATGTATATATGTATGTATCTATTTTATCCATTTTAAAGTATCATATGGCTCAGAAACCATATCAATGCTTTTACAGTATTATTTTATAATTCTGTCTTTACTGTATGCACTTTACTTAACTATCAGTATTACAATAATAGCGATTCATTTCTCTTGTATGAGAAAGGAGACTGATCAATAAATAACATCTTTTATTGAACACGCCCGTCTCTTCCTTTTCTCTACAATCTGGTGAAACTAAGAATGCACGAACTGACTGAGTAAAATAAGTTGTCTTTTGTTTTCACACGACTCTAGAGATACACTCTTGATTAGGGGAGAGCAAAGTTGTCATGTTCTATGGTTGTCAGAAACTAAATCCCTTCTTGTCTATCCAGGGAGGTTAAAATCCTCCTTGCCTATTCGAGAAAGTTTCTAGTGAACTCTGAGCTAGCTGGCAAACACAAAACTTTAAGTCTAATATCGTCGGTAGAAGACCTAGTTAACCTCTGCCCTAGGTCTATACTATTGAAGATATTATTCCAATGCGCAGAGCCTATTGGGATAATAGGAACTGCACTACATGGCGCCCAACGTTTGGATAGGCGATAAAACTAATGCAAGACATTACAGTAACTCAGTCGTGCTTTTTCACACAGACCCCTTTCTTCCCATAATACTCCAAAGACGTCTGGAGTGGGTGAAAGGTCATATCCGCCAAACCTCGCAGGAGGAGACTCCTATGTATGGTTCTTGGTTTATTCAACGTTGAAGGATACACTGTTCCAAAATATTGTGCATCTAATCTTTGTCTCCATAAAAACCTGATCTGCAAACATACAGAATAACCTTCTTGACAGTAGAATGTCAGAAACTGAAGAAGAAAGGGAGACAGCTAGAATAGCAGCTGAACTCCTAGTAGCAGACAATACTCTGCTGGAAAATGACCCAGATGCAATACTCATCCCGGTCAACATAAGGAAATCTATAACTTTAAAACTTATAGAAAATGGACTGACACCAAGAGGTGGTACAGTCATATTCGTAATTGAGGCACACGAGTATCGGCAGACAGAGGTATTCTATTCATGGATAAACTTTCCAGCAGCAAACACTGTAACAAAGGACTTCCACTATTACAAAATAGAGGAACCTCCTAGTGAGTACACTCCTTTCGAGGAAGTGGAAATACCACTCAAATTCCAAGAGCACCTGCTCTTGTTTAATGGCGCCCTAAAACATAATAATCACATCACCAGGCTCGGTCCACTAGGTAGACCAGGAGCAACGTGGCCGGTCCTAGCCGGATATACACCACATCCAGACATTGAAGAAATGCCTGCACCAGAGCTTTTAGCACAGCTAAAACAATTAATAAAAATACATAGACAATTAGTCCAATATGTAATGCGGACTTCAACAGTCCAACCAGCTATTAAAATTCCACAGCTGATCCCTCACCAGGGGAACACAAATAAAATTACACCTCAGAACATACAGTCCTGTCTAGGTAAAGTACCCGCAAAACGGGAACAAATTCCTTTCTGGCTAGCACAAAAAATCACTCAAATAGAGGCGGTGTTTCCAGATACCACCCCTGTTGAGAAACATAGGATTCTGACTATCTGTCTCCCAATGGGAATCGCACCACATGTGGAGGACTGTGACACTTGGGGAACAGTCTTTGCTTCCATTTACACAAAAACACATGGTGTTCCATCCATGTCAGTAATACCAGATGTGCTAAAACAGATTCAAGATGAATACGGTCCAGAACCCGCCTTAACTCTCGGTATGAAACTACTGAAAGATTTCAAGCAGGTCTCTGCAATATTATTAGCCAACATAAAGGGAGAAGCAGCAAATGTGGCGATTCGCCAGAGGTTAAAAGAGACAAATATAGCAGACCAACCATCTGAAATTGCCAGAATCATAGAAAAATCCTAGGAAGAACTAGGAAGAGATAGTTTGGGTGGAATACCTGTAAAACCCCAACAAGTTGAAAGTCCTGAAAAGGTATTTATAAAAAATAATTTAAACAATCAAAAAAAGAGCTGGGATGGAAATAAACAATCCAATCCTAAAGAAAAAAGATTCCAGTCCAGAGGAAGGTCTCCTCGGCGGAGAGAAAGATCTCCTGATCAAGGATGCAAGTCTCCCCAAAGGGAGCCCTCTGTAAAAAAATACAACCTTAGAAATAGGGAAAATATAAAAAAACCTGATAGATATCAAGATATTGATACACGTCCCTCTCAATCTTTTCAGACTTCCTCGCAGAAATCGGAAAGAAGAGGACGATCAGAACACAGGGAAGAGCACGTCAAGTCCAAAGACAAAGAACCTGCTCATCTGAATAAAAAATTACAATTTCCAAAAAAGAAGGTAGCCAGTATTAAAGTAATCAACAATGCCGAGAATACTGAGGACACAGCTGAAAAACGGAGAATGAGCTCAGACAATGCTAGACAGCGCAGCAGAAGTGAGCATAGCTCGCAAAGTCCTTATGAATCATCTGGAGACAGTGGACACGAATGAATACATTCAGGTGGAAACTGCAGATACCAGAGTTAGCAAACCTCATAAAATATATGAAATAACATTGCGTATAGAGAGGGATAAGACTAGAAAAATAAGGGGTCTATTTTGGGATAATCTCTCCAAGGGCTATGACATCCTTCTCGCTGAACGAGACTGGCCTCCAGAGTTTGTCAGGGAGTGCCCACATGGCGAAGAAATAATTATGCCTGCCTTCTCAAACCATATTCCAATTCATAAGAAATATACACTTGCAAGAAAGTGGGCAGTAGCTCAAGCCCCTGCCTTATATAAAAATCATGTGGGATGGGATGAGGACTCTCCTCCTCACAAAATCCAGTTAAAATCACAACCTACTGCACAGAGGCAGTACCCGATTAAGCAAGAAGCTAAAAACAGGTAAAAGAGATCCTAGATCAACTTGAATACCAGGGGGTGATTGAAACTTGCACCTCACAAATGAACAACCCTTTGTTTCCTGTCTCCAAACCAGACAATTCATATCGTCTAGTTTTGGACTACAGACACCTTAACTCATGTTGCAAAACATTTGCAGTACAAAACTCGCATAGTGCTGCACTAATAAATAACATAGTGCGCAAAAAATACAAAACCACATTAGACATTTCTAATGGATTCTTTTGTCAAAATATAGCACCAGAGAGCAGATATTTGACGGCGTTCTCAATAAATGGCACGCAAAAAAATTTCTGTCGTTTGCCCCAGGGGTTCAAGAACAGCCCAGGATTATTCTCAGCGAGAGTAACAGAATTACTTCAAACATATGATGACGAGGCATTATCTTATGTCGACGACATCTATCTAACAGATGATGACTTGGATACTCATTTGAAGAGAGTGAACACCATAATACTTGGGTTCGCAGCAGAGGGTTACAAATTCAACTTTAAAAAGTCAAGAATTGCCCATCTAACAGTCCTGTTTTTAGGATATGAACTATCAAGTGAAGGCAAAAGCCTGGCTGACAATTTCCTAGAGAAATGTGCTGTAATCCAAGCACCTAGAACACTGAAAAACTTACAATCAATTCTAGGCTTCCTAAATTTCGGAAGAACTTACATTATAAATTATGCAGAGAGAATTAAACCTCTCTATGATCTAATAAAACCAGATTTTAAAAGAATCAACTGGACTCAAAAACACACAGAAATTTTGAGATCTTTACAAACAGATATGTTAGTTAAAACAAAATTACAAACACGTGACAACACACGCAACCTTGTGATTCGAGTCATCCCAGGAAGATGCGGATTCACATACCTGACGTCTAATGAGGGAGAGAAGGTACCAATAGCATACACATCACATTTGTACACAGAAGCTGAAAAAAGGTTCAGCATTAAGGAAAGCATTGTTCATGCGGTTCAAACCGCTGTAGCAAAGGAAAAATGCCAAGCAGACGGTAGACAGGTTACAGTCAGAACAGCAGAATCAGCTTTTGAGGCATTAACAACACCACGTAATTTACCGACAACTGCACTGAATCCAGAATGGATACAATGGGTAAATTCTGTTGCTACAGACAAAGTAAAATACTACTTTGACCCGGAAATGAAAGAATTAAAATATCTAAAATATGAGAGAGAATACCCTCTGCCAATCGACATTCTGCCTCTACGACAATACGCCTGTGTAATATATACAGACGGACATGCTCAACCCTCAGTTTGGGGAGAGCTGGCTTACAACGCCACGTGCGAAATTGTAAAAGAAGTGTGGCGCGGAGGCAAATTAAGACCTCTACTTACAAAAACACACTCAGTGTATAATAATTCGGAACAACAAACTGAAATAATAGCGTTAAAAATGGCGCTAGATAATGCGGATCGCGAATTCCCGACACTCATAGTGTGCGATTCGTATTACTGCGTCAAATCATACAATAACGACTTACAGAAATGGATTAAAAACGGTTACAAAGATGACACAGGTGCCACAATAAAGCAGAAAGCGCTTTGGGAACAATTAGTTCTTTTAAAGAAAGAACTACCAAAAACTCACGTGATACATTCACTGAGTCATCAGCGTGATGGCGTTCACGTTGCAGGGAATTCATTGGCTGAGACAGCCACAGCGGAAGCAACAAAATCGGCTTCCGTAGCTACAAAAAAGCGTGCAGTAAAATACATTGACGGTGAAACTGTGCTGGCGGTGAAAACGTCATCAAAAGGCGACTGTTCAGCACTACCGATCAATTATCCACTCAATTATACATACATAATCGATGCAAACTCAGTCCCTTTTGCTCGAATCCCTGGAGTGGGGGATAGAGTAATTCCAAACACGGACAGGAGAGGCTTGTTAATAGCAGACGCACATATGGGTGAGGGTCTCAGACACCTTAAGCTAAAAGATTCTCTGGAAGAATTACAATCAGTGTACTGGTGGCCAGGCATGAGCCTGCATCATCACATTTTTGTAAAAAACTGCCCAGACTGCAATAGAGATCGCAGTGGCGAGCGAGGAGGACTATTTCCATGGCACTTCGCTCCAGAAAAACAACAACAATAAGAAAGTACCCATCACGAAAAAGCGTTATATTAACATAAAAAGACTAATTTTCACTTATGATGTAGACCCCAGCGCTCGGCTGACGTCTGGACTGTTATACAAGGATTTGCAAGTCTATACTGGCATATACGCTAGAAGCATGCTACGTTTTGAATAATGTATTCCCTTTAGCCCTCAGGCTTATAGGGAAGCATGGCCAAATGAGCATTGCATAGCGGGACTCTTCTCACTTCCTTCCTGAGGGATACGGGATGGTGTAAAGAAAAAACCAAGACATAAAGCAATCTATAACGGAAAAGGTATTAGGTTCGGGAGCTGGGTGGGTCAAACATTTAATAAGTGTCCAACGTAGTCTAAATAACCTGCCAAGGAATTCTCTGAAAGGGTTCAGTCCGTACGAACCATTGTTCGGGACTAGAATGATGATCCAAGATCTTGATAGTCAGACTTCAGTGGTTAAAGACAAAAGCTTTGATATCAAAGATCGTTTGGCTATTTTACAGGACTTAAATGAAACAAGAAAAGACCTGAGCAACATAAAGTTGAAACAACAGCCAACAACCACTGAAGAGAAACCACCTGTCCCAGCAAGGCCTGTCTGGATTCCAAAAGTCGGGGATCTAGTCAGAGAGAAGATCGCGGTAAAGAAGGAATTTGGGCCTTCTTACAGAAAAGCAGTTCCTGTCTTGTCTTTCAACGGGACAAGATCAGTAGGACTACCGCCCCTTGCTGGTAAAAAGGAGAACCGAGTTGTATCCATCGACCTGGTTAAACCACAATCATGTGGCCGATAACAAACAGTAGGCCAAGTGGACTCCCAAGAAGTAGCAGAACACCAATGTTTGCTACGAATACAGAGGCTCAAACTGGAAGACTGATCACATTTGGAAAATCTACAGTGAATCAACAAGGACTATGCAACAAAGCAATGGAACTTGAACCTCTTAAAACCCAAATTAAAACTTTTCATCAAGAAACAACAACCTATGATGATGTAACTGCAGACTTTGCTAATGAAACAAAGCAAAATCCAAAAACAATTGGAACAATTGACAGAACAGCATCCGGCTACTTCATCAACTTCGATGATTCATCTGAAGACCTGAGTGAAGCGAAGAAACAGCCATCAAAAAAAACTTTTAAAGACAAAGCTAAGGAACTTTTTCAACAGCTGAAAGAAACCTATCTGATTTCTCCATGGATTGAATTTTGGGTGGCCTTCGGTGCATTTATCCTCATTCTTTGGCTCATCATGGTACTATGCTTGGGACATTTCATTGAAGGAAAATATGCTAAAATGGACACAGCAAGCCAGAAAATCAACTTGGTCCTTAAACCACACACATCTTCACACATCGAGAAAAGAGAACTTTCTTCAGTTAACTTCACAGCCAATCCTATACCAGGCAGTGTAGCATGGGACAAAACTGATTATGAAATCTATGGTCCGGTTGAAATCCTGAAGTATCCACACCAATTCAAGATCTCATTGAGTGACTTTGTAAAACCGAGCTCAGTTGCTGATGATTGGGACTTTGAAAGTATTAATGATATGATGTCTGATCTTGTGATGTCTGCTAAATTTACAGAACATGATTATTTGCAGGGTTCGTCTAATTATGATCAGATGTTCTGCTACAACCACTATGGTAACCATTATCTACAGAAATCTGCACAACCGAGAAATGTTTTAAATTATAACCAATGGGAACATTGTGCTACTCCTCCAAAAGACAGCTCAAAAACATTTTATGATAAATATTCATACTTTTCAGGGTTTAACACAAGTAATGCAGAAACATTTTATTTCAAATTGTCAAATAAGGCAGGTATGAAGACCATGCTTACAAACACAAAATTGATATATTCCGATTCATTCTTTGAACAAATGAATACATTTGGGTTTGATTTCTGGAACAATAATATTGAAGCAAAAACTGTTTGGGGTACAAGAGATTGGCAAGTACAAGGTATAGAATCATTGTTTAGAGCCTGCATGATCCCAGAACAAATTATATTCTTGAATGACACTATTCAACAAACTACCTGTCTTGGCTTAGCCAAAATCAAAGATTTGAACAAACCGTCTATTCCAAAGCCAACAATGAACAGTAATAGCTCTATAGATGTTGAGATAGACGTAAACAATATATTAAACCAAAACAGAACACATCCTGAATGGAAAAAATGGTTGATCTGGCCCACAGATACAAATAACTGTCAAGACAGATTCCTGAACAAAAAACAGGGGTTCACATTGACTAGGCCAGACCCTAGATATTCCCAAAGACAACATCCAGGGATAGTAACCACCTACAGCGTGGGCAAGCTCTGCCTTCAATGGCTACGAACGTCCACACTGGCTGAAATTAAGCAACACCTAACTTTACTTACAGAAGGTGCTGACTTGCGTGATTTCATATTGGGACCACGCAAACAGCGTCAAAAACGTTTCATAGCGGCCTCTATATATGCAGCTTATAACGAAGTTTGGAAAGTAACTCAAATTGAGACAGCAGAAAAAATACGGGAAGTTGACCGTATTAATTTGGAAAAATCACTTTCTGTGGTGGACAATGGGTTAATGACTCTGTCCTCCAGAATATATTCTCTGGACAGCATTGTGTCTTCAGCAATCGATATAATATCGCAAGACTTACTGATGTTACAACACGGTCAGTCCCAATTGCGTTCTATTGTACAGCTTGGCTGGATGTTACAAAATCTGCGTTCTGGCTATGTGCCTTGGCGTTTAATCAACACGTCATTATTTAATATCTTTAACCTTACTGATAAACAAATCAGTTTGGCACAGAAGGGTGCTGACTATACAATTCTGAGCATTGAAAAACTTGAGAGATTACCATTGACAATGTCAGAACGACCTGTCATTGAATGGATAATACATGGAATAATAAATATTCCGATAACTACTTTCCAGTTTCAATTCTGCCAAAAATATATACAGGCAGGCCAGTATGAAAGGTTGGGTAAAGGATACATTAAGTCAATATGGAACTTGCCCTATACACACGAATGTGTCAGTAATAAAGGCCAGAAAGTGTTTCTCAGTGGCGATAATTGTGCAAGATCACTAAGCGGTACACTTCTGTGTCAGGGTATTAGTTTGCATGGAGCCTGTGAAGGGACTTCAAATAACCTTTCATGTTACCAGCTAGGCACACCTGCAACACAAATAGTACCATTCTTTAGGAGACTCTCGAATGGGAGTTACATTCTAATAGTGAATCGCAGATGTTGTATTTTGCTGCCCGGAAAACCTTATCTCATAACCGTGACTAGGAAGGTCATGTGCTGTGAACGAGTATTGTTCCCGAACGATTCTCCCGACAGGGAGGCAAGGTTATGGCCCGATTTGAAAATTGCTTCTATTCGAATAGATACTTTAAGCAGAATGAAGACTGTGCTCCTACAGACGCCGACCAGGCTCACGTCATCAAAAGAAACGTATGATCTCCAAGTTGCAAGGACAACAGAAGAGATTCATTCATTATTATCAACTAATTCCCCCATACATTTCGCAGAAATACTGAACGAAATCTTAAATATTTCTGATACCACTGGTATCTCCAGTGTATTTAAAGCAGTGTTTTCGGGTGCTTTAACTCCATTCAAAGCCATCCTGGGTATTTTTCCAGACTTTGTCCATTCCATTTTTGGCGGACTTCCTCTCCTTTTGGGACTAGTAGCGGGTATTCTATTTTTGATCCTGTTATTTCGCTATGGCAAACCATGTCACAGACAAAACACCTGCGACAAGGGAAGAAATGATCCTAGCCATTGGCTACCGGGACCGCATAACTAAAGTCCTTGGACTAGCACGGCTTCGGGACCTGAACATGACTTGGTCTCTTTCATTTAAACCAATGTGGCAAAGTTGTGTTATGCCTGTATTAAGGTGCTTGCTATGCGGCGAAGAATGCGTGTTGGACACCTGTCTGGCACTACAATCGGATATGCCAATGGACGCAGATACCTTGTTGGGTCCGGTAACGGCTCATGCATTGTGCTGTCCCCAGCGGCTACCAATCCTGATGACGGCATTCGTGGCGACTTCACCACTACGATTGAGGGGTAGTGAAGCACAAGATGAAAGCAGCATCGATCAGGTACGACCTTCAGTCAGCTATGCTGATCAAAACATCAATGGAGGCAATCATGCTCAGGCTCATGAATGCATGGTAACAACCTTTTCCGAATTAGTGGAACTTACGCAAGAAGCTGTTGACAGTTTTTTCAACAGTCTAAATGATATGATGTTTTCACCAGAGCAGCAGGAATAACTTTGAGCAAACTAGAACTCGGAGTTCCCTACATCCTGAATTTGGCCTTCAACATTTAAAAAGCGATATGAAAAAAATTTTCTCATCAGTTTTTCAGACTGCAAGAACATTTTTTCCCAACTCAAAAATATTTACGATTTTTGGGACACTTATCTTCTGCTTAAAGTAGACATTATTCTTAGAGAACTAAATTTCTATTTTAGGTAGTCACGAGACATTCGCTATCCTCTAGCACTATTATACATAACTTTATGATTGTGATGAAATGGTCTCGCACTTTTTTTCTGTATTAAGAGCCATTTCATGTGTGGTTTTCGCATTTATTCATGCTGAATTTAGAAATATGCGTTATATGTTTAGCATTATTAGACTGCTTGTGCATATAGTACACGTGATAGTACATGTGATTATGTTTCAAAATTTTCAAGATACATATGAATGTATTTTGGGGTGGTATGGTATACACAAACGCTACTGGGTTCACTATGCCTAGATTTGTAAATATGGACATAGTCTACGTGGAGTGGGTGTGATGTATTCCTATAGGTACTGTATCGATTCCCCTATTCCTGACCCTGGTTTGGTTAATAATTAACTAGCAGCCATCTAACGGTGCAAAAACCGTTATCTGATTAAGCCCCACCACGGCACAGAAGCGCGTTATCTGATTAGGTCATAACGCATGCCATCTAATTAGACAAGCGATATTCCTCCAGCCCCTGATAAGGCATACGGAGTTCTCAAAACAAATCAAACCTACAGCAACCTGGGAAATTCCCATAACCATTGTTTTGATTTCACCGAGAACTTCAGCAAAAGAATGTGCGAACGAGCCCGTTCATATGACATCCTTATTGACGTATATATGTCCATCCTTACGTCAATCTCGGCACCTCTCAGGTATAAATATTACCGACATTGCCTTAAGCAAACACATGCGGTGGTGACGAGATCGGAGCAGCGAGACGTGCTGAGGAGCCCAGCAGAGAGCGAAGCCCACAGGCGCTGTCCCGCCTTCCTGACGCGCTGAGAACGAGACGCTGCATTTCTCCTGCTGAGAAATCCAGCTCCGGCGCTTCCAAGCAGCCCTCGCAGGCAGCTGGAATATCAAGACCTGGGATAAGAGATACCAGCCCTCCATCATTCTAGATCTCAGGTACAGAACTGAATAACCCCTTGCAGAGAATTCTCGAATCAGTCCCTTGGCAAACAAACTTAACTTAAACTGCTACTTATCTACTCCCGCCCACGTATTAGGCTTAGGTCAGGTACACTGGGGTAGGCGTGGTTAGAAGCACCAGTTGAGTATGATTAGTCAAATGTATATATGTATGTATCTATTTTATCCATTTTAAAGTATCATATGGCTCAGAAACCATATCAATGCTTTTACAGTATTATTTTATAATTCTGTCTTTACTGTATGCACTTTACTTAACTATCAGTATTACAATAATAGCGATTCATTTCTCTTGTATGAGAAAGGAGACTGATCAATAAATAACATCTTTTATTGAACACGCCCGTCTCTTCCTTTTCTCTACAATCTGGTGCACTGAACTGACTGAGTAAAATAAGTTGTCTTTTGTTTTCACACGACTCTAGAGATACACTCTTGATTAGGGGAGAGCAAAGTTGTCATGTTCTATGGTTGTCAGAAACTAAATCCCTTCTTGTCTATCCAGGGAGGTTAAAATCATCCTTGCCTATTCGAGAAAGTTTCTAGTGAACTCTGAGCTAGCTGGCAAACACAAAACTTTAAGTCTAATATCATCGGTAGAAGACCTAGTTAACCTCTGCCCTAGGTCTATACTATTGAAGATATTATTCCAATGCGCAGAGCCTATTGGGATAATAGGAACTACACTACAACAACTGCTTTGGGACGTAGAGTCCCCCTCAGTGACATCTGTCAAGTCCGGAGAGACGGCTTCTTTGGCCGTTCAGTTCTCTAGGACTTTCTGGTGTGAACTTGGTTCACAGACCCACCTCCGGGGATGGTATTGCTGGGGTATCTATTCTAAGGTAAGAAATCTATAACTAATAGTCTCTTTCAGATGAACAAGTTACTTCCCTTCGGTAACAATATATCTGTAAGAGAGATATATTAGTTATAGATTCCTTCCTGCCCCACCCATCCTCCCTGTTCTGCGAACTGACTTCAAGAGTAAGGTACTCCATTTCAGGGCCCTAGTTTTGTGCACCAGTAGTCAGTGTCTTGCATGGCTCTGCGCTTCTGGCGTGGAATGTTGTGTAAAAGAACTGACATCAGCGCACAGGGGCAGTGTCTAAGTAAATACCCCGACGTCATCCCGGCAATCACGAAGCCGCCAACGAACGCGGAGTCGACCGACGCCACATACCAATGCGCAGGGGTACTGCTGAGAAAATATTCTCTGGATCTAGTCTGACGCCTGGGGGTAATTCTAAGGTCAGGAATCCATAACTAATATATGTCTCTTACAGATAAATCGTTACCGAAGGTAAGTGACTTGTTCTTTAAACCAATGGTACACAGAGTGTATGCCTTGAGTAAAGTTTCTTTCTAAAATGGTAATGGTTAATTGGTGAACTAAAAAGACAAATTTGTGGTCACCAATATCAAAACATTTTTAAGTTATAAAAGTGTTTCAAGCTTTTAATATGATTGGCTGTTAAAAAGTAATAGGTGGAGAACATTTTGTCAACCAAAGGCAACATATTCTTGAACCCCTGTGACTTTTTTAGCAATAAAAAAGTTGCAATTGATTTATCAGTTAAACGGCTCAGAGTGTTTGGTATAGGTCCCCCATTTTGATCCTACAATGCACGCCCATAAATAAAAATAAAAATACTCAAGGGCCAGTCAGTCAATGTATGATCTACTTTCACCATCCACTCGCGATCACCCTTAGTGTATTGTATAGCATGAAGACTCAGAATAGCTCACCAATTAACATTGTACATAGTGATACATTAGTTCTACAGTTAAGATTATTACACCTCATTATCCGAGTCCCGATCTACAACAGGAGGGATACATATATGACCTCTATAGGCATTCCATTTGCCCCATACTCTCCCTCATTTCCATGGGCACCCTCTGTGAATATACATAGCTTTCTCAGCCACCATGACCATGTCCATATCCCTGTTCTACTCTATCAGGATTGGGGTCTGCGCCGCCCCCCATTTCTGAGCTATATTCCACTTAGCAATCATCATGCCCATTGTTGCCCACTGTGGATCTGCATGGTTAAGGTCCGTTGGCTCCCAAATGTTCAATAGGCAACACCTGAGATCAAGCAGGACTGGGTTCTCGCTGACCTCTGTGATAGTATCCATCACTGCCGTCTAATATAGTGTAATCATCAGATACTCCCACAAAGTATGATAAAATGTGCCTAATTTGTCGCATTGGCTCATACAGCGCGGGTCATTGGCTCTACCTATCTTATGCATTGTCACCCGTGTGTAATAGGTCCTATGTAGTATTTTTAGCTGTACCCAACGCAGTCTAGAGGAGACCGCTACCTCTCTAGGCGATGCAATCGCGTCCTGCAAGTCGGTGTCATCTAAGTCCCCAATCTCTGCCTGCCAGACTGCCCGGAGTCGTGTAAGGGGGTCCGTTTGATTATTGACAATTTTCCGGTAGGTTAGACAAATTGCTTTCTTGTCTAAGTAGTCTGTTAACAGTTGGTCCGCTAAGAGGGACGATTCAGGCAATTTTTCAGCTTTTAACAGGGGGGCGGCGCTTCTCCACCATTACGAAGAATAGATGAGTCTTCATATTGTAAGTTTTCCTTTCATTGGAAGCCAGATTAAATTTCATCTTTCGTGACATGACTTTGATTTCTAGGTCACCACTTTGACTTGCCTTGGGACTGGCATCTGATGGGCTGGTGTTACACTGCAATGATAGGGCACCTTGACTGACCAGGAAGCAGTCTAAACATGAGTGGTTTGTCTATGTTACACTATGTGTACCACTGTTAGAGGCCAGGTTAAATTTAACTACCCTTAATATCACTTTCACTTCTGGTTCACAACACTCACTTGTCTTAAGATTGACACCCAGTAGGCCCTTAGAAATGGTCTTTCTTTTGAAATGCTAAATTCTCCTGTTTAGGATATACTTTCCCCATTATCTCTTTAGCAGTTGCGGGTTGTCAGATCGATTGCACTCATTTATTCCTATAGTGAACCAGATCTTCCAAGAGCCTCATGTAAGTAATGCCAACCTGGAAGAGCTAGGAGATTTAATTATGCTACTTATTTGTGAGCACCATCTCTGTCCAGTGTCGAGAAGACATTTAAGAGTGTATGTCCATATTCAGTCTGTGCAGTGCGGTGTAGCCTAAACGGAATATATCATCCGCTTGAGAGAATGGGAACTCAACTCCTTCATTCACCGTTCAAACTCAAGAGAACATGGCCTTCAGCATCACAAACTCCCTAAAGGTAAGGAACTCCCTGTTTTCCCTCAGTAGTAATTCTGTAGTCCAAGCTTCACATCACCTCCACACCAGTGTGAATCACAGGGCCCAAGCTCTAAGAGTAGATTAGGTTAACCCACCAAAGGACATATTATATTAGCCCACCAGAGAGCAATGCAACACCCCCAGTAACTTGTGTCATTCATTATACGTTGTTTCTCTGTAGCTAGGATGTAATTGTACATAAGGATTGTGGTTTTGAGTATTTTTTCAATTTATTTTTATTATTTCAAGTAGGCAATAAACTGTGGTTATTAAAACATTCACTTGCCTGATTCACTCTCTGACAAGTCCCCAACTGAAAAAAAATATTTTCCCAACCATTTACAATAACTAAAAATCCATAACCATCTTGCCAACTAAACTAAAACATCCTTGAAAAAAGTTCTTGTATTACAACGTTGTGCTCCTCTTGGCAGTGACAATCTCATTGTTCACTACTGTCTGTCCTCCACATCAGACAAAGAATCACCAGAGTCCTATTCAAAATGTGTGCTGTAATCTGCAGATGTTCCTGCCATGCATGTACCAAGAAGAGTGTTGTCCTTTCACAGTTGTCTGGGGCAGCAGTAATATTTGCCTGGGCCATGGCTTGAAACTACCAGTAAGGGTGGGGCTTGCCTTTTGTGCAATTAGAACTTAGCACAGCATTCAACGCTGAAGAACACGCGACACACTTTCCGTGGCTCTCCAAACAGCTGCTGACATGGACTCTGCCATGCCATGGTACCTTTCTTTTAAGTATCTGACACAGTGTCTCACGTTAGGCCCTTTCCTGTCCTACCTCAGTATTAGTGTGCCTGTCAGCAATACTTGTCTTCAAAAGTTACCATCCACTGCTCCTGGAGACTGTTGGTAGCCTCAGTCTCCTCTTCCACTCCTGTGTTCTGGTGCCAGCAATTTCTAAAGGGATTGTGCTTTAACATTAAGGTTTGCCTCAATTGAAAGACTGATAACATATTGTATTCAGTTGGAATCTCTATCAATGTTGTCTTCCTAATGTGTGAAATTTTAGGTAGGCCCACACCTTACATGTCCTCCAGATCTCTCATTGAGTCATGGGTGTAATGTTGTCGATGTGTGTAGTGGAACGATAGTGTAGTTTTCAACGTTTCTCCGGAGAAGAAGGAGGCCTCCTTCTGCATCCATTTCATATTCTCCTTTGGTGTCTCTACTTTGGTGTCTACCAGAGTGACAATAGAACAGTTAGGGATGTCCAGATGCAAAGCCTCCCTCCTAACTACGCTGTCGCGCCTATCACTCAAGGGCTCTCCCCCGGCCTGCCCTTCTTCATGTTACAGCCCACAATGCTGGGCAGAAGATGACCTGGGCATGACAAGGAAGTGTTGCATTCCCCTCCTCTGGTAATCCATCAAGGACTGGCAGGATTGGAATGCAGGCCATCATCCATTTAGGCGATAAGAAATGAAGGAGGAGGAGAAGGAAGGTTTTGGGCTGCATGACACACTCTTAGGCATATCTGTAGAACATGTCTCAGTATGTTGACCATCATAAATGCAGCTAGAAACCCCCAACCCCTTAAGGGAGTTTTGCATTCTGTCTTGGTGGTTCAGTTAGAGGTGGTCTGGCCTTGATGGTACCAGTAGTGGTGATCCGGTGGGAAGTCTGTTTAACTTGTTGCCATCTTGGGTCTTGTACCTTTTTGGAGTGCTTGTGCTGGGAAAAGGGACATGCATGTAATTCATTTCCTTTGTCCTGCACCAGCTATGTAGTAATAAATTAAATGAAAGTCAAAGTCCCACAAACTCCACACTATGTTTGTGTGTGTGAGTGAGTATGTATCTTATGCATTTATATATTTAGATGTACACACACACATAGATATAAAACATTTATTTACAATTTACATATATTTGTTTTTCCTTGCTTTCTTCTAAGTGAGGAAGAGTTAATAAGCCTAACTTCATAGAATTTCAATAAAGTACATTTTGAACATGAAATACAAAAACCTTTTTATTCAGAATGGGTTAGTACACCATAGCTTTACAAGTATTATAAACACCTCCCTTTGTTACTGTGACTAGCGGGAGGTATACGTTTTATTGGGACCTGTTAGATTCTTTAATTGCATTATCCTCTAACTATAAGACCCACAGTGCTTATGTCAAGCTTAGCTGGCTGGGTTGTAGTGGCACAGTTACAATCATCATCGTCAACCTCAATGTCTTATTCAGTCTTTCCCACCCAAGCACAGAACACGCCTGATGTTGAGGGCGTATTCCCACAGTTCACTATGAATGAGCGTTATCCTTTCGCATAAAGAACTTGAGTAACAACCATTTTGGTAACCATCACATTCTTTCACATTATTGATTGAACACCTAAGCACATGAAGTGGCTCTGGCGGTTAGTTGAATGGAGGTCCAGTTGGGTGGAGGTCCAGGTTACTGTATGAGTAACATTTCTGGGAAAATTGTTTGTAATAATACCGCGGGTCACAAGCTTGATCATGTCCAAGTGAGGGGTCAGGCGTACTGAACATGTCTTGAGTCATGTCTCAAGGTATATAAAGTCTTTATGTCCTTTGCTGATACTCTTGAAGAACTCCGTTTGAGAGAGTGCCCGTATGTTTCTGCTGGATGGCTAATGTTCCAAAATGTCATGCTCATTGCCCTTTGGCTTCGACCTTGGTGTGGTGATGACGACCTGTCATGTGCTCTGCCACTGCCATATAGTTTGGGAGAGTCTTCAGTCCTCATAAACTTCAGAGTAAAGACCTTCATAGCTCTTATATGCAGACACATTCTATTTGACGTGAAGAATCCTTTTGACAGCACCATTAATTTTTTCTGGGTAGTTTCTCTGAATGATTAGGGTGTGAAGGGCATCCTGAACTTCGCTCCTGGGTATTGCATGACATTTCACTTCCTGGATGTCTGAGATTCTGGTGCATCTCCACTGGTTCACCTTGTTATTACTCTACTGGTGTTGACCTCCACTCCCTCTGTCAAGGGAGAAGGGTAGCTGGATTCCAGGATGAATGAGCAGAGATGGTGACAGCAGTGAGGCATCTCATGACATCAGCAGCCTTGAAGTGTGTGTTGCCTCTTTTGTGGGAGTACTCAATATTTCATTTCGAGATGCAGGGAATATTTGTTGACAACTATTTGCAGCTATCTCTCATGGTGGTGAGACAAAAACCAGGACTCACTTTTTCCAGTAGCTTCTTTGAAAACTTGTGTGATGATTTTTCTCCCAGTTCTGTTGCCTAACACACAAAGCACATTGTCACCTCGTTTTCCACCAGAGCATCAAATCAGAAAGCAACACCCTCTTGTAGATTCAGGACATGATCACCGCTAGATCCTGGTGTCTGACATGTGCTAGCTTAATGGTGGGAAGAGGCAATATGTGGGGCAGCACATTCAGGGCCCTGACTACCAGACGTTTCTCATACATAACATAGCTGTGGTGTTTGTAGAGCACACATTTTACCCGTGGCGCGGGGAGGCATATTGTTCTGGTCTTACAACAATTATTTATTGTTATCTGACTCAATGGTTCTCATTGTAGAGATCTCAGAAGAATGAAATTCTCAATGGATTGACTTAGATTCAAAGCTATGACCTTGGGGTCAAATATATACCTTTGTAGTGGAACCGTTAGTACGCTGGTCCACCACAACTAGCAGTCATTTCTTTTCAAGTGGCCATGATATCTGTTAGCCTCTTCTGGGCCTTTAGTGTCTGCTCCATTTGCAAACCAGATGTTCTGAGGTGATGGTAAGCACCAATTTACCCTATTGTGTGGGTTCTAACTGACTCCACCAGCTTCACGGCTGTAATACAGCCAATTTTGTGATTGGCTTTACTTGCTCTTTAATACTGTCCACCTCTTCTTTTCCTCAAATGAACCTTTCTAGGATGCCTTTGGAAAATCAGCAGGCTTATCTGTAGGCTTACTGTTGGACCTAGCCCTTCTTGCAGGTTTGCCCTTGACTTTTTGCCTTTTGCGTCCTATTTTGTCTGACCTGATTTTGTTGGCTTTAGGACTCTGGTCCCTTTACCACTGCGGATCAGTGCTACAGTGCATATGCTCTCTGTGTAAATTGTAGTTCTGATTAGCTCGCCATAATGCGCCTATTTGATTTACGGGTAAGTCTCTAGTAAAGAGCACGGTGTGTGCCCGATGCCTGTAAATCAAAAGCTACTAGTGGGCCTGCAGCACTGGTTGTGTCACCAACATGAGTAGCCCTGTAAACATGTCTCAGGCCTGCCATTGCAGTGTCTGTACACCTGGCAAGTGCATCCACTTGCCAGACCCAATCCTTCCCTTTAACTACATGTAAGGCACCCTAAGTTAGGCCCAAGGCACCCCTATAGGTAGGGTGCAGTGTATGTGAAAGGTAGGACATGTACTGGTGTGTTTGTGAATTACTGCTAATTTCGTTTTTCACTATTTCAAGGACTGTCTCTCCCATAGATTATCATTGGTGCTGCCTTGTAGCATTTTGTAAGTATACATTTCAGTTGGGAAGAGAGAGAGATTTAGAGTTTGGGTCCAAAGCTCAGTATTTAAAAATACATATTTTAGTGAAAGTGGTTTTTAAATTGTGTGTTTGAAAAGGCCACTTTTAGAAATTGGGCATTTTCTTGCTTAATCATCCTGTGCCTCTGCCTGTTGTAGAATCAATGTCTGGTTTAGACTGACAGATGGGTTGTTTGTGTATTCACTCTATCAGTCATACACAGGGAGTGGAGCTGTGCCCTGCATATCCTGATGCCCCATCACCAGGCTGATAGGCCTTCCTGAGCTAGAGCGGTGGAAGTTGTCATATACATCTGAATAGGGCTGTGTCTGGCCTCTCAAATGCTGTCTCCACCCCTCCAGAGTGTGGCTGGAGCCAAGACCAGGCTGGACAAGAACGTGTGCACTACAAAGGCAATCCTTTGAAGAATGCCTCCTTCAAAGGAAAAAAAGGGTATAAATATTGGACCTAAACTGCAGACTTTTAGAGCACTTCTGGAACAAGAAGAGACTCTGCCAAGGAGAAGAGCTGTAAGGAGGAGTACTGCCCTTTTGCTGTGTGTTGCTTTGCTGTGGTAGCTTGTAGTTGCTGCTTCTGCTTTGGAGAAGAAAAGGACTGGACTTTGCTGTGTATCCTCCTTGTAAAGTTTCTCTAAGGGCTTGTATGTGCTTGCCTCCGGTTGGAAGTCTCAGGGTCATCAAAGACTTCACCCACAGCACCTGGACTCCATTGCTGATAGTTCAGAACCTGCAGAGTTGTGCCAATTCCAGTTCTGGGCCACTGGAGGTGTTTGCTGGGCTGTAACTTCAAGAAAGGATTCCAGGCGTCCACACCACCAAACTCCACTGGACCGACCACCGCTGCATCCATTTCACCTTCAAGAAACCAACCACGCACCACCGCACCCAACAGCTGCCTCGCCGCTGCTGGAGCAAAGTCACTGAAGACCAACTGATCACCTCCCTCTCCAAGAACCCACCCACCGACCCCACCAACCCAGACGCCGCAGCCGGTGAACCCCAGACAATGGATCGACGACTGCGCTAACACCCTTGCCCCACTCAAGAAACCCTCCAACAGCCACGCCAACAAGACAGCCACCTGGTTCACCAACGAGCTCCAGGCCTCCAAACGCGCATGCCGGAAACTGGAGAAGACATGGCTCCACGAACGCACACCAGACAGCACGCAGCCCACAAGGACGCCACCCGCAGACACCACCACCTCATCAGATTAGCTAAGAGATCCTCCTTTAAGAGACTGCTTGGATAACAACGCACGCGACAGAAAAGAGCTCTTCAGCATCGTAAAGGAACTCTCCAACCCCAGCACCAACGCCAACGACATCCCGCCCTCACAAGAACTGTGCGAATCACTAGCCATCTTCTTCCACCACAAGATCGCTGACAACCACGACAGCTTCAACACCACGACCGCCCCGACTACACCAGACACCACCCCCCCGTGAACACCACCTGCGCTGACCGCCTGACCTCCTGGTCCAACGTCAATGACGATGAGACACGTAAGGTCCTGAACTCCATCCACTCAGGATCTCCGTCTGACCCGTGCCCACACCACGTATTCAACAAAGCAGATGCAGCCATCGCACCCCAACTACGGAAGGTCATCAACATCTCCTTCGAAACAGCGACATTCCCGGAAAGCTGGAATCACGCCGAAATTAACGCCCTCCTCAAGAAGCCCAAAGCGGACCCCAAGGACCTCAAGCACTTCCGGCCCATCTCCCTGCTCCCGTTCCCAGCAAAGGTCATCGAGAAAATCATCAACATTCAACTGGACCGCCACCTGGAAGACAACAACATCTTGGACCCGTCCCAGTCCGAATTCAGACGAAACCACAGCACCGAGACAGCCCTCATTGTCGTCAGAGACGACATCAGGCGTCAACTAGACAACGGCGAAACATCAGCCCTCATCCTCCTGGACCTGTTAGCCGCCTTCCACATGGTCTGCCATCGCACTCTAAAGACACGCCTCCTAGAAGCCGGAATCTAAGAGAAGGCTCTTGACTGGACCACGTCCTTCCTCTCCGGCAGAACCCAGAGTGTCCGCCTCCCGCCCTTCTGATCCGAAGCCATCGACATCATCTGCGGCGTCCCCCAGGGCTCAGCCCGACGCTGTTCAACGTCTACATGGCCCCCCTCGCACAAGTGGCTCGCCATCACGACCTCAACATCATCTCCTACGCCGATGACACCCAGCTCATTCTCTCCCTCACCAAGGACCAACGCACCGCCAAAACCAGCCTCCACAAGGGAATGAAGGCTGTTGCCAACTGGATGAGGAGCAGCCGTCTGAAGTTGAACTCGGACAAGATGGAGGTCCTCATCCTTGGACCCACCCCCTCAGCCTGGGACAACTCCTGGTGGCCGACCACACTGGGAACAGCACCAACACCCACCAACCATGCACGCAATCTAGGATTCATCCTCGACTCCTCCCTCTCCATGTTAAAGCAGGTTAACGCCGTCTCCTCCTCCTGCTACAACGCCCTCCGCATGCTCAGCAGGATGCAAAAGTGGATCCCCACCGAAACAAGAAGAACAGTGACACTGGCCCTCGTCAGCAGCAGACTGGACTACGGCAACACACTCTACGCAGGAATCCCAGCCAAACACCTACGACGACTACAACGCATCCAAAACGCCTCCGCCCGACTGATCGTCAACGTCCCCCGCCACAGCCACATCACCCCCACCTGAGAGACCTACACTGGCTCCCCGTCGACAAGAGGATCACCTTCAAGCTCCTCACCCATGCACACAAAGCTCTTTACAATGCTGGACCAGCCTACCTGAACAGCAGACTCAGCTACCACACCCCCACCCGCCAGCTCCGCTCCACCAGCCTCGCCCTCGCCGCTGTCCCCCGCATCCAACGAACGACCTCCGGCGGCAGATCCTTCTCCTACCTCACCACCAAGACCTGGAACACCCTCCCTACCCACATGCGGCAGACCCAAGACCTACTCGCCTTCAGAAGACTCCTCAAGACCTGGCTCTTCGAGTAGTAGCAGCATCCCCCCCCCCCCTCCCTTCAGCGCCTTAGGACCCTCACGGGTAAGTAGCGCGCTTTACAAGTACTCTAATTGATTGATTGAGAAGCCGTCACCACCGCTGCCTACACCGATGCCGTGGTCACCGCTCGCTGGGTGAGCGCAGACCGACCTCGATGACAACGCAGTCCTGGTCTCAGCGATGACGACGCTTCACGTTGTAACCAGCACCGCTGGCTGCACCGTGGCCGTGGACACTGGCTTCTACAACCCTGCAACTCTGGTCTTACCAACAACACTGCATCGCGCCATCACCCCCTCCACTGCCTACACCGTAGCCATGTTCACCGCCCTTAATGATAACGCAGCCCTGGTCTGCCGATGACAGCACCATCGACTCTGATATTGTCATCCAAGGCCATTACCTGCATTGAAGCCACCGTGACCGCCTTGTGAGGAGCATGAGACACCGACCGTGACAACACCACAGCCCGGGGTCGACCAACGACAGTGCCTCACAGACGCCACGCCGCTGCCGGTACAGAAGCCACGAACACTGCATCATGAAGTAGATGGAGCACCGCCTGCGACGACACAGCAGTCCCGGTACTGCCGACGTCAGCGCTCCTGACTTCAACTTCGTGGAGTTCGCTCTGCAATGAGTCTGACTTCAAGGAGTCACTGACTTCTGCACTGACATGCAGCACTGATGCCGCGTGACTCCAGCAACTCCTCACTGCTGCACTTCACCGCAAAGTCCTCGAGGCCTCTTCAACTCCAAGGTACTGTTTGTAGGTCTTCTGCGATTCTGTAGCCAGCCCTCAGCTGCATCCAGGTCGACTAAACTGTTGGTTTTTGTGATGTCCCTGGTTTGAGCTATCAACTTCAAGGAACTGTATTTTTGCTTTATTCTTAACAAATTCATATATTTGCTTGTGTGTGTTGAATTTTTGTCATTTTGGTCTTGTTTTGATTGGATAAATATTAGCTATTTTTCTAATGTGTAGTGTCCCTTTTGTAGTATTTTCACTGTCTTACTGTGTGTGTTATGTACAAATACTTTACACCACACCTGTTAGATAAGCCTGACTGCTCCTGTCAAGCTACCAAGAGGGTGAGCTGGGATTTTCTTAGCTGTGTAATCCCCTTCCCTGACTAGAAGGAAGGGTCCCTACTTGGACAGGGTGTATTCCATTGCCAACTAGAGACCCCGATTTCTAACACTTATCTACGGCAAGTTGGTACTCTACTCTAAGGTGGCACTGCTGCATCTGCTGAACATACTCTTTACTTTATGGGAAATATTGGGTTAGCCCATGGAGTAGACTTATTAGTAGCTAATGATCTGTGACCTGAAGGTGTGGCCATAAAGGCAGATGTGGAAGTGTCAGAGGTGTAGGCTACTTTCCCAATTTTTAACCTACACTTACTACTGTGGACATTCAACTGTACTACTCTGTTGTACACAAGAGTAAGTTTCATCTGTGGGAATAAATGCTTGCAGATCCTGATACTGTGAATAAGTTGTAGTGTCTTGGTAGCCACAAAGACACAGACTAGGCGGGAACTGTTGAAGCTCTTTATTTCACGTCCTCTCCTTTCTTTGGCTATCGGCTAACTGCCGTCCCCAGTACCCGGCACCTCCCTTTCCGCTTGCCTTCGTTCTTCCCTTGGGCAGGTACTAGTGCCCCTTGCGTATGCTCACATCGCTACATCTCCCCCCTCTGTAAATAAAAACAAGAACACAACAATGCATCAACATCTTTTCTTTCACGTCGCTGAAGATCGCCACTTACAGTTCTTCAATGAGGCGAGACGGTTTTCTAATGGTCCGTCTGGGGCGCGATTGGGGATCAGGGGTATCTCGCTCAGGTTCATCAGGAGTCTGCATCAATACCTGACTGCTGCTGAACAGTGTCTCATGTCCATTGTTCTCAGAAAGTGATTCAGTCATTAGTTCTTTTACGCTAGGGCTGCACTTCTTAAAGTGTGTCACATTCGGGGTGACTCTTCTTTCATCTGTTTCCGCAGTGATCATGGTTCCTTTCTGTTTCACAACTTTCAGCGGAGTCTCATGATACTTGCAGTCAATCTTTCTATGCTGCTCTTGCCATGCCAGCACCCAGTCTCCTTCCTGAATTTCAGCGTGAGAGGCGTTTCGACGTTCGTCCGCATATCCCTTCATCTTTTACTTCTTTGACTTGTCCACGGCCGCAATTTCCTCATGATCAGAATCGGGATACAGTTCACTCGCAGGGAGATTCATCATGGGCAGTCTGGTGCGCACTGGCCTACCTAGCATGAGGGTGGCCGGACATTTGCCTGTGGTGGAGTGGGGCGTGTTTCTGTAGGCACGTAGCACTTCATTGAGCGCTATCTGTATGCTCTTTCGAGTGAGCTCTGCCTGCTGAATGGCTTTCTTGACCGTGGCCATGAAGCGTTCGACCATTCCATTCGCCTGCGGCCAGAGTGGTGTGATTTTCCGGTGTCTGAAGTTTAGGTGGTGGCCGAAATCGGCGAAGTCTTGGCTATTGAATGGGGGCCCATTGTCAGATTTTACCACTTGAGGAATTCCCCACGCAGCAAAGACTTCATCTAGAATTGGTATGGCGCTGGAGGCTTTGGTGGATGTGCAGAGTTGTGCAATGGGGAATCTGGAATATTCATCCATGATGACAAGGACATATTGCCCCGACTTGAACGGCCCAAAGAAATCAACTGCAACGTGTTCCCAAACACCATCCGGCAGTGGAGACACTTGCAGCGGTGCAGGGGGATCTGGACGGCTCACTAGCTGACACTGTGGGCAATCTTTCAACGTTGTTTCAACCATCAGATACAGCGTCGGAAACCAGACCCGCTCTTGCAGTGCTCTTTTCGTGGCTACTATGCCCCTGTGGCCTTCATGGGCCAGGTTGATGACCCCTTGTCTTAGTTGTTTTGGAATCACAATTCGAGTGTCTCTTAGGATGAGACCATTTGCCGCTATCGACAATTCATCATGGACGTGTTTGAACGCGGACATTTCTTGGTCATTGCTCTGCTCGCCTTGTCCCTTGGCTTCTGGATGTCGCCAGCTATTGGTCTGTATGCGGCGTTTGACTTCCTGCAGGGTGACATCTGACTGTGTGGCCTCACAGATTGCTTCCAGCGGAACAGCAGGGGGTCTAGCCTGATCTACTACAAAATGAATGTATTCGTCCGCAATCGACCGTTTGGATTTGCTGGTCCGATTTGGGTGTCTGAACATGTAGTCGACAGGGTTTGCCGCCTTCCCCGGCTTATGTACAATGGTGTACGTGTATTCTTGCAACCTAAGGACCCATCTCTCTATTCGTGGCGGCATCTTGGCTTGAGGGTTTCCAAAAATTGTGATCAGAGCTTGATGGTCAGTGACCAAGGTGAAATGCTTACCAAAGATGAAAATGTGGAAGTGTTCACAGGCCCAAACGACAGCTAGACTTTCCTTTTCTGGCTGTGAGTATGCCCTCTCCGTATCTGTGAGACTCCGACTGGCATACGCTACAATGTGACGTTGGTCGTCATCTCTGTCATATTGCACTAGAATGGCACCTAACCCCACAGGGCTGGCGTCCACGGTTATTTCTGTCTTCTTTTTTTGGATTGAAGTAGGCCATGTTTTCAGCAGACTCCAATGCTTTCTTGATGTCTCTGAAGTCACGTTCACATTGTGTGGACCACTGAAAAGGCTGCCCCTGTTTGGTGAGAGCTCTCAGGGGGTAACATTGTGGCGTAGTCTTGTATGTACCTGGAGCAGTAGCTGGCCATGCCCAGGAATGAGCGCACATCCCCAACGTCACCTGGGCTCGGGGTATCATTTAGGGCGGCTACCTTCTCGGGGTCAGGTTTCATGCCCTTTCCAGAGAAGACGTGGCCGAAGAATTTCAGTGTTGGTTTATGAAATTCACACTTGTCCTGATTCAGCGTGAGGTTGGCTTCCATCAGGGCATGGCAAACTCGATCTAGCGCTGTGTCATGTTCTTGAGTGGTGGCCCCATATACCAAGATGTCATCACTGTAGTTCAATACATGGGGAACATGATGAATCGTTCTCCTAATTGCTTCCTGAAAAATTTCAGCGGCCGATGACACCCCAAAACGGAGTCTTTTGTAACTGAACAGCCCCAAATGTGTTGAGAATGTCGTGATGTATCGGGACCGCTCATGCAACTCCAGTTGGTGGTATCCTTTGTTAAGGTCCAATTTTGAAAATATTTTGGCTCCATTGAGTGACGTGATCATGTCACTAATGTGGAGGCCTGGGTGCCTCTCCCTCTCTATCATGGTGTTAGGCGTTCTCATGCCCACACATAGACGGACTCAGTCCGTCTCTCCTTTCTTTGGAACTACTACACCTGGAGAGACCCAGGGTGTTGGTCCATCAGTTCTCACGATGATGTCAGCCTCGAGTAAGTCTTGGAGCTCTTTCTTCACGGCTTCCTGCAAGTGAAATGGGATTTTCCGATGTTTTTAGGCCACTGGTGTGATTTGCAGGTTGATGTGGAGCCTAATTTGGCAGTTTCTCATCTTCCCAAGACCTTGGAAAAGCTTAGGGAACTTCTGAGTGATGTCTAGTTTGTCGTCAACTTTATATAGTATGTCCACTAGTCTTAGCCGTTCTGCAGTGGGCAAGCTCAATAGGCAGTCCGCCTCAGGCCCATCAATGACATGGATGGTGCGATCTTGATATGATAGATCGGTCGGGAATTTCCCAAGACAGTGGAGTGGCTTCTTTGACATCCACGTGTATACTCGCACGTGGGCATTGATCAATTTGGGTGGTGTCCTCATTCTTTGATATTCCGCTACAGGTATATAATTGATCGACGCCCCACTGTCCAGCACGAACTTGGCATGGTGGGAACCAATTTTGATGTCCAGCCGTGGATATTCCTTTAGACGGTCAGGATCCGCTACAAAGCATATGTATTCGTCGCTGTCCTGTGAGATGGGTGACAGGGATCTTGACTCTCTTGTTGACGACCGTCGAGATCAATATGTTCGGCGAGAGTGACAGCTGGAGTGTGACGACCCAGTGGATGAGTCTCGTCTATCCTGTACTGCTCTGGCATGGTGACGGCTGCTAGAGGGACGATATTGCCTGTTAGGCTCTCTTTGATCATCATTGTGAGGAGTTCCACATACGCTTTTGAAGTGATTGTCTCTTCCACACTTCCGGCATCTTTGACCTAGAGCTGGGCACGTGTCTGCGTGTGGGAAATCGTAACCGCATCTGTAGCACTTAAGTTGTCGTTCTGATCTTTTCTTGGTGCGACTTGAACTTCGGCCCCAACGACTTGAGGGATGGTGCTGTTTTTTGGATCTGGAGGAGCGAGCTTGTGGTGGGGAGCGTCTATGCACTTGTCGAGATTGCATCCTGAAAGCTTGCTCACGTTTCTCGCTTCTCCCGGCCTCCATCTTCTTCGCATGTTCGTCGGCTTGATCGTTGACTCTTGTCATTTCCTCAATCTCATCTAGTGAGTAACTTTTCTTAAGCAGTTTGCGTCTCAAGGATTCTGACAAGCAGCCTTCTATAATTCTCAATCTGAGGGCATCATCCGTGGAAAAAACGTCAAAGTCACAGTACCTTGCTAAATGTCTCAGACGCGTGATGAATACACTCATTTGCTCACCTTTCTCCTGTGATGCCAGGTTAAATGTATATCGCTCATAATCGACATTCTTTTTGTGCAGGAACTTGCGGTTGAGCGCTTCACAGACATTCGCGTATGATGCAGCGGACGCAGTAGGCAACTCTTTTATGATCTGTCCGACTTCCTTGCCTACTAGGTTCTTGAGAGTGATCAGTTGCTGTCCAGCATCAGTCACATGGGACCCCTTCATGAAGTCCGTGAAATCTTCTAACCATTCTTGCCACCGAAGACCCATACCCCCACCAGATTCAAGAGTGAGGGGCTCCGGAGGGCGCAGGAACGACACTCCCAGCACACCCATGGGACCGGGCTCAGCGTTTTCCTGACGAGATCCAGACATCGTGGGATCCTATCAATCAGTCACATACTGACCAATCCTTTCTGTCGGTTTCTTTGATTGGATTTGCCACTGCTTGTTTATGTGTATTTATTCTTTACACTACATGCACCAATGTCCCTTGATTACACACTCCACCTGTGTTCGTTTATATGTTCGTTTTTGAATTTGCCACGGCTTATTTAGTATACTTCTTGCACTCGCCAATGCTTGTTATTATGTGTCATTGCACTCGCCAATGCTTGTTGACTTGTTTCATTACACTCGCCAAGGCTTGTTGACTTGTTTCATTACACACGCCAATGCTTGTTGATTCGTTTCGTTACACTCGCCATTGCTTGTTTTTTTTTACATTTCACTCGCCAATGCTTGTTTAATTTTGACTCATTACACTCGCCAATGCTTGTTTACTTTGATCTATTGCACTCGCCAATGCTTGTTGGCCTTCAAGCTCTTCTACCTAACCCCAAAATGGCCACTGGTAATCCCTGACAGGGGATTGGACGAGGATACCTGACTCTAAGATGGCCGCCGCGAGATTCTCGTGCAGGCCGAGATTAGGGCCTTTTGCAGCCAGTACGGGGAGCACTCCTCTCCAGAGACGCCGGGACCGGCAAGCACTCACCTGCACCTCAGGGACAGCGTCGAGGGCACAGCAGGTAAGGGAGGCGCATCCAGGCAGCCTCAGACAACAGCAGCAACGCCGGGGTGGGCTCCCGGCAGGCAGGCGACCTCTTCTGGCAACAGCAGCGCCGGGGTGGGCTCCCGGCCGACAGGCAGAACAGTGCTCCAGCCCCACAACTCGCTGCACCAGCACGATGCAACTGGGGTGGGCCCCCAGCAGGTACAACACACCTGCGAACAGCTGGGGTGGGCTCCCAGTGCGCGAGGACCCTCGCGCTGCAACGCGATGATTAAGGAGACAGGTGGTCCAACACGCTGGACACGCCACAGCCGCCAGGCATCACACGACGTGCACCAACACAGTTAGCCACTTCTACCGCACCACTGCAGGTCACGTGGCCACCCTCGTCGCCAGTTGTAGTGTCTTGGTAGCCACAAAGACACGGACTAGGCGGGAACTGTTGGAGCTCTTTATTTCACGTCCTCTCCTTTCTTTGGCTATCGGCTAACTGCCGTCCCAGTACCTGGCTCCTCCCTTTCCGCCCGCCTTCGTTCTTCCCTTGGGCAGGTCCTAGTGCCCCTTGCGTATGCTCACATCGCTACATAAGTGTTCTGCATTTGTGCATGTAGAGGTTCTATTTTACACACAATGGTACATATTTCTGTGCAAAATGTAATTTGGATCCCTAGGGAGAAAGACAGGTTTGCCACTCCAAACCTGTTGGCCGGTTGGGATCTTGTTCACAGAGGCTTTAATGTCCTTTCTGTTATGTTGGTTTTGGTTTATATCTTATATCGTGGGCTGCTGACCATAAGTATGGTGAGTGTAGTGCAGACATCTGTTCTTGCTACCACATTTTTAGGTCTCGCAGAGAGACCTAATGCCACCCATCCACAAAACTGACATTTTACGACCCGGATTTGTAGAAGTGCACGTGCTCGTGACCGCGCTTCTATCCCCCTGCCTTGCTCTTCAAAGGCTCCCCTTACCATTTGCTCCTGCCTCCCCGCCCACTGGTTCACACTTACTCGCATCCCTACTCCCCCTTGGTCTCACATCAAAGGCATCAGCCTCCCACAGGCTCCCCCCCCCCAACGTCCTCTTTGGCTCCTTAACTTCTGCCCTCTTTCCCCCCCCCCCTCCCTGTTCCTTTTCGTGTTTTTCAATGGTTTCTCTTGTTTTCTTGCTTCCTGCACTCTTCTCTTATCTTTCCTCTTCCTGCTCACTTTGAAATTTTCATTTCCCCCCTTTTCCTTCTCCCTCTAATTCTCCCTTATGGTGCTTTCCGCAATAGCTAATATTTTCTCCTTGTTTTCCACCCACATACTCCATTTCTCCTTCCCGCTGCCTGTATTTCACAGCACCTCCTAAGAGGTTCCGGGGAAGAAATGCCGTGTAACATGCTGGCCGCTTCAGCAGGCGTGTGCCGTATTTCTTTTAATCAACACAGCACCCACTTTTCTGCTGGGTGCTACCATCGAGCCTCCCGTGCCCATCACTAACCTCTAACTAAAAATTCAGTGGCATGCTTTATGCTCTGTTCGTGTTTTTTAGCTTGGCGCCCCTACTCTGTCATGACTCCACCCCCTCCCCCCCTACCACCACCAACCCGCGGTTGCTGCGCTTCCTCTACTTTTCTCCCCTTCCTCAGCAGAGCGTGTGCGAGCCTTCTTTTTAAAAGGAATTTGTATGGGTTTTTTTTACAGTTACGGAGTGTGTGTGTGTTTACAGGGCAGTGGGTAGCCCCTGACACAGTCTATGCTGAGGGTCCCACTTCTCTGGTGGTAGGACAGCATTGGTAGCGCAGGAGACTCACCCTGGCAGGCTCCATAAGTGCTGCAGCGGCTGCGCTGACACGGCCTCCTTCCTGGCTACCTGCTGGGTTAGGACTTTGCTCTCTCTGGCTGTAGCTACCATGAAGCCTGCTGCGCCCATTACTCTTGTAGAAAAGACAGGAGTATAACCCATAGACCAAGCCAGGACTGGGTAGGTAAGATACAATTATCACACAATGTCCTGAAAGGTAAAAGTTAGTAGGCAATTATAAATAGCATGCACATAGCATTACTTAGGTGGACACGAAGGAGATTACTCATTTTTTAAATCAAAAAGGTAATTACTCATCTTTATGTTATAACATTCCTTTCATGGTTGGAAGTACACAGTTGAGAATAGCACTGCATAGAATGTAATGACAACCACATGAAACTTGGTGCAACAACCGTGAATAAATAGTGCAAGTGGCGACGCAAGTGAAGGAGAACAGAGAACAGCGTGGTCGGCGCACTGTGCTTAAAGTGCAAATTATGTACAGTGAGTGGCTAAAAACGGCACGTGTGACATAGTGGTATCACATAGGGCACAATTAATTTAGTAGATTTGGAGCCACTGAGAGGAAGTGCGCCTATTAATTAGGCTGTTGGGTCGACGGCGTTTCGATCCGGACGATTTCGTATTATCATCAGGACTGGTTGTCTGAATTGAAGAGTGCTTGAAGAATCCTTGTAAATTGGAGTACTTGTAACCAACAGGGGTTCGACTAGAAGAACCAGAGGATCACCAACGGATCGGGTCACTTGGTGAGGCAAGAGGCGGCTCGCTGACCATTTTGAAGCGTTGTTCGTGCCTGGAATTCTGCCAGGTTTGATGAGGTAATGTTTGGACACCTCGGCGTGTTAGCCGGCCACGTTAGTCAGCCATGCTTGGAGGCGCTGTATGAGTCAACGCGTCCGTCTTGAAAATAGAGACGAAAGTGCACAACAGCCTAATTAACCTGCCTGAAGTAACACTTCAGGAATCATTTGTCGCTATTGCCTCCCCTCGCGTTCTCCATGTGACTTGCATTTCTGCCCAGCCATCTGTTCCCCAGCTCCAGCACCTCCCCTGCATTGTAAATGCTTGTTCACACCTGAGAGCTGCCTGTTTAGATACATGTTGGCCAGCGAATCCTGCTCAGAGAGCTGTAAAGCCAGCAGGTTTAGTTTGGCATAGTGGAAATGTATCTGAATTCATAAATGGTAGTGTTTCCTGCCATGCGTGTTCTCACGGAATACATTTTTAAATATGCATGGTTTCATTTCATCCTTTATTATGCAGAATCAAGTCTACCAGATGAGTCGTTCTGGGATACATGTTACTGAAAACACCACTTTGAGAACAGGATTGTAAAAGAAAGAAGGAAATGTGGTGTGGTGTTTCAGTACTTTTTGCTAAAATAATGAACTTCGACCCTGCCACTTAAGAACTCCGCACGTTGCTCACTCCCATCGTGCAGTGAAGCAGCTTGTGTTCCCCCCCCCCCCCACTCACTTAGGAAGAACACTTGACACTTCTGCCCCTGCTTAGTGATGTAGGTTTTACTAGAAATACATTTCCCATGTGATTTTTACCAGCACATAGTTTTCTAGGACCGTCTGTTAGAAGAGCTGCTTTGATGCTTTTTCTAATTATGTTCTTTGATTCAGTGGCTTGCCTTCAGGACTATTAAACGGTTAAGGAATGTGGCCATTGACAGAAGATGCCATACAGATTCATCTCAGTCATAATAGCAGTAGTCACGTGTTTCTGTATAGTCCATTTCATATGAAGCAGCCATGCTGCTCATGCTCCCTCCCAGAAAAAAAACGAGATCGAGGCTTGCTTTGATCTCTCTCCCCCACATCAACCGCTAGTGAAAGTCAGTGTTTTTGTAATTAATCATGGCATCATAATAACTACATGAGCCCAATGTCTTCTTGCCACAACTATATAATCAGACTGATAAGACTGGTAATGATTCTTGCTGCCTTTATTTGGGAAAAAAATGTGATCATCCTCAGCCTTTCTTTGTAATACTTTGGATTTGATGTTACAGTTTAAATCGCTTTATTGGCATTTTCATATGAAGATGGCAACAGGTAGAGCGCAGCACTGCTGAGTCCCGGCCTCTGTCTCATCTCGGACCCCGACCTCCGGCGCACTCACCCGCCTGTCACCTCTGTGTCAGAGCGCACTCTGCTGTCACCGTCCCTGCACTCTCGTCTCAGTGTCAGACCTCTCTTACTCTCGTCTCAGTGTGTGTCAGACCTCCCCCCTTACTCTCCGCTCTCATCTCAGTGTCAGACCTCTCTCCCCTCTCACTCTCCGCTCTCTCTTCCCTCTCACTCTCCACTCTCTCCCCTCTCACTCTCCACTCTCTCTTCCCTCTTACTCTCCGCTCTCTTTTCCCTCTCTCCGCTCTCTCTCCCCTCTCACTCTCCACTCTCTCTCCCCTCTCACTCTCCACTCTCTCTCCCCTCTCACTCTCCACTCTCTCCTCCACTCTCACTCTCCGCTCTCTCTCCCTCTCACTCTCCCCTCTCACTCTCCGCTCTCTCTCCCCTCTCACGCTCCACTCTCTCCTCCCCTCTCACTCTCCGCTCTCTCTCTCTCTCTCCCTCTCACTCTCCCCTCTCACTCTCCACTCTCTCTCCCCTTTCACTCTCCACTCTCTCTCCCCTCTCACTCTCCACTCTCTCTTCCCTCTCACTCTCCGCTCTCTCTTCCCTCTCTCCGCTCTCTCTCCCCTGTCTAGGCTGCTCTCTGACTGTCTCCAGTGGCCTCTGTCTGTCTCTGGTCACCCCTCCTCACCATCACACACCCTCACATCCACTCACCCTCACACCCTCACCCCCCTCACTCACCCTCACCCACCCTCACCCACCCTCACACACCCTCACATACCTTCACACACCCTCACACCCTCACACCTCTCACCCTCACACCCCTCACCCTCACACCCCTCACCCTCACACCCCTCACCCTCACACCCTCACCCACCCTCACTCACCCTCACGACCCTCTCACCCTCACACCCCCTCACCCTCACTCACCCTCACTCACCCTCACACACCCTCACACCCCCTCACTCACCCTCACCCACCCTCACACACCTTCACACCCCCTCACACACCCACTCACCCTCACACCCACTCACCCTCACACCCCCTCACCCTCACACCCCCTCACCCTCACACCCTCACCCTCACACCCTCACCCACCCTCACTCACCCTCACGACCCTCTCACCCTCAAACACCCTCACCCTCACACCCCCTTACCCTCACACACCCTCACTCACCCTCACACACTCTCACCAGCATAGCAAAACATAGCATAGCATAACAAAACAAAGCATAGGATAGCAAAACCAAACCTAGCATAACAAAACAAGAAATAGCATAGCAAAACACAACAAAGCATAGCATAGCATAACAAAACACAACAAAACATAGCATAACAAAGCATAGCAAAACAAAACATAGAATAACAATACACAACAAAACATATCATAAGATAAAACATAGTATAACAAAACAAAGCATTGCATAACAAAACAGCAAAACACAAAGCTTAGTATAACAAAACACAGCATACATAACAAAACATAGCATAACAAAGCATATCAAAACATAACATAACTTAGCATAACAAAACACAACAAAACATAGCATAACAAAACACAACATAGCATAGCATAACAAAACAAAGCTTAGCATAGCATAACAAAACATAGCATAGCATAGCATAACAAAACATAGCATAACAAAACATAGCATAGCAAAACAAAGCATAGCGTAATAAAACACAACAAAACATTGCATAGCATAACAAAACATAGCATAGCATAACAAAGCATAGCATAGCAAAACACAACAAAACATAGCATAACAAAACATAGCATAGCATAACAAAACAAAGCATAGGATAGCAAAACTAAACATAGCATAGCATTACAAAAAAAGCATAGGATGGCAAAACAAACCATAGCATAACATAACATAACAAAACATAGCATAACAAAACACAACAACACATAGCATAACAAAACATAGCAAAACACAACAAAACATAGCATAGCTTAACAAAACACAGCATAGCATAACAAAACAAAGCTTAGCATAGCATAACAAAACATAGCATAACAAAACATCTATAGGCCCTCCCTCTATCTATCGCCCTCCCTCGATCTATCTATAGCCCTCCCTCAATCTATCTATAGCCCTCCCTCGATCTATCTATCGCCCTTCCTCGATCTATCTATCGCCCTCCCTCGATCTATCTATCACCCTTCCTCTATCTATCGCCCTCCCTCCCTCTATCGCCCTCCCTCTATCTATCGCCCTCCCTCTATCTATCGCCCATACTCACTCTATCTATCTATCGCCCATACTCACTCTATCTATCGCCCTCACTCACTCTATCTATCGCCCTCACTCTATCTATCTATCGCCCTCACTCTATCTATCTATCGCCCTCACTCTATCTATTATCGCCCTCACTCTATCTAATATTGCCCTCACTCTATCTATTATCGCCCTCACTCTATCTATCTATCGCCCTCACTCTATCTATCTATCTATCGCCCTCACTCTATCTATCTATAGCCCTCTCTCTGTCTATCTATCGCACTCACTCTATCGCTTCACCACAGCATCACTCAGCACCACCACAACATCACTCAGGGGAAATACAACATTACTAGGCGCTACCACAGCATCACTGAACGCCACAGCATCACTCGTCGCCGCCACAACATCACTCAGCACCACCACAGCATCAATCTGTGCAACCAATCAACAACTGGTTCAAATATGTTCTCTCAATGTTTCAAGCTTTATTACAAATGTCACAAAAAGATGTTATTTCACTTCTGTGCTTGGATTTTCGTCAAAATAAAATACAATTAACAAAATCTTCACAAAAATTATTTACAAAAGTTTAAGCTATTGCCATTATAAATTACAATAACTTTTATTTAAGTATTAATTATTAAAAAATTAAAAAACCATTGTTATTTGTAATATCAATACATCTAAGTCACGTAAATACAACACATATTGCATTACAAATGCTATAGGTTTCACATTTGCAAAATTTAAACTATTGGCATTGTAAATGACAAAGCTATTAATTTTGCTATTTTCAAAACCAACACATAAATAAAAAATGTGTCATTTACAATACCAATAGCTCAAACTTTCCTAATGCGAGACCTATTGCATTGCAAATGCTTATTCTTTTTGTTGATCGCTTAGATTCCAAATAGGCACCGCATAGACTCACTTTGTTTCCTATGGGAGGGCTTGGAGCCAACACTTCTGGCCAGATGTCTTTTTGACACCTTTCTATACTTGCGTCTAATGTCAGCATCGCATTTTTGCTGGAATTAAGCTTAGTTTATTGAAATGCATACTTTTTTAATATCCAAAGAGTGGCCTTTTCGCGTCAACAGCAGGAGGATATACATTTTGAAAAATAAGGGAAACTTAGCTGAAAATTGCTGGATTCTACATATCCTATTGTTGAGCACTTCCATATGTGGAAAGTGAACTAGTTGGCTCCCCAAACATACAAATATATAGCAACCCTATTGTAGACAACATATATCCATAGACAGGGATTGGTATTCATATGTATTCATGCATACTCGTCTTATTTAAAAGTTTGTTTTGTATCAGTCACTCACAATTAATCCTACTTATCGATGAAAGAAAAACATATTGGGTATATGGCGAGAATAGATAATAATTTTGTTTTTCCAGATATTAGTTAGCACAATTTTTAAAGGATATTCATACATCAATTCTTCAATTTCTAGATTAAGACAAACATATTTTTATAAATATATATTTTTATATAATAATATTTTTGCACTTTAACAGCTTCACAGACCAATATTGTGGTTTAAATAGATGTGCAGTTTTTTATTTGTGATGTGGAGGATATACTCATAAAACCAATGTAGCTGCAGACCAAAGCATAATGATATTATTTAAGCCCAACAGGAAGCACAGAGGGAAGACTGGGGAACAACGTGCACTCTAATATTGTGGTCAAAGCAATACTGAAAGATGTACACAAACTTGCTTTAAGTTTTTTCTTACGGTTTGTCCCATTTACAGTCACAGTTTCAACCCGACTGCAAGCATCTACTTGGCCGTAATAAGAAGTGACAACTTTAAAAGCAAGAAAAAAATTAGCAGCACCTATGATTTTTTCAAAACACATTTTTATTTAATTTTAAAGGGAAAATATATACATGTCATATACATACGGATGTAAGATATAGAATAGAGACTGTCGCTCCCCAGTGGGGCATAGTCATTGTGGAACAGCAAGCTCGCTGTGACAGGAGTACTTGGTCCATAATAACAACAAGCAGAGCGGGGTGGGGTCATGGACCCTGTGTCAAGAGGCCCTGCACCTTTGGACTTAGCTGAAACAACAGGGCATTTTCCTGATGGTTCGTCTGCTCTGGTGTTCAGGGAACCGGCTGGAAGTTGAGCTCAGCTGACGGTGCCTAGCGGATTCTGTCCATCAACTGTTGTTTTTGCATTTGTCACCCTGAGTGGGACGTGTATGCCCAGACGTGGGTCCCGTGCTCTCCATGCCACTTGAATCAAGCTATCTTGGCTGAAGAGGGGTGAAACCCCGAAACGGGTCTTAGGATGCTTGTTTCTAGTCCAGGGAGGACCTGGCTTGGCAGTTCGGGCTGGACTATACCCATGAGGCACAGGGTAAAGACTGATTTGAATATGGCTGGGTTCAAACTGGAATGGCATGGTGAGCAAAAAAATGATGGATTTAGGCCCAGATGCCTGTTTGACATTGTTCTGAATTTTGTCCATCAACTTTTGTTTTTGCATTAGCGGATCACAAATGGCATCTCCATCCGGAGGTGGCACAAGGACTCTTTCAGCAGTGGGGAGAGGCTTGACTAGATCTGTTTGACTCTGAAAAGGCAGCGCAATGTCAGCAGTTTTGCATGTTGGAGTTTCCAAGGCGGTCTCGTAGCAAGTGAGGTTCAGGCCTCCTGTACACCTTTTCGCCCATACCACTCCTTCCCAGAGTGCTCAAGAAGATCAGGAACGACCGGGCACAAGTCATGCATGATGCTCCGAACTGGGCACGGAGAGTCTGGTATCCCAAGCTTTTGGCAATAAGCATTGATCCTCCGGTCAGGCTGCCCCTTCGGGAGGTTCTTCTGTCGCAGCAGCAGGGGAAGGTACGCCACCTGAACCTGTTCACCCTCTGCCTCCTTGAGTGGAGATTGAGCGGCGACAGTTGACAGCTTTCGACCTTCCTCCCAGAGTCTGTGAGGTTATTCTGGCATCCAGGTGAAGCAAGTTTTTAAAATATTGTACAGAGCAGTCTGTGGACCACCTTACTGCCTCCCTGTCAAACATTCTCATATTTATTCTTTCTTTGGCCCAACAGGGCTCTGCTCTGGGCTCCCTGAAAGGCTAACTATCAGCCTTTTCTTCTTTTCTTTGGGTGCCGATCAGCCTTCTCTTTTCAAATCTTCTCTGGTGCAAATATTCTTGAAGAGGTGAACCCATTTGTTCCCTCCTTCTCCTTTCATCATGCCACTATGGGACCTTAATTTGGTCCTCACCTTTCGATGTGTGCACCGTTGAGCCACTGCACAACTGCCCTCTATGGTTGCTCACTATAAAAGTAGCTTTTTTTAGTGGCAATAACCTCTGCCAGGAGGGTGAACGAACTGCAAGCACTGTTCTCTCAGCCTCCTTACCTGATGGTCTTTCCGGATAAAGTAGTGCTCTGCACAAGGGCATCTTTTTTTGCCTAGATTGGTAGCACCCTTTCACATGAGGCAGTCAGTTACTCTGCCCTCTTTCTATGCACTCCCCCACCCTTCCAAGGAAGAGTAACATCTCCATCGTCTGAACCCAAGAAAAGCGTTATTGTTCTACCTCAATTGAACCAGAGTTCCGGGTGGGTGACCTACTCTATAGGGTCTGTGGATGCAAAGAAGGGGCGTGCTGTCCAGAACAGGACTTTATCCCGCTGGGTTATCCTCTGTTTCAAAATCTGTTACACCTTAGCGAAGAAGGATCCTCCTGAAGGGCTTAGAGCCCATTCCAGTAGGGCAAAACCGGCCATCACAGCTCTACAGGGTGGTGTCCCCATATTGAATATCTGCCAAGCAGCCACATGGGCATCCTTGCACACATTTGGTAGACACTATTGCGTGGACTCCCAGGTTCGCAGGGAGGGCCTGTTTGGCCGCTGTGTCTTGCAAAATTTCCTGGTCTAGACTTTTCTGCAGCCCCTCCTCCGGGCGCGGTATTGCTTGGCTATCTTCACAAACACAAGGAATCTGTGGCTAGATGTCACTTTATCTGGTAGAGACATGACCTAGCCGCAGATTCCTTACTGACCGACCTATCCTCCCTGCACTGCAGATTTATTTTTGTTTCTGGCCGTTACCCTTCAGGGCCCTAGCTGTCGGGTTTTATACACCATGGTCAGTCACTTCATGGCTCCGCGCTTCTGGCGTGGAAAGTATTGAAAAGTACTGATGTCAGTGCGCTGGAGTGGCGATTATATTGACGATGCGGACATCACGACAACGGCGGACAAGATGTCTACGACATCATGCAGAGTCGACCGACGCCATCTACCAGCACGCCGGGATACTTCTTTCAAAAATACTCCAGATCGGGGGGCGTGGCCAACCGGCAACCGAGATGGCAACGTTTGAGTAGAGCGCCGCATCCCACCAGCCTAAACTCCTTAAAATCTGTAGATATATCCGTTTAAGACTCGATCGCGACGCGGTGTGCCTGTGACCCTCTTGGGCAGAGAAATACAGAGGAAGCGGCAACGTACAGTGGAGGCCAGCCGAGCCTGTGACTCGCATAACCCGATACTGCGACGGTCCCTTGAGGTGGATACGGGCTGGATCGGATTGGACATGGCTGCAACTTCCTCTGTGCGATCTCCCCTGGCAGCGATCGGAGGACCTGCTGAGGGCACGGGAGGCTTCAGGGGCACGCTCTGCCAAAGTACAGAGCCTGATTGTGACATGGGAGGGAGGACGCAACTGCTACGGAATGGCAGAGGGTTCCTGGAAGCCGGACTTCAGGCACCTTTACGCGCTACAATTCCCGTGGGGCCGACGATTGGAGCAGCAAGATCCAGGGTGCTGCATCCTTTCGTCCCCCCCTTCCTGGTATGCCCCTCTCAGTGCCGCTGGAGAACGGTGTTAAGTGCTCCTTCCGATACTGGTGGTAGCTTCCATTACTGTCGTCCTGAAATCGGGCTGTGATGGAGCGAGATAGAAAACAAAATTTTGTTTAAACTCGCAAAGTCACATTTCCATAACATGAATAAAATTATTAATGATTTGTGATATGTCGTGCTAATACAACTTAGATTAAACTTTACACGTGGGGGGACTAACATGTGTGCTCATAAACGTGCATAAATGTTGCATCTTTTTGTTCGTACAAAATAATAAAATAATTTATTGTTTTCGTTTTTGTCATTACTAATTGCTGCAAACTTAAAAGAAGCATGTGCTTGTTTTGCTTTTCCTTGTCTGTGTGATGTCATTTCTACTATTCTAGGTGCATATGGGTCTCATGGAAAAACGGAGACTGGTAAATATAAACGCTGCTTTATTTGTTTGCAATGGCTAGGTAACATTTTGATTAATCGGGTGGGTTAATTAATTAGTAAACCATGGGGTGGATACAGAATCTACTATATTTCTTACATTAATACTTTTCTTGTGTTTGTTTTATACTAGAAAACATAAGTTGCCTGCTTTTGGGCCTAGTCATTTGAACCGCAGAAAAAGAGCTGACATATAATTCTGCAGAAAGTCACGAGACGCCCATTCTGAATTAAAACATTTATTGAAGCTGCATTCACAAAGCAAAAACTGATGAGCTGACATCATTCTGTCGGACATGGCCAAGGTCGAAAGTGAACATTTTGTCAGTCCTTAACTTGGCATCCGCGGAAGTGTAATGAAAGTCTATGGAAGCTGCGAGGATGACTTAATACATAGTTGCAAACGCAGGAAGCTTCTGGCTTCACGTGGAAGGAACAATGGTCTCTATGAAATAAGATTTTATGGAACTTTTTGAGAAACGGGTGACATGTCACTTGTCACTCTCAGCCAATGGGACGTCGAGGATTTCTGAAAACTTTCCTTTGCTAGTTTAGTTAGCGTAGAAAGGTATAAAAAGTCATGCCCTTAGGGTTGGGCTGGCTGCTGCTTTCTGACTTTCCGATGAGGGTGATGTGCTGCTGGACTTTGCGTGGAGCACGTAAGAATCCTCATAGAACTTTACTTTAATTTCTATCTATTTAGTTTAGTTAGGGAATTAGGTTTTAGAAATGCTAAACTTTATATATTTTCTTTAAATTTGATTCACTTGCTTAAATTGTATTTTTCTCATATTTCATTACAATCATGCTTGCTTTAATGCTAATAAAATTCATTTATAAAACTTTCAACTTATATACCATAATTTAGTAAATAAAATTTTACTTTTGACAAACAAGCTGGTCTTGGTTATTCAGAAGTGTAGGTTACTATTAGCTAGATCACGTCGCCTATGGTGGTCATTTAAATGGTTGGGTTTTATTCTAATGACAATATTCTTTCTGCAAATGTATAAAAATGTATATAGTTTGTAGATAATGTGTATATAGATTTATTCTGACCACCTGATTCAGTAGGCCCAAAATATATCAGGTTTATAAATGGGTCCATATTTAGTTTAGAAATTTGTTTATAGGTTATGAAGTTGGGTAGCGTAGTTTATGATATATTTTCTATAGCCCACTGGATCAATTCTCTGGTAGCAGAAATTGATGGTTGCTAAGAGGTAACCAAGGTAATATGTTGGTTGCTAAGGGTTACATTATGGTATGGAAATAGGATCGATGTTTTAACACATGTTGAGTTTGTTTTTCGTGCCTATCTGTAAGCTATACCGGTATAGATTGTGTGGCGAGAAATTAGTCACGCAAGCCATCTGTTCCGTTTGTAGTGATATCGCCGAGTATCACAAGAGGTATCGCCGTGTACCATAGTGTTGTCGCCGAGCAGCACAGTTTTAGGGCTAGGTCTGAATCTTGTATAGTGAGGGTTTTCTAAGAAATTAGAGCAGCATGAGAATAGGGACAAAGCGCCTTCCATAAAACTCACTGTGATGAGAGTATTAGTTATATCCGAGCTTGAGTGAAGGGTAAAATTAACGTCGGTGCATGATTATCTAAAAACAGGTTAGAGTCCTGTACGGGTACATGTTTCATATCTATAAACAGGTGAGAGCCCTGTACGGATAACGTCGTTATTTTGCTAACGGTGCATGATTTCTATAAACAGGTGAGAGTCCTGTACGGATTTCATGTGTGTTTGAAATTAGGGAATTTTCCGTGTAAAAGTGCGAGTTTGAATTGTATTTTATGTTCAAGTGGAACTCTTAGAACTTTCACTTCGCGGTGGGTTCAGAGCAAAGCGAGTTCATAATTATACTTGTTAGAAGGGTGGGGTAAGGTTACTCTACTGACAATTGAATATTATCCTTAGTGTGAATAGCGCCGCCTATTCCGAAGTGTGGATACTTGAATGTATGTAAACTATCCTAAATAGTGAAACGAACAGATGTTGTCCTTATAGTCATCGTTAAAAAATTAATTTACACTGAAAAGTGTCCTTAAAATGGCGCTGTGAAAAGATTTTGTGAAGGAGGGGTAAGCGCCAGGAGTGAGAAGCGAGAAACCGCAGCTGCTGTGTACGTCACAGAGCCGCGCTGGGATTGGATGACCTACGTCACAAGCTGTATTCTGATTGGCTCTTGAGTCTCTGACGGCCTGTGAGCTGATTGGTCCTTCGGAAAAACTCTAAATTTATTGGTTGAGCAGAAAAGTGACGTAACTCAACTGTCATTGGCTTGTTGGTGTGTTTCGCGCACGGATTGGTTGTTGTACGGAACATCCCGGAAATATTTTACGAACGATTTTGTGAATTAAATTTAACTTTTAAAAATGAGTTATCATTTTAAACATGTTGAGAAAAAGACAACATTATTTCAGAAATTTAAGAATTTATTTTCACCTGACAAGAAAATCGAAACGCGAGGTGGTAAACTACTTCATAAGTATAAAACACCTGCAGCGTACATGGAAGGTGAATATGGATATCATACTGTCTTATGGTTCGACAGTTGGAAACGCTATACTAAAAACGACGGTGTTTTAGCTTGGCCTGATGATGGTTCATTTAATGTAAGAGTTTTAAGAAATTTACGAGAGAAAATGAATGCTCTTGTTCCAAAACCGAGACCAACTCAATTTGAAGCTTTAGTTGAGTGGGAAGACGAGATGTATCAGTTACAAAGAGAAGCTAGTGGAATTAAAAGACCTTCTAAAAATCCATCTTGGAAAAGAGAAACTCATGAAGATAGATTGCGAATGTGGAGACAGGGAAACATGAGTGAAGGATTGTATTTAATTCATGAAATGGTAATGGGTACTCCTACAGGGAAATCTATGGAAAGTGAATCTGAGGATGCAGTTATGGAAGAAATATATACAACTGCTAGAAAGAATCAGCCTAATCAGCCTTTGAGACCTCCTAGATCATGGTCTACTCCGGTGGTTTCTACTGAAACTTCACCGAGTGCACCTCCAATTAGTGAAGCTCCTAAACTTTATCCAAATAATTGTGAAATCAATGAAACTCCTAGAAGACCAGAATTCGAGAATGCTCGAAATGAAGGTAGACATTTTACAATGACTCCAAGAGCAAGGGAACCTCCAAAAGATTATGCAAGAGAGACAAGAAATATTGAAGATGTTGATTATAATGAATATTTAAGATCAAAGGAAGAATTAATTAAAAGAATGACAAAAGGCATGGAAGCTGTCACAGTTCCAGTAACAATTGGTCCTGTTCAGCCCGTATTTGAACCAAGAGAAACAAACAAAACTGGATTAACTATTCCTTTAAATACAGAAATTCAAAAGACTGCTGAAAAATTTTATTCAGATTTATCAGAAATAAACACTTCTAAATCGAGAATGCCTGATTTAACCTTTAATGAGGATTTATCTCCAAAAACACCAATGGGTGCTGTATCAGATATAGGGAGTCCTGAAGTCAGGGTAACCACACCAAAACTTGATGTGGCCAAATTAAAAGCGAATATCGAAGAATTAATAATTGGAACAATTGGCCCAGATAGTTTAAATTACTATCGGGATGATGAACTACTATTCATTTGCAAAAGCATTCAGTGGAAAACGAAAAATAAATATGATCAATTAGAGGATCTAGCTGCAGAACTTGAAATCGATGTGAGTAAACAAAAGAATTTTGCAAAGCATTACAGATTAGACTTTTCAGAAAGTGACATTGAGAGTTTGAACTCAATGGGAAGAATAGTTCACATTAAAGATTTGATTGTCTATATCAAAAAGCTAGGAGAACTGAATAAATGGAGAGTAAAATGGACGAAAAAGAAGGAAGATGAAAGATTGGATAAATTGTCAAAACAATTTCCAATGAGAGAAGTTGCAGGTGGAGGATATGTTCATGTCCCGTGGTCGAGACAGGACATTCTGTTATTTACAAATGACTTTCCAAAATTGAGGGAAAAACCAGTCGAGTGGTACAGGCAAGTTGATAGATTTATCAAAGTGTCAAAAGTTCTGTGGATTGATTTAGATGGATTTTTTGACATTGTAGTTCCATCTGATCTTTGGACAGAATGTAAAATATCTATTAGTTGGCCAAAAGCAGAACCTGAGCGAATTAAAGAAACAGGTGCTCCTAATCCACTTGTAATGGATTTCTATGAAAAAGTAATTGTTTGGATGAAAAACAAAATTCCACCCAAAGAAGTTGATTGGGTTAAAATAGAAAGAACAGAACAGGAAACAAAAGAATCAGTTCATTCTTTTTATGAAAGACTACTGTTAATCTTTAAACAATACAGTGGTTATGAAAAATTAGATGAAAAAGACATGAGTCATTTTATCTATAGATTTGTTTATGGATTAAAACCTGAAATTGGAGAAATGATCAGAACTAGTATTGTCGGATAGCAATCACTATCTGTAGATGATATTCTAAGAAAAGCAAAGTATTGCAGTGATGAAATAGAAGTAAAACAGAAGAAGCTGAAGGAGAAAGCCATGTGGGCTCAGGTAAAGGTGGCTGAGCAACAGATTGCCAGCATGGGTAATAAGAACACAAATTTTGTTCAAACTGGAAATACAAACCAGATACAAGGAAAGTTTAAAGGTAATAATTTCCCAAAGAAATTTAGCCCAAAGATAGAAGAGCTGAAGCAAAGATTACCTTGTTTTAATTGTGGCGAAATTGGACATTGGAGGGACGAGTGTCCTCATCCTCCTAAAAACTTAAAGAATCCCTTATTGAATCCACAGATGCAGAATGGTGTTAACCTACAGCAACAGCTACAGATGCAACAGGGGTTAAACGAATTTAATATTCAGCGACAGTTACAGCAACAGCAACAACAACAGGTGAATAATCGTCAAGACCAATTGCCACAACCACCTTTTCCGAATTGTGGGGGAGTTCAAAAATATAATCCAAACGTGGGATTTCAGGGAAGTGAACAGGTAATAAAACCACAAAAACAGCAAAAGCAGCAAAGGGTTCAAATGCAAAATGCTTCACAACAATTTTTATTAGCAGAAAGTCAAGACAGTGATTCTGATGATTATTGCTGACGGTGCCCGAGAGAGGAGGAAGAGTGTGTTGTTGGAGCCACTCTTGAGGTTGACCAGTCTGGTCCTTATGTAAACGGGAAAGTTAATGATGTAGACATCACTTTTCTAGTGGACACTGGTGCTACCCGTTCTACTGTTAGATCAGTGGAAATTGAAAACCTACCTCTCTCTGGGGATACCATCCAAGTTGTGGGAGTAAGTAATCAGCAAATTAAAACAGATTTAACTGATCCAGTACCAGTTGAAATTGGAAATTACAGAGACAAACACAGATTTGTGGTTTGTAATAGTAGTCCAGTAAATCTATTAGGCAGAGACATCCTATGTAAAATGAATTGCAGAATATATTGTTCTCCTGATGGAGTTGAGTTACAAACAATGGAGGAAGATGGTTTATACAGGATGACAATGATGATGATGGAAGCAGAAGAAACAAAATTGTTTCCTGCATTTGAAGAAAAGGATTTACCTGAAGAGCTAAAAGAAACAGTGAAATCTGAAATATGGGATTTTACTGGGAATGAGATGGGTTTAATGAAAAACGTAGATCCTGTGAAAATTGCATTGAAACAGGGAATAGAATTTCCAAACACTCCACAATATAAAATGAAAACAGAAACAATTGAAGGTATTACACCTATAATTGAAAAATTAATCAAGCAAGGTGTATTAAAGGAAATGAAGAGTAGCTCTTGTAATTCACCAATTATGGGAGTTAAAAAGTCTAACGGAACATTTAGGATCGTACAAGATTTGAGAAAGGTTAATCAAATTGTCGTTCCATGTTGTCCTGTGGTTCCAAATCCAGCAGTAATTCTATTTCAGATTCCACATGATGCTGAATGGTACACAGTCATTGACCTTTGCAATGCATTCTTTACTGTTCCCTTACATCCAGACAGTTATGAAATCTTTGCTTTCAGATTCCAAGGTAAGACCCTTGGATGGACAAGAATCCCTCAGGGCTATACAGAAAGTCCTTCAATCTTTAATGAATTGTTAAAAAGATCATTAGAAGATTTAGATTTACCAGGTAGGTCTACGTTGGTGCAGTATATTGATGATTTGTTAATAGCTGCAAAGACAAGAGAAAATTGTGTAAGAGACACAATAATTCTGTTAAATCGCCTTGCAGAAGAAGGACATAAAGTGTCCCCAGCAAAACTACAGTTTTGCAAACAAGAAGTAAAATATCTTGGTCACAGAATTGCAAAAGGAAAAAGACAAGTAACAATAGAGAGAATAAAAATGATTCAAGCAATGTTACCGCCAAGAACACAAAGACAGGTTAGAATGTTCCTGGGAATGGTAGGTTACTGTCGACAATGGATAAGTGGATTTTCAGTAATTGCAAAACCACTACAAAGATTGACAAAGTCAGATGTAAAAGATCCAATTATTCTCAATGATGCTGAGATGGAATCTTTTGAGAACCTGAAAAAGAGCTTATGCCAAGCTCCTGCTTTAGGCATGCCAAATTATGAGAAAGATTTTGAACTGTATTGCAGTGAGAGAGAAGGATGTGCATTATCTGTATTAATACAGAGACATGGAAATTTAAAGAAACCTATTGCATACTTCTCTGCAGTTCTTGATCCAATTGCAAAAGCATTACCAGGTTGTTTGAAAGCAGTTGCAGCTACAAGTATCAGTCTCGAACAAAGTGAAGGAATCATTATGGGATTTCCTGTGAAAGTTTTTGTGCCTCATTCGGTTGAAATATTACTGACAAGGGGTAAGACCCAACATTTAACAAGTAGCAGATTGACAAAGTATGAGAAAATCATACTGGGAGCAGATAATGTTTCGATTTCAAGATGTTTGAATCTGAATCCTTCTACATTACTGCCTGATTCTGAAATTGTTGATGACATTGAAACTGAACATGAATGTTTAGATGTCATGGAATTCTGCACTAAACCAAGAAAAGACATCAAAGACAGACCTTTGTCTGAATCGGATTTTGTCTACTTTGTAGATGGCTCATGCTTAAGATCCGAAGGAGGTGTCTTGAAAGCTTCATACTCAGTTTGTACAGTTGTAGATGTTGAAGAAGCATCATGTCTTGAAGGAGTTCGTTCAGCACAAGTGGCTGAATTGATTGCTTTAATTCGTGCATGTGAAATATCAAAGGATATAAGAGTTACCATCATTACTGATAGTCAGTATGGGTACGGAGTTGTGCATGATTATGGACAACTCTGGTCACAGAGAGGATACATGACATCAACAGGATCACCAATTAAAAATGCAGTTTTCATTAGAAGATTAATTGAAGCAATACAATTGCCAAAAGAAATTGCAATTGTCAAATGTGCAGCGCACACTAGAGGAACTGATTATATTTCCAAGGGAAATGCCTTCGCAGACGAAACAGCAAAGTACTGCGCAAGGAAAAATTATTCATACAATCGGGAGAGGAGTAAAGAAACTGATTCAAATTCATTAATGCTAACAACTGTTGTAGAAACATGGCATGAGATTAGAGATTTACAAAACGAAGCAGATGATGAAGAAAAAGACCTATGGTTAAGATCAGATTGTAGACCACGTGAAGAAGATGGAGTGTGGGTTTACAAAGATGGCAGAGTAGTGTTACCAAATTGCTTGATTGCTGACATGGCCAGATTATATCATGGTCCTGCACATCTAGGAAGAGATTCTATGGTCAGACTTTTTAGAGAAACATGGTTCAATACCAAATTTAGAACCATTGCTGAATCTTTTTGTCAAAGGTGTTTGTCATGCCAACAAATGAATCCAAACAGAAAATCAGTGGTGGGGACAGGAATAATTGGTCGAGAGGGTGGTCCCTTTACCAGGTTACAAATGGATTTCATTGAAATGCCCTTACACAACTGTTTGAAATATGTACTTGTAATTGTATGCTTATTCTCAAGATGGGTAGAGGCTTTCCCTACACGACATTGTGATTCAATTACAGTAGCAAAACTATTGCTCAGAGAAATCATCCCAAGGTACGGTTTTCCAGTCACTATTGAGAGTGATGGAGGAAGCCATTTTGATAACAAACTGATGAAGTTAATTTGTGAAGCTTTGAGCATTGAGCAGAAAATACACTGTGCATACAGACCAGAGGCATCAGGTGTAGTTGAACAAATAAATGGAACAATCAAAAACAGAATTGGAAAAATGTGTCTTGAAACAGGTATTAAGTGGACTGACGCTCTTCCACTTGTTTTGATGTCATTAAGAAGTACACCAGATAAAAAGACAGGTTTGAGTCCTCATGAAATTTTAATGGGAAGAGTTATGAGGCAAGCTTTTGTACCTGTAGGTAAACTGTTGAGCATAAATGACAGTGCAATTTTGGATTACTGTAAAAGGTTATCTGATATGGTAACTTCTGTGTCTAATCAGGTGGGAACTGAAGCTCAATCAAATGAAAAAGTTTTGACTCATGATCTGAGACCTGGCGATTGGGTCAGAACGAAAGTACATCGGAGAAGGAATTGTCTAGCTCCTAGATGGCAGAAACCTAGGCAGATAATCTTGATCACTACTAATGCTGTAAAGTGCAGAGGATTGAAGCGTTGGATTCATCCTAGTCATACTATTCCAGTACCAACTCCTGAGAGTTCTGATGTTGAAAGTGATACCACAGATGATTCTGATTCTGAAGCAGAAGGCGAAACAGAAGGTGAAGTAATTCCAGATTCTGAAGATCGACAACTGGAAACTGTGCCAGTGAATGGAAATCTGACAAGAAAAGACTTAGAAATAATTGAAATAGATTCTGAAGGTGAAGAGAATCTGTTAAAAGGAAAGATAACTGAGGATTCGGTTGTCTCTATTGAAGACAAAGAAGCTGAACCAAAAGAAGTTTCAGACCAGGAGAGTATCGAAAGGCAGAGAACAAACTCTGAAGTAAGGAACAAAAATCCGAAATCTGGGAAGTTAGAGGTAATTGAGGAAGAGGAGGAGAACGAATTACCGAGTACCAGTGATGGAAGACAAAGTGAAGTTCCTGAAGGAGTGAAATTGCCGAATAGAGAAGTTCCTGAGTCAATTGAAATTTCAGACTACGAAACTGAAGAAAGTGACGTGGAAGGTGGAAGTGAAAACAGAAAGAAAAGGACTTGGAAGTCAGAATCTAATAATTCTGAACCAAAGAAGAAGTACGTGAGAAAAGCAGACTACTGGCCAGGTGGAAGATTGAGAGTAAGATTGATCAAAAAGCCAATAGAACAAGTAGAGGAAATAAGTAGTCAAAAGAGTCCAGGAAAAGAAGTTGGAGTTGGAAGAAAAATTGAAGTGATATCGAGAAAAGGGAAAAGAATAATAAGACCAAACCAGAAATACAAGTCTCCTGAGTGGACTTACTTAGTAATTCCACCTGTTATTGACATATATGATAGTAGTGAAGAAGAAAACGAAATCCAAGAAATTAGTGACAATGATTGAAGTACAGAATTATTAAATTGGCAAAAGGCTGAAGAAAATGTGTTAGTTGACACAAGGTCGAAGAAAAACTGTTTAGTTGAAGAAAACTTATGTATGACATAAGGTCGAAGAAATCTTGTTTAGGGTTATAAAAGAAAAATATATTTTAAAAGGGGGGTGTATATAAATTTTAAAATTTATTTTTATTTTTGAGGCTAAAACTAACCTAAAAATGCCTTATGTTAAGGAGAGCACTTCAAAGTGTTCTGTTTTTAAAAGATGCTGTAAGATGACTCTGGTATGTCTGCTCATTTTAGTTCTGCTCTGGTTGGTACTAGCTGTGATTATCCCTTTAGAAATGAATAGAGAATTACACAAAGTTAACATAACAAGCAAAGCTCTGGTTAGCCAAACTAAACATAGTGCATCTGCAAAAGTTATTGATCATCAGCCTAACTTTCATCAAGATAAATCAATAGGTGATTTTTCAAGTAATACATTCACAAAGCTATTGAGTGAATATGTAAAGGTAATGGATGCAAAAGACTGCTATGTCTGTGTTAAGTTACCTGCTTCTGTTTCTGAGGGAGTAACATATAATATGCTTCCTCTCACTTATGCTGTAACATGTAGTGTATTAACTAGTTTATTTTATCAAACTGGTCGTTTAGAATATTACTATTCAAATTATGATGAAATTTTTGCTAATGTTAAGATTGACAATGCTTTAAATAAGCATAAGAAAGCAAAACAAATGAGAGAATATTTCCTTGTTACTAACGAACTCACTTATGAGTATGCTTACAAGAATAATCTAACATGTAAATTAAGTGCTGAAGGAAAGAAATTTTTGAATATGGTTGAGGAGAGAAGAGCAATTTATAAGAGAAATGAATTAGTCAAGCAGACTAAGTCAGCCTTCTGGCAAAAAGAGGATGAGAAATTAAATGGCAAAATGCTTGAAAATATTGCAATTCACATAGACAAACCAGTTAGTGGAAAACTTTGCATTAGAAGAGATAATACACTTTTTGATAATTATTTTGTAGGTGCAAGTAACTGTGAAGATACTTATCAGATTATGGGAGGTTGGGGATTTAAAGGTGGAAAAGATCCTATCTTTCCTGGAATTTATTTTGTTTGTGGTGACAAAGCCTACTACAACCTTCCAGACCATTGGTATGGAACTTGTTATGTGGGAATTGTTTTTCCTAAAGTGTTTCATGTTGACAGAGATTCAGAAGGATTGTTTAAAATTCATAATTATGTAAATAGAGCTAAAAGAGAAACTTTTACCGAAGTTCTGGGAGATATTTTTCAAGCTGTAATACCTTTTGTTGGTATAACTCTAAATGCAGGGAGAATCAGAAAATTGTCCACTATAGTTGATAGATTATCAACTGACACTGCTGATGGATTTCAATTAGTGAATGTTGAAGTTATTGCAATTAGATCCATGGTAATTCAAGATCGTCTTGCTTCAGACATACTCCTAGCAAAAGAGGGAGGAGTCTGTGGCATTTTACATGTCCAACATTGCTGTACATATATACCTGATGAAAGTAAGAATATTGAAATGTATATTAAGAATATTACACAAATGCATTCAGAGATAATTCCTTTAGAAGAAGAAGATTTTACTGGGAAACTTTCAAAAAGGTTTCAAGCAATTAAAAACTGGTTTCATAATATCGGAAGTTCAATTCTTGGCAAGATTCTGGCACCTTTGATTATAATAGTATTCATTTTTATTTTGACTAAATTAGGTTGTTTGCTACATAAAAGAAAGAAACAGTTGAAAGAAAAGAAAAGAATCTATAAACTCAGAAAAGAAGAAGAAAGGGAGATCGAATTACAGGAGTTACATAGAGAGTGTCATGTTAATTGCAAAGATTATGCAGAAACAGACTTTTAGGTTTACTGATACAAATGAATTTGAATCGATTTCTTAAAAATTTAATTTACCAAAATTTTGAGTGTTGGTGTGGTGATTTGTTAATCACCAGATGAGGGAGTTGATGGAGCGAGATAGAAAACAAAATTTTGTTTAAACTCGCAAAGTCACATTTCCATAACATGAATAAAATTATTAATGATTTGTGATATGTCGTGCTAATACAACTTAGATTAAACTTTACACGTGGGGGGACTAACATGTGTGCTCATAAACGTGCATAAATGTTGCATCTTTTTGTTCGTACAAAATAATAAAATAATTTATTGTTTTCGTTTTTGTCATTACTAATTGCTGCAAACTTAAAAGAAGCATGTGCTTGTTTTGCTTTTCCTTGTCTGTGTGATGTCATTTCTACTATTCTAGGTGCATATGGGTCTCATGGAAAAACGGAGACTGGTAAATATAAACGCTGCTTTATTTGTTTGCAATGGCTAGGTAACATTTTGATTAATCGGGTGGGTTAATTAATTAGTAAACCATGGGGTGGATACAGAATCTACTATATTTCTTACATTAATACTTTTCTTGTGTTTGTTTTATACTAGAAAACATAAGTTGCCTGCTTTTGGGCCTAGTCATTTGAACCGCAGAAAAAGAGCTGACATATAATTCTGCAGAAAGTCACGAGACGCCCATTCTGAATTAAAACATTTATTGAAGCTGCATTCACAAAGCAAAAACTGATGAGCTGACATCATTCTGTCGGACATGGCCAAGGTCGAAAGTGAACATTTTGTCAGTCCTTAACTTGGCATCCGCGGAAGTGTAATGAAAGTCTATGGAAGCTGCGAGGATGACTTAATACATAGTTGCAAACGCAGGAAGCTTCTGGCTTCACGTGGAAGGAACAATGGTCTCTATGAAATAAGATTTTATGGAACTTTTTGAGAAACGGGTGACATGTCACTTGTCACTCTCAGCCAATGGGACGTCGAGGATTTCTGAAAACTTTCCTTTGCTAGTTTAGTTAGCGTAGAAAGGTATAAAAAGTCATGCCCTTAGGGTTGGGCTGGCTGCTGCTTTCTGACTTTCCGATGAGGGTGATGTGCTGCTGGACTTTGCGTGGAGCACGTAAGAATCCTCATAGAACTTTACTTTAATTTCTATCTATTTAGTTTAGTTAGGGAATTAGGTTTTAGAAATGCTAAACTTTATATATTTTCTTTAAATTTGATTCACTTGCTTAAATTGTATTTTTCTCATATTTCATTACAATCATGCTTGCTTTAATGCTAATAAAATTCATTTATAAAACTTTCAACTTATATACCATAATTTAGTAAATAAAATTTTACTTTTGACAAACAAGCTGGTCTTGGTTATTCAGAAGTGTAGGTTACTATTAGCTAGATCACGTCGCCTATGGTGGTCATTTAAATGGTTGGGTTTTATTCTAATGACAATATTCTTTCTGCAAATGTATAAAAATGTATATAGTTTGTAGATAATGTGTATATAGATTTATTCTGACCACCTGATTCAGTAGGCCCAAAATATATCAGGTTTATAAATGGGTCCATATTTAGTTTAGAAATTTGTTTATAGGTTATGAAGTTGGGTAGCGTAGTTTATGATATATTTTCTATAGCCCGCTGGATCAGCTGCACCGTGATAAGTGGCTATTTTAGGGCAACTATTGGCGAGTGACTTGAAGAATTTCTGGTGGCTATGAGCTATGAGTTAAAGTAATACAACATGTCATAGTCAGTGAAGCGCTGGAGAGTTCAGTGACCTTCTCTACTTGAGGTGCCCAGCCTGCTTACAGACCTCCAACCATTTTGTTTGGCTTCTAGTCTAGTCTATTATGGGGAGATTGAATCCTGCTAGCAGACAAAATGTATGCAGGCAATATAGCTGTCGGAAAACGTGATATTTCCCCTCTTTCCTTCATCTTGCCTGTCCCTTTGATCCTGACCTCACGGGACAAATCTCAGGCCAGGCTTGATGAAGTGCGCCAGGCTGGATCCCCTTGACCTGTAGAGGCCATGCTGATGGACCTAAGGAATGTTCGGCGTACGAAAGTGTTAAACTGAGGTGTATTTAAAATCTGGCGGCACTGCACGTTGTGGTCTGACCGTGCACCATTGGTCATTTACCGCGCCACGTTCACATAAAGGAATGACGTCCCCCCACACACAAGGTATAATTGAAGGTGCCGGGGCTAAAACAACATTGCAGCTGCCTGAGAGTGACTGTATCATTGAACACTATCTAGATTGCCTCTTCCCTGTGCAGTGCGCACCAGTGTAGCACTTGCAATAATTGTACTTCACTGCAGGCTGGTGAGGGAGGATCCGGTGGGGGGAGAGTAGCCCGCTGAGACGACTGGAACATGGGGACGGCGAAAGGGCCCAAGCAAACGCACCAGACCAAGCTGGACAAGTTTGCATTTTCTAAAGCAGAGACTATGGAGGAAAAAGATGAAACTCAGGGAGCAAAGAAACAGATGGATGAGGGTGCCCCTACCCACCAGGACATTATGGAAGCTATACACGGGGGCCGTACAGCTCTAAAAAAAAAAACATAGACTCTGTCATGACGGAAGTTACTCTAATGAAAGCAGAGTTACGTACGTTGATGGAGAGGATGAAAACAGCTGAAAACTCTGTTGCCGAGCTTCAACCCTTCACTAAAACACTAGAGCAGGAGGTGAAGAAATTCCAAGTTGTGACAATGTATATGGAAGCCAAGTGTGAAACTTTGTAGTGTAGTTCCTATATTCCCAATAGGCTCTGCGCATTGGAATAACATATCCTATAGATTTGACGTAGGACTTAAGTTGACTAGGTCTCTATCGAATATATTAGACTTAATTGTGAGTGCCAGCTAGCTCAAGGATCACTAGAATCTTTCTCGAATACACAAGAAGGGATTCGTTTCTGACAACCGCATAAACATGACAACTTTGTTTCCCCAAGATAAAACGTATCTTCAGAGTCGTGGAAACAATAGATAGATATTTCACTCAGTCAATCGTGCATGCTTCGTTTCAACAGAGGTGCAGAGAAATAGAGAGACGGGCGTTTTCAATAAAAGTATTTATTGAACAGTCTTCTTTCTCATGCAGAAGAAATGAACTGCTACAATTGTAATACTGGCTGTACAGTATAATGCGTACAGCAAGAAGAGTATTATGAAATAATACTAAAAGCATGATATGGTTTCTAAGCCATAAAATACATACATAAATAACAAAGACTAAGGGCCAGATGTAGGTCGGCAAATACCGGTCGGTAACGGCCGATTTCTGCCGTTACCGACCGGTATTTGCTAATGGAGATGTAATAGTCGAACTGCTCCAAACCACTGTGTGTTTGCTATGGCAAGTGTGAGCATATTTATACCTTGAAGGTGCCTGGTTTGACGTAAAGTCTGACATAATAATGTCACCAAAGAACCCCAAGGGAATGGTAGTTCTTTGAAAATGCCATGATTTCTAGGACAAATCAATATTCAAGAAAGGGGATGTCCCTGACTGCTGAAGCCGAGTTTTCCAAGAAATCTTTGTGGCTTTTTGGAACTAGTGGAAGTAGCCATGTCTGTATTTGGACTGGATGGGTTATGTCTAAATGTGGTTATGATTTCTATGCCTATATAAGGGCAAGCTGAATTATACCTATATAAGGGCATGAATCGGTAAATTACACTAGGGTCCTAAAACGCTATACAACAGCTTATGAGGGAAGGGTTTACAGGAACAACATTAGAATTTTGGGAGTTCCGGAACGGGGGAAGGTCCAGCTGCGGACCTATTCGTAGAAGTTCTAATGCAAAATCACCTGCAACCTCGCTCGCTCTTCCAATATTTCTATGTGGAACTTGCCCACAGAGTGCCAGGGGGTGTCCAAAACCCGGCGCACCTCCACGTCCTATTCTAGCTAGAATATTTAGTTACAGGGACAGAGACATAATTCTGCAAGCTGGGCGTTCCTCCCCCAACGAGATTTGAGAACTCTACAATCATCTTTTTTCCAGACTTTACAATCAGGGTCCAGACGATGAGAAGTACCTTCTTGGAAGTAAAAAGGGCTCTTTGTGAAAAGAACGTTAAGTATGTAATGATTTTTCCTGCCAAATTACGAGTAACAACGGATGGGAAAGTTTGGTTCTTTTCGTCTCCAGAGGACAGGTGGGACTGGTTTGAAAGGTGGCAAACCTATGGTCCCCAAAAGAATGACTCACAGCAACGAGCGCAGGAGCAGGACAGTCGTTGAGATGCCCTCGAACTCAGAGAAGGCCCTCGGTAAGATACATGCCACCTAAAGTCAGTCGACTGTGAAGAGGGTTCTTGGATGGCGGCTGCTCCCTGAAGGTGTTGCTGGGAACTGTACGAGACAACCTGGGATTCATTTGGGTGCGCATGGAAGTTTGTCACAAATAGATTATGTATTTGGCCGAGCAGAACAGCTCTAACTGTTCAGAGAGGTGGGACACCTACCTAGAGGCATCTCAGATCATTCCCCGGTTGTAGTTACATATGGAGGTATTCCCTTGGTCAGTGCTTAATTTGTAAAATATTAAGTGCAAGTGCCTAGATTTTTTAAGGAAGCCACACCCACACACCCCTGGCTCCACCCACTCACTCCACTCACTCCCTCTATTGGCTCCACTTACCCACATCCAGAACTAGTATTGCTAAACATGCCATAACAAGGGTTAGACCAAAATCTACAGGTTGAAAGGTCAGGAAATGAGCCATGTGCATCGCCATAAGGATGCACTTTAGGATAGTCTGTACCCTGTACTGTGCACCTGTGGCTGAGGGTCAGTCACTAGCCACGTGTTATCGAAGCACAGATAGGCCAAGCTGTGGCACAGCAAGATCCTGAGGTGGTGCCTGTCACCCAAAGGGGTGTAAGTCTGAAAACACCACACATCCACCCAGATAGAAAGACTGAGCACCATACACCCATGACAACACACCTCCACATCCCTAGCCCACAGGAAGCCCATCAAGGCCCCATTAGCTCCTGTATACACAGGCTGTCAGGATCTGACTTGCAGAACCCCTGCAGGTGCTCGGCAGTGGGTAGAGAGCCATGCGAAGTACAGAGCTCCTGTCTGGAGTCCAGTGCTGCAGCGAGCGGACCCGGGTAAACTCTGAAATTAAAGCCCTGCTGTTCCTTTCTGAAGATGCTTATTCTGGAATGTGACTTATTCACACCTGACTACCCCACCCCTTTTCCCTAGCTGCAACCGGACCTGACCCTCCAAAACAGAAGCATCAATCAATGCAATGCAATTCACTTGCAGTCGCAATATCCGATCATAACCTAATGTCTCACAGCTGCTGCACCCTAAATACAGCAGCAGCCTTGGCCCTACCACAGAGAACAAGACATGATTCATTGTGATATTATATATAATGTTTATACAATCTATGATTTTTAGGTGAGCCGCACCAATACTTCATAGACAAAAGTTGCAGTGGAGCTCTTTTTGCAATTGCTGTTCATATTTAATTTCCTGCTCCATAAGGTCCTCTAAGTAGTTTATCGCCACACAATGTCCGGTTTTGTTTAGCATTACTCCATATGGACATAAACAAAACATTCCAGTCTCCTCTAACCATGCCAAGCATCAAATCGGATAAACTGTGAGAAAAAGTGGTGATGAATTGTTCAAGGCAACAGCAAACCAACCTTCTCCCTTCAAGCCTTCTGAGAAATTCCCAAGTTAAGCAGCTACAAATTATATCAAACAAAAACAGTGCTACATACCTTTGCCAAACAATGAAGTGGCAAGGCAGCCAGAAGATAACTGTGGGTGCGCTAGAGTAAATTACGTGAAAGGGGCACAAAGTGTGTGCGAAAAATGTGTGTGCGAGAGCGATAGTAGTATTTTTTTATTGGGCCAAAACACAAATAATATAGCGTGCATTGTTTACATTCTGCTGTTTTAATTAGTTTCAAGCTCAAAAGAACAATTTGTCAATGTGAAACTACACTCTTTTCCGGAAAAAGTCAATCTCATTTTAACTCCATCAGTCGCCATGAGCCATGGAGCCTGGAGGTCCTCCAAGCAGCTTGCCGGAAGAGTGTAGTATTCACTTGATGTTACCTTGTGTTGGCAAGGAAGCAGTGCAGATGGAAACTGCCACATGAAACATGGCACGGTCTGGGCCTTTGAGACAAATGCGCAAATTTAAAATATCTGCGAGTGTTCACACCCAAGGCCTGTCTGATAATCATTCAACTGCGTGATTTACATCTAAGGTTACTACAAGAATGGAAATGCTAGAGCCAGGGGTCCTACAGTGGACCAATTTGCGCCAGTAACACAAACGTTGATAACCTGTAGCAACTTCTGTCCATACGTGTGTCACTGGGTTCTGCGTAAAACTTGTACTGCAGCTGCAGACAAGTGCTGTAACCTGCCATTTTTCATTTGCAGATTCTGCAAAAAGAAAAATATGCCGGTTTACATATGCGGAAAAGCACTGGCACTGGCAATTTACTCTGGTAACCAATAAATTGGGAGGTCAGGTGTGGCAGAGGAAAGTGGGCGTTGAGTCACGACATGCTGAGCTTGAAAACGCAGAGTTGACAGTTAACTTATACATTTATTTGCTGCAAAAAAATTGATGAAGAGGAAACGCAATAGTAAATCTGTTCCAGATTAATTAATAGCATCTTATTGTAGTACTATCTACTACTCTCTTACCTGTGACCTGCAGTCTCCTTGGCACTGGCTCCATTAGATCGCTGCCAAATAATGTGTTTTGGTGGGCCCCCGGCCCAGGCCAAGAGCATCAGCATGCAATGCAAATTACAAGTCAAAAGGAATAATTTATGTCCTGCTTCTGCTAGGTTTTCATTTCAGTGCATGCGAGTTGTCAACATAAAGCAGCTACGCACTTTTTTATTACTTTGACAATGTCGTATTAACGTTATTGCCGAGACAGGAACTTTCCAGGACCCAGCCTGCCTTGCCCACAGCTCACCCATCAGCCCGCACTCAACTGTAATAATTAACCAATGTGAAAGAAAATGTTCCTTTAAAGGCAGGTGTGCACTACTGACATCACTAATGTGATGCAGTCATCAGCCTGGACCTGGGTGGGCCATCCTTCAGGAAGGAGGACGACACAGGACACAGGACAGGTAGATACATTTCTATTTAATAAATATGGGCTCATCTCACTGGGGAGAAAAATTCAATAGCCCCGGCCCTGTTAAAAAAGTGCCGTGCTTAGCACCTGAAAGCTCCTGCACAAATTAAGCACCGCTTGCACCGCTCCTAGACCTTCTGGGTATAATCGGGGTACAGTGCAATGTTACAATTCGTAAACTGCGGAACTGGTGCTTCTCTGGCCGCCCTCCAGATTGTATCTGTACCTGTGATTCAGTATCCTAGCAATGAAGGCCCTCTGGAGGGCACCAGGAGGGTAAACAGCCGCCAGCGCCCTATGAGTCTATTCTATAAAACAGAGATCAGACAAATATCTGGGGCGTAAAGTGTGCCTCACCCAATGTTCCAGGAATCACTCTGCCAACTGTCCCTTCACACTCTAAGGGAAGCCCAGCAGATGTACATTGTTCCTTCGAGAGCGGCCCTCTCCAGTACTTTGGAGGACTGGGTTGAGGATGCAAACGACTGCCAGCTGAGAGACCTGTCTTTTGAGCTAAGGCACCTCCATCTGCTGGGAAGCCATACTGGTTTCCACATTCTCCACCTTGTCCACCACCTTTCAAAGGTCCACGTGCAGTACATTTACTCCATTAGACACCCCTGCAGTTTGCTCCAGAACAGCACTGCAGCTCTTGAGAGCCAATGTATCGCTTCCACAAGGATGGATCATGATGGCTCCTCCTGATGCTCTGGAATGTGCTCCCCGGTGCGCAGGCGCTTCTGATGAGTGAGTCTGTGGATGGCCTGGTCAGGGGTAGTATATTGGGTAGTTGTATCCTCCTGCTGCTGCCTCTGGGGCCCATCCTTCCCTATAATGTAAGCAAAGGAGGAGGGGTGCTCTGTGTCGAGCACTTAACACTGTCCAGGATGGAGGGCCCGCCCGACCAGACAGCGGGCACTGCCAGGGAGCGGAAGCACAGGGCGATCGTAGGAGCTGAAGCCGCGGGCTGCACGCCATGTCTATGGCAATAGAAGTATGGCTGTCCCCAGAAGAAACTACCACCGTGTGGTCACACTGAAGCCCACGCGACGTACCACTGCACTTGTCACCCTGAGTGAAAGACCTACTACCGGTCATGGATGTCTGCTCGTAGCCCTCTCTAGTAGCTGCAGTCTCCACTGCCTCCCGCAGCCATGTACTACGAGGCCCCGCCAGGGGAAGCTCCACTGGCCCTGCAGTCTCTGGGCTCGCAGACCTGTACTGTGAAGGCCCTCCTCGCTGTTGTCAGGGCCCCTTCTTGGACACCACACTGCCAGGCAGGGCATTGGGACGCCACCTCTGGGTTGCCGTAGCGAGCCCTCTTGCCTTTCCACCAGGTGGGCGCACAGCGCTCCCAACCTCTGTGCTGTTTGTTCTCCTCTCAGTGGCCCCAGGGTCCTCAAGCAGGTTTCAGCGCCATCCTCGGGAGCCGCTCGTACAGGGCCCCCGGCACCGCTTAGCAAGGTGAGCCCCCACAACCATGCATTGGAGGGTGAAAGTCATGAGGGCCGATGGAGCCCACGTCACCATTCCAGCCCTCCTGGCCGCATGGATGGACATGCTCATGCTCAGGACGTCGTCTGGCACAGGCATCTGCTGCCGACAGCGGGGCCTTTCTCCAGAGGCACACGGGCCCGAGCGGAACCACATTGGGTGGGCGCTGGCTCCCCCCCGGCTGCCCCAGCGGGTCAGGGCAGCGTTGAACCCTGAGGGTAGCCCCCAGGCAGCGTGGCCCTCAGTCTCAGGTATGCGGTCAGCTCCAGCCCCTTAACTCTGGCACCATGCCGTTGGGCGCTCCCCCCCCCCCCCCCCCAATAAGGCAGTAAATGCAGGGAAGTCAGAGCACATCCAGGGATCACCAGCTTAGTGTTCACCACAGAAGCAGAGCTTTAAATGGGAAATTAGAAGTACCGGTACTCACTAATTAGACTGGGTAGGTATTTAGGGGTGTGTCTAGGGGCATGGCTGGGGGCGTGGTTGTGAGCCTGGAATTTAATAATAGCCACATAAGTAAGCTTTAATGCAAATGCTCTGAATGTCATGTAAAGCGCTTAAATGCCCCGGGGCCAAATTCGCGCCATATCAAACTGCCTCCTTACATAAGAGACAGAGCATCAGCTTTTATGTCATACGTGCAGAGCCTAATTTTTGGCAGTTTGATATTGCGCGTATTGGTGAGCGGACGGCGGGATTCGACCCTGGTTTTTCAGTTCCACTTTCTCTGACCATATCCTCATTCTTGTTGCAATGCCATACTAGAGTCAAATTTCAGGGGGGGTAGGGGGCGCTAATCCTTTCAGCAATAGGCAGCAGTGAGAAACAACAAAGCCTCATTAAAAAGCAATTGGTCTTTTAAAGACCTGTGAAGTACTCGGGCGCGGCTGTGTGCGTGCCCAAAAAGCTGTCTCAGCCCGGGCTGAAATACGACTGGGGAGGGGGAGGGAGAGGGGGGGGGGGGTCTGAAGCCCTTTGATCCCAATGGGCTTGGGCTCCTGATGAGAACCTAACACTGGAGAACCCCAGCGCAGAAATACACTGGCTGTTGCCAGCCAGAGCAGCACATCAACACGCACCATCTGTTGCACGTACTCGTACTTCAGGGCTGGAGCCCTGCTGCTTCATGGACTACCGGTTCTCTCCTTGCCCGAAAATAAGTTCCGGTACTCAGGGGAAGAAAACTGAGAAGTGCCGGTACTCAGTACCGGTGAGTACTGGCCCATTTAAAGCACTGCACAGAAGGATTTTTAAGAATTCGGTTGTAGCGAGACGGCCAAGAGGATGTGCCCTTATGGAGCTCCATCTTGGCTGGCCATGCCGCCCAACTATGTAGCATGGTTGAAAGTAAAAAAAAATTAAAAATTAAAAAATAAATGGCATGACGCAGCTACCGTTGACTGAGTCATAGCTCTTTAAAAAAAATAAAAATTCTTTCAGCCATGCTTTCAGCACATGGGCTACTGTACAATTGACTAAAAACCACTTACATCTCGCATAGGTGAGGCCGACTGGCTTTGCCAATGCTTGTTGTACATGTCTCTCCAGACTCTGCTTGTGCTGTAGGTTACCATGTTCTAAATATGTACTACGGGGTTAGTTGAAGACAATGATATTTTGTGATAGGTGCAACAGGTAAATACTCGGATTGTCTCTCCAGATAGCCAGGCAGTGTGAATGTAATTATAGGAGCAAAAGGCACAATTTTTGGATTTGACTGTGCCATTGATCAAGTCATGCAGTTAAGTTGTTCTGGAGGTGATGTAGGGGTAGGAACTGAGCAAGACGACCATGTATATCAAAAACACAAAAGTGCTTAGCTCTTTTGAATTTAAAACATGTTATAAATAGCTGCGCTCCTCCGCAATGGCGGAGGAGCGTCGCCCCATTGTCTGGCTCAGATGTGAAAAAATAGGAGCGCCCCACTATCTGGCCCAGATGTGCAAAAATAAAACAATGTTATATGATTGTTTTGTTTTTCATTTGCCGGTTCTGAGCCAGTGCGTGTAGGGAGGGGTGGGGCCGAGACATGGAAGGGGGAGGAGGAGTGCTATGTGCATCTCGAAGTGCTCATGTGTGTTTTGCCGGCCGTCTCAGAACGGCCAAACACACATGCGCACTTAGGTTTCTCCAACCTGGTGCATTGAACAGCTGGGCTGGAGAAACCCCACAGAACCTTTGTTCTGAGCAGAGCATCTTTTCAGACCAATCCCTGCGCGGCTCTCATAGCATGAGACTATGAGAGCAGCACAGGGATTGCACAGGGAGTCTGTCCCAGGGGCTGCTGGGACCAGGAAGAGCACAGGAGGCATGACGCGAGGACGGCTGGCAGCTTAAGGTAAGTTTATTGTTTTTAATATTATAAATAACACCCCCAAGCTCCCCCTCCTGAGTTCCCTCTACCTGCCCCACCACCCTTTGTTTGTAGCGGCTGCCACCGGTTATAAATGTAACTGAAATGTTACCTATCGGGGCACTGACGTTTTTTGTGATGTTAAAAATTGCATATGTCAAGTAGCCAAGTGACAGCATAGTGTCTTCCTAACTTACTTTCGAATGTATCAGCAAATGTGCACTATAGAGGCAATTTTCTCCTGGTAGGCTGAGGCTCAATGAATCCAAGTGCAGAGTGTTACCTTGTGACAATGCTCTTTCTGCACCAGGGCATAGTTGTATATTGAAACCTAGTGTCCTGGGTCACTTGGCGCGGTTTATGAATACCCATTTCTATCTAAAACTGGTCACCTATAGGATACTGTGGTAACCCAATCCGTTGTTAGTCAAGAGGTCTGATCCAGCACTAAAGTTGTAGTCCCTCACCATTATTGAAGTTCCTTTACATTATAGAATGTGGCTTAAAGCCTGTAGACCAATGGTTCTGTAATCCTTGCGAAGAGAGGCCCTGAAAAAGCAGGGGCTTCCAATTGTTTTTTTGGAGCATTCTGAAAAGGGTATATACCCAAAAACAAAACAAGTGTTATGAGTACCTGAGAAAATTAATGAAATGGGTGTAGCTGAATCCCCTTTCTGAGTCCAATCTGGTGTCTGAGTCAGCAGTTCTGTGTGATCTTTGTGCTGGGAACAAATTACTGCTGCTTCTTTGGTCCCGCAGCTTGCAGAAGCTCTGTGTTCTTGGGCTGGCTCTGGTTTTGTCAGAGAAACAGGACTGACTACTTAACAACAGGAAGTCACCTTCCCTCTCTTTTCCATTTACCCAGCAGCTAGGCCTTCTACATGGACCTGGTCTTGAGGTTCTCCACCGGAACTCATTTGGTTCTTCCTCTTGCTATTGGTCAGAGCTTGACTGTAAAGCAAGAGTGCCTCGAGGACCACTGGCAGGACACTCATGTTTTTCTTAGGGTTGAGCCTGCAAGAGCATGCGCTAGCCCATGCGTCTCGCTTGCGAGACACTGGTAACAAAAAGGGCTTGGAGTCCGACTGTTGCTTAACATTTGTTGGCTTAGGTGGCACTTGTCTTTACAGCCTTGTAATTCATCAAGGAAAGCCTAACATCATTTCCATTCCTCCAAGCACCGATGGATTAAACTCCAGTAGTGCCGTACACTGCTCCCAACTTGGTTGAGGTACTATTTTGTTCTGTTTAACTTTTAGTGCCCTGCAAAGAGAAGGCGTGTGAGTGGCAAAAACATGACCAGCAGGACAAACAAAATTGCTAAATTATTTTTTTCTTGTTATCTTTGTTTTATTTTGCCAAGCCATTTTTTCTCACTTTGCACTCATGTTTTCTTTTGTTTTTGCTTGTGGGCTCTGTTCTCAAAAGATGAGGATTATCTTATTGCAAAGTGACATTGTTTCTTTCCTATGTGTAATTTCTGAAATGATACTTTAAAGCATATTCTTGCAGTACTCCCCAATCCACTCCAATCTACCCCATTCCAATCCACACCATTCCACCCTACCTCACCCCACACCAATCCACCCAACCCCACCACACTCAATCCAATCCACCCCAGACCAATCCAATCCAATTCAAACGAGTAAACCCCAATCCACCACACTCCAGTCTTTGCTTATCACTCTAATCTTCCACACTCCAATCTGCCCCACTCCATTCCAAAACAATTTGCCCTACTCTAGTCCGAAACAATCTACCCACCCCAATTCAAAACTATCTGCTCCAACCCAAAAAATCTGCTCCACTCCAGTCTCCTCCGCTTCAATCTGAAACAATTTGCCCCACTACAATCCGAAACAATCTGTCACACTCCAATCCAAAACAATCTGTCACACCCCAATCTTCCCCACCCCAATCCAATCCAATTGCCACACTCCAATCCACCCCATTCCACCCCAATCCAATCCACCCCACTCTAATTAACACTACTTCTATCCACCCCACCACAATTCAGTCCACCCCAATTCAGCCAAATCTAATATACCCCACTCCACCACAATCCAATCCAGTTCACCCCACCCAATCCAATCCACACCAATCCACTCCACCTCAATCCAATCCACCCCACCCCACCCCAATCCAACCCATCCCACCCCAATCCAATCCACCCCAAACCAATCGACCCACTCCAATCCAATTCACTTTACTCCAATCTACCTCACTCCAATCTAATCCAGCGCACTGAAATCTAATCCAGCACACTGCAATCCAATTTACTCCACTCCAATCCACCCCATGCCAATCCAATTTGCCCCACCCCAATCCAATTTGCCTCACCCCTCCAATCCACCCCACTCCAATATACTCCACTCCACCAAGTCCACCCCATTCCAATCCACCAAACTCCTCTGCAGTCCAATCCACCCCCTCTACTCCAGTCCACCCCACAGTACCCCAGTACACCCCAGTTCAGTCCACCCCACTCAATCCAATCCATCCAGCCCACCCCTCTAGTTCAATCCACCACACTCCAGTCCAATTCACCCTCCTCAATCCATCCATCCATATCAACTTTATTCATAGTCTTTTTATCGATCCATAAAAGTACATAATACCTACAAAGGTACATTAAATAAAAGATACGTCATACATGGGAATAAAATTCATTCAATAGTATTAAAAACATCATTAAAAAAATCATCTTATTTTCTTGAAATTTAGAAAGCATTATCAGTCTAAAATCACCTATCAATGGAGGCGCTAGGTGGCGCGCGACCAAGATGGCCGCACACCAGTGAGGCTCTTGCCGGCCGGGCGCATCAACATGCTATAACACCATCCTGAGTCATCCATCCCCTGACCATATCGGCGAAATCGCAAACCTTCCTGCATAGAGTTCTGCCGCAGCCTCTTCTCGATCCTCAGCGCCGCCGGGGACCTGTGAACTGCTGAGTGAGATTCCGACCGGCGCTGCCTGCTACGTCTGGAATGCTAGCCTGTTATTCTCCCTCACTGGAGCCTGCGGCTCCGGGACAGCATACAGGCCACGGCACCGCCATCTTCAACCTCCTTGGCGCACGCACTGAGTCCGGACCTGGTGCACCGCGCTCAGGGTACCCCGCTGGGCAATGAGGAGTAGCTGAATGTACCCCGGCTGGTGATGGACTCGCCGGGTCTGGACAGCCAGATGGCGATGCACCAGCCCCCTTCCAGGCAGTGGCCTAGTCACGCGGCTGGGGTCCTGCGCCCGGCGGTGACCCAGATGATGCCACCGCCTCGCCATCGCGGGAAGAGATCCTTGCGCGGTGGCTGGATCCACAGTGAATGTGACACCCTCGCAAAGAGGTGAGGAGCCAGCAGGGGGTTACGGGCAGGAGTGCCCGAACAATCAAACTGACCTGCCTGACATCGCGCTACCCCCCTCCCGGCACTTGCAGCCACCTATTCTCACCAGGACACATTTTCAAAAACCAGCGCACAACGCCAGGGCCCCCTCACAGAGGGGATTCCACAGAGGGAGGACCTCATTAATTTAATTGCGCAGACCCGCTGGGCCGTGGGCCCTCTATCCATTCATAACGGTCTAGACATCGGACCGTAGGCCCAGCTGTAGGCCGCTGCGGGATACCACAGGGGAGTCACCATTCGCACCAGCCCTGCACAGATATTGCCCTAGCGGTGCTCTGGATACGGGAGTGCCACTTCACCAGCTGCTGCTTCCCGGGGAGACACAATCTGAGTTGAACCCAGAAGCTCCCCCACGTCAGCACTTTCCTGGGCATGGGGCCTCTTCAGCCCGCATCACTACCACCCGCTACAAGTGGCACTGGGACTGATCTTCTGCTTACAACCACAGCAACGAAGCTTTGGGGATCCCCACCTGCTGGACTACTTACCTCCAGAGATTCTAGCCTTGGACACTGCCCCTTATCCCTGCCTACATGATGGGTAGAACTGAAGGAAAGCAAACAAAAATTCCCTTCGAAGCTCGCAAAACTTCCCGGTCACAAACTGAGGAACACCCCACAACTGAACCATCAGAATGCCAAGAGGACGACGTGAAAGCACTGCTGATGACTATGAAAAACAACCTCACATCTATTGATGCAAAAATTGATGCCATGAACATGCGTATGGACTCTGTAGTCCACAAGCTAGAGCAGCATGACCATCGCTTTGAGGAGGTGGAAAACAGAATCTCCGAACTAGAATATGGTGCCACGAGTGGAAAGAAACAACTACTGCAGAAGGACAGACTACTCAAAGTCATAGCGGAGAAGAACGAAGACCTAGAGGCACGCTCGAGGAGGAACTATATTCGTATTATGGGCCTGGCTGAATCCGCCAACACTGGGCGTATGGAGGACTTTATAGAGACATTGCTCACCGTCCTATTTGGGACCGAGGCCTTCTCCGGGCACCTCGTGGTGGAAAGAGCCCACAGGTCCTTGGATATCCGCCCCCCTCCAGGGGCACCTCCGCGACCAGTAATTGTCTGATTCCTCAACTACCGAGACAGGGACACAGTGCTTCGCCTCGCAAGGGAGAAAAAGAAGGTGGAATATGAAAATACAACACTGTCATTCTACCCAGACTTTACACAAAATGTGCAGGAGGCAAGACGTAAATTCATTAACATCAAGAAGAAATTGCTCACCCTGAACATACCATACACCATGCTTTGTCCAGCACGACTCCGCGTCACACATTTGGGGAAGCAACATGTGTTCCTGAACCCGCAGCAGGTCGAAGATTACCTCAAAACCTGCCGAGTGTCCTCTCCTGCCATGACCTCCAATAGACAAAGCTCCAGATCCAGGTCCCCATTGTCGACACAAGACATCCAAATCTCCAGATGGCTATGCGCTGCACTCAGCTTCTGACTCCGGAAGCTATGCTCTTTACTGATTCCAGCCATCAATATATCCTTTTCAAATAAAGTGGACAATGACTAACTGAACTGAATCGCCTGGCCCCCTGCCCTCCCGCGTTACCGGAGCCGGCCCGGCTAGGGCTTGGCGGTGGATGGGTGAGATCATTGGAGGGCAGAGGCACGTCCCGGGCCCCTAGCTGAACCCACACGGGAGTACCCCTTTACTACCATAACACTTACATTTTCTTTTGTTTTTTTATTGTTGTGATTGGGGGGGAACAAATGCCCAACAAGTTGAGAAAGTCGGAGTGGGTGGGAAGGAGGGTTGTTTGCCTTGCAGTTCTTAATGCCACAAGTATACTAGTCCATACTTCACAGTGCTCAGGACCGTACTCAAACTTAGGACCCAGCATTAGATTCCATACCCGACACCACTAATATGAAGTCTAACATACATTGTATGACCTGGAATATCCGAGGCCTAAATAACCCGCGTAAAAAGCGTCACATTTTAGGATACCTGGAGAGGCATCATGTCTAGATAGCTCTCCTCCCGGACACCCATCTCAACCCATCTACTGCTCCCAATTTTGCTGCTATATGTGCATCCCACCGCTGTTTTTCGTCCTATTCCACCTACTCATGGGGGGGTCGCGATCCTTATTAAACACACTACTCCTTTTACATTAAGTGGTACTTCCACGGACCCCCAGGACCGTTACTGCCTGATGTGGGGACACCTGGCCTCCTGCGATATCACCATTGTTTACTGTTATGGGCCTAATGTGGACGACCCTACATTTCTCACCTCCCTCTGGGGCAAAATACTTTCCTTTGGCTTCACTTATCTCCTCTGGGGTGGAGGCTTTAATACAGCCATAATCCCGCAATGGACAGATCTAACCCCACTGCAGTACACTACTCAGTCATGCAAAGTCTGCGTGGCGACACATGCACCTAACAGTCAAAGAAGGTACACACTACTCAGCAGTCCACTGGCATAGCTGGGGGGGTGGGGGGGTGGTCCGCCCCAGGCGGCACTATTTTGGGGGCGGTGGGCACATGTGCGGCGGCTGTTTCTGAGCAGCCAGTCCGTCACTGCATAATCTGCTCACAGCGATAGCATGCGTAAAATCAATTTGTGCAGCTCGACTCTAAAGAAGTAAGGGCATATTATCAAAGACAGGTGTTAAAATTATCGCCCTTTTATCGGCAGAAAAGGGCGATAATGGGCTTGATAATACTCCCTTGTTAATTCCCATAGAAGCCCATGTCAACATCAGAACATGGGCTTCTATGGGAATTAACAAGGGCGTATTATCAAGCCCATTATCGCCGTTTTATCGGCAGTTTCCTGCCGATAAAACGGCGATAATGTTAACACCGGTCCTTGATAATATGCCCGTAATCTTTAATTGTCAAACTCGGGCGCTCTATATCACTACGAGGTTCGATGCCCAGCATTATACATCTCTGTTCTTGTTGCTGGTCTCCTGTGAAAATGAATGCTCGGAACTTTGAAGAGAGTTCTAAATGGAACGTAAACGGATGAAATTAGGAGGGCAGCCCGGTTATATTAAATGCTGAGCGCAAGAGATCTTGTGCTGCTGCGTCTAACGAGCTGGTGATATTGGTGTATTGCAGATGTCGGCTCAATGGGTAATTTGTACTGAAGCTGCACGATTTAAATGGGGAAAAAGTGACGCTCCAGCGGAAAGTACGTCTTTATGTTGCAGATCATGTCTGAGATGCCACTGAAATTGTGCAAGCCACAAAGCAAATGATCTCTTGCCACTCAATGTGTACTCCCTTTGGCCAAAGGCATGGCGCTCATGTTTTTAGGTCTCGTGACCTATCAATGCGCGCAAGCGCATTGAGGGAGCGAGAATTCAAGTGCTGAAAACAATCGTGAAACCAAGGGTTTCGTTCGTGCGGTTTTCTTTAAGTTCACGTGAATCACGTGAGCAAACAAGCCCGCGCATTCACGGCCGCACAGCACATCAAAGGGCTTCGCCCAGCGTGCGCTCTGCGGCTTCTCCTCCCCTAACACGCTGGCATTCACGTCCGCACAGCACATCAAAGGGCTTCGCCCAGCGTGCGCTCTGCGGCTTCTCCTCCCCTAACCCGCTATCTCAGCTCTCCTGCCCCCATCCGGCTTCCCTCCGGCCACTCTCTAATTACCAACAGCCACCAAATCGACCAACTACAGCAAGAAGGATGCACTGCATTCTACGAGACCTACTGGCAACGCCAGTGCTTGTTTATTATTGGTTTGGATGCTGTCACTTGCGGGTTACATGCAGATCTTTACGGCAGGTGCATTAACTCACAAAGTTGTCTTACTAGACTTCTAACCTGTAGGTGACAAAGTGATCTCTGCTGAAGGTGCATTAACCCTCCGAGTTGTCTTACTGAAAGTCCAACCCTGAACTTTCGGGTTTTCATCTTCTTCCTAGAATTCTGTCCTGCTGCCTGCAGGTTACGCAGAAATCTCTTTGGCAGGTTGGTGAGGCTTATCAGTTGTCTCTTTCAGTTTTAAAACGTGGTTTGAAGATGAGATACATATGTCTGCAACTGCAAGTCATCAAGGAGTTTCCAAGTACGTATAGAAGGAGAAGGTTCAGAGCTGAATTGCGCTATGAAGTCATAGAACTCTGATGTGATCTGCAGTATTCTTATGGTGGAGGGTAGTTTATTTCTCATAATACATGGCCACATCTTTACCCTTCTTCCTAAAATAATAAATCATTAGTTGCTTGTTCCTTTTCCAAAAATAATATGATTGATAATGCGCAGAATAAATATGAAATCTGTAGTGAGAAATAAAACACACCAGTATGAACACCAATATAAAGTTCATAATTTGTTGGAAAAATATGTTGGAGGCAGTTTTATGTAAGCAACTTCCTAAAATGATTGTATGTCAGATATTGGTTTAATGCAAAGACAAGCCTGGCTTTCACTTAAAAACTCTAGCCCGGCAAAAAAAATAACACTGACATAAATGTTTTTGTTCTGCTAACTGTTCTTTGCAGTGTTGGCATGCTGAAGCATGCACTCTCTCTCTATCCTACCACTAGTCTAACCGCACTGGGCCCTCCTACAACTAAACTCTATCTAACCCTGAGGTGACAGTCCTCTGCTGGATCTTTTTATTTTTTAATTTTTTAGAGTTTTATATAGCGCGAACTAGACCCAAGACATTAGGTAGATAGGAATATTGTATTTTTTCAACTGTAAATACTGGAATGCATTACATTGACGCCCCTGCATCCCAGATTTACCTGAGAGTTTCCGCCATTAACATTTCCTGTAATAGATGAGGCTGTAATCACCCCCTCCACGCCCCTCCCCCTTCCCCATTGTTTTCTTGTTGGTGACCCTCAGCCAGAAATGGGAACAGTGCTTTGTGTGTGAAATGATACCCTGCACTGGCTTTCAGTTTCCTCACTGCTTTCTCTTGATGCAGAAAATACATATTTCATAGCGAAGATATTAACCCCCCGAGTTTGAGGCACAAGAGTAGATGGGCTGCGAGGAGACCTACAGTGAAGTAGAGAGTGGCGTTGTAACTTAAGCCCTGCCAGTCCACCCCCGCTGCTCGCCGTCATTTTTCCCCAGCCATGGGCGGTAATCTGAGGGATAGCCCCGGGCACCAGGAGTTCTAGCTACGCCACTGCAGCAGTCCACTCCTCCTGGTCTCGCTTGGACTATTGGTTCGTATCTATTGGTATGACTGACTGGATAGATACAGTCACTCATATGGCCAGGACATTCTCCAATCACTACCCCGTTGCAATGGTACTGAAACCCCCTGTAGACCTATCCCTCTACATCAGATGGCGGCTCAACCCACTACACCTCTTAGACACTGCTTTTGAGACTGAACTCGTACTGGAAAATTAAGACTACTTTGAGTGCAATGTAGACTCTGTACCCAGCCTTACCACAGTCTGGGAGTCCTTCAAAGTGATGGTCCGAGGCTCTTGCATTGCTAAAGGTGGGGGCATCCTCAAAGATATTCGTAATGAACTTAACCGGTTGGAAAAAGACATTAAAACACTGGATTGCCAAATAAGTGACGGGACCGGGGGACACAGCCAGGTCCCAATTAAGGGACAAGCTTACAGCCTATACTGCCACCGCCGAACATGAATGTAAATTCTGGGGCAAATACCATGTAGCCCGCGTATACGGGGAGGGCGTTCGCCCAGTGAAGATCCTAGCAAATTTGGTCAGACAGCCTAGATTTTCCACTCATGTCACGGAAATCTATGAGCCTGAAGGAGAAATACACCAGCATACTTCAGGGCAGCTCCACACCTTCATGACATATTATAAATCGCTCTACACTACACATGGGGGAACACCACTTGACCTTCCCTCATACTTTGAGGACACTGCCCTCGCGTGGCTGGGCGATACTCAACGCGAGTTCCTCTCCCCTATGGAGATCGCCTGCGCCTTCTCCTACTACTACTGGCAATTATACACGACCAAACCCCGGCACTCTCACTCACGGGCCTGCTAGAAGCCGGGAATGCTCGCCTTCTGTGCTTAGACCCCACGGTCCAGGCTGATCTCAACCGTCCTATCACTGGTTAGGAGATCGGCGAGGCCATAACCCGTACCGCCTTCGGCAAAACGCCGGGTCCAGAGGGAATCCCACAAGAATTTTATGCTCTATATCGGGATACCCTCATTCCATACCTTGCTGGATTGTTTGAGGAGGCAGTTGACAAGGGTTCCTTCCCACCCGAGACTGACCTGGCCACCATTGTGGTTCTGCCCAAATCCCAGCCACCCTCTTCTAGGTGTGCGGACTACCCTCCCATCTCCCTTATTGGACCTAAAACTTTTTGCCACAATCCTGGCTCAACGGCTCCAGCTGCACCTGTCCGTCTTGGTCCACCCGGACCAGTGCGGGTTCATGCCCTCCCGCGGCACCCAACACTGTCTCCGTCGACTACACATGGCCCTAGCCCACCGTAACTTGCTCACCCCATATTTGGCGGTCCTCCTGGGGGATTTCGAGAAAGCCTTCAACTCTGTAGATTGGGGGTTTCTGGATGCCGTTCTAACCACGATGGGTTTTGGTCCACACTTCCGGAGCCTGGTCCGGGTCCTTTATGCCCACCCCAGAGCTCGTGTTTTAGTCAACGGGGTTCTGTCGGAGCCCTTTCTTGTCTGCCGAGGAACGCGACAGGGGTGTCCTCTCTCTCCACTACTCTTCGCCCTAGTGATAGAGCCCTTAGCTATTGTAATAAGGTCCAAGAGGAGTGTGCAGGGTTGGGCCTGGCCCAATGCAGAGGCCGATAAGATCGCCCTCTACGCGGACGATGTTCTTGTCTATCTGGCAGACCCGGCCAGGTCCGGGCCTCAATGCCTCCGGATTCTCCAGTCCTTCGAACGGGCTTCCAGCCTTCGGCTGAACCCTGGCAAGTCAGTCCTGATACCTCTACACCTATCCAGGGAATGTTATGACTGGCAGTCCAACATACCAATCCGGAGCCAGTCGTTTAAATACCTAGGGATATGGGTGACCCTGCCCCCCGACTTGGCTTGGGCCCTTAACGTCACTCCTTTGGTTAAGAAAGCCAAATTGGACTTCCAGAAATGGCAGATGCTACCTCTGAACCCCATGGGGAAAATCGCCTTGTTTAAAATGATTATTCTTCCCAGGTTCCTCTACGAATTTCAAAATACCCCCCTCTACTTCCATAGGAACTGGTTCAGAGAGCTAGACAGTATAGCCTCCAAATTCCTATGGGGTAGAGGGAGGGCTTGCCTGGCCCTAAGCACTTAAAAGATACCATCCTTTGACGGAGGTCTGGGGATGGTATAACTTATATCCGTATTACCTGGCAACACGCTTACTCTCCATACATGACTGGTTTAATGGGGTGTGGTCTAACCCGGCCTACAGGCTTGAACTGCACATGTTGCCACTGACTGATATCCAATCCATGCTTTATGGGGGCCCCATTCCTTCCCAACTGCCGGACGTGACGCGCTCAGTGCTCCTTGCGTGGCGGGCAGCGCTGAGGCACATCCAGTGGACACACAAGTGGACGCGGTGCACGCCCCTCTGGTACGGCACATGGCTTAAGGAGGTGGGTGGCCTACAGGGCTTTCTCTTCTAGGATCTTCTAGGGATCTCTCAGTTGGGCGATGTGTTGGCGAGTGACCATATGCGTTCATTTGCGGACCTACAGACCCGGTATTCCCTGCACCAGTCCCAATTCTACAAATATTTGCAGCTGCGTCATGCCCTCCATGTACACCTCTCTGAGGGCACGCGGTTTCCTGAACACAACCCGCCTGAGGCGCAGATCATGCTTGGGGATTTGGGGAAGGGGGGAGTCTCCCGTATCTACCGCATACTACTTAATAATACCCCGACCACGCTCGACCGACTCCGACACCAATGGGAGCAGTGGGTGGGAACTCTGGACAAGGTGGATTGGCTTGATGCCCTGATGGCCCCTAGGACTATCACGGCTTCTGCCAGTCTTCGCTTCGTCCAGCTATACTACTTGAGCGCTGCCTACCTGACCCCAGCTCGCCTTCATCGGGCTGGACTCCCCCCCCTCCCCTGCATGCACCAGGTGCGCACATGATCCCGCCGACTTCTTCCACATGGTGTGGACTTGTCCCAAATTGACGCGGTTCTGGGGTGACATTGAAGAAGAGCTTACGGAGGTGTTGGGTTGGGTGGTCCCCCATGATCCGAGACACGCACTTCTGGGGATTACGGACGGGCTGGACGGGTCCAGGAATGAAAAACTGTTTGTCACAACTGCATTGGCTGTGGCTAAAAGGGACATAGCTGCCTCCTGGATATGTCCGCATTCTCCGAGTGTGGGACGATGGCGGAGCGGGGTTAACTGGTGCGCCGCGCAAGAGAAAACCTTGTATGAAGGTTGTCCTAAGAAATATCGTAGGGTGTGGGGAAGTGGCTGGGGGGATTTAGAGTTATGGAAATGTTTATCTATACTATTCTATAACCTGCCATATTCGTCCATCAGGAAAGTCTTAAGTTACCTTTTGGATGTACCTATGTTTTTATGCATTGCAATATGTGGCTGATTTTGTGTGAAAACAATAAAAAGTTGTTTATCAAAAAAAAAACATGTGGGTAATGTAGTTTGGAGCACGGATATTCGGACTTACCATGGTATGCGACTCCCCAGGGGCTTCTTTTAGTTCTTTAAACAGAGATGTAACTCACATACAGTGTCTGTATCTAAGACTATTATTGAATTCATATATTTGTATCATTTAGCTGTATCATCTACAATAAAGTTTTAAAATTAAAAACAATTAAAAAATCACCTATCAATCAACTTTGTAGGATAAATTGTCTAGAAATGCAAGCAATTTCCTTCTTTTTATAGCCCAGCTTACAAATTCAGACACAGCTCGACATGCTTATTCATTATCAAGCGTACATATACAATTCATGGCATCCTTATAAAAGAAAAGTTTCTTTGCCATAAAGATTGGTCGTAAAAATATTTACCTTCTATCTCGGTAAAACTTACAGAACAGCATAAAGTGTGGTTTTCCCATCACATGGGCAACTGCCATCTTTCATATTTTGGGAAAGCCACAAGTTCATGGATAGTGCCCAGTCGTAACCTTGTCAGGTAAAATATGTCCTAGGTATTTCTAACTTTGACTAGATATTCAGGTAGACCAGACAGCGTTATACTAGCCATATATCTCAACAAACTTGATTTTTTCTCTTCTCTATTTGCTCTCTCTTGGCTTTGTTTCTTCGTATAGATTTGTTTAAATTTAATTTTTACCATATTGCAGTATTCCTGCGGGTTTTGTCACTGATAGGTCTATATCGGTTTCCTTCAATAGTGTATCCAAATACCCTAACCATGGAATTCTATTAAAATGTTCCAGTTCTAATCAATCCTTAACTATATCCCTGGTAAATTTGGTTCCTCCCTTGCACCATATGTTATGCCAAGAGCATAGAGATCTGGCTGGTATTAAATCGGCTACAAACGGTGCATCCAATTCTTTGTGAAGGAGATGTACAGGTGTGGACCTTGATACGGCCAGTATACGGCAGAAAAAGGAGTTTTAACAGGATTGTAGTATGTTTACACTGGCATTACCCCATACTACAGAGCCATATGTTGCTACTGAAAGGCAGTAGACCTATTTGTGGAATGTTTAAATTATATGGCAAAAAATGCTTTTCTTATTAATAAATCTAAAAATAGCCTCCATAAATTGGATTAATGTAAATCCTGTATGGTCTGATCTATATGGGGGCCCCAGTTACCATTATGGGAGAATAAAATGCCTAAATCGGAGAAACTTTGACCTTCTGTCAGCTTGTGTTTCCTCACACAGTGGGTCTTTTTCTTAGCCCTACCCCGTCCGCAGACCATCACAAACGTTTTGGTGAGATTTCATTTTAGCTCTCTTTGCTCCATGTATGAGGCAAAGTTTTGACAAGTTGTTATAGTCCGTTTGTAATTCTAAATATTAAAGCTGTATCGTCTGCATACAGGAGCATCAGGGTTGGATGGGATCCTACGTTCGGGCATCAATATTCAGTTCTTGGAGGGTTTTGTCTATCCCATTAACATTTAATGAAAAAAGGAGGGGTGCAATGACACATCCTTGTCTTCTTTCCCTGTACACATTGGTGGAGAAGCGTGGCTCAGTGGTTAGAGGCGGCAGACCCGGAAGCTGAGATCGGCCGTGGACCAGGGTTCGATTCCCCGCCTCGGCGGGTCTCGGGCTCAAAATTCCACAGACTCGACAATTCTCGCTCCGGTGCCTACTCGACTCACGGGGTCACACTCTGCGACTCTGGGCAATAGCTTGCTTAATCTCCACTACGGCCCCTCGCGGCGGGATGCCTGGCTTTCACCTTGTGGATACCCTGCCGGGGTATCTCACAGGGGAATACCAGGACGGGTTCCCTAAGCAAGCGCCTTGATACCTTCGGGTGATACGTGCGCTATATAAGTCGCAATACATTTACATACATTTACATACACATTAAAGCTTGGGGTGCACTCCCTTCCCTCCCATACATTACTCTAGATGTTAGTATTGCATAAAGCTGTGATAGAAATTAGACAATGTCATCTGGGGCACCCATATCTATCGTTGTTTCTCACAATTTAGCGTGGTGTAGACAATCGAAGGCAGGAATTAGGTCTGTAAAGCATAAATGGATGTGTTCTTCCTTGGCCAGCATGTATTTATCAATGATTTGATTCAAATGTATGCACTGTTCTACAGTCCCCATCGCCCTCCTGAATCCATATTGAAAATCTGTTAAGATATTACTATCAGCTCCCAAGGCCTCCAGTCTCCCAAGGACTAGTCACCCTATGATCTTTACTGATGAATCTAGAAGGGATATGGGATGGTGGCATCTTACATCCCAACTATAGCCTTTTTAAAAAATGGGGACGATTATGCTATCAGTCCATGTGTTCGGTACCTGACCTGAGTTAATATCAGTGCCCATAGCTGCATATGTTTTTTGTATGCATCGGCCGGGACCCCAGCGGGTCCTGAGGCCTTTCAATGTATAATGTTGTTAATTGCCAAAGTTACTGCCTCTACTCCAATCTGTTGTAGAGGTGTGGGAGCTATAAGGGCTGATTCTCCTATATCATTAAAGGATGTATTAAAAATTCCACAGAAATGTGGAAGCCAATCATTTGGGGCAATAACTGATTCAATTATAGGGTCTTGTTCTTCCTTCCACATCGGTGAGTTTACCACCATCCAAAATAGTGTGGAATCCCTTGTGTCGGCCGCCTGGTTCAGTTTAGCTCAAGCCTGCTCTTGTACCTCCCTTTTCCTTCGTTTTAAAGCCTGATTATATAATAATCTGTTTAGCTTGATTTCTATCCAATCTCTGGGATTTGTGTGTAAGGCTTTATTTAATTCTTGTTTGGCCCGGGTACAGTCATGATCAAACCATCCATTTGTCTGCCTCTTATTCATAGAGGTATTTTTTCTTAGGTTAGAGGCTATCACCATTGTAATTTTATCAAATGCGGCACAACGGTATCAGGAGAGGAGTTAGTCAGTGCAGATAGAAAAACTTTCTCTGTTGTCTTTGACCACCTTTTGTAACATGATCTCTTCATTTATCCCTGTCCATTTAATGCTGATACTCCCCCTCGTCCCCCCAGCTACAGCTATATTTGGTAACAATAATTTGTCCTCGGTCGTGTTTGTTTTAACGGTTTTGGGCAGGGTCAGGAAAGCATGGTCGCTATATCTAGTAAGTTTAGTGATGAGTGGCCCACATTGTTTCAAACCTTTGGTAGACACTATAATGTGGTCAATACAAGTTGAGTTGCCTCTACATTGAAAGGTTGGTTTAGATAAATCGCCCTCTTCCTCGCTGGATGCTTAAACTTCAAGATTGTATTTACCAAAGAGCTCGTTAATCTTTTCCCAGTAACTAGCATGTGGGAAGTGATGTTGGTTAATCCCAGTTATGTCGGTAAACCCGCAAACACTCATCCTTGAATATTTGCACATACAGTTATTAAAATCCCCAACCCAGATAGATGTACATTCATGATCCATACCCTTCACAAAATTTGCCAGTATTTTCCCTAGCTTCTCAAGAACCTTAAATTGACTGGCAGTAAAAATCTTATTATAATAGTTTATTAAGATGAAGGATTGATTGTTGCCCATTTCTAGGAGGGCCATTTATTTTATTTATTTATTGTGAAAGTTTTATACAGCGCGAATATCAGAGCGCTTTACAAGTGAGAGCCTGGGTTACAATGTATCTTTCTTTACACGTAGGTTAAATACAGGTCAGATCGCATATACATAACATCTCATAAAAACAAAGTAATAAGGTACATCACATGCCTTTCCCGGTGAGACTGGCCAAAGGTAGACATAATGTCTAGAATGCCTGGATGGTCAGTTTATGTATAGGTGGGTTACCCAATTGTAGTCCCTGGGACCTGGGTTGAATAGTTACAAAGAAGAGGGGGTCCCAGTATGGACAGAAAATGATTTACACAATTTACAAAGTTCAATGAATTAATCCAAAAAACGAACGTTAGATCCACAGAGTTTTATTCACTGAGGGATCAAATGTAGTGAATACAAAAAGCAAATAAAAAACTGTATTAAAGGTTATACAGTGCCCCGGGAGGGAGGAAAGAAGTGATAAAGGTGAGGATAAGGTAGTGACGGGATTGTGTGACAGTAAAATCAAACATTTGAAAATACGTTTGGCTGTAATTCATGTATCAGCTGGTGCCAAAAGGCTAGTGATGACCAAAAGTTTACACAGACATATTCCACATAGTATAATTAATCTACACAGTTCAGGCGTGGAATTGCCACAGGAAGAAAAACAGTCGACGTTTCGACCCTCTTATCAGTGCAGGAAAGGATGGGATCCTTGCTGTGGGGTCTTCATCAGGACCAAAGGGATGGGGAAGGTAACCTGATATATAAAAGTAGAGTAAACTAAAGTTAGAGGGGTACAATTCCTGCCTCTTGGATTGTCACAATGGTAAGTAGTGTTAAAAAGCTAGTAATAAGTGACCTAGTTGGGACTGATACTAGAATAAAGTTTCTAAACATGGAGATATTAACTGATAGTAGATAATCGCTGTAAATACAGGAATATAGAATAATTCGTTTTACGACAAATACGTTAGTAAGGACCGCATCTATGGAGTGAAGGACATTATTATAAGGTATCTGTAACCATTTAAAGAAAAGACTCGAGTATCAAGGTTAAAAATAGGGCACGGATCATGGAGGTAAAGCATTGCACACAACTGGCGTGGCAAGGTTAATGAAATCACAATGGAGGCAACATACCACAAGGTTAGAAGTCCTCCAAGGGGTCAATGATGGATGTGGCGTCGTCAAATTTGGGCGGCACCTGAGTAATAATCGTGAACGTAATGAAAAACTAAGCAAGTACGATGCGGTATTGTTACTTTTGAAACAATTAACGAGGCTTATCGATCGTTGAACGAAGCACTCGCTCGGTGCTGGTCAAGTGTGAGAAGTCATGGGGAATAAATCCGCAGTTTATCTGGTGGGTCAAGAAAGGGAAAAAGAATGAACCGCAGTTCAAGGATAAATGCTGAGTTGTTACTGACCGGAAGGGAGTAATACTCACTGAGATTGAATTAATCGAAGCGCTCAATGTGGAAGGGTGTAACGCGAGCACAGCTTCCTGGATACTCAAATAACCATGGTGACGCTGTCACATGGTACACACGCGAGCAATGAAGCTCGAAAACAGACTCAGTTCCAAAAACAGTATCTCAACGCATTGGTAACAATAGATAACAAAATGTTAAAGAGGTCAATATAGAGAGCGTAGTTAGTGTAAATAATGTACTGAATTACAGATACAATTAATCACAAATCAAGGGGGGGATTGTTATGATCGGCATGGCGTACCTCTCTGACATGAGGGTAAAGCACATAGCGCATATCAATGAAATGAATGTGTTGACAGCATAACGTACTGAGCTAAAAAAGTCATACACCTGATTCTTAGGCATTGATAATGGGACATGCTTGGTAATGATGACAATTGCTAACAAATTACACGATCAATTCAGAAAGCGTAGTTGTTGTAATGAGGCTCTAGAGAAACAGAGTCAAATGGAGAGACCATCAAACAACAAGGGTTGGTTAGCATGGCGTACCTCTCTAACATGAGGGTAAGGCACATTATAAAGTCGTATTATACTACATGTCATTCAATCATAAAACATATTTCATAACCAGGAAGATGTTAGAGCATTGACAATGGAAATTCTGATGACCTGATAATCGAACCAACCACCCAGGGTCATGTTGAAAATTAGACCTAATATGATGGAGATACACTCCTTCATTGCAGGGTAGCTAATTGGGAAAATGAACTATCATGTTCATTAAGGCCTGTAGCGATCGAGTCAAAAAAGTAGATCCATTTAAGTTCACGGGTGTTCAGAATGTCAGAGATATTTCCACCTCGTGGTCCCAATGTTGCCTTTTCAATGACAACCCATCGTAGACTTTCAGGGAGATGAGAGTTCAACTTGAAATGGTCCACTAGTGGTGCACCAAGGGTCTCACAACGGATCCGACTCATGTGTTGTAAGATACGGGCTTTAACTTTTTGTTGTGTTTGGCCAATGTAGATTTTTTGACACGGGCAAACGATGGCATAAATGATGTTGTTCGAATTACAGTTGCTGAAAGATTTAAGCTTGACTGTGAGGTGGTGGTGTTGGAATTCCTTTGTTTGAATTACCGAGTCACAGGCTTTACAGTTCCCACATTTGAAATGACCTGTGACGGGTGGCAGATTCCACAGAGAAGTAATAGTCGGTTGGGTATCAGAAGATAGAAAGGAACATACCACACGGTCCTTTATGCTCTTCGCCTTCTTGAAAGCATGTAGTGGTGTCTCAGGTTGTTGGATATCCTCGGATACCAAATGCCAATGCTGGTTAATGATACGTTTAATCCTGTTGCTTTGGGTATTGAAGGTGGTGACACAAACAATGCGATTGTCTTGCTGGTTGCTTTTGTCTTGGGGTGATAGTAATTCTTCACGAGGATAGAACCAAGCACGTTTACGAGCTTTCTTGATCAGACGTCTCGGGTATCCCCGGCTGAGCAGTCGACTGGAAAGCTCCTCTGATTCTGAGAAATAATGATCTTTGCTGGAGCAGTTTCTCCGTATTCTCAGAAACTGCCCGAAGGGCAGATTGTCACGGAGTGCTCGCGGATGGTGACTGCTATAAGCCAAGAGGGAGTTTCTTTCGGCCGGTTTACGATACAGTTTGGTACATAGTGAGCCAGCTTGATGAAAAATGGTGACATCGAGAAAATCAATGGTGTCACTTTTTGGATTAATTCATTGAACTGGATGGTCAGTTGGCATAGTAAAGTTCAGTAGCAAGAGTACGTTTGTTCTCAAAGTTTCTTTAATCCATGCTCAGGTGAGATTAGCCATGAGAATAGATTTTACTTCTTTTTTGAAAGATGCAGTGGAGGGATTAAGTCTGGTTTCCGGGGGAAGGGCATTCCAGATTCTGGGGGCCAACCCAGAGAAGGTTTGGTTATATGTTTTCTTCTTGTTGAATCTTTGCGGTTTCAATAACAGGTTGTCTGCACTTCTTGAGAATCTGATCCCACCTGAGCGCCTCAGTTTCTGTGCCAAATAACTGGGTGTCTTGTGGTGCATAGCTTTGTAACATAACATAACATAACAGGTGTATTTGTAAAGCACACAATTACCCATTGGCGCTGAATAACAAATGTTTATTGTTACCCAACTCAATGGTACTCATTTGATCGACCTCAGATGGATGAAAGGCTGAGTGTACCCGACGGGATTTGAACCTGTGACCATGAGGTCGAACACAGGCCCCTGCAATGGGCACATTAGTCCACTGAGCTACCAGACCCGGTCATACATGTTATTTTCAAATGAATTCTGGCTTCAAAAGGTAGCCAATTCAAGGATTTTAGGTCCGGAGAGATGTGAGAACTTCTTTTAGAGCCAGTAATGAGTCTCGCTGCGGTTTTGATTGCGGCTCTTAGAGGGGCCGTAGTAGCTTTGGACAGGCCACAGAGAGAGACACTTCCGTACTCTACTCTAGGTATGACTAGAGCTTGTACTGCCTGCTTGAATTCGTTTTCCGGCAGGAAAGGTTTCAGCTTCTTCAATGTGTTTATCTGAAAGTTTGCTCCTTTTGTTGCGTTGCTGATGTGATTTTGCATATTGAGGTTTCTGTCAAGTGTTATTCCCAGTGATTTAGCTGAGTCCATGATGGTTGGTTGGCCGTTGAGTGCAGTAAGTTGTTTGATCCAGTCTTGCATTATAGGAACTTGAGCAGGCGGAGCGATTAGAAGGAATTCGGTTTTTAGGGCTTTCAATTTGAGATGGTTTTCTGCTAACCATGTCTCGGTTTTTCCAAGCGTTGTGTTGAGCAATTTGATGTCCTCCAGGGAATGTATCTTAATGTACAGTTGTGTGTCATCAGCGTACATGTGATATTGAACGTTAGACGCTTGGAGAATTTTGGTGAGTGGTTCCATGAAGTGATTGTACAGTGTCGGGTATAATGAGGACCCTTGTGGGACTCCTAAAGTTACTGGGTCGGGGTTGGACAGGGAGTTGTTGACCTTGAATTGTTGTGGCCTGTTTTGGAGGAATGAGGTAAATCAGTTTAGCACTGACCCCGCTAATCCCATTCTGTGCTTCAGAAGATCTATCAGGTTCTCGTGTTTGACCGTATCAAAGGCTGAGGAGAGGTCTAGCAAGATGAGTAGGCAAGCTCCATTGAGTTCAAGGTTTTGTAGAGCATCGTCAATTATATGTGTCATGGCTGATTCAGTGCTATGACGTGCTCGAAAACCTGATTGGTATTCGTTAATTAGGTGAAAGTGATCCATATGTCTTATTAGCTGGAAGATGTACACATTTTTCTAATAGTTTGGACAAGGTGGGAATGTTGGTTATGGGGCGGTAGTTGTTTAGAACCGTAGGGTCGGCCGCGGGTTTCTTTGGAATGGGTTATACCTGCCTGGCTTTGAGGGTGTCCAGGATGCAACCTTGTTGAAGTGAGCTTTTTATGATCTTGGTCCAGAGAGCTAGCTGCAGTGGGGTTAAGTCTTTAACAGCGTTTGCAGGGAGAGGATCGGTGAAATGATTGGCCAGATTCTGGGTACTAAGCATTTTGCAAATAGATTCTTCACTGTAAGAAGTAAAGGATGACCAGGAAGCGTCATTTTTTAGGTTAAACTTTGATGGGATTTGGTGTGGGACCGGTGGGAGGGATGGGGAGGTTCTCACCAGTGATCCAGAGTGTAGGATTAGGTCATTGAGAAGGTCATTCTTCATGCTGTCAGTCTTCTGATTGAAGAAGGAAGCAAATTCTTCACAATCGGGTTGTGGGCATGCTTTATCTTGCGAACAAAGACGTGTATCCTTAAATTGGGTTTTGATTAATTCAAAAAGTATTTTTGGACTTTTTTGCCTGGTCTAGTTGGCAGCTGAAGAAGTCTGCTTTTGTGCGCTTGATCTTTCTGTAGTATGCATTTCTCTTCTTCTTTAAAATCTTGAGGTGATTGGCTGATGGGGCTGATCTCCATGTGTGTTCAGTTATTCTGAGAGATTGTCTATCCTCATTAAGTATTCCATTGTACCAGGGTTTAGAATCTTTTCTGGAGACTCTCTTTAGTTGAAGGGCGGCTACCTCATTTAGGGCCATATGTAGGTGGCCAAATACCGGTTGGTAAAGCCGAAATTTGGTAAATTTCGGCTTTACCGACCGGTATTTAGCCCTGTGAGATGTACGTATTACGGAATGGCATCAGTAATAACGAATCAGTAAATAATTACAGATTCCTTATTTACCGATCGGTGAACACCGAAACAATGAATACCGAATCGGTAAATAACGAATCAGTAAAAATCCCAAAATGCGATGTAGCAAAAATCGGTATTACCGATTTTGATCAAATTCGGTATTAACGATTCGGTATTTACCACTGATCCTGAGCAGGTGGTAATCAGGTGCAGTGCATAAAAACAGCCCCAAAATGCAACAGTGTGAACACAATGGCGGGCCTCTACCTCATCGCAAGGCGGCTACGCTTGAGAGCAGCAGGAGTGAGGATCTGGAGACGGGAAGAGCGGGTGTACAGACTGCGCATCAACTATATTCAACCCCGTCATTCATTCTGGTTGGTTTCAAGGTTTCCAATTTGTAGATCCAAAACCTTGAAACCAACCGAAATGAATGACCGGGTTGAATATAGTTGTTACTTATAAAGACTTTTTTCTTGACAAAATTTCAATTTTTCTCTTGACAATATTTCAATTTTTCATTTTTTTCATTTTTCTCCTTTTTTATCTTCAATACGTAACTTTATTGTTCTTATTATGCTTATAGTTCTTGCATGCTAACTCTTATTTGTGCCCTGTTTTTACACCACTGATATAATATACTCGAAAATGTTATTCAGACCGACCACAATCATTCCTTTAAGTTCCACATCCTTCCCTTGTTTATGCTTTTGAAACACATTAACACACTTTAAGATGGCCGCCGACAAACTGGTGGCACGTTAGTCTCATCTTTATGTTGTTATATTAACATCACGCTACGGCATGTTTGCTATCACAAACCTCGGCGAGCAGAATCCGACACCTGACGCTAACACATTGAGAGTTCTTCCTCGAGTAAGTAGGTACGCTTTGTTCATGTTATTAGCATGCACATTTTGTCACTTTTATGTGGCTTTAAGCACATTCGCTCGTCTTATAACGCGCGCCCAGCTTGTTATCACGGAGCTTGTTTTCTCGTTTTGAATTCACTCGGTATGACCATTATTAGTCACAAGTCTGATGGACTTACGGTTTCCTTCTATAAAGCATTTCAGGACAAATTGATCCCACATCTCTCGGCGCTCTTCGACGACATCTGCGTGGAGGGCAGTATGCCGCCTTCGATGCGGGAGGCACTACTGGTAACTATACTTAAACCTGGTAAGCCTCACGACGAATGTGGTTCGTACAGACCACTTTCGCTCATGAACGTTGACGCAAAATTATACGCTAAGGTGCTCGCTACGCGGCTTGCTCTTCTGACGCCTGAATTGGTTGCCCCGGAACAAGCGGGATTTATCCCCCATAGGAACCTCACGTATAATGTTAGGACGGTCCTAGGTGTGGTTCAGTACGTGAAGCAGGATGTGAAAGCTATAGCTGTATTTCTCGATATGGAGAAGGCTTTCGACTCAGTTGAGTGGCCCTTTATGATTAGAGTGCTGCGACGCATGGGTCTGGGCGAGCCCTTCCTTCAAATGATCGGAGCCTTATACCACGACCCATCGGAGAGACTACGCGTGGGGGACCTGGTGACGGACCCTTTCCCTATCGGTAGAGGGACCAGGCAAGGGTGCCCCTTGTCGCCATTGCTCTATGCGTTGGTGGCGGAGCCACTGGCTTGTGCACTACGAGAGTATCATTGGCATGAGGGAGTTAGTTTCCCAGCTCATAAGATCATAATTTCTACATATGCAGATGACACCCTGCCATATGTTCGCGACCCGGAGAATAACTTGTCTTCGGTGCTGCGGGAGGTGGTGTGCTTCGGCGCTCTTTCTGGCCTGAGGGTGAACTGGGCAAAGTCTGTGGCCTTTCCGCTAACCCCAGTTACCCGACCCTTTGCCGTGGAGTATCCTTTGCAGTGGTCCCAGGACCCGGTACGCTATCTGGGGATTCAACTGCACACGGACCCGGAAATTCTGATCCGAGAAAACTACGGGGTAGCCTACAGCAGATTGGAGGACGACGTGGAAAAATGGTGTGGATTACCGCTCTCTCACATGGGCCGCATAGCCATTATGAAAATGGTAGTGTTACCGAGATTCTTATTTCTGTTCAGTGCGCTTCCTGTGGACCTATCTGAACATTTTTTTAAGGCGGTCACACAACTCATGATTAAACTGGCACGGGGTGGTAAGCAACCTAGGGTGAAATGGACTACCTTAACTCTCCCGTACGAGATGGGTGGACTGAACGCGCCAGACTTGGAATTATATTACAGGGTGGCGCATCTGCATACCTGGTTCCAGGGTGAGACCAATATCCAGCACGTCCGACTGGAGCGTCTGTTTATGGCTCCCCTCCCTCTCCCCGCCACGGTGTGCCTCCCGGTCGACCGTGGAACGGGAGTTCTGGACTCTTTGACTGCCACGAACCATGCCTGGCACTCCCTGACCCGAGCTCGGAACTGCGAAATTCTGTACTCCCCGGACATGTTGCCGGAGTGGGGGTTATGGCTCCCGTCTTTGAGAGACAGGGGAGTCCTACAAGCCCTGAAAATACTGGGCATAGCTAAGTTAGGTGACTTGTTCCTGGAGGGACGGGTGAAGACCTGGGAGCAGATATCTTCTGGCGCCGGCGCTGTCTCCTTGCTGACGCGCTTTCACTTCCACAGAGTATGGGGAGCCCTGCTGAGTCTACTGGGCCCCGATCTCACCGAGACGCCGGAAGTTCCAGAACACACACATACTATAAAGTCGGCGAAGCCTCGTAAGCTGGTCACTATACTGTACAGGAAGGCCATTAGGTATAGGGAACAGAACCTCATGAAGGCTAGGGTTGAGTGGCAGCGGGATCTGCAAATCACTATAGATGATGCCATGTGGCAGTACTGCTGCGGGAACACCAAAAAGATCTCCCTCAACGGGAGGCACAGACTTATTCATTTTAAATTCCTGCAGAGAGTATATTATACTCCGGAGCAGTTACATAGGTATGGCCTCAGACAAACGGCGGAATGTGAGAGATGCCGCGCGCCGGTGGCGGATTTTCTGCATCTGGCGTGGCAATGCCCAACTATACAGAAATACTGGGACGCCATATTTACGGAGATGAGTGCGGTGCTGGAGTTAAAAATTAGCCGGGATCCGGCGTTGGCACTACTGGGATACTCAAAACGTCTTCCGACGGGGTTGCGACGTCTGGCGGATATGGGTATGTTAATGGCCAGGCGAGTAGTGGCACTCCACTGGATGAGAGGCCCGCCCCCGACCACTAAGAGATGGGTGCACGATATGATTTACTGCTGCACACAATCAGAACATTATAGCGAACTACTCCCCCCGACCTCCCGACCTAAGAACTTTTGGGGGTTGTTTAGGACATACTTGACCATGAAGAGCGCAGAGGGAGACACAGGGGAGGCGGAAGGTGGCACACTAGTGGATACAGAGACGCGCCACGTCAGGGAGGGTACTAGTATCATCCTCTGGGACTGGGGTTGTGACGGGACCTCCTAAGTTGGGGGGTAGCTCCCATCCTTAACGGATGAGACTGGAGAGGGCTAACGGGCTCTGGCGGCATGGCCCCATGGCCAAGGATCCTGAGACGTCAGGGACAAGTAACGGCTACATAACTTACAGAACTGGCTTGGGCAGTGACAACGGGGTGGGGGGGGGAATTTGGTTGTTTCAATTGTTGCTGAGGCAGAGCTCAATTGTCCTATAAAGACTTGTTCATCCTAGTTATTGCCTCCTTGAATCCGGAGGGGGGTCTGAAGGAGAGGGGATTTTCGTTTCAACATCTGTGGGGATTGTCCTTCTCCTCGGAGCCCTATTTAAGGGCTGTCACTGTGTGATAACTGCATTGCCGCCGGACCTCAGGGTTGTCGGTTCTATGGCTGTGTCCTACGTGTTTGTCATTATTTACTGCTCCTGAGTATACCTGCGGCCGGCCTCCGGGTTGTAGGCCTGAAGCTGTGTAGCAATGACTTGGTGACAATAAAGTTTGTTAAAATAAAAAAATTAAAAAATTGTGTACGGTGTTGCCTCTGAGGGTAAGTGTAATATCTCTGGGACGGAGTGCCATGCTTGTGATGTATTTAAACTCTGGTGTCGATGCGGGGTCTCCCTATCTTGCAACGTCTTTGCCCTTGGTTCTAATGGTGCGGTAGGGCTGTTTGATCTAAGACATAGTGTTTCCATGGGTAGTGGCATATCCTTGGTTGATTTAGCATTTGGCGGAACGCCCCTATCGGATGCCTCCACCTGCTCTCTTAATAAATTAGTGGGGGCATTTTCTATTTGGGTTAGCCTACCCTTAATTTCGGCGAGCTCGGCTATAACACGCTGTTCAACATTCTCTAGTTTGCTTACATTTTTTAAAAAAATGGTCCCTCTAGTTTACCAATGACATTTATTTCTTTTACTTTGGCACCTTTTTTCATTCGGGTGCTCGTTTTCCCGCAGGTACTGTGGCCATTCTTATGCTTTATAGAGCTTATCATGTCCAAATCCTCAAGCTGTTTACTTTTCTTAGCGGGAGGCAAGTTTGTTTCTTGGGAGCTAGGTAATTTATCAAGCACTAACAAATTATTAAATACGCATAGTTGTTCCTTTCGATGTGCACGTATTTCCCTGTCCCTTTGTCAGCAACCCCGGTAATATTTGCCTCATCAACTTGTGCCGTAACTTTATAGGGTACTCTACCAAAGATCTGTGTAGTGGCCGCAAGCCTTCCCTCCACATTGCTTATTTTGTTTTTAATCAGGCCCGCAGCATTAGTTAGGTATTTGCATTAGATGTTTTAGGCTGTGGTTTCCCATGGGGCGCTTCATTTAACTTTCATTTGCCCATTTCTGTTTAAGTACCTATGTCCAGCTGTAAAAATAAACCAAATATTAGACAATTCCTACTGTTGTCTTTTAGGTGATATTTTAAGTAATGTCTTTCTAAAATAAGTAAAGCTACTCCAAACTCGTGTCCAAGAAAAGTGGCCAAATAAACAAAGAATCACTTACAGAGCTCTCCAGCTTGCAGTGCGCTGGGGCATGGGTATCTTCCAATTCCTGAGTTCGTTGTTTCCTGGGGCATAGGGCCAGATGTAGGTAATCCTATTTTACCGATTCTAAAACACGGAATTTTACCGATTCGGTATTTCAGAATCAGGAAATGGGATGTAGCTAATTATTCTGTAAATGTTACCGAATCGGTAGGATTCGGTATTACTATACCGAATCGGTAAATACCGATTCGGTAAATACCGAATCAGTAATTCCCATTCATTCCTATGGGCCTGGAGGCCCATAGGAATGATTGGGCATTACCGATTCGGTATTTACCGAATTGGTAAATAACGATTTGGTAAATACCGAATCGGTATGTTCTAGGGTTCAGGGTTCAAGGGTGGCAGGGTGTCCTATTAACACCCTGTTGCACCCCTGAATAGTGCATGGGTGCACATGTGGCACACATACATGCCCTAAGGGCATGTATGTCTGCCACATGGCACAGTAAAAAAGCACAAAATTGCTTTTTATTAAGGTTTTCAATAATTACCACCAACCTTTATTTGGTGGTAAATACCGAATCCTTAACTGTGCAATGCACTCATTTGAGTGCTCCCTACATTTCAGATTCGGTAATTTACCGATTCGGTATTTTAAGGAATCGGTAATTTACCGATTCATTAATTTACAGATTTGGTAAATTAGCGAATCTGAAATGTAGCCACCTACATCCCAAATGCCCAATACCGGTCGGTAACGGCCGAAATTCGGTAATTTCGGCCGTTACCGACCGGTATTGGGCCACCTACATCTGGCCCTTAGTGTCCTGCCAGGAAGTTAGCAAGCACTCAGTGATGGCGATAATAGCAGCAACAGGCGAAGTATAGGAAGAGTTAAAAAAGTAATATGCGCACGCTCTAGTTGCCTCTCGTTGCTGAAGTAAGGCGCTATGTCTCAGGAAAAAGGAGCCAGGAGAGTAGTCCCAGACCAGCCTTAAACGTCCACGGACAGGCGCCAACAGGCCTGCCCTTGGCCAGGGCGCTCCAGCATGCGTCCTGCGCTGCGAGAGAAGAGTACTGCCTTTTGTGGTGCTTGGAGGGCTGACTCCGCCTCCCGCGCCCGAAGAACAAGGAACACTGGGGGACCGAGTGCCACCCTAGTCGGCTGCCTGGTCACAGTGAGTACAGGCCTCAGAACAGCCCTTCATTAATTTTACACTGCGGGAGAAGAGTGCTGCCTTTTGTGGCGCTGGGAGGGCTGGCCCTGCCTCCCATGCCAGATGAACAATGAACCGGGCGGACCGAGTACCACCCCAGTCGGCTGCATGGTCACGGTGAATACGGGGCCTCAGCACGGCCTTTCAATTAATCCCGCGCTGGTGGGAAAAGAGTGCTTTCAATCCACACCCCTCCAGTCCAGTCCAATTCACCCTTCCACTTTAATTCACCCCACTCCAAACCACCCTACTGTAATCCAACCCACCCCAAACTACCTCACCCCACTCAATCCATCCCACCACACTCAATCCAACCCACTCTACTCAATCCAACCCACTCTACCGATTCCAACCCACTCTACCCCAGTACAATCCACCCCAATCTACTCCAATCCAATCAAACCACTACCTCAATCTACTCCACCCTATTCCACCCACTCTACTTTACAACACCCTCTGCAACTGAACTCTACTCCCCTCAGCTCTGCGACTTTACTCCCACTACTCAACTCTACGACAGTCTACACCACTAACTTTTAGTCATGCTAAACATCAGCCACACTAGTGTACAACATGGCAAAAATGCATCGCGAAAGCCAATATCTTGTGTATAGGTGTGACCTTTTGGCTTTGGCAATACTTGTTCTAATTTGGAGTAGTAAAAAGGGAGCCTATTGTCCAATAAAAAATGCTACCGGTCTTTGAAGTCGCAGACCGGAGTCATTTCCAGGTACATATGCTTTAAGGCCTCCTCCTCACAGAGCTCCATAGACAAAAACAGTTGAATGGCGGGGTGTTGGAGGGTGCAAAGCGTATTGCACCAACAAGTCAAATGTAGGTCGCCCTTTGTTTAGATGAAGCCAGCAAGTGGGTCAGCATTCAGTTTCTCAAACAAAGTAAGAGTAACCCTGTACGTCCATGCGAACTGTGTATTAAGTTACGGCTTACAAGTGTTCACATGGAATTTATTTACAAACAATTTTATTTTGTCACACATCTTGATTCTGTGTTGATTTAATCAAAGGAAAGATGGATATGTCTTATTTGACTTTTGTCTGCCATACGGTATTATAAAGAGAAAAAAACGTATACTCGAAACACAATAAGGTAGCCCAATTATGATCTTTCCATGACCTCTGTACAATCCTTATAATTGTAACCCTTAACTGTTAACTATGAAGTACAACAACAATACTATAATTCCCCCTTAGGCATTCATACTTACATAAGGGAGGATCAGTATCCAGGACCTCTTGAGGTATAGTTCTTGCTCTGTGCACAAGAAGGGAAGCACAGTCCACTTCTAGGTAAGCCATTAATTCCAATCCTGGTAGCCCCTTAGCTACAATTATTAGCTGTATCTAGTCCGGAGAGAGTTCTAATAACGACGCAATTTGCAGTCCCCAGGTCAGCTTTGTCCTGATGTAACCCTCACATTCCAAGCAGGGTTGAAACGTCGTTGACACTATTATAGAATAGTCTAACAATGAGAAAACCAGAGAATAATCTGTCTGATCTTTCATGGATTAAGAGAATTCAGACAGCCTTGTATATACCAATAACCTGTTCTCAAATGTTCACGGAAAGATAAGAAAAATGATAAAGTAGCACAATTATTCTTTTGAGGATAAGTTTTCTCTTTATAACACAGTATGGCAGACATGTCTTATTCGACTTTTGTCTATCTTTCCTTTCATTAAGGATTCATCTATTCAGGGCCCCGGATGGAAGGTGCGGCTGAAGAAGCTGCTTTGTAGTCGCTGAGGCTGGGGAGTCACAATCTTACTAAAAAAACGCACCTGACCGGTTCCACCAGTGACTTCCATGCTTAGTCACAGGCTATCTTAATTCGGACTGCAAAATCTAGCAGAAAGAAAACTAACCGGAAAGAGAAACGTGGGGTCATAAGCCAAGGGTCAGCGAGGTGGAAATGCTGCGCCGGCAGCCCTACCCAATGAGAGACCCCTTATAGACTGCACATCTCCTCCTCAATGCGCGAAGCACACCTCAACATCCACGAGAACTTGGAGAAGGTAACCGTGTCATGAATGGCAGACAAAGGAAGTTTCAACCAAAAAGAAAAATTAACACCTAAACCACTGGTTACAAGTAACAAGCATTTGGAATTAAATAGGTCTTGCATTTGCGAGAGTTTGAGTTATTGGCATTGTAAATGATAATGCCTTTTATTTATATGTGTTATCCTGACTATATCTCCTGAATACAGCATGTCTCGAAGAGACAATGCAAGTGCTGCCCAGGCGAGACCTACAAAGCCAGATTAAGATCTACAAAAAGATGGAGCAGCTGCAACATCTACTAAGGGAGTGGTGAGAGACACTCTGAGACAGACACAGGGACAGTTACAAAACGACCCAGACTAGGACCTATAAAAGGACTGGGTCGCTGCAATGGCCACTAAGGGAGCAACGAGAGGCACTCTGAACACACCAAAGCCTTGAGCGTTCTCATCGTAACACCAAAAGGAAGAGACAAAGCAACAGACACAAAAAGAGGCAGATGAGGGCCTACAAAAAGACAGCTGTCACAATGTCCATTGAAGGAGCGGAGAGAGACGTTATGGAGAAAAAAAACGGAGACATTCCGCAGGCTTGAGTGTTATCATGATAACGCTAAGAGAGCAGCGAGAGACACTGTGTGACAAACACTGAGTCATACACAAAAAGAGACAGACTATGACCTACAAACTAACAGAGCTCACGCAACAGATTGGCAAGAGGCAACCTGAGACAGACCAAATACTGGAGCGTTCTCATCGTAAGACCCTAGTGGTGTAACAGAGGCCCCTGCAGCCCCTGGAGTGCGGGGGGGGGGGGGGCACGAGCTTCAACAGGGCCCCTCAGCATGGCCCCCTGGCCAGTGAGCTCAATAGTGAGTCTGGAGCAGGGGGCCCTCAAATTTTGGTAACACCCATAGGGAGAGACGTGTGGCAGACACAAATAACAAATAAATAGACAGATAGGGCCTACCACTGGTGCAACATCCAGTAAGGGAGAGGCAAAAAAAAAGATATAAATAGACACAAAAATAGACTGACTTGGACAAGAAAAGCCAGAGATGCCACAATGTCCACTAAGGGAGTGATTAGAGACAGTCCGAGACAGACACAAAAAGAGAGACTAATATGTACTAAACGACAGAGCCCTGCAGCGCCCTGTAAGGGAGCACTGAGAGACACTCTGAGACAGGCATACACCAGGTCAGACACGGACACACACACAATCACGCTTCCAGTTACATACATCAACAGAGAGGTCATTGAAAACTGATCACAGCCTGCAGCTTGGCAGATTTTGTGATTAGACCAAGGAATATTTCTGTGAGTTACCTGAAACTCCTAAATTATAGTTTTTCTATTCGTTCTCCACTCTCCATGCACTAAAAAACACTTCCCTACTCATGTAAAGTCAGTAAAGCAAGCAGCCGACTGAAAAAGCCACACATTGATAAAATAGCACATATTCAACACTGTCTCTGAGCTCAGGCATTGACCTAAAGACACCTAGGCATGCTTTTTAGGTCTCGCAGAGGCGTGGGCGGAGCAGCGAAGCTGCCACGCCTCTGCAAGAGATATTGTTACAAAAAGCGTACTGTAAGCCCCGCCCCTCCTTTCCATTGGGTAGCGTCAGCGTTTATGGTAAACGCTGGCTTCCCAATGGAAAGGAGGGTTTTTGGGTGCCACCCTGTCCGTTTTCTGGACAGTCCCTCTGGACAGCATGGCCTGCTTTACGGCTGTGGTAAAGAACTTTTCTTATCTGCTTGTTTATTTTAACAAGCAGATAAGAACATTCTTTAACACAGCTGTGAAACAGGCACGGAGAGCGGAGTCGCAGGGGGGCACGGGGAGTGCAGCTCTCCCCCCACCCACACCAGGTGGGCTCTCCCTCCCAGCGTCTGCCGGCATCTACTGTAGCAGGGGAGAGCATCTCCCCCGCCCTCCCACCTTCAGCCTCTTCCTGGTGTTTGCTGCAAAGGCGCGCTTTTTATTACACTGTAGGAACTGCATCAGCGCCCCTTGTCTGGGCTCCCCGGTGACTCGCATTCCATAGCTGGAGTGGTGCCCAGAACATTATCGAGAGGAAACCAGCCCGCGTAAAGGTCACTGAGAATCTTTCTTCATCCCTGCTGCCCCCTTCAAATGCTATTTTTAATACATGGCCTAAGAAATGTGCTATTTATTAACTTTTTTTTACATAGCGCAGAGCACCAATTGTACTAGTATTTAGTAGAATGCATTGCATTTCTTAGCTCATAAAATGGTAGCAAAAAAATGATTTACAAACTGAAGGGACTCTGATGGCCTACATACGTAATGAGAACATTTACTACTTTACATACCATTACTGTAAACCATTGGTTCGTTTAACGATTCCCAGGTGTGCAGGGAGTAATTTGTTAATTTTGTTGTCATCGCGAAAGCATTTGTTGTTCTGTGGATTTCTGTCAGTTCGCAGTAGTAATTATCTGCTTTAAGCAATTTGCCGCGATTAATGGCTTTGTTTCAGGCTGATCCTATGTTCAGACTCGGAGCCAGTTTGGAAGTGTGTGTTCGGCTAGATGCCCTAGAGGTGGCGATCCGACAAATAAACAGGGAGAACCGAGTCAGGAATCTTACCGGGCTCTTAGGAGCCGAGTCATGGAAATGTTTCGTCATGTTACTCGTGCAACAAACATCAGATACAAATATGTTAAAATCTCTTCTTTTTTTTAAGTGTATTTAACATTCGGAAGCGTTTGGCTATACTACAGATTAAAACACTGCGTTGAAGGCTGTGTGGACTGTGAGAGCTGTTTGAGCTGTGGGAGCTGTGTGGGAGCTGTTTGAGCTGTGAGAGCTGTGTGGACTGTGTGAGCTGTGTGGGCTGTGAGAGCTGTGTGGGCTGTGAGAGTTGTGCGGGCTGTGAGAGCTGTGTGGGCTGTGTGGCTGTGAGAGCTGTGTGGGTTGTGTGGGCTGTGAGTGCTGTTTGAGCTGCGAGAGCTGTGTGGGCTGTGAGTGCTGTTTGAGCTGTGAGAGCTGTGTGGGCTGTTAGAGCTATGTGAGCTGAGAGCTGTGTGGGCTGTTAGAGCTGTGAGAGCTGTAAAAGCTGTGTGAGCTATGTGAGCTGTGTATGCTGTGAGAGTTGTGTGAGCTGTGTAATAAATTTGAGCTGCGAGAGCTGTGTAAGCTGTGAGAGCCATGTGAGGAATGAGAACTGTGAGAGCTGTTTGAGCTGTGAGAGCTGTGTGGGCTGTTGGAGCTGTGTGGGCTGTTGGAGATGCGAGAGCTGTGAGAGCTGTGCGGGCTGTGAGAGCTGTGAGAGCTGTGTGGGCTGTGAGAGCTGTGAGAGCTGTGTGGGCTGTGAGAGCTGTGTGGGCTGTGAGAGCTGTGTGGGCTGTGAGAGCTGTGTGGGCTGTTAGAGCTGTGTGGGCTGTGAGAGCTGTGTGGGCTGTGAGAGCTGTGTGGGATGTGAGAGCTGTGTGGGCTGTGTGGACTGTAAGAGCTGTGTGGACTGTGAGAGCTGTGTGTGCTGTGTGGGCTGTTAGAGCTGTAAGAACTGTTTGAGCTGTAGGAGCTGTGTATGCTGTGAGAGTTGTGTGAGCTGTGTAAGAAATTTGAGCTGTGAGAGCCGTGTGAGGAATGAGAGCTGTCTGAGCTGTGTGGACTGTGAGAGCTGTTTGAGCTGTGAGAGCTGTGTAAGCTGTGAGAGCTGTGAGAGTTGTGTGAAGAATGAGAGCTGTGGGAGCTCTGTGAGCTGTGGGAGCCATGACAGAGCTGTGCGAGCTCTGTGAGCTGTGAGAGCTTTGTGAGCTGTGTGAGGATTGAGAGCAGTGAGAGCTGTGTAAACTGTGAGAGTTGTGACAGTCGTGAGAGCTGTGTGAGCCGTGACGGTCGTGAGAGCTGTGTGAGCTGTGAGACACTTGAGAGTCGTGAGAACTGTGTGAGCTCTGAGACCTGTGTGAGCTCTGAGACCTGTGTGAGCTGAGAACTGTGTGAGCTGTGAGAGCTGTGTGAGCTGTGAGAACTATATGAGCTGTGAGAGCTATATGAGCTGTGAGAGCTATATGAGCTGTGTGAGCTTCGTGAGCTGTGTGAGCTTCGTGAGCTGTGTGACTTCTGAGAGCTGTATGAGCTGTGACCGCTCTGGTCACACTCCAAGGTGTATCACCCCTATGTGCCCGGGCTCAGAAATAGGTTGCCCAGCATTAAGGCATGTGTAAAAATCACATAGAGATATTGTTTATAACTTTTTTACAAAAGAAAAAAAACAAAAAAACAATGACATTTACAATGACAATAGCTCAAAATAATTTCAGTGCGAGACCTATTGCATTGTAAATGCTTGTTTTTACAGGAGGGTGGTAACAAGAGTTAACTCAAAACATGTGGATGATCTCATCTCGGACAAGGGGCGCATTCTTCGAAATAAGAAAAATGTCAGGCCGCAATCTCTCCTCTCGCTGGAACTATCACACTGACGTCAGCCTTACTGGAAACTCCTTTTAGGCTGGTGGGAAAGATCTAATTAGAACCAATGTTGAGGCAAAGCTTGCCTACATCGTTATTCATTTAATTTGGACAACAGCAAATGTGATACAAACATAACATTTCTTCTTAATTTAATCTTGATGGAAGTGAAGGATGACATTGTGTGACACACTCTCTCGCGCGCCCTCCCTCCTCCCGACTGGGGCAAAAGTTAATTTCAAACTCCCCGAGGGTTTTTACATCTAGGAAAAGTGCATCATTTTCTAGAAAAGTATGTACAGAGTTCCATCGGAATGAAGAAGTGCATTTCACAACAACAGAAAACATTTAACCAGAGAGACAACTATATATATATTTTTAAACACCCGTCGGGCAAACATTGAAGCATCGGAAACAAATGGTGCAGAGAATTGTGCCAGAGCAAGATGGCCACAAACTAAACAAAACAGGAGGAGAAAGTGCAGGAACAGATGCCCTTGGAATGCTGATAAGTAGGAAACCAACAAATGCTAATTCTGTAAGGAAGGGGCCACCATTACTGAAGCTGGAGTCCTGTGAGTGCTGTGTACATTAATTAAGTAAATAGTTCTTGGAACTGCTAATACAAAGCTCCAGAGTTAGAACACATGTAAAAGGGCCAGTCGTCATGGGAGTTAACAACAGAAGACAGGGCCGTACTAAGGAGGGACTAATAAGCCTATTGACAAATCAGAAGCCAACCTTTACCAAAGTCAAAAGTCAATGAGGCAAACTAATGAAATATGTGGGCGGAGCTTCAGTTCCATACCTGAATACAGCATGTCTCGAATAGACATTGCAAGCGCTGCCTAGGTGAGACCTAAAAAGCTCTGTAATACTTAATTACTGTTACCAACTGTCCATCTCCCATCTGGTCTAAGTGTGACAGTAGATGCTGTTGTGTTACAATTTGTTGCAGTACTCAACCATTAAGGCAGATTTCATCAAACTTTTTTGGTCTGAGCCCCACAAAGCAAAGTGCCCCACTCTAAAATGTTATGGCAAGGATTGGGGAGTGAGAGCGGCAGGACTAAGCGCTGAGGCGGGGCTTATGAGATCATTTCGGGGAGACTTTCTGTAGCTTATGATCCAGAATAAATCTGAGACATAGGCAGAGTTTTTTGGCCAATTTATTTGATGAATTTGCTCTGTTATGATATAATTGGGATGCTGTGCCCCCTCACACTCCTGGGACCCAATGTAACTGCTGTACAAGTGAGTGCTTCCGCCCTGACTGACAGTCTATCTCCTCCGGCTCTTTCACTCTCTCCCCACTATGCCTGGTCATTTCTGCAGTCTTGAACCTTTATACCTTTTTAGGTAGAGTAGTCTACCGACAGCACACAAGCGTTGCTGTTGCTTGGCAACCTACTGTATTCTATTATATTGTATTCTAAAAAAACAAAAAACTCTTTAAAAAAGGGCTTTTAACCTGCCCATTATTTACCATTCGTTGGCATCATCATCACTCTTTGCTGCTTTCTAATTTGGCAGCATGGACTAAGTACAGATTGATTTCCCCTAATTAGTGTCTGTCTGTTGAAATTTAGGTACTATTTCTTCTTTTTTTTTGCATTTTGATATAGCTCAAACTCAACCCGACCGGAATGTATTGGGATGTTGTTTTACGACCACCAGTCAAATTATTTATTTTTATTTTACTTTTTTAATTTTCATTATTGAGTTTTACAAAGAACAGTCGCGCATAGAGTGCATGATAACATACAGCTCCTCAAAGCAATAAAACACAGTTATGGCAATAAAAAAAAAACCACATCCCAGCAATAAAACAGGGTACAAGGAGCGATCCCCCAAAATATTTAACAATTATAATCACAGTGTGCTACATCAAATATATTTGTTAATAATGATCCCTGAAGTGAATCAAGGCTCGCCCTACTCTTAGCAATGAGTAATATCAAGCCACCTCATATTTCAATCTCCTAGTAAAGTATTTCGCGTCACTGCATCTATATTTACACTTCAAGTGTCATCAAGGGGGTATGTAAGTAAATAGTTCTTCAGTGGTTTCCAAATGTCACAAGGGCGTGAGGTGGGTGGTAATCGTGAGGCATACACTTTGCTCATGGTGTCGCAGTGGATGATGTCACAGAGCCAGGCCTTTACCGTTGATGTTTGTGCTCTGCCCCAGTGTAAATAAATTTGACGTGTTGCAATAAGCATGGCGATAGCAGTGAACATTCGGATACATTTTTTTAGAGGTTGAACATACCCCAATAATGCTGTTAATGGTGCGGGATGTACAGTTTGTTCTACCATGAGGGACAGGTGTCGAAACATTTCTCCCCAGTGTAGCGTCGTGCTACAAATCACGACAGACACGCTATGTATAATTCACGGAGCCTTTATTCATGCTTCTGCTCCTGACCTCGTCCCTATCCTAACTGCTCTTTTCCTGCTCCTCCTCTTCCTGTGACACACTTAACTCCTCCCACCAAAGACTAGACTGCATGCACCACATTACATCTCCCCCTTTGTTAACAGATGAGAAAATAGCACAGTCTGACTTGATTAAAGTTCTTCAATTAGCCGGGTAGGTCGGCGAATAGTTCATTTGGGCCGCAGGAGTACACCTCCGTTTTCAGATTCAGCTTCCGTCGGATTCTCAGGTATCTGCTCTGCGGAGACAGCTTCAGGTCTCTCTGTAGTCAGTCGTTCAGTCGCTTTGTTGAGGGCATCTTTAACGGCCGGAGTGCACCTTTGAAAATGTGAGACATTCCATGTAATTCTCTTGTTCTCTGATTCAGCTGTTATCATCGTACCCTTTTGCTGTGTGATCATTAAAGGTTCAGCTCTGAATTTACAGTCTGTTTTCTTCTGTTGTTCCTGCTTGACCAACACCCTGTCCCGTTTGTGAAGGGATGGAGATCTTGCTCTCCGCCGCTCGTCGGCGTAAGACTTCATCTTGTTCTTGTGCTCACGGTCAGCAACCACTAACTCCTCTTGTGCACCTTTGGATGACACCGGCATTAAGGCACCTTCCCACATGGGTATCCGTGTCCTGATCAGTCGTCCCAACATGAGTGTGGCAGGACACTTCCCGGTGATGGCATGGGGAGTGGTCCTATATGCTCTTAGAACTTCATTCAGGGCCGCTTGAAAATCTCTCTTGTCAAGGGTAGCTTGCTGGAATGTCTTTTTTAGGGTATCCATGAACCTCTCCACCATTCCATTGGCCTGGGGCCATAGGGGAGTGATTTTGCGATGTCGGAAGTTGAGGTGTTTCGCAAATTCACCAAAGTCATGTCCATTGAATGGTGGTCCATTGTCAGTCTTAACTTCTTTTGGAACACCCCCGGCAGCAAAGACTTCATCCAGAACAGCAATAGTGCTAGTGGCATTGGTGGATGACACAAACTGTGCTATGGGGAATCGGGAGTACTCGTCCATTATCACTAGGACGTATTTCCCTGACTGAAGAGGTCCATAGAAGTCTTGGGGGGGGTTCTTGCCATACACTGACGGGCAACTTTGACATTTGGAGAGGAGCTGGAGGATCTCCTTGATTCACGAGTTGGCACTGAGGACAGTCTTTCAACGTAAGCGCAACCATCTGATCGAGTAGCGGAAACCATACTCTTTCTCTGAGCGCTCCTTTGGTAGCTACCACACCACGGTGACCCTCATGTGCAAGATGCCCTGGCCGAGTCGCATGGGAATGACGATCCGTTGATCCCTCAGTAGGAGCCCCTCTGAGGTGGCGGATAGTTCCTCGCTCACGTGCCTGAAAGCCTGCATCTCTTGTCGGGTGTGTGGATCATCCCCATCTTTCTCATTGTCATGGCGCCACCGATTAGTCTGCAATCGACGCATCACCTTTTGAAGGATGTCATCTTGATCTGTGGCTTCACATATGGCTTCGAGGGGAACCACCGGAGGTCTGCCTTGATCCACTACAAAGTGAATGTACTCTTCGGCCAGGGATGGATTGGATGTCTGCGACACGTGAGGGTGTCTCGACATGTAATCAGCCGGGTTAGCTGACTTTCCCGGTTTGTGTACTATAGTGTAAGTATATTCTTGCAAACGTAAACCCCAGCGCTCAATCGGAGGTGGCATTTTGGCTCTAGGGTTTCCGAAAATGGTAACCAGCGCTTGATGATCGGTTACTAGCGTGAAGTGCTTGCCATATATGAAAATATGAAAGTGTTCGCAGGCCCATACAACAGCAAGACTTTCTTTCTCTGGTTGAGAATAAGCCTTCTCATTGTCCGTTAAGCTTCTGCTGGCGTAGGCCACAATGTGTCTCTGATCCGTGTCGTTGTCAAATTGAGCTAGTATTGCGCCTAGCCCCACTGGGCTGGCATCAACAGTGATTTCAGTGTTCCTTTTGGGGCTGAAGTACGCAAGATTGTCAGCGGACTCAACGGCTCGTTTAATTTCCTGAAACGCCTGCTCACATTGGGAAGTCCAGGTGAATGGCTGCCCTTGTTTGGTAAGAGCACGTAGCGGATGACTGATGGTGGCGTAATCTTTGATGTACCTGGCACAGTAACTCGCCATGCCCAAGAAAGATCTGATGTCACTCACGTCTTGTGGACTGTTAGTGTTTTTTAAAGCTATCACCTTCTCGGGATCAGGCTCCATCCCGGCTCCGGAAAACACGTGTCCAAAGAATTTTAGGGTGGATTGATGGAATTCACACTTCTCTTTGTTGAGGGTGAGGTTGGCTTCCAGGAGAGCATGGCACACCCGGTCTAGTGCTTTGTCATGTTCCTGGACATTTGCACCGTACACTAAAATGTCATCGCTGTAATTTAGTGCATTTGGTATGTGATGTATGGTCTGGCGGATGGCTTCTTGGAAAATCTCCGCTGCGGACGAAATTCCAAAGCTAAGTCGCTTATATCGGAACAGCCCTAGATGGGTGGCGAATGTTGTTATATAGCGCGACTTCTCATGCAGTTCCAACTGGTGATACCCTTTGTTCAGGTCCAGCTTGGAAAAGACCCGTGCGCCATTAAGAGATGAAATCATGTCACTTAAATGAGGTCCTGGATGACGTTCTCTTTCGATAGCTGTGTTTGGAAGCCTCATATCCACACACAGGCGCACCTTTCCTGGTGTGCCCTTCTTTGGCACGATCACCACGGGTGAAACCCACGGGGTTGGGCCTTCTGTCCGCTCGATAATGTCTGTTCGCAATAATTCTTGAATCTCATCTTCCAAAGCTTGTTGAAGGTGGAAGGGCACTCGCCTGTGGTGTTGTGCGACAGGTCGTATTTGTTCATTGATATGCAACCGGATCTGGCATTTGGTAATCTTTCCAAGTCCGGAGAACAGCTTAGGGAATTTGTGTATGATGTCAGGATCATCACTCACCCGATACAGAATTTCAACCAGCCGAAGACGCTCAGCAGTGGGTAAGCTGAGGAGACAGTCAGCTTCCGGTCCTTCAATGACATGTATGTGGGCCGGCACAGATGTGGTTTTGTGCTTGAGCGTGGTTGCAAATTTTCCCAGGCATGGGAGAGGTTTCTTCGACATCCACGTGTACACTCTGACGTATGCCGGGCTCAGGGTGGGTCGCGGTTGCATTTTGTTGTACTCAGTTACGGGGATATAGTTCAGTGATGCCCCACTGTCCAGTACAAACTTGGTTGCATGGTTTCCCACACATATGTCCAATCTGGGGTATTTCTTCAATTGGTCCGGATCAGCTACCATACTGGCATTGTCGTCAGTGTATAGCGATGCTGGAGATGCTGACCTGGATTCTCTGGATGGAGATCTTCTCATCCACTGTGACTTGCAAGACTCTCTGCTAGAGTGTGAGGAGGCAGAGGATGACTCTGGCCGATCCTGAACTGCCTTTGCATGATGTCGTTTTGTGACGGGGCGAGAGGATCTCGTTGTTTCTTTCGTTCTGTCTTTACGATACTCTCCACAAACAATCTCAAAGTGATTTTCTCTTCTGCATTTTCTGCACTGCTGTCCAAGCGCCGGACACGCATCGGTGTGTGGGTAGTCATATCTGCACCTGGAACACCTCAGGGGGCGGCCTCGTTTCTTGCCTCCACGGCCAGACTCCTGGCGTCTGCGCCCCGCATATCGTTGGCGTGAAGAAGGTCTAGATGTCCGCCTTCGATCTCAAGAGAGTCTGCGAGTGGAACTGGTTTGTAAGCGCTAAGCTTGTTCCCGCCTCTCAACACGCCCCACCTCCATTTGTCTGGCTTGTTCCTCTGCTTGGCCATGGACTCGGGTCATCTCTTCGATTTCATCTAAAGTATGACTCTTCCGTAAGAGCCGCCTTCTGAGGGTCTCCGACTGGCATCCTTCAATGATTCGCAGTCTAATGGCATCCTCCGTGGAAAAAGTATCAAATTCACAATAACGGGACAATCGTCGAAGCTTTGTTATAAACGTACTCATCAGTTCTTCCTTTTCTTGACGGGCTAGGTTAAACATGTACCTTTCATAGTCTACATTTCACTTGTGTAAAAACTTTTTATTTAGAGCATCTCGCACCTTGGCATATGATCCTGTTTCCGCAGTCGGCAGTTGCTTGATTAGCTTGCCAACTTCTTTCCCAACCAGATTGCGCAACGTGATTAATTTTTCATCTTCATCCGTGACTTTTGATCCTTTCATAAAATCTTCAAAGTCCTCGAACCACTCTTGCCACCTGAGGCCCATGCCACCTCCAGCTATCAGGGCCAGGGGTTCTGGAGGGCGCAGATATGCGACGCCTGCTGTACTTGGCGTGGTTGCCGCTGCACCCGTGAAATTTCTGTGTGGTGACGTCGACATTTTGGTTTATATCTTGGTCCCTTGTCTTTGTTTGCGTTTCTTTGTCTTGCTTTTATTACTGTATTTGCCTTTGCTTGTGCTTGTTTCCTTATTTCACCTCTTGCATTTGCTCGTGTTTGTTTGTGGCCACTCTTGTGTTTGCTTGTGCTTGTTTTCTCATTTCACCTCTTGCATTTGCATGTGCTTGTTTTCTTGTGTCACCTCTTACATTTGCTCGTGCTTGTTTCATTTACTGTTGTCTTTGCTTGTGCTTGCTGCTCAATGTCTGGTTGCCTGACTTCAAACTGGCCGCCCTATGCTTTCAATAGGGACTGGAGCTCACTGCCTGACTTCAAGATGGCCGCCATTATGGAAATCTCGTTTCCCACGAGACTTGGGCCCATTCAATCCTCCAGGCTCACGTTTTGTCAACCGGCACTCACCGGCAGTCGGTCCCTGCAGCAAGCGGCACCTTCACACACTACCTGGGCACCAGAGCGGCAGGTAGGATCGGGGTGGGCTCCCGGCCTTCGTCTCTTCCGCCCCACACTCGCACTCGACCTCATGATCTGGGGTGGGCACCCGATTCTAGCGCTCGACAACGCTTTCCCGATGAGGCAATTTCAGCGCTCGACAACGCTTTCCCGACTGGGCTCCACGAGACCAGCTGGTCACGGAGCAGCGGGCATCTACCACTGGCCGCTTCACTCTCGGCGGCGGTCTCTGGAGGGCACACGTGTCGCGATAGCGACTTCTTTTAGTGTGCTCACTCGTCTCCAGGAGTCCAGGGGGTGGCAGACTGCACCATCCCACCCTCGTCGCCAGCTGTAGCGTCGTGCTACAAATCATTACAGACACGCTATGTATAATTCACGGAGCCTTTATTCATGCTTCTGCTCCTGACCTCGTCCCTATCCTAACTGCTCTTTTCCTGTCCCCGCTCCTCCTCTTCATGTGACCCACTTAACTCCACCCACCAAAGATTAGACTGCATGCACCATATTACACCCAGTATGTCCGCACTGGTGCACAATTCCATGCAAGGTGTGGGAAGTCGGCCTCAGGGGCAGCGCACCTAGTGCATGCTCCTCACCCTAAATGGCGGCCACTGTGCGGCCATGCAGCGGATGCGCGCAGCGGACATGCGCAGCGGGTGCGCCGGAGGCAAGCCCGTCTGTGCCCGTCCGCGCCTGGACCGCCCCGAGTGCCAGAACCCCTGGATCCCATGAACCCCACGCCACCAGACTCCGACACGACGCCACCACCCTCCTCGCACTCAACACCGGCCAAAACCACACCTGCTTCCAGGCCGCCCCAAAACGGACCCATGGACCCTTCTCCTGCCGCACCTGCAGCTTCACCAGCGACAGAACCACCAAACCTCCAAGGACTGGACCCAACCACCTCCGCTGCATACTCCTCAACACCCGCTCCGCACGCAAACATGTCGTCAAGCTCTGGGATCTGCTCGACACTTCCGCCCCAGACGTGGCCTTCCTGACCGAGACCTGGTGGAACGATTCCTCGACGCCCGACATCGCCATAGCCATCCCGGACGGCTACAAGATCACCCGCAGGGACCGCGCCAACGGAACCGGAGGAGGAATAGCCATCGTCCACAAGTCCACCCTCAAGGTCGCCACCCACGCAGATGACACCCTCAACACCGCCGAACACCTGCACTCCCGGATCCACACCGACCCCAACACCACCCTCAGAGGAACTCTCATCTACAGACCCCCCAAACCCCGGTCTCAGTTCAGCGACTCCATCGCCGACCTCGCCAGCACCCACACACTCGCCTCCATGGACTACATCCTCCTCGGGGACCTGACCTTCCTCCTCAAGAACAACAACGACGCCAACTCCGCCACCCTGATCGACAACCTCACCAACCTCGGCCTCAGACAACTCGTCACCGCACCCACCTATGCCGCTGGCCATACGCTGGACCCCGTCTTCTCCACAGGCTCCCATGTCACCTTCCACCACACCACCGAACTCCACTGGACCGACCACCGCTGCATCTATTTCACCTTCAAGAAACCAACCACACACCACCGCACCAAACAGCCGCCCACCGCGGCAGGAGCAAAGTCACCGAAGACCAGCTGATCACCACCCTCGCCCAGAACCCACCCACCGTCCCCACCAACCCAGACGCCGTAGCCCGCAGCCTCAGACAGTGGATCGACGACTGCGCCAACACCCTTGCCCTGCTCAGGAAAACCTCCAACAGCCACGCCAGCAAGAGAGCCACCTGGTTCACCGACGAGCTCCAGACCTCCAAACGCGCATGCTGGAAACTAGAGAAGGTATGGCTCCACGATCGCACACCGGAAAACCAAGCAGCCCACAAGGACGCCACCCACAGACATCACCACCTCATCAGACTAGCCAAGAGATCCTCCTTCAAAGACCGCTTGGATAACAACGCACACGACAGCAAAGAGCTCTTCAGCATCGTAAAGGAACTCTCCAATCCCAGCGCCAACACCAACGACATCCCGCCCTCGCAAGAACTGTGTGACTCTCTGGCCATCTTCTTCAACCACAAGATCGCTGACATCCACGACAGCTTCAACACCACGACCGCCTCTACCACGCCAGACTCCACCTCCCATATCAACACCACCAGCACCATCCGCCTGACCTCCTGGTCCAACGTCAACGACGACGAGACGCGCAAGGTCATGAACTCCATCCACTCAGGATCTCCGCCAGACCCATGCCCACACCACATATTCAACAAAGCAGACGCAGCCATTGCGCCCCAAATACGAAAGGTCTTCGACAACTCCTTCGAAACAGCTACATTCCCGGAAAGCTGGAAGCACGCCGAAATCAACGCCCTCCTCAAGAAGCCCAAGGCGGACCCCAAGGACCTCAAGAACTTCCGGCCCATCTCCCTGCTCCCGTTCCCGGCAAAGGTCATCGAGAAAATCATCAACATGCAACTGACCCGCCACCTCGAAGACAACAACATCCTGGACCCGTCCCAGTCCGGATTCAGAAGCAACCACAGCACCGAGACAGCCCTCATCGCTGCCACAGACGAGATCAGGCGCCAACTAGACAACGGCAAAACATCAGCCCTCATCCTCCTGGACCTGTCGGCTGCCTTCGACACGGTCTTCCATCGCACTCTAAAAACACGCCTCCTAGAAGCCGGAATCCAAGAGAAGGCCCTTGACTGGACCACATCCTTCATCTCCGGCAGAACCCAGAGCGTCCGCCTCACACCCTTCTGATCCAAAGCCACCGACATCATCTGCGGCATTCCCCAGGGCTCATCCCTCAGCCCGAAGCTGTTCAACATCTACATGGCCCCCCTCGCACAAGTGGCCCGCCACCACAACCTCAACATCATCTCCTACATCGACGACACCCAGCTCATCCTCTCCCTCACCAAGGACCCACACACTGCCAAAATCAACCTCCACGAGGGAATGAAGGCCGTCGCTGACTGGATGAGGAGCAGCCGTCTGAAGCTGAACTAGGACAAGACGGAGATCCTCATCCTCGGACTCACCCCCTCAGCCTGGGACGACTCCTGGTGGCCGGCCACACTGGGAACAGCTTCAACACCCACCGACCGTGCTCGCAACCTAGGATTCATCCTCGACTCCTCCCTTTCCATGTCCAAGCAGGTCAACGCCGTCTCATTCTCCTGCTACAACACCCTCCGCATGCTCTGCAGGATCTACAAGTGGATCCCGACCGAAACAAGAAATACTGTGACACAGGCCCTCGTCAGCAGCAGATTGGACTACTGCAACGCACTCTACACAGGAATCCCAGCCAAACATCTACGACAACTACAACGCATCCAAAACGCCTCCGCCCGACTGATCGTCAACGTCCCCCGCTGCAGCCACATCACCCCACACCTCAGAGACCTAGACTGGCTCCCCGTTGACAAGAGGATCACCTTAAAACTCCTCACCCATCCACACAAAGCACTCCACAACACCGGACCAGCCTACCTAAACAGCAGACTCAGTTTCCACACCCCACCCGCCTGCTCCGCTCTGCCAGCGTCGCTCTCACCGCTGTCCCCTGCATCCAACGTGTGACATACGGCGGCAGATCCTTCTCCTACCTCGCCGCCAAGACCTAGAACACCCTCCCCACCCACTTACGGCTGACCCAAGACCTACTTGCCTTCAGAAGACTCCTCAAGACCTGGCTCTTCGAACAGTAGCAGCACCCCCCTCCCCTCAGCGTCTTGAGACTCTCACGGGTAAGTAGCGCACTTTACAAATACCCTGATTGATTGATTGCGCACCTTACAAATACCCTGATTGATTGATTGATATATTAGGATCCATCTTTAATAACAATTTCGGGGTTACATAAACTCTATGCAGCTATTTAAAATGTAGTAATTTATGTTGATGATTATTCGAGATGTAGCGTGTTTGTGCACAACAATAGTGCCATATACTATCAGTTATTGGTGTGCTTAGGCCCCGTTCCCAGGCTGCTTGTGCATTGCCATCAGCTACAAGGCGAAGGTATAACGAAACCAAGTGCATACTGTCCTGCGAGGTTATGACGAGCAAGAGAGGGGGAAAGTCCTCCCGTGCTGTTGATGCATCCAGCATAGCATCAGTCGGGGATCCTCACACCCTATGAAGAAGGAATCTATCCATGTATGTAGCACCCTGTGAGAAGTAGGTTCAGTTATCGTGCTTGGCCGTGAGTCTTTAAACAGGTCTCCAATCTTCTGGAGTCCATGTTTGGCTAATGTGTTTTTGGTAAGAGCTTCAGTGGTGGGGGGTAGCGACGGATTATCCGCAAATGGTATACGTGCCGAGTATAGAGATTCTTTCTGTAAGTACCGCTGCAACTTGGTCCATGCCCAACATGTCGTTGGCAGTGTATGGATCTAAGTGGGGCAACGTGCCAGGCCCTGTGGCAATATAACGCAGAGCGAATAAGGATATACTTGGGAACGCTCAGGCTTAAGATATTGGAGTCGGGCATCAGGGGGATACCAATAATATGTAAAGTGGATTTGAACAACAAGGTAATACCAATAAAAACCAGGGACTCCAATTCCTCCAAGCTCGTAAGGCATAATTAAAGTGTTCCAGCTTATGCGTGGCTGCTTACCTGCCCAGACAAGACGGATAAATAGAGACCGGAGTGTGTCAAAAAATTTCGTGGTTAAAGCGATAGGAATGTTCAAGAAGAGGTATAAAAATCGCGGCAGAACCACCATTTTCAGTATGGCAACTCTGCCGGCCATGGAGAGGGGGAGTTTAGTCCACTTTTCAACCTGCGTTGCGAGTTGGTCTATTGTGGGACCATAATTCAGACGGATCACCTTGGGGTCACTAAAATGTAAGTAAATGAAGAGGTATTTAGTGGGGTCGGCACACCACTTTATGGGGGAACTCAAAATCTTCGTGGGTAGTCACCAGAGTCAATGGGAAAATTTCCGACTTGGTCCAATTGATAACTAATCCAGAGTACACCCCAAATCGAACCACTTCTCGCAAGAGTGGGGACAGGTTCTCTGCCGCTTCCGTACAAATAGCATAACATCGTCTGCATAAAACAAAGCAGTGAAAGGACCCGTGTGTAACTGTAAACCACGGTGGAGATGTCGTTCCTGTATGTGGCGCATGAGGGGGTCAATGGCCACAATAAATAATAGAGGCGAGAGAGGGCACCCCTGTCTGGTGCCACGCCACAGGGGGAATTGAGTTGTTATTTCACCATTTAGCTTCAGCCAAGCCACAGGGCTGGAGTAAAGCAGGTGAACCAAGTTTTAAAATCCAATAGGGATACCCAGTTTCTGCATCACAGCATATAGAAAAGGCCACTCCAGTGAATCAAAAGTCATTTCGGCATCAAGGAGAACGACCACTGCCGGCAATGTGGGCTCCATTTGGTTCATCACTGAAAAGATAGCACATAGGTTAAGTGCATTAGATCTACCAGGGATGAAACCAGCCTGAAAGGGCCATAATGTGGAATCTACAAGTAGCGATAAACGGGTAGTTAATATTTTGGCTAGGATTTTATAATTGAGTAACGATAATGGCCTGTTGGATGGACATTGACGTGGTGATTTGCCTGGTTTAAGCAGTAGTGTGACAATGGCTTCTTGCATAGTTGGGGAAAGAAGCCCGTTTTGCAGAGCCTCATCATACACCTCTAATAATCACGGAGCTAATTTGTGTTGGTACGCTTGATAAAACTCCCTAGAAAGACCGTCGAAACCTGGAGCACGGCTGCTAGCCAGGTTTTTTATTGCTTGTTTGATTTCCTCTTCATCCATCAGGGAAGCTAGGAGCTCTCGCTGTCCCTCCTCCAACCAAACCATGGCTATATCCTGTAAGTTGGTCGTCAGGGCATGCCCTACTGGGGGGTTGCGTGTCGTGTATTAGTGAGTGTAGTATGAAAGTGACGTCTGTCCCCTTCGTCAGCGTGACATCGGTTTCAGTATCAGGTGCGTGATGAATGCAGATTGATATTGGGGTCTGAGGGGGCTGGCGAGTGTCCGGCCGGGCCTCTCACCCTCTCCCTACAGCCGGGCCATTGCATACTTGTCAAGATATTTAACTTCTCGGGCGGCTGAGTTAGCAAATTCAGTCACTAGTGTTGCGCGGTTGCGCAGCAATTCTGGTGATGAGGTGGTATGTGCAGATGTGTCCATGTCCTTTAGTTTCTGCTCTATTCTTCCCAAGTCCCTCGTTTAGATCAAAGCATGCCAGCATGTTTAGAGATGCAGACCCCCGTGTATGAATGCCTTAAAGGCATCCCATTACATCAGCTGCGAAGCCACCGTTCCTTCATTTAACAGGAAATACTCTAATAGCTTCGCCAACCTCGCTACGGAATACCGAGTTGAGCAGAGCCAAACCCGGAAATCTCCATAAAGGTTGTTGTTTTGGAATCATAGGAAAATCCACAGAGAGCAGAACGGGGGCATGGTCGGATAGTGTGCGAGGCAGATAGTCAATCGTCCGCACCTCCAAAAGTAGTCGTGGTGTAAGGTACCAATGATCTATCCGAGACCATGAGCCATGATGGGCAGAATAGAATGAATATTTACGGACCCCGGGTGGTTCGTGCACCAGGGATCCACCAGCAGAGCGGATTGCAATAAATCAGTAAGCATGTGTAGCATGTGGCTTTGTGATGCGACCTGAGGCAGTAGTGTCGGTGGAGGGGACATACGTGAGGTTGAAGTCTCCTCCTATAAGTATAGTATCAGCACCTAGACGGTCAATATATGCAGTAATTTAAGGTAAAAAATCTGAGGTGTCAACATTTGGAGCATATATGTTAATGAAAAAGACTGACTCTCCCCCCAGCACTCACAGCACAATGATATATCTACCCTCGTTATCGGTAACAACCTCCGAGACCTGAAAGGGAAGGGAACGATGAATCAGTATACACACCCCACATGAATATGAACTATAGCTGGAAAAGAAACAATGACCTCCCCCATGACGCCGCAAAAACAATCATTGGGAGTGGTGCATAATGCGTCTCCTGAAGGAAGGCAACCTAGATAGAGTGTCTGGCCAAGTATGCCAGGACCTGGTGACCTTTTTCAGGATTAGATAACCCTCTCACATTCCAGGATAGGCACATAAGGCACAAACAAAGGCTGCACTTGTCATTGCAGGTTGTAGATTTGTAAGTCACACCCTGTGCTATATAAGTAGGTTGTACTCCATAGCAACAAAAATCAAAACAATAACCAACATACAAGAAAACCCAACCCCATCTTACCCCCCGCCCACATCCGATACACAGAAACTAGGCACCCGGTGAATCCCAATCAAATAGCATCAGACAAGAGGGAGGGGGAAGAAGGAAGAGGGGGGAGAAGGGGCAGGAGAGCATCCTGAGGGGGAACGCTATGCCCCAAGGGAGCCGTCTGTTCGTAGAATGTGTATTGACATGATCGTGCCCGCCCAACAAGCGCCTGTCTCACAGCCGTAAGCTGGTTTTACATGGTAATGTAGTGGAGGAAACCCACGGTCTCTGGGTCCCGTACAATATCTTCCGGTCACCTCAATCAGAACACAGTGACTTGTTGTCAGTGTTTAAAAGTGTTCCAAGCGTGTTTCAGTTCAAAAGTCGGATGTCAGACATCAAATGCCAGGGTCGCGACTGTCAGCATGTTTATGCAGTTTATCCACATTTTGCTGTTTCTTCTAGAATTTAGCAGCTTCTTCAGGAGTGTCAAAAATATGTGCTTTACCACCAACCTGAATTCGGAGCTGGGCCGGGTACAGCATGGCGTATTTGACATTCGCTTTCTGGAGGGAACACTTAATGTCCATGTATTTGCAGTGCGCCTCCTGTACAATTGGCGTAAAGTCTGTAAAAATAGAAATGTTCGATCTTTGGTAACTGAGTGAGCTGCGCTCCCTGGACAGTCAAAGTGCAACATCCCCATCATGATAATTAAGAATTTTAGCAATAATTATCCTCAGGTCGTTCCCGGTATTGGGTGGGGGGGCCCAATGTACTGTGCTCCCCTCCACCGCAAACGTAGCAGAGAAGGCCTCTCTCCCGAATAACTCCAGGAGAACGGACTGGACAAATTTGGCCATGGGGACGGTGTTCGTGGTTTCAGCTATACCGGCAATGCGGAGGTTATTTCTGCGTGAGCGCTCTTCTAAATCTTTCGCCTTCGTAGTGAGTTGTTTAAGTAGGCCCTCCGTCCTCTCCAATCTTCTCTGAACGGTGGATTGTGCATACTCGAGATCAGAAATTCGCTGTTCAGCATTGCCAATCCGGGTGTCCTGCTCCTCCAGTCAACCGTGGATGTCATCAAGGTGAGTGGTAAGTGTATTCATGCGGGCATCAATGGCCTGGAAACCGGCCAGTAGCTCGGCCATTATAGCGGCAGTGCCCTCCAGCTGGTGTGGCTTTGGTTCATTGGGGCTCTCAGCGTCCTCGCGCCTAGGGGTCGACCCAGCCTCAAAATTGAGTTGCCATTATTTCGGGTCATTCTGACCCATTTTGTGCTGCAGAGGAAGGTTACGTGCCCCCAAGGGTGAATTATGGTTGAAATCGATAGTCTAGCGTGTGGGATAAACACGCCTCAAGGGCTCTGGTCTCTGGCTCCTCCACTACCCATCTCACATCAATTACTGGGTATGTAATTAATGCAGGTGATAGCGCGCAGTGCTCAAACGTTGACTGGGAGTCCCACACACAGTAAGTTATCGAGGGGCGTGGGCCGCCATCATTATGCTGGCACAGTGGTTAGAGTCATTTATAGCAGTGGGTCCAACATGAGTTCAGTGCTATTGCCCATTCAGAGAAGGGAGCCTGCAAATTGGGACTCAGGACCCCACGATATCTGAATGGCAACCATCACAAAGCAGCCTGGGTATTAGGGGCTGACTACGCCCCATGGCACCACCTACCTCCCATCAAGCAGATTTCAGTGACCTCTCCAGCGCTGGGATCTGGTCAGGAAGCGAACAACAGGCCCTTCAATCATCAAGGCAAAGCCGCCGGCACGTTGAGTCACCTAGATCGGCAGCAAGCTGCAGCCCTGCACACACTCCCTGGATCCCGCCCTCAGACTCACCTGAGACCCCTGTCATCTTGGGGCCTCCAAGGGCCGCGTCGGGCCCGGGAGTGCAATCAGCTGATCTACGGCACAACAGGCGTAGTTGGGGACCACGAACTGTCCAATCAGCAGCCGGGACCCCACCCTCTGCATGGGAGTCAAGTTTCCAGCATATAGGCGCAGGTAGATGGGGACAGAAAGGCTACGGCTCCGGAGCTATGGAGTCAGGCGGCCATCTTGGTCTCCGGCTCGTCCACACCCCGACCCCCAGTCAAATTAAACAAGCTCACATTTATTCTTTTTTAAGGCACAGGACTGATCTGCCCAGAATCACAGGATGTTGAAGTGACGCCAAGACGTGAACCTGGTTCCTCAGTTCCACAGTCAGAAATAGAATGTGGGTAAGGGCCAGAACTGCCAAGTGCTGTGGTTTCCTTTGCCACAACAGTTCTCTTCAAAAGCTGAACGAGCAAAACCTGATGTGTCCATGTGTTCTATTTACATTGTGAGTTGCACAGCGCTCTGTCGCAGTGTTCAGCCGTGCGAGGCGCTACACCAAACAACCTGTACAAAAAAATGAGCACAAAAGAATCATGCATAAACAAAAATTTGAATAAATACATGTGTGAGCGCAGCTGCTCTCTGCTCGGTGACACACATGGGAGAGTTTACTTGGGCACTGCATTAATATTTCAGTTTCCCACAAGTACACCGGTACTCGCTTGCCTCACACTGCTACTCCAAATCCTGGCACACTTACACACAGCAGCGACTGGTATTTCATGTATGTGTCTGCATATGCACATCTAAGAATTATGTATGGGTGAGTGTGTGTTTGGGTATGCATGTGTGTAAAGTAAAAAACAAAAAAGTTCTATAATGCAGTCAGCATTGACTGATTCATAGCACTTTTTTTTAACTTTTATCCATGCTACACAGCAACTGCGATGCTGTACAAAATGGCAAAAAAATCAATTGTCGAAGGCAATAGATCTCCCCTGGACGAGACCTAGAAGCTTTGCCAATGGTTGTCTTTTTGTTTTATATCACACAGACTCGGCCCAAGGAAATTGGAGTGCCTTAAATGAGCACCAGTTACATTACACAAGGTCAGATTAATTTTTAGGTCGAGCATCAGCGCGCATGTGCTGTCTGCAAGACCTGCTGTAATCCCTCTGCAGAGAGGAATTACAAATGCTGCTTGCCATTGGTTCACAAATCCATCTCTCTTATTCCCTGGCTTTCTATTGGCCGGTGCTCCAGATACATCACTTCTGTTTTTAAGCCAGGCGCTCCGGCCAACCACAGTTTCCTTACACTATGGGTCTTCATGTATTTGTGTGTGCACTACTTATATATTTATTACTAAGGCATCATCATCACTGGTAACCAGCACATCTGTTTTAAGTACGCGGGCACTGCGCTTTGTTTTAGCGCTGCACCCGGTTCCAAGTTAGGAAAACATGCTCTAGCTGCAACCGTTTCGAAGTTAGGAAAACATGCTCTGTTTAAAAACATCACGAAGCATGGGCTCCCGGCGGGCGCTGCGCTTTCTTTCAGCGGGAAAACATGTACTATTTAAAAACAGCATGGAGTGGGGGCTCCCGGACACGGACCTCAGATAGAGTGAATACTTTAGCCAAACTTTATTTTGCACTTTCTTTTGACCTTTTGGTCCGCATGCGTGGCTCAACTTCCTCTATTTTCTTTCATAACACTAAACTTTTACATTTCATCCCGTTTAGTACCCTCCCTCTCAACACCAAAATCTACACTCCTCCCACCCCCTTTCTGGGTTAAGGAGACTGCCTTTTGTCATCGGCCGCCTGAGCTCAGCCTCTCCCGGATCACCTCTATAGCCACAGGTGCCACGGTGATCAGCCACTCAGCTGGCCTCAGACCAGACCACCTTCCATCGCAGCTCTCAACGCTCTGCAGCACTTCAAATGGTGGGGTGTGGTAATGATGTCCTTCCAAGTAAAGCACTTTAATGCCTTTCTGCATTTAAAGGTCAACATGGTTTTATATTTTGTATTAAATATAAGTCCACTTTAATAAAAAAAATATAAGCATGTGATCTGTGTTGGCAAGGACAAAAGAACGTGTAAGCACGTAACTTGTTTACGCCTTTACAGTGCCTTGCAGTTGTAAAACCACACAATTCCTTAATCATAATGAGGTTTGGCTTTAAATGGTTCATGCTTGTTTTTTAAAGGGATGGTGCACAGATGTTCCTTCTCTCCACCCTTTGAACCCTTTCCAACCCTTCTCTGTTTCCCAGGGAACTGCATATTAAATGTGAAATGTGCAATGCAAAAAGTTCCATTGAAGCAGTGGGCCTGCAGTTTACAGATTTTTTAAAATTGTATATAGCGTTAACTCGACACGAAGCTATTGGAGCGCTTTAAATGAGCTCCAGTTACGTTACAGAAAGACATATTCATTTTCTAGTAGGCACTTGGAGATTAAGTGAAGTGCGCATAATCACAGGATGTTAAGCCGAGGATAACATTGGAACCTGGGGCTCCCGGCCACGGACCTCAGATAGAGTGAATACTTTAGACGCACCTGATTTTACGCTTTATTGAGAAGTTTTGGTCCACATTCGCGGCTTAACTACCTCCATTTATTTTCATAACACTGACTGAACTTTAACAATTCTCCCCTTGTGTTGCCCTCCCTCTTAACACCTAGATCTACACTCCTCCCACCCCAACTTTCAGGTTAAGGAGACTGTCCTTCATCATCAGCCACCTGAGCTCAGCCTCTACCGGATCACCTCAATGGCCGCAGGGGCAACGGTGATCAGCCACTCAGTTGGCCTCAGACCAGACCACCACTCCTCCCCTGCAGCAGCTGATCTTCCACTGCAGCTCACACCGCTCTGCAGCACTTCAAATGGCGGGGTGTGGTAATGATGTCCTTCCAAGTAAAGCGCTTTAAATGCATTTCTGCATTTACAGGCCAATATGGTTTTATTTTTTTTATTAAAGATAAGTCCTCTTTAACTTAAAAATAATATATGCATGTGATCTGCACAAGCAAGGACAAAAACAACCACGTTACTTAATTGGTGAGGCCTTTACAGTGTAGCGCACTTGTAAAAGCACACAATTCCTTAATCATAATGCGGTTTGGCTTTGAATGGTTCATGCTTGTTAGGTCCCGCCTACGCAGCGTGCATGCGCTGCATAGGAGAGAGACCTAATGCCATCGGCACAGCTTTGGGGGCAAAAAGGTGCACTCGTTGCATAGCTTGCAATGGCAATACGTGCACGTCTGGCGATTTCTTTGCGGGAGTGCGCAGCACCATATGGTGGTGCCATATGGTCGCACGCTCCCGCAAGAGAATCGCGCAGACCCCCTCCCCTGCTGCCGCGCGAGGTGCGCGTGCGTTAAAATTCGCATCATACCGGCTAATAAAAGTGCTTACTTATAACCGCTTCTAACCGAACCTGCTTTGTAACACTTTAAAAAGTGCTTCTCACTGCTTTCAGTGCCCCGCTCTAAAAATTGGGTCATGGGCCAAATATGCTGCGACAGTTGTAGATCCGGGACGCGTGATCAACCTAAGCACAACGTATTTTCGGTTTTGCCTCGGTGGTATCTGCCCTTAAGTACAGTCTCTCTGACAATGTCATGGACTAGCAAAACACTCATTAGACCACGTATATGTTTACTTAGTAACCACCTTTCCCTGCTTTTCAATCGCAAACGGCTCCACGGCAGATCAGAGACATGGAGCTATCAGAGTGAAAATGAAAGGTCTTCTGCCTTCCAACGGGTAGAGCATTCTTTCAACGGCTCCAGTAAATCAATTCACGGTGCCATGAAATGGAAAACAATGCGTCATCGCCTTGTCCTAAATCAAGGGCTCTTTGACCTACGGGACTCAGCCGATCAAACGTGTAGTCAGTAAAGTCGAAGAGCAATGTGAAATCAGCTGAAAGTAGTGTTTATTTATTGCACAGGGATTCATTCAGGCTTCAGGTCGCAGTCAGAGTAGCTAAGGTCCTTGGATGCACCTGAAAGTTCCATCCAGCATCAAAAGATGATCCTGGGACACCTTACAAGTAGCAAAATATTTGTAATAATTCTCAACACCACCAGAATCTCACTGTCCTTATGTCACCCTAAATGCGTTAAGAAATAAATGTTCTCCCCGCTCAGATATGTCCAATTTAAGGTATGTCTGAAGCAAGAAAAAATGGCATTGGCTACAAAACATGTAGATGAGAAAAAGCTGGGGTTTTTCGAATTGCTATATCTGCATTCCCTTATATTTTCACTTTTTTAAAATAGCTTAAGAAAATGGAAGCTATTATTAAAAAGCGACATCCACATTTTTTACTTGTGTTAATTTATGCTGCTGCCTTGGCAGATGACTTGAGCACAGCTAATCTATCTTCTAATCATTGCACGAGCAGACACTAACTAGTCAACTCAGGAACACCACAAACAATTATACCTTGGATCGAAATAAATTTTTTATTAACTAATTATCTGCCTTCTTGGTCCAGTACTTTCTTAATGAGGCCCATTCTCTCTCGCCTGGAGCCCTGGATCCAAGCCTTTCACTTGTATCAGTGCCCTGACTACCCCTGCTGAAGAACCGGAATAACCCACTTACTGGGTCTCGGCGCCGGGGGAACCGCCGAAGCCTTCCATACCCTTCATACGTAGTAAAAGGAGACACAGGAGCCTTTGTCTGCAGGAGGAACCCAGATTTATTCAAATAGCCCTGGCTATGGAACAGAGTCCCAAGCTCGTCAGAAACAAGACAGAGGAGGCTTCTACTTTACTCCGCAGCTTACAAGCCTTTTATACTTATTCATTCCAGTCTTTTGGCTGTTAGTTCATTGTTCAATCAGGGCAGTGTTTGCAGTTGATAACCAGATCCAGACGACGTTTGTAGATGGTGACCTGGTCAAGGCTTGGTACACAAATCATTGTTCACTTGGCTTGATCAAGGCTCAGTCTTTTAGGTCATTGTTCAATCACCTTGATCAAAGCCCGGTCTTTCAAGTCATTGTTTAATCACCCTGATCAAGGCCCAGCAGTCAGACCATTGTCCAGATAACCTGATCACGGTGTCAAGGATGTTTACCAGGCTGGGAGCAGGAGATGGAAAACAAATCATTACCTCAGGGTGTGAGTGTCTCGTGGCTTTCAGTTGAACTGCAAAGAACAGGGGGTTGGGTGTGTGACAGTTTCTGGGCAGAAATGCAGGCTGCAAGATGGCTGTTGTCGTGTTAGTTAGTTTTTCCTCAGACATCAGCAGAAATGACCAGGTGGGTCGTGTGAAAGTGTTTGACACGAGATGGCAATGAAAAAGCAATGGAGTCCCGGTACAAATTATGCCGATCAGAAGAACACTTTTCCTCAGACCCTCCTTTTGCCATTGAGTGGCAAATACTTTAAGAAATGTCAATGTTCATAAGGCCATTGGTTACTTGTTGGAGCATCATCATCATATTGGTGTTGTGAATGTTAGAGGCTTAATGGTCTGGACACACATTGTACAGAGCACTGGCAGACACTGAATGCACACACAGAAGGAGACCAGGACAGTTACTCCCAAGCCAAGGAAAATGAGGATCTTCCACCCCCCACTGGGAAAGGAGGCCCCAGATCCAGCCTGTGGGGGACCAGTTGCCTTCATCCAGATGAATTTTGGAAGAAAGGTGATGCAGACTTTGGATGGCATCGTACACTGTAGGTGCATTGTCTGGGATGTACAGTCAGCAGCTGGAGCCGATCAATTTACACACACCACTACGATCGGCAAGGATGATATCTAAGACCATTCTGTTCTGAAGCGTTATGAGGCGGTCCGCCTGCAGCTCTGCAGTGATGTTTGGAGAGGGCACCAGCTGTTACTGTGATGGTGGCTTCAAGGACCCTGGTCAGTCCTCGTACAGCCCGACTGTTGGCCATGGGGCCCCAGAAAGGAAGGAAACCTTTAAAGAAGTCCCCAGTTTCCTGACCTGCTGTATCCTTGGCTGATATGACGCCCCTACGTGAGCGGCGCAGAGCGCCCTTCATTGACAGGTGGTAACCTCCATGAGTGTAATACGTTGGTGGAAGGAGGAAGGCCAGATAGCAGGTACCAGACCAGTTACGGGGGAGCCAAGTGTAGGCAGCAGTGCCACAGATGAAATAGGTGTTGGGGGATGCCACCAGCTTCGGAGGAGATGTAGAGTTTAAAGTTTTTGTGATATCACACGTACTGGTACCAACTTTCTTAGTCCTTCGGCCATGAATGCAGACACGGCCTTGCACATTTATGACATTCACAGTGTCTCGTTCATCAGGCAGTATCCTTCTAGTGCGGAATCTGGAAAATATTCGTCGATTAGTTGAGTTGAATACTACCATCTCATCGAGTTCATCTGGTGATAGTAGCGTTGTGAATGAGCTGGTCGGGCAAAAAGGAGCATTGGCATGGCCGGATCTGTTCCGCCAGAAGTCATCCCGAAATGTTCCAAGGGCAGAATTGGCAGTACCATTGACAGTGTAGGCCTCCTGCATCAACATCCACCATGCAAGACAAGACCCAGAGATGGAAAAGGGGTAGGGAAAGAATGGGACAGGGTGTATCATGGAATGCGGGTATCATCCTAGACAGTCAGAAATGCTATATGTCTATGATTTATTCCATTCTTGCCACATCATCATTTGTTGAACTATATAAAGACAGTCTCCCCCTTTTTTAATATTGTGATTTTTATACTGTATATTTTGTGTTTATAATCAACTGTTGAATCTACAGTGGTTTTAACCTTTCATGTTCAATAAAATAGAATCTATTTTATCTAATTTCTACTTGCTTGACATTGCATTTTCTGTTGATTTTGAATGACAACTTAATCATAGACGTATATAGCATTTCTGACTGTCTAGGATGATACCCACATTGTGTTTTACCCTGTCCTAGAAGTTCCTTACATTGTCAGGGGGCCCTTGATATTTCCTATATGTATCATGGAATGCGGCATCAGTTAACACACCCAGCAGTTGGAAGAGTTCATGATCAGCTGGTGATGATGCAACATTTGGATGAAGGTGTTGTTGAAGAATTCTGCACGGCGGGGTAACTCGTGGGCTGGTAACGTGTAATACTGGTGTTCTGCAGGAGTTAGGGTAGGAGTTGGTGAGGTAACATGATGGTAGATTAGTAACAGCCAACCAAGGATAGACAGGATGAGGGAGACAAACAGCGTCACCACGGTGACCATGAAGCATTTACTATGTCGGAGGCTGACATCTTGTTTCTGGATCCAGGTGTTTTGGACGGCGGCCATTGTGCTAAGCCAGGGACCTCTAGTGGCTGTCTGTGATTGGTGGTTGCTTCACTGGGCGCAGGTGCCAAGGTCCCTTATGACTTACCTTAGTTTGACACACCAGCACTACTCTCAGCCGGGGAAGATCACAGCCTTACAGCCTATAGGTACTTGGCGAAGTCAAGGGCAAGCCTTCCGTCAGGGGCACAAGTTGTATCGGTCGGAAGTAGGGACAGTATGGTCGGGAAACAATTGTTCTTGGTGTTAAGCAGAGTTAAGGGAGGGTTCCACCCTTCCTTTCAGTATGCTGTCACTCTCTGCTTCCGTAGATGTAGAATGCAGTCTGGCATCGCTGAATGGGACAAACGTCGGGACTGTTTCTGTTTCTGAGTCTCCTAGTCCTTCCCTCACCCACTGATCATAGGGGAGGGGCAGAGGCACACGCCTGCAGTGCGATGAATGCACCCAATTCTTCCGACCTTCTACTTTCACGGCGGTGCGGGTGGCTAATAACACCTGATGGGGTTGTGTCCAGCAGGGCTCGAGGCTCTTAGTCCATTGAAAATTCCGGATCAGGACCCAGTACCAGGTTGGATAACGTGTCCTGGGCCCTCGCTTTTGTCAGGTATGGCCTCATGCACCTGGTGATAAAGAGTACGAAAGGTATTAGTCAGACTGTACAGATAATCAGTTAATACAGGGTATTCGACATCAGACAGTTTCTTAGGCCGCGGGACACCCCATACATTGGCAGGTCTCCCGAACACAATTTCATGGGGAGATAGCCCTATCCTGGTGTGGGCCGTTGTTCTTGTGGACAGTAGGGCTAAGGGCAGAGCACCAACCCAAGTGACACCTGTTTCGGCTACTATTTTGGCCATTTAAGTTTTTAGGATGCCATTGTACACCTCCACTAGACATGCTGACTGGGGGTGGCTAGCTGCATGAAATTTCTGTTTTATACCCAATGCTGTACAGACATATTCCATAATTTGGGCAGTAAAGTGTGTCCCATTGTCACTCCAGACCAAGCGGGGCAAACCGAATTGTGGGAGGTACTCTTTTAATAGTACTTTGGCGGTAGTGATGGCGGTGCAGTCTTTGACGGGGTAGGCCTCCACCCATCGACTGAATGTACAGACCACCACTAGGACATATTTCAAATTGTTACATCGGTCCATCTGGATGTAATCCATTTGGAGGACTTCAAAAGGGAAGGTAGGAGGAGAGAATCCTCCCTTAGGAGTAACTGTGCCTTTTCCTGGGTTACACATTAGGCAAATCATGCATGTTTTAACCGGTTTGTCAGCATATGCTGGTATCTTAGAGTTGTACCATGTAGGTTTCAACAGTTTACATATCCCTTTTGCACTGATGTGAGCAGGACCATGGGCCATCGTAACTACTGGTAGCACGTGACTGTCAGACAACATCCATTGTCTTTCCATAGTCGTACGGACACAACAACCATCAATTCCCTCCTTTGCTAATAGCTCCTTCCACACCCTTAGTTCCTCAGGAGTAGTATGGGACTGAATAGCAATCACACTCTGTACTGTGTTTTCAACCATGCCCTCGTGTTACCTCACAAGTCCTCAGGATCGATTGTTGCTTATAGGGGTCCAACTCTTGACCTAACCACGCCTGATTGCCATAATGGAACAGGTCAATAGAAGGATCAAGTGAGGGAAGAAAAGGGAAGGGGACGGCAAGGAGGGAGATCTGAAACAACAAAACACAATGATCACTCCACCTCATACAACACTTGAGTTCTATCTCTATTTCAATGTTATTCTCTCTCTAAATACCTGAAACTGAGAAAATAACCATATTTGGTCTAACATCACAGATTCGGATGGTTGAGCTCTCTGGTCTTGATAAGACGGTATTGGCGAAACTGCATAGGGAATATAAGACCAACAGTGGGACCCTTAATACTAAGCAGTGGCCCAATCTATGAATATGCTCTAGTACTTCAAGTGGACCCACATACCTATCTTCTGGATGAATGACGCCCAGAAAGGGATATCCAAAACTGGTTTCACTCAATAGGAGTAGCTCAAATAATTCTGGCACTGTGATACCCAACAAGTCTGTTATCCATGTATAAGAAAAAGAACCACAGAAAGAGTCAAACTAAAGAAGTAATCCAAAATGAGTTAGAAAGCACTCAATCGTAAAAGTACCTGTAAGTCGGCAAAGAGTACGGCATATTCTCTGTAGGACGTCGAGTAGCAAATACCATATAATTACCAGCCGGATATCCGTATGGCACTTTGCTACTAATTCATCCTCCGCATAAACTCAAACCTTGAGTTCGCCAACAGAGGACACCGTACTACAAGGCGGCCGACAAAGCCGTCCGAGATATGAAGCCGTCCTCCGCACAAGCAACCTCTGCTCACCAACGGAGGACCTTTATGTGCCCAAAAGGGAAAAGTAAGATAATCGTCCTCCGCACGAGCACTCGACTAGGCTCACCAACGGAGGACCATATATTTCCAAAAGCAACTGAGAACCAAAAACCGTCCTCCTCATGAGCACCTGGTCTGGAGCACTCCAACGGAGACAAATAATGATCCACAAGTGAATCCGGAACAACAAGGAACCGTCCTCCGCACGAGCACCAACGGGGCTCTCCAACGGAGGACTGAAAACAAAGGCAGGCAAAATTCACGCCAAGAATGCGCAGCCGCGCAACTCAGCGTCTTGAAGAACAAAGAGATTGCAATTATCCAGAAAGTGTACAGGGAAACGAGGGTCTTTACCTCCTGGATCTCACTGTGTACGTTGGAGTAGGCACACGAAGAAACAGCCAGCCGGCTTGCAGAATTTCCGACACACTTCCTGACTGATCACGTGATTAAATAGGCGTCCCTATTCCTGCGGGGCGCAAGGCCTGATGGGATTTGTAGTTCCCAATGATATCGATAAACACATGTTGTTCAGGACCCTTTTTACGGAAACAATTGCGCACAAATGGAGATTGTGACAGTACATCCCCCTTCAAGGAGGGCGCAACAAAGGGCCGGCTTTCAAAGGATACTTCTTGTGGAAAGAAGCCACCAGTCTCGGTGCATGCACCCCAGCAGCGGGCTCCCAAGGATTTTCTTCCACCCCATATCCTTTCCAGGACACCAGATACCACAACTTCCGACACTTCCACTTAGAATCCCGAATGCCACTAACCTCATACTCCAGCTCCTCATTGACAACAACAGGCAGGGGCACCTTCCTACCAATGGAACTGGAGGGCTTCAACAACGAAACATGGAACACAGGTTGAATGCGCACATGGGATGGCAGCTTGAGGCGCATGTTGACAGAACTGATGCACTTAGCAATCCGATACGGACCAAGAAACTTTGGATGAAACACACTATGTTTTTTTAATCGCATGTTCCTCGTGGACAACCAGACAGAGTCACCAACCTGGTACAGAGGTCCTGGACACCTGTGTTTGTCCGCCGAGGCTTTATAAGTCAACTTAGCCTTCCTCAGATGTTCCTGCGTTTCCTTTGGAGTGCCCCTGATATGCACCCCCCTGTTAGCCACTTCTGGCATGTTCGCCTCCTTGAGAGGATGAAGGAACGGAAAGAATCTGGGATGATAATTGCAATAGAACGGTGACGCCCTCGTGGAACCATGCGTAGCGTTGTTATAAGCAATCTCTGCTAACCACAGATAATCCACCCATTCCTCCTTACTGTAGTCCACATAACACCTCAGATACTGCTTCAAGGTTTGGTTAAGGCGTTCAGTCTGACCGTCTGTCTGTGGGTGAAAGCTGGTAGACAAGGCAGATGTGACATGCAACGCAAAGCACCACGTCTTCCAGAACTGGGCAGTGAATTGTGATCCTCTGTCAGATACTATGACACTAGGCAACCCATGCAACTGTACCACATGTAACAACAACCGTGCAAGCTGGCCGGCAGTGGGTACCTGCTTACAGGCTATAAAATGGCCCATTTTTGTCAGATAATCCACTACTACCAGTATAGTAGTGTACCCTTGATCCAATGGCAGACATACAACAAAATCTAACGAAATGTTCTCCCATGGCTTAGAAGGGGTAGGAAGCGGGTGTAACAACCCCCTTTGCTTACCATGGTCAGATTTCATGGTGGCACATACATCACAAGCAACAACCCACTCTTTTACATCCTTCCGCATGGAAGGCCACCAGAATTGTCTATTGATCAAATCGATGGTTTTCTCGACTCCGAAGTGACCCGTGCTGGGACACTTGTGACAACAACAGAACACTTGCTTCCGAAGAGGGTTTGTTGGCACTAGTAAACAATGATTATTCACAGGGAAACCATCCCTTAGTTGCCATTCTTTATGGCTCTGCAACCAAGTCTTCCATGTGAAAGATTGTACACCCTCCAGAACTCTTTGAAGGAAGGCCTCAGGTTGTATCACCCCCAACACCTTAGCTGGGTCTATGATGGCATTGGCTGGGGACAGCACCGGATCTTTCGTAGATATCTGGCTGGTGAGAGCGTCGGCTTTCCTGTTGTTCACCCCTAGACAGTACGTGATAATGAAATGGAACCCAGAGAAGAATAGCATCCATCGGAGCTGACGATGGGGTGAGATGTTTCGCAGCTGTCATGAATTGCAGATTCGTGTGATCGGTGTACACTGTGACCACGTGTTTAGCTCCCATCAAAAAGTGCCTCCATTCAGTGAACGCTTCCTTTATAGCCAACAATTCTTTTTCGGCGACGTGGTAGTTCTGTTCCGCATCATTAAGCTTCCTGGACATAAATGCTACAGGATGCAATTGCCCAGTGGAGGGATGTCTTTGTGACAGAACAGCTCCCAAAGCATCTTCCGACGCATCTGCTTCCACCAGGTAAGGTCTCTCTGGGTCCGGGTGAGATAAAACAGGGGCTGTCGCAAATGCTTTCTTCAACGCAACAAAAGCTGTTTGGGCTTCAGGAGTCCATTCACATTTCTGTGCCTTCCTTAACAGCTGTGTGATGGGGACCACACTCTTGGAGAATTGTGCAATAAAGCGTCTGTAAAAATTGGCAAAGCCAAGAAAGCTTTGCACATCCCGGACGTTCTTGGGAGGGGGCCAATCCTTGACTGCCTTGATCTTCCTTTCAGCCATTTCCTGGCCAGATGGACTCAGCATGACTCCTAAAAATTCTACGGTGGTCACATGAAAGTCACATTTGCTCAATTTACAGAACAAATGGTTATCTTGCAGAATTTGTAGAACAGAGGTTACGTGTTTGACGTGTTCTTCTTCTGTTCTTGAATAGATGAGGATATCATCTATGTACACCACGACATAGTGATCCAGGATTTCACGAAACACCTAATTTAAGAAGAATTGGAAGGCAGCTGGGGCATTGCATAGCCCGAAGGGCATAACTAGATATTCATACAAACCATACCTGGTCTTGAATGCCGTCTTCCATTCGTCCCCACTTCTCATTCGAACCAAATGATATGCCCCTCTCAAATCGAGTTTAGTGTCGATGCCTGCGCTCTTTACCTGTTCCAATAGGACATTTATGAGCGGTAAGGGATACTGGTTCTTCACTGTCACCACATTCAAGGCCCTGAAGTCCACACAAGCTCTGAGTTCTCCATTGGCCTTGGGTATGAAGAATAGTGGAGAGGCTGCAGGGGATTTGGAGGGACGGATAAAACCTAATCTCAGGAGTTTATCCAAGTATTCCCGCAAGTGTGCATTTTCAGGTTCAGTTAAGGCGTACAGTCTCCCAACAGGAACAATGGCCCCAGGGATGAGGTCGATTTGGCAGTCGTACTGGCTGTGAGGTGGGAGCACTTCAGCCTGAACATCGTCAAAAACCCCTTTGTACTGTTGGTATACTGATGGTAACTGTCCCAGTTTTTCAGCGACCGTGGCTATCTCCAATCCACAAGTTAAAGCTCTGGTGGGGTTTTCTATGATCGTACTGCAATGTTCCTTGCAGAATGGAGAGTTCATTACCACTGTCTTGCTTACCCAGTTGATTTCCGGGTTATGTTTTTGTAACCAGGGCATCCCCAAAATGATTCTATATTGAGGTGCTTTTATAATGTTGAAACCAATGGTTTCCTGGTGCATGGATCCATAGAGCATACTGACAATTTCTGTGTGGTACCCAATAGGTCCTGTCACCAGTTTGCTCCCATCAACAGCATATACATTTTCTGGTGTATTCTTCGGTATCATACCGATTCCGATATGTTTGGCCTCATTCCAATCCATGAACAAGCCTGTGGCACCTGAATCCACCATAGCTTCCACCGTGATCTGTTCATTTTGTACTAACATCCTGACCTCAATGTACAAATGACGTTGTTCGGAAAAGTCTTGATTTGACAAAGAAGGGATACACACAGGACTCCAAGAATCCCCTTCGTTGTTCTTGGAGTCTTTTAGTTTTCCGTAGCCTTGTCAACTGCGGCTGATACTGACTTACTTGCCCGGAATCTATTGGTCTTTGGCTTAACAGGACATTCTGCCAAATATGAGATAAGGAATGCTACTCTTGCCTGGTTGGTAGGGAAAGACTTAGGTTTACAAGAAAAGTGTAATAAAACCTGTGTTAAGAATACCTGTACTGTATTGGAGTGGCCATTATATCTTTCAGGTGAGGCTAGCGGAATGGTAACTGGTAGTTCTACCACCATGGCACTGGGCGTAGCAGTAGCTGCCCCTGCGTTAAATGGGTTTCTCTGTAACCCATCCAACCTAGCCCTCAAATCCGCTGTTTCCTGTCTGGACGTAGTTAACTCCATCTGTAAGGTGGCCAAACCCTCCATTACATCCTCAAGGGTGGCCATATCAAGCAACACCCGACCGGAAGGACTATATACCTTGGGTCGGAAATTCTGTTAATTCACAAGTCCTCAGGATCGATTGTTGCTTATAGGGGTCCATCTCTTGACCTAACCACGCCTGATTGCCGTAATGGCACAGGTCGATAGAAGGATCAAGTGAGGGAAGGAAAGGGAAGGGGACGGCAAGGAGGGAGATCTGAAACAACAAAACACAATGATCACTCCACCTCATACAACACTTGAGTTCTATCTCTATTTCAATGTTATTCTCTCTCTAAATACCTGAAACTGAGAAAATAAACATATTTGGTCTAACATCACACATTCGGATGGTTGAGCTCTCTGGTCTTGATAAGACGGTATTGCGAAACTGCAGAGGGAATATAGGACCAACAGTTGGACCCTTAATACTAAGCAGTGGCCCAATCTATGAATATGCTCTAGTACTTTAAGTTGACCCACATACCTATCTTCTGGGTGAATGACGCCCAGAAAGGGATATCCAAAACTAGTTTCACCCAATAGGAGTAGCTCAAATAATTCTGGCACTGTGATACCCAACAAGTCTGTTATCCATGTATAAGAAAAAGAACCACGGAAAGAGTCAAACTAAAGAAGTAATCCAAAATGAGTTAGAAAGCACTCAATCGTAAAGGTACCTGTAAGTCAGCAAAGAGTACGGCGTATTCTCTGTAGGACGTCGAGTAGGAAATCCGGATATCCGTATGGCACTTTGCTGCTAATTCGTCCTCCGCATGAACTCAAACCTTGAGTTCGCCAACAGAGGACACCGTAATACAAGGCGGCCGACAAAGCCGTCCGAGATATGAAGCCTCCTCCGCACGAGCAACCTCTGCTCACCAACGAAGGACCTTTATGTGCCCAAAAGTTAAAAGTAAGATAATCATCCTCCGCACGAGCACTCGACTAGGATCACCAACGGAGGACCATATATTTCCAAAAGCAACTGAGAACCAAAAACCGTCCTCCGCATGAGCACCTGGTCTGGGGCTCTCCAACGGGGGACAAATAATGCTCCACAAGTGAATCTGGAGCAACAAGGAACCGTCCTCCGCACGAGCACCACCGGGGCTCTCCAACGGAGGACTGAAAACAAAGGCAGGCAAAATTCAAGGCAAGAATGCGCAGCCGCGCAACTCAGCGTCTTGAAGAACAAAGAGATTGCAATTATCCAGAAAGGGTACAGGGAAACGAGGGTCTTTACCACCTGGATCTCACTGTGTACGTCGGAGTAGGCACACGAAGAAACAGCCAGCCGGCTTGCAGAATTTCCGACACACTTCCTGACTGATCACGTGATTAAATAGGCGTCCCTATTCCTGCGGGGCGCAAGGCCTGATGGGATTTGTAGTTCCCAATGATGCCGATAAACACATGTTGTTCACGGCCCTTTTTTCGGAAACAATTGCGCACGAATGGAGATTGTGACACCTCGTCTGCCACCCACCTAGCGGGACCTCCTACAAACATTCCTTCCCTTTTTCTAAGAGCTGTTTGTCTGGCCGTCTGGTCAGCCAGGGCATTGCCTTTCCAAACATCATCTGTCACTTTCTTATGGGCCTTACATTTTATAATGGCCACCTTTCTGAGTAGTGTCAGGGAGTCTAACAGTCGGTGAATTAGGGAGCCATGTTGAATTTTGGTCCCATGGGAAGTAAGGAAATTCCTTTCTTTCCACAACCTCCCGAAGATGTGGGCCACCCCGAAGGAATATTGGCTGTCAGTATAAATATTTACCGTCATCCCTTTGCTTAACTCACAAGCTCTAGTGAGGGCCACTAATTCTGCTGCTTGAGCAGAGCACTGGGGAATCTGAGCTGTTTCTACTACTCGCCCTAATGTCGTGAGAGTGTAGGCGGCTGAGGTGTTACCATCTGACCCTCTGAAACATGATCCGTCCACATACAGTGTACCTTCTGGTTCTGCTATCGGGGTATCCTGTAAGTCAACCCGTCCCTTCGTCTCTTCCTCTGTCCTTAATATGCAGTCATGTGGGTCTAAGCGTGCATCCTGAGTATCCATTGGGAGTAATTTGGCGAGGTTTAGTACAGTGCATCTTTTGATGTTAATGTGGTTGGCAAAGAGTGTCAGTTCATATACTGTGAGTCGTGCCCTAGTGAGGTAGTGTGTCTTGGTGTTATTAAGGAGGGTATCTACAGAATGGGGGACCATCAGAGTCAGGTGGGAGTTCATGACGATCCCCACACTCTGACGGACCATGAGGGCGGCCGCAGCAGTCGCCCGTAGGCATCCTGGGAGAGCGCTTGCAACAGGATCTAAGGTGGCTGAAAAATAGGCACATGGCCGATGGTGACCTCCCAACATCTGGGTCAAGACAGCGCATGCACAGCCGTCTGTCTCGTGTACAAAAAGAAAACATTGTTTGTTATAATCAGGAGTACCGAGGACTGGAGCAGTACACAGAGCCTTTTTTAAATCTTGGAAGGCCTGCGCATGCTCTCTAGTCCAAGGAAAGGAACTGTCTGATATGTCTTTAGTGGTGATGGCAAGAAGAGGTTTGACAATGGCCGAAAAATTGGAAATCCACTGTCTACAGTATGAGGTTAGGCCAATGAAGGCTCGCCCCTGCTTTTGTGTTCGTGGGGCCGTCATAGCATTGATAATGGCTACACGAACAGCGGTGAGCTGCCTTCCCTCCTTCGAGAGGATATGACCTAAATAGGTCACCTTCTCTTGACAAAACTGAAGCTTTTTCAAAGAGACTTTGTGATTATAGAGGGCAAGGTGGCGTAACAAACAGAGAGTAGCTTCTTTACATGCTGAGGCAGAATTTGCAGCAATGAGGAGGTCATCTACATATTGTAATAGTGTGGAATTATCAGGGAGTTCCAAGGAATTTAGTTGGCTTTTTAGGGCTTGACCATAGATTCTGGGGCTCTTGATGAAACCTTGAGGGGCGCAGCAGAATCTAAAGCTCCGCCCACCAAGGGAGAAACCCAAAAAATGTCTGCTGTCAGGATGTATAGGAATGCTGAAAAAAGCATTCTTCAGGTCTATGACAGAAAAGTGCGTGGCGTCAGAAGGGACCATCGTTAAGAGGGCTGTAATGTCGGGGACAATAGGATATTGGGAGATTGTTATTTTGTTAAGGGCTCTCAGGTCAATCACAAATCTGTATATTTTAGGGGAGAGAGCATCTCCATTGGTCTTTTTAAGAACGGGAATAATGGGACTGTTACAGATATTGCCACGTGTCTCCTCCACTACGCCCTTGTCCATTAATTCAGATATTATTGTTAAAAGGGCCATTTCTCCCTCCGCGGGAAGTCGATACTGCCGGAGGGGGGGGGGAGAAGTGCACCTGGCTGGATGCGTACCACATGAGGGGATATGTTGAGACACCCTACATCAGTGTCTGATGATGCCCAGAGGAAAGAAGGTAAAGACTGCATTTCTGGTGGGAGGGGACTGGACAGGTACATATAGGAAGCTGTGGTGGGAGAAAGTGTTAGGGATACACCTTGGGGACTACATGATATGGTCGCATACAGAGCTTACAGTAAATCCATGCCTAACAGATTTTCACTGCAGCCTGCAGTAAGGACCAAGGGAGCGTCAACATGTGCAGGGCCAATATCGAGAGGAAGGGGTTTAGAGACAGGGCTCGTCACAGGTGTTCCTGCAAAACCCACGGAGACATTCATATTGCCAGAAAGGGGTGCCTCCGGAACTGACAGACGTGCAATAAAAGACCTGGTGGCCCCAGTATCCAAAAGGAAATTCTGATCGTTCCCCACAACTGAAATTTGAACATACGGGCCCCTTTGATCTACTGGAATTTGCACTCTGATAATACCCCTTTCCTGGTTGTCCTATGCTTGGTAGGACCCTGTCTCATCAACTTCATCATAATCATCATTGTAATAAGTGCGTGTTGCTTCGTACCCATCTAACCTATTGGTCGGGCGCTGCCGGATGGGGGCATCATCCCTGGGCCTATGTTCTTTATCCTGTGGATGGGGCGGGCCATGGTCCCTAGTCAGCCTCCGCTCCCTGGGAGCGCGAGGCCGAGTCTTCCCTGTTCAGATGTTTTCAGCTAACACAGGACACTCATCTATCCAATGGCCGTAGCCCTAACAATAAGCACACTGATCTGTTTGGAGGGCTCCCGTACATTGAGGGCTAGAGGGGGTAGACTGGCGAACCCTCGGAGGGAGTTGGGGTTGAGGTCTGAAATTCCTGCGGGCATCAGGACCTCAGGGAGGGTAAGCCTGCTGCAGAAGTGCCTTAGTCTTAAGATCCCTAACCTTCTTACTTTCCTTGTCTCTATCCGCATTCTCCCTATTCTTGTGATATTGTGCCATAGCCAAGATACCAGTCATAGTTTGGGCAGACCACGTTCTTTCAACTTTCTTAAGCCTGGCGGAGATCTCAGGAGGCAAGTTGCTGACAAACTTATCGACAAACACTTGGCCAGAACCTGGGGTCCGGGGATCCAAACCACTATGTCCCTTGTACTCTGTCTCAAAACGGGAAAAGAAGTCAGCTACTTTCTCATCTTTTCGCTGCCTACAGGCGTTTATTTTATCCCAGTTAATGACAGTTTCCAGCAAAAGTGTTTTCATAAACGTTATTATTTTACCCCGCAAAGTCAGGATGGTTGCTTCTGGTTTAGTCCCTCCTACCCTTGCTTCATGGTCAGTATGTCGAATTTTATCCCAAATTTCAGTGGGGACAACTGTACGAAAAAGTAAAATCTATATCCTCAAGAACGAGAGTACCTGCAGAGATAATCTGACCTAATTCTCTGTAAAAGGCAGCCGGATTCTTCCGGGGATCTGGTAATTGTCCTTTTAACTGCATTACTTCTGACCTTTTCCAAGGAACATGAACCCAAAGCCTGCGCCAGTGTGCCTCAACAGCCCTTCTGCCATTATTTTGGGCATCGGTAAGTGCGTTAACAAAGACAGGGGCCGCCTCTTTCATTGGCATAGCTGTTTCTAGAGGGGTGTTGGGAAAAGCGGTCATATCACGGTAAGCCATTAAAGCAGACATAGCGCCAAACATCCCCTCTCCCTGAACATCGCCTCTTTTTATTTGTGACCTAAGGTCCATTAATCTGGTGGGTATCTGCATAAGCACATTCTCAAATCTTTGCATGACCAGGGTACACATGTATTCAGCCCAGGTGGTCTGCTCCATAATCGTCACTGGGAAAAGAGGACCATATTTCTTTAAAGGCATAAATATTCCTGTTTTTTATCCAATATTCACACTGTTGCATCTGTAGGTCATTTTCTCGAAGGGACGAAAAGCTGACTGCAGAGCGCAAGGAGGCCAGTCGGGGGAAATTCAACAATTTATATAAATCTTGCTTAACTGTAGACCACAGGGAAGTAGGAAAAGGGCGTGTAGGGGTAAAGCCACAGATGTTGGGCGGATGTAGACTTGTTGTCATTCCCACAGCAAGGACAGGGTTAGCGGGCGTGGTCTGTGTCATAGGAAAAATCGGGAGGGTTGGTGTGACAGGGAGAACAGTAAAAGGGGCAGTGGGAGCAGGAGTGGGCTGTTGCAGCGGGACATGCAGGGTTGTGAGGCGTCAGGGCAGGGTACATTGGGGCATATGCAGGAGGGCTTTCTAGCATGGTATCAAGCAAGGAATCACCTTCTTCTCCCCCTTCCACATGGCCCTTTCCTTTCTCCTCACGAGCTGGATAACATTTTTGTACCCAGGCCCCATGCTCCCTATCGGCTATTTCTACTGACTTTGTCATTTGATTATGTACATTTTCTCTGGCGTGGTCGGCCATTGACATACGTTCCTGTTTTCTTTCTTGAGCCTTCTGCTTTCTAGCTCTCTGCTCTATCTATTTCCTCCAATATCGGACAGATTCAAACATAGACGGGCGCGTTTTTCTTTTCATTAATTGTTCCTCTAAGTTGGCTAGAACTTGGGAATTAAAGGAGCCATAAAGTGGCCACTGTAATTCCGCATTACTTTGTTTCATATATTTTACCCAGAATGATGAAAACATTATGGCAGAAGGGCCATGTTTAACATACATCGTATGGTCAGGGGTCCCTTCTGGAGGAAGCGGACAGGCCGCCTCCAGCTGGAAGTCCTGCGTACACATACAACAACATAATGTCTTGAACTTACTACTGACTGGCATGCTTAAAAAAACGGGTAACAGACACCAGCGGGTTTTTAAAAATCACCTCGCTTGCTTGGCTTTTGCAAAAGTCAATAACATCAGAATCATACAGAACAGACACCAGCGGGTTTTTAAAAACTCACCTCGCTTGCTTGGCTTTGGCAAAAGTTAATAACAGTTTGGCTTTTGCGAAAGTCAATAACAGAATGATACAGACTTGGTGGGTGATCAGTCCACCCTTACCTTACAGGGGTAGTTCTCTTCTGCAGACGTAGGGCTGTGTCCTGCTCCAGAAATTATTTGCTAGGGGACTCCAGCGAGAACGCGGTCAAGTGGCCCAGACCGGGTGGGGAGGAACAGCGGGCGAGTCGTTCGGCTTACTGGATTGCAAGAATCCCTCGGGTAGGGTACCTCCGTCGGAGTCTCTCCGTGCACCCCCTCACATCCACTGGGCCTGACCTTCGTGCTTGTGGAGTACCTGTTCAGGCGCCATTTGAAGAACCGGAATAACCCACTTACTGGGTCTCGGCGGCGGGGGAACCGCCCAAGCCTTCCATACCCTTCATACATAGTAAAAGGAGACACAGGAGCCTTTGTCTGCAGGAGGAACCCAGATTTATTCAAATAGCCCGGGCTATGGAACAGAGTCCCAAGCTCGTCAGAAACAAGACAAAGGAGGCTGCTGCTTTACTCCGCAGCTTACAAGCCTTTTATACTTTTTTATTCCAGTCTTTTGGCTGTTTCTTCATTGTTCAATCAGGGCAGTGTTTGCAGTTGATAACCAGATCCAGACGACATTTGTAGATGGTGACCTGGTCAAGGCTTGGTACACAAATCATTGTTCACTTGGCTTGATCAAGGCTCAGTCTTTCAGGTCATTGTTCAATCACCTTGATCAAAGCCCCGTCTTTCAAGTCATTGTTTAATCACCCTGATCATGGCCCAGCAGTCAGACTATTGTCCAGATAACCTGATCACGGTGTCAAGGATGTTTACCAGGCTGGGAGCAGGAGATCCAAAACAAATCATTTACTCAGTGTGTGAGTGTCTTGTGGCTTTCAGTTGAACTGCAAAGAACAGGGGGGTTGGGTGTGCGACAGTTCCTGGGCAGAAATGCAGGCTGCAAGATGGCTGTTGTCGTGTTAGTTAGTTTTTCCTCAGGCATCAGTAGAAACGACCAGGTGGGTCGTGTGGAAGTGTTTGACACGAGATGGCAATGAAAAGGCAATAGAGTCTCGGTACAAATAATGCCGATCAGAAGAACACTTTTCCTCACCTGCCATTAACGCCATTTTCGCTTACTAGACATTATCCTTTTAAGTTATGTTGATGTTAGTCAAGACATTTTGAATTTATTAAAATTATATATAATGTACTTTAGTCAGTCCTCTTTTTCCATTGAACTGTTGTGGCATCCTTCACATTTTCTTCCATCTCTACAGCATGCACCATGGTTGGTCAGTGCACTTCAGCAATTGGCTGACTTCAAAACATTAAGAAAATAAAATGAGTATTAACAAAGCCAAAAGGCTTGCAGTCAATGCAAGGCCACTTGACTTTGTCAGTGTTTGTTTATATGTTTTGCCCTTGGTAGATGCCAGGGGCTCTGGCATGTTCGCAGTCATTGCTGAGTGGAGGGAATGTATGGATGCAGCAGTAGCATATCTTGAGGTTGCCTTATGCTCCCTCCTCCCTCCTCACCCCTTGTTCTTCAGATTCTAAACAAGCTTTTGTTTACATAGGCTTTAACTTGTGGGTCTGGCCTGCATTTGTACTTCATGACTTATAGCCTCACAATGTGTAATATTATAAGTTAAATAAATACAAACACTTCCTCAACTCATATGACCATAGACCTTTATTCGTACACCATTCACCCTACACAAAGAGCACTCACACCATTCTACCTGCGCTCATACACTGCTACCACACCTCTTAACATATTATTATCCCATATGCGAAACCTAATGCATTTACCAATGCTTTTTCATTTTTCGTTTTTGCCCTAAATCTTTACTTAAACATACAGCTACCTACCTAAATAATAATTACAACCTATTTGCAGTGAAACTTTGCACCCGAATGCATAGCTGGGTGCAAAAGGTGGTCATTATTGCATGCAATTATTGTTTCTGTATACATTAATGCATTTTCTGCATGTGCTTTTATCATCAATTCAGAGGTAGTGGTGACAGGTTTGAAACCGTAGCGAAGGGAAATGTAAATCACTCTTCCCTCTAAATTTATACTAATGATAACAAAGTCGATAATCTCTTTTTAACTCTCCAAAAGTGCAGCATGATTCTCATAAAGAAATACAAACGGAAGAGTGTGTAATAGGTGATCCACTCTTTGGTGTGATTCACTGTGGAATGTGTCAATGCTTAGCAGACACAACCCATTTATAAGTTTCTGGCTATCAAAAAACGGTGGTAAACCATTAGCAAAGCAGATGCTTCCACAGTACCAGTCGCTAAATGTAAAATTTATTTTTGAAAGGAGCACCAAACCCTTTAAGAGACTATAATCTGTCTGCTTTACAAAAAAAGTCAACAATCAATAAATGTGAATGCAGAGATAACAAACATGGCCTGGACTATTTGAAAAAAAAGTCATCATGCCAATGCCTTTTATTTATGTGTTTTAAAAACCTGCAAGCAGTGAGTAAACACACATTTTGTACTTGTAGTCGTTGCTTATGAGAAGCAAGGCTGACAAAAATGTGCATCTTTTACTGCCAGCCTTGCTTCTCCTAAGTAAGGACTTTCATTACAACAGACATGTTTATGCACCCTGTTAGACCTGGCATCATTGGCATGAGTCTCTCCTCCATTTTTTCTGTTTGCCTCCTCTGTTACGATGTTTTTGCTGGTAAATGCTTTGGGCACTGTGCCACTGCTGATCAGTGCCACAGTGCAAGTGCTCCCTATGTGAAATTGCTGTATTGATTGAATTCCATGTTTGGCTTATTTGGTTTACTGTCAGTCCCTAGTAGAGTGCACCAGGAGTGCCAGGGCTTGTAAATACAAATGCTGCTAGTGGGCCTGCAGCACGTGTTGTGCCCCCCACAAGGGCGGCCTAGTAAAAGTATGTCTGAAGGTCTACCATTGCTAGACCACGTGCAGTCTGGTACTGTCACGCAGACTGTGCAAGTACACCTACTTGCCAGTCCCCAAACCTTCCCTTAACTTCATGTTAGTCACCCCTATGGTAGGCCCACGGGCAGGGTGCATTGTAAGCATAAGGTAGGACAAGCCTGACAAGGGTGGAATGTCCTAATAGTGAATTACAGCCATATTCGTTTTTCACTATTGTAAGGTAACCTGCTCTCCATCAGTTAGAATGGGCTGCCAGGATTATTAATGCTATAATCCTAGCGGGCTCGGGGAGCATGGTGCAATGTCGAGTTTGGTATCCCTGAACTCAGGGTTTAATAACGCATCCGTTTGTGTGGATGGTTTTTGGACTCTGTGTTTGAAAATAGCACTTTTAGAAAGTAGCTATTTTCTTGTCTAACTGTCTACCGGTCTCTGCTGGTTCTGGTGTGCGTGTGACAGGAGCTGGGTGGCTCCAGAGGTCTGAATGAGTCAGTGTGGGGTGAGTGGGGCATTTGCATTGAGAGTAGGGGAAGAGTAGCTCCTGATAGCCTGCCCTGCCTGATACAATGCTGGCTCCGCCCCCCTGCCGGGCGGCTGATGACTCTGTGCCTGCCTGGGACTTTCCTGGCCCACCTCCTGCCGGGCAACTGATGGCCCTGCCCCTGCCAGTGACAATGCTGGCTCCGCTCCTGCTGGGCGGCTGAAGACTCTGCCCTGCACAGTGAATAGGCCAGGTGCTTCGGCCTGGCAACACCCACAACAAACCCAAGATGGGGGGAAATTCCCCTGCATGGACAAAGGGATCAAAGCCAAAAAGGGGTATAAGAGAAGGACCCCTGAACCAAGAATTTAGATCACTTCTGACAAGGAAACCTGAACCAAGGACAAGAAGCCTGCTGATCTAAGGACTGCCTACCCCTTCTGCCAGAGTGCTGTTTGTTGGGGGAATCCTGCATTGCTTCTTTATTTTTGCCAAGGAACCAGGAGAGAGGAACTGTGTGTGTACTCTCAATCTTTGCTAAGAAAATCTCCAAGGGCTGGAAGAGTGCCAGTCTCCTGTTGAAGTCACAGGGCTAAAGGACTTCATCTGCTTAAAGTGCTGTTTGCTGGAACTTGTGAATCCAGCCCCTCTGAAAGAATCCAGCAACCTCGACGCTGACGGACGCCGCCGAATCCAGCTCGACATCGTGAGTAACGGCTCCAGTGTCCCGCTTCCTCGACGCCGGCCGCCGGGCCCGATCGACGCCAGCAACAACGCCAGTGAGTAGTGAGTTCGGCTCCAGCTCCAAGTGACCTCGTGTCGGCACCGCTGCTGATCGCATCGACTTCGAGCCCTCTCGACGCCGTGAGCGCTGCTCACTCTTGCAACATCGACACCGACGACGCCGTATCCTGCTTCATCTCGTGAGCGCTGCTCCTGCCTGACTTCGGTCGACGCCGCTGCAGATCGCCCCGACTCCGAGGCCCGATCGACGCCAAAGACGTGACGCCGGACATCTCGACGCCGCTGATCATCGAGTGCTTCACTTTTCCAAGGTATTGTGTTGTTGGGGTCTGTGCGACTCCGGGCTCGACGTAGCGCTCCTCGCGGTCGACGCCGAACCTTTGGATTAACTTTGCCTCGACGTCGTGTGACTCCTGTGTGGGTTACATTGTTGCCAAGAACTGTGTTTTAAAGAAGAAGAGTTGCTTTTGATACTAAAGACTTTGGGCTAAGAAGAAACCGTACTTGAACTATTATTTTTTCCTTCCAAGAGTATTTATTAAGATTGTGGTATATTTTTGTCGTTATTTGGTCTTGTGCTAAGCCTTATATAAAAATCCTTATTTTTATAATACTACTGTGTCGTGTCCATTTGTAGTGTATTCACTTTATTACTGTATGTGGTCATAAATGCTTAACGCACTGCCTCTGAGATAAGCCTGTCTGCTTTGCCAAGCTACCAAGGGGTTGAGCAGGGGTTATCTAAGTGTGTGATCCCCTTGCCCTGACTAGAAAAGGTGTGTCTCTATTTGTCAGAAGTGTATACCTCCGCCAACTAGAGACAGCCGCTTCTAACATTGGTGGGTCAGCGGTGAGGATTTGAACTTTGCATTTATGACCCATGTGCAGTGATTAGTGTGCGCTACATAGTGAAAGCAGACCATAGCGCAGTCACAATCTACTTGGTTGGATATTCTATTTTTGTTCTCCGCTTTCCTGAAGCTTGATTTTTGAAACTGCCCGTTTTGACCATGAGTGATGCCGGAGTCACTGCCCCTGTTGTATGGAGGAATTTGATAGGAGCAAGATAAAGGATTACAAGTTACAGGATCTGAAATCCTTTTGTAAGCAATTTAAAGTTCCTACGACAGGCCTCAAAGTTAAGGAAAATTATCTCAAAGCATTGCAGGCCTGGTTAGAGGCCAGAGATCCCTCTGATCCGGTGGTGGTACCGACAGGGGAAGGGGAGGAGGAGGTGCCAGTGAATGGGCCCACATCCCCTCCTGGCAGCAGTGTTTCCTCCAAGGGTCTTTCTCCTGAAGAAAGAGAAGAAAGGGAGAAAGAGCGAGCTTACAACATGGAAATGGCAAAACTTAAGATAAATGGGCAGTTGGAAATAGAGAATGCAAGAGGCAGGAGAGAAGCTGATATGGAGATCAAAAGGTTAGAGTTTGAAAGGGAGAAGTTAGCTTTTGAGCGTGATACCAGGATGAGGGAGTTGGAGCTCAAAGCTAAAGAGTTAGAATTGAATCCCTCTGGTGGCAGCACCCCATCTGTGCCTGCAGAAAGTAGGTTTTATTTTCCCAAAGATGTGATCAAAGATTTTCAGAAGAATGAGGAAATTGGTCAATGGTTTAAAGCATATGAGTTAGCATTGTTGGCCCACCGGGTCCCTGAGAAGGATTGGGGAGCGGGGTTGTGGGGTCGCTTTGTGAATGAGGGAAGAGATACCCTGTTAGACATGCCTGTTGAGGATAGGATGTCTTATGCTCATATGAAAGATGCTTTAATGTTAAGGTATGGCCTAACCCCAGAAAAGTACAGACAGGCCTTTAGAGAATGTAAGAAATTGCCTGGTACGACGTGGGTGGAATATGTGTCATATTTTTGCAGAGCCATGGATGGTTGGGTAAAGGGCAGCAAAGTGGAAAGTAATGATGCTCTTTATGATTTGTTTGCTTGGGAGCACTTGTCTAATAACTGTTTTCCAGAGCTGCGCCAGCACCTTATTGATAGCAAGATATCTAACCCTAGAAAACTTGCTGAGGAGGCGGACCGCTGGGTCAGTACCAGGGTCCACAAGGGTCCAGTGGGAGACTCAGCCAAAGGTGGGCAGGGTCCCCAGCAGAAGAGTGGGGGGACAAGGGTAAACAGAGGGAGTTCCAGAAAGGGCCCCAAAGTAATTCCCAAGGGAACCAAGGGAAGGGTTCCCAGCATCCCACAGAGAAGAAATCCGAGGCCCCGACAGGTAAACCTGGTCGTAGGGGCCCAATGACCTGCTTCGCTTGTAAGCAGGTGGGACACCGGTTTTATGATCCCCAGTGTCCCTTGAAGAACTCTAGTGCACCACCACGTGCCGCCCCCGTCAGTTGGCGAGTGTAGCCCTGGGAGGGGAGGAGATGGTTGCCCATGGTGGGGAGGGTCCCGCAGAGATGTCCCTGGTCTCTCTAGGAGACATGGAATTGGTCCCTCCACCCCGCTGCCTAGTAACACTAAGAAATATAGGCAGTGGGTGACCATTAATGGCCATAGAGTGGAAGCTCTCAGAGACACCGGAGCGAGTGTGACAGCTGTCAAGTGTCACTTGGTGTCCAGAGAGCAGGTTGTTCCCCACGCATTCTACCCTATGATAGCTGCTGACAACTCCCAGCGAGAGTGTGAGGTAGCTCAAGTTTCCTTTGAATGGGGGGAGTTTCAGGTACTCTTCAAGTTGCTGTAAGGACCGCCATGCCTGTTGATTGTCTCCTGGGCAATGATTTAGAAGACTCCCCTTGGGCTAAGGTGGAGAGGGAGACACATTTGAAAATGTTGGGTGTGCCAGAGTGGGTGTGTGCAACCACTCGATCCATGACAGCAAGTAAGGGTGTTGATGGGGTCCTGGAGCCTGAAAGTATGGCCCAGGACCCAGCTGTGAAGAGAAGAGGCAGGGGGCGCGGGAAACCGTCCCCCTAGTTCCCGTGGTCCAGGAGGAGGAAGGCCTTGAGGGGCATGCCCTGGAACCCACAGGTGAACAAGTTGCTGAACTGGGAGACCTGCCCGAGCTGACCCATTGGCAGCAGGATGGTGGTCCCTCCAGGGAGGAATTCTGTGCAGAACAGAAAGTGTGCCCTTCTCTTGTGGGTATGAGGCAGCAGGCCTCATCCCAAACCTCAGGTGATCAGTCAGGGTCACATTTTGTTTACTGGGAGAACGACCTCCTGTATAGCGAGCCTAAGGCTGCTGAGCCTGGGTCAGCCCGTGTGCTGGTGGTACCCCAGCGCTTCATAGCCTTCCTACTGGGTTTGGCTCATGACGTTCCGTTAGCTGGACATCTGGGGCAGGACAAGACCTATGACAGGCTTGTCACCCATTTTTATTGGCCTCAGATGAGAAGGGATACAGATATCCATTGCAAGACCTGTCAAACTTGCCAGGCAAGTGGGAAAAGCGGGCGGAAGCAGAAGGCTCCCCTCCAACCTTTTCCCGTGGTCAGTACCCCCTTTGACCGGGTGGGGATTGACATTGTTGGGCCCCTGGACCCCAAGACAGCCCTAGGCAACATCCTGGACCATGCCACACGGTACCCGGAAGCCATCCCTCTCAGAACGGTAACGGCCCCCGTGGTGGGACGGGCACTGATGGGTGTTTTTTCCCGAATGGGGTTCCCCAGAGAGGTGGTGTCAGACCGGGGCACCAACTTCATTTCCAACTATATGAAGTCTTTGTGGAAGGAGCGTGGGGTAACTTACAAGTTCCTGATAAAATAGTCGCAGGCTAGGATTGCTGTTAGAGTGCTGAACAGGGGTATCGGACTGATCTAATACTCAGCTAAAATATCTGCTGATCACAAAAGACAATGGTGCGGGGCTACAACTTATTAACTTCACACAACATATAAAGTAAAAAAATGCTAGTGCTGGAATGATTAAAAGTTTGTACACAATTTATTAGAAAACCTCCCACCTGGGTTACAATCTAAAACAATTTTACTTGTAGCAGCATATACAGTGGTAAAAACAATTTTAAAATTTGGCGAAATTCTACAGTCAAAGTATTGTAAACAAGTCGACGCGGCGTTTCGGTGTAATTGGTCTTGACACCTTCTTCAGGACACAAACATTTGACTTCTTTATCTATAAACAGATAACAAGATTTAACATTACAGTCTATTATCATTCCATTTTTCTACAAGCCCTGTCTCTTATTTATATACACAATCTCGATTAGGCACATTTCTCAAAATTACTATACTACCCCATTGTTTTTTTTAAAAAATTATATAGTCAGCTTCGCAGTTACTTCTAATACGGTGAATCAAACACATACATGGTTTGTATTTTAAATATAACCTATGCCCTATTGGTGGTAGATACAAAAAGAGCAAGAACTGATGTACCTTTTAACTTGATTTAAGGAGGCTTTTCAATTGCCTTCACTCTTATATGGTGGTCATGTCACCAGGGAATCTTCATAGTATTCCAAATATGAACAGACGATCTAAGTGCAAACAGTGCAAAAAATGGAGCCACTCATTAATACTAGTAATACTACTCATGTTCCACTTGCCTCAATTCATTCGGCAGACAATATCTTAATTTACCTTATGTTGCGGACCGGGGATTGTCTATGCACGGAGGAACCACCGAATTTAATACAGGGTGCTCAATATAGCTCGTCCCCTTGGGTACTTTATCTATAAGGACTCGTCCTACACAGGAAAATAATTGAATTAGGGGACTCCTGTGTTAGAGCGATCACACACGTACATATGTTGGGTCCTAATTATGTTACTCACCCCATGAATGTGGGTAGGAGTTCTAGTTCGAACTTTCTGAGACTTCTCAATTATTCCGGTCTTCTCTCTTGTGTAGCCCAGAAGTCATGTACACTGCAGGCATAAATATTAAGAAGGGATATTTAGCTCTCATTCTGCAGAACACCTGGAGTTTTCCTCTCCTCCCTCTCACGCTTGCAAAAATGCTAAGTTTAAATCAAAGGTGTAACTCAAGCAGTTTAAATCAAAGAGATAGCATAGTTTTCGCATGTAGTGAAAAGCCAACGGGGCTTTATATTTGGCTCTCATTCTGCAGAACACCCGGGGTTTTCCTCTCCTGCGTCTCACACTTGCAAAATGCTAAGTTTAAATCAAAGGTTTTACTTAAGCAGTTTAAATCAAAGAGATGGCATAGTTTTCACATATAGTGAAAAGCCAGCGGGACTACCGCCTGCTCCGTGTCTGCGTGTCAGGACCTGGGGGCTCGTCTAAACACATACCTCAATTGTTATGGTCGGCCTCCCTGTTCCTCCGTGTCCTCCTTCCTCGCATCAGTCGAGAGTGATGGAGCAGACACCTGCGGGGCACTCTTATTTAGTTCCGGAACGGGCTCACCCGGAAGTAGTTTCAATGTGTTTAATTACTTTGCGGGCGGATCAAAAGATACGATTTTTTGATATAATATACTGTCCTCCTATAAGTTAGAATCGATACATAAGTGCGATCTATTTCCTTAGGAGTTAATGAATTTAGATTACGACCCGGGGGTGTCGTGCTGGAAGAATCTCGGCTCCGGTAGATTATATCAGCACTGGTTGCTACAATATTAAGCTTTAGAGGGGTTGGTCACCCATCTATTCTTGAACATTGTAAAGGGCCAAAACGGCATGTGTTTATTATTTATGACTGGTTGTCTATTTTAGAATATCCCTTCTACCATGGTCACATACGACTGTTTGTGGCGGCCATATTGGTATGGGAACACATCCGCCTGTCAACGAGCGGACCTTCCTCTATTACTAGAGAGATCACTGTGCTCTATTCTTGGTACTACACATCGATCTACTATGGCTCTATAGGCAGAACATTATCTTACAATGGGGAGTATTCGTTCGTGGGTTTTAACTATTCACAATGTATCCCCATCATACTGAGCATATCAGACATCCAATATAGAGTAATAATCATTTATAGTAATACAGCATATAACATTTGTGAAAACAAACACAATCCTACCACACATTTCTTATGTATTACATTGACAATGCTCAAGCCTCATCCAGATTTGTAGAATAATTGGTGTGAACAGTTCACAAATTTCTTACAGAAGGTACTTAGGGGGAAATAGTATTAAGGCAGGCACTTATCATACCGTATAACTTATTTCTCGGTTTTACTATCTAAGTTTCCATTTCTCTACAGGATAAGTCTTTCCCATTCCTCTCTGTTGTTCAGTCCTGTTCTAAAAGTATTGAACAGGGACATGTAGAACTGTTCTCTTTTTTTCCTTTTAATATTTTCATTGCCCCCCCTAATATTATGGGAGATTGCTTCTACTCCTCCCCATTTTAGATCTTCTATTTTATGACCCTGTTTGATCCAATGTTCCACCAGGGGAGCAGTCAGTTTTTTAGTCCGAATTGCAGATTTGTGTTCTGTTATTCTTACCTTTAGTTCTCTCGCTGTCTCTCCTATATATGCCTTATCGCATGGGCATTTTATCATGTATACTAGATTTTTTGTTTTACAATTGATAAAACTTTTGATTTTGTGATCGATCCCGTTGTGGCTGATATTATTGCCCTTCATCATTGTTTGGCAGTTTGTGCACATATTACAGCAAAAATTCCCCGTGGGCAAAGGGTTCCTATCAATGGTTCCCTGTCTTCCCTTGACTTCATCTTGAAAGGTATGGACCAGGCAGTTTCTTATAGTTTTGTTCCGTCTGAAACTGAACATAGGTTTAGGGATGTTTATTTCTTGCCTGTCATTAAGCAATGTCCAATTGCGGTTGATTATGTTTTTAATTTTGTTACTCACTGCGCTATAGTTTGTAACAAAAATGAGTTTATCCTGGTTCTTCACTTTTCCTTGTTTATCCTTATCGAACAGAGTGTCCCTATTATAATATTTGGCCCGTTTGTAGGCTTTTCTAATTAAACTTTTGGGATAGCCACGGGTTTTTAATTTCTCTGACAGGGCATCGGCATGTTTGTTAAAATCAGTTATATTGGTGCAATTACGTCTAATCCTTAAAAATTGGCCGAATGGTATATTATCCTTTTGGCATCTTGGGTGGTTACTTTCATAATGAAGTAGAGTGTTTCTATCCGTGGGTTTGGTGTAAAGGTCGACACCTAGAATTGCATTCTCCACACGGATTTTGATGTCAAGGAATTCTATGCTTTCCTTATTATAATTGGAGGTAAAACGGAGATTATTGTCGCCCAAGTTTAGCCAAGTAATGAACTCCATCAGAGTTTCAAGATCACCGGTCCAAATAAAAAAAACATCGTCAATATACCTCGACCAACATGTTATATTGTCGCTAAATGGTGCCAGCTCATTAAAAATGTGTTGATCCTCGAAGGCCGCTACATATAAGCATGCCAGGCTAGGGGCACAGGTAGCCCCCATGCTGGTGCCTTTGATCTGTTTATAAAAATCATTTTTAAATAAAAAAATATTGTTTTTTAAAATTATTTCAGCACATTCTAAAATGAATGTTGCGTGATTGCTCAAATCTTCATGTCCTGTTAGTAAGAGGCCCTCTAACATCCTAATAGTGTCATCCTGCGGGATATTAGTGTAGAGGGCCTCTATATCTAAGGTGACAAGCCACTGGTTATTCACATCATAAGCTAACCCCTCAATTTTGTCGATCATGCAGGTGGTATCCTTAATATATGCTTTTTGAGTCATTACCATGGGTTAGTGATCAGCAGATATTTTAGCTGAGTATTAGATCAGTCCGATACCCCTGTTCAGCACTCTAACAGCAATCCTAGCCTGCGACTATTTTATCAGGGTTTTGCTTTTTTGTATGTTTGAATTTCCCCTACCCTGAAAACAAAACAGGGGATCCTCCATCTCTTTGAATATGTAACTTACAAGTTCACCACTCCTTACCACCCTCAAGGTAATGGGTTGGTTGAAAGATTCAACCGTACCCTTAAAGGCATGATTATGGGTCTTGAAGAACCAATGAGGCGTAAATGGGACGTCCTCTTGCCATGCCTGTTGTTTGCTTACCGTGAGGTGCCACAAAAGTCTCTAGGGTTCAGCCCCTTTCAGCTCTTGTATGGTCACCCGGTAAGAGGACCTTTGAGTCTGGTCAAAGAAGGCTGGGAGCAATCTCCCAGGAAACCTCCCCAGGATGTATACAGTTACATGCTGGCCTTTAGGAACCAGACTAGGCGCTTCAGAGATCTTGCTCAGGCAAATCTGGAGGCCAGCCAGGAGGAGATGAAGCGGTGGTACGACCAGAAGGCCACTCTGGTAGAGCTTCAGCCTGGACAGAAGGTTTGGGTTATGTCCCCTGTGGAACCTTGTGCGCTCAAGGACAGGTGGACTGGACCATTTAAGGTTGTGGAGAAAAAGAGCGATGTCACCTACATGGTGGACTTGGAATCTCCCAGGAACCCCTTGCGGGTCCTGCATGTCAACCGTTTAAAGCCCCACTTAGAAAGGTCCGAAGTGGGCATGCTCCTAGCTACAGATGCAGGAATGGAGGAGGAGAGTGAGCCTCTTCCTGACCTCCTGTCTGCAAAAGAGCAAGATGGGTCAGTGGATGGTGTTGTCCTCTCTGACACACTGACCCCTGAACAGCAGCAGGATTGTCGCCAACTGTTGGGACAATTCCCTGATCTGTTTTCCTTGATTCCTGGTGTCACTCAATGGTGTGTCCATGATGTGGACACCGGGGACAGCACTCCTGTCAAGCACAAGGCTTACAGAGTGACTGACAAGGTCAGAGCATACATCAAGGAGGAGGTCTCCAAAATGTTTGCCTTAGGGGTGGTTGAGTCCTCTAGCAGTCCTTGGGCCAGCCCCGTGGTCTTGGTCCCAAAGGCTGCAGCGCCTGGTGCTTCACCGGAACTTCGGTTCTGTGTGGATTACCGAGGACTCAATTCAGTCACAAAGACTGACGCGCACCCCATCCCCAGAGCTGATGAGCTCATAGATCGGTTAGGGGCTGCCCGGTACCTTAGTACGTTTGATCTAACGTCTGGGTACTGGCAGATCGCCTTGACTGATGGGGCAAAAGAGAGGTCAGCATTCTCCACACCAGATGGGCACTACCAGTTCCGGGTTATGCCCTTTGGGATGAAGAATGCCCCTGCCACCTTCCAGAGGTTGGTCAACCAGGTCTTGGCTGGACTGGAGGATTTCAGTGCCGCCTACCTGGACGACATCGCAGTGTTCAGCGCCCGCTGGGAGGAACACTTGCGCCACCTCCAGGAAGTGTTGTTGGCCCTGCGCAGAGCAGGCCTCACAATCAAAGCCAGTAAGTGCCAGATTGGGCAGGGTTCAGTGGTGTACTTGGGGCACCAAGTAGGGAGCGGCAAGGTGGCCCCCCTGCAACCCAAGATTGATACCATCCTGGCATGGGCACCGCCCAAAACCCAGACTCAGGTGAGAGCCTTCTTGGGTCTCACGGGTTATTACAGGAGGTTCGTCAAGGATTATGGTAACATTGTGCACCCCTTGACTTCGCTGACTTCCAGGAAGCAGCCACGACTTGTGATCTGGACTGACGCCTGTCAGACGGCCTTTGACACCCTGAAAACTGCAATGTGCACAGCACCCATACTCCAGGCACCCGACTTTTCTAAAGAATTTGTTGTCCAGACGGGCGCTTCAGAGCATGGCGTGGGGGCTGTTCTAGCTCAGGTGAAAGAAGAGGGCCGAGACTTACCTGTAGCCTTCATCAGTAGGAGGTTACTTCCCAGGGAGCAGAGGTGGAGTGCGATAGAGAGAGAAGCATTTGCTGTGGTCTGGGCGCTGAAGAAGCTAAGACCCTACCTGTTTGGGACTCACTTCCGGGTTCAGACAGACCACAGGCCCCTCAGATGGTTGATGCAGATGAGGGGTGAGAATCCAAAGCTGTTGAGGTGGTCCATTTCCCTACAGGGGATGGACTTCACGGTGGAACACCGCCCTGGCACAGATCACGCCAATGCTGATGGTCTGTCCAGATTTTTCCGCCTTAGTGATGAGGACTCCCTAGGGTAAGGGTAGTTCTCCCCACATTTCAGCTGGAGGGGACACGTGTTAGACCTGGCATCATTGGCATGAGTCTCTCCTCCATTTTTTCTGTTTGCCTCCTCTGTTACGATGTTTTTGCTGGTAAATGCTTTGGGCACTGTGCCACTGCTGATCAGTGCCACAGTGCAAGTGCTCCCTATGTGAAATTGCTGTATTGATTGAATTCCATGTTTGGCTTATTTGGTTTACTGTCAGTCCCTAGTAGAGTGCACCAGGAGTGCCAGGGCTTGTAAATACAAATGCTGCTAGTGGGCCTGCAGCACGTGTTGTGCCCCCCACAAGAGCGGCCTAGTAAAAGTATGTCTGAAGGTCTACCATTGCTAGACCACGTGCAGTCTGGTACTGTCACGCAGACTGTGCAAGTACACCTACTTGCCAGTCCCCAAACCTTCCCTTAACTTCATGTTAGTCACCCCTATGGTAGGCCCACGGGCAGGGTGCATTGTAAGCATAAGGTAGGACAAGCCTGACAAGGTTGGCATGTCCTAATAGTGAATTACAGCCATATTCGTTTTTCACTATTGTAAGGTAACCTGCTCTCCATCAGTTAGAACGGGCTGCCAGGATTATTAATGCTATAATTCTAGCGGGCTCGGGGAGCATGGTGCAATGTCGAGTTTGGTATCCCTGAACTCAGGGTTTAATAACGCATCCGTTTGTGTGGATGGTTTTTGGACTCTGTGTTTGAAAATAGCACTTTTAAAAAGTAGCTATTTTCTTGTCTAACTGTCTACCGGTCTCTGCTGGTTCTGGTGTGCGTGTGACAGGAGCTGGGTGGCTCCAGAGGTCTGAATGAGTCAGTGTGGGGTGAGTGGGGCATTTGCATTGAGAGTAGGGGAAGAGTAGCTCCTGATAGCCTGCCCTGCCTGATACAATGCTGGCTCCGCCCCCCTGCCGGGCGGCTGATGACTCTGTGCCTGCCTGGGACTTTCCTGGCCCACCTCCTGCCGGGCAACTGATGGCCCTGCCCCTGCCAGTGACAATGCTGGCTCCGCTCCTGCTGGGCGGCTGAAGACTCTGCCCTGCACAGTGAATAGGCCAGGTGCTTCGGCCTGGCAACACCCACAACAAACCCAAGATGGGGGGAAATTCCCCTGCATGGACAAAGGGATCAAAGCCAAAAAGGGGTATAAGAGAAGGACCCCTGAACCAAGAATTTAGATCACTTCTGACAAGGAAACCTGAACCAAGGACAAGAAGCCTGCTGATCTAAGGACTGCCTACCCCTTCTGCCAGAGTGCTGTTTGTTGGGGGAATCCTGCATTGCTTCTTTATTTTTGCCAAGGAACCAGGAGAGAGGAACTGTGTGTGTATTCTCAATCTTTGCTAAGAAAATCTCCAAGGGCTGGAAGAGTGCCAGTCTCCTGTTGAAGTCACAGGGCTAAAGGACTTCATCTGCTTAAAGTGCTGTTTTCTGGAACTTGTGAATCCAGCCCCTCTGAAAGAATCCAGCAACCTCGACGCCGACGGACGCCGCCGAATCCAGCTCGACATCGTGAGTAACGGCTCCAGTGTCCCGCTTCCTCGACGCCGGCCGCCGGGCCCGATCGACGCCAGCAACAACGCCAGTGAGTAGTGAGTTCGGCTCCAGCTCCAGCTCCAAGTGACCTTGTGTCGGCACCGCTGCTGATCGCATCGACTTCGAGCCCTCTCGACCCCGTGAGCGCTGCTCACTCTTGCAACATCGACATCGACAACGCCGTATCCTGCTTCATCTCGTGAGCGCTGCTCCTGCCTGACTTCGGTCGACGCCGCTGCAGATCGCCCCGACTCCGAGGCCCGATCGACGCCGAAGACGCGACGCCGGACATCTCGACGCCGCTGATCATCGAGTGCTTCACTTTTCCAAGGTATTGTGTTGTTGGGGTCTGTGCGACTCCGGGCTCGACGTAGCGCTCCTCGCGGTCGACGCCGAACCTTTGGATTAACTTTGCCTCGACGTCGTGTGACTCCCGTGTGGGTTACATTGTTGCCAAGAACTGTGTTTTAAAGAAGAAGAGTTGCTTTTGATACTAAAGACTTTGGGCTAAGAAGAAACCGTACTTGAACTATTATTTTTTCCTTCCAAGAGTATTTATTAAGATTGTGGTATATTTTTGTCGTTATTTGGTCTTGTGCTAAGCCTTATATAAAAATCCTTATTTTTATAATACTACTGTGTCGTGTCCATTTGTAGTGTATTCACTTTATTACTGTATGTGGTCATAAATGCTTAACGCACTGCCTCTGAGATAAGCCTGTCTGCTTTGCCAAGCTACCAAGGGGGTGAGCAGGGGTTATCTAAGTGTGTGATCCCCTTGCCCTGACTAGAAAAGGTGTGTCCCTATTTGTCAGAAGTGTATACCTCTGCCAACTAGAGACAGCCGCTTCTAACACACCCCTTGCAGGTTTTCAAAACACATACATAAAAGGCATTGTCGTTTAAATGCCTCTATCTCAAACTCTTGCAAATGCGAGACCTATTGCATTGCAAATGCTTGTTTTTGTTAGGCATTGGGAGGTTAAGTGATTTGCCCAGAATCATAAGATGGTGAGCCTTGAACCTGGTGCCCCCCACTTCCAAAGACAACAGCTCTCACCTTTAGGCCACATCTCCTCCCTTTCAGGAAAAAAAAAGCTCCCATATGTTGCCCCTTTTAGCAGAAAAGGTGCCCTCAACTCTTTTTGCCTCAAAGGTGCCCTCGACTCTAATGCTAGCAAGGAAATGAACCCCCAGACCCTTTTGTTAAATAAGAACAGTCATGTTTGCGAGCGGCTCAGATCCCTGAACCCTAACGCTCCTGCACCTGCTTCACTTAATGATAGCTACTGCCTTCCAGTGCAGGCTGTTTCCATTGATAAAACAAGCATTTACAATGCAATAGGCCTCGCATTACTGAAAGTTAGAGCAAATGACGTTGCATTATTATTTAGAACGCCAATAGCTCTAAGTTTCAGTAATAGGAGACCTATTGCATTACAAATGAATCGCTTGAGAAGCAAAGAGCCGTTTGGTGAAAGGAGGGATAGAATGACGAAAAGGCATCCTACCTGTGGTGAGCAGTTGGGAGAGTGTGAGATGGCTGGGGAGAAAGAAAGCATAAGATGAAAGGAGGGACGGGGTAGGAAAGGGAAGCAAGAAGTCTTGTGGTGAGTCAAGGGAGCTTAGGGTAAGGAAGGTGTAACAAAGTGCTTGAAGTTGCAAGGAATGCAAGTACAGGACGAGGGAAGGCAGAGAGTGCCTTTGGAGAATCGAAGGATAGTAAAAGACAGACAGAATGAATGCACCCAGTAAAGAGACGGTGAAAGATGATGAATACCTTCAACATCTCGTCCGTGGTACTATGTGCTACATAGATAGGGTGACCAGAATTTTAAAGCCAAAAACCGGGAAATTTCACAGAAACAGAAGAAGGACTACAATTTTTCTTCAAGTGATGAGAGCGCTGCTCAGAAGAGAATTACAGAACAGGCAGTAAGAACATACATAAAATGTAATTTTTAAACCCAGTAGCTTGCCTGTTAATTAAATTGCTTACTTGAAACAACTGCTAACTATCCCTGCTTTGTAAAACATAAAAAACACCTCCCACCGTTTTCAGTCGACCCTCACTAAAAACCAGAACGTGAGCTGAATTTCTTGAAATTTGCCGGGACAGCTGGTTAAAAACAGGGACCGTCCTGGCAAAACGGGGACGCCTGGTCACCCTATACATAGATGCAATTTAAACCTAAAGTAATAGAGGAGCTGAGTTAGAAGGGCAGATTTGGACCGTGAAGGGGCAGTGAGGACAGCATGAAAGCTTGCAATAAACGACGCAACAGACTGAGAAGGAGTAGAAACGTGATGGAGGGACAGGCAGAGGAGAGGGCAGGCAGGGGCATGTGGTGAGTGTGGGCACAGGGAGGTTGTGTTGAATGGCGAGTTGGGGGAGGAGGAGAGGCAGAGGCTCTGTTATGGCAGACGGACATAATTAGAATGACATGAGAGGGAGAGAGTTCATGGTTGATGGGGTATAGAGCAAGAAAGGGAAAGTCTGCAGGGTGGAGAGAGACGTGGTATGAGTGAAGAGGCCACCTACAAGAGAGTACAAGAGAGATGGGCCATTATTGGGCACAGCTTACAGTGAGAAGGAAAGAGCGCCACCCAAATTACGTTTGATCATAAAGAGTCAGGCTAATCACTTTTTGGTTCGTCCACTCGCAGACCAGCTCAGCAGCTCTCTAGTCACTCCGTGGGTGCTGCTGAGCGCATCGCTTCTTTACTCAAAAGTGCACCCACACATTAAAAGTGCCAAAAGTAACTTGACACAAACAAAATCCTTTAAAAGTCCCGGTTTTACAGCCAAAACAAACTACTGTTCTAAGTAACCAATGTGCCTTCAGTTTGCTAGGTTTCACATGTAAAAAAAAAAAAAAGAATGCCGTTATGCTGGGGGATGCTTCACCTGTCTGCCACAGATTGTGTAGGTTGCAGTTTTATATAGCGGGGAACGGTGAGATTAAGTGATGTGCCCTGAATCACAGGATGTTTGCGCAGACTGTGAGACTCGAACTCCAGGTTCGAGTTCACCAGTTCAAAGTCGGCGACCCTAGCCGTTAGGCCACAACCCCTTGCACTTCAAGGTTGCCTCCTACTTTCTATTAAAAAGAGGCAGGCCACGAAACAGTTAATCCCCAAGAGTGTGCATTTTGCTGTAAACCTGCCTCTGTGCCTAAATTCCACATGGGTTAAGTTTATGTCTTCAGAGCCCGGACTCTGTTTTGTGTCCGTTGGGGGGAGGAGATACTGGTGGCTGGGGTAAGGGTGACGAAAACTTTGTTTGGCTGCAGAACCCCTTATAGCTTCCTAGGCTCGAATTAAAAATGGATTCTCAAAGGTTAACTAATTCGAAACTCAAGCCACAAGACAAACTGATTTTACGTTCCTAAGCGATGGCGGGGAGCCCCTCCCAGGATCAGTCCGAGACACACTGAAGTGTAATAACACATCGCACTGCTATAAACTGACTATTAGAGTCATGGAATTTCGCCATGCAAAAGCCAAATAGACAGGTAAAAGCACAACTTTATTTAGAATATATCCTCTGCACCATACATCGAACACATAAATACTGTCATGAAAGTGCCCACAGTAAAAACGAGTGGTGCGCGCAAACAGCCCACCTCTCTTACCTTCTTTCATTTAGTTGCTTCCTTAGGAAATGGATCCAAAAAACAACAATCCAGCGAAAAATGTGGTTTCAATTATTGCGCCTGTGTCTGGGCACGATAATTGAAACCACATGGCATTGGTGCATGTAATAGACACTGGATCACTGACATAATATCGAAGTCACAAATATCGAGATACACAAATATCGAGTGACAAAATATCGACTCCCTATCTACAAACAGGTAAGTACCAAAATATCGACTCCAAAATATCGACCTACAAAAATATAGACTGTCAAAATATCGATTTTTTTAAATGTCTTAAAATTAAGTTAAAACTAATATAGTAATATATATATTTAATATAAACTTAGAAATAAATATTTTAAAAATTTAATTTTAATAAATAATTTCTATAATAAAAAAAATTATATCACTAAAAATAATACATATATATATATATATATAAAAACATATTATTAAATAAACATATATAACATTTTAGCGTAGCATAGAAAATGGTTAAAATTTATTGTAACAACTATAGTGAGTTCAACATTAGCAAAAGTGTTGGATAGCGTAGAGGTAAAATTTACTATTCCCACTCCAGTGGGTGCAACAGTAGGGAAAGCGCTGGATAGCGTAGGGGTTAAAATTACTATTCCCACTCCAGGGATGTATGACGTTACAACGCATACTTTTACAACACCTACCATTACATCAAAACTTTTACAACACAAAAACTTTTACAACTCGTACATTTACAACGCAAGATTTCACAACGCATATACCTTTACAACGCATACCATTACAACATAAGTATTGGTAAGTATATAATATTATTTTTAATATAAATTAATTTAAAATATTATAATATAATTTAATTTTATTTAATTGTATTTAATTAATGTAATTTAAATGTAATTTTACTTTATTTTTACAAAGTACCCCTGTACCCCAAAAACCCTAAACTGACCCTGAACCCTAAAAATACCCTTTTACCCAAAAACTGAAAACTGACCCTGAACCCTAAAAATACCCCTTTACCCAAAAACTGAAAACTGACCCTGAACCCTAAAAATACCCCTTTACCCCAGAAACTGAAAACTGACCCTGAACCCTAAAAATACCCCTTTACCCAAAAACTGAAAACTGACCATGAACCCTAAATATACCCCTTTACCCCAAAAACTGAAAACTGACCCTGAACCCTAAAAATACCCCTTTACCCAAAAACTGAAAACTGACCCTGAACCCTACAAATACCCCTTTACCCAAAAACTGAAAACTGACCCTGAACCCTAAAAATACCCCTTTACCCCAGAAACTGAAAACTGACCCTGAACCCTAAAAATACCCCTTTACCCAAAAACTGAAAACTGACCCTGAACCCTAAATATACCCCTTTACCCCAGAAACTGAAAACTGACCCTGAACCCTAAAAATACCCCTTTACCCAAAAAATGAAAACTGACCCTGAACCCTAAATATACCCCTTTACCCAAAAACTGAAAACTGACCCAGAACCCTAAACATACCCCTTTACCCAAAAACTGAAAACTGACCATGAACCCTAAAAATACCCCTTTACCCAAAAACTGAAAACTGACCCTGAACCCTAAAAATACCCCTTTACCCAAGAAACTGAAAACTGACCCTGAACCCTAAAAATACCCCTTTACCCAAAAACTGAAAACTGACCATGAACTCTAAAAATACCCCTTTACCCAAAAACTGAAAACTGACCCTGAACCCTAAAAATACCCCTTTACCCAAAAACTGAAAACTGACCCTGAACCCTAAAAATACCCCTTTACCCAAAAACCCAAACATATAACATTTTAAAAATAATTATATACTTAGCAATACTTACGTTGTAATGGTATGCGTTGTAAAGGTATCTGCGTTGTAAAAACATGCTTTGTAAATGTATGCGTTGTAAAAGTGTTTGCGTTGTAAAAGTTTCGTTGTAATGGTAGTGCATAGTAAAAGTTGCGTTGTAAACGTTGCATACCCACTCTAGTGGGTGCAACAGTAGGGAAAGTGTTGTATAGCGTAGGGGTTAAAATTACTATTCCAACTTCAGAGAGTGCAATAATAGGGAAAGTAAATACTTCACAAATAGATATAAATAACATAAATAGTAATACCAATTACAAATAAATAAAATATTTTACTTGTGTATAAAAAATATTAAATATTTATTTATAAATACAAAATAAAATTATTTAATTATACAAATTGCCTACTCATACTAATTAATTACCTATTAACAATAAATTAATTTACAATTTCAAAATTAATAAATTTATTTTAATTACCAATTATATTTTAATTAATTACCTATTAAAAATTAATTAACAATTAATTCTAAATAAATACCAATAATTTAAATGACATATTTAATTAATTATAATTAAATTACTTCCCACCCTATTCCCCTATAAACCCACAACCCGCTACAGAAAATAAATTTCTCAAATTAAAATATTTATCAATTAATCAATTATAATTAATTACCAAATATATTTTAATTAATTACCAATTAATAATTAATTAACAATTAATTCTAAATAAATATCAATAAATAAATTAACATATTTAATTAATTATAATTAAATCAATTCCCACCCTATTCCCCTATAAACGCACAACCCGCTACAGAAAATAAATTACTAAAATTAAAATATTTATCAATTAATCAATTATAATTAATTACCAATTATATTTTAATTAATTACCAATTAATAATTAATTAACAATTAATTCTAAATAAATATCAATAAATAAATTAACATATTTAATTAATTATAATTAAATTACTTCCCACCCTAATCCCCTATAAACCCACAACCCGCTACAGAAAATAAATTACTAAAATTAAAATATTTATCAATTAATCAATTATAATTAATGACCAATTATATTTTAATTAATTACCAATTAATAATTAATTAACAATTAATTCTAAATAAATATCAATAAATAAATTAACATATTTAATTAATTATAATTAAATTACTTCCCACCCTATTCCCCTATAAACCCACAACCCGCTACAGAAAATAAATTACTAAAATTAAAATATTTATCAATTAATCAATTATAATTAATTACCAATTATATTTTAATTAATTACCAATTAATAAGTAATTAACAATTAATTCTAAATAAATATCAATAAATAAATTAACATATTTAATTAATTATAATTAAATTACTTCCCACCCTATTCCCCTATAAACCCACAACCCGCTACAGACTTATATTTCACAAAAAATAAAAATTATTATTAACTTACCTTAAATTCGATATTTTTGTTGGCTATATTATGTCTAGTCGATATTATGTACATTCTATATTTTGGATTCGATATTATGTCCATTCTATTCGATATTAATTTTCTCTTGTCGATATTTTTGTTGTCTATATTATGTCTAGTCGATATTATGTCCATTCTATATTTTTTACTCGATATTCTGTCCAGTCGAAATAAAAGACTCGATATTATGACTCTTTACCATAGACACCAATAGGCCATGTGCGGAGCAATGCGCCCGCCTTTGGCCAATTGTGTGCTGTCTTTATTAAAAAGACGCACGCATAAGCCAATAGCATGGGGAAAAACGAAAAGCACATGCACAAGCATGTGCGATTCCTAGAGTCGTTTTAAAACCCCCTACAAAATATCTTGTGCTGCGCAGGCAGTGCTGCGCACTGCAACGCTAGACCCGAGACCTAAACATGGGCTCCCATCATGTCCTATCTCCGTCCCTACCATCTCTCTGATGCCACAACTAGAGTGCCTCCTCTGCTTCAATTTTCCCCTCCATTGGGCCATTGCTTCAGTGCCCGAACCCACACTGTCACTGGTAGTGTGCACTGGGCCCCAGTGCAACCAACAAAGGATACAAAAAGAGCCATGTTCAGGTTTTAGTTGGCCCCTCATACTGCAGGCCCCTGTTGCCACAGTATCATAACAGCAGTGATACCTGCAGCTCTGTGAAGCGGGCTGTCTGCTCTGTCCACTTCACTGGGCCATCACAGAACACATCTTGCCCCTCTGTCCCTCCCCCACCGCAACACCCCATTTGGGCCCTATTCCATTCACAGTACGCTCTACCTGTGCCCTGATACTAGCAAAAAAGCCCCTGCAGCCATTTTTGTAGTAGATCAGCCATAATTGGAGGGCAGTGGTCTCTAAGACCCCTGACCTCATAGCCAGTTGCAGCACCTGCTGCACTAGTGGTTATGATGGTTCTTAAAAAAATAAACCAATATATCACCTCCCACCCATTCCCAAGGGCATCTCCCAGAGGAAGCTGTCTCTGTCCATTTGTAAACAAAACATGAACCCCCATATCTATTCGACATTATCCATGGATCTGGCTCCTTCACTCTTTCTCCTGACCATTATCCTGAGGTCTCAGGGGTCTGGCGAATCAGGGCTTTCCATCTGAAAGCATCCACAGGTCTACTCCCTACCACCCTATGGACTCACCCTTCAAGGTATGTTTGTTTTGTAAAAGTGTAAGGCTGACCAGGAGATGTCTGTGCCTGAAAGCTAAAGGGGGATATAAAACTAAGAAAGAAACAAGCCTTCTCACCGTGGTGCCTGCTATCTGAAAGAAATGTAAATGTGTGCAATTAGTTAACCACCAAATATAAAGGGTGCTTGGGAGCCAGTATATGTTTTAACTGATGAAGTCACTTGGATCTCTAAACTGACAAAGATTTATTCTTCTTGAGTGATAACACGAGGGTTTTACCAGCTGAGTTCTGCAGTACGTCCTTTTCATGGGCACTTCTGAACATTTTTCTAGGTATAGGCTTATTAGATGTTACCCAGACCACTGGAAATATGCAGCTGAGAAGGACTACATTTTTGCTACGAGCCTTCCACTGCGGGGGAACACATGCTACAACATTTTTTGTGAGATTTGATCTATTTAGGCTAGAAACAGAATTGTTTTTTGTTAAAATCTGCAGATTGTGAAGAATATGATGAATTATGTGGTAAATGCATCAGAGAGATAATTATGCGGAAAATGTCGCTGCTGCAGAATCGCATTATTCCGGTCACCCTACTTGTTACTAAAAAAAATATTGACTTGCATATTCACAGCGCCCTCTGCCACATGCTGGGATCTCGTGGCACTACAAATACACAATCCACTTTTTCCCACTGTGCCAGCTAGGATTCCATTCTGCGACTCGCTGGTCACACACAGACATCTACAGTGATCGCATTAGCCAACTGAGGTTTCACAACAGACGAGAGCACATTTCTCACTGATTAGTTTAGCTTGCATTTATTTTTCATTTAACATGTGCAAGTTATTTTCTATGTTGTTACCTGAAAGTGAAAAAAGTAAAATAATGACAGAATATTTTACTCTTTTTAGCCACTTCTTTACCTCACCCTCTCACTAACCCCGTACACATGGCACTCGGGATCACAATTCGCATATTTTTTTTTCGGCGCTACAACTGATGTATATAAATGAAGACAGACTGGAAACGTACCAAATAAACTAAGTTATGCCTTCAGGCCATCTTCATTTACAAATAGTTGCAGAAAAGTTGTAGAAAAGCCTTGGAACCCCGGAGACGGGGGTGGCACAGTTCGAGACTTTTTAAGACCTGGGCAAAGAGTGCTCTGGCCTAGGGTCTCACACTGAAAGGCGGTCCAATTGATAAAGTACTTTCAGTTTTAAAAGCACTTAGCTGCTTAGCTTGCTTCTTTAAAAACACCGTATTTCCCAGAAAGAAAAACAACAGGGTTAAAAGCACAACAACCCATGGCAAAGGAATGTTAGCCTCTCCAAACCTTTCAGCAGCTTATCCAGGGCTGCATACAAGTGAGACGTATGTACCAAACAAGTTTTAATAGATACAATCTGGACTATGAAGATGAATATTTTAGTGTTTTCAGTAAATAATACAGATTGCTCAAAAAATGTTAAGCTGCTTTCATGCAATGTTTAACACTAGTGGTGGCTTAGTGTGTAAAACTGCAACATGGGCTGTTGCATAATGATATTTATTGTGTGAGAGTCTCAAGTCCTATCAGAAGTTGGGTGCTAGAATAGAAATTATGTAACCACAAAAGCCAGATAAGTCTGGACTGAGGGAACCAGAGGCACGGGGTACTGGTAGACGGCAGCCTCCAACATAAACTGTGTACCACAATGAGCCGCTCCCAGTCTTGGTATCGCTAGTGTAAGTGCAGTGTTCCAATTGTGAGTGCTGGCATCTCACAAAAAGTGAAGGACTGGTCTCACACACCACCGGGTGTCATGCTTCATCATTGAACAGTCCTCGCCCTCTAAAACCTTGGTTTGATAGAGGGCGGGCATACACCTGACGACAGGGATGCACTTCTAAACTAAGTGGGCTGCCCAAAGAAAAATAAAGAGTGAATTAAAAGGCCATTACGGGTTTCAGCTTAAATATAATAGTACCGGCATCCATATGGTAATTAAAAGAAGGTGATACATCGTGCTTTGTATGTCACTCTTTCTGCCACCATATACATGTCCATGCTGGCTTTCCACTCTGTAAGAGACGGGAGAGTTGGAACTCCCCAATAAATGGCTACATCCCTTTAAGCCACAACTAACCTCAGGTTGCATAACAGGAGTTTGCTACGTGGCAAGTCTATTTCCGTGGGGATACAAAGTAACATATATCAGGAGTCTAATTCGAGTTGCGCATCAAGTATTGCATTTAGTTCTCCCAGTATCCGTAATTAGTATTTTCTGATGTGGCTACATTCCCAGAGTGTATGTATGCATGTGCCCTGGGGAGCTTTACATTGCAGGCAATAGGGTGAGTCTGCTCTTCCCATAATGTGCAACTGTGATCTATCATAGTAGACTCTGTGGAAGATCTTAAACTGTCTCTGTTTTATAGCCACCTCTCTTGGGTGCATCAGGGCTGCTTCCAGTCAATATTCTCCAGTGGCCCTGTAGTGTTCTCCCATTTGGCTCGAAGAGGCCCTGGTTTATCTGGGATATTATCCAATCGTGTTTTATATGCCCAGGAGATGGCTTTATTTGAGATCTCTACCTGTAGGAGCCTGCCTTCATGGGGGGCTAAATCTGGAATTCTTGCCGCTTCAATTCCCTCTGCCCTCGAAGCGTGTTTCAGCCTGAGATATGCATAGCGCTAATTGTTTTGTAATAGATATGTAGCGTGCAGCGTGTCAAAGGAGGTACGGGTGCCTCCCTCTAGGAGGTCTCCCAGTTTGGAAATTCCAATTGTCTGAAGCCCTGCAGTTTACTAATCTCCCGTAGCCTTTTTAGGTCTCGGCTAGAAACGCGCGAAGCGCGTTCTCACCAGAGAACTATAGCTGTCGGCTCAGCCGACAACGAGTGGAAAGTGGAGACAAGAGCTGGCCACGCGCAGCACTTTGCCATAGGATAACGTTGCGCGCGTGTACTTCTGCTGTTTTCAGCATGGCAGAAAGAATCGGATCACGTCGCGCGCCTCGGGAAGAAGTCACGTGACTGACTTTGGAATGCAGGGGGAGTCTGCAGAGGGGCGCGCGGCGCTGATAAACAGGCAGGCTTTATTTCAGGAAGCAGCGGTATTTGACTTGTTTATTCTGCTGGTCCCACATAGTGTGCAAAACTTCACATGCCTGTATAGATTCAGTAGAAACTATTTGAAGATAGTTTTACGGGAAGGCAGGCGTCCATGAAGCGAATGAAAACAATACACTTCATAACATTAACTACATAAAAAAATAACCCAATGCCAACTTTCTCACTGATGATAGTTTTACGGGAAGGCAGGCGTCCATGAAGCGAATGAAAACAATACACTTCATAACATTAACTACATAAAAATGTAACCCAATGCCATCTTTCGTAAAAAGAATATCCTGTTCAATTAAAATTGTAAACATTCAGAAAGAATAAGTAACAGTTCAAGGAAACACATGTCTGCCAGTAGACAAAAGCGAGAGTTGTGCAGCTCTTTCTTTCGTGCGTATAAATACAGCTTTAGAATATGTTTGTAGAACTTCGGAAATAGCCAGGTGTCCAGGAACCGAAACCATTATGGCCGCTGATTAGGTTCTTGATGTTAAGAGGCTCGCTCGTCACCAAATGATGGTCACATAGAAATGAATGATTTTCTGACATACTCTGGGGGGCATGCTTGGGAGGGGGTGTGGCGTAACTGCCGGAGCTGCTGACTTTGGAGATGGGAAACCAGCGTCGAGCCTCGGCGTCGGCTCAACATTCCTTGATTCTGGGCAAATCACTATCTGCCCACCTACAAAAAATACATATGCATGTCCTATAAAGTGTTCCCAGTACCTTGGGGTCGAGTTCGAACTCTATAAATCTGCCCCCCCCAAAAATGATGAGGCCGGAGCGAGTGGCGCTCAGGGCAGTTCCGGGGCAGCGCTGGCCGGGGGGGGTGCAGTGCACGTGCCGCCGCTGCCCCTCTCTCTCGGGCTTGTCCTGGCTGTGAGTTTCACTTTCACATGAGAGCCCAGCAGCAGCCCTGCGACACCGAGCCAGGGGAGGAGGGGACTCCGCACTGCGTACAGCGACCTCAGCGCCGCCAGCCATGTGAGCTGCCCCGGGCACCTATGGGCATTCCGCGGGGACCCCGGACTTCAGCTCGCAAAAGTCACCGGGGGGTGGGGGGTGGTTCCCTGGGTAGCCGACGGGATGCCCTTTTTAGCTCCCAAGTCGCCCTTGCTTCGCCCCACGGGGGCCTTCACATCAGTCCCTCGCCCTGGTCGTAGCTGAAGAACCCACTTGAGCCCGCAGTCACCTGGGACCCGCTCCAGGGAAGGATCCGAGCTGCAGCCGAGCCTGGAAGGGGGCTGAGACAAGGGCTCTGCCGCCCACGTGTGTCATTTATGCAGTCCATACATGCTAGCAGTAGCTTCAGTCCTCGGGGTGCCCTGCTTGGACTCTGGAGGGGGGTGTTGGTGTCCTACTGTGCTCCACAGTGTCCCGACTGCACACCGCAGGATGCAAGGTGACTGACTGCATAGCACTGAGTGGCTGGCTGCGTGGGGAATCATGTATACATTCTATCTTTTGGGGGTCCTGGTTGCACTTTTCCTGGGGTGCTGATTGCACTATCCGGGGGTGGTGCTCGCATTGACTGTACACCGTAGGGGAAGGGGTTGACAGCACTAGAAGAGGTGTCCTGACTACACTACACTACACTATGGGAATCCTGACTGCCTGGGAGTCATAATGTTATGAGCAATGCCAATAGCTCTAACTTTAAGAATGCCGAGACCGTTGCATTGTAAATGCTTGTTTTACATGGCTGCCCTTCCCATTATTGTCAATGGGAGTCGTCTCCATCTACCTACATCTTCCTGGAATTCATTTAGGACCCTAGTAATATTCTGTGCTATGTTCGCTGTCTCATTGGTGGTAATGTAAATGCCTCGATACTGGAATCCGTCCTGGACCACCCGCAAACACCCCAGGATGTCATGACTCTCAATGAGCTCCCGCACTGAATATAAACTAGACTTGCCCCAGTTGAAGCAGTATCTGGCATGATGGCTATATTCTCTAACAATAGTTAGGATCGATGGGAGCGTCCTGGCTGGATCGGTGACATATAGAAGGATGTCATCCGTGTAAAGAGAAATCCGTTCATCTCCCACAACCTTTTTGACATCTTGAAAGCCACTTATGCTCGGATGGGACTTAATCACACAGGCCAACGGTTCTAATACCAGAGCAAACAGCAATGGGAACAGGGGGCATCCCTGTCTAGTACCCCTCTGCACCTGCCAGGTTGCCCCATTAACTCGATCTCTGGCCTCTAGACCCGAGTATAGTAAAGCTACCCAGGATGTAGAGACTGGACCAAATCCGAACTTCTACAGTGTCTGCCTTATGAATGGCATAGTGGACTGTATCAAATGCCTTCTCAGCATCTAAGGAGAGGAGAATCTCTGTGCTTCACTGTGTCCATCCAGTTGGCAAGCTTGCGAAGGTTGAAGCATTTAGCTCGTTTGGATATAAAGCCAGATTGGTCCCAGTGTATGAGAGATGTGATAACCCTTGTGGGAGTGTGGGTTTGATAAACAGGCGAGGAGGCTGAATATACTTTCCAAAAGTACGTGGTTTATTATCAATAAGGGGGTTATCAATTGGTGCAGAGCATAAATCTTCGTGGTCTTCTCCAGAGTCACTTTGTGGGGAGCTGGACGGGGTTTCCGTGGAAGATGTTCCGGACTCCTCTTCAGTCTTGGTGGGGTCTCCCCGGAGGCTCATAGAAGAAGAGATAAAAAGGGAGCCATCAGATACTCTGGTTCAGTCAGGATGTATAAACTCTACCAGTCCCCACACCTGGGAGTAAGGGAAGGGCGCTTGATGGGTGGGGTGCACAAGGTCAAGGTCTAGTGGTTCAAAGGTAATAAAAAGGGGAAAAAATGGTAAAGGAATCCACAGCCGAGTTTGAGGGTATGGAGTTTGGACACAGGTCAAATAACATAAGCAGCGGAGGAAACATATAGTGCTCAGTGCCCATCTATATAAACGGCATGTGCTAAGGGAAACAATGTGGAGGCTTCAAACAAAACTCCTGTGCGTTTACTCGTGCCCAGCCCGAGATACCCCTCCCGCCCTCTGTTCACCATGTCCCCATAGACGGTATAACTCACCGACTCCGCCGCAACTCTCCAGCCTTCTCCGATGAGCTCCACCAATCCTCAGTCCACCGCTCTTCGGATTCCTCGTCTTCTTCCCAACAGTCTTCAGTCTCCGCGTTCTCCTGGATTTCCGCGTCGTCCTCGCCGGGTCTTTTCCTGTCTCCGTCCTCCTTCTCCTTCACTCGCTCTTCTCTTCCGCCATTGGTCCCAGACAACTCCTTCCTGTTCCTGCCGCCTTCCATTGGATCGAGATAAACACTTCCGGGTTCATTCCCGCCCACTTCCTGTGTATTCTCAGTGCCTCGCTGCGAAGAAACATTACACGGAGATGGTGATTGGACTGAACTCAATTCGTCCATCAAGTCCCAGGATGCATTGGGTTGACTCCGGACGTCGGAATGTCCGTTCCAGGATGACCCAAAGGCAAGTCTTGTATCATCCTTCTCACAACCCTCAAAAGGAGTGAGCCAAGAACGGTAGGCAAGATATTTGTTTCTATACTAAGCAATGATATTGGTATATAGGACCCACATTGTGTTAGGGATTTCCCTGCTTTGTGGATCACCACCACCGTGGCCATATGAAAGTCTGGTGAAGAAGTTCCCTCTTCCTGTGCCAACTGGTACATGTTTAAATGGTGGGGACCCAATAGGCTACCATTCTGTTTAAAGAATTCTGCAGGTAAACCATTGGGGCCAAGGGTTTTCCCTGTTTTCTGCTTGCCGATGGCCTCAGTCACTTCTTCAAGGGTCAGTTCCCTCTCCAATATGTCCCTGTCTTGCTGAGAAAGTATAGGCATGTCTATTGCTTCTAAGTACTCGTGGATTTGTGTGTCGTCTGTTAGTTGCTTTTCCCTGTAGTGTTTTGTGTAGTAGCAGGCAAAGATGTCAGATATGTCTGAGGCTTTTGTGTATATCTGTCTTGATCCTGTTTTGGCTTAACCAGGCTAAGAGCTTTCCAGCTCTGTCCCCCTCTTCATATAGTTTGTTGGGTGGCTTGGATTTGGGCTTTTGCTTCTTGATTTACTAGGGCCCTGTAATCCCCCCGTGTCATCTCCACCAGGCACAGTGGGAGCTGGCCGGTCTCTGGGCCTATGTCTTTCTCGGGCTCTGCCAACCAGCTCTGTAGGGTTTCTACCTCCCGGGTCTCTTCTCTCTTTTTATTTGCTACTATGTTTTGCGCCCTGTCCCGTATTACTGTCTTGGCAGCGTTCCAGAGGGTGGATGTTGATGTCACTCATCCCTCATTCTCCATAAAGTACAGCTCTGTGGCGGTCCTAATTCTGTTCGCAATCTCTCTATCCTTTAGGGCCCATGTGCTGAGTCTCCATCCCTGTCGTTCTATGCCCGCTCTACCTCCCACTGTGAGCCAGAGTGGCAAGTGGTCAGATATACCTCTAGCCATATACTTCACTCTATCTATTGTCTCAATTTCGCCTGCCGGGGTGAATAGGTAGTCTAATCTTTAGAACACCCGGTGGCTCCTAAGAAGTAGGAATATGTTTGGTAGTTTGGATGCTGCCTACACCTTGGTCGGTTATACCAAGCATTTCTTGGAATTGGGCTAAATGGGTTTGGCCACGTAGCTCCGAATTAGTATGTGTACGATCCACATGGGGATTTACAACGTCATTGAAGTCCCCCCCCTATGTTATGTGTAGAGGATCTCGATTCCAGGAGTATCCCGTCTACCTTGCCTAGAGTATGTCTTGGCAAATTTGGGGGTGCATATACGCTCATCAACATAACGTCTCTGCGACCCCATGGCGCTTGTACAGCCGCAAATGTACCATTAAGATCTACCCAAGTTTTGTTAACCTGAAAGGGGGGTGTCTTCCTGATTAATATTGCTACCCCTCTTGATCCTGTAGAGAATTCTGCATGTGCAAATGTGGTATATGGGCCCCTTCACAGGAATGCACAATGTGTGCCCATAAAGTGCATCTCCTGTTAGAAGACTATATCTGGTATGAGTCATTTAAGATATTTGGTGACCGACCACCTCTTGATTTTGTTCCCCAACCCGTTGACGTTCCACGTCATTACCGTGTATTTCCTTCACTCATTGCTAGATTGTTTTTTCCGTGTGGTTCCTCTAGTGTGATTTGTTATAGCTATGGCTGCTTCTTTCCCTGACCCTATGTTCAGTATCCTTTTGGTCTATTCTAGTGATCTTCTACATTTGAACAAACTTTATCCCAGGGTAACTCCCAACCTGCAACATGAACCTCCCGCCCCACCCTACTCTCTTCCCTTACCCCTGCCGACCCCCCTTGCATCGTCAACATGACAACTGTGGCACAGGTAGGTTTAAGAGGTCTGTACCCCACTCTCCCTCAAAAAAATAAAACTAGAAATCACTTGCTATATCTCCACTGAGGCTCTTATGCAGAATCCTATATTATCTAGTGGGCGGTTAATGGTGGCTTACTGTCTCTTGGTGGTTGTCTTGCCCCTGTATCTCAGCCTTCGTCACCACCTTTGTCTAGTTGCTGCTGCTGGATCTTTGGGGCTGCAAAGTCTGGGTCTGAGTCTTCTATTTAGTGAATGTCTTTAAAGAGCGGATGGTCGCTGTCCACATCCGCTGCGTATTCTCTTTCAGATGGTTCTGATGCTGCTTGCTCCCGACTTGATTGTAGGGTTCATTTGGGGTTTCTTCTTGCGATTTCTTCGTCTGATTCAGAATTTTGCTTCTTTTCATTTGGGATATGTTTAGCATGGTACGACGTTCCGGTGTGGGTTTCCTGTGAAGTCGTCTGACGTCGCAGCCTTTTTCCTTCTCTAGATCTAGCGGAGCTTAAATTCCCCAATTTATCTGTTTGAGGTGTTCCACTCTGTCCCGGACAGCGTCTCAAGAGGAGGGGGCATTTCTCAATCCAGGCCCACGCCTCTTCTGGGCTCTGGAAGAATTATGTGGAGCCCTGGAAGATTACCTTAAGTTTTGCTGTAAAGAGGAGCATGTATTGGTTGGCCAGTGTTATCAATTTTGCCTGGACTACATCAAAACGTCCTCGCTGTTTTTGTACTTCTTTGGAGTAGTCAGGGAAAACCAATATTCGTGTATTGGCATGTTCGATTTCTCCTCTTTGTCTCAGCTCCTGAAGTATTAAGTCGCGGTCCTGAAAGTTTAAAAATCGGGCAATCATTGGTCTCGGCAGGGCACCTGGCGGTGGCGGAGGCCCGGCATTCTGTGGGCTCGTTCTCTTATAAAGCAGGATGAGAACTGCCCGTTTGGAAGGGTATCCTTAAGCTATGTAAGCAAGGACCGTCATGGGTCTGGTACATCCGACCCCTCCGGAAATCCAATGAAGAGAAGGTTATTCCGGCGGGCCCTGTTTTCTGTGTCATCCACCTTTCATGTTACCTCTTTCATTGCGGCCGACAACCCTGTGACTTCCTTCCGCATGGTGTGTGATGCACCTTCCACCTCCGCAATGCGATTTTCTGCTACGGTCCCCTCTCCGAAACCTTACACAGGTCCTGGCGCAACAGGGACACTTCCGAGCGCACCTCTGCAATCTTTCCCTCCAGAGCCTCTCTGCAGGCCTGAATCGCATGTAGTGTGGCTGTATTGTCCGGACCTGGTGCGTCATCTCCCCCTGCTCCCATAGTTGCAGGTATTGCTTTTGCGTAACTATCCATCTTCCCTTGCTTTGTTGGTTTAGGGTCTTTATCTTTCGCCATGGTCCCTGTCTGGGCTTCTTGTTTCTTGCAGTGCGTTATTGTCCGGGGGATCTACATTGACCTCGCCCATGGGTGAGGGCATTATTCCTTCTTCGCAGTGTTCCGTTGCCTTATGGCCTCTGGTCCACATAGTTCTCTCGCTGTTCAGGGTGGACTGCTTTCTTGTTCGCCCTTGGCCGTAGCGTATCTCCAGCCCCTTCTGTTTGTGACAAAATCAGGGATGGAGAGGGGGACCCCGCCGATGGCTTGTTCGAATGCCACCAATCCTCGAAGGCTTGATTTATGGCCACGTAGCCTTCTTCCCCTAATGCTCGCTCTGTGTTATTATACTATTTTCTCTCTGCCGCTGTGAGCAATGACAGGAGCCCTCGATTTCAGGGACAGCTCACGGACCCCTGTCACCCCACCGTCCAGCCACAACAGTTCTGGGGCCCGCCCCTGCTGGGAGTGATCAGACCGTGGCTCTCTTTTTTGGTCGCTTTAATAATATTATATCGCAGCTCCAGTGTGGACAGTCCCCGGCCGCTACATAGTGTGCTTTGTGGGAAGGCCCCTTGCACTCTATCAGCTTTTGTGGGTCAGCGGTTTTGGCTGGTACGGGTCCTCGCCCTCAATTTCAGCAGCCGCCATCCAGGTGGACGTCCACTTTTCTCGTGGTATTTATGCAGTCCCCCCAGTGCTCTCCGCTCACTGGCAGTGCCACTCCCACCCCGAGTCTACTGACGGCAACTCATGGTGGCTCTTGGGACACCGCCTTCAAGGTCATCTATCCCTACCAGGGTTTGCAGAGCGCCACCAGCCGCCCCCGCTGCCTTCTTGCAGCCGATCTTGCTGCTGCACAGGCCTCCCCCCACCGGTCATGACACCAAGGATAATACTGCCGGGCACACCGCACTGACACCAATCGCAGAGAGCGTCTCCGGATCTGCTTTCTCACTTGCCAATATCAAAACCCCCAGTGGGCCGATGACGTCCAGCCCCCAACTGACGAGCTCAACGTCCGCAGCCCGCCGCCATCTTGGGTTGCTGGAATCGCTCTCGGCTCTGCCGCCCTCGGACACTACTCACCAGACGCTCGTCTTCTTTTTCGCCCTTCCGCCGCAGCCACTACATGCTTGGGGACATCAGGCCCCCTTCTAGGTTTATCAATGGTGTCATGAAGGCAGGATTAACACCAGGATTAGTTTGGGGCTGACGGAGCTGCCCGATGACGTAGCTACCCGACGACGTAGCTACCCAGCCATGTCGCTGTCCACGCCCCCCATTGTCCATTTTATGTACAAATTGCTATATGACTGACTCTATTGATAGGAAAACACACAAGATGATGGACAGAATGTTGCACATTGGCAAAACATTCACCCCCAGTCACAGATCTGGGTTTAATCCATCGTTATTTTGCTCACCACACCACCCCAGTTCAGACATGGCAATATGCAAATCACTCTTGACCCTGTGCCTCATGTGAACAGTCCAGCCCGAACTGCCAAGCCATGTCTCCCCTAGGGAGGACCTGGCTTGGCAGTTCAGGCTGGACTGTTCCCATGGGGCACAGGGTCAAGACTCATTTGCATATGGCTGGGTTCAAACTGGAATGGCATGGTGAGGAAAAAAACGATGGATTTATGCCCAGATCTCTGTACTGTATGACATTGTTCTGCATTCTGTCCATCAACTGTTGTTTTTGTATTTGTCACCCCGAGTGGGACGGGTATGCTCAGACGTGATTCCCGTGCTCTCCATGCCACTGGAATCAAGCTATCCTGGCTGAAGAGGGCTGAAAGCCCAAAACCGGTCCTAGGATGCTTGTTTCCAGTCCCGGGAAGACCTGGCTTGGCAGTTCGGGCTTGACTGTTCCCATGGGCCACAGGGTCAAGACTGATTTGCATATGGCGGGGTTCAAACTGGAATGGCAATCAAAAAAACGATGGATTTAGGCCCAGATCTCTGTACTGGGGAGAATGTATGACATTGTTCTGCATTCTGCCCATCAACTGTTGTTTTTGCATTTGTCAGCCGGAGTGGGACGGGTATGCTCAGACGTGAGTCCCGTGCTCTCCATGCCACTGGAATCAAGCTATCCTGGCTGATGAGGGCTGAAAACCCGAAACCGGTCCTAGGATGCTTGTTTCCAGGCAAGGGAGGACCTGGCTTGGCAGTTTGGGCTGGACTGTTCCCATGGGGCACAGGGTCAAGAATGATTTGCATATGGCTGGGTTCAAACTGGAATGGCATGGTGATCAAAAAAACAATGGATTTAGGCCCAGATCTCTGTACTGGGGTGAATGTATGACATTGTTCTGCATTCTGTCCATCAACTGTTGTTTTTGCATGTGTCACCCCGAGTGGGACGGGTATGCTCAAACGTGAGTCCCGTGCTCTCCATGCCACTGGAATCACACTACCCTGGCTGATGAGGGTTGAAAGCCCGAAACCGGTCCTAGGATGCTTGTTTCCAGTCCCGGGAGGACCTGGCTTGGCAGTTTGGGCTGGACTGTTCCCATGGGGCACAGGGTCAAGAATGATTTGCATATGGCTGGGTTCAAACTGGAATGGCATGGTGATCAAAAAAACAATGGATTTAGGCCCATATCTCTGTACTGGGGTGAATGTATGACATTGTTCTGCATTCTGTCCATCAACTGTTGTTTTTGCATGACTCTATTGATACTCATTGCTAAAGAATAAATATTTCCACCCATTTTCAAGGAACCAAGACATTTTAATTCACTGTCACTGCATTTCACCTTTCGTTCAGACAAAACCTTAATGCTTCTTCAGCTTTACTTGCTTTCTTCATGCAGCAAAGCTCTTAGCACCGCTAGTTATTCCATGCTCTCCTCCATTGCTTGCCTTACACAACTCCAGCCATGCCGGGCTTATTCTCAGTAATTGAAATGGTGATTTTGAGGGAGTGCCGTCAGATGTGGTGCAATAAGTCCATAAACGTACTGTAAGTGCCTCTAAATATGTATATTTATATTTATTATTTATATGGCGCACAAACCATCCACCAAGGGATCTCTTAGCGCCCAGGAGAGCAGGCGACCTCAAGCCACATTACTACCTTAAAATAGCCAGGTTTTTAGGTGTTTCTTGAAGATAATCAGGGTAGGGCATGACTGTGATTTGAGTCAATTGTATTGTTCATTTTATTACCCTGTTCATGCTTGCTGCTTGTCAGTTGGACGGTTGGTGATGTAAGGAGATTCTTACATGTTTGATTCCACTCTAACTGCATTTCGCCCAAATGGTACACAAAAAAGAAAAAGGGAAATGAGCATACAGACGAGAATCGAATGATAAAATTAATTGATGATTTGACTGAAGAGGTGGAGTTTATACTAAGCAAAAGACTCACCGTGAATAATTCCCCAACAAGAACAAAAAAGCTCACTAACATTTTTGGCTGTGAGAAAAAAGCTCTATAAATATTATCTACTCTACGAAATTACACGTTCCCTCTAAGAAAAATCTCTGTTGCTTTTCAACCAGAAAACGTTAAGAGTTGGATTTAACCCATGTCTGTGACTGGGGAGGAATGTTTGACAATGTGCAGCTTTCTGTCCATCATCTGTGTTTTGCCATAGTCACCCTAAGTGGGAAGGGTATGCCCAGACATGGCCTCATACTCATTATGCTACTAAATTCAAGTTAGCATGGCTGATAAGCGGTGATTCCCCGATACCGGTCCCAGGATTCTTGTTTTAGGTCCAGGGAGGACCTGGCCTGGCAGTTTGTGCTGGACTGTTCCCATGGAGAGCAGGGTCAAGACCGTTTTGCATATGGCTGCGTCTAAACTGGGGTGGGATATGGAGCACAAAAAAAGACATATCTATAACTCAGATCTGTGACTGAGATGAGTGTTTGACAATGTTCAGCATTTAATCCATCATCTTCCTGTCTTGCTATAGTTAAGCCGAAGTAGGAAGGATATGCCAAGACGTGGGTCCTGTGCCCACTAAGCCACTGGATTCAAGCTAGCATGGCTGATGAGGGGTGATACCCTGAAACCACTCCCAGAATGCTTGATTCTGGTCCAGGCAGGACATGGTCAGACAGTTTGGGCTGGTATGCTCCCATGAGGAGCAGGGGCAAGACTGATTTGAATATGGCTGGGTTTAAACTGGAATGACATGTTGAGCAAAATGACAATGGATTTAGGCCCAGATCTCTTTACTGGGGGTGAGTGTCTGTCAATGTTCAGCATTCCGTCTGTCATCTTTTTATGTTGCTATGCAGGTGTTTACAACAAATAGCTCGTGAGATACTAGTAGCTCTCCAGCTACCTGTGAGTAGCCTTTCTGTGTGCAGCCCAACCTACGACTATCAAAGCTTTTGCTTGGTTGAATTCTTATATATATACAAAAATTAAAAAACGTTTTCAAGATGCAAATGTGTGTATTTTCACAAATCATTTGGTGATGACTATTCAAAAATAGTTTAATTTTAAAAACGTGTTTAAAGCTATTATTTTAGTTGGAGAGATTTATTACTCATATTTATACCTTGGTATAATGTTTCAGTTCAAATTGTCAAAGCCTTTTTGACATTATCGCTGGAAACCCTGCCAAATGCACCGATGTGATCACTGCTGACACTCTTGAATGTGATGTTAACTTTTACATCACTAGTCTTTGTAGCTCGGGATGATTTTCATTGAACATAAGTAGCTCTTGTTACAGAAAAGGTTGGAGACCCCTCAGCCCAAGAGGGAATGGTATTCCCAGACTTGGGTCCCTTGCTCGCTGTGCCACTGGATTCACGCTAGACTGGCTGAGGAGAGGGTGAAACCTCAAAACCGGTCCCAGGATGGTTGTTTCCTGTCCAAGGAGGTCGTGGCCTGGCAGTTAGGGATGGACTGTTCCAATGAAGAGGAGGGTCCAATACTGATTTTCATATAGCTGAGTTTGAACTGGTGTGATCTAGTGCACATAAGAACGTTGGATTTAACCCAGATCGTTTGAGTGGGGGTGAGTGGTTGAAATATTTTAGCACTCAGTCCATCGTCGTATTGTGTTTTCTATGTTCGCCCTAAGTGGCCAAGGGTATGCTGAGACGTGTGTCTCTTGCTCGCTGTGCCACTGCTTTCAAGCTAGCCTGGCTGGTGAGGGGTGATACCCTTAAACTGGTCTCAGAATGCTGTTTCCAGTCCAGGGAGGACTTGACCTGACAGTTCAGGCTGGTCTCTTCCCATGGAGAGCAGGGGGAAGACTGATTTGCATAAGGCTGGGTCCAAACTGGAATGGCATGTTGAGCAAAAAATCTATGGATTTAGGCCCAGGTCTCTGTACTGGAGTGAATGTATGGCAATGTTCAGCATTCCGTCCGTCATCATTTTTTGTGTGTTATTTGTGGCTACAGAGGGACCCTTACTTCTGTCTGGATTGCATGCTATGTTTAAAGATATGTGTAGCAAAAATGAGTCACAACACAGGAGGCATTAAAGCATACAGTGTTGCAGGGATTCTGCTCCTACACAGAACTGTGCACAGAGACCCAGGACCTCAGTGAATTGTGGTGGACCAAAAAACTCATCTCAGGACCTAGAAAACCTAACCGACTAGCATCAGTGTCACATTAGCTCTTCGTCCTATAGCAAAGGAACCAATGATTAGACAACCCAGAACATGAGACTTCGGTTATACTCCGGAATGGTGGGAAGCAAGAACACTCTTTTGTTTGTTATTCTCATACCAGTCCACAACAGGAGTAAAAACAAGACACAGGAAAGGTGAAAATATTTATTTTAATGACGTGCTCTAAGATGCAGTATCTTTGCTAACATAAACAGACATATGATTAGAAATAATATGATCAGCATTGTTACAATTCCATAAAACACAAAAGGAGAAATCATATTACAATGATGGTGAAAACAGGTTTTATAGCACCTAGTATATCACCCTCCCGAGATAGGAACTATGTTTTATAAAATATAGAAGGTCTCTTAGGCTTGTGTGGGGGACCCCATACCTCTAAGATCAGCAGGAGTGTATCACATCAGGATCTGCAAAAGCTCTCTGTCTCTCTGGAAACGGAATTCTTCCAAGTGCCTGAGTTCATGCCTACAGTGCAATATTAAAGGCACCAGAATCTCCGTTGACCTGCAGCTGCACGTATGTTATGTCTTAAACGTGAGCCGATCAGCCCGAACAACAGCTACCTTGTTATGATAACCTTGGAGGCTTAAGCACTCACTGTGCAGACTAGGGTTGTGATGTAAATCTAGGGATGCCGAAAACAAGCCTTTCTCATGTGAAGTAATTCACGCAGCCTAACTTACAACAACAGCTATATGCAGTGTTGTGTGCAAAAGCAGCAAAAGGTAAAATGGAGTTTAAACTTCTAATAAGCCAATGCTAACATAGCAATGTGCGCAAACGAGGCTCAGTCCTCACTACAACAGTTTGTTGTTTCATGTACTGTGCCTGAAAAAATGTTATGTTCTTTCAGTTTTAAAGTTTAGAAAGATGAAATCCAATAATCATTGTTTGCACATTTTGCACCACTGCATGAAGAATTTTTTTAAAGTTTACCTTAAGATGCTAGTGAGAATATGAGGTAACAGGGCGTTTGAATGGAAAGCATTGTAATTTATGGTGATATTGAAGAATAAGCAGTGCTTCTTTTTTGTGCTCATAGTCACAAAATGTTTGCACTAATTGGCAATTTTTTCACATTTCAGATTTTCTGTGTGGTGTAACTGACCATTGTACTATTCACTGATGCATATGGCCAACTAAAAACCCCAATTTAACTCTCCCTTTGATATACTGGTACATGACAGTTCCCACAAAGAAATGCAGATGGAATACACAGTTTGATAGCTTAGTGGTACACTGTCTTAGTGTAAGGAATTTCGTCTGTGAATACTTAATGCTGGGTAAACCGAGCAGATGATGGATGCAGTGACAGGAAGCAGGCTAGTTCAAAAAGATAGTGGCAGGCACGAGAACCGTACAGGGGGAAATCATGTAACTGGTTAAAAGGCAAAACTATTTCATTCAGAGGAGGCATATGTTAGTGAGCGTGAAAAAACTGTAAACTGCCAGAAATTGGACGGTGAACAGTCAAAATATCGACTCCAAAATATCGACTGGACATAATATCGAGTTTTAAATATCGACTGGACAAAATATCGACTGGACAGAATATAGACATCAAAAATATCGTTTTTAAGGTAAGTAAAGTAATATCGACTGTTAAAAATATAGACAGTTAAAATATCAAAGTATATAATATAGGTTATTAAAATTATTTAATTTGTAATAATATTGAATTTTTATAGTGTTTTTTTATGTTATTATATGTGTGAAAAGTGTGTATTTATGTTATAAATAATGATAATTAATGAAATTTTAATTTTTTAATTTTTGTGTTATTTAATTCTGTAGCGGGTTGTGGGTTTATAGGGGAATAGGGTGGGAAGTAATTTAATAATAATTAATTAAATATGTAAATTTATTTATTGTTATTAATTTTTTATTATTTGTTAATTAATTTATATTTTCTAATTAACTAAATGTTAATTGGCAATTCATTTAAATTAATTGATTAATTGTTCATTATGTTAATTTTTCTAATTTATTTTCTGTAGCGGGTTGTGGGTTTATAGGGGAATTGGGTGGGAAGTAATTTATTAATAATTAATTAAATATGCAAACTTATTTATTGGTATTGTTGTAGAATTAATTGATAATTAATTTTTTATGGGTAATTAATTAAATTAGAATTGCTAATTAATTTTATTTAATTGATTAATTGCCAATTATGTCAATTTAATAATTTATTTTCTGTAGTGGGTTGTGGGTTTATAGGGGGATAGGATGGGAAGTAATGTATTTATAATTAATTAAATAAATCAAATTCAATGTATTGAATTTAATTTGAATTTATTGTAAATTAATTTTTAAATGTTAAATTATTAATTGTTAATTTGTAATTAATTTGTATTATTAGTTAAATAATTGCAATAATTAAATTTAATTTGTAATTTTAATTGATTAATTATTATATTAGATTAAATTCGTAATTACTTTTAATTAATTTTTGATACATATTAATTTATATTTATTGATATAATATATGAAGTATTTAATTTCGTTACTGTTGCACTCTCTGGAGTGAGAATAGTAATTTTTACCTCTACGCTATCCAACGCTTTCCCTACTGTTGCACTCTTTGGAGTGGGAATAGTAATTTTTACCCCTACGCTATCCAACACTTTCCCTACTGTTGCACCCACTGGAGTGGGAATAGTAATTTTTACCCCCACGCTATCCAACACTTTCCCTACTGTTGCACCCACTGGAGTGGGAATAGTAATTTTTACCCCTACGCTATCCAACACTTTCCATACTGTTGCACTCACTGGAGTGGGAATAGTAATTTTTACCCCTACGCTATCCAACGCTTTCCCTACTGTTGCACCCACTGGAGTGGGAATAGTAATTTTTACCTCTACGCTATCCAATGCTTTCCCTACTGCTGCACTCTTTGGAGTGGGAATAGTAATTTAAACCTCTACGCTATCCAACGCTTTCCCTACTGTTGCACTCTTTGGAGTGGGAATAGTAATTTAAACACCTATGCTATCCAACGATTTCCCTACTGTTGCACCCACTGGAGTGGGGATATTAATTTAAACCCCTACGCTATCCAATGCTTTCCCTACTGTTGCACTCACTGGAGTGGGAATAGTAATTTTTACCCCTACGCTATCCAACACTTTCCCTACTGTTGCACTCACTGGAGTGGGAATAGTAATTTTAACCCCAACGCTATCCAACACTTTCCCTACTGTTGCACACACTGGAGTGGGAATAGTAATTTAAACCCCTACGCTATCCAACGCTTTCCCTACTGTTGCACTCTGTGGAGTGGGAATAGTAATTTAAACCCCTACGCTATCCAATGCTTTCCCTACTGTTGCACCCACTGGAGTGGGAATAGTAATTTTTACCCCTACGCTATCCAACACTTTCCCTACTGTTGCACCCACTGGAGTGGGAATAGTAATTTAAACCCCTACGCTATCCAACGCTTTCCCTACTGTTGCACTCACTGGAGTGGGAATAGTAATTTTTACCCCTACGCTATCCAACACTTTCCCTACTGTTGCACACACTGGAGTGGGAATAGTAATTTTAACCCCTACGCTATCCAACACTTTCCCTACTGTTGCACACACTGGAGTGGGAATAGTAATTTAAACCCCTACGCTATCCAACGCTTTCCCTACTGTTGCACTCTTTGGAGTGGGAATAGTAATTTAAACCCCTACGCTATCCAACGCTTTCCCTACTGTTGCACCCACTGGAGTGGGAATAGTAATTTTTACCCCTACGCTATCCAACACTTTCCCTACTGTTGCACTCACTGCAGTGGGAATAGTAATTTTAACCCATACGCTATCCAACGCTTTCCCTACTGTTGCACTCTTTGGAGTGGGAATAGTAATTTAAATCCCTACGCTATCTAACGCTTTCCCTACTGTTGCACTACTTGGAGTGGGAATAGTAATTTTAACCCCTACGCTATCCAACGCTTTCCCTACTGTTGCACCCACTGGAGTGGGAATAGTATATTTTACCCCTACGCTATCCAACGCTTTCCTCACTGTTGCACCCACTGGAGTGCGAATAGTATTTTTTACATTTTGCTATTACGTTAATAATATTGGATATTATTTAATTATATTATGTTAATATCTATATATATGTTTTAACAAATATGATTGTTAATTTTTTTAAATAATTTTTATTAAATATTTAATTATTATTATTTAAGTATTTTTTTATTTTTTATTTTATTAAACATTTTATTAAGCTTTTCTTCAATTTACACATCACCAATTACATTGAATTATAGTTGATCAGGTATACATTTGTGTGGTCATGAACTTCTCATTGCATTGTATTTACCACAATCTTGATTATCAGAGTCTTTACGTATACAGTTTGGGTCCTCAAGCATCCCAAAGAGGATGTGACCGTTCCCCCGTGGCTGTTCCCACCGCCCCATCGGTCCTTATGCCGTTCGTTTCTCAGTTTTTGACATCATCAGTGAAAGAGCAGACCCACTCCCCTCCCTCCAAGAACAACACCAATCCAACACAATCGCAATATTTTGCGTCTTTCACCCCCTCATGGACTTGCTTCTGGGTCCGGCAGTTCTGGCGGGGATCACATATCTGTCCTCGGTGTTCGTTCCACTTTCCCCAGATCTTGGACCATTTCTTCGGGCAACCCCTATGTACATATACAGCCCTTTCAGCAACCATAGCTGTGTCCATGTCGTTTTCCCATTGTGTTCGCGAGGGTACCATTCCAGAACCCCACTTTCTAGCGATGTTGCGCTTCGCCAGCGCGAGGCCTAGTGTAGCCCACGTTTGGAATCCTCGGTTCATATCAGTCGGCGACCAAATATTTAACAAATAACATCTAGGTTCTCTCTGCAGTTCCACCCCAGATGCCTCGGAGATTTCTGACAGGACTTGGTCCCAGTATCTCTGTATCCTTGGACAGTCCCATACGATGTTTAAGAATGTGCCAGGGGAGCCACATCCGCGCATGCAATTCGGATCTGGGGTGCGGCCCAATTTATGTAAAAGTGTACAGGTGTAGTATATTCTGTGTACTATTTTCAGTTGGACTAGCTTAAGCCGTGATGGTATGGAGGCCTCCCTGGCCGATGCTAGGGCATGTAGCCAGTCTTCGTCCTCAATGTCTCCCAGTTCTACCTCCCATTTGCTACGGAGAACTACCGTAGGATCCGGGAGATTGTTGATCAATTTCTGGTATGTAAGTGATATTGCTTTCTTGTCTATTTGGTCCGTGAGGAGTCTGTCCTCTAGGGGGGACGATTCTGCGAGCGTTGTACCTGTCGGGATGGCGCTCTGCAATGCGTGTTTGATTTGCATGTATCTATATCTCTCTGTGTCTGCGATCCCGTATTGTTCCTGAAGGGCGGGGAATGAGATAACCGCACCTCTTTTCCACAAATCACCTATCCTAGAAATGCCAATAAGGTCCCATTGGCGGAAACCCTTAGTGTTCGCCAGGGTACCGAGACGGCGTGCGTCCCAAAGCGGTGTGGCTAGTGTGAGCACTCCCTCCCAACCCAGGGCCCTCTGCGCTGCATGCCATATTTTAACCGTGTGGGCTGTCGGGCCTGTAAGTGTGTGGCGTCTTTTGTTGGAATAGAGCGCCTTTAGTAGTTGATCTGGGGGCAGTATAGTCCTGTCAAGGCGGAAGGCTGGGTCCTGTTGTGGGGCATGTATCCACCGGTTCACTACCATCAATTGTGCCGCCCAGTAGTATAGTTTAGTATTGGGTAGGGCGATTCCCCCATCATACCAAGAGCGGGTCAGTTTGGCGTGTGATATGCGAGGAGGTTTTCCGTCCCATAGGAGAGTAGAAACTTCTGCGTCTCTTGATTTGAAATAAGTGAGAGGGACCGGGAAGGGTGTGTTCTGTAAGATATATAGGAATCTAGGGAGTGCCAGCATCTTAAAGAGCGCTGCCCTCCCCAGCAGTGTCAGTGGCAGAGATCGCCAATGGGAGACATCCGCTTTCAGCCTCAGTAGAGGTTTCATCAAGTTTTCTTCCATAAAAACCGATTCCTGTGGTGTAATGTAAATTCCCAGGTATTTGAAACCTCTGGTGACCGTTTGTACTGCGCAGTCTGGGGGCAGTACGGGTGGGCCACCCAGTAGGATATACAGTAGTGATTTTGTCCAATTAATGGTGTAACCCAACACCTCACCGTAGGAGTCGAGTATGTCCATCAGGACAGCCAGGGATGCGGAAGGGGATGTCAGGTAGATTAATACGTCGTCCGCATACAAAGAGATGCGGTCCTCCCATCCCGTCTCCCAGGTTATTCCCCTGATTTGAGTGTCAAGACGGATTTTCACCGCTAGCGGTTCCAAGATTAGCGCAAAAAGGAGTGGGGAGAGTGGGCACCCCTGTCTCGTTCCACGCCCTAATGTTATTATACGTGATGTATGGCCATTTGCAACCACTTGTGCCTGGGGGCAGTGTAGAGGAGTCTGATCCATCCACAGAACCTTGGATCAAACCCCAGTTTCCTAAGCACAGCAAACAGGAATGGCCACTCCACAAGGTCAAAGGCCATCGTCGCATCTAGGGAGAGAACGTCTGCATCCTCCCGCAGCAGTGGGATACGGTGCATGACCCCATGAATACACCTCAGGTTAAGGGATGTGTTTCTCCCCGGCATAAATCCCGATTGGTCCGGGTGTACTAATGTCGTGAGGTGGGGCTGTAGTCGGAGGGCTAGGAGCTTCGCTAGGACCTTCGTATCTACGTTCATCAGGGAGATTGGTCTATAGGAGGACGGTCGGTCAGGCGGTTTGCCCGGTTTGTGCACTGAGATAATGGTAGCTAGTCTTTGGTCTGTTGTGAGTGTACCCTTTACCAAACAATCATTATACATGGCAAGCATGTGTGGAGTGAGCTGTTGAGATAGTGCTTTATAAAGTTCAACGGGTAGCTCGTTCGGACCTAGGGCCTTTCCCGTGTGCAGTGCTGCTAAGGCCTTCCCCAATTCCACCCCTGTTAAGTCCTCCTCAAGTGCCTGTGCGTCCTCTGAAGCTAGTGTGGTCATGGGTATGTCTTGGAGGAATGCCATGCCGTCCTCCTCCGTCACCCCACTACGCGCGGTGTATACTGTTTCATAGTAGGTGGCTAGTACTTCCACTATGCGTACGGGAGATGTCATGTGTGTGCCGTCTGGAAGTTCCATCGTCGCAATCCACCGATTTGCCCTGTCCTTACGCTCAAGCCACGCGAGCATTTTCCCTGTTTTATCCCCCAGTTTGTATACTCTATGCAGTGTGTCGGTGAGTCTTGTTTTGGTCACAGCTTCTGCGTATGCCCTGTATTCTTGCGTCGCCAGTGCAAGGGTGTGTGCTGTATCGTCTGTGGTGTCTAACGCATGTGCCCTTTCTGCGGTGTGTAGAGCTGTTTCTAAGGACTCGATGGTTGCCCTTTGTTCTCTCTTGTGGCTAGTAATAGAGGAGATGGCTTGCCCTCTAACCACCGTCTTGTAGGCCTCCCAGAGGATGGAGGGGGAGTCCACCGAGTCCGTGTTTTCGTCAAAATAGTGAGTGGTGGAGGTTGCAATGGCCTTCAAAATCGGTCTATTTTTTAGATATCCCGGATAGATCGGGAATATTCTCTGCCGCCTAGAGGGTTGCGGCGTGTAGCTGAGTTGTATCGGGGAGTGGTCCGATATCCCTCGGGGGAGGTGCTCTATGACTGACAACTTCTCCGGAGGGACCGTTAGAGTCAACATGTAGTCTATCCTGGAGAGACTATTGTGTGCTCCCGAGTGAAAGGTGTATTGGCGGTCATAGGGATGTTTCAGTCTCCACATGTCTACCAGTCCCAGGGCTTCTAGGAAGTCTTTAAATAGGTGATGGGGTCTAGTGGGTTCACGCGGAGGATGTCGGTCAATCGCTGTGTCTAGGACTGCATTGAAATCGCCTCCCATGATTAGTTCTCCCTCTGGGAGTTCAAGCAGTAGCTTCCCCAGGTCCTGGAGAGTTTCTTGGTGTAGTGCTGGGGGGATATATATCGATAGTATATTGTAAGGTATGCCCTCCCATTGACCATTAATTGCTGCGAAACGCCCCCTGTCGTCAGTCCAAGAGTGTTTGATGAGGAAAGGAGCGCTTTTCTGAGCGAGAATGCCCACCCGGCGGGAGCCGGAGGAGAACTCTGCATGTGCGACCATCTTAAAGCCCCACCGATTAAGCGCTTTGCATGCAGTCCCTACTAAGTGTGTTTCCTGCACCAGAGCCAGGGTGGGCACTTTCCTCTTCAAATATTGTAAGACCAGCCCCCGTTTAATTTTATGACCCAGTCCGTTTACATTCCACGAGATAATCGTCAGTGGGGGGATACTAATGGTTGTGATTGTGGGTCTATTGCCAAAGTGTCCGGATCAGCCATACTCTCCAGCAAGGAAGCATATCTGTACCATCTGGGCAATCAGCCGGGCCGAGGCCCGGTCGTCGTCCATGATAAGAGAACCTCCTGAGGCCTGCAGTGGTGTATAGACCTGTCGTGATCCAGGTCGTACCAACCATGAGCGGTCGTACCTGTGCAGTAACCGCAGTCTGGTCTGTGTCCGTGGGTGTGGTGCGGAAACCCGGTGTATATGGTGTGTGCTCAGGAAAAGCTAAACCTTTGAGGAACAGGCAACGAAAACTAAAACAAAATAAACTCAAAACATAGTTAACCCCAACCCCTCCACCCTGCCTCCCTGCCCGGCGGACAATAAACCTTCCACCACCCCAACTGAGCAGAGTGCTTGTAGTCCCAACTATTGAAAATTGTTCTTGGGGGTGAGACTTCTGTGTCCTCTGTCGAGCCCCCCCCTCCGGGAGCGACCATGCAGTGCCATGCGTAACTAGATGTCCTACCTGCATGGAGCTTTATGTGCGCGACCAGCGTCTTACCATCTACAGCCATTCTCAGTCGATGGCTCGCTGTCCCACCTCCTCCTTGCTTGTCTGGGAAGTCTTATCTTCGGTCGGGAGGAGTGGGCAAAGTCGTGTTGAAAAGCAGCGGCTCCAGGGGATGTGTCTTTGCTGCAGCATCTATTGTTCCTCGTCTTGTCCTTGTTCCGCTTCGTCCTGCATCCGTGGGCTTCTATTCTCGTGATTTCGCTGTTTGTCGCGGTTCCTAGGCCCCTTTGCCGGCCTCCATCCCTCCAGCCACTCCTGGGTTGCCTGCGGCGTGTCAAAGAACCATGTTTTACCTTCAGCCTCTACACGCAATTTCGCTGGAAAGATCATAGAGTACTTGAGTTCTCGGGCACATAGTTCTTTCTTCACCTCTGTGAAGCCGCGTCTCTGTTGGGCCACGGCCACCGTGTAGTCAGGATAGAGGTGGATCACTGCATTCTCAATTTTGATCGGTGGTTTCGTGCGAGCTGCTTGTAAAATTGCGTCACGGTCCCTGAAGTTGAAGATGCGGGCCAGTATGGGGCGAGGTGGGGCCCCGGGTTTTGGCTGGCCCCCAGGTACGCGGTGGGCGCGTTCCACTGAAAAATAGTTCGACAGACCTTTGGGTTGCAGCTGTTTGTAGATGAGGTCCTCCACGTAAAGGTCCAGGGCCGGGTCGCGTACAGATTCCGGCACACCAATCAGGCGTATATTATTGCGTCAGGAGCGGCCTTCTTGATCATCCAGCTGCGCCCGGAGCACGAGGTTGTCATCTTCTAGCTTCTGGACTCTCCGCTGTAGATCAGACGTGTCCCCCACGAGGTCGGTAGTCGTTTTTTCAACCTCCAGTACGCGGTCTGACATTCTGGCGAAATCAGCTCTGATCAGTGATACCTCCGTGGAGATCGTACCCATTGAGGCTAGCATCGTCTTCAGGGCCGCCATGACGTCATGCAGGGTAATTCTCTCCGTGGCATTTCTGTCCCCGGCGGGGTGAGGTGGTGTTCGGGTCGGGTCCCCCTTTGCCGTGTCAGGTGGGTCCTTCTGATAGGCGAATTTGTCCAGTTTTGAGGTCTGGTGACCTCTGGTCCCCCTGCCACTCATCTCGGATGGTGCAGCGTTTAGGTTGGCTGGTGCCGTGTTCCTTGCCACCCACTAAGTGAGTTACTCCTTCTTTAATAGCCTGGAGCGCCGCGTGGGATGGATGTGGGCGCGGTAAGGAGTTGTTTAGAGTTCGAAAGAGGCTTCAGTGGCGGGCAGTGCGTGGCAATAATGGGCCCTCGGCCCGGATCGGGTTGCGTTGCGCCGCTGGTGGCTGGTGTGCGGGAGAAGGAGCCCGTGGTTAGGTCCCGTCGTTCGTTTAGCGGCGCTTTTTCGCCCTTCCCTCTGTCGCGGTCTCTCACAGCCCCTGGTGTCGGTGATAGCGCATAGCAGGCCGCATTGGCGGGGAGATGGCGGCAATATTTGGCCGAGTATAGTAGCAGGCCGCAAGTCAGTTAATAATGGGACCCTCACGGTAGGCCAGCGCTAGGCGTCAGTTCCATCCGCCATCGAGGACCCCCACCCCCTCTCCGGTACTCACAGGCGTTTTCAGGCTATAAGTAGTTTCTCACGCTTAGGAGGCTCCGCCCGATATGTTCCTAGAGTCAGCAGATTATTACAGGCGCTTTCGTCCCTTCCAGACCCTTCGCAGGGGGGGGGACGTATGTCGCTACGCCGGTTTCGCGCTCCAGTCCTCGGATCAGGCCATGGCGTCCCTCCCGGCCTGATCCGAGGACTGGAGCGCGAAACCGGCGTAGCGACATACGTCCCCCCCTGCGAAGGGTCTGGAAGGGTGTTGCAGGCAGGAGGGGCGCCTCAGCTGGGTTGTTGCTGGGATGCAGGAGACGGCGCCTGCACAGTGTCGGTGCGCCGCCGGGGTCACTCCGTACTCGAGTCCCCGGTTCCAATCTCCGGATAGGCCTCAGTATTGCACACGGCGTATCTCCGCGAGGGAAGCTCGTCGGAAGTTGCAGCAAGCAGCCGGGCGCACCGGATCGTCAGACGCTTCTGGTCGTGTCGGGCAGGCAGTGCCAAGAGTGCGGATTATTAGGCGGATTTCGAGAGGGAGGCTCGTTACTCACAGAGCTCGCTTAGTGTGCGGCCATCTTGGCTGTTGGCTAGCCACGCCCCCCCAATTTAAGTATTTTTAAGTATATTTTAGTAATTAATTTAAAATTTTAATTTAATTTAATTTAACACTGTTTTTAATAAAGTCGATATTTTTTACAACTATATTTTTGTAAACGATATTTTGTACTCGATATTTTTGTACTTACCTGTTTGTACATACAAACTCGATATTTTGTCTGTAGATATTTTTTCCTCGGTATTTTGGGTAGTCGATATTTTGTCAGTCGATATTATGTCAGTGATCCAAATTGGACATATTGGGCTATTTCCTGGTACATAACTGGGCATACAGAGTGTATGGTCTGGCACAGCCAATCGGTATGCGAGCAGTTTGACCTGACAGTGATGGGACAGCCATATAGGTTTCCAGGCTTGCAGTTAAAATCATTATTATTGAAAGAAAAACAGTGTGACCAATGATGTGACACCTCTGTGATCATAATTACGCATAAATGCCACCAATTAAGTTGGGGAACCTTTTCCATCTCGGAAACATTCACTAAGGACTCCTACTAAAGACAATGGGGCATATTATCAAGGGATTTATCTCCGCTTTTTTGGCTTTAAAAGCTAAGAAAGCAGAGATAAAATTATCTCCCTATCAGCAACAGGGTGCTAACACGCAAATTCGCATGTTAGCACCCTTTTTCTCTACGCTTCCCCTTGCATCTCTAATGAGATGCAAAGGGGGCATTCCAGAGTAAAATAATAGAAATGCTGTTAAGCGACATTTCTCCTATTATTAAGGATTTCACGAACCCTGTTAGTGATAAAACAAGCAGCGCTAACCGCGGTTAGCGGTGCTTTTTTAACACCTGGTATTTTCCTGACTTAGCCATGATATCCTATGGAAGGTGGATATCATGGCTAAGTTTGTGAGCCCCTATCAACAAGCTAACGCCAAACTTCGAGAGATTATCATTGGTTTTCCAGCGATAATCTCTCATTTGGCAGTTAGCGCAAGGATTTTTATCACTTCTGAGATAATCCTTGCTAATAGCAAGTTATCTCTGCGATAATTTCCGGCGATGCTTAGCGATAAAAAAATCGTTGCTAAGCCTTGTTAGCGATAAATATCGCTAATCGTTGGTAATATGCCCCAATATCCCTCATTCTGGGATTGCATTAATATGTGCTGGCCCCTAGTTCTTGTGCTATTGTACAAATATTGTGCCTTTTAGCTTTTTCGATGACAATTATACAGGAAAATGGATGATTTTGCCTCATTTTTTTAAAGAAAAAAAATGACTGATAGATAACTTCCCCCACAACACTCGGGAGTATGTTGATGAAATTCGAGCCGGGTATTACGCCCCCCCCTCCTTTCAAAGATCACCAGCCCCCACTGTTTGTGACGTTATTTCACTGACATCTGAAATATCTGATTTAAAACATTTGCAGTTAAATTTGATTGACGAAGTTCACAATTTGAATTGTGCTCCCATTGCTTTGCAATAGCTCCAACCTCAGGTCGCCCAAAATAACCATCCCAATTGCAATTCCCCTTGCCTAACCCAACTTGCAAGGTGGGTTGTTGTGCAAGAGGGCTAGCCCCACAGCTTCAAGAATTTTAACAGAACGGAAAACAATTAGTTACCTAAAACGGGACCCATATTATGCTAAATTTGAAAATCAACATGACAATGAGGAGAAGGAAGGGCAGGGGCCAGCACCTGATCCCAGAACGTTTACAAGCAAAAGCCCAGTGCATAATGAAAATGTGAATTCTATGGCCAGGAGTGCCTTTTACGGGGATATTTGTAACTATTATACCAGTAGATATTCGCATCCCTGGAGGTTTCTCCTAATTCTTTAAAAGAAGTCACCGTTTATCTGACAAAGGTCCCTGAATTAAAACTAGGTGGACATGAGAACACTACTTCATTGAAAAATAAGATTCTACATTGATTAGGTCAATACGGCAGTGTTACTATAGTGACCTTTTGGGTCGAAAAATAAGATTGTACGTTGATTAGGTCAATACGGCAGTGTTACTATAGTGACCTGTTGGATCGAAAAATAAGATTGTACGTTGATTAGGTCAATACGGCAGTGTTACTATAGTGACCTGTTGGATCGAAAAATAAGATTGTACGTTGATTAGGTCAATACGGCAGTGTTACTATAGTGACCTGTTGGATCGAAAAATAAGATTGTACGTTGATTAGGTCAATATGGCAGTGTTACTATAGTGACCTGTTGGATCGAAAAATAAGATTGTACGTTGATTAGGTCAATACGGCAGTGTTACTATAGTGACCTGTTGGATCGAAAAATAAGATTGTACGTTGATTAGGTCAATACGGCAGTGTTACTATAGTGACCTGTTGGATCGAAAAATAGGATTGTACGTTGATTAGGTCTATACGGCAGTGTTACTATAGTGACATGTTGGATCGAAAAATAAGATTATACATTGATTAAGTCAATACGGCAGTGTTACTATAGTGACCTGTTGGATCGAAAAATAAGATTGTACGTTGATTAGGTCAATACGGCAGTGTTGCTATATTGACCTGGTGAAGGTTGCTCGCTTTCATGACCCTACAGGTTGTGAGACTATGTTAAGGTCATTCTCAAAGATGCTGATCTAACACAGGGTCTTGTTATGGTGGGCTTAAGCCCAAACTCCCCAAAAGGTAATGAGATTCAGTTTAAAATATCCGCCCGTCCCACGGCCAACAAGAACAAATTCCATCTGAGAGAGAATCATATGAGTTGGTCAAGGAATATTCCATACAATGGGTACATGGGAACGTGAGGGCTCAATAGCTTAGTTGCAGGGGCCTCTGATATTAATGAGAATGATGCCTTGACTTTACATCCAGTGGGTTATAGTTCCTGTGAAAAACATTGTAATCTATTAGAGCTTAGCATAGTGCATGTTAGGTCTCTAAAGCAGGTAGACATTACTCTAAGTGGCATAAACTACACCTTTTGCAACATTATTATGAGTCGGTGTAACTATATTGTTGCACCTAGCTATGTTTATTCACTTTCTGCCGTCCCAATGGAGGTCAGAATTTCTCAAACCAGATATATCTAGTTCACTTTCATTAGTTATAGCGCAAAAGAACATATTGTGGTAGCTCCAGGCTCTATTCTAACAAGAGAGGCAACTCTAAATTGGAATTTTGCAGGCTTTTTTGGAGGGAGTTTTAAATAGCCCAAACTCGACCCGAAGGTACCAGAGCACTTTACATGAGCACCAGTTGCGTTACAAAGAGACACATTCACTTGTTAGGCGCAGGGAGATAAAATGATTTTCCCAGAATCACAGGATGTTGAGCGTCCCTGCCGACTCTAATCCGGTTCCCTAGCTTCCGTGGCGACCGCTCCAGCCATTAGGCATGAAAGCCACACTGGGTAATAGCGACTGGGATACATTAGTGGATACGTTTGACTTTTATCTGATGCAAGATCTCTGGGCTATCCAGGGATTACCATAGACGGGGCTATTCAAATGTTCAAATATTTGCTGCAAAGTCCAACGCTGGTTGTTCAACAGGTGACTTATGCATTTGGTGAAAATAGGAGGAGTAGTTATTGTTTATTTCGGAAAATTACATTCCTTAAAAACAATCATGAAATCATACGTTTTCAATATAAAACACAATACAAGATAAGTGTTAGAAACAGCTAAAAGATAATATTATACTACGTAATCAATTAAGGGAAAAAGAACATTCTTCTCATTATACTAATTGAGGTGAAAATAGCTTTGGATTGCACTGTGAAGAAAATTGAAACAAACTCATTAGAAATCTTCAGTTTAAAAATATCAAAGGGGGACTGCTTTTACTACTTAATGTATACAATCGAAGTGTAAATAAGTCCTCTGAATCATCTATCTTACGTCAGCTAAATACCATTTTAAATACCTATGGGAAAGAGTGTTCAATAATTATTGGGGGTGACTTCAATACAACTTTTAAACTGTTGAGCCTTCTAAGAGCGGGAACGATAGATGAAGATGCCCATGTGGGCATCCCTGGTTGGTTTCCAGATTTCTACAGTGTCCTTGCAGTTAGTTGGCATCTCAATAGCACATAGACTACTGGCATGCAATGGGCGTTCATTTGCAGATGCCTGGGCTTCACCTACATTTAAAAAAGGGCAATACAGAAGAGGTATTGAATATATATTACTGGATATGGATATTACTGCCTATGGAGTGATCTTAGTGATATGGAGGTTTCTCCCAGACATGATAGTGATTACAGTCCTTTGATTCTCCTTCTCAAAATAGTGGATTGGCCATCACAAACAATAGAGGAAGAATGTGAAATGGGACAAAATGATTCATTCTTCCCAAATCATGTGTCTATCTGTAATAAAGCAGCTCCAAAGTTGGAGTGTTTTACAGAAAATTTATCTAACCCCTTGTTATTATTGAAAGCACATAACCAACTGTTTGACCAATTTAGTAATGTGTTTGTTAGAACTTTCTTATCGGGCCAAAATCTACAAAAGGTAATGAATGGTTCAATAACGAGCGTAGAACAAAGAAATCAAAGCTTGTAGTGGCAATAACATAAGGGGACAGTGAGGCAATAAAAGCCTGTAAGCAGCCTATCAAACAACTTACATTAGACTGGGATCGTAGAACAAGAGCTTCTTGATAACACTAGATGCAATGATACAAGAAGTTGTTGGCACATAGTATCCCACGGTGCCCGGAATTGCACCATGAAACCGGAAGTTCATGTCCAGCCTTTATAATGAACCGATAGCAACTGAGGGCGGCCTCTAACCCTCCACTCAAACCTTGTCCGGACAGGTGTAACTTCGAATCAGTAAATCCAGCCTTTTTTGCTTCTGCTTTTGCTTTCGAATCAGCTGCTGTGACATAGAGCAGCCGTTACTTGGGGTATTCCTCACGGGATATGATACCCGCGGAACTACAATGTGGCCATGAAAAATGTCAATATCCATCTGCTCTTTTGATCCGATTGATGTACTAGATTTTCATACTGGTGCTATGCCCTCTATTTTAAGAGGCTTATGACTCTATTGGATATTCCACTCTTTGTTTATTCTCAGTAGCCCTGACGAAGTTCAAGCAACAATCTGAACGAAACGCGTTGGCTGGATGATGCTATTTAATTTGAATTGATTCGATAACGCTGATGACTAAAATGAACATATTGCCGGACTCATTATCTTTGGACATGAAAACGTCAATGGTGCACCATTCCAAACATACGTTATGACCCAATAGAACTGAGGCCTCTAACCCTCCACTTAAACCTAACAAGTGTTATTTTGAATCAGTAAATCCAGCCTTTTTTTTCTTCTGCAGGATATGCTGATGACTATTAAATCACAGAATAAGGTCACGCTTCTGGTTTGAATAGAATACCTTTGTAAACACAGTTCCTAAAGAAATTGCTTGTTGGGCTTCAATTCTCGATACTTAGAGGGGAGCTGAGATAGTGCCAATGTTTAATACGGGTAGCTGCACTGATCCCAGTAACTATCAACGAAGAGTCTGCTCCATAACTCGCAGAAAATATTCTGTGGATAGGTAGGTGTTGGTTAAAGTTACAACCTGGATGACTGATAGTAACATCTTGAGTGAGTTTCAAGCTGAGTTTAGACCGAAGACGAGTACTATTAAGAAGGTCTTTAGTTCAGGTGTAAGGTTATTGACACTGCCAGGACAGCCTATATGTAACTTTTGTCGACCTACAAGCCGCCTTTAGTAAGGCCCCATGAGAAAAGCTGTGAGAGGTTTTGGCTGAATTGGGAGTGAGTGGTGGTCGGTAGTTTGAGCAGAGAGGGGGCTGGTTGGCTGCATACATACACACTCATTCACACACATACCTACCGCCATCACAACACTCACTCATAATCATACGTACATGCACGCAGCTAACATTTAAAAAACACACCACTTACCTGCTGCAGCTTTCAGGGAGGGAAGTCTCGCAGCTCCCAGGGGGTTTGGACTGCTGCCTTCTCTCATTGGCTGACCTCAGAGGAGGTGGTAGTCCCTACCTTGTCACAGAGTGGGATGAGGTCAGTGAAAGTTGCTGATCCCACCCCACTCTGAAAAGTTGTCAGTGATAGACAGTTTGCCCTGGGCACTTCAGCTTAAAACTGAAGATCCCAGGTCCAACGCTATCAGTGACACTTCCCCTCGCCATCAGGGGGAGGGCCTTGAGGCACTTGTGCCAGGCTGAAGAGGTCTTGTCCACAGGGCTGTGAAATCCTGAGCCTGGCAAAGTTCAGCTCTGGCAGCCGGGTGCCTGCACATTTAACGCCAGTACAACACCTGGCTGCCTGACCAGACCAATAAGAGTGTCTATCAGGCTGACCTTTGCTCAGCCTGACAGACACTCTTCTTGTCGCAAATAAGGTGGGGTCGGGGCACTCCACCTGTAAGGACGAGACATGCTGCTGTGAGGTCCCTGTGATTTATGTTATGTAATAAGACGCTCACATACAGACAATGTAGCGAAAGTGAGGTGTGGCCGAATTGGAGAGCTTACTGAAAGGATTAAGGTCAAAAGTGTGTATGTCAAGGCTGTGTTTCGGCGCCCAGCTTCTTCCTACTTTGTATAAACGGTTGTACTGAATATCAAGCCAATTGTGAGCATGACTTACTTCTCTTGGCATTCAAGAAGGTGTCTGCCCCATTCTTGCAGATGATACCTTACTCCTCTACAAAACTCAAAACAGCCCTGGAAACCTTGCTTAAAGGTTTGTTACCTTTTATAGTTTACATGGTTTGGAAATAAACACACAGAAAATAAAATGTATAGCATTCAACCCGGACAAAAAGTTTTTAGGGAGGAAATACAATTGGATAATAACGCCCTTAAAAGTATAACATGGTTTGACTATATATGCGTTAGGTTGCCAGATTCTCACACAAGGCATGAGCAGATTGCTAAAAGTACATCATTGTTAAAGCATAGATCAAGTGCATTAATGACATTCCTTAATTGTGGTAATACTTACCCAGTATCGCCAGCCATGGAGGTGTATGGACACCTGGCTACTAGCGCAGCCCTTTATGGATCTGAATTATTGTGGACATTGTAAGATGGGCAGTCTTGAGAAAAGTAGACAAATGTTTTCATAAGGTCTTTGCTGAAGCTTCCTAAGATTGTCCCGCTAGTCCCTGTTAGATTGGATTTGGGCCCGAAATCAGTTCATGGCCATGCTGACTTGCATCCTATCCTATTCTGGATAAGAATATGGTCAGCGGATGAGCTTAACAGCCTATAGAGGTTTATCGGATTTCATTTTCTACCAGATGGCGATAAAGATCCCATGGTTGAAATATATAAAGAGCTTATTAACTAGTTTAGGATTTGGGGAGTACTGGTATAATGCTTCATGTGTCACCAAGAGCAGTTATCATGTAATAAAAGAAAGGTATTAGTATTGCACACATGAGAAACTGTTAACCACACATAAGGTGGTCCATGTTAATAGTAAATTTCTAATGATGAAGTGGGAATATAGATTTGAAGAATACATGGATTTATATTATTTCTAGCGGAATTACGTTTATACATTAAGTTTAGGATAAGGGTCATTCGTTGGCTGCTTTTGAAAGCACATGGTCAAAGACTGACCCTGAAAACAAGATATGTCCATTGTGCAAACCTGCAGATGAAACTGAGGAACAAGTTCTCTTTTTTGCACTGCATAGAAGAAACGTAGGCGGAAATGGATTGAGCCGCTCTGCTTACAGATAGGAATAAGGAAATGCCATCTTGCCTTGAAAAGATGTAAGGCTGACACCAGAATTCACGTGTACCTCCCTTCTCAAGCTATTTCATGTTCCATGGGTCTAATCCTCAGGAGCCAGCCTAATATATAGCTGGGGCCCTTCTATCGAGCCCTTATGTGACCTGGGGTTCCCCATCCCCCTGGGCACACAGCCTAACAGTGTCCCGGGGCCCACCCCTCAGCACACTGCTGTTACCTACCAACAAGAATGCAGAATGGTGTGGGTGCCCATGGTGGGACCAGAGCACCTACCAAGCAATGTTTTTAAAAGTTGTGGGTGCCCTGGGTAGAACCAGGGCACCCACTCAAAAAATAAATAAACAATAGTGGCTATGTGCAGGGAGTCGACAGAGCCACCATGGGTTTTCCCAGTGGCTCTATAAAACAAAGCAGGCTGTGGGTTTCCCAGGTGGGACCCAGACACCCACAAAAAAAGTAAAAGCTGTATAAAATAATAAATGAGCAGCCGGAGAAGCTAATTTACTATTTTCTGCTCATAATACCCTTCAAGGGCTAATTAACATATATTGTGGTGAGGGCGCCCAGTTTTATGGTATTTATATTTTTGTCATTTCCGTCTATATTTATCCATATTTATTTTTTTACTAATTTCACCTGTATCCATATCTATTCTAGGTTTCGTGAAAAAATTAGGCTGAAATGTGTATAGTTCAGCATTTATTTAACCAGTTAATGTGCACTCGTGCCTGAACGCCTGATAGGTTTTAATGAGAAATACACACTCAGATGGTAAAATATGCACTTGTAAGAAAACATGTAAATTTTACTATCAAGGTTGTGCAAATCTACTGCTGTTTAAAGCTCTTTACTAAAATCCCTATATTTTTTTAATCACCTTGCCTGTCAAACTGTACAGCTATTGGCCCGTCAATCATGATTGACAGAATTAAAAACCACTCAAAAACAACCAATTTTCCGTTTTTATCCACATTTAAAAATAAATACATACAGGAAAATAAATGGGTTTCTGTCTGTATTTATATGTAAAATCCAGTAAAAAAGGATTTTAAGGAGCCTTAATTATGGTTCATAGTGGCGCCCCAATCTGGGCAGGGGCAATACCAGCATGTTAAAAAGTCTTGGGGGGAGGGGCTGCAGGGAGTGCAATAGCCCCCCAGGAATAATTTTCATAAATTAACCCTATGTTTCCTGAGGTCTATAAACATGACAGCAGGAAAAGTAATAGATATGTTTGAGCATGCCTAGAGCTGCGCTGTTGTTATTCAGCTCGGGAATGTAGGGACCCCCTGTGGTTGGTATTAAGGCTGCATTATGTGTTAAAGAAGGATTCTAATACATGTTTAAAGGTTTTTTTTAATCTAGAAAAGCTTTATTTAAATGTTTAGTAGACCATTGAAATGCTTGTTAGGAACATCTTTGAGTATTGTTTTGAAGTCTAATGATTTTTAATTATGATTATTAACATGTCAATATTGTCTAATTAAGCGGGGAACCTTTTGAAAAAGCCAATAGTCTTACCATTATATATTGATGTTGTGATTCCTTTGACAAGCCAATAGGCTTGTATCATATATTGATGAAGTTGTCCCTTAAAAAAGCCAATAGGTCTGTCTTTTATATTTTTCTGTGACTTTAAATTGAAAAAATATTTGGGTACGCTTAAAAAAAGTACAAATTCACTGAAGAAAACAGAGGTTTAAGTGACATTAGTTTGGTGAAAATGTCACTTAGAACATTTTAAATTTAAAAAATGCTGAAATTCACCAGTTGTAGATAACTGATGTAACTATAACTCACATTATGAAGTAACAATAACGTACGCCTTTGCCATGCAATGCTAATACCATCACATATTATATCACTGATGATGTGTTCAATGACAACATTAATAATATCACTGATGGCAACTGAAATCATGTCATTTATGACAACACTGTGCATGGCAAAGGCATGAGTTATAGTTACTTCAGTTAACTTTAACTGGTGATTTTCAGTGTTTTTTTCATTTAAAATAATATGTTGTAAGGGATGTTTTCACCTAAATATAACATCACTTTAAACCTTATTATTTTCAGTGTTAAACAAGAATATATATTCACTGAAAAAAACAGAGGTTAAAGTAATGTTATAGTTACTTGAAATGTTCTATAACAATGTAACATTTTAAACTAAATAAACTACATGTTCTAGTTGTCTCAAGTAACTATAACTCGTGCCCTAAGGTAACTATAACTTGCTCCCCCGCCATACACAGCTTTCTCATCAATAATTTCATTGTGAATGTTTCAGTGATATTATCAATTTTGTGATGAGTGATGTAATATGTGGGGTAATTAGCAGTGTATGGTGAGGGTGCAAGGTATATTTACCTTAGGGCACGAGTTATAGTTACTAGAGATGAATAGAACTGGTGAATTTCTTTGTTTTTTTTAGTTTCATATGTTATGTTGTTACTGAACATTTCCCCTGACTATGACACTTCTTTAACCTTTGTTTTTTTCAGTGAAATTCTAGTTTTAAAAAAAAAATGTAAAGTCACATATTGTTACCATACCTAAAGCTAACCCAATGCATGCAGGCAACCCCATGCTGTAATGTTGGCTGCAGGGCCTGGTTGGTAGCCAGTGCCTGTGGCCAACCCCCAGCCAGACAGCCAACCGCATGCTGTTCATGGCTTTCGGCCACAGGCAGCCAAACCCATGTGGGGTCAGGCCCTGTAGCCAAGTCACCCACATGCAGCCAACTCCATGCAGTGCATGTGTTGGACCTGCGATGGGCAAGCCCAGCACAAAGGGGGTAGCTTGGCTCAAGTGTCAAGGCAGTGAAGGCTGTAGAGCTAAGCCGGCTCTGACCCAATAATAACCCCCTGCACAGTCACACCAAAAAGAAGGACACCACACCACTGCTGTAGAAAAATACGATTCCTTTATATAAAAGTTCTCTGCTGTAAATAGGGATCAATTGGGGAAGCACATTCACATTTCATTTGTTACAGCACTCTGGGATTCAGGTTGAGAATAAATACAGTAAATAGGACTTCAGGAACACTGGTGTTGCATAAATATTAGGAATAGCTCTATCAATAAATAAAATGAATATCAGGTTTATATATCACCAATACATGGAATAATAAAGCCTGGTTCATTTAAATGCATAACCACATTTTCATTCTGGTATCGCTGCCACCAATTAAATAAATCAGGAAGTTTACATTTGCAAGATAAACCCACTTTGAAAAGGATAACAGTACTTGTGGTATCATGGGGAATGCATGCGGGCTTCTCTGGATTCACGGTGCACTGGGGACTCTTTTATGTTCACGCGGGGCCCATGCGCGTGTACCTAAAGACAAGGAAACACGGTAAATATGACATTTGGCCCTCCGCTGCCACCGGGGAAGGATGTCCGCTTGCCGGTGTGGTTTACTTGAGCCTACGGCAATTTCGCAGGCACCAGGGTAGCACAGTTCGAAGTCAGTAGACGAATGAACGGCTGCCAGCGGGGTCACTCAGTCTCAGCGCTCGCTCAAATCAATGCCGGTGCACAGTTCCTTGATAACGCGGCACCCCTCCAGGGGAAACGACTCACCTCACTACGGCTGCAATCGAATAGCGATTCAGTCGGGGCACAGCACTTCCTACGCCAGCATCAGGGTTCTCAGGGGCTTCACGGACCTCCCTTCGACTTCCTCATACGGGGGCTGGTCCCGCCCACGGCAACAGTTTCCCGGGGTGTCTGGGAAAGGGCAGGGACGCTAATCCCGCCCAATGAAGGCCGGCCTCTCCCCGCCCCGGCGCACCACCTCACCTTCGATCACTGCACAACCAGGAAGCGCGCAACGCTGGTGGGGCTCGGAGACGTCCGAGTCCCCCGCGATAGGCGCTATTCACGAAGGGGGCACTGTGGAAGGTCGCGACTCGCCTTTTCTTCACGATTTCGCCACCGGGGGGGGGGGGGGGGCGGGGAGGCACATAAACTTGGCCACAGTCTTTTGGGGCAATGAGGCACTAGCTGGGCAGGCGCTGTAGGCGCAAGGTTACTGGAACACGCCTGACTGGAACGCCAGTCAGGAATCAGGCTATTAACCCTTGCCACTCTACTGCCTGTGCTCTCACCCACCTCAGGGGTCAGCAGGGCAGGTGTCACTCTGGTGTCAAGTCTGGAATCTGAATTACATCTAAAATGGCCGCCAGGGACTGGGCTTTATATAGCCAGTGCCCTGAGGTACTGGCACGAGCCAGAAGGTTCTAGAACCTTCCCTGGCTGTGTCAATGGCATGGCACTTTTGAGGTGTCTTTTGGTCACTCGGAGCCACCGTACTGGGGCTCTGGAGCAGCCATTTTGTGTACCTGAGGAAAGTTATGAAATTCCTGTCAGGAAAGCGCGCCAACCAGAAAGGGCGCCAAAACCTCAAAAGGTCAGGGTTCAAGGAGGCTCCAATGGGAGTCACTCACATGAGGGAAATATGTGTCCACCATTTTAAGGTTAAACACACACAGGTTGCCAACCTCAGTTTTCATGTCCACAGGTTTCGCCAGGCGCCTTGTACATAGGTGCCAGAAACCTTGTGAGCAACTGGGTGTCAAGGAACACCTAGCCCCATGAAACAACACACAAAAAGGTCCTGGTAGACAAATAAAAAGCGGCAAATTTTGGGAGGTTCAGGGGAACAAAAGAAATCATATTGGTGAGGGGACTCTAAGAAGCAGACGGGTCCAACACGCGTCCCCCCCAGCCGAAAGTGGGGAGAACTACCCAACCCCTTGGGAGTCCTCAACACTAAGGCGGAAATACCTGGAGAGACCGTCTGCATTGGCGTGGTCAACTCCAGGCCGATGTTCCACCCGAAAGTCCATTCCCTGTAGGGAGATAGACCACCTCAACAGTTTGGGGTTTTCCCCCTTCATCTGCATGAGCCAGCAAAGGGGTCGGTGGTCTGTCTGAACAAGGAAGTGTGAACCAAACAAGTATGGTCGCAGCTTCTTCAGTGCCAAGACCACCGCAAAGGCTTCCCGCTCAATGGTACTCCACCTCTGTTCCCGGGGAAGCAGTCTCCGTGACAAAAAGACCACGGGTTGATCCAGACCCTCTTCATTGAGTTGCGATAACACCGCCCCAATGCCAATATCGGATGCATCTGTCTGGACAATGAACTCTTTCGAAAAATCCGGAGCCTTCAGGACTGGAGCTTTACACAATGCTTGTTTCAGAGTGTCGAAGGCTCGCTAACAAGCCTCCGTCCAGATGACTCTCCTGGGTTGCTTTTTGGCCGTGAGTTCTGTAAGGGGTGCCACGATAGTGCCATACCCCTTCACGAACCGTCTGTAGTAACCTGTGAGGCCCAGGAAGGCTCGGACCTCAGTCTGGGTCTTGGGGGGTTTCCAGGCCATGATTGCCTCAATCTTCGCCTGAAGGGGCTGCACCGTTCCCCGGCCCACCAAGTGACCTAAGTACACTACCGACCCCTGTCCAATCTGACATTTGCTGGCCTTGATCATCAAGCCAGCCCGTTCCAGGGCCTGGAGAACGGCTTGCAAGTGCTGCAAGTGATCCTCCCAACTGCTACTGAAGACAGCTATGTCATCCAAGTAAGCAGCAGAGAATGACTCCATCCCGGTGAGGATCGTGTTCACCAGCCGCTGGAAAGTGGCAGGAGCGTTCTTGAGCCCGAAAGGCATAACGCAGAACTGGTAGTGTCCATCAGGTGTGGAGAAGGCTGACCTTTCCTTGGCTCCATCAGTCATGGGAATCTGCCAGTACCCTGCAGTGAGGTCAATGGTACTGAGATATTGGGCAGCTCCCAACCGGTCAATCAATTCATCCGCCCGAGGGATCGAATGAGCATCGGTTTTCGTTACCGAATTGAGTCCTTGGTAATCCACACAGAATCGTAATTCTGGTGTGGTGCCAGGTGGGGCAGCTTTGGGTACCAAAACCACCGGGCTGGACCAAGGGCTGTTCGAAGGTTCGATGACTCCTAGCTCCAGCATCTTGGCTACCTCGCTTCGGATGCTGGCCTTCACCTTGTCAGACAGCCAGTAAGACTTTGACTTCACAGGTGGGCTGTCTCCTGTGTCCACATCGTGGGTACACAGATGGGTCTTACCCGGGACAAGGGAGAACAGCGGAGCGAATGTCCCCAGGACCTGGCGACATTCCTCCTGCTGCTCAGGAGTCAGGGATGGTGAGAGTTTTACTCCCTCCTCTGACCCATCCTTTTCTTGAGACGCAAGGAGGTCGGGGAGAGGCTCTGTGTCCTCTTCCTCCGATCCGTCAGTCACCATTTATTTATTTATTTATTTATTCAAAGTTTTATATAGCGCGAACAAGATCCTTACAGATATCAGAGCGCTTCACAAAGACAGGGTAGTGGCAGTGGGAGTGAACAGAGATAATGGGAGCAGTATAATAGGAGCAGTATAATAGTCACTAACATGATAGGATAATAGTAACATACATAAAGCATATAAATATACACTCAGGTAAACAAGTAATATAAGGCGGTACGAGTCATTGATCTCAACACAGAGGTGTTCAGGTGCACCTTGGGTGTGTGGATGGCTTCTACCAAAGCCTTAGTGTAGAGAGAACACTGAGTGAGGGTATCAGGAGAGTGAATCAGTAAACCAACGTGTATCATATATTGGAAATGACACCAACGAGTTAGAAGTATAGTGCCAGAGGACAGGTGAACAGTGATACATAGCAATGCAGAGTTTCCGATCCAGCACCAATAGTGTTCAGGAGATCCTGGCCAGAAGGATGGTTTTCACCTCTTTCTTGAAGAGTGCAGTGGAGGAGATCAGCCTGGTTTCAGGCGGGAGCGCATTCCAGATCCTGGGTGCCATTCCAGAGAAGGAGCGCTTGTATGTTTTCTCTTTCCGGAATCTACGAGGTTTCAGGAGTAAGTTTTTTGAACTTCTATTGGATCTCGAACCTCCTGATATAGACAACTTTTGGGCGAGGTAGTTGGGTGCATTGTGGTGCACGGCCGCGTGTGTCATAACTGCAATTTTTAACTGTATTCTGGCTTCAAAAGGCAGCCATTTTAGAGCCTGTAAGTCTGGGGATATATGCGAATGCTTTCTTGAGCCAGTTATGAGTCTCGCTGCAGCGTTCAGGGAGGCTCTTAGGGGTGCAGTTGTGGAAAGCGGGAGTCCGCTGAGGGCCACAAGTCCGTAGTCTATTCGAGGGATGACTAAAGCTTGTACCGCATTTCGGAAGTCTTCAGCAGGGAGGAAGGGTTTAATTTTCCTCAATGTGTTGATTTGGAAATTAGCTGCTTTTGTGGCTTTGCTAACGTGCTGCTGCATGTTGAGCTTGGCATCGAGTGTGATGCCTAGGGATTTCGCCGAATCCACGATGGTAGGTTGGACATTGAGTGCTGTTAGGTTATTGAGCCATGTTTGGGTGGTGGAAATTTTCGCCGGGGGTGAGATGAGTAGGAACTCGGTTTTCAGAGCATTTAGTTTGAGGTGATTGTCTGCCAGCCAAGATTGAGTGTTTATGAGCGTGGAGTTCAGATGTTTGATGTCTTCCGGGGATTGTAGCTTTAGGTAGAGTTGAGTGTCGTCGGCGTACATATGGAATTGGACATTGGAAGCTTGGAGCAAGGTGGCGAGTGGTTCCATGACGAGGTTGAACAGTGTGGGGGAGAGAGAGGATCCTTGTGGAACACCTAGATCTGCAGGCACAGGTGTAGATAGCACATTGTCGATCTTGAACTTCTGTGACCGGTTGTGAAGGAAGGATGAAAACCATTTGAGAACAGTTCCCGATAGACCCATTCTAGTGCTTAGCAGCTCCAGCAAGTTCTCATGTTTGACCGTGTCAAATGCTGACGAGAGATCAAGAAGGATGAGGAGGCAGGACTCATTGCGATCAAGAATTTGGAGGGCGTCATCAATTATGTGTGTCATAGCTGTTTCCGTGCTATGTTTCGCTCGGAAGCCTGATTGATGAGGGTTGAGGAGGTCAAATTGGTCAATGTGTTTAGTTAGTTGTAGTTGGACACATTTTTCCAGCAGTTTGGCCAGGGTGGGGATATTGGTGATGGGCCGATAATTGTTTAGGTCAGACGGATCAGCTGTGGGTTTCTTGAGTATAGGCATGACTTGCCCCACCTTGAGGGAGTCCGGAATGAGGCCTTGTTGCAGGGAGCTGTTGACTATTTTGGTCCAGAGAGGGAGGAGCAAGGGGATGAAGTATTTTACTACATTAGCAGGTAGAGGGTCTGTGAGGTGATTAGAGGGCTTCACGGTGCAGAGCAGTTTGTGTAATTCTTCTTCCGAGTAGGTATCGAAGTGCAGCCAAGATGCCTTGTTTTTAGGTTGAGTGTAAGACATTCTGGTGATGTTGGGGAATCTACTTACATCCATGATGAGGTCATTTCTTATATTGTCAGTCTTTATCTTAAAGAAAGCAGAGAAGGCTTCACAGTGTGGGGTGTCGCTAGTTGTGCTGTTTGATTGTAGGGGTTGTGTCTTTGTTTGGGTCTTGATTAGTTCGAACAGCTTTCTTGGCCTGTTTTTTGCTTGGTCCAACTGGCGTCTAAAGAGTCTGCCTTTGTGCGCTTAATTTTCCTGAAGTAGGCATTTCTCTTGTTCTTAAGCCTTTTGAGGTGGAGTGCTGAAGGGTCCGATCTCCAGGTGCGCTCTGCCATTCGCATAGTACGCCTGTCGTCATTGAGACTATCATCATACCAGGGATTAGACGTTTTGGTGGAGACTCTCTTCAGTTGCAGTGGGGCGACTTCATTGACTACTGTGTTCATAGAGTCAAGGTAGTGGTCCATCAGTGATTGAACATCCGAGGCACCTGAAGGGGGAAGGAGGAGATTGCCGATGTGGGGAGGCAGGGTAGAGGGGTTGAGGTTCTTTATGTCCCTTTTCCATGTTTTGGATTTGATTGGTTGAGCTGGGTTAAGTTTAACTTTTTCATTGATAAAGAAGGTGATAATATGGTGATCAGACCAGTCGCAGGGTTGAATCGCCTCCAGTTGTGTGGAGTTCTCTTTGGCAATGATGAGATCGAGTATCGAGCCTTTGACGTGTGTTGGTCTATCGCATATTTGGGTGAGGTCAAGTGCATTAAGGAAAGTTTTGAGGCCATTCACCACTGCGTCTTTCCGATCGTTCCAGTGGAGATTGAAGTCACCCAGGTAGACTTGGGTGGTCTGCCGACCGGCATTGGAAGTGATCATGTCCATGAGTTGTTGGGTGAATATGAGATTGTCACCAGGCGGGTGATAGATGAGATGTAAAGCACAAACTTGTTTGCCCTCGCTGGTGATGTCGAGGCAGAGGAGTTCACTGGAGGAGAGGGAGGGGGGTGTGACTTTATTGACGGAGAGGTTGCTCCTAAAAATGCATGCAATTCCCCCGCCCGTCTTGCCAGGAGACCTGTCCAGCCTAATGATATGATAATTGGGGGGGACTAGTATGTCCATAATCGGGGTAGAGGCTTCAGTAAGCCACGTTTCAGTTAGGATGGCTAGGTCCAGATCCCTAGCTGAGACGAGATCAGCGATGTCGGAGGAGTGTCTCTGGGCCGATCTGCAATTGAGTAGGATGCATTTGAGTTTGGGAGAGAGAAGGATGGTCGAGCTTTCTAGTGTGAGAGAAACTTTTCTGAGGTTGTTAGGGACGGAACCTCTATTGTTGAGTGTTGGGAGCCTCAGAGGGTTTGTAAGAATTGTAGGTATGGGGATGTGTGTGTTGGATATGCGTTTTACCGGACCTGGGCCATAAGAGTGTAGTAGAGAGCACGGTCCGACAATGAGTTAAGGACACGACGGGGGCGGTGGGCGTTAGTGCGAACGGGGATAGTCTGATGCACAGATGGGTCTTACCCGGGACAAGGGAGAACAGCGGAGCGAATGTCCCCAGGACCTGGCGACATTCCTCCTGCTGCTCAGGAGTCAGGGATGGTGAGAGTTTTACTCCCTCCTCTGACCCATCCTTTTCTTGAGACGCAAGGAGGTCGGGGAGAGGCTCTGTGTCCTCTTCCTCCGATCCGTCAGTCACCATTACCAACATGACTTCGGGCCTCTCAAAGTGGGGCTTGAGGCGATTGGCATGTAACACCCGATGCGGATGCCGAGGGGTCCTTACGTCCACCAGATAGGTAGACTTGCCCATCTTCTCCAATACCTCATAGGGGCCTGTCCAACGGTCCTGGAGAGCACTCAGCTCCCCCAGCTCCATCACCCACACCTTCTGTCCAGGCTCCAACTCCACTGGGTGAGCATTGTGGTCATACCACGCTTTCATAACTGCTTGACTGGCTTCCAAGTTGTCAGAAGCTTGCTTCCACAACTTAGCCATTTGGCTTCGGAAGGCCAGCATGTAGCTCACCACATCCTGGGGAACTTTCCGGGGAGACTTTTCCCAGGAGTCCCTCACCAGGCTGAGAGGTCCACGTACAGGGTGCCCGTACAAAAGCTCGAAGGGGCTGAAGCCCACTCCCTTCTGTGGCACTTCCCTGTAGGAAAAGAGCAAACAGGGTAGGAGGACGTCCCATTTCCTCCGCAGGCTTTCGGGTAGACTTCTGATCATACCCTTTAAGGTTTGGTTGAACCTCTCCACGAGGCCATTGGCCTGTGGGTAATAAGGAGTGGTGAACCGGTAGGTCACTCCACACTCCTTCCACATTGCCCGCATATACGCTGACATGAAGTTGGTCCCCCTGTCAGACACAACTTCTTTGGGGAATCCCACTTGGGTAAAGATCCCCATCAGGGCCTTCGCCACTACCGGTGCAGTAATGGTTCTCAGAGGAACTGCCTCTGGGTACCTTGTGGCGTGATCCACCAGTACCAGGATAAACCTGTGACCGGATGATGTCGGTGGATCTAGGGGCCCGGCAATGTTGATGCCCACCCTTTCAAAGGGGGTGCCAACGACGGGAAGTGGTTCCAGGGGAGCCTTCAGCTTCATCCCTGTTTTCCCACTGGCTTGGCATGACACGCACGACCGACAGTATGTGTCGGACGCCACCCTCATTCGAGGCCAATAAAAGTGGGGGACAAGCCGGGCAAAGGTCTTGTCCTGACCCAAGTGTCCTGCCAAGGGAATCTCATGAGCCAACTCTAATAGGAAGGCTCGGTAACACTGTGGGACTACCAGGGCTCGTGACAGTCCGTGCACTGGCGCCCTGGGTTCACTGTAGAGGAGAGCTTCCTCCGAGTAAACACAATAGTTCCCAGACTCGTTACCTGCTGCCTGGGCTTCAGCCTGTTGCCTCAGACCCTCGAGGGTGGGACATTCCCTCTGTCCCTTGCTTAGTTCCTCCCTGGACGGTCCTCCCTCCACTCGCCACTCAGCGGGGATAGGTAGGTCCTCCATCAGAACCATGTCCTCCTCCGCGGACTCCGGGTCCACCTCCACAGGTGGCCTATCCGTCTCACGGGGCACGGACATCGAGGCAGGCTCCTCCTGTCCTCGAGATGCTCCCTCATCAGCAGCTGGGTGGGCCATTGTTCCAGGCTCCAACCCAGGCGACTTCTTCTCCCGAGCAGCCGCAGACCTGGTACTCACACAGGCCCAATCAGGTGTACCCAGCATCTCAGAATGAGTCCGGTATTCCACCTCCTTCCAAGCATTGTGCTCCATATCATTGCCCAGTAGACAGTCGACTGGCACGGCAGGGCTTACGGCAACTCGAAGTGAACCTGCAACCCCTCCCCACTCAAAGGGAACCTCGGCCACGGGATAGTGGCACATTCTGCCGTCAGCCATCGCGGCTGGGTGAAGTACGCCTGGAATCACCTGCTCTGAAGACACCAGATGACTCCTTACCATAGTCATACTGGCTCCTGTATCTCTCAGAGCTTCCCCTCTATGGCCGTTGATGGTGACCCACTGCCCATACTTGGTAGTATTTGAGGGCACCTGGATCTTTGGAACCATCTCCCGATCACCCAGGGACACTAAGGTGACACCCGCCCACTCCCCCCCTTAACTAAGGGCATCTCCTCCCCGAGCACTACACTAGCGACTCCCGGGGCTTTTCCTCCAGTGGGAGGGGGTGGTCTCTTTGGGCATTTCACGTCTCCTTTATAATGTCCAACACCACCGCACTCAAAGCAATGGACAACCCTTGGCTGCTGACTCTGGCCAGGATTAGGGTTCTTTAGCGGGTTATCCTTAGAGTTGGGAAAGGAACTTTTCCCCTTAAAATTATTTTGGGGGCCTTTGGAGAACTCCTTTTTCTTGTTATCTCCCCCCTCTTTCTTCTGGGGAGCGCCCTGTCCGGACTTCTGAGAATCTCCTCCCGTCCCCCTCGTGGACACTCGGGTACTTGTCCAAATGTCCGCCTCCTCAGCAAGCTTACGGGGGCAAGTAAGTTTGCTGTCTACCAGGTGTTGCCTCAGCTCGGGAAGACATTTCTCGAGTAGATGTTCCTTGAGTATTAGGTCGTACAACCCTCGATAGTCTTCCACCTCACTGCCTTGGACCCACCCATCTAGGGCTTTCTTGGCATAATCCAGGAAGTCAACCCAATTCTGTGAGCTCAGTTTGTGGCTGCCCCTAAACCTCTGCCGGTATTTCTCTGGGGTCAACCCAAACTTTCTGATGAGCGCCACCTTCATGGTGGGGTAATCTACCTGCTCCTCCCGGTCTAGGGCCAATAGGGCATCCCTACCTGTCGGAGGCATGTACCGGTATAATCCACCACCCCAATGCTTCTCATGGATCCCATGGGCTCTTAAGGAGACCTCATAGGCGGTCAGCCACTTGGCTATGTCGTCTCCAGCGGTAGAACTGGCGACCACGTCCTTGGGTAAATGAGGCCTGGGCTCCCTGACAAATTCCTTTGACTCGACACCCCCCGGAGTGATGTTACGGGCCTGGAGGTCGAGCTCTCGTAGCTTGAGCTCATGTTCCATCCTCCTCCCTTCTCTCTCTCTCCTATCTTCCATCTCCAGCTTGGCCCACTCCCATCTGAACTGTCTCTCCTCTCTCCTGTCGGCTAACTCGGTCTCTGACAACCCTCTTGAGGATACACTGCTGCCCTTCCGTGAGGCTACCTTGGGGCTGATTGACATCTCACCCACCCCCAGGGGACATTCCGCAGTTCCCTCAATGACAGTACCTCTGTCTGACTCCTCCTCCTCTACCGTTCCCTCCAGGTGTGCTTCCACCCAGGCTCGCAGACTAGTACGGAGCTCCTCTCTTTTGCCCCTCGCCTAACGAACACTCCCCTTTCCTGACAGAAATCATTGAGCTGTGCCACAGTATAGGTCTCCAGCTCTGACATTTCGAATTCCATCTTGTCAGTGAAAAGTGTGGACAACCACCTCGAAGTAGGTTATAAGGATATGAGACTCTGAGGGTCACCTCCACCCACCTCCAGAAGAGAATTTGGAAAAAACAAAATGTTAAATCAGAGGGCCGCTGGGAGAAAACTCCGGGTGTGTACCTGTGACGCACACTGAATTATTATGGGGTACAGAACAAGCACGGCTCGCAATCCCAACCGCTGAGCACCAATTTTATGTTGGACCTGCGATGGGCAAGCCCAGCACAAAGGGGGTAGCTTGGCTCAAGTGTCAAGGCAGTGAAGGCTGTAGGGCTAAGCCGGCTCTGACCCAATAATAACCCCCTGCACAGTCACACCAAAAAGAAGGACACCACACCACTGCTGTAGAAAAATACGATTCCTTTATATAAAAGTTCTCTGCTGTAAATAGGGATCAATTAGGGAAGCACATTCACATTTCATTTGTTACAGCACTCTGGGATTCAGGTTGAGAATAAATACAGTAAATAGGACTTCAGGAACACTGGTGTTGCATAAATATTAGGAATAGCTCTATCAATAAATAAAATGAATATCAGGTTTATATATCACCAATACATGGAATAATAAAGCCTGGTTCATTTAAATGCATAACCACATTTTCATTCTGGTATCGCTGCCACCAATTAAATACATCAGGAAGTTTACATTTGCAAGATAAACCCACTTTGAAAAGGATAACAGTACTTGTGGAATCATGGGGAATGCATGCGGGCTTCTCTGGATTCACGGTGCACTGGGGACTCTTTTATGTTCACGCGGGGCCCATGCGCGTGTACCTAAAGACAAGGAAACACGGTAAATATGACATTTGGCCCTCCGCTGCCACCGGGGAAGGATGTCCGCTTGCCGGTGTGGTTTACTTGAGCCTACGGCAATTTCGCAGGCACCAGGGTAGCACAGTTCGAAGTCAATAGACGAACGAACGGCTGCCAGCGGGGTCACTCAGTCTCAGCGCTCGCTCAAATCAACGCCGGTGCACAGTTCCTTGATAACGCGGCACCCTTCCAGGGGAAACGACCCACCTCACTACGGCTGCAATCGAATAGCGATTCAGTCGGGGCACAGCACTTCCTACGCCAGCATCAGGGTTCTCAGGGGCTTCACGGACCTCCCTCCGACTTCCTCATACGGGGGCTGGTCCCGCCCACGGCAACAGTTTCCCGGGTCTCTGGGAAAGGGCAGGGACGCTAATCCCGCCCAATGAAGGCCGGCCTCTCCCCGCCCCGGCGCACCACCTCACCTTCGATCACTGCACAACCAGGAAGCGCGCAATGCTGGTGGGGCTCGGAGACGTCCGAGTCCCCCGCGATAGGCGCTATTCACGAAGGGGGCACTGTGGAAGGTCGCGACTCGCCTTTTCTTCACGATTTCGCCACCGGGGGGGGGGGGGGCGGGGAGGCACATAAACTTGGCCACAGTCTTTTGGGGCAATGAGGCACTAGCTGGGCAGGCGCTGTAGGCGCAAGGTTACTGGAACACGCCTGACTGGAACGCCAGTCAGGAATCAGGCTATTAACCCTTGCCACTCTACTGCCTGTGCTCTCAGCCACCTCAGGGGTCAGCAGGGCAGGTGTCACTCTGGTGTCAAGTCTGGAATCTGAATTACATCTAAAATGGCCGCCAGGGACTGGGCTTTATATAGCCAGTGCCCTGAGGTACTGGCACGAGCCAGAAGGTTCTAGAACCTTCCCTGGCTGTGTCAATGGCATGGCACTTTTGAGGTGTCTTTTGGTCACTCAGAGCCACCGTACCTGGGCTCTGGAGCAGCCATTTTGTGTACCTGAGGAAAGTTATGAAATTCCTGTCAGGAAAGCGCGCCAACCAGAAAGGGCGCCAAAACCTCAAAAGGTCAGGGTTCAAGGAGGCTCCAATGGGATTCACTCACATGAGGGAAATATGTGTCCACCATTTTAAGGTTAAACACACACAGGTTGCCAACCTCAGTTTTCATGTCCACAGGTTTCGCCAGGCGCCTTGTACATAGGTGCCAGAAACCTTGTGAGCAACTGGGTGTCAAGGAACACATAGCCCCATGAAACAACACACAAAAAGGTCCTGGTAGACAAATAAAATGCGGCAAATTTTGGGAGGTTCAGGAGAACAAAAGAAATCATATTGGTGAGGGGACTCTCAGAAGCAGACGGGTCCAACAGCATGCCTTTCGCTTGTCTGTGTGAAGAGGGGGCCTGTGGCCAGGCCCTGTGGTCAACCCACCTGAAGGGTGCCAACCCCCCCACAAGCTGCCCAACTCCATGCCACGCACAGTCTTTAGGGATGTGATAGAGAGTTGCCCTTTGGACCCTGAGGACCCCTCACCCAGTGCCAGAATATGTATAATATATTAAGGGGAGGGGGGCTCCCAGCTCCTCCCCAACCTCAATAGGCCCCGGAGACCACCATTCCCTGTGACCAAATTCAACAAAAAAGGGGAGGGGGCCCTGTGGCCCCTGCCGGCTGCCTGCGTGGTGTCGGAGCTGGCAATGCTCCTCACAAAGGGAGCAACGATCTATGCTTACTTCCTCCAGGTGGGAGCAATATGAGCTCTGTTTCCATGCCCACACTATTGTGGGCAGGTAAACAGAACACCAAGTCTTCCCTTAGCCGGTGAGATCATTTCTAAATCTCCTGCAGGCTGGAAGCAGACTTATATGTTTGCTCATTTTTGGCGGAAGAGTTAAAAATTCTCCAGCCACATGGAGCAAATGCATGTTTTCCCTGCCTGTGCTAGTGTAGGCATGGAAATTAGTGTGCACCAGGGATGGGTTCCCCAGGACACAGTAAGTGAACCGGCCATGGGGGATGGGATGCCTGTTTTGTTTTACATTTTATTTATGTTTTCAAAGTAATCAACAATACAGCACAGTGACAAAGGGAGAGACAGGAGGACATCATAATTTATCTCAGGTGATTCAGTTGAGCAAAGCAAAGGATCAATAGGATCATTCCATTTCCCTCTAGTCTCCTGTAAAGGGAACAGTTCCGCCCCCCAAATAGTCCCCGAGCCTCATTGAATCTTCCATCACATATGAATTATGCCCTCCACCAAATCAATCTGTCACTTTTAGAGTCACCAAGACTCCCAATACCCTCAACCTTTGCATCAGCCTTCGGATCCAAGAACCCAGCACACAAAGCATTCCACACTGCAATATCCTCTTCTGCCTTTTCTTCTCTCCTACTGAGACTCATATGGGCTTTCTCCGCATCCGCCCCCTCCATAACATCCCTGCACCAACGATCAAAATCAGGAGCCTTCTGACCCAACCAGGTATTAGCCACTTGTTATATGACCAAGACGAAGGCCATCTGCAAAAATCTATAGGGTATTTTCTTTCCCTTTGACCTAACAATATTACCCAGGAGGCAGCAGGCCTGAATGAAATCAAATGTAATACTTACTTCTGTTTGGATTTCCAGCACCCCCATGCCCAATACCTCTGGAACCCCCCACATTCCCAAGCTAAATGAATAAAATCAGCCCTGTCCGCGCCTTATCTAGGTCATACCTCCGCGGGTAGGATCCCAGCACTGAAGTCCACACTGTGTTATGTAGGACCTATGTAAAAAATTGTAATGCATTAATTTAAAGCGCACATTACAGGGCACTGTATGCGTGTGATCATTGGCTCTTTCCCTATCTCTGTCTGTGAGATGTATATACCCCTCACAGACAGAGAGTCTACTGTCTACTTCCCAGGCTAAACGTGCTTTTGATGTGGCCCCCACCGCGTCTTCACGCATAGCCTTATTCAGTAGCATGATCAAATGCTGCCCCCCTCCACCTGTCAATATTATGCCTAAGGTTTGAGTAGATGTAGGAGCCAGGTTATTTCCCCGGTGAACTTCAGGTTTACAACAAATTAAGGTGCCGCTTGGCCTCAATGCTGAGGAGGAACTCGCAGTACACCTAGGATAGTTTGCAGTGAGGGTAGGCGCCATCACTTTTAGTTTTTGCGTGTCTTTGACTGTTATTTTGACTTTAATTTTAATTACCCAGGGTGGCTACCTCAACCTAAATTTCCCCCAACTCCTCTCCCACTTTTCTTTTGTTTTGTTCTCTCTGGATTTGTCCTTTTTGATACATCTTGAAGCATGATCGTGTAGCTATTGCTGATTTTGATGTTTATTATGGAGAGGGAAGAGGATACAAGATCCTATGTATATGCCCATACAGTGCTACATTTAGTATGTTAGAGTATATTTTATCTGGATGCTTTTTAAGAGGCTTAGACCCTGTTACTTGAGGTACCCTAGGCAATACCGGAAATAAATTATTAGTCTCTGTGCTTTTGAAGAATACCGACTATAGGTCTGATGGTGATATGGAAACTTACATGGTAGTGATGTGAGCTATAGCACGCTCTTGGGTACAATTTATAATAGTAAAGCACGGATGAGATCTGGCAGTGTGTCTCATGTCCACTATTAATAGTTTATTAATGGGTATAATACACATAGGCTACACCTTATAAAAAAATGACTATTAACAAGAACTTTATAATAATGAATTGTACAATGATGCATTTTATATCCGTTGCGAGAGAGATCTAATGATACCATTTTGGGTTATAAATGCATGGATTTTATGACCGATTGGGACATACGGAATGAGTTTTTCTAAATGCCTATAATAAATGTTTTATGTATATGAAGAAATTAAAATCACTTTAAAAATGTGATGCAAATTTGAAATCTAATATCGTGAGTTAACACTGAATAGTGAATGTAAAACTCTTTTGAGATGTAAAGTATATCGGATATGCATCGGGTTTACCTATTAGAAGATGGCAGCTGCCATGAATAGTTTCTACGACCATATTGCATGAATTGTCTGTCTTTTATTTTGATTTGTTACGTCATTTGACGCTGAACTAATTAGATGTGCTTTAAAATGCATTCAATGATGCACACTAACTAAACGTTAAGTCAGACGTTTGCCAAAACACGTCTGTTTCACTTGTGACATTAAACAAGTGCTCTTTCTCTCCACATTGAGTGCTGTTTCTTCCTTGGAAGTGTGGAGCTTATATTTAATCGTGAGACCACCCTCACCCATAACATGCATCCACTCGTGAGTTCAGGGGACCTCTTATATATATATAGGGGCAGATTTACAAGAACTGACTCATCTATATAGATGCGTCAGTTTCCCTGTGCCTGAGTAAAAAACGCATGCGCCACCATAGATGCGCCTTACTTACAATTCGACGCACTATGGCGCAAAGATTGACAAATGCGTCAGGAATTCTGATGCATCTGTTGGTGGAAAAGTCACGCTTTGCTGGAGTTGTGCCGCAAGCACGACGCAACTCCAGCAATGTGTGTGTGGCCTATTTCCAATACACTGCGTCACTCCTTACACCTGCTTCAAGCAGGCGTAAGGTTTTGACGCAGTGGCGTCCTAAAAGTCACGCATTGAAATCTTGTAGATTTCACTGCGTCACTGTTACAAGGCTTTCCTGCGTGGGAACGCCCCCCGTGCATACATTATACCTGACGCAGGTATAATGTCATGCAGGACTTTACATCGTGACACATCTCCCTAGATGCGTCACGTTCTAAATTTGCCGCATTTTTTACGCCGCTGTTAACGGCAGCATAAAAGTGACGCAAGGGGCTTGTAAATCTGCCCCATTGTGTTTTAAGGTTGCTCATATAGAGTTAACACGTTTCTAAAGGTTGGAGTTACAGATACATATTTATATATTTTTTTTAAAAAAAGTTATTTATTGCATTGGTAAAAAAATAATCTAATGGAAACATAGTAATGTAATCCAAAGTTAGGGTACATAACCCCAAAGTATTGGTAATCTGAAAAAATATCTGATGTAATAATATAAGAATTTTTGGAATTGAAGTAGTGACATACACCTCTCTGACAAAACCAACTCCTTTGGCCATTCTTGTTGTAATGAAACTCTGAAAATTCTATTATATATAAACTCAAGGACCATTTGTAATCTTCAATCAGTTCCTGTAAAACTTCTTTAGCCTTCCTCCTGCCCTTCCTAAGGATAAACCAGCAATATTCACTATGCTCACCTTGGATTGCATTGGAAGACTGACATCTTCCTCTAATGCCTCTGCTCCTCTGTGGGGAGAAATCACATTGCAGTCCTGAAACCCGCAAAAGTAACCTCTTTTCTCGACTTTCCTTTTGGGGGACTTGAACAAGAAGAAAAGGCATCATATATTCAAAGTTGCTTCAAACAGGGGACCCCAAAGTATATCCTTAGCCGGCCCCCAAAAACCCTCCAGCTGGACTTCTGTGTCACTAGTACTGATGCAAAGGCACTTGGTGCTATCATATGGTGGTGTTTGAAGCAAGCTTTACCAAACATCCTCAGAGAACTGGCCAGACAGGAACTGTAACAGCAACAACAATTAAAGTATGTTCTATGTAAGAACTTAATGTTTGCAGGAAATTGTCTTAATTTGAAGGAACATCCAGTCAAAAACTCCACGAATTTAGGAAGTTTAGGAAGCTTTTAAGAGGACAAATTCAATAATTTTGAAATCACTTTTCTTATGCTATTGTTTCCACAGTTAATTATAAAAGTGAATATATTGTACAACTTGTTATATTGATATATCATCTACAAAATGTCGCTTTCTAAAAAGAACTGAGTGCGCTACATAAGAGTAGGCGCATCCCTGTAGTGGGCACACTTGTTCTGGTTCTCTGTGTAGTTAACATGGTAGATTCCAAAGGATTTTAATGAATAGGTTCCAAATGTAGAATTCAAAAAGTTTATTCAAGAATTTTCATTTTCAAAATTTCTTTTTTCATTTCAACATGATTGATAAATGATCGATTCAATCAATATTAGGCTGGCTCCGATGCATTTCGGACTAACCAAGTCCTTTATCAAGGAGCTCTGCAACAGAAAAATAACCCAAATCAAAGATACGGCTTGACGCGTAAACGTGATGTACATAGTGAAGCAATGGTGAATAGGTGATACAACCGCGTGCTGCCCACTGTGATGGTAACATGCTAAAACGGGGAAAATGCTGGACGTGTTCAAGCGTACAAGAGTAACTGAGGGTTGAACCGAACGGGTGCAAGTCGGAATACAAAGGATAAACAAAGGATAAACATTGGCAGTTGGTGCAGAAGGTTAAAAAACGTGCGGGACAGGAAAACGTTTTCGAAAGTGTGCACAAGCAAAGGGTCAATGGGGAACGTGAAAGTTACGGAGGGGATGGTGGAAAGTAACAAACAAATTGACAGAGCGCGGGGCTTACGTGATGGACTTCGCATGGGAAGTATCGGCTGAAAAGAAAGGGCGACATAAATCAAACGCACTGCGGGCAGGTTCAAAGAGAATAGAATGCCGGTTAAGGCGGAGGATGACTTACTGCGGCAGATGTGAGTGCTCGCGTGTGGTTAGAGGGTTCAGCGGCCTGGAACTGCACAGAACTGTGCGGAGTTCATGAATTCAAACGGAGTATTCAGCGCGAAGAAAGAATCATTACTTTAATTTCATAGCGGTTTATAGAGTATATAAAAAAAAGTTTGCCTTTGCGGAATAGCACAGCTGAAAGCTGTCTGGGCCGTGCGAACCGTTGTAGCTGCACAGTGTTCAAACAAAAATGTCAGAGAGACATATCTTGCTGTGTACAGTTCAAACAAAGATAGTCTCTGATAACTGCAGAGGATTATACATTACCCAATCAGAATATTAAATTGCTACAATGCACATACGAAACCACAGCACAGGAACTGTTGCCAAATTATACATTCCAGAAAGAGTTTAAGGGTGAAGAAGACGGTTTGTGATGGAAGCACATGTTGGAGAAATGGGAAGGGCCATTTGAGGCCTAGAGGGTTGGATAAGCATTTGTTGAGATTTTATGTGGAGGAAATCAGTTTGAGATGAGGCATTTGCTTCCTGCGATGGGCGGGAAAGGAGTTTGTGATGGGAAGGGAGGTAACTGGAGGAGCGAGTGGAATGTTCACTGAACCTGTCCAGGGATGAGGGGTGTGTGAGAGGGAAGAGAGAAACCTATATATGTGCGAGCAAACAAGGAACATGTTTGTAGAAAAAATGTGAAACCGTTGATGATAAGAGAAGTGAGTCATGCCTTTGCCTTTTATAATTGACAAAGGTGCAGCATTTGTATGTTTTGTTGTATACGTTTGTTTAGAGAAAATTCAGCCATTCGTTTGGGCGTGCAATTTTGGCAATGTTAAAAATATCTAGATCCTTCGAAGCTCTTTAACAATTCGCTCACTGATCTCTCATGCCCACCACACGGGGGCATGCCTCAGGGACTTTCCAGTATTCAGCTTCGTTTCATGAGCTTGTGCCACATTGGTATTTTGATTGCCAGACTCTTTTTATAACAATATTCTGAACTTCCTTTACATTTCGACTCCATGTTAGGTTTTGTGATAGTTATTATGGTATTCTTATCAAAGACTACATTTATTTCACCTTCCCGAAAAATGTTCTGGATTTGATTAGCATTCAAAATTCATGCTAGGTTTTGTGGCAGGCTCTTTGCTTTTCTTGCCAAAGACTTCAATTTCTACAATTGCCTGCTCAATGCTTCCTATCCACCCTTGCAGGCCAAGGATGGCTGGAGGAATCAGCACATCTGTGGCTAGTAGAAGCTAGCTTGATCACACCTGAGGCATGCGACCATTAGTGAGGTCTTTTAAGCCTCTGTTTCCTTCAGTCCAGAGTCAGCCTTGTTGTGTTACCGTCGTGCTCACCCTGTTTTTCCAGGGATTTTCGTTTAATGCGCTATTTCTAATGCCTGTTTTCTGAATCTGTGCTGATTTTCAGTGCATCCTAGTTTTTTTAAACAACACTGCCTTCCTCCCTTGTTCTCTGAAACTGCACGATTTTGTGGGGCTGTCGTGTTCCCTGAACCTCCACTGTTCTGTTGTGTTTCCTGAGTTAGAACTATTCCAGTGTTTCTGATTCCCTGAACTTTCACTTCTTCTGTAGTTTCTTTCGCTATCCTTCTTTTATTTTCCCTGCTGCTTTAGTTCTAGTGGGTGAGAAATACATGTTGCTTCAGTCTTCTCGCGTGGAGCTCCTTAGTGTTTTACCCAATATCTCTTCTACCATTAATATTGTTATCATTATCTCTTGCACATCCTGGGTATTAGTTATTCTGAATGCTGAATTGCTAGAGTGCCTGTACTTTTAGAACTTGTAACTGCTGCCTCACTAAACAATCCTGCACTTTTCCCATTTTCAGTGGTATCAGACTTTTGAGTGGTTCCAGCATTTACATTTTTTTTTTATTTGCATACAGCAGGAATAAGTCGTGGCAAAGCCAATCAGTCTAGCCTCTGCTTATTAGTTATCAGTTCTGGCTTTGCCAATCTGATGCAAGCACTAGGAAAACCAATGATGATGATGGATAGCCATGGAGGAATAATTGCTATTATCCAACGTAATACTAGTCAATTTACCATGGAAGGATGAAAGACCTGCAACAGCAGATATTAGCAGTCAATGTTCCACACAAAGCCATCTTACATGCTTTCGACAATCCAAGTGGAATGGGTATGAACCGTTTATCTGTTTAAGTTTCCTGAGGAACCCCCTCCAAATATATTACAATCACTGAAGTCGACCATCTGAACCTCTTTACCACCTACTTGAGCGTGTCTAAGTGAGGACAGGAGGTGAGAATATATATAAATAAATATATATATATATATATATATATCACCTACTGGCGGTCGCCAGTAGGTAGTTATAGTTAGGACCTATTATCCATAGGAAGTCCGCAACATTCTATTTGGAATAACTTTGGCGCCGGTTGACGAATCTTCGTGAAATTTTCTAAAATGGTGCGGCACTCTGGTCCGCTGCTATCCTGAAAGTCTCGGGGGTGATTCGTCAAGCGGGGACAGAGAAAAAAGGGGGGACCCAAAACGTGTTTTCCCCATGCAATTTCCCATAGGAACCTTTAATCGCAGCTACAGTCCGAACTGCTGAACTGAATTATACCAAATTTGGCAATGAGGTAGCCCTTCGTTCAGAGTTGTGTTTTTTTGTTTAATCCGTTCAGTAGTTCCTGAGCAAATCAAAAGTAAAATCACATATATCTATGGCCGCGCAGGATCCATGCACCCTGCAGAGCACGAGCTGTATGCTAATTGGCTGTCAACACTCTAAACCAGGAAGTGTTGGCAGCCATCTTGTGCCTCGGTAGAACCGAGGCACAAGAAAGCAGAAAACAACCTTGCAAAACACAAAAAGGGGGCAGGGTAGAAACACTCTGACCCCCTAGGCCTGCTCAGGGGGTCCCACAAAGACCCCCAAGGCCCAAAAAAGCATTTTTTTAAATAAAAAAACAATCGACGAGATTTGCGCACCCAGCGCAAATTTCGGCTTATATTTTTTTTTAAAAAGCGTGGTCTCCTGCGCTTTGTTGTTAATTAGCCCCCGGGGGGGGCAAATCCCAGGGGCAATACTTATTATGTAAATGGGGGCCCAGGCTTCTTTACATTAGGTGGGGGGGCTCTCCCCCCAGCCCCGGGGATCGGCACCCCGGGGGCTTCTTTAAATTAGTTGCGGGGGGCTCTCAGGCCTCCCAAGCCCGGGGACTGCCCCCCTCCCCGGGGCTTTCAGAAAACAATGGTGGGGGGCTTACGGCCCCCCGCAGCCCCGGGGACCGCCACCACTCGGGGCTCGATTTAATTTTGATTGCGGGCGGCACACTGCCGCCGCCCCCGCAGCCCCTGGGACCCCAACCCCCGGGGCTTTTTTAAAAATAAATACCCTGTTTGGGGGGGCTCCCTGGGGACTGCCACCTCCCGGGGCTGTAAATATTTAGATTGTGGGGTCCATGACGGACCCCTCAGCCCCGGGGACCATCGCCCCCAGGGCTTTGAAAATATGAGGAGGGGGCCGCACGCCCCCCTCCTGGAGCCATTAATGGCCCTGGGGACCGCCACCCCCCAGGGCCGGCTCCTGCAGTGTCCCGGGGTGCCCACCCCAGGGACACTGCTGTTTGCAATGACAGAGCTGGAGCCTCGCAGCTCCCACGCTGTCATTGCAAACTGCTTTGCTTCATTGAAGCGAGAGCAGGGAAACCATGCAGGAGGCGTGGAGCTGGCTGGGACCGTGGGGGGATTGGGGACCCCCACGGTCCCCAACTAACAGGGCCAGCCCTGGGGGATGGGGTCCCCAGGGGTACAAGTGGCCCGGGAGGGGGTCCACGCGGTGGCCCGGGAGGGGGGCCACGCAGTCCCCCTCCCCTTAAAATAAAAAATAAAAGTTGAGGCAGGCCGGCCCTGAAGGATGGAGGATGGGGTCCCCGGGGCCATAATAGGCCGGAGGAGGGGGGCCATGCGGCCCCCCTCCCAAAAAAACCAAAAAAACAATGGCCAGGCCCCGGGGAATGGGGTCCCCGGGGCCAAAAGGGGCCTGGAGGGAGGCCACGCGGCCCCCCTCCCAAATTATACATACATTTAAAAAATAAAAAATAAATAACGAGAAAGGTCGGCCCCGGGAGATGGGGTATCCGTGGCCATAAATAGCCGGAGGAGGGGGCCCACGCAGCCCCCCTCCAAAAATTAACAAAAAAAGGCCATGCCATGGGAGATGGGGTCCCCGGGGCCGATTAAGGCCTTGGAAGGGGAGCCACGCGGCCCCCTTCCCAATTTTTGATTTAAAAAAAAATTGCGGGCAGACCCTGGTGGATGGGGTCCCCAGGGCCAACATACTAGGAAAAGAAAGGGGGCCACACTGCCCGCCTTCTTACAAAAAAAAAAAAAAAAGACCGGCATCGTGCCCTTCTTGCAGCACTCTGCAAACGCGTCTCCTGGCGCGTTTGCAGAAGGGGAAAAAATCCCCTTGAATACTGGGGTCCCTGGGGGCCAACTAGCCCACCAGGAACCTCCAGTATGCGCCAGGGGGCTGCTTTGCAGAGAGGTGTTCTGAGGCCACACCCCTTTTTACACCTCTCTGCAACGCAGCTCTGTGGCACTTACCGGAGGTAGCTAGTGAGCTAGTTGCACCCCAGGGACCCTGAATATTCAAGGGGAGTTAATCCCCCAACTTAAAACGCGCCACTGGGCGCGTTTGCACAGGGGTGAAGGGAGTGGGCGGGGCCTGAGTTCACATGTGTGCAAACACACCCTGTGGCATGGTTTAAGTTGGGGAATTAATTCCTTATCAATCCTGAGGGTCCCTGCGGGCCAACTAGCCTACCAGGTACCTCCAGTAAGCGCCACGGAGCTGCATTGCAGTGTGTTGTAAAAAGGGGCGTGGCCTATGAACACCTCTCTGCAACGGAGCCCCCTGGCGCATACTGATGAACCTAGTGGGCTAGTTGGACCCGACCCTCAGGATTGAAGGGGAATTATTTCCCCAATTTAAAACGCTCCACAGGGCAAGTTTGCACAGTGGTGAAGGGAGGGGATGGTGTAGGAAAGTAGCTCTATATATACTGGGCCGAAGTAAAATCAGCCGAACTACGAATTCAGATTTACTCACCTGTTATCAGGATGGACCTCCGTGCCGCATCTTTGAGCCCAGTACTGATCCTGAAAAGTAATTCTAACCGTACTTACCAGTAATTTGTTTCCTTCCATAGGCTAACATTGACTGGTTTCACTTGGAAATTCTTTTAAGTGTGGAGTTTTGGAACTTACAAATATTCCTCTAAAATCAGCTGAACTACGAATTCCGATTTACTCACCTGTTATCAGGAGAGACCTCAGTGCTGCATCTTTGAGCCCGGTACTGATCCTGAAAAGTAATTCTAACCGTACTTACCAGTAACTTGAATTTCCTTCCATAGGCTAACATTGACTGCTTTCACTTGGAAATTCTTTTAAGTGTGGAGTTTTGGAACTTTAAAATATTGATCTAAAATCAGCTGAACTACGAATTCCGATTTACTCACCTGTCATCAGGAGAGACTTCAGTGCTGAATCTTTGAACCCAGTACTGAACCCGAAAAGTAATTCTAACTGTACTTACCAGTAACTTGAATTTCCTTCCATAGGATATCACTGCCTGCTTTTTGCTGAAAAAGTTTCTGTGTCGATTTTTGAAACGTACAAATATTCCTCTAATATCAGCTTAACTACCAATTCCGATTTACTCATCTGCTTTTAGGAGAGACCTCAGTGCTGCATCTTTGAGCCCAGTACTGATCCTGAAAAGTAATTCTAACTGTACTTACCAGTAACTTGAATTTACTTCCATAGGATATCATTGCCTGCTATATAAAATATATATAAATATATCTAAAAAATTATTTAAAAAAAAGATTAGAATTTCAATATTTTTAAAAACATTTTTTTTCAATTTATATTAAAAATATGTAATGTAATTTAAAAAAGAAAATATCTCAAAATAAATAGTTTAAAAAATGTAGTAACTCAGTATAAAAAAATAAATATAACAATTAATACTATTAAAAATTGTCATTTACCTGTACTCACATAATGCGGTTTCTTCTTCACACGTGCACAGGGTTAGGGAGGGACCACGGGGTGGGATAGGTTGTGGGTGGTGGGCGTTGGGGTGGGGAAGGGGTGGGGGGTAGTTTCTAATATATATGATTTGCAATGATTCTAGATCGGATTCAGATCCTGCAATATGTAATGTATCCAAATGCTTGGTGGTTTCTCCTGATTGTGGGGTGCCACGTTGACTACCTTGCTTGATTTATTCAATAAACTTTGTTGTGAGAAAAAAAAAAAATTGTCATTTACAAAACCTTTGAAATTCACTGAAAAAACCATAGGTTTCAGACATGTTATAGTTAGGAATTAGCATTTAAAAAACCTTTGAAATTCACTAAAAAAAACATAGGTTTCAGACATGTTATAGTTAGGAATTAGCATTTAAAAAACCTTAGAAATTCATTGAAAAAACCATAGGTTTTAGGGGTGTTATAGTTAGCTGGACATTTCACTCGTACAAAACCATTGAAATTCCTCTGTTATAGTTAGTTGTACTAACCTGCGGGTTCAGGCGAAACACGTCCGGCACAGCCGAAGATTAAATCCTGCTGGTGAATTGTCAAGACACTGTGTCGTCGTCTCTTTCTTTGGGAAGATTCTGTTCTCATTTATCCGGACCGGGCTTGGGAGGTCCGTTTGATGACATGCCCGCTGTTCAGGAGTGCGGCCGCTGAACGCAAGCAACTTTGAAAGGATATATATATATATATATATATGTGTGTGTGTCACTGGTCCACTGGAGAATTTGTAGTTGGGCGCGGAGGTTTGTACATTATACAGGGCGGTAGGAGTATGAGCCACCAAACTCTAAGAGGGCTAAACTGAGGCGTTGCTGTGGAGTTGAAACCATGGGTATGTGGTGGGGTTAGGCAAACTGAGGCTTTACTGTGGGGTCACATACCATGGCATTTTCTTACTACCACCTACACCAGCAAAGTAAAAAATCTTGGGGCATATTATCAAGACAGGAGATAAAATTATCGCCGCTTTATCGATAAAGCGGCGATAAAGGGCTTGATAATATGCTCTATGGAATTCCAATCGAAGCCCATGTTAGATGTCTTCACATCTAACATGGGCTACGATTGGAGATCCATAGAGCATATTATCAAGCCCATTATCGCCGCTTTATTGGCAGTTTTCTGCCGATAAAGCGGCGATAATTTTATCTCCTGTCTTGATAATATGCCCCCTTGTGTATCCTTTTGGGAGACAGCCCAAATGGCCTCACAGGTCAGTGACATATCCAATTAGCTATTGCCACATTTACGGACTGCTCCATGCCATTCCTGCATCACACCTGCCAGCAGTGGTGGGTTGACTTATCCATTTCAAGCGGAACACCAGCAGTTCTTTACCTTGGTTTGTCAATGGTGCAAATGTTCTGCTTGTAATGACAAATTCCTTAGAAATACCTGGATCAAACACAAACACACTTTGTACCTCATCCTGGTGTCCTGAATTGTATGCAGTTACCACACATCTAAAATTCTCCACTAGTGATTTTGGCAAGAAAAACCCAATGGAATCTCCACTAGATAAATCTGTGGTAACCTGGTGCACAAACCCCAGTTATCTGCAATTCCGCCATCCTTAACTCAAAAAGAGGTGGTTTCCAGCTGGTGTATCTGGTTGTTTCCTAACGAGGATCCCAGGATTCCTTGCTATAATTTCAATCAGCTTCTGTGTTCCCAATGTTCCTGTGAGGAATTACATGTGCGGTGCTGCACCGTGGCAAATAATTGAATTTAAATCTGAAAGAAATCACAGAATTTCAGTTATATTTCTTACTTCTAGTCATGTTCATTTCTAAAGTTTCAGCTTCCTATTTGTTATTTTTGCATATTTGTATATTGAATTTAGTTGCTTAAATGATACTTCTTCAGACACTGTAATTGTGAAATCTTTCAAAGTTATATGTAGTTACATATCTTCTATGCTGATGAGTAAGAGTAATGTCAAAAACCCAAAGCCCTTTAAATGGTTGCTCTAGGGTGTATCGAGTCCATTTGGAGGCAGTTGAGGTTGTACCCAGAAAATGCCAAGCCTTCTACAATAAGACCCAAGACCCAAAAGGAGCTGAAGAGGGTTTTGAAAGATGAAACCTGGGAGCAGTTGCTGGCTGCAAACCAATTTAGGGACAGTGCTATGTTCTGGGAAATTGCCAACTGCCCATTTTTTAAGGTCACGCTAGAGCCTGCCCTGCAGTCTATATTCTGCCTAGTGTATGGGTTGAGCACTTGAAATCTATATATGATATGATTTCCTCATTCTTTACTGTTGAGCCACCAACTCGGGGCCTCATTTACAAGCCCGTTGCGCTACTGATGCGTTTTTGACGAACCAGCAGCGCTGGGCTTGCTCATATTTACAAAGCCATATGAAGTCACCCTGCATCACTTTTCATGGTATTGTAAATATGGGCCCTTTTCACGCATTACTCTGTGTGAAAGGAGGGTTCTAGGAGTGTTGCAGTGGGTGTTCCCGCACAACATCCATGGAACCTGACACATTCCGAAATTTACATTTTGTGAAGCTGGGAATGCGTCAAGTGTAGGAGTGGCTCAACGAGGAGAAATACTTTTATTTCTCCTTGTTTCTTCCTCTTTCCATGCGTGCTGCATTTTGCCACCAATGACTGTTTTTGTGCAGGAAGGTGTCCCTGCAACGCAGGCACCCTTGCAACGTGACGCAAGGGTGTCTGCATTGGCAAAAGGCTACTTTTTGTATATTGGCGCAGGGGAGATGAACAGGAATGCACTGCGTCTTGTAGATACGGTGCATTCCTGAGTTAGAGTTAGAACCTATTAATTTTACTTTAGACATGGTTCAATAAGCCTAAGATTTAAAAAAAAAAAAACTTTTTCTTTATTTGACACCAGATTGTGTGATTAGTTTGCAGATGAACTTGGAAAAGATTAGTTACAAGCATCAAGAAATTTCTGCTTTGTTAAGGGTCAATGTGGTCTCCAGTGGCAGCTGGTATTTAACTGTGGGGGGGAAGGTTGCGGGGGAGATGGGGGAGGGAATGAAAAAAAATGAAAAAAATACCTGTGTGCCGCTGCCGCCACCTCTCGGTACTCGTCTTTGCTTGCTTCCAGGACTCCAGAGCAGGAAGCAAGAAGCACCCCATACCTAATCACAGTGCTGTAATGCAGCAATGTGATTGGTCTGAGTGACACCCAGGCTGTAATGCAGCGTGAGTAGCGAACATGCAAAGTGCGCATGACGGTTTGGTCAGCATAAGATGGCCAACCAAAGCCTCATGCACACTTGGAGTGGGTAAACTCCTCCACCCCTGAGCAGCCCGGCACCAACCCAGCTGAGCAAGGATGAAAATAAAATGATAATAACAATGAGGTATTATCATTACTTTTTTCCTTTTCAACCTACTCAGTGGGGCGACCCTCCTCCGCCTTAGCGGAGGAGCTGCCCCTGGTGGTCTCACAAATCTTAGTACAGAACTTAAAACTGGTGACTGAGTTTTGTCTTGGGATTAATGAATGAGCAGAAAAATGGAAGGACCATGCCTGAGGATGTTGCCTTTTAGAGATAGTTATTGCAGTTTCACTTTCAAATGAAGATGTGATCTGTGATACTGGTTAACCAGGGAACGAATGTGGAATGAAGCTTGTTTACAGCTGACCTGGTACAGAACTCTATGTCCCAGAACAGGGGCGGCCTTAGGCATGTGCAAGCTATGCACCTGCACAGGGCCACCAAACCCCAGGGGCCACCACACCAATATATATCCTTAATATAATAATCCTCTGAGGATGGATACATATTTGCGTGGCGGCCCCTGGCAGGGATTTGGCGGCCTCCACCTCTGTTCCACTTCCAAAAGACATGGCTTGGCAGTTCGGGCTGGACTATTCCCATGAGGCACAGGGTCAAGACTGATTTGCATATGGCCATGTCTGAACTGGGGCGGCTTGGTGAGCAAAATAACGATGGATTAAACCCAGATCTGTGACTGGGGGTTAATGTTTTGCCATTGTGCAACATTCCGTCCATCATCTTGTGTGTTTTGCTGTTCACCCTATGTGGGAAGGGTACGCCCAGACGTGGGTCCCATGCTCACTAAGCCACTGGAGTCAAGCTATCCTGGCTGAAGACGGCTGATAGCCAGAAACCGGTCCTAGGATGCTTGATTCCGGTCCAAGGAAGACATGGTTTGGCAGTTCGGGCTGGACTGTTCCCATGAGGCACAGGGTCAAGACTGATTTGCATATGGCCATGTCTGAACTGGGGTGGCTTGGTGAGCAAAATAACAATGGATTAAACCCAGATCTGTGACTGGGGGTGAATGTTTTGCCATTGTGCAACATTCCGTCCATCATCTTGTGTGTTTAGTTGTGTAGGTTGGACATACATTTGAGGATACACCTGTACAAGGGAAAGCACAACTGGGCATTTGAGACTGTATCTGAGCATAATGAATACCTACCTCAGCATGGCCCACACTTGATTGACAGGGGCTTCTGATGTCTGTAACCAGGAATACCCTGTGACTAGGCATATTTTTCTTTCATCCTGATGTTTGGCTTGTTGTCTGACAATTTGGTGCAATAGCTGAGCATTTACTTCTATGCCCAGGCTCATCTGGCCTTCTGCCTGTTAAGTAGTCTAGCTGAGCCAGGGCAGTCGAAGCTGTATATAGATAAGTGAAGCTGTGCTTTTGTAAATGATGCTTGTGCTTTGGTATTTGTACTGTATCATGGATAATTGAGCTAGTCTTGGGTAGTTCATGCTGTGCCAGAGAATCTGATGGTTGCACCCTGTACCGTTATTTGAAATTTTACCTGTGAATTTAGTGCTGTACCTGGGTGTTTGGTACTGAACATTAGACAACATAACATGCATTTATAAAGCACGTGTTCACCTTTTGTGCATCTTGCAATGAATATCAGATGTTTTTATGCATAAATCAATTGTTCTAATTTTAGTGTTCTCAAAAGTATGACCTGCCAGGATTCAGGGCTGTTCCTCAGATTTGATGACTGGGTCATACATATGAAGGCTATACCTCGGTAGCTGTAAGCTGTACTTCTGGTAATTATTGCTATTTTTGTTAACTCTGGGCATGTAACTTCCTGTGATGTTGTTGTGGGTCAGAGGTCACGCAATCACTTCCTGTGATAGCACCACGGTCAAAATCAATTTGACATCACTTCCAGTGATATCATTAGGAGCTCATGACCTTTGATGGCACTTCTACTACCCCTGGCATTTTGGTGAATTGACGTCCATGGGGGCGTGTCCTTTCTCGCACTTTCGCTGATGTTGGAAAGGAAACAAAACACTGGCCGCTTTTCCCACAAGTGGTGTTCGTCATTCACAACTTTGCCGGGGGACCGCTGGCACTCCTCATCTGCCGGCAATTCAGTTGTTGACGATCGAGCTCTGTCGCGGACTCTAGGTTACGCTCGTTCTGTACTGCACACCGAAAGGGAGTGTGCATGCCTGTTCCTGCCTTATTTCCTCACTAATAAAGTAGTTCTGTGGCTACTGTCAAATGTTGCTGCTTCTCTGCGACTTTGTAGGAGAGCACACTCACTGACAGCGGTGCTATACAGATAAGTTTACATTCAGAGCATGCACGCGCATACCAGGGTATATTGAGTACCGCATATTGTTTTGATGCCAGAGAGAGGATATCTCTGGAGTGCTTTACTTTTTTGGATTAGTTGGCTACGTTCCTTTTGGGATTTCTATTTTTAAGGATTAAGCAACCCTGCATACACCAGAATCATTGAGGTGGGACCTCAATGCTAGTCATGATCCTGTAAAATTGAGAAGAAGTGAATTACCTGAACTCCTGTTTCTGTAATTACAGCTTTCAGCCACTGTGTGCATACTGAGTAAGTATTGAAGGTGGGAGAGTGATTGTATAAGGGTAAACAGGTGGAAGAAAAGAGTGTATATTGATGTCTCTTCTGTCCCCTTCACCTTGCCTGCAAGTTGCACCATTCAGGGTTGGCCCCTTACATATGCTGATCACTGATACATAATCCGAAGATGCAGCAGGAGAGGCCCATCCAGTATTCTTAAACTGTTCTTTATTACTTTTTTTCACTCCCCCTTTCCCTTGTGTGTTTGACTTGGGAGGACAGTACTTGTTTGTCCCCCAGTAAGAACAAGAAGGGGGACTGGTTGGACTGTCTTCTCTCAGTTGCCCCACCGCCTGGATTAATCAGGTTAGTGGTTATGATCTGACGGTTCGGCTACATTACTGTATACTGCAATGTGTTCGAGTTAGGTTATGGTTTGGTGTATCATGTTATCATATGGTATGTCACCTAATGTGATTATGTTAGGTAATGTTACTTTATGTTATGTTGAGCTATAATATTTTATGGTATGTTGTGAAGCCTTCAGTTAGGGTTCCGGGGTAGTCGGAGGTTACTGGGCCCCACATGTAAAACCAAGGGTATTTTCCACTGGCGACCTGGGGACACAATACTAATGAACCCTAACTGGATGACCAAGTACTCGCCTTTCGCATTTGACTGTCACAAGATAGGGCTCATGAGCTTACTGAAGGAGGTGCTGCAAGGTTAGTCCCTCAAAATGTCCAGTCAGCATAATTAACCTTATTAAGAAAAAACAATTATACACTATGCGCAAAATAAAGTAAAGCAGTTAAAACCAGAAGTACCTTGCACTTTCTGGGCAAGAGATCTGACCCAAAACATTAAAACATTAATATAGCCCCGGGGCGTGGTTTGAGCGCCAGCGAAGATGGCGGCTCACTAATACTGCTGCGAGACGATATCGAGGAGGCCAGTAAAAGCGGACCGATGGAAAGACTCTTTGGAGGGTTTTAGTTACAGAATTAATTGTCGGAATCGCCACTGTGTTCAAAGACTTCTTTATTATATTGCGGTAAGGCCGCATTCCTGCTTAATTCTGCCTCTGTTTTACGGAGTGATATGTGAGGAGCTCGCGACCGCCATCTTGTGCACGTCCTACCGTCTTATTTCTCACAGAGCGAGCATTACTTCAAAGAAATGCCACTTCACTCGGAACATTTCAACTTCTAAATTTGTCACCTTTCATTGAATAAATGTTCTTTCCTGCTATTTTGCATTTCTGCTTTGCAGCACGCTCCGTGAATGGACTATGACTGCTTTTCTTCAGTTTTCCTCACAGAATGGTGTGCCTTTATACTGTGTTGTGGCGAAAGGAATATTAGCTACATGGCAACGATGACTCTTATTTTACAAATTACAGCATTTACATATTTGCTCTAATGTGCAATGAGCTTCTGACTGATGCATGATTGCCATCTTGAGGTTTCTTCTGGTATCTGCCTACTGCAACATTTCCTTTTCACTTACAATGCTATTTCTCATGGAAAGACTTTATATTAGATATCTTTAAAGTGAGTGATTGAGGGTCCTTATTGGAATTTTAGAGAGAGGCAAATATCCAGGCAATGTGGATTTCTATATTTCCAGCTTTTTTTTATGCAGTTTGTGTCTACCCCTGCGACATTCACCTTACTCCTACAGCTACTTTCGTCTGGTTTTGGATGGCGCTCTGCACATCTGATTTTTCGCCTGAGGTTGTGTCATTGCATCATTTGGCTGTCTCCTCCGACTTGCTCCTCAATATGGTGGCATATACTGTCTGACGAGATTGTTAAGAGGCTATTCCATGCTGTTTTCATCGTTGTAAGTCAGTAAGAGAGCTTATCTTTCTGGCTCTGAGCTGCCCACTTTGCTGATTCTCAAAGTGCTGTTTTTTTGAACAGTGAGGTGTCTGGTGCCACTTCATCTACATTACTATACAGTGTGGGCTTGTGAATTATTTGTTTTTATTGCCTTTTCCTATGGCTGACAAAATGGGACTCTCTCCCAAAACCAAGGACTCTAAAGGAAATCTTAAAAGATCTAAGCAAAACTCTCCTACTCCAGATTCTCTGTCGAAAGATTCCGGTACTACGTTGGATGCTATCTTATCGCGCCTAAACGCTGTTCATGATATTGCGCAATCAACTAAAACCAATACAGACTTACTTCAAGTAGATGTTGCAGCAATTAGAAATGATTTTAAGACCTTATCACTCCGTGTTTCTACTGCTGAATCACGGATAAGTGGTGTGGAAGATACTGCGCAACAACAGTCTAAATCAATACAACAGATGGAACGCTCCTTGTCTGCGTTGCGGAGAGATCTTACGGAGCAGGAAGAAAGAAATCGTAGAAGTAATCTGCGTATCTTTGGCTTGCCCGAGGATGCGGAGAAATCAGCGTCTTCAATGCTCGATTTTTTGCTCCATTGGATCCCTACTGTGTTGCAGATTTCTTTTCAGAAGGACTTTGAAATAGAACATGCTCATAGGGTTCCTACATTTAGACCGAAGTCTTCACCTCATCCTAGACCCGTGGCTTATAAACCATTGCGACATCAGCATTCTGAACAAATTCTGGCCCAGATGCGGAAAATCAAAGCGATTACTTGGGAGGGTCACAGAATTGCCATCTCTCAAGATTTTGCTAGAGACACTGTTATCAGACGGAAAGGCTTTCTTAATCTACGGAGACGATTGCTTGACATGAAGATTCCATTCTCTTTTGCTGGTCCTTCGCGATTTCGCATAACTTTTAAAGGTCGCACTCAGATTTTTTTTTAGCCTTCAGACCTATCGACCTTTTTGGATAATCAGACGGAGTCCCTGATGGAATCTTCTTCTCCTCCTGGTCCGTCTGGTTCTTGAGTATTGTCTGATGGGATGTTTGTATTCCTACTGGCATGTTTTTGCTAGAATCGTGTGCTAATGCTACGGTCTGTGCTCCTATATTTATGCAACAGTTAGACGATGTTTCCGATGGTTGACATGTTTTAACCTTTTTTTTCTTTTTGCAGGTTCTGTGCTATTTGTTGAGGATGCGTCTCTCTTAGTTCTATTGTTCTTGGTTTTCTTTTTCTTTTTTCTTCTGTTTTATTAGTGTTTTTCCTGTCTTTTTCTTTTTACTTTCTTTCTCCATTCATTATTAGTGCTGTTTCTTTCCTTTTAGTGTTGCTATGGCGGTAACAATATTGTTGGAATTTGTTAGTTGATCTTTATTATCTCTTGTTCTTCAATAAGTAGGTCTTCCTTTTTCTTTTTCTCTTACGTGTCTAATATATGTATGCATGTTATTTTGAAGTCTTGTCCGCTGCCTAGTGTAATTTTTTATTTTTATTTTCATCTTGTTCCTGTACGTGGGTGGGTTTGTTTCTGTATGGTGGATTATACTATCTTACTCTGTTTCTTTGTCTGTCTCTATATAACAATAGTGTATGTTGCATTTCTTACTTTATGCGTGGATCGCTCAAGTTATTAGTTATGGTCGGTTATATCTTCTTCTTTGTTTGACTTTATGTATATAATATGTGGTGTACTTCTAACCTTTTCACAGATGATTCTTGTTCATAGTTCATATTTATTTTGTCTCTGTTGTTCTACCATTCTATTTTGAAATATAATCCACTGTTTCCTTACCCTGTTCTAGATCAGTTATTAATATTTTGAGCTATTTCTTTTTTGATAGTTGCCTTTTACCAATATGCCCTATGACTTGTTATATATGCATTTCTTTTTTTTGATGCAGAGAGTGTTTATCTAGTTGAATACGCTTCCTTTCTTTATACTGCTCTATAGTATTATCGATTTTGCACTTGCATATGTTATGAATATGATGCTCAGTTTCAACGTTATTTTCTTCAAATACGTTCATATTGATTGATGGCTCCTTGTTAGATTAATTGTTCTTCATCAGTTTATATATTATAATGTATTTATATATTTGTTATGCCTTGCCTTTCTCTGTTGTTTCCATATTTAACTCACTATTGATTTTTGCTTGTGTGGTGATTTGGTTTTTTCTTTCTCTTTTTGCTGGCCTCCTTGATTTCCCCTTCACGTTCCCCCCATGCATTTTGTCTCTTATAGACTTCCCCTGGTGGGCTCTTTTTTCTCTTTTTTTCTGTACCTTCTCTTCCTTTCTCTTTTTTCTGTCTCTCCTTCTCTAATCTCTTCCTATTGTTTCTTTCCTAGAGTCTCCTGCTGGTGTCCTTTGTTCGTGATTTCAGTGGTTTTGTTTTATTATTGTTGTGCTGATGTCTCTATTATGGAGTTCTGTTTTCTGGCACCAAATTATACTTGTTTTTTTGTTTTTTAGACATTATGCCAGGTTTGAATGTATAATCCCTTAATGTGCGTGGTTTGAATCATCCTGTAAAGAGGGCAAACATTTTGGATTATTGTAAAAACCTTTCTAGTGACTTAGTTTTGTTACAGGAAACCAAAATATGGTATAAAGAAGCGTTATTATTGCGGAAAGAATGGGTTCTTGATGTGGTCTGTTCTGAGGCCTTTGGGAAGAAGAATGGAGTAGTGACTATGATTTCCAAAAATTCCGGTTTGACTGTTGTTGCTGCGGAACATGATGCAGAGGGTAGGTGGTTGCTGACTCGTTTATCCAATGGTTCTCTTGATATCTATGTTATGAATATCTATGCACCGAATTGTGATGATCCATCTTTTTGGCGTTCTATTACTAAGAAACTTTCTGAAGTTTCTCATAATGGTAATTTGATTGTCGGCGGGGATTTCAATCTTCCAATGGATCCCATTTTAGATAGACATTCTGCTTTTAAATGTTGTCCTCCTAGGACTCATAAACAGATGTCTCACATGTGTTCCTCCTCTAATCTTACTGATATATGGAGATTGCATAATCCCTCTGGTAGTGATTTCACTTTTTTCTCTTCTCCTCACTCTAGCTTTTCTCGCATTGACTATCTCCTAGTTCACTCAGCCCTTTTACGGTACTCCTCTTCTCCTATCATTCATCCCATTCTGGTGTCCTATCATGCTGCGGTTTCTTTTACTCTCCTCAACTTGTCAGAAACCAGGGAGCCTCGCACTTGGCGTCTGAATTCAGAGATTTTGCATGATCGCTCTCAAGTTGATTTACTCAACAAGGATATTGAATCTTTCTTTCGTGAAAATGAGTCTTCCATTAGTTCGCCGGTGGTTTTATGGGACGCTTTTAAATGTACAATTAGAGGGCAGATTATTAGCAAAATGGCAAAAAAGAACTCAGATGTTAAGAGGGAACTTGCTGCTTTAGCAGATACCATTAAGCAGAAAGAATCTTTATATCGGACTTCTAAGGACAAGACGCTCTTACAAGATATCAAGAATTTAAAATACTCTTACAATTCTATTGTCACTAAGAGAGCCCACATTGGCGTCCAGGCACAAAAGTCTAAACGGATACTCCTCAAAAACCGAGCAGGGAAAGTTTTGGCAGCTACATTAAAGTTTCAAGAATCAAATATCAGATCAGCACAGATTTCTTGTATAAACGACAGTTGTGGCTCTAGGAAATTTCAAACTAAGGAGATCCTTGAGGTCTTTCGGGAGTATTATAGTAAGTTATACACCCCTCATAATCAATCTTCTCTTGATCAATGCCAACAATTTTTAAACGCAATTCCTATTCAGACTGTCTCTGATGCTGATGGGGCAAAGTTGGGGAGATCAATTGAATCCGAAGAAATTATTCATGCTATTAGGGCCACCCGTTCTGGAAAAGCTCCGGGTCCAGATGGTTTTCCCATTCTTTTTTATAAAACCTTTCTTCCATCTTTTCTGCCTCGTCTCAAAGATGTTTTCGATAACTTTATTTCGACAGGTTCGGTTTCTGGTTCTGCGGCGGAGGCTACCATTGTAGTAATCCCTAAAGAGGGTAAAGATCTTTTGGATCATAAAAATGTTCGCCCTATATCTCTCCTGAATATGGAAGCAAACATTTTTGCCAAGATCCTGGCCAAACGTCTAGCATATTTTATTCCTTTTCTCATTCACCCTTCGCAGACTGGCTTTGTTAAAGGTAGGTTGGCTAGGGATAATATTCGAACATTTTGTCATATCCTAGGGAAAGCAAAATTATCCAATTTACCTGCGGCGGCCCTTGCCCTTGATGCCGAAAAGGCCTTTGATAAGGTCTCATGGGCCTTTTTGCAAGCAGTACTTCGAGCCCACAATCTTGGAGATCCTTTTATTAATATGGTGATGTCTCTGTATGCACATCCTCGGGCAAATATTAGGGTTAACGGTGCTACTTCTTCTTTCTTTAATTTGTGTCAAGGTACTAGACAAGGGTGCCCGTTATCGCCTCTTTTGTTTTTATTATCTGTTGATCCTCTTCTTCGTTTACTTAACCTTAATCAAGATATTAAAGGGTTTCAATTTGGTTCCACCTGTATCAAAACAGCTGCCTACGCAGATGATGTGCTTATCTTTTCCGATGATATAGCCACCGCAATTCCTGCTATCTCCGAGACTATTAATCTATTTTGTAGTGTATCAGGATATACTCTAAACAAAGATAAAACGGAAATGTTTCCCCTCAACGCATATTATTTTCCTGCACACATGGGGGATACTGGTTTTAAATGGCAATCAAATCGTATTAAATATTTGGGGATTTGTTTTACAGTACTCTAACAGACACAGTTTCATATAATGAAGCTCAAACTTTACTTAAGGTTCGTCAACTTTTGGATACTTGGTCACCTAAGTTTATTTCATGGTGGGGACGTCTTCAAACTTTAAAGATGATGATAACACCTATTATTAATTTTGTGTCCTCAATGCTTCCTATTAAATGATCTTCATCTTTTTTTCATGAAATTGACTCTCTTACTTCAAAATTCCTATGGAGTGATAAGAGAGCCAGAATAGCCTATAAACATTTGAGGAAACCTTATGACATGGGAGGTTGTAACTTTCCTGACTGGGATCGATATCAAGTGGCTTTTTTAGCCTCCCAAGGAGCGCTTTGGTTCTATACAGATCCTAGATATACTCCGCCACAGCTTTTTGTATTGAGTCAGCTTCATTTCCATGAAATTCTCATTTAATGTGTTAGGTGGAGCATGATTATCAGTATATGACATGTTGAACCGATGGTCTTGTGTTTTGTCTATGTCATAAATTCGGTTGCATAGCACATTGAGGCCCTTCATGGCTGTTTTTTATTGTCACAATTCCTACCTACACTACCCTGCACTATCACTCCCTTCCTTATCAGGGGCACTATGAACTATTGTGTGACTTTGTATTATAAATGAATAACAATTAATTGACAACTACATTGTGATTAAATAGCAATGCAGGCCTATTAGGTTTTCTTGTATTTGATTATGTATTCTTTGTAAAATACGTCATATGATTGCTGGGACCCTTCTCCTTAGCACATGGGTGTTTATTGAGCGGGAATTATCTTCTCCTTTGCCTACCTCTTCTTTCTTAACTACCTCCACCTTGTCTATTCCTTTTTCTCGTGCTATTATTTTAGATACCATTGCTGCAGTGAAAGTAATTGATAAAAAAGTTTCTAAGCCAATCCATAAGTCTAGATGGTCTTCTTTGTGGCATAACCCTAAAATTAAAATTGATATTGATTCGTCTTTGGTGGCCTATTGGGCTGATAAAGGTATTACCCTTGTCCAACATCTTTATGATTCCAACCATGATACATTACCTTTCTCTTCCTTGGCTCGAGAGTTTTCTCTCACTAATCTCGATTTTTATACATTTTTGAAAATCAAAGTTGCCGTTGCTAAGGTTAATTTTGATCCGGTTTCTCATACAGTTGCTCTCCTATCTATGTGGTATAAATCAGGCCATATGGCTTCTAAGATTTATAAATTTCTATCTTCCACACTGCCTCTGTTGATGACTGTTACACAACAGAAATGGTTACACCATTTTGACCATGATCTTATCAAACATATCTCCCCAGACACTTGGCAACTTATTGGGAGTCTTTCTCTTCGTTCTAAGATTGCTCCATCTCTAATTCAGTCTAAATTTTTTTCTCTTAATTTGTTGCATTGGACACCGGTACGCCTGCACTCTCTTAATCTTAAAGATAATGACCTTTGTTGGAGTTGTAATTTAGCCGCTGGTACCTATCAGCATATGTTTTTTGACTGTTCTTTACTCCACTCTTTTTGGGAATTGGTTCACAAACATCTCATGCTAATTTTTAGTATTCAGGGGCTGCACCATCGCCATTATCGTTAGATTCTGTGGATATGCAATTGTTAGATTTATTGTTGACAATTGCAGTGAAGATTATTCTTACGGAGTGGAAATCATTTGGTTCTGTATCCTATCATACATGGTGGGCTTGGGTCTCTTTTCTCCGTGGGGCTCATACCTCTGTGGAGGTGAATCATCTCTCTACCTCCATTTCTAATGGGGTATGGAGAACACTGGATAGTTATGTGGACTTGGCCTCTAAAGGTTTGGTAGAGCAATTTCCCTTTGAGTCGTCTACTTAATTTCTTTTGCTCGTTCTTTTGTAGCAGGAGACTCTCTCTCTTCTCTTTTATATTCCTTCTTCACTCTTCACTCTACTTTCTTCTCTTTCTCCTTTCTCTTCCCTTTCTTTCTCTTTCCATTTCTTTTCTTACTGATGATCAATTTTTATCAAGTGATGCATCTGACTTTTTAATATGGTTCCTCTATATTCTTGTTTTTGAAACATAATATTTATATGGTTAGGCAGGAGCCCTATATGACAGTTTTGACATTTAATCTTGTATTGCTATATTGTCCGTGTATTGCTTTCTATTGTCTTTAACTATTTATATGCTCTTTCTAATTTAATAAAATATTAGAACAACAAAAAACAAAAAAAAACATTAATATAGCCCCTACGTGCTTATCACCGCAAAACAATTTGTCATTGGTTTGTAGGATAGTCCATTGCAACACATATTCGGTGTCCAAGTGATCCTGTGGTAGATTTGAGCCAAAACTAACAGTCACTTTAGCAGAACCCTGAAAAACATTTCATAAGTCCATAGCTTCACTTCAAGGCTAAAGCACTGGTCCAATTTGCAATGATCTGATTGGTTTGAAGACTGGTAATGATATTTTATAGAGGCATCAGCATGCACTGATTTAATTTTGATGCACCAAAAATCTAATCCCTCTACCCCAAGAACAATATGCCCACCACCCTATCCATCTCCCTTAGTGTTCTTGTGATGCCAGGTGAGTAGGTAGAAGATGTGAAGAGGTGCCTTGCCACCAGATACCGAGGCAGGTCACAGTCACTAAAGTCCATAAGTGCAGTAGCGACTGATCTTAAAGTTTGGGGGCAACAGCTAGGAAAGGTGCCATCCCATTCTTGTGCTCCTGCAGGTCACAGTCAAGATTTTTTTTAAGTTGCCCTCCCACAGGCCTGGAGGTATCCACTAATGATGCTAGTGGTGTTAAGGCAAAGATGGAGACTAGGTTGTCTCTGGGGTGCTTACTGTGGTTTTAAATGATGATATCTCCTGAGCTGATCTGCTAGAATTATAATTTCAATGGGTGTTGAATCAAAATAACCTTCTCAAGGTACAACAAGGAGCCCTCCATCCAGAAGGTGAAGTTGATGATATATTAGGCAGCCCTGGCCTGTGGAGGGAGTTACGGTGGGGCAGGGAGGCGGGGCAGGGGAGGGGCAGGGTGGGGGGTGATAAAAACCGGCATATGGATATTTCAAGGTAAGTAAACAATTTAATTAATAAAACGAATTTCGTAGCGTGCCCTGCATCGCAAAATGCAATGCAGCGCGCGCTACGAAATTCGTTTTGTGAATTGCATTGTTTACTTACCTCCAAATATCCATATGCCGGTTTTTATCACCCCCCACCCTGCCCCTCCCCCGCCCCTCCTCCCTGCCCCACCGCAACTCCCTCCACGGGCCACGGCTGATATTAGGACCTTGGCAGGCAACTAGAAAGGGATAAGAAGCCTCCTCTCTGCATGGGGAGGGTGAAGGACAAAGTAGGGTCACCCCAAACCTTGAGAGTCGGCAATACATTTTCCCTATTCCTAGATGTCATTGTGCTGTAGATCCTGCATCTTAGTCAGCTGACTGGGGTGACCTCATGTTTCTGGGACATACCCAATCTGCAGGGCTGTTCCATAGGGATCCTTCCAGTTAACGGGCTCTGATATTTACTCGGAAAGGTTTTTTCAATGCCATTGAGTATCTCACAAGAGCAGACATGCCTTCCTCTTCAAGTAGGTAAACAGCAGCATTGCTTTCAGAGTCTTTCTGAACTTGGTCCCAGTCAGGGAGAGTCTCCTCGATAAAAAAAAAATATTGAACCCCGCATTGGCCAGAGGGACCACTTTTCTTCTTCCTTGATCGCCAGACCAAGCTAATCAGGGTATCTGCACTTTCAACATTTTGATAGCTCCTCCAATCTTGGAGTGTATGATCTTAATTAAATCAGCTCATGGTCAGGTCATTTAGCACTTCAACCCCTCCTGGGACCAGTTGGAACAAACTTAGGTGAAACTGGTATTGGCTTTGGACAAAAGGATATACATTTTAGGAATGCAGATTTGGACAGGAATGGATGAGAGGGTTGGGGCTTCCTCTAACAAAGGAACTGTGGCCCACTTCAAAAGAATGGTGGGACTACCTTCTTTCACTCACAGAGACAAATGGTTTCTGGGAGTGAGGCACAATATTGATTATATGCTCGGTTCTAAGCCTAAAATGATCCTGGGGCCACCTCACCCAGAGTAGTCCACCATCTGGAGAAGCACACTTTTGTATTCCAAAGAACTTTTCCATTCTCATGCCCAGACACATATGTGAACTTGCACAAGCACGCATATTTACATCCATCCATGTACAAGTAACCTCCATTCATGTTGCAGACAAGATGGAAGCAACAGACCACATTTATGAAGGAAGCCCCATTGTAGGGGTAACATGTTTGTTCTTCCCAGCTATAGATAATGCTGTCACCATTGTCAGTCACTCATAGCCTGGAAAGGGGGAACAGTAGGGACCCTTGACTAAAAGGGCACACTTTGGCTGTCCCTCAAAATTAGAGCATAGATTTGATGACTTATAACTGAACTAGCATTGGCAAAGCCAATCAGCCTCACAAATTATTGAAGAGCATGTTGTCACGGCCATGAAGCGTGTAATGCACAATTTCCGAATGCAAACTGCAGTACCGTATGTTCTTACTAGAGCTCCCTTGAGTATGATCCAAATGCTTTCTGTAGAAGACACCAGTACTATACTTTGCTACTAGAGGTCATAGATATTATCAGTGACTTAAGAAGTCCATACTACCTACATACTAAGTATAGAACAGGGTCCGATTCACGAGGGTAAACTTACAGTTCACGATTGTTTGCTATTCAAAAAGGTATTTAGGAGTGTACCTTCCTGCACAAAAACAATCATGAGAGACGTTTTCCTCTGTCAATGTGTGCAGAATGTAGCTCATGCGGAAGTAACTCTGGCTATCACATTGTCTATTAATAACGTCATTAGTTGTAGCTCACTGTATCTGTTCTATAGTGTGGTATAGTTGGGTTCCATATGCCGATATTAAGGGTCCTATGTAGATGGGTATTTTAGTTGTGAGTGGTATTCGCACTTGTGTCATTACTTTGGGTGTAAATGTGTCATTGAGTCTTTCTGCAAGATTTGAGCGCATGTTCAGTATCCACTGCTGTCAGAGTATGACGTGAAAAAAGTACTGGGAGAAGTACATGTATATCCAACTTACAACATCACAGTTGGAAGTTTACGGAGATGTTTGTACATCCAAACTGATACTTTCAGTCTCACTTGCACTGTAAATAAAGTGCATCTATTTTCACCAAGATCAAAGTAATCCGATTTGTTGTAATAGATCTTGAAAAGCAACTCTAAGTGGAGATAATATTAGTGAGGATTGCAGAAGTTCAATCACTTTACTATTTTGTAGTTGTTCTTAACAGGTTTGTTATGGCAGCTATTTTTTTTGGGCTGTGCAGCACGCTTTAGCAATAGCGGCCATGTGCCTTTCTTTTTGTCTCCGTAAGCCGGGCTCTTTTATTGTTAAAGTGCGCGCTTCGCCCCACTCCAGCAAAAGGCATGGTTCGGCAAACTCTATTTTAAATATTTTATGCTTTTAGAAAGCAGTGTGGCACAACCGGCATGCTGCGTTGCTTACTAAAAGCCTAAAATATTGAACAATTACAGTTTGGTGAGCCACACCTTTCTTTTCTTCGTTATAGCTCGTCAAACTTTGTATGTGTATTCTGCAGTCCCCTAACGATGAGATAGAAGCTTCACTATGCACACTTTCACTTTCATTTCCCAAGTAGCCCTTCACCCCTGCGCTTCAGCATTTGTTAAAGTTTGACTGCCTTCTTGTAAAATTCCCTGCTCTTGCATTGAAGTCTGCAGAGACACCCACACGTAGAATGCATATATCTCCCCAATTCAACGTGGCTGCCAGACTAACTAGAGTGAACATAGACTACTCGCTTGTAGTTTCAGGACCTGTTTCCCGAAATAAGTCATTGCTTTTCCGGCGTGTTTCCTCTTTGACATTTTGGGCACTCATTTTTAGGTCTCGCACCTGGCGATTACAGCTCGAAGCGCTGTCTCGCCTGCGAGACCTATATTTACCGGCTATGCTTTCAAGGAGACAGGAGATGGGCACGCGCAGCATGCTGGAATCAGATCAGGTTGCGGGCGCGTTCACCATCTCCTGTCTCCCTTGAAAGCCTCATGCACTTCTCGCATGCAGTAACGTCCAACACACACAGCCACACCCCCCCTGCTTTCGCTTAGCGTTACACACGAACGCACACACACATGAGCGCACACACAGAGAGACACATGCACGCACACACATGAGCGCACACACACACACGCACACACACGAGCGCACACATACAGAGACACACACCACCCCCCCCACCACCCCCAGTACAACTAAGCCCCACTCACTGCATCGGCACCACTCCGGACTTCTGCAGCCTCCGTGGGGCTCTCCCTCGGGCATGGGAGCCCCGCGTCCCACTGCTCCTCTGGGCCAGCCACTCCGTGGGCGCAGGCTTCAGAAGACGGAAGTTCCGCCCCACAACAGGTGTGACGCTCCTGAACCTCCGGTTTCGGGATGTGCACGCTCACAGCTTGTTTTTTATACTGCTTGCCACGTCCATTATATAGAGCCTCTGTCAACCCTCCAAATATTATTACAGACATTTTTTCATTAAGTGCCTCTGTACTCCTATAATTTTCGAATCATAGAAACCCCATCGCTAGCCCGCTAATCTGAAGGGATTGTTTTTTATACTGCTTGCCACGTCCATTATATAGAGCTTCTGTCAACACTCCGGATATTATTACAGACATTTTTTCATTAAGTGCCTCTGTACTCCTATAACTTTCGAATCATAGAAACCCCATCGCTAGCCTGCTAATCTGAAGCGTCTCCTCCGAGATTAGTGCCCACACCGCCATTTGCTCCCGCCCGCTTGTACAATGCATAATCACAATTCCCACCCAAAGGAAACTCAGGAGACATATTTGTGGGAAAGAACTGCTGCAGGTTTATTTCATACAACACAGGTATGACGTTAAGGTGGGTCATCTTACGGGCGATCCAAAGCAGGCAGCCCCTTGCTGTCCCGCCTGCCTAAGGAGCCATCTTGCACGGCGAGTCGATGCTCTGACGGAGCAGCACATTACCATCTTCGTTATACTCCCGCCCCCCCTGTCAGGGCGGAGCGGTGTGGCACAACCCCGATCGGTTCAGGCCCCCCGCCCGCCCGAAGGACTAACGGGGCGCCGTCGCGGTTTCCCGGAACCTCCTTCGGCTCCTGGTCCTTGGCTCAGGCACCCTTACTGTGCCAGGCAGAGGTACCCATACTGTACCCTTCTGCCGCAGAGGTACCCTTACTGTACCCGTCTGCTTTCAGATCGCCCTGTAACTCCGCCTGCAACACAAAGAAGACCATTACAACATTCTAAACTTAGCTCCGCCGCTCTAGCCGCTGGGTCAGGGTTCAGGGTGGGAACAGCGCAGAGCCGCGGGTGACACAGGAAGGAGAGAGGCCGAGCTACGGCCGCCGAGGTATAAGTAGTGGGGTCGCCCCTCCCACAGGTTAGCCCTCCCCTTGGCCGGCGAGAGGTGGATGCGGGGAGGGGCGCCCCATAGGTTGGCTCGAGCTGGCCGGGTGGGACTAAAGCGCTGCCCCGCCCATGTTCCCCTGCGGGTCACGCGGTCAGCGGCATAGTGCCCACACCGCCATTTGCTCCCGCCCGCTTGTACAATGCATAATCACAATTCCCACCCAAAGGAAACTCAGGAGACATATTTGTGGGAAAGAACTGCTGCAGGTTTATTTCATACAACACAGGTATGACGTTAAGGTGGGTCATCTTACGGGCGATCCAAAGCAGGCAGCCCCTCGCTGTCCCGCCTGCCTAAGGAGCCATCTTGCACGGCGAGTCGATGCTCTGACGGTGCAGCACATTACCATCTTCGTTATACTCCCGCCCCCCCTGTCAGGGCGGAGCGGTGTGGCACACCCCCGATCGGTTCAGGCCCCCCTACCGCCCGAAGGACTAACGGGGCGCCGTCGCAGTTTCCCGAAACCTCCTTCGGCTCCTGGTCCTTGGCTCAGGCACCCTTACTGTGCCAGGCAGAGGTACCCTTACTGTACCCTTCTGCCGCAGAGGTACCCTTACTGTACCCGTCTGCTGCCAGATCGCCCTGTACTCCGCCACAGCTCTGGAGGAGGCCCCCGTCAATGACAGAGCCCCCCCACCTACTTAGCTACTTACATCCTGCCGCTGTTATTGCCTCTTGTACGTCCAGGAGGAACATATCCATTCCCAATCTAGGCAAGTGTACCCCGTCTTTGTTGTAGTACCCTTTGGTTTTTTCCTGTATGGGTGCATGCCTAATGAACCCCAGGCCTCTCCTTTGACACCTTACCCTGACTTTGTGAAGGGGTTTCGGGGCCCAGCTCCCACCAGTCTATGTTTCCAACCTTTATCTGCCTTACCGGCTCCAGCTGATGTGGGCGGCTGTCTCTACGCTGGCTCCAGCTGATGTGGGTGGCTGTCTCTACCCTGGCGAGGCACAACAATGGCCATATTCCACCTTGGGGACTAACCTACCATGGGGTAAGTGACTTAGGAATGGGGTGTCCTTGTGTCCCTGTCATATAAAAGGGGGGAAGCACCTGGACTTAAAACCTCGTCCCCCATTGGGCAGTCGGAACACCAAACAACCTTCTTCAATCCGTAGCCAAGTTATGTTGACCCCATGTTCTTCACAGGTTATTGCACAAAAGCCCACAATTAACTGGCCGCTACCACCACTGCCTAGCTCCTGTCACTAGCGCAGGTGTTATTGACTGTCTTGGAAGGGCTTGAACTCGATCTCTTGATGTGAGCTTGCAACCTTGATGCATCACCTTGGTAGTACCGGCCCCTACCGGTCACATGCATAGCAAAGCCCCTGCAGTAATCACCTGCCTAGATGAAAAAATCGAGTTGGGCAACTCGGGACACTATTACTTTCTCACTATGCACTTTCGGGCATGGTAATACTGCCTCAGCACCTGAATACCCTCTAATAAATCCGACTCAGGCTGCGCGCTTACTAGTGCACCCAGCCCCGGGCCCTCCACTGCGTGTGAACCATGCAGTTTGGGTTAAGACTGTTGTTGTCACCTGCCCACAACACCAACCGGGCTAGCTGTTGGCTTAGTCCATGCTCCCTAGTTGCATAAGCTACCATAACGCTTCCTTGCCTAGCCAACTGAGAGCTTCCCCCTCTATGTCTGCCCGGTTCGCTACTGCCCTGTGTGGCATTTCCATCCTTTCGATGCACCACGAGTGACACTACTAAGAATGACACTTTATTGCTGGCGCTAAACAATGGGGATGAGGGAGACCCATTCCAGTAATTGCTCCCGTTTGGCCATCAATGACTCTAGGAGACCATGGTTTGGGGCAGCCCTTGTGAAATAATCCCGATCATGAAGTGTGTATGCGTGGCGTAGACATATATCCAACATTTTGGGAAACAACCTACCCTTGTGGTTCCTCCCCTGTCACCTAAGAGCAGATGTCAGCAGCTGCCTACAGTACTTGGGCACACGTTATACCTACCAATTGGCAGTGAAATTAAATCTGGGCTGGTTCCACGTTATTTAGGGCAGCTATACTAATAGACCCCTCTTTCTACACCTTTTGTCCAGTACAGAGATCAAGTTCCATGAGATTTATCAGCAACACTTATATGGGGAAACTATACTACCTCACATATCTCATGTTACGATGACTATACACCGTGTGGAAACTGCTCTCCTCATAATCAAAAGGCCTCTGTGATGTGAATGTACCTTGGTGCATAAATGTTATCCTTGCATCTGGGTTGTGATTAAATACCCTATTTAGGTTTAGTGTTTTTAGTTAAAACTATCCACCTGATGAAACCAACCAAGGGATATTGGCATTCCAACAGGAATCTGTAAATACCGGACTTTGTTACACTTTTACTGATTCGGCACAGTCCAGTGCCAACGCAATATAATTGCAAACCCCTACCTCAAAGCACTTTTCGGTGAAGGATGCCCCTGCTACGAGCCACTCAGGCTATGGTAAACCACCTGCTATGCCTTTATGACTTTATACCAGTTCCATGGTTCCCCGGGACCTAACCCTATTCGTGTTTTAGGAGCATGGCCATCATACAACCTTGCTTCATTTCACTGTGTGGTACTGTGTAGCAGCCAGCAGGTCCACGGCTGGAGCTCCAGCGACGGGATTGCATCACACAATGATGACTGTGCATGAAAACACCGGCAGAATCCGTGTTTTCGAGAGCATATGTCCCCCCACACTACTGTTCTCAATTACACATTGTGATGCTCTGAAAAGACTGCCTCAAGGGGGGGGGTACACCCCTAGGATGAGCAACCCGATCGTGAGGATCTTCGACAACCATGCAGGCTGAGATGGCGGGGTTATGTACTTGTTTTGCTGAAACTGCTATGCATACTGCATTAGCAAGAAATCGATGAGGGAGTGCGAATGAAGGATGGCAATTTCATGAACCTACCATGTAACCTGCTATTAAATAACATTAAATATTTTGGAGTAAGGAGACATATGTCGTTGATTGTACTTGCTTGAGGTGCAATGGCGTTGTAATCTTATTACAATATGCCTAATTAATTAAAACTTGGCAACATTTACAATAACATGAGCACCCGGAATAAAAAAGAAATAAAATAAACAGTAAAAGTAGAACAGCTCATTTAGTTGATGCACTTGTTCCCCAAAAATTGTCCATATTGGCGGGTCACGGAATCCAGCCCTCTAATGCTTGTAAATTGGTCATGTATAATCATCTTTAATTTGTGTCACCTCACGTTCGATTTTGTAACGTGCCGCCTTGTAATTTAATCAGTCGTATTGCCTTAGCCAATGAATGCTCCCTTTCTGTTACATTGTCCGCGATTGTGCAGAGAATGTTCTGGCACTGGAATCGCCCAGTGGAGTTTACAAAGCCAATGAATTCTAAAGTGGTTCCAAGGCCTGTGTAAGTGTGTGATGACGCGTTATAGGGGGCTGGGGGGGGGGCCACTAGGGATTTCCGTGTCTAAAGTATGTACAATAGCTCTCTTATACTCAGAGAGGAGGGGAAGAACAATGGGGGAGAAAAGAGTGTGTGTTTGGGGATTGAGAACCCACTATATCACTTACCCTTCTAGAACACTTCTTCCCATTTGTAATGCATCTGCACAGGCGCAGAACCTTTTAGCTAATCAAAACCAATTAAGATAACACCACAACTTTATGACCAAGCCGATTGGCTGATACGAGCCTGGCAATCGTTAAATGACATGCGACATCGTGCAATGGTTCGCCCGTACCTCGCTGCCAGAGGACGGAATAACAAAAGTGAAGGAATGCCCTGTCACATGTTTGCAGAACAGGACGTTCGCCTACGCTTTTTTAATTACATATTTGTCCCAACAGGAATGTCGTAGACACCAAGCGATGTTTTAGTCCTCTCTCTGATCCTTTCACAGTTGCTGCCACCAGCTTCCAGTGCTGTGGCCCAAATGCGGCCTGAAAACACAACTTCTGTGGTTCCGATTGATCTGTTTGCTCCCCTTTGACGGAGCCATTTCACCAATGACCAATGTACAGGTTAGAACCAATTATTACGGGACAGCGGAGCACTGAGGCGTGAGGTGTCATGGTTGGAGGTCGAACAGGGGCGCCAATCAAGGCCTAAGTGAAGACAACCTGTCTCTGCACACTGATCCCACAAACAGTGCTGACACGTACTGGAGAGCTGATACCGAGCTCATGTCTCACTGTTTACCGCTGGGGAAGTTCATTTCCTTGCACTTAGTGATAATTTGCAAAGCGTTCTCAGTTATACGCCTTGTGAATATAATTTGAGGGCACAGTGAGATCATTTTCCAGTCTAATCGAAACCAGCTAGGTCAGCTTAAGACTTTTTATCTGTGCGAGACTGTCTCAAGTTGAGCTATTCCCTGTGCAAGAGAAGAGCGGGACGTGTTCTCAGTGAAGCATAGGCACGACAAAGCCATTTCAGTGTCAAATTCATAATTTGTACACGGCTGACGCAAAGCGAAAACGCTTGCATACTTAGCAATTTTTTATCATAGAATAAATAATCCACAAACCACACGCCCTGATTCCCACTACCCTATAAGCGGGCACCAAGCAATTGCCCCTTCCATGGCGAGCTGAAAGTGAGATGGATGGAAAGCCCCTTCAACACGCCCCCTTCTTTGCGACTCCTAAGAGTTCAAAGGCTATCTATTGCGATCCTAATGACAAATACATGTCCGGGTCACTTCTACGCACTGCGGCTTAACGTGCAGGTCGCACATCGAACCCTTGTATAGATAGGTCAGTGGGTTGAGCGCCCGCTGCAGAAATCTGGATGTTATATGCCGGTTCAGAACCAAATCCCCGCAGGGCCGAGTCAGGCGTTCATCATCTCGGGGCCCAGGAGACAACCCAAGCCCCCAGCATTGGCACATTAGACCCCTAAGTCCAGACTAGCTTGCCGCTATCGCATGGTCCTCATTATTCTACTGCATCTGCTTTCCTACTACATTACATGATGTACTTTCCCGTTCTAATGGGGGCGAGATGAGCTTGTCTTCATTTAAGGAGTCTCGACGTGTACACTTATTTTACGCATGCATTTAGACGCGGTTCACTTAGGTGCTGGTTTCCTTGCACCCTAAGGCAGTCATCCTGGCAAGCAACCTCACCCTAATGTTGACCGTGCGCTGGGATACCCTCGGCAGTGCCCTGGAGAGAGGGCGCACGGATGTATCGTAGCGGGGCAGCGGGGCGCCGCCACGCACATTTAACGTGTTTGCCCCTTAACTTTTTTTTTTTTTGAAGAGTTTTATATAGCGCGAACTAGCCCAGTTCGGTATCAGTGTGCCTTACATCGCACCAGTTACGTTACATGAGGCAAAACTATCAGGTTTGGTGGTTTACCCAGGAACACAGATATCTTAGGGCCATCACCCAGACTCGAACACCGTATCCCAGGTCCGCAATCGAGCGCCCTAGCCGTTAGGCTAACTCCTCTCCGGTTGTGGAGACGCGCGAGCGACTTGAGTGGTTAGTCTATTCTGCCCACCGTGTTTAAGGAGGGTACTAACTGAGGTGGCATCCGTGCCTCGTAGTAGTACTAAAGTGGGTGAGGTCCGTGCCTCGTAAGCACTGAAAATTACCAAATTCAATTGAAACCATTCCAACGACCAAAGCAGGTTAATTATGAATTTACCCGCCCGATTTAAGCTCCTGGCCTTCTGGGTTTGAAACCGTAGCGTAGTATACGTCCCTGAGCTACCTTAATGGCTAATGGAGAGCGGGGGCTGGAAGGAGGGGCCGCCTCATTCATTTCATGCGCCTGCGCACAATGCCCCAGGATCGGGCCTTAATGGCCGAGAGGAGCCGGCACAGGCGGCCACAGGCACACCCGAAGCCACTCCTGAGAACTGACATGTGCATGCAGGAAATTGTGTCATAATGGTGGGCATTTTCATGTCAGGAAATTGCTTTTCGATTGCAGAGTCACAATCAGCAACCACTACAGAGCATTGACCTTGCAACTGGAGAGACATTTGCACACAAAGTGTCACGTAGAAAGCCGGGAATGAGAAGTGTGTAAAGAAAAGAGCGAATGCTCCGCTTACAGTTGCCAATCTCCCACGAGGGCAGGGGTCAGAGTCAAGGTGATGTGTAAGGAAGACGATTTGAAAGAGAAACGTTTAATCCAGGGGCTTCAAATGTCTGCAACACAATGCGACACGCACCTTTTCCCGCGGAAAGCATGGAGGTATTGGACTCGATTGCTCACAGTCACACACTCATCCCCAACCGCCTTAACCAAATTGCGGCACGCACCTTTCCCGCGGAAAGCATGGAGGGATTGGACTCGGTCACTCCCTGGTACACACTCCGGGCAACGGCATTAACAAATCGCGACACGCACTTTCTCCCGCGGAAAGTTCCCGCACCCCAAACAAGCCCGCGCCAAGAAAAGAATCTCCATGGCCCACGCAGCACTGCGGGCTCGCTCTCCCCACCCCCCTTAAGCTATCCGCCCGCGCTCATAGCGCAGCCACCACTGACCCCCCCCGTGGCAATCACCACTGGGGCCCCGTGCAACCTGGTCATGCCCAGGGACGAGGCCGGGGGGAGGCGAGACGGTAGCACATACCTCGCTAACAACAACGACGGACGACGCACGACGATACCGGAACAGCGCAGAGCCGCGGGTGACACAGGAAGGAGAGAGGCCGAGCTACGGCCGCCGAGGTATAAGTAGTGGGTTCGCCCCTCCCACAGGTAAGCCCTCCCCTTGGCCGGCGAGAGGTGGATGCGGGGAGGGGCGCCTCATAGGTTGGCTCGAGCTGGCCGGGTGGGACTAAAGCGCTGCCCCGCCCATGTTTCCCTGCGGGTCACGCGGTCAGCGGCATTCCTGCGACTCCAGTCTGCGGCAAGAATAAGGGGCTCCTTTATGCATTTACCAACAGGAAGCAGAAGCGTAACTGGGTTTACATTTAAAGGGGCCGTCCAGCCTAGTGAAAAACACCCCCTTCTCTCAGCCCACTGCTGCATCCTCGCTAACACTACCCGACAGCCAGCATTCTGGAATGTTGCTTTTGTTGATGACGTCAGCTTGGGTGTTGAGATGTATTATGACGTCATTCCCCGGCTGACTCCCTTAAGAAATATTAGGCTAAAGCAAATGGCCCCCTGTTCTTCATTTGTGTCCCTTAGCCAGGTCTGTTACCCAGAGAAATTGACTCGTGAGCTGGATTCCTGTTGAAAGGGGTTGGGGTATTTTCAGCATTTATATTTTACGAACAGATGGCAATAATGATTAATGCTGGCAAAGAATATTTGAACGTTTGCTGAAAGGTATGATCCCACCCTCGTGAAACAAATGCCTCCATTCAAAATAGAAGCTGCTTGAATCCCAAGGACACGTTAGCTGAAAATCCCATATTGAGGCTCTGATTTCTTTCATCTTCAGACTGTTATTCTTGCGAGAGAAAAAAAAAATCATTTTTTTTCATGCTGGAAATCAGGAGTTGTTTTAAAAACCACTTTTCCCGTTCCAAGGTGACGTGGGCCTGGACGGGTAGTATCTTCTGTCTCCATCCTCGTTAGGGTCTTCCGGACGCCATGTCTCTGTCTTTCCCCGTCTGGGCTTCTAGGCTGTCTGCGCAGCTAACTCTCCAGGGAGGGGCAGCACATACTCCCCCCTCCTGCTCCCCTCGTCTCGTGCTATCGTTCCTTTCAAAGCTGATTCCTGCTCATATTGCATTTTCACTAGTCTCCTAAAAGTTTCTTTCACACATTTTCCTGCTGCACTTCTCAGATCCCGCCCCCTCCCCCTGAAATAGGCTTGAATGGAGATGGTCCCTAACCCCCCCTAGAGCCAGATCAGGGATTCCGAATTCATGGTTCCCCTCTGGATATCTGCAACCACTTTTCTGCTTACCCATGTTTGACGCACTGTCAATGATCTCGTAGCGCTTCACAAATCCATTAATTCATCCGTTCATTCATTCATTCATTCATGTATGGGGGAGCCCTGTTGTGGAGAAAGTGCGCATAAGTGGAGGTGCTATCACTGTAAATCTGCAGCCAGGCCCGTGTGGGACTAGCTGCTGTAGAAGTGAGGGCTTCTGTGGGGGAGGTTGTATCTACACTGACAGGACTTGGTATCTTTCCATTGAAAAGCTGTACTCTCAGCGATGGCTGCAAGTCATGTTATAATTGCATTGATGCCTTTTGCGGCAGTCTCAGAGATGGCACTGAAGAGGGTGCTGTGAAGAAAGGCTGTGCTAACGTGTCCCATACCTTCCAGTTCTCTATACAAATAAAAAACACCTGGAGTTGACAGAACATTGGATTTTTTGTATGTCCCCTATTCTAAATAAATTGTTCTAATGCCTTTGATGCACGTACACCTTTTTGACCCAAAATGGTCATCTTTTAAGATGTTGCCTATCAGACAGCACATGGTGCTTGGGTGCAAAAACCCTATTGAGAACGTACAGTCCATTCTGCAGTCATGAGAGTGAATGTGTTTTCTAGATCTCTCCACCGTGTGCTGCTTCTCCCCATCAAATACCTCTTATCATGCTATGCTGCCTCCAACCCCTCAGCTTGTTAAAAAGCACAGCAGTAGGGATATTTTGCTGGAGTAAGGTTGAATAGCAGACTTTCATGATTTTTTTTATTTTATCTCTAGCATTCCACATAGTGCATGAAAGCCCAAGCCTAGGCACACAAAGGTGTTTAGGACATTAGTCAATGACCAGCTGCTGCACTTCTGCTGGTGGTGCGTTTAGCATGACACTTCTCCTGGAGGGTCATAGATCTGCTCCTTGGGCTACCACAGAGTACCAAATGGCTTAATCATGTGGAAAGTAAATGTGGCTTTAGGGACACAGCGCTCAGTTTATTCATTTATTTATATTTAGCTTTTATGTCGAGAGCAGAGTCCACTTCTGGGACACCGTACTCTGTTTATTTAGTTATTACTTTCATAATGAGCGCAGTGCCCGCTTCAGAGACACTGCACTCGGTTTCTCCTTTTTTTTAAACTTTAAAACTGAGCGCGGCGCCGCTTCAAGGACACCGCACTCAGTTTCGTTTTTATTTTTTTTACTTTAACACTGAGCGCGGTGTCCTTGAAGCGGCGCTGCACTCACTTTTAAACTTAACTAAGCATTTGGAATGCAATAGGTCTCGCATTTACACGAGTTTAAGCTATTGGCATTGTAAAAGACAATGCTTTTTATTTATGTTTAAAAAAAAAAAAATAATAAGCATTGTCATTTACAATGCCAATAGCTTAAACTTGTTAATTCCACTTTAAGCCCTGGCTTTGCAGCCTTATTACATCACTCAGCGCAACCCCTGCATCACTCAGCGTAACCCCTGCATCATTCAGCGCAACCCCAGCATCACTCAGCGCAACCCCAGCATCACTCAGCACAACCCCAGAATCACTCAGCGCAAACCCAGCATCACTCAGCACAACCCCTGCATCACTCAGCGCAACCCAAGCATCACTCAGCGCAACCCCTGCATCACTCAGCGCAACCCCTGCATCACTCAGCGTAACCCCAGCATCACTCAGCGCAACCATCACTCAGCGCAACCCCTGCATCACTCAGCGCAACCCCAGCATCACTCAGCGCAACCCCTGCATCACTCAGCGCAACCCCTGCATCACTCAGCGCAACCCCAGCATCACTCAGCGCAACCCCAGCATCACTCAGCGCAACCCCAGCATCACTCAGCGCAACCCAAGCATCACTCAGCGCAACCCTAGCATTATTCAGCGCAACCTCTGCATCACTCAGCGCAACCCCAGCATCACTCAACGCAACCCCAGCATCACTCAGCGCAACCCCAGCATCACTCAGCGCAACCCCAGCATCACTCAGCGCAACCCCTCCATCACTCAGCGCAACCCCTGCATCACTCAGCGCAACCCCTGCATCACTCAGGGCAACCCTTGCATCACTCAGGGCAACCCCTGCATCGCTCAGCGCAACCATCACTCAGTGCAACCCCTGCATCACTCAGCACAACCCCTGCATCACTCAGCGCAACCCCTGCATCACTTAGCGCAACCCCAGCATCACTCAGCGCAACCCCAGCATCACTCAGCGCAACCCCAGCATCACTCAGCGCAACCCCAGCATCAATCAGCGCAACCCCAGCATCACTCAGCGCAACCCCTGCATTACTCAGCGCAACCCCTGCATCACTCAGCGCAACCCCAGCATCACTCAGCGCAACCCCAGCATCACTCAGCGCAACCCCAGCATCACTCAGCGCAACCCCTGCATCACTCAGCGCAACCCCAGCATCACTCAGCGCAACCCCTGCATCACTCAGCGCAACCCCTGCATCACTCAGCGCAACCCCTGCATCACTCAGCGCAACCCCTGCATAACTCAGCGCAACCCCTGCATCACTCAGAGCAACCACAGCATCACTGGTTCAAATATGTTCTCTCAATGTTTCAAGCTTTATTACAAATGTCACAAAAAGATGTTAATATTTCACTTCTGTTCTCGGATTTTCGTCTCTATAAAATACACTGAACATAATCTTCACAAAAGTTATTTACAAAAGTTTTTTTTGCCATTATAAATTACAATCACTTTTATTTAAGTATGAATTATTTTTGGGGGCGCTAGAGGGCGCGCAAGCGGAATGGCTGCCTAGGTTGGTAGCTCCCGTGCCTCGACGAGTGATCCTACACATATCCTGCGCCACAAGGTGTTGTTCCTAACTCAGAAGCCAGCAAAAGGTGCAGGACGGCGACCTTCACACTCGACCCGAGTTTGACGCTGCTGAGACCCGTGGAACTGGAGATATCGCCGCATCTATCTGCACCGGAGATAGCCTGATCCTTGAGGGCGCCTGGACCCGGCTGCTGTGCACTACGACACACCGCGGCTGACCACGAGGGGCTGGGCCGCGTCCTCCGTCGTCCGCCCGGAGCTGCGACTGTGCCTGGAGGAAGAGCCGACGGTTGGGGACAAGGTGCGGAGGCCTCTTCACCCCACACCCTTCTGCCGTCAAGGACTGCTGACCTCCGGCGCCTGGACCGCGGGTAAGCCGGCTCTCCCGCCGAGAGCGGGTAGAGCGTTGCAGCGCTTCTCGCGTGTCTGGGGGACGGGCGGAGTTCTGGGCCTCACAACGGGGGAGCGGAGGCCGCACAGAGCTTTGACGCGGCGGTGGGACTCCTCACCCATGCTCCCCGGGCAGAAGGAACCGCGAAGCCCAGATTGACCGGGAGACGCCCGGACTTCACCGGCTGCACCCGCTGTACTACACGACCACTGGCCCGCCTCCTAGCTGCATGGAGGTTCGAACCAGCTCCCTCGTGGCTGCAGTTTACTGGGCACTCTGACCCCCACTGATCGCTGCACCCCACCATTGCAGAGAGGACACTGGGGGACCGGAGAAGGGCTGGAACACTGCGCCCTTCCCCCGACAGTGGCTGCAATCTCTCCTTGACGTCCTTATCAGGATCCTTCATAACTCTCAGTGTCTGGCAGGACTACCGGCTGACTATCTACTTACCGGCCTGTACATACTGCTCTTATACCCTACTGAAGGCGATAACATCAACTGGACACCACGACCATCATGGGGCGCCCGGATAACCGCCAAGCAAAATTGAGTTTTGACGGCGCCAAAAAAGGCGCCAAATCAGTGCCCGCTGGTCCCGGTCCTAGCGGAGCCCCTTCGAGGGCTGTTACACCCCCGTCAACTGACTTGGACCTTCACAGCCTATTTCAGGAGATGCGGCAGGGATTCGCTACTGTGGTTGAAAAGGTGGACGGTGTCACTGCACGACTGGACGCGCTGGTCCACAAGGTGGATCGCCATGAGGAGCGACTGACGACCGTGGAACAACGTGTCTCTGATGGTGCGGATGTTTCCGCGACACACACGACGCAACTAGCCCGGATGGACAATCTGCTTCGCATTATAGCGGCTAAAAATGAGGACTTAGAAGCCCGCAGCCGCCGGAGCAACATACGCATCACGAATGTGCCGGAATCCACGGATACAGGCAGAATGGAGCTATACGTCGAGAAGATGCTTAAGGGATCAATCGGTGACGAAGCTTTTTCACCCCAATTCATTGTTGAACGAGCGCACCGGTCTTTAGCGCCTATGCCAAAACCTGGCCTGCCACCCCGGCCCATCATAGCTAAACTGCTGAACTATCGAGACCGGGACACTGCATTGAGAGCGGCCCGCACTCAGCGCTCGCTGAATTACAATGGCATTGCGTTTTCCATATATCCGGACTTTACCCCGATGGTGCAGGAGGAACGACGCAAATTTCTCCCAGTGAAAAAGAAGTTGCGTGAGGCACAGGTAGATTATGCCCTCCTGTATCCTGCAAAGCTACGGATCACGCATCAGGGCACACAGCGCTTCTTCACGAATCCGCAGAAGGCTGAGGACTTCTTAAAATCGCTCAGGAGAGCACGCAGAGGAGAACGAGAAGCTGAGGCGGAGGTATCTGACGAGGACTTGCCGCCGGCACAGAATGCTCCTTGAATACCCGTGCGGACTATGTTGGTTCTTTTCTCTCTACGTACTGCGTGACGCCCATCATCCTACCTGCGGACGCTGCGTTGAATACCTGCTTCGAACCTGCGAGGATGTAACACACCTGTGGTAATGTACATCGAGGCCCACTCTCTAGGCCCTATGCTCCGCCGAGGGTGGTACAGATGGGAGCTATGGGCCGAGAGGGTGCTGTGCACACTCTATGCCTAACCCCTACAGGGTGTTCCCCCTGAGACTGCTACTGTTTTTATTGTTGTTGTTGCAGAGACTAGGAGGGGATGGATGGGGGGGGGGGAGGGTGGGGGGGGTTCATCGGCTACCGGCATGATTGGGATGCTGGGGTGGGAGGGGGGGTTGGCAGTTTTAAGACGAGGCAACTATCACTGGGACTGGGTATGCAGATTGTGCGCCAAATTGTACTTCTAACTTGGTGGAATGCTTTTGAACTGCACCTATTGCATTGGTTGGTACTGTCGTTTTTGCTATTGAACTACTTATGGCTACTCTAAATGTTAACTCTCAATTGACGGCTATGTCTTGGAATGTTCGTGGTCTAAATAATGCCAAGAAATGTCGTAGTGTACTAGCCTATCTGGATAGACATCATGTGCAGGTTGCCATGATACAGGAAACCCACTTGCCGCCACGTACTAACCCTACTTTTGCGAGTAGATGGGCTGGAGACCGAGTTTTCTCCTCGTACTCCACATATGCGAGAGGGGTAGCTATTATTGTAGCCCGCAATGTTCCGTTTTATAAATGTGGGGAACTGATGGATGGTGAGGGGCGGTATGCATTAATGTGGGGCAGGCTGGGGCGAGATACTGTCACGTTTGCTGTTGCATATGCACCGAATACGGATGATCCTACCTTCTTCTCTGCACTCTGGGGCAAGATCATGGCTGTGGGATCACGTCACGTCATCTGGGGAGGTGATTTCAACCTGGCGATAGTGCCTCACCTAGATAGGGCGGATGGGCTATGCACTTACAAACCTAGAGCACGCGAGGCGCTGGAGGGGGTGCTTACAGAGGGCGAGCTGCTTGATGCTTGGAGACACTTGCACCCATTCAGGAGGGAAGGCACACACTTCACGTCTCACACGGGAACGTGGGCACGCCTGGATTATATTCTTGTCACCAAAGAGATAGCATCAACATTAACAGGGGGGAGGCACTTACCCAGGACATACTCTGACCACAGTCCTGTCATGCTTCAACTCCACATGCCGGGATGGGATAACCCTAGACCACACTGGAGACTCCGCCCTAACATATTGCTTGACACTGTCTTCCGAACTGAACTAGCTGAAGAGATAGCCGCTTTTTTCCCTAGAAATAGGGGCTCTGTGGATTCGGTGGAACATATATGGGAGGCCTTTAAGGTCACCATTAGGGGATACTGTATCTCTAAGAGTTGCGGAGTCTTGCGCGACATACTCCGCACCATTGGCACATTGGAGGGAGAGCTGAAGGACCTGGAATGCCGGATGGTGGAGGACACTAACCCTACACTGCATGCACTTTTCAGGGAGACACTTTCTAGGTATGAGGAGGAGGTCTCCAGGGAAACCAATTTTCGTGGTAAACACTGGCAGGCCAGGAAATACTGCGAAGGGGATCGTCCTGGGAGGGTACTTGCAATGCTCACTCAGGCTCCTAAGGGTCGCAATGTTATTGTCGAACTCGAGGATGCATCCGGCACCACCATTAGGGACTCGGATGAAATCCTCAACACGTTCACTGCACACTATCACGCATTATACACCTCTATCTCGAGCTCCGAAGCGTCCTATACCAGTTATTTAAAAGATGTTGCGCTCTGCTGGCTAAGCGATGGAGATAGAGCATTCCTGGCGGCACCTTTCGAAATTGACGAGATCCGTGATGCCATTATGTCCCTTCGGAATGGTAAAGCCCCTGGGCTGGATGGCATCCCTGCCGAGTTTTACAAAGCCTATATTGATATAATGGCTCCAGTGTTACGTGAGGTATACTCGGAGTCCCTTAGTGATGGCATTCTGCCTGGCTCCATGCGTGAAGTGGTTATCACTTCTCTTCTGAAACCCGGTAAGGACCCCTGCTCCTGCGACTCTTATCGCCCCCTTTCTCTCCTGAACTGTGATGTAAAAATTCTTGCTAAGGTTCTAGCTACCCGGTTGTCCTTACTGATGACTCGAATCGTACTACCGGATCAATCTGGCTTCGTGGCTGGCCGGTCTACTTCACACAATCTTCGTACCCTGTTCTCTCTCCTGCGCACGGTTCATCCTGACATACCTATCGCAGCCGTCTTCCTGGATGAGACTAAAGCTTTCGACTCTGTCGAATGGTCCTACTTATTTTCGGTGTTGGCTAGTATGGGATTTCCGCCTTTGTTTCTATCTTGGGTTCGTCTGCTTTATACTCATCCCACGGCGAGAATATTGATCAACGGTCGCCTGTCGCAACCTATTGACATCACCAGAGGCACGCGCCAGGGCTGTCACTTTCTCCCTTACTATTTGCCATAGCGGTTGAGCCTCTCGCCTGTCGCTTGCGTCAACTACATCGAGACGGGGCGATACAGTGCCTACAGCGACAAATCGACGTATCCCTTTATGCTGACGACATTACCATATATGTTAAACACCCCGAGATACACCTGAATCCCTTACTCAGGGAATTCATCATGTTTGGCGGGATGTCAGGGGTGCACATTAACTGGTCTAAATCCCAACTCTTCCCCTTGACGGCTGCGGTGGAGGACTTTCCTCTTGACTACCCATTGGAGTGGTGCCGGACGGATCTCAGGTACCTGGGAATCCGTATATCCCGGGATAGGGAAGAGACATTGCGATCTAATTATGGAGTAGCTATCACCAAGCTGACCTCCACTGTGGATCGTTGGATCACCCTGCCGCTTTCCATGGCTGGCAGAGCATCCCTTATCAAAATGGTTATTCTCCCCCGTTTTCTCTACCTCTTCCTTAACATTCCCTACTACCCGGGCGCCTTTTTCTTTAAGACACTGAAAATGGAGGTGTGTAGGCTTTTCTGGGGAGGCAAGCACCCCCGGCTTAAATGGTCCACGCTTACTCTACCCTATGATAAAGGGGGCTTTGACATCCCTGATTTTCTGGAGTATTATCTATGTGCGCAGGCGCACTACGCTTACCACTGGATGGCTCCCACGCCATTTATGCCACATATAGCGGTAGAAGACTGGATAGTACACCCCCTTCCACTAAGTGGACTACTCCATTGTCCGGAATCGTCCATCACCACGCCGAACACCTCGGTATCATGCACAATGGATGCATGGCGCCGGATAGCGAAACGTTTGTCCTGCCCCCTACCCTACTCGCCGAAACTGCCGCTTACCTACCACCCTAATCTCACCCTACTGTGGGAACGGGGTTTTCGTAACCTCTGTGCAAAGATCAATGTCTCCTGCTGGGGCGACTTATTTGCTGACGGGAGCTTCAAGACGGCAGACCTTTTCTTCGCGGCACATGCCCGCACTCCCTTAGACTTGTTTTATTATGTGCGACTACGTGCGGGGTTGAGGGACATCTTACCTTCTTTCCCTAATGAACCAGAGGCTCTACCTCCCCTTCACTTCTTGCTATGTTCCCAAAACGGGACTCATTTGGTCTCTGGCCTCTATCGCCAACTTAGGAGCGCGGCCACGATGCCGGACTCTAGTGCACGGACGCGCTGGTCCGCTGAGCTGGCCACTGACATCACGGACGAACAATGGTTATACTGTTGTGCGCTCACCTCCCGCATATCTGCCAGCAGCAGATTGAAAATCATACATTACAAATTCCTACAGCGGATGTACTATACGCCAGTAAAAAAGCATAGATTTGGTCTGGCAGAGGATGATCGCTGCACGCGTTGTCATGCAGCTCATGCGGATATGTTGCATCTTGCCTGGGAGTGCCCTCAGGTGTCACTATACTGGCAGCAAGTGTCGGGTGCCCTCGAGGACATGACTGGTACCAAGGTGCCCATGGACCCCTTGGTGACAATTCTCGGATATACGCCACAGGTCCCTAGTACATGCCGAAAATTCATTGACACTGCACTGCTACTGGCCAAACGGCGTGTGGCCTGTCGGTGGGGCCGGGGCAGGGCGCCCAAGTTCAAGGAATGGCTGGCGGATCTGACCCATTGTCAAGACCAATACACCACGTTTACTGAGCTGTTACCTATATCCAGCCGACCTAAAGATATATGGGGTCCACTGGTGACATATCTTCTAACACGATCCACTGAGAATGGCGCCTCTGACGATGCCCCTGGTGTCGACCGATGATGTGTCCTCCGGCCCTCACATCGACCACTGATCCTGACCCCCTAAATACTACTCATGTTGGGCAATGTTAACCGGGACCTACTATCTTTGTGTTGGGATACACTGTTCGACATCTGGTACACCACTTGGCCCTGGGTGCTGGAACCCCTCTTCCTACAGGTGGCTGTCCCCCTTTTTCCCTTTCACCGCCGGCCAGGCCGCCCTCCCTCTGACATCTTAACAGACACACCCACACAACTTTACCCTTCTGTACCACATTTACATTCCACGTCACTGCGCTTATCACTGTTGGAGGCTTCATTGGCTCGAGAATTGACTGTACCACAATGCTGCTGTTCTGTCATGAGAGTTTCTGCCTTTTGCTGATGCTTTATTGATTTCATACCCACAGACTTCCGTAGATGACTGAATTGCCTCTGAGTTTCTTTATGGTTGGGGAGTTCTATTTGTTTTTAATGTTACAATACTGACTGTTGCTTCTGAAACCACTGTTCTACTGCGGCCCATCCTTCAAGTGCCGAACAACACTGACTGTGCTGTACCCCTTGTTCATACATACGCTACGCCTCCGGGCCTCAGGGATGCCGGCTACAAGGCTGTGTATTATCACGTAGTCTACGCGGCCGGCCTCCGGGTTGTAGGCACGAACAGCTGTGTACTCTTTATCATCATACCCAATAAAGCAGTGTTGAACTCAAAAAAAAAAAAAAAAAAAAAGTATGAATTATTTTAAAAAATGTAAAGCCATTGTTATTTGTAATATCAATACATCTAAGTCACGTAAATACAAAACATGTTGCATTACAAATGCTATAGGTGTCACATGTGCGAAAGTTATAACTATTGACATTGTAAATGACAAAGCTATTAATTTAGCTATTTAAAAAAAAACACATAAATAAAAAAAATGTCATTTACAAGACCAATAGCTCAAACTTTCCTAATGCGAGACCTATTGCATTGCAAATGCTTGTTAATATATTAGAGCGCCCCATAAAAGACAAAGGGATACACCCCCCCCCCCACACTTTAAGCTTGCTCCTTACTTCTGAAAATATTTTTGCAAAGTTTATTTAGGCTATTTTATTGATATCCTTCACCATTTCCACACCTAGATATCATATCCTTTCTTTTACCAGAGGCTAACTTTTATGGTTCCATTCCATTCCATTATTTCTGTTTTGGATTGGTTAACTAAATAGACTGAGATTTTCCCAAATTGCCCTAGGCTATTCTCTATTACTGGTAGTGATTTTAAATTGTTAGTAAAAATCATCAAAATCATCAGGTCGTCAGCGTATAAGGCCACTTTCTTTTCCCAACCTTGATGTTTGAAGGGAGATATGTCTTGAATAGCCCTTAAGGAGCTAGCTAGCGGTTCGATATGTAGAGCACGGGGGACAAGGGACATCCTGAACCATATGTTTGTTAATGCGTTTGTCAATGCGTTGGCAGAAGTGAGTATCCGGTACTTGAGGGTCAATAGATAGCGAGGTGGGGGAAGGTACAAGTCCTGTTGCAGTTTGTGAATGTGGCTTTAAAAGTGCAGCCACCTTGGGCCCTCAGTTATAAGCAAGTACCACATTCCTGGTGGTAGTGCATAGACTTTGGAGCATGAATGTACAGGCTAAAAGTAAGGGAGGATGAGCACAGGCAGATGAGAGGAGACATGCAAAGGGAGCTAGAACCTTTTCAGTGATAATTAGAACACGCAGTAGACTATGTGGCAAAAGGGAACATTTAAAAGCAGGGGGCCTCATTTATGAAAAGTGACGCATCGCTGCGTGAAAACAGCAATGCGTCACTTTTCACTGCGCCCTCCTTGCACCACCAATGATGCGTCATATTTACAGTATGACGCATCATTGCGCAAGGAGTTACAGATAAGTCAGTATTTCTGACGTATCTGTATGGCGCAAAAGTGGCGCATTGCTGGAGTGTGTCACAAAAGTGACGCAACTCCAGCAATGTATCCTTTCACATGGGGCAAGCCCCATGTGAAAGGGCCTGCATCAGTCTTACGCCTGCTGTGAGGCAGGTGTAAGAAGTTGACGCATTTGTGTCCTAGAAGTGGCGCAGTGAAATCACATAGATTTCCCTGCATCACTTCTACGACCCTTTCTTGCATCAATACGCCCCTTTGCATACATTATACCTGGCGCAGGTATAATGTGGCGCAGGGGTTTACAAAGTGACGCAACTACCTAGATGCGTCACTTTGTAAATATGGCGCAACAAGGCGCATTTTTTACGCCACTGGTGCGTCACAAAAAGTGACGCACCAGCGGCGTAAAAGTGATGTATAGCCTCATAAATGAGGCCCAGAGATCTTAGAGGAGTGGTCGGGGTGGGTAAGCAGTGTTATGGGAAGGGCAAAGGTGTGGTAGAATACAGCAAAGGGAGATTACGTAAGAGATGCTGGGGAACCGGGTTCGAGTCTTGGCAGGGCCGCTCAACACCCTATGATTTTGGGACAGCAGCGGATTCCCGACCAGTCCCTTGCCACATGCCCCTCTTCAAGCATCCAACGTGGAGAGATACTCAGATCTGCTGCAGTGTGCTATCAAACTCAAGAACAGGAAGTAACCAACAACAAGGGAGGAGTTGCACAGTGGTATTAAGAAGTAAAGGGGCTTGTGTTAAAGGGAGGGGCTTAGCCCTGCAACCGGGTGCCGATTCTGAACAGATAAAGCCAAGCTTAAAGTGAAAGCGGTTCCTTTAGTAAAGACTTGTAGGCACATGCATCAAACAAAAAACAGTTCGCAAAATTTGTGAATCACAAAATAAGCCTGTTTGCGATCGCAAATCACTCTAATCCAATGCATGAACCCAAAATCTGCGAAAACACACAAAAATCGCAAAAATAAGGATTCGCAAATAATTCTGAGACATAATTTGCTAATCCATATTTGCAATTTTAATATTAGCTATTCTCAATTAAGGAATCTCAATCATATGCATGAAAATTCTCAAATAGCGTTTTTTCAGAAATTCACAATTCAGCAAGTGCAATTTAAGAAGGATCACAACCATGTGGTAACCATGAGTGAAAATACCATACAGCTGAAATTCAACAGAAACCTACTTAAACACACCCAGAATGCCTCATACCCATTCACAATGGTAGCTCTTTACCTGATGAAGAGGAGGATGAGGCTCCAGGCAGCAGCACACAGAAGGAGGAGAATACAGGAGCGCATCTTCAGAGTCTGCATTACATTGCTAGGACAAACAGATGAGGAAATATACAACAAGTATAGGCTGAATGGTACCATGATCCTTGACTTAATAGAAGAATTGGATCCCATATTGCGGCGTTAGACTAGTAGGACCAATGCAATATCCACTCATGTGCAGGTCCTGTGTTGCCTGCACCTTCTTGCGTCAGGCAGTTTTCAGGAGGTAGTAGCTGTAGCTGGAGGGGTGTCACAAAGCGCCCTTTCGTGTTTTTTCAAATCATTCATTCATGCCATAATGTCAAGGACCAATTACCACATTAGCTTCCCCACAGCCACACATGAACTGAATAAGACCAAACAGGAATTCTATCAGCTAGCCCGCTTCCCACATATATTAGGTTGCATTGATTGTACCTATGTAGCAATCTGTCCACCAGCAGTTAATGAATATATATTTAGCAATCGGAAATACTTTCATTCACTAAACATACAGGTAGTCTGCAATGCAAAATATATCTTTACTGACATTGTGGCTCAATACCAGGGAAGCGCCCATGATTCCTACATATTTCGCCAGAGTGGCATACACACGTCTGCTCAGGGGTGAATTTGGAGAGGGACATCTGCTTGGTAAACATGTGTTATGATTTCACACGGACATTGTACATATGCCAATGTATTACTGCCACTGACCCTTTGCTTACTTCACTGTAGGTGACAGCACATACGCCGTGCATAACTACATCATGACGCCATACCTCAATCTAACAACCCCCAATGAGCAGAGGTACAATGCTGTGCACATCTCCACCCAGAACATCATTGAACGCACCTTTGGGCTGTTACAGAGCCGCTTCAGATGTCTACACAAGACAGGAGGAGCCTTACAGTACAAACCCGACCAATGCTGCAGGATTGTGGCTGCATTTACCATGTTACACAACATTGCCACAAAGACAGCCATTCCCATTAAGGTGTCTGATAGCGAGTCCGACGACGACAACCAGGAAGGGGCAAAACAACGTGCAGCACATGGGGCAAGCGCAGCAGAAGGGCTCAGAAGATGTACAGAAATCACACTAAATTTTTTCTGATGTGAGTAATGATGAGACACTACACAGCTTTTTTAACTTAACTATATTTTCCTCAAATTAAATATCTTGTAGAGTTGAGGCACACATATCAGGAGCAAGGTAGCACATGGATAGCATTACTGACAAATTATACAAAGACATACACATTTGACTTGAAAGTCAATCGCTAGTAATGTATTTGGCAATGGTTACCTCATCAATGTTGAATGTCTCTGGACATGCCAGTCTATCTCCTCCTCCCACGCATACCCAGACACCTTTCGCCTGCTTCATCTCCATCCCTCATGTTGGATACGGAGTGTGTTGTGCTGCGAGTGTTGTGCCTCCTGCAAGTGGTCACAAATAAGAAGGGGGACCCCTGGCAGAATGGGGGCAGGTAAACAGGGGAAGTCAAAAGCACCTAAAGAAGAACAATCCCTGCCCCATACTATCATTTTATAAATACACACAAATATAATAATAATCATAACACTCCATAGTTGGATAGTGGATTAATGTAAGGATCCTGTCCTAGGGCCTTTTTTGATAGTATGGGGCAGGGATTGTTCTTCGTTAAGTGCCTCCTGCATGTGGTGACAGGCTTTGAGAAACTACTGAGGCTTGAGGCCTCCTCACTCCCCTGTTCCCCGTCACGTTGTTAGCCCCAACAATGGCAGCATGCATTTGTTCCACCCCATTTGTCACCTGGCCCAGTGCCTTGACTACATACCCACTACAATGGGACATCTGAATCTGCATGTGGACGGACCGACGGGCCAGCAGTGCATTATTGGTGCTCAGGCGATTGTTTGCTTGTGTATAGCAGTGCAAGCACTGCATCAACTGGCGATGGTGTCTCGTCTGTGTCACTTGTCCGTCCTTCATCAACCTGGTCAGCTCCTGCGTCTGCCTGTTGCCCTCCACCACAGCTGTAGTGAGTTCCCTCATGCAATCAGTCAGTCCAGCGATGTTACCTGCCACCTTGCTGATTTGTGACTGCACCTACCGCATGTTTCTTGCCTGCAGGCGCTGCACCCAGAGCATCAGGGCCTCCAGACCACCCCAGACATCAGTAGATTGTTCCTCCTGCAGTGTGACGTGTGACCTTGCTCTGCGCCTCCAGCTTTGAAGTGTGCTATTCCGAACCTGTGCTTGGGGTGCCGGCGTGGGTGTACCTTGAGCCTGGCTTGACTCTGGCGTTCTTTGGGACTCAACCTCAGTCTCCATGGTCTGCAGTGGTGCAACTGATGCCCTGCGTGTAGTGGGGGCATGGGCTGTTGTCTGTGGGACCATAGGTGTGTCTATTTCATCCACAGCCGTAGTATCCTGGGTGTCCATGCAGTCATTGTCTTCAGCCTCTCCTTCTTCTGCATCTGTGATGTTAAACAGTGCAATTCTTAAATATTTCTGTGTTATGTCATGTCACATTAAGCATAATTTTGCTCATAATAAATTACTGACTGTCACATATTTTTCACGTGTTCTAATTTCTCATTGTGTGCTTGCCTACGAACCTGTCTGTGTCTCACATAATGCACTTGGTTGTGGCTGGAAAATGTGGACTGGAGTTTCTTTCTATACACTTGTGCTGAACTGAGATGATGTGCTAATTTTAATATGTCTCTTATAATGGTCACTTGCATGCATCTTACCTTGAGATGTGTTGGCCATTCCAGATGTGTCCAGCTGCGTCACTCCCACCACAGCTGCAGGCTGGAGTGTGGACTCCACCAGGTCCTCCATGGGCGTGTTCCCAGGCTGTGTTGGTGGTTCCACTCCAGTCTTCTTGGCTTTCTTCAGCCTCTCAGCAATCCTTTATTTTGCCCGGCTGCGTAGGTCGTACCAACTCTTCTTCAGTTCATCAATTGAGCGGTGTGTGACCCCCACTGCATTTACTTTACTCTGGAACCTGAGCCAGATTTTTCTTTTTTGTGCCTCTAGGACCTTCAGTGAAAGTTTTCCAAAAAGCGTGTCATGGCTTATGACTACACCCTCTATGAGTGTGTCAATTTCTTTTTCACTGAATTTTAGTTTGTGTTTTCTGCCTGATGTACTCTCCCCTGATGTAGTTGGATCCATGTTTGACAAGGGACTGGTCTGCAAACAGAGTTGTTGGATGTACTGTCCTGCTCCTGTACTCAGCTTCCTCCTCTCACAGCAACAGAGCACTGAATGAAGCATGGGCTGGCTGACTTCCTGGTTGTGATGTCATCACTATGCATCAAAAAGCGACCTCGCAAGTTCGATTTCGCTATTTGCGATTTCGCTATTTGCGATTTCTCTATTTGCATGATCGCAATTAGGTTTTATTTATTTGCAAGTTTATAGGTTATATCGCAATTAGCAATTGTGATTTTTAGAGATTCGCTGATTAATCGCTAATACGTTCATGCATTGAAAATAGCAATTCTTTATTTGCGATTCCTTAAATTTTGCAAATAAGGAATCGCTATTTTCAAGTTTGATGTATGTGCCTGTTGATGTTTTGAAAAGTGACTACGGCAAGCCGCGCATAAGTGAAAGCGCGGCATTTAGCCCTTTGAACCATAAACGCTTTCTGTTTTCAAATTGTAAAATAATGAAAATGGTGTTGACATTATATTGAAAGAGAAAGCGGGACACGCAAACGTTAGCAAATATAAAGAGCAGCGGTTCATAATTATGAGGAGATTAATGAGGAGAGGATAAGATTAAAATAGTATATAAAATTGTATATAGTGATGTTACTCCTTTCCATGGCAACATGATTAGGCAGCACTGTGTGGCTGAGGACTGAGTTCCTGAGTTTCAACATGCAGTCAGAGACTGTAGTCCATTCAGAAGGTCTAGATGCAGGACAAAGAGAGGTGCTCAGGTACTGAGATGGGCCTGTTGTCAAAGAAAAAGAACCATGTCAAGGTTCTAGTTACAGATCATGGCAGAGAACACAAACAAAGCAACTCGGATCTACATAATGGAAATGAGCATTCCTCACACCCAAGGGCCATAGATGTTGCTGGTATGTGTACAATATTTCATTTTCGTTAACCGTAGACCACCTCAAAATTCTCATGTTCTGATATGGTAATGGTTGGGTTACATATAGGCATAAGGCAGCAGCGCAGCACAGTTGACTCATTCTGTGTCACCCACAATGCAGTACTCACTTTCTTTCAAGGGATCACATGAGTACACATATACAGAGGAAAGAATGCATTATGTTCACAGTCAGTTTACATACAGACTTAAGGTGAAAAAGCCTGGCACAATTTGCATCTTCGGAGTCATACACAGATGTTTTGTCAGAGACTACACTTAACAATCACACTTTGCGAGTTAAACCAATGCTCATTGAGAGGATCAACAATCCACAATACTAAACATTCAGGGTGCATACAGCAACTTGGAGTCAGGAGATTTATTTGCAGGTGGTGCTTCGTGACTCTTCCAGAGACTAATGGTGAGAAGCACAACACTGACATTCAATAAGTTACACATAAGCTTATATAGGGGATCCCAAGAAATAATACAAGACCATCTTAATGATATTGAGTTTCCCCAGGCTCAATGCAGGTGGCTCTGGTATCTTACCCCCAGATGCATCAACAACCCATTTTGCGATTCCTTAATAGCGAAAAATACCGATTCGCTATTGAGGAATATTAAAATGGAATGCATCAAGAAATCACTAGAAAATAGCAATTTCTTAGAATTCCTTAATTGCGACTTGCAAATTGCGAGTCGCAATTAAGGAATACCTGCCCATTCATTCCTATGGGCCTAGAGGCCCATAGGAATGAATGGGAAGACAATCTCAATTTGCGAATCGCAATTAGCGATTCGCAAATTGAGATTGCGATTTCAAGGGTGCAGGGTTGTCCAAAGGACACCCTGTTGCACCCCTGAAATTGAGCTGTGCACATATGTTGCGCACACACATGCCCTTAGGGCTTGTGTGTGCGCAACATGAAACTTTTCAAAGTTTTTGCAAATTACCATGAAGTTGTACTTCATGGTAATTTGCGTGCCCTATTAGCGAATTCGCTATTTTTAAAACTTTCATGCATTGCATTTAAGGAATCTCAATTTGAGATTCCTTAAATGCAAATAATCGCAATTTAGCGGTTTCTAAAATTGTGATTTTTGCATTTGGGATGATGCATCACAAATGCAAAAATACCGGTCGCAAAGGGGCTGATTCTGAGAATCTGCCCCTTTGTGAGCGGATTTTTGTTTGATGCATCTAGCTGTTAGATCTTAAAGGCAGATAGAAATCCTCTGCTACCTGGCTCATACCGACCGTTGCCTATTTCAGTCCTGAACCTTGATGTTAAGATATTGATTGGGATTCTGGCAACCAGATTGCTGCCATGCATGCTGCATCTAATCCACCCAGATCGAGCAGGATTTACAACTAGGAGAAGTACCACACATATCCTGAGGCGACTTGCACATATATGGCACACCTCAGTAATACAACACGAAGAATACGCCCTAGCTATGCTGGATATTGAGCAAGCCTTTGACTCGTTGGATTGGGCTTATATTTGAGCTGTTTTGCGGAAGATGCGGATGCGACAACAGTTTCTCCAGTGGGTCAACTTGTTGTATATGAATCCGACGGCCCAGGTGCGACTTCGGGTGGTATCTGATAGATTCGCTTTGTCCAGAGGAACAAGACAGGGATGCCCCTTGTCACTTCTTGTGGTGCCGATGGAACATCTTGCGATCATGTTTAGGACTAACTTGGAACAACATGGCATTCCTATGGGGGATGCCACGCCTGTCATCTCCCTATACGCCAACGACATACTGGTGTACCTAAGACATCCAGCCTGGGCGAGGTCAGTCGTCTTAGAAAAACTACAGAGATTCAGGGAGTTCTCCGGCCTCCGCATTAACCCTGCAAAATCATCAATAGTCCCTATTGTGCAATTAGCGTAAGAGACAAACGACGCATACCCTGAAGTGGGCCTGCCTTGGAAATAAGAGGGCATGAAGTACTTGGGGGTCTAGTTATGGCATACACCGCTGACATTCCTAGAGCATAATATAGGGATACTCTTAAACAATGTGAGTACTACAATGGGGTTCTGGAAGTCCCTATCTCTCTTCCTAATTGGAAAAGTGGGGATCATAAAAATGATTATACTACCAGGCAGCCTTTACACTTTGCAGCACTCTTTTTATGAAATCCCCAAATCGTATTTCTCAGCACTGGACAACTTATTAGTAGAGTTGTAGTGGGGAAACAAACGGAAACGTGTCAAACTGGACACCTTACAACAGAAGTGGGTGGAGGGGGGAGTGGACATCCCCGCTTTACTTCTACTATTTGGCGGCCCACTACAATAAGTTGTTTACTGGCTGGATGACGGTAACAACAGGGAAAATCCCTACTGGAGGGAACATGTGGTAGTGACACTCTCCCGCAGTTGCTTTTGACGGGAGCTGCTGTCCTACCCATACATGATCAGATATGTGGCGAGAATCTGGGAAGACACAGTCACAAGTGTAATTAGGAAGGCACCCTCAGCTAGATGCATCAAACAAAAATCCGCTCGCAAAGGGGCAGATTCTCAGAATCTGTCCCTTTGCGACCGGTATTTTTGCATTTTGGATGCATCATCCCAAATGCAAACATCGCAATTTTAGAAATCGCTAAATTGCGATTATTTGCATTTAAGGAATCTCAAATTGAGATTCCTTAAATGCAATGCATGAAAGTTTTAAAAATAGCGAATTCGCTAATAGGGCACGCAAATTACCATGAAGTACAACTTCATGGTAATTTGAAAAAACTAAACCAAAGTGCATTTTTCAAAGTTTCATGTGCACAGATCAATTTTAGGGGTGCAACAGGGTGTCCTTTGGACACCCCTGCACCCTTGAAATCGCAATCTCAATTTGCGAATCCCTAATTGCGATTCGCTAATTGAGATTGTCTTCCCATTCATTCCTATGGGCCTCTAGGCCCATAGGAATGAATGGGGAGGTATTCCTTATTTGCGACTCGCAATTTGCGAGTCGCAATTAAGGAATTCTAAGAAATGGCTATTTTTTGTGTGATTTCTTGATGCATTTCATTTTGCTATTTCTTAATAGCGAATCGGTATTTTTCGCTATTAAGGAATCGCAAAATGGGTTGTTGATGCATCTGGGGGCCTATTCCCTAGACATGCCTTTATGGGTCATAAAACCGTTCAAAAAATTGCAGACACCATGTACGTCCAGAGATGGAAAGACGGGGGAACGCCTCACCATGGGGGATCTGTATAATAATGGTACATTTATTACTCGAGATGAGGCAAAAACCACATTCGGCCTGGGGGTAGGACAATTCCAGCAGTCTGGTTTGCAGCAGTGGCCCGGGAGTTATGGCATTCCTTTCCAAAAGAACCCCCCCCCACTATGGCTGCCTTTAATACTTTAATATCACTGATTAGAGGGAAACGCCTGATCTCCCACAAATTTAGTGCCTTCGAAGACGACTATCAGGTCACAGCCCTCCTGTTCCAGGCGAGATGGGAGGAAGTTGCAAAGGTACCCATAACGACACAAGAGTGGGCGCAAGTGCATGAAGGAGTCTGTGAGGTCAGTTCCAATGCACGCATTAAGTTAATTCAATAAAACATAGTGCACCAAGTATATCTAACCACACACAGGCTAAGTAAAATCTACCCTGGACTCTCCAGCCAAGCAACAGCACGCTTTGTGCATATGGTATGGAGTTGTGGGAGCTTGAGCCCTTTCCGGTAAGGGGTGTTGGGGCTTTTACATGAGGCAACTAGATGGTCTATCCCCAGAACGATAGACTCAGTCCTATTGAACCTAATTCCTACCCCGGAGAAGGAGAAACCGAGTACGAAGTTAGTACTATTGGGGATAGTGATCGCAAAGAGAAGGATAGAAGTCTGGTGGCTTAGCCCGATCCCACCAACCATAAGTAAATTGTTGGGTGATATGAAAGAATGGGCAACTACATAATTGGTATAGATGAAAATGTTAGGAAGGATGATCAATTGGAAGATGATGTGCAGGACTGGTCTGCAATGATAGCAGACTTGAGAGACTGTCAAGAGGGAGAGTGAGAGCAGAGGGAAGAGTCACAGCAAGCCCGGAATAAAAAACCCAGGAGGGATGACTGTATGGTGATGCACCTAGTCGACAGCTATTGATGCCCTCACAGGAGCATGGACGTTGGGCACTAAGACATTGAAGGGTGGGAGGGGAGGGGGGGTTACTGATGGATGGTATAGTTATAGATGCAAGGGAGTTCAATCCACTGTTGATCCTGAAACAATGGAATATTCTCATTGATATGCATTGAATGTGAATTGTTACTGAAATACGACGTTAATGTCAATGAGGGCTGTTTATAATGGAAACTGGAACTGGATACAATAGGACTGCTGCAGATAATATGTATATCATGTGAACCACAATGTTGGAATAATCATTGAAATGCCAATAAAGATTGTTTGAAAAAAACAAAGCTTATATAGGGGAAAAATACACCTAATTTTCACCCTCAATGCACCTGCAGCCCTTGTGAAGGCAGCGGGCATACGCTTCCAAAGACGACTCACAGGAGAACTGATCACCAGTCAGCACTATTAGAAATGTGCACATGTGCAGATCTAAGCTTCAGAATCAGTTAAAGGCGTGCTCTGTTCCCTGGGCCTACCTGCCAAGACTAGGGGTCATGGCCATACCCAGAATGCCCTGGGGGCAATATGATTGAGTCCCTGGTCTGGGTAAAGAGCACACTGTGCAACCAGGGCACTTCAAGCACCCTCAAAGATCCTACTTAGCAGGAGCAGTGGGGCTAGGCTAAGTGCAATGCATTTCACAGTATGGCCATCTCTAAAAAAGCCAATCATCATTCCACCTGAAAGGCTTCATAATGCGTGTTTTGCTTTTTTTTAATGCAGCAACATTCTAGACTACCTTTTAAGCAACACTAACTTAACAGAACCTGCATTGCCCCTCTGAAAACCCAAGTTGAGAAGCAGGTGTGAAGGGCAATCCTTGGCCAAGAGAATTTAAACATACAGGTATCTGAATGCATACATACACAAAAATAATCCCCACACATATCACTGTGTAAGAGTTCAGCAATGTCAATAGACAGTCCATTTACAATTTTGTTTTCAGCTCGGTGAAAAGCAGATTCTTATAAATTGTGCGGTGAGGAGATCCAATAATGTGATAGGGGATTATTCATGTTTTCCGGGATCACAGCATTCAGATGAAAATCCCAGACGGTGTTCTCCTGGCAAAGCAGGAAGGTAAGAAACTGCAACAAATAAATACATTTAAAAAAATCAGAAGCTCATGAAATGTACTCTTTAAGGTGTAGAATACCCTTTACGGTCTAAAAGATCTACCTGCAGGTAAAAGGCATATTTCAAGGATAAGAGATATTAAAACATTTGGCATCTCAAACATGTTGATATTTCATTTTCTTTTGATTATGGTCAATTGGTTTCAGCTAAGTTGTTATAAAGTGGCGGGTGCATAAAGATAAGAAATTAAGGGTTATATGTATCAAAATTCCCATTTTGCGATTTCTTAATAGCGATTTTTAAGGAATCGCTATTTAGAAATCGCAAAATGGAATGTATGTAAAAAAACGCTATTTTTTAGCGATTTCTTAGTCTCCCTTATTTAAGGAATAATTTCCCATGCATTCCTATGGGCCAGGAGGCCCATAGGAATGATTGCGAAATATTTTTCAATTTGTGAATCGCAATTTGCGAATTCGCAAATTGAGAATAATTTCAAGGGTGCAGGGGTGTCTCAAAGACACCCTGCTGCACCCCTGAAATGTACATGTGTGTGCATATGGCGCACATACATGCCCTATGGGCATGTATCTGCGTCACATGCCACCTTCACAAATGCCAAATAGGGCATTTTTAAATGAAATCGCAAATTACCACCAACTACAAGTTGGTGGTAATTTGCGATTTCTTAAACAAAATTCGCTATTTCAGAACCCCACATACATCGCATTTAAGGAATCGCAAAATTTGCGATTCCTTAAATGCTTAAGAAAAATAAGGAATCGCAAAATATTGCGATTCCTTATTTTGCGATTTTTTGATGCATGCCAAAACATGCAAATAGACCGTTTGCGATTCGCAAAGGCAGAAATTCTTCGAATTTCGGCCTTTGCGATTCACAAACGGCTTGATACATCTAGGCCTAAGTTCCAATTTTAAAATGTCCGAGGTACTAGAGTCCCATAGTTTTATAGATGTCATACTGTTGTCTTTTACTCACAATCATCTGTTTACTTAGACATTATGTGGACCCGATTTCACATACTAGAGCTAAGCCCTTGGAGCTCTGTTTGAGTGAAATGAAAAATGAAATGAATTTTTTTTTTAATTGTTTCAGTTAATTAAAACCACAACAATACATTTAAAAAAATCGACTAATGCGTTTAAAATTTCTTAATATATAGGTGCAATCTCTGTTAATAGGTTCTAAAACATTCTCAGTCTAATACAGAGTTTGTTATTTACAATGGAATGAAGTGAAATCAAAGTGCAGTCTGTCTAACTTAGTTCAGAAGTTCTTGGTTATTTTCTCTGTTAAGTTCCGGAGAGCCCTCTTACCCGAGCTACCACTGTTGTGTTATCCTTTTGTGGACAGGGTGCCAAGTTGTGTTTTAGCGCTTGATAGTGGGCTGCAAGGAACTTTAGTAGTAGGCAGTTCAATCGCGTGTCTATTGGGTTCAAAGTTGCCATGATTGCAGATCTGCACGTTCTTATGCCCCGCTCGTTCATAGGCTTTTTTTAAAAAGAGATTCGAGCTTGAGCTAGATTCGGGCAGATACAGACAAGATGAATGAAGTCCTCGTTGCTCCTCCCACATAGTCTACAGATTTTGGGTCCGTCGTGCACCTAGATTGGTTGGTCCATAATTGATGGAAGTTTCCCCAAACGGAGTCCCATTAATTTTTGTTTTCTGGGAGCTGGGAATGTGATTGTTAGGTATGGGGCTGCCACGAGTGTTTTGTAGTTTGATATGACCATCCATGCGTTTTTTCTGGTACTAAACGTAGCTTTATCAAGTAAGAGGGAGTGGAATTTTGTCGACTTGTTTATAGCATGTTTGAACGCCGCGTAAGGCAGGTTGTGTTCCCAAAGTTTTCTTGTTCCAGTCTCAGTTATGGCCTTTTCAAGATACTGATTGTATGGGGACTTAACATCAGATCTTATTTCTTCCCATAGTGCTTGGTGCAATTCCGAGGCTGACGTGTTCTGTTTCAGTGTATACCATTACTTGATATTTGCGTACTTTCTTCTCAGTGTTTCATTTATTCTTCCAAATTCTAACCTCGTCTGAGCTGGTGAGGCTCCCTGTTGTATTTGGAAGGTGGATTTGAAGATGGCTGTCTGCATTTTGTTAAGCAGATCCGCATCTTTCCCATGCAATCCTACACTGCCATATGACAGGGTTGGAAGAACTTTTGCTTTCATTGTTGCCAGTAGAGGTTTATATGATGGCCCCATGAGCTTTATAGCCAAAGATCTAAAAGCGAATGAGAGTGAGTTTGATCTCTGATCGATGTACGACATTTGCTGCTGATGGCTTTGTCGATTATCAAAGTAGAAGCCCAAGTACTTGAAGTTGGACACGGCCTCTAGCTTTGTTCCTTCCAGGTAGATGTGTGGGCTGGCTGTCCGCCACCTGGTGATGAGCATTGTTTTTGTTTTTGTTGTGTTTATCTCCAGGTTGTTGTTTATTATGAATTCTGCCAGCCCTACTAATAACCTTTGGATGCCAATCTTCGTTAGGTTCAACAGTACCACGTCATCCGCATAGGATAGATGAGTTAGCGGAAAGGAGCCTAGTTTAGGTGGATGGGATGGGATCTTATTTAGACTTGATGTTAGGTCTGCCATAAAAAGGTTAAAAAGATGGGGGGCTAGGACACAACCCTACTTGAGACCTTTGCTGGTATTGATTTTTCTTGAGAGCCGTGTTCTTTTCCCCAATTTAACTTCCATCCAAGTGTTGGAATAAAGGAGTAAGATCCCTCTCAGGATTTTATCCGGGATGTTCCAACTGCGCAATTTCCTCCATAAGATGTTACGATCTACGCTATCGAATGCTGCCTTTAAGTCAATGAAACATAGGTGAAGGGGCTGTTTTCTTCGGAGATATTTCTCGGCTAACACTGAGAGAGACAGAATATTTGTCAGTGTCCCAGTCCCTTTCCTGAAGCCTGTTTGGTTCAACGGTATTCTCTTTGTGTCGTCGGACCAATTTGTTAGATCTTCCAGGACAAGGGATGCAAAGTACTTCGCCTCCACATCTAGGAGGGCGATCAGTCTGTAGTTAGCTGGGGATGTTCTGTCTCCTCCTTTGAAGATGGGTGAGATTATGGAGCCCTGCCAACTTGATGGTATTTGGTTTTCGCTTGTTATCTCTTCAAATAGTTTTTTTAATTTTCTGCACCAGAAGTCCGGATCAGTTTTGAAGACTATTGGAGGGATCCCATTCGGCCCTGGAGCTCCGTTGCCACGTGACTTCCTTATGATTCTTCTTATGTCCTCTTCGCTGTACCGTGTTTGTTTGACCTTATTTGTTGCGTCCTTCTTCTCCCGTGGGCTAACCACGTCACGGCGAAGCCTGGTTACCAGGAGTTCCCCGTCTGGAGATGGATTTGCTCTGCGTTCATCCTTTGGGTTTGGTGTTTGCATGCAAGAGGTTCTGATTCCACCGCTGGGAGTGATGCTCCCTTTTCTTTTTTTGGCCACTTCGTTGGTAGTTTGTTGGGCTGCTCCTGGGTTGGGCTGATCTAGTGTTACCTCCGCGAACCTCTCTGTTAATAACGCGACCCACTCCGCTTCTTGGACATTGGATGATGTTGGGTTTGAAGGGTGATTTAAGCCGTTAATGATCCTCCAAAATGCGTTTGAGTTGGTGTTCTTGGCGGTGCAGAGTAGTTTTGCCCAGAAGTCGTCCTTCAGAGATCTTTTGTATTCCCACATTTTCTTTTTATATTCTTTCTTGAGGTTTTGTCTTTGGACCCAGTCTTGGTATGACGTAGTTGTCTTTTTTAATGCTCTGGCGTTGCTCCTTATCTCTATTTTGAGTTTTGCCAGGTTCTTTGGCAGTGGAATTTTGTTAGTTGGAGGCTGTGATTTATTTGGAACGGACGTACTTGCTGTTAATTTTCCCGTAAAGTTCTCCCATTTTTGTATTTGGGTACCTGTTGTTACCTCACTCTCTATTTTTAGTCTCTGCACATTTGTCTGCAGCTCATTGATGTTGGCCGTTGTCCAGTTAAGTCATTTCAGGATAGTGGTAGGGAGGTTATCTCCCACTGTGTTGCAACTGTGGTATTTGGTCAGTTTTAAATTAAAATAAGTGTGCTGATATGAATGATCGCTTTTTGAGGTGTATTCTCTTGAAAATTGCTGGACGAATGGCAATAGTGGAAGAGAGACTGCTGTGTAGTCGAGCCTTGAGGCCGTCAAGGTTCTTAGATGAGTGTACTGCGGCGGGTTATCACCTTTGGTTCTTCCGTTAAGGAACCGCAGCCCGAGGAATTCCAGGCTTGTTACCAGTTTTCGACCAATTGGATCGAAGCGCTCTGTTTGCAGCTGAGTTTGAGATTTGACATTCCAAAATTCATTGTCAGCTGCTATAATCTCATCATCCTCAGGCGTATAGATTAGGTTTGAATTAAAATCACCTGTTACGATGATTTCCCAGGGTGGATTATTGTTTCGAGTGTCCCTGATTATGGATACTAGCTGATCCAAAGCGACTTGTTTCTCTTTCACCTTTGGAGGTGCATAGAAGTTAACCAGTAGTGTCGGAGTTGGTCTGCCCGGCATAGTTTTATTAATTGCATATTTGGCCCATACGGGGCTATTTGTTCTGAGTTGATCTTGATGTCCGACGCAATATAAACTGATAGACCCCCTTTTGGTCGACCATAGTGGAAGTTTTTCCTTGCTGGTATATTGAAGTGAGTGTACCCAACAAGAGGTAGCTCCTCCAATGCCCATGTTTCTTGGAGGGCAATGATGTTGCATGCTGTCCAATTGTGGGGGGGGCGAACCTTCTTCCATCCATTTCCTGGATCCGGCTATATTCCAGGACAATAGGTGGAGGATTTCCTGGGTACTATCCTTTTGGGGTTTTTGGGGAGGTCAATTATTTTTCTGTTTGTTTAATGTGTCTGTTAGCCAGCGCCAGTAGGCGGTGTCATCCTTAGAGTTTATTTGGTTGCCTGTTGTAGTTGGGGTATGGATTGTCAGTGAAGGGCTGTTCCCTCTAGCGTTCCGTAGTACTGAAATGACATGATCCTTTTTTCTGTCAGATTTTCTTTTTTCCCTTTTGTTGCCGGGCGATCTTCAAGAGGGCCTGGGTAGCGTGATTTTACCTGCCTGGAAAGTCTTATGCCCCATGAATCGAACCTCTCTCTAAAGGATAGTATTAACTGGGCGATTTCTGCTGTTCGCCATGTTGTTAATGTTTGTTCCAATGAATTAGTTGTGTCTTGCTTGCGAAATTTGACTGAGAGTAGGTCAGTGTTAGTTAGGTGTTGAAGCCCTTCAATGTTGGCGTAAAGCTTAAACAAGTTGCCCCTATTGAGGATGTCATGCAGCCCCTGAGTTTCGTATTCTGGGGTAAAAAAGAGTTGTTTGAGATGTAAGTTGTCATTGCTAGACCAGTTCTCAGGGCCTTTCCTTAGTTCTGGTATGTTGTCTGGGCTGGTTTTGCAGTGGGGCCCGGTCCCGGCGGATGTCTGTGTTCCGTGCGTATCGATTACCTGTGCGCGCTGGGATATCGTGGTCATTATGGTCTGGTTACTCTCTTTCGTTAAGCCTCCGTTCGTGGCTGTGCTGGTCTGGGGGGCTCTGGTGTACTCAAACTCTGTTCCCCTCTCTGGGGTGGCGTCCTCATTGCAGTTCAAGTTTATGTTACGGACTCCGTGCCTTAGTAGTATTTTTATACCCGCAGTGGGGGGTAGACTTTTTCCACCCCAGAACCCGGCTTTTCTAGTTTATGGTTCTTTCAGTTGTTTTTGATGGTACCTCCTGGTTGTTATTTGTGTTAGTAGGTATGCCCTCTGTTGTGGAACCTTGTATCGTACCTTGAGACCTGCTTTGTCTGAGGATTGTTTCTTCTCTGCCTTGTGGGCAGTATTTTGTTCCTTCGTGTCGTTTTTCTTGGGTAACGTCACATCTTTGACTGGCTGGTGTTACTTTTTTGTTCTCGGCCGCCTCTTGGTATTTTCCGGGTATCTCCGAGGTTGTAGGTAGGCCTGGAGGGCCGGTTGGTTGTGATGTACTGCCGGTTTCTATGCGGCTTCCTTTTTCCACTGCATCAATTATCTGTGTTCCGTTGCCCAAGATCAACCTCGGATGGGCATCTCTGTTGTTTGTTTCGCCTATGGCCGTTAATACTGTGCATATGCATATGTGGAGTGCCTCCCTTTCTTTTTTTGTTAAGAGCTGTTGTCCTGATAAATTGTGTGTTTGATCAGATGAGACGTCGGATTGTATTGTCGTGTTTGGTGTTTCCTCCTTGTTTATAGCTGAGGTAAATATGGGGAATATTCTAGTACCTTCCTCCGCGTGCCCTGTTGGTTGTTTGTTCCTTGCTTTCCTTTCCCGTTTTTTTTGTCGCCTTGTTAAGGAAGTTTTTTTATTTGGAGTTGTTATGTTTGCCGCTGGACTTATTTCTACCCTGTTCTTTCCTTTGGATGTATCTGTTTCTGGGATCTTAACGGTATTATGGTCAGTAATTTTTTTAGTTGAATTCACTGTTTCTGGACTCTTAGCGTGGTTATGATCAATAATTTTCCTAGTTGAATTCTCATTAGGAAAATGTGGATCTGATTTTCTTACAGCCAGTATTTGTTCTATTAAATTGGGAAGGAGGTTTAGTTTGTCTATAATTGGACTGCAGGTTTATCCAGTTTGTTGTCGATCCCCGCAATGTAGTGGGCTATGGTGTTCATTAAGTCGACTTGGATGTCCATTTTGTCAGATTGCCAGCTTAAAGCCTTTGCTGATGATTGAAGCGTTTCTATTATGGAGAGAAACAACCCTGAGTTGCTTACACTAGCGCTCTGTTCGTAATTCTGATTGAGTGGCAAATCAGCGCGTTCTTGGGGGAGCGAGGAGTTGCCCGGTTTTGGAGTAACAGTTCTTCCATCTCTGGGGTTTTCCGCTGTTTTTCCTTGGCTTTGCAGTTGAGTAAGCTGCCCTTCCTCGTTTGTGTTGCGTGGTTTTTTGTCTGAGAATTCTTCCCTTTTGTGGTTGGTTATGCTTGTGTTTTGCCGCTTTTCCTTGTTAATTGTTGGGCTTGATGTGAGGCTTGCTGTGAGGCTTGATGGTTTTATTTCCCCCATACTTTTTTCCCCTTTATTTTTACTTGTGTCTTGCATTAATTTGTTGTTTAATATTGGGCTTGATGTGGAATTTAATAGCTTCAGCCATGACGTTTCTGAAGTATTCTGACTAGTCAGTTCCATTTGGGTTGTATTTTGTTCCCTGTGTATCTGGGCTTTGAGTATCTGGGGCTCTTTGTTAAGTAATTTCTGTATTTGCGTTGCTGTAGGGGGGCTTTGTGGTTTGGTTTTTGAATTTTTTAAAAAAAAGGTTAGTGGGGCGTGGCCAAGATGGCGTCGGAGTAGGACGCTTCTTCGAGCCTCTCCGACGCCGGACCAACAAAGCACCGGATAGCGGGGTCCCGGGGGCGCTGCCCGGAGTTTCATCGACGGCGGAGACCGCAGATATCTAGCGGAGTGCTCCGGTGCCGTCAGCGGAGAGTTCCGAAGTCTGTGGCGGCCGTTACGGAGGAGCCGAGTCGCGGCCTGTGCAGCCGCGGATTTGCGTAGCTGCGGAGCCGGACCGGTACGGGGCAGCCTCTGGTCCCGGAGGATATCGCGAGTGCCTGAGTCCGGGCACAGCGCCCAGCGGAAGCAGAGGGCAGGCTTCGTCGGCGCTGACGGGAGTGCTCAGGAGGAGCCATCAGCAGCACAGGTCAGGGAAAATTGGGAGCCCCCGGAATCGATCGGAGTGGAGCTGGGCAGGGCCTTAGCAGCGGACACCCTGCAGGTTTGGAGCCGGGTCCGGACTAGAGGACGACCGTCCGACGAGGGGTGACGACTGGAGCATCTGACCTGCGGGAGAACAGACCGGCCGAGACTGCTGGGGGTACCGGAGCACACGCGGACCGGGCCTGGCGGGGCCATATTGACTGGGAGCCAGTGGGGGCTCAGTTCCCGAGCTGCCGGTCGCAGAGTGAGCCAGAACGGTAGGGGAGAGAGCGGACCCTGCAGTGGCGGTGGAGTGGGCCGCTGCCTGTGCTGGCCTGTCCTAGGGGCGGGCCTGCCCTTGAGTTTGCTGCCGAACTGGCCTGCGCCCCCCGGGGGACTTTGTGGGCTGCCCTGCCTCTCTGGATCCGGACATTGGCACCTGTGTGGCGGCGGATTGGCTCGGGGAGGTACAGAGGCTGGGTTGACTGAGCTGGGCACGGCCACTACCGGAGAGAGGGGCACAACCACCGGTTGCATCTGTGGCGCCATTTTATTGGAGGGGACTTCTTCGTGGAGCTCGGCGGTCCGACCCTGCTTATTCCTGGGGTTGGCTGCTGGCGGTGGCCCTGGTCTGAAGCCTCGAGCACATCCTGCGAGCTGGACACTGCCTTTGTGGGGGTAACCTGCCGGCCCTTCGGTGCACCTGGGTGGAGTGCGGTCCTTGGGACCTCGCTGCGCAGACCGGCCCCTGGCCGCAGTGGACGGATGAGGCCGAGTTGCTGAACGGACCAAAAGGAAAGCAGTCTCGCTATCCCTGGTGGATTGACTCCCGGCGGGGTCCCTTCGGAACCGTGGACCAGGGTGCGGTGCGTCTAGGGGTTGAGCACAGCCGCCATGTGCTCTTCGCAGCGTAGAAAGGTGTTGAAGGATGGCGCCTCCAAATCGTCACAGCAGCCGGCCTCACCGGGTGCCGGTGGATCCTCGAGGCATTCGGACGACGAAGCACCCGCCACTAAAGCGTTCTTGGTGGAGCTCTTTGCCTCCATTAAAGATGACATCGCCGAACTCCGCACGCAGTTAGCATCTGATCTACGGGAGGTGAGGAGGGACGTGGATGGGATTGGTGAAAGGGTGGCGACGTTGGAGGACCATGACCTAAGCATGGCGGCTGACATGCACCAGCTTCAACAGGACGTTATCCGCCTAACTGAGCAGAACTTGGATCTACAAACCCACGCGGTGGATTTGGAGAACCGTTCTAGGAGAAATAACATTCGTATCAAAGTGGTGCCCGGGGACGGTGAAGCGGGGGACCTGCGGGAATACGTCCAGGCCCTGTTTCTGCAGATTCTGGAAGATGAAGAGGTGCGTGACATTCAGATGGACAGAGTGCACAGAGTGGGGTTGCCCAGACGAGGGGGGGGTCCGCCTCCTGATATCCTCATTTGTGTGCATGATTTTCAGCTGAAGGAGAGGATATTGAGAAAGGCCAGAACCATCTCTTCCCTGCAGTTTAGAGGACACCGCCCGCAGCTGTATCAGGACCTGGCAGTGACGACATTGCAGAAGCGGAGGGATTTCCGACCTGTGACCGCCTTCCTCCGAGAGCACGGGGTCTCCTACTCGTGGGGCCATCCCTTCCGGATTATATTTCGCTGGGAGAATAGGCTGAGGCAGATCAATTCCCTTCAGGCGGCGAAAGTTCTCCTGGGCATCGAGGAAACGGAACCTTCACAGGAGGCACGTGGCTCGCCATTCCGGAGGCGGCGTCGCTCTTCCTCCTCGCACAGGGTGGGCCCATCCCCGGAGCGGCGACGACCAGATCCTACGGCTAGTGAACAGGAGAGAGGAGCTGCTGTGGCTTCAGTGGCCTCCGCCACCATGGCGGATTCCCTGGCGAGTTCTGGAGCAGCGTGACCCCGGCCTCATTGAATGGCGTCGGAGGGGCTCTGGGCCTGAGGTCCCCGGGGTACGATGGTACTTTTGGAGAAGACACCCCGGACCTTGGACCTGGGGGTCACCAGGTTGACGCCCCTGCCCCGATTCCAGTCCAGTGGGGGACTTCCGAACCATGACCTGCTGGAACTGATGACTGCGAGGTTCAGGTTCAGTGCCTTGAGTTGCATTTTGTTGTTTCTTGTTTTTGGAGGGGGTGGGGGGGAGAGTGGGGACAGGGGGGAACGTTGGGGGGGGTGGGACATGGGGGGGGTTGGGGGGCCAGTGGTGGCGGCTATGTGTGGTATGTGTGGATTGCTGCGTGTGGGGGGGGGATGTGTGTTCTACAACTCATTCTTGATTTTCAGATTTTGGGAGTCATATTTGGCTTGCATTTCGCGATGGAGGACGGGCTGGCGGGGGGGAGAGGGGTATGCTGGGTGGTTGGGTACGGGCAGGGAGTTGGTAGCGGGGTGGGGAAGTGTGATGGAATCTCCCTCCAAAGTAGGTGACATGGCGCATGGGTGTTACTTGATTGGTTATGACTATTAGTATAGGCACATGGAACGTGAAGGGACTCAACTCACCGCAGAAGCGGCAGAAGGTGTGGAAGTACCTAATAGACCACCACCTAGATGTGGTTGGTCTTCAAGAAACTCACTTAGCCAGGAAGGACGAGCACAGGCTTCGCCATCGGCTCTTTCCACTTATATACAGGGCATCTGCATCCACTAAGCATAGGGGGGTGGCCCTAATGTTTCGAGCGTCCCTCCACTTCCAACCGGAGGGAGTGAGTGGAGATAAGGAAGGGAGGTGGCTGATGGTGAAGGAGGTGTTGTATGGACGTATGTGCACATTTGTAGTGGTGTATGGGCCTAATGCTTCACAGAATGGCTTTTTGCAGACTCTGTTGGATAAAGTGGGGGATTTCGTGGACGGCCAGCTGTTCCTGATGGGGGACTTCAACATGGTCTGGGATAAAATCCTGTATAGCTCAGGCACACAGAGGTCCGGGGCGGGGGTCTTTACCGCTGAGACGCAACGGCAGGTGGGGGACCTAGGATTGGTTGATGGTTGGCGTTTCCTTTATCCCCAATCTAGGGATTACACCTATTTTTCCCATGTGCATTTGTCTTATTCACGAATTGACCACATCTTCGTAAGTCAAGCATTAAGGGGGGACCTCCAGGTATCCAGCATCTTCCCACTCTCAGTGTCGGACCACAGCTTGGTTGTGCTTGGGTTGCGGTGGCCAATGGGGGGGGAAGGATGGAAGAAATGGTACTTCCCCGAAGCATTGTCCCGTGATGATGTTGCCTGTAAGGAGCTGAGGAGGGCCATTCGGGATTTCTTGGAACTCAACCCGCCTTCGGACACCTCGGTGTATACCACCTGGGATGCCTGTAAGGCCTCACTGCGGGGTACCTGCCCTAGTCTCAATGCAAATCTCAATAAGCAAAGGAGGATGGAACGTGAGGCTCTTGAATCTGAATTGGCGGCACTGGAACAGGCACATAAAGCCAATCCATCTCGAATGACCCTGCGGCCATTGACTGCGGTCCGGGGGAAGCTCCGGGCCCACTATAATAACAGAGCGGAATTTACATTTCTGCGGCTGCGGAGGACTTCCTATTCAATGGGGAACAAGGTGGGGAGGCACCTGGCGAGGCAGCTTCGAGATAAACGGGAGCGGGAATATGTAGGTGGGATTAAAGATGAGGCAGGACGGGACCAGCACAGGGACGGGGACAAGGCTGCTATCTTTAGCCGTTTTTATGCGGCTCTATATGGTGGGGAGGACCTGGATCGGGCAGCTCAATCCGCCTTCCTAGCTAGCCTCCCTATTCCCCAAGTCTCCGGGGAGTGGAATGAGCTTCTCTCGGCCCCTATCTCAGGGGAAGAAGTGATGGATGCTATAAAAGCTCTTAAGCTCCACAAGGCCCCTGGTCCTGACGGGTACACGGCCACGTTTTACAAGACATTCGCGGGAGAACTATGCGACTTTTTAGTTACCCTCTTCAACTCCATGGCGACGGAGGGGCGGACCTCGGGATCGATGGCCGAGGCTTTAGTCACCATTCTCCCCAAACCAGGGAAAGACCCCACCCACTGCACCTCCTACCGTCCGATAGCGCTCCTTAACCTGGACGCCAAACTGTATTCCTCGATTCTTGCAAGACGGCTCCAGGATCTAATGCCGGCCATTATCCATCCGGACCAGTCTGGATTCATCAAGGGGAGACAAACCCATGACAATTTGCGTCGGGTGGCGCATTTGATCGAGAAGGCCGACCGATTTCGCTTACCTGCAGTGTTAGTGGGTCTGGATGCGGAGAAGGCATTTGACCGTGTTGATTGGGGGTTTCTGAACTTAACGCTGGAAGCCTTTGGATTCTCCCCCCACTTTGTCCGAATGGTTCAGGCTAATTATGACCGACCAGTATCTAGGGTATTGGGTAACGGACATCGGTCGGCTTGCTTCCCCCATTCCCGCGGTACGCGGCAGGGGTGCCCACTTTCCCCGCTCCTCTTCGCACTCAGCATAGAGCCTCTGGCGCTTGCGATTAGGGAAAAGGAGCAGATTATCGGCATTCCATTTACTGGCGAACAGCATAAGATCTCTCTGTTCGCGGATGATGTTCTTTTATCGCTAGGAGAGCCGGCCAACTCGCTGCCTCATGTACATGAGGTCCTTTCTGAGTTTGAGAAGGTTGCCGGCTTTAAAGTTAACATGGATAAATCGTACATTTTGAATCTAACGCTGCCCCCGGATGAGGTAGACCGTGTGCGAATGCTTACACCTCTCTCGTGGTCGTCCTCCTCCTTGCTCTATCTGGGTATTAAGTTAACCCCCACCCTGGGGGGGTTATATGCAGCTAACATCTCTCCTGCGTTAGCGGCGATCCGTGGGGAGCTAGAGAAGTGGAAGCCGAAGTTTATTTCTTGGCTTGGTCGCATTCATGCGATCAAGATGGTGCTGTTGCCCAAATTCCTGTACCTTTTCCAGGCTCTTCCCATACCTGTGGAATTGGATTTCTTCCGGCGCTTGAAGACCTTGATGTTGAAATTTGTGTGGCAGGGGGGCCGGGCGCGGCTTTCCTGTGCAGTACTCCGTCGATCGCGGGGGGAGGGGGGGTGGGGTTCCCCGACATGCAATTATACTATAAGGCTGCGCAGTTGAGGGTGTTGGTGGACTGGTCGCAACTCCTTTCGGAGAAGCACTGGCTACATATGGAGCGTAGTGTGGCTGGGAGATCCGTCTGGGATCTGGCCTGGAAACCTAAGGTGGACCGACCCAAGAATGCCTATATATGCACTCCTACTAGTACTGTCCTGAAAGTATGGGACACGGTCACTGGGGATGATCGGTGGACCACCTTTCCGTCCTCGTTTACCCCTATCCATAGGAATCCGTCCTTTCCGCCGGCAGAGCGCGATGGGCCGTTCACGCTGTGGAGTGAGGGGGGCTGCAGGGCGCTTACTCACCTGTTCCATGGGCCGAACCCCCTTTCCTTTCACAACTGCATCAGGGACTACGGGGTCCCTCCCACTGAACGGTTTCATCATGCTCAACTCCTGCACTGGGCTACTGCTCCGGAGGTGCGAGATGCGGCCACGAGACAACTGACGCCCTTCGAGGCGTTTATCAACCGTACTTCCGGTATGAAGGGGACGATCTCATTCATATATAAACTACTACTTGACACAGTACTATTCCCAAGACCTCGATATATGGAGCACTGGGAGACTTGTCTGGGGCGGGACATCTCGAGAGCCGAGTGGGAAGGGTTATGGAGAGATATCAAGGCCCATAACCATTCGATTGGACTTAGGGAGGCACATTTGAAAGTTATGTACGACTGGTACCTCTACCCGTCCAAGCTGCACCGCATTTTTCCATCGACCTCTGACAGGTGCTGGAGGGGATGTGGCTTACTAGGAGATTTCCGCCATATATGGTGGGATTGCCCAACTATCAAGCTTTTCTGGTCAGAGATATTGGCGCACATTAAGGAGGTGGTTGGATACCCGATCCCGGAATCCATGGACTTTGTCCTGTTGGGGCTTCGGGATCCGATGCTGGCACACCAGACTAGAGCCGACAAACGGAGGGTTTGGCTGTGCTTGGGTGCGGCTAAATTGACACTGGCGGCGGCGTGGAAGAAGCCGACGGCCCCGGCAACCTCACTGTGGCATGCGCGGCTGTGGCGATTACTGAGTCTGGAGAGGATGTCCGATATATTTCTGGGCAACTTTAAGAATTTCATATTTACATGGGGTCCATTAGTCAGGTTTCTCTCCCGAGGTCTTCCGTCAGCAGTATGTCCGCCAGCATTGCGTGCACTTCACCTGTTTCAGATCTGAGTGAAGGGATGTATGCGTCAGGTATGAATGTGAGATGAGTCGCCACCACGGGGGGGGGTGGTGGGGGGGGTTTTGGGTTGGGGTCTGTTGACTTTATTGGTTTACGCGACTTCCAGCGATTGGAATGGACTATAGAGGACTCCGGAGCTGAGGCTTACCTGGATGGTGGCTTGGACTATTGATTGATGCACCCGATGGAGTTCTGATGTATGCCACTGTAGCGATTGAACACTGGCTTTGTAGTCACTGGGCAACTTAGCCCTTTCGCATTACTGTGCTCTGTTGGATGGGCGTTCCCGGAGTCCCCCCTTGTGGGAATTACTGCTTTGTCGCTATGTTTGATTGTTTTTTCCTCTGTCTTTGGAATCAATAAAAATTACTTTGAAAAAAAAAAAAAAGGTTAGTGCTGCTGTTGGTGTTTTGAGTTCTGCGTTGGATGCTGATTTTTCTGTGCACGTCCATACTTCCTTCGTCCTCTTACTATCTGGGGTGGCCTCTGTTGTGGTTCCAGTCGCCTGTGTTTTACTCAAATCCAGGACAGAAGTGTCTCCTGTACTGCACTTTTGCGGCGGGGAGGTTTCCTGGTCGAGACCCTCTCCAAGTTCGTCCTGCAGGTGGGCCATTGCTATGAATTCGTCCTGGTGCCTTTTTTGGCGAGATGAGCTAGTTGAGTTTGCCCGAGGTACCTGGGGGGTTAGTTTCATGAATATTGATGTTAGGCCTTTGTTGCAGGAGACCTTCTCAGGAGTTAAAGGCGTAGGTAGGCCTGGAAGAGATTGTTGGGTCGTAAGGAGAGTGGGTCCTGGATTTTTCAGAAAGAAGAAAGCTTTGTTTGTCTCTAGTTTCTCTCTCTCGCACAGCTTTTTTCTGAACATTGAGTGATTTGTTTGAGTGATTTGTCATGTGATTGTAAAATTTTCTAAAGTTTGCAATTTAGCCGAGGGTCTGTAGAGTCAGGGCTCCTCATGATTGCTCTTCTGCAGGTACGAATCCCATTCTCAATGAATAGCCGTCTTAGGAATATGAGGCTTGCTTACTTTAATGTGGGACATATGCAAGCAAAATGCAAAAAATCCTCTTTGGGGACTTCGCATAACCTCCATGTTTTTGGACCTTTGTATCTCCATGAGTGTTTGTCTGCTAAGGATGGCAGTTCTCCTAAGCATATAGCCAATAGCTTTTTCTTAAGATGCACAGGATAAGTTAAAAGAAGGTATGCTGCTGGTTGCAAGGTGACGCATGTTTGAATTGTCATCCAGGCATGTGATTGCTGAGAAAATGTGTTTTTATCCTTCACTAATGAGGGAGTTTGTCCTGCTTTATTGATCGTATGGCACAAAGTGGAATGCGACAGAGTTAGGTCCCATAAGCCAACTGTATTAGTTATTTCTAATGAGGATAGCAAATATTTGTTGTAGCTCGAATATGTATAGACCTGAAACACCCTCCCCATCCTCCTACGGCAGACCCAAGACCTACTAACCTTCATGCGGCTGTTCGAGCAGTAACAGCACCCCCACCCCCGAGCACCTTGAGACCCTAATGGGTGAGTAGTGCGCTCTACAAATTTCCTGACTGTTTGAATGATATAGTTAATCTGTGACTGCCAAAAAGCGCTGTCTAGAGAGTTGGACTGGTCATTTTGTATCTTATGACAAGATTTGATTGTGTGGTATCTTCTTGCTATCTCTTGTTGCATCAATTCAAATTCCAAGCGGATTTGTGCATTTGAAGCATTACAAGAAAGACCAAAAACACATTTGTACGTGTTTATTTGTAATCTGTCCACCATTTTGGAGTCTTTACCATGCATCATCACACTCGCATAAGTTAACAAGGGAAGCAATTTCAAACGAATGACCATGAGCAATGGTTGAAAGAAGGGACCTTCCACTTTCTTTACTAGAGAGCAAAAGGCATGTATTAAGGCTCTTTTTTTCTAACCATGTACTGCTGGTATGTCTGAAAGTTAAAGTTCTTGTAGAAGTAAAAGCCTAGATATTTGTAGGTGTTGACTTCTACGGTTGGGTTCCCTAGTTGATTTTCAATTGAACATTGAAGTTATTTCCTATTGCCGTGGTTTTTGTCTTTGTGATATTAATTTCCAATTTTTTACTTTTGTGAATGCCGCAGTTTCCCTAATCAATCCTTGAAGTCCCATCTCCGTATGACTTAGCAACACAATATCATCAGCATATGACAGATGAGATATGGATAGTTGACCAAGCCCTGGAGTGTGAGAGTTTACTTGAACAAGGTGGGTGGATAAATCAGCCATAAAGTGGTTGAACAGGTGTGGGAGTAAGCACACACCCTTGCGTAGGACCATTTGCAGTTGGTATTCTTCTTGACATTCTTGTGCCATCTGCCGCCTTAATTTGTATCCATGTGTCAGTATATAGCATTTCAATCGCTCTGAAACAATTTTCTTGAATGCCCCATTGTCTTAGTTTTGCCCATAAAAGGGGTCGGTCGACCCAATCGAAAGCTGCTTTCAGATCAATGCAGCAGAGTTGTAGTTCTTTCTTTAAATGTTTGCACTTCTCCGTTACTGTTAGCATATTAATTGTTGTTCCTTATCCTTTCCGGAATCCCGTCTGTTGAGCTGGAATGAGATTTTTGGTGTTTGACCATTCAATTAAACCTTCCAGTATTAGTGAAGCATAGTATTTAGCTTCTTAGTCAATAAGTGCTATTAGTCTGTAATTAGCAGGATTTGTTCTGCCCCCCCTCCTAAAGATTGGGTTTATTATTACTGTCTGTCTGGAACCAAGCCCATATTTCCACCTCCTTAAACAATGCGGTTATCGGGTTAGCCCAATATTTTGGATCCCATTTGTATATTGTTTGCGGAATACAGTTTGGGCCTTCTGCCAGCTTTGATCACTTGTTCCACTCTTAATTGAGAACAGGGTACATGGTCTAAAAGAGTTAGATACTCTAGACGGGACAGTGTTTCAGTGCTATTTATATCCGACTCAATTACTTTGTTAGTTTTGTATAGTTGATGCTGCATTTTCGCAGAAAAGATTTTTGTCAGATAAGCCTCACAATCTTTTTCAGTGACATTTGATGAGTTTGTTACTTTTGCTTCCTGCCATTTATTATTTACCAGAGGACTTTAGGATTTGATCGGTTGCAGTTGTAAAGTTGCTTAATCCAAAACTTTTCTGCTGTTCTTCTCTTTTCCTGCCAGACATGTTTCTTATATTCCTTCTTCAATTGTTTTAGGTACTCCCATGTAGCCGTTTGCATTCCGATCATTTTGGCCTTCCTCATCTTTCTTCTCTGTTCTTTAATTCTCTAGTTTTCCACGTTAATGGGCGTGCATAGTTTTTTAATCCTCTTGATGTTGAATTGGGAGTAGGCTTTGTCAATTGCGTCACAAATTCAATCCAGGCTTTTAGTACCGATGAGGATGACGCTATACTGAAAACCATGATCGATTTTGCTTTATCTGCAAGTTTTGGAAGTAGATGAGATGACCAGATCAGAAGTTTGTGGGTAGTTTCTTCGCTTCCCTCATTGACTATTGGTGCTAACTGATACCTGTCCAGGTTTATTTTTATGGCTATTAGCTGGATTGAGTAGTCACTGTCAGTGGTCAGTGGAGCATTTGATTTTAACTACTCTTAGTTGTTGTAGTAATGGTAACGGAAGAATTGTGTAATCAATTATTGACCCTGACCTCGGCCCGTAATATGTATAATTTGGAGGATTATCGGCCCGCATTCTTCCATTGACTACTCTAAAACCAAAACGTTTAAGGGTGGTGACCAGTTTTTTACCCACTTTGTTGGCTTTCTTCCAAGGGTGGCTTACTTGGTGATTTACTGACCAGATTTTATTTTCAGTTGCTAGCTGGTCATCGCCTGGTGTGTGTATAAGATGTGTATTAAAGTCGTCTGTTATCAATATTTCCCATGTCGGTGTGTTGTATCTTACTTCGGCTATTTCATATGTTAGTTTTTTGTGTTTTGCAGATTTGTCTTGGGCATTTGGATGGGCGTAGATATTACACAGAATTATCAACCTTGTCCAATGATCATGGCCAGAGTTACGTTTGATTATCTGTATGTTTGTAGTTGTCCCGGACAGTTGTTCTGATCCCATCCTTGAGGACATTTGAAATGTAGACTGATAGTCCCCCTTTAGGCCTTCCAAATCGGTTCATTTTTTGGCATCCACCTCGTGTAACGTGTAACCCGGCAGTTGAAGTGGACCTGACAGCCAGGTCTCTTAAAGTGCAATGATGTCATATATAGCCAAGGTTTCTAGTAATATACTATCTCTAAGTTTAGATTTTGCACCTGCAATATTCCAGGAACAAATGTTGAGTATAGCAGCTTTCAAAGAACTTGTTGTTTGATTAATTGGTCATTGTGGTTGTGTATTTATATATAGTTTAGAGACATACTTTATTGTTTTTATAATACCTTCTTTTAAGAATGTAGACAAGTCACTTCATAGCCGTCCAGACTTTCTCACGCCGTGGGGGAGGTTATCAACAATGGAGAGAGACTTTGTTCTTTTTGAAAATATCCTGAATTAAATAGTTAAGATCAGTTCATGAATCACGCGGAGAATAAACAGGCTCCCGTGAAGAGATCATGGTAAATGCCTCAGATTGTTTAAGGATGTCAACAGCTCAATGCTGGCACAGCTGTAAATTTGCGGTGGTGCTCTTACAGACCTGTGGATCAATTGTATGCAGTGCTGCACAGCTTGTTTTTGTAGCAGCTGATCTGTATGTGTCTGGTGTAAGTAGAATTCTGTATACCAGTGCGGGTCAGTTTTAACGTGGTTCCACACGCATAGAAATCTGCTGCGACGAAAACAAGCCATGCATATGAGCAGCACTGCTTACAAAGCTCATATATTAAAAACTAGAATATGTGTGCATGAGTCGGGCTACTTACCAAGAGAATATAGGTCTATCAGGTCGTCTAAAATTACGACTGGTCTGGGAATGACTGGAGCTGAGTGGCGGAAAGCACGACCAACAAGATAAAGGCACACAAGCAGCATGCGCGCTGCTCCTCACACCCAAGCCAATACTCCATGGGAGTTAACGTGTATGGAAAGGTGGGACAAGCAGCACTCATCAGCCATTACCACACTCACATTTTTAAATGACTTGTACAAAAGCCAATTCTAAGCAAAGGAGGAGTCAGACCCCACAAATTAGATACCACAGATCGCCTGACAGCGCAAGCGCTGTTTAGGCTCAACCTAAAAGGGGGCCAGGCAAATTTCTTCCTGCTCTAGCGGTAAAATGGTTTCGCCTTTCTTGGGGTTAGGCGGCATCCCACTAACAGTGGTAGAAGCTGGATGGACTGCAGGGGGACACCAACTCAGCCCTGGGCCATTCTTAAAATAAGACTTAATCACTTTTGGTCAGTGGCATCTTATGTGCAGGTTCACCCCCTCTATCTTCTTTGCACAGCAGCCCTTTTACTTCCTCAATTAGCCCCTCTATTTCTTCTAGGGTGTAATTTGACCCTCATGCTTTGCTTGCTTGTTGGCCTTCTCCGACTTCTCTGCGTTGTCTAAGGCTTTTCATTTCCCCATTTGCCCCTGGTGTGCAAAAGAGAAGGTGGGCTATCGGGCCCCAGACTGGGGGAAATTCACACAACACCTCCAACACAGTTAAACAACACATGGTAATAAGAAACAGGTAAAACACAGTCCACATTGCAAAGCTACCTTGAATACAGCTACCAGAGTCCAGAGACCCATTACCAGAGTCCTCTTAGAGTCCTATTACATCCTGTAAAGTCCAAAGTTACTATATAAGAGCAAGGTAAGGAGTTAGCTGGATACCACCATGATAGTCAAAGCGCCCTAGCCCAGCCTGGGCCTACTGAGCATGACTACACAACTTCAGGAGTTACAGGATGTGCAGACAGATGAAACCACTAAGTAGAGGATCCTCAGTATACAGAACTTACCTCCTCCCCTGGTCACTCTTGATTTACACCACCGCCTCCACCGAAAGGAACAATTGGGCACACTTTCTCAAACACTAACCCTGGGTATCTTCCAATGTCTTTCAGTGTCTTTTCAATACTTCTTGCACACATCCACAGACCGTACAAGGAGATCGCAAACCTCTCTTGCCCAATTATTTCACTCTGAGCCCTATAAGTGGAAGTGGAAGGTGGTCTGAGGGAGGTTTAAAGACCACAGGACTCTCACCTTTCTCAGGTAACCTAATTGAGGGTGCTGAATCGTAACCCAGCCCACCAGCGCCAGATCACCTGACGCCCTGCTGCACGCCAAGCTCACTCGGCTTCCCGGATGAGTCCAACACAGTATCATCAGCGATGCCAGCGTAAAGGCAGCTGAGAAGGGAGGGCTTTCTTGAGCGTGAGTTCAGCGCGTGTTTAGGCTCGAGATGGGCTGTGTGGGCTACTTTGGTTGAGGTAGTTGTGGTAATGCAGGTAGATTTGAAAGAAGCTATCCAAGGTCTCGCAATGTAGAAGTAGTGTCTTTATTCAACCTCTGATCTCCACTCTTCGTACAGTAATAATACCTACCGTCACATTTAACTGTCAACCCAGAGAACGCTCATGACAGGAACATTCCGGCATGAGCTCAGTAACCAATCAGTGGACAGGAGGGGGAAAGGGTAGGAGAAAGAGAGGAAGGGAACATGGGAAAGGAAGAGCAAATAGAATATACAGTGATGTGTACATATTTATTAAAACATGACACATCTCCCTTCTTGACAATACAATGTGCAGGTTATTCATCAAACAATACTTTCCTTGACTGAATTTTAGACCTAGGAGTAATTCTGACCCGGTTGACAATTGTGTCCTAACCACTTATGACTGGACTATCATAGTCTACAGAGCTTTCTTCTGTCATTGGCTCATCAGTTACCATGTCTTGTGGCTTTGAAGTCTTTTCATTTACATGCACATTCTCCCCAAAGAACATCCCACTACCCATTTCACTAGGTTCATCCATGAAATCACGTTCCATACCACTTCTGCATTCCACATGCATTGTTCCACTCTCATCAAGTGTGCACTTAGACAGCCCAATCATGCTCCAACATTTTTTATCTTGGGTGATCACACTCCTCTAATTGGTTTCGATCACTTGGATGGGTTTAGAGAATTTGCTCAAACCGTTACTCATTTTTCTGCCCCATCTAATTCTCACAAAGTAACCTGCAGATATGTTGCATGGAGTACCTTTATGCACCACGTCATATTGTCTTTCAACATGCTCTGCTTGTCGCTGATCTTTCTTCTGATAACATGCATGTCACGCTCATTCATAACCTTATTTGAGAAATTAAGTTTGAACCATTAAGGACAGATTAATGAGGTGGGTTGTCTCCCTTTTAAAAGCATAAAAGGGGATAAGCCTGTAACTGTGTGTGGTGTGATTCTATACACCAACAACCTTTCATGAAAAGATACCATGAAAGGTATCTTTCCTACCACAGCCTAGTTTATACTTTCCTTCAAATAAACATTAAATCGCTCAACCAAACCGTTGAAATTGTGGATCATATAAGTCTGTACGCACAACTTTATTTTGTGAGCATGAAGAAACTGTGTAATCACATTTGTAATAAATTACACACCACTGTCTGTGACCAATTGGTAGCCTTCTCTACTAAATACTTCCATGAGGAATTCAATCACGGCGCTGGTGTTACATTTTCTACAAACTTTAACTCCGACCCCTTGGAATGATAGTCTATAAGGACTATTGTGAAACTCCTCTCACCTGGTAATTTCAACAATGATACCACAATGTCTAATCCCACCTTTTGCCATTCGCATTCCGGACATGGTTTTGGTTGAATAGGTGGAATCTGGGTCTTGCAATGTTTATCGGCAACTTTGCATACATCACATTGTCTTACAAAACGATCAGGATCAACATCTATCCCCAGCCACCAAAAATATTCTTGCATTCAATTTTTAAATGCGGTCATTCCCATGTGCCCTTGGTGACTCCATTCAAGGAAACAGTCCTACAATTTCACTGGTGGGATACATTTGTCATTACGAAACAGGAATTCCCCATTAAAGGATAATTCAGATGCCTCGTACAGTAATAATATCAACCGTCACATTCAACTGTCAACCCTTAGAACTCCCATGACATAAACATTCCGGGCACAAGCCCAGTAACTAATTGGTGCACAATGATTGGAAAAGGGTTGGAAAAAGAGAGGAATGGTACATGGAAATGAGAAAGGAAGAACAAAGAGGGTATACTATGACATGTACATATGTATTAAAACATGACAGTAGTCCATAGTTAGCAACTACCGGAATAGCTCAAGAAGCAGCCTCAATGTGGCCCTCCGATATGGGCAAAGGGGTCCGCGGCAAGCAAAAACCTCTGTGGGCCGTCCTAACCTGTGGGCAGGCACGAGCATGGTATCTGGGAGGGGAGGGCTCTGAGGTGCCATTTTTCCTTTACATTAGAACTACCAATATGGAAAAATTGCAATATGCAACTATAAACTACACATGGATATTATGAAGGATTGGCACTACAGGTTCAATATTTCGGTGAGCAGCCATTCACACTCAGCCATTACAAAAAAAAAGAAAAAAATTCCAATAGCTATCAGAACTGATGGAATCAGTCATTGAAAAAATATGTTATACAGTTGCAGAAAAAGAACTGACAAAGTTATACAGTTACAGTGAAATAATTGCTGATACTGGCAAATGTTACTCAGTGCTAAGTAAATCTCACCAAATAGCATCTATTCAAGATATTCAAGGTGCTGATGTCACTTGTTTTAAAATAGCTACTGTATTTAAATGTAATTGTGCAAATGGCATGCTTATTATTATTCTGTAATGTTGAAGATGCTTATAATGAAAAAAGATACAGTGCTGAAGTTTAAGTGATCACATTGCCGTTAGACAGGCAACTAGGTCACATCTATCTGTGGTGTTATATACCTACATTTACTCTTTCTTTTTCTCAAATATTGTATCATGCCACATTGTGGGCAGTGTTGCTTCTTCATGCTGTAATGTAGGCAATGATTTTGAGAGTCTACGTGTACCAAGGTGGAAAGAGGCTGTTTGATTTCCTGTGTATTTGTGCTGATCCACTCTCACTTCTCTAATTTCAGGAAGAAGACCTCGTCCCTGAAAGACATTTCAACTTCAGCGGCAATGGAATGGTGCCTCCAGGTAAAGGATGGCACCGCGGTAAGGCCCCCACCGCCTGCGCCCCCTCCAATTCTGCTGAATGCTTCTGAGTCAATCCGAAAGAAGTTTGATGATCGAGCCAAATGGATTGACACAATATGCAGCACAGCATTCCCTTTGCTCTTCCTCATTTTCAACATATTTTACTAGACTATGTACAAAAGCATAAGGCACGAGTATATCAACATGAATTTGGCAACATAGCCTGCTGAGGAGGACCAACTAGCCAAAGGGTGCTTGTAAATACACACTGAACTTTCTGCAAATGTCGACTTTTCTTGTTGTTGTTTACCCCACCAAGGTCAACTAAGAGAGAACTTGGAAAAGAACAACTATTGCACAAACAAAAAAGCAGGGGAGTTGACACGTTTCAGAACTGCAATCTGATTATCTGTGATGTGCATTGTTCTTCCAGTGTCTGCATTGATTAATCATATCAAATGGGGAGGGGGAATGTATTAATCACTGCCAATGAAATACCGCCTAACCATTTATACAAGAAAAAAACACTTTACTGCCATATGACCTCATTGGGAGTTTTAACTAGGTCACTCTTTTCATAATAGTGGTGGCTATAGACAGTACAGTGTGTTAAGTGAACCAAACGTCTGTTTATTCTGGAAAGGCTGCCTTTCTATTTGAAACAAGTCTGCCCAGCAACAGTAAATTCCAGTAACGTAAGTAGGTAACGATTTACAAAGGAGTCCCTTTGTGGGGTTGAACATGATTTTTAATTACAGGAAAAAAAGGACAAAAATATGTATACTTTAATATATGTGTGGATGTGCCTTTTAATACTTACTAGCTTTGTTAGAGATGTCCTTTTTGTGATACAACTTGTGCATTGTGTGGTTCATTTGATATCCAAATCAAATGCAAGACAGGACACTTGTAACCACGTTACACTTGGTTCTATTAGACAACCCTCATAAATGCTATGTTAAGTTTTATTGCGGTTTATATCGTTTTTCTGCCCCACATAAGCGTTGTGGCATTTATCATTGGGTTATCTAATGTGCTTTATGCCAGCCTCAAGCCTGAGGCAACCTCTGGTGTAGCGTGGTAGTGTCCAGAGATGTGCACAGATACCCCCACAGTGAAGGTTTGAATAAAAAACAAGCCTGCATCCAAAAAAGACTCCTTTAATAAAAATAGGGTGCGGTTTGTTATTAAAATAGGATGGGTATGTTCTAAGATCAAGTTACTGGATCTTTGCATATCACTTTACTACAGAGTCAACATGTTTCTGCTCCTTTTTGCCCAGCCTGGTCTGTGGAGCATTCGTCAGGACAAAACACAACACAATAAAATGTCTTACTCACACCTTTTGTGTAGTATTCAGTGGTCTTTTTTTGCTACCCACTTTCAAATTGTTCGATTCACCTTAATTCTTTAAATTCTTTGCGTCTTCAGGGGAACTGGACTGTTAGTCCCAGGCCGCAATTGACGGCGACTTCCGCGTCTGGTGCTGGCTCTGCCCCTGGACCTTTGATAGCCTAGATACTCAACGACCATTGAAACTGCCAAAACAGCTGTGCTTTCTCTTATGTTCAGGGACGCTTGTTGATTTTCTGCTGTTCTTCCATACAGCTTGAGGTGCTAAACTGTAACTTTCCCAATGTGCACCTTCCCTGCAAACCATATATTGAGGGTCTGTTTCTTTAAAGATGCATTTCTGGCCTTCACCTAACTGCCTTCATCTTATCTTCTACCCTATAGCTCTGTAGATAGGGTGGCAAAACATGTGTACAAACCTCAGATTTACATCTCACTCGAAGTTGCTGCCATTTTGAATCTCATGAAGATCATGGATTAACCTAAGAACGTTAAAACTGTACTGTGATTTTCATAACCTATGGCTGTACCTATTGGTGATGGAGTTACGTGCATTTGAATACTTACTTTATGTTTAAGTGCAAGAAAAACTGTATTTCTGCTGACACACAAAAAGTAGACATGTAAGATAGTTAAAACAAAAAAGCAAGATAGTTAAAACAAAAAAGCACTTCCTGTGATTGAGTGACCTCTAAAACAGGCTCCCTTCTCTGTCCTGTTTCAATAAAGCTGAGTGTGCTTAATTTCTCTGCCTTGGTGAGGTTTGCTTTTGAGTTGGGACTCAATTTTATCAGCATTTCTCTTCTTCACTCATTTCTAAGATTAACATTGTAGATAGAGACTACTAACAAGTATTTAAACGCTCAAATTAAACCCAACACATTATAAAGAATGAATAATTAAAACTACACCTTGAGCAGCCGGAGGGAATGGTCGCTAGTTAACGCGGCTCCCGGCCCTCGCCCGACTATCCGCCTCATAGATCCGCTACCTGACCGCGGACTCCTCTGCAATTAGGAGGTCCCCGTCCCAAACCCCTTGTGCACGCCTGGAGACAGAACCGGACCAGTCGGTGACGCCGTGAGGGAGACTGAGCCTGCTGAAGTGAGGTCCCCGGGGCTCGCAAGATGGCGACCGCATTGAGGCTCCGGCCCGGGTGCTGACTGTTCCCGGCTGCCGGAGAGGAGGCCGGGCTCAGAGATGCCATTATTTTCCGGCTGCCTATCATCGGATCTAAACTGACGCCATCCGTGGCAGCCGGAGACTCTCCGCATCGTCTGAGGGCTTGAGTGCGACGTGCCGGGTAAGCTGTGGATCGCCGCCTGCCCTCCGGAGCGTCATTCACGCGACGTCCCGGCTTTTGGGCCTACCACTCCCGGAGCCCTGCAATTGACTCCTCTTGCCCTGAAGCGGGAGGTGGCTCCTCCGCCTCGCGCTCTATACATCGCCTGCAGCATAGAGGAGCAGGGGACTGAATACCCACCTGGCATGAGCTGCTAGGCTCCGGCCCCCCCCTTGCGTAGGCCCACTGCACATTGCCACAGTTGAAGAGCGAGTCCCAGCGTGGACTAAGAAGACCCATCACCTCACGCAGGGGCCCCATTGAGACACGAGAGGTGTACTGCTGGCAGCCGCCCCGCAATCGGGGCCGACATATGCGCGACGTCCCGGCATTTGGGCCTCGGTGCCGGAGTGGGATCTTTCCGCCCTGAGCCCTGATAGCGGCCCACTCCTCCCGGACGCCCCGAGGGCCCTCCGCCGCACGCCGGTCTCTTTATTGCTGGACACTCTCCGGTCTTGGAGGTATTTGGGCCCCCCTACGCCGCTCTGCATGCTGCAGGGCACTTCGATGGCGCTACGTACCCAGCAGACAGATCTTGTGGCTCTGGATTAGTTTGTAGCCCCGGGCGCCTTAGCAGGGTGTCGGTTCCACCGCCTGGTGTTGTTGCCCTGAGGTTGGTAGTGCCTGAGGTGGTTTGGCTGACAGAACTGGTGTGAGACGGCCACGGTTGCTGATAGGGATTGGTCCCTATATTGTTCATTGCCCCACTTTGTGCCTGCCGCTCCTGTGGCCCTGTCTTACAGTTCTTAATGGTGTCTAACAAGGGAGCTAAGCCCTTGAATCAGAGGCAGATCAATAAGCATTCCTGGGGTTCTAAAGACGACAACAAAAACGCAGCTCCCCCCGGGGACCCGCAACCCGCGTCCCCCTCGATGGGAGCGAAAACTCTTACCCTAGAAGACGTCATGCAGGCGATTGCCGGAGTCCGCTCCTCCCTGGAGACTCGTATTGACTTTGTCAACATAGAGGTGACTCTCTTGCGAGCAGACCTGCGCAAAATGAACACGAAGGTCAGACATGTGGAAGTTAAAACTGCTGCGCTCATCGACGACACCTCTACTCTCCAACAACAGATCGCCCAGCTTCAGAAACAACAGAAGCAGATGAGCGACTTACTGGACGATTATGAAGGGAGGGCGAGACGGAACAACATTCGCATTTTGGGTGTTCCGGAGCGCATGGAGGAGCCATCTGCGGACTTATTTGTGGAAGACCTAGTCACGAAACGACTGCAGTGGAAACACCTCTCAAGTTATTTTTCCATTGAACGGGCGCACAGGGTTCCGGGAGGGAAACCGAAGCCGTGGGCCCCTTCTCCGCCCCATCATTGAGAGAGTCTTCAACTTTCGAGATAGCGATGCCATCCTCCAAGCAGCCCGTTCTGGGCCGCCTCTTCTCCTGGAAAACACTCGCATCACGATGTTCCCGGACTTTACAGTGAAGGTGCAGGCGAGGAGACGCAGCTTTCTGGAGGTTAAGAAAGCCCTGCGCGATAAGGGCCGTAAGTATTCCATGCTCTTTCCTGCAAAGCTGCGCGTAGAAATGGATGGCAAAGCCTGGTTCTTCCTGTCGCCGGACAAAGTATGGGACTGGCTGGAGGGATGGTGTCGGGTCGGAGGGTCTCCGAGGGACTGTGCAGTACCAGACGACCACCCGAGGGAGGATCACTTACCGGGAAGCCAGGAACTGTTCACAGGAACTATTAATGATGAGGAGTGATGTCTTCCTACCACGTGGGAATCATTATGAGACAGCTGTTGGATGTTGTTTTGCTTGATCTTTCCTTCCTGTTTGCTGCTGCTGTTGTGGGCGGTGGGCTTCTGCACTACATGGATCTCCGCTCCTGATAGGCGCTTCCTCTTGCCCCGAACCGGGCCGCACCGGCTGACTGACAAGTACCTTTTCTAATATGTGGATGTTGCACTTGGCTTTGTTTTGGTCATACATTAGTCACTATGCCTTTTAGTGTCGGGCGGGTGGCACCAACGGCTCACCAGGTACCCTGATCATGGTTGGGAGGGCGACAGGCACTCTGCCTAGTTGGGGTGTGGATGGTTTTGAATCCGCGGGAAGGGAAGCAGGGTGGGGGGGTGATGTGGGGGGGTGGGGGGATGGGGTTGTTTTGTTGATGTTTTGATGTTTTTTTGTATCTTCAGCAGAGTCCTTTCTAGTCACGCTCTCCTGCTCCTTCATGGTCCATCATTAGCGGGTTGGTCACCGTGGGTAGTCTCTGATACCCGAGAGGTCTACGAACCTCTTAGTTATATGCCTCGTTATGCCCCGGCGTCTCGCCAGCCAGGGCGGTCCCTCTCCTGTCTCTCCTCCTGTGTGTTCCACTTGCCCCACCGCTATGATGCAGTCCCTCACTAGAACCCTTATTATCCTGTCATGGAATGTTAATGGTCTGGGGCACAAAATAAAACGGAGCGTAGTCTTTCAATATCTCCGGCGTCATTCCCCCGACATCGTCCTGTTACAAGAAACACACTTGGTGGGTAACACTTGTCAGGCTCTCCAGAGAGGGGGTTATAAACTGCTGGTTCACGCGGGATTCACCGCTGGGTCCCGCGGCACCGGGATTCTGGTTAGGAAGAGTCTCGCACTTACTCACTCAAGGATCTGGGCTGACCCCTTGGGCCGCTCTGTGCTGGTTGAAGCTGCCTGGGAAGGGCGTCCCCTGAACATAATCTCTGCCTACCTTCCACCAACATTAGTCCGAGACTCCCTTAAGGAGCTGGGCGCTCGATTGTTAGGCCTCTCCCCGGGTACACTCCTGATCGGAGGTGATTTTAACATTACAATGTGCGATGACCTGGACCGCAGACCCAAGCGCAGCTCTCATCGCCAGAGCTTGGACTTGGCCAACTTCGCGCACGCCATGGGACTGGAAGACATTTGGCGCCGTCACTATCCAGACACACCGTATTTCACACACTACCCTAACGCGCATAACAGTATGTCCCGAATTGACTATTTATTCTGTCCCGCCGCGGATATTGGTTACTTCGTCCGCCCGAAAGGTCTTCCCCGGGGCATATCCGATCACTTACCCCTCAGTGTAGACTTAACCTACAATCGCCAATACACGCGGGGCCCCATTATCATTAATTCCTGGCTAATGCAGATCCCGGACATTAAAGAGGGCCTGCTAGAACGCACTGAATTTTATTTTGCTGAAAACGTTGGCTCTGTAGACTCGGAGGTCACGCTCTGGGAGGCATACCTGGCGGTGGTGAAGGGCGAGGCGCTAGCACTTAAGATGGGGTACTTGCGGAAACACAGTGAGCAGATCCTTCAGGCTGAATCTGACCTCATCCGCCTTGAGACGTCTCACAACGCAGCCCCGTCGGCCGATACTGCTTGCCGTCTCCGTACCCAGCCATTGGCCTACAAGGCGCTAGCGCAGGAAAAGGCGCAAGCGCGGCTGCTTCACACGCGTCATCGTGTATACGAGTTCGGGGACAGTGTGGGCAAAATGCTTGCTTGGCTGGAGAGACGTAACCAGGGGTTGAGGTGGGTGTCGTCCATAGTCAGACCAGATGGTTCCACAGTTGTGGACCCACAAGACATCGTGGAGGCCTTTGCCGACCATTTGGAACGCATTTACACCGCTGGCGCATGCTACACATCGGAGGAGTCCAGACAACTTCTGGAAGAGATGCGCCTCCCGATCATATCAGACGCTGATAAAGTGGCCCTGGACGCCGACATCACGGCGGAGGAGCTCACCGCAGCTCTTTTCGCCGTTAACTCCGGCAAGGCTATGGGCCCCAGCGGGGTCCCTATTGAATTCCTGAAGGGTATGGTTCCAGACATCATCCCACATCTTCAAAATATGTTCACAGAAAGCCGCGAGGTCGGTGTCCTCCCGCTTGACCAAAGGCTAGCCTCCATCGCGGTCATCCTCAAGCCCAATAAATCACCTACCGACTGCGGCTCTTATCAGCCGATATCCCTGATTAGCGCGGAGGCAAAGGTCTTGGCTAAATTATTAGCAAATCGCCTTCTTCTAGTGCTTCCCTCTCTGATACACGACGACCAGTCCGGTTTCCTTCCGGGTCGCAACATGGCACTGAATCTACGGAGAGTTCATAATGTTATGAGTCGCCAATCCATCATACAGCAGGACGCGGCCATCTTATCCCTCGATGCCACGATGGCGTTCGACTTGATCGAATGGCCCTATCTCTTTGAGGTCCTCCTCCGTTTTGGCTTCGGGCCCCATTTCATTAGCTGGGTGCGGCTTCTGTACACAGACCTTTTGGGCCAAGTCTGGGTCAACAACCACATATCTCGGCGGTTTCGCCTCCACCGGGGCACCAGACAGGGCTGCCCCCTATCCCCACTGTTGTTCGCCCTCACCCTCGAACCCTTGGCTCACTGGGTCCGCACAGACGTCTCTATTAGAGGCCTCCACTGGAATGACGATGTCACAAATAAAATCTCCCTTTATGCCGACGACATCCTGATATACGTATCGTCTCCCCGGTCCTCTATTAATAGTTTATTTCATGTCCACACCAATTTTGGGAAGTACTCGGGGTACTCGATCAATTGGACCAAGTCTGTACTACACATGCTACATGGCCCCCCACCCGCTTGCCCCGGGGGTTTTCCATCGCAATAGCCATGGAGGGCTTTATGTATCTCGGTATTTATGTCACGCCTGATTCCAGGATGTTCTATGATCGCAACTTGTTGGGCCCCCTGCGCAGACTACGCAGCGACGTTGCCCACTGGCGATCCCTCCCGCTATCTCTTCCAGGCAGAGCGGCATTGTTCAAAATGCTGGCGCTCCCACGCTTCTTGTATGTTTTGCAGAATTGCCCCTTCTTGATTCCGGACTCCTACTTCCGTGCGGTGGAGAGCGAGCTCTGTCTTCTGTTATGTAACGGGGGGCTGCTCGTATCGCCCTCTGTAAACTTTTCCAGAGTTGGTATGATGGAGGCATTGCCTTACCTAACCTCCGCCTCTATTATTGGGCGTCGCAGTTGGTGGCTGTCAATCATTGGATACACGGTTCACCCTTGAATCCGGCCTTCCTCCTAGATAGATGTCAGACTGGGCGGGAAGGATACCTGGGGGCCCTATACAGTAAACCGGCTAAATATAGGTATGTTGGACCCATGGCGCACACAGTTGCAATCTGGCACAGGGCCAATAGGAGCATGGGGTGGACGGACAGGCTCACTAAGGCGACACCCCTGTGGCCAACACAACGCCTGGGTTCCCTCTGCTTCCTTCAAGGCTTCGATAAATGGGACATGATAGGGATTTGAGAGGTGGGGGACCTTATTCATAAGGGTACACTGCTGACCTTTAGTGATTTTCAGACTAAATACTCCCTTGCATCCACTGAATATTTCCGATACCTGCAAATCAAACACGCTATTCTGGCCGCTATCCCGGATCATACCTCCATACCCGCGACCTCCCCTCTGGAGGACAGGTTGTTGTCAGAACCCCTCCCTGAGAAAGCCATCTCATTCACCTACCGCAAGCTGTGTAATAATCTCCCCGATCCCTTCCAGTCACTGCGGGCCAAGTGGGAAGTGGACCTGGGTCCCTTAGATGAGGAGGATTGGCGGTCGGCCTTAATGTCCCCTAGAGAATCGGCCATCTGCCATCAGTTCAGATTGATCCAATTGAAGGTTTTGCACAGGGTTTATATGTCCGCCCTTACCCTGGCCAAAATTGGGAGATGCCCCGATACACTGTGCCTGCGGGGTTGTGGCCTCACTGGCACCTTCTATCACATTTTATAGGACTGCCCGGTGGTGCAACAGCTCTGGAGTGGAACGATCCGAAAGATGAGCAGCTCCTTGGGTAAGCCACTCTTGCCATCGCCCAGGGAATCTGTCCTCAACATCTGGGGGGGCAATGACTTGAATGACCAGGAGTTACAGTGGGCGGCGCTGGGTTTTCTATTGGCTAAGTGCTCCATTGCAATGAAGTGGGGCTCCCCGGACAGGCTGCTTGTGGTGGGCTGGGTGGCTGAAATGGATCGTTGCATGATTGCTGAAAAGACAGTATACAAAGTTCGAGGTTGCCCTAAGACGTGGGACAAGAAGTGGGGACATTGGAATGCATATCGAGGTGAACTATGTGACTCTCCTACATCCAAACTGGCTATGTCCCGTGTTAGACCCATAGGACGAATTGTACGCTGATTATAATTTGCTTGATTTGTGTATTGATTTACCTGAATTGTACTGATCGTGACTGATTTTCTGACTCTGCTATCTTTTCACTAATAAAATCTTAAGTTAAAAAAAAACTACAGCTGTTAAAAAGCTACATTTGAGAATAACTATATATATATATATGAAGAAACTCGCGTCCGCTTCTGTATCACCTCCAGAAATAACGAGCGTGGACCCAACAGTCAGTGCAAATTTTCTTACTTTATTGCCACCAGATTGTCCTCCATGATGCGTTTCGGACGGAAAACGGCCTTGATCACATGACACGTCTCAGACAGTGCTACCGCTTTTTAAAGTGCTAGTGCAGTCAATTACGCCATCGACATAGTAGACATATTGCATTCAAATGTATAGCTTAAATGCCGATTTTCATTTATATGCTCTAGACCATATATACAATACAGATAACCATCAAAATCCAAATTCGATAATAATGATCCGTAAAAACATATCCATATTAATACACGATTTCAATTGAATCTTCCATGTTCTAAATATTATGGCTGATAAAATAACATTTTGCCTACCCCTCATAACCCTATTGTGGACCGCCACATATAAAGTGAATTCCGTCACTCACTACACATTCTATTTCTGCTTAAATGCTATAACTGAAAAACAAATTTTGTATATGCACTTGCAAGCCAATACATAAGTGACTGTGCTACCTCTATGCTGAGACTTGAATTTTGCCATTCCTTCATTATTTTCCGGTGGTTGATATTGTGCAAAGTACGCATATGTATTTCTCTTAAAGTGACGTTGTGCTTACAAAGTGCCAAAAGTGAATTATAAAGTGCTTGTGCTAAATATCCTTAGCTATGGATTTCCTTCTATCTCAAACATAATTGTTGTTGAAGGCTAACCCCCATAGAAAGATTATGTGCTATACTATTTTAGTAATACTATACTGAACAAATCCTTAACCATAGTTTGTGTGACCCTATACATAAATGAAAAGGACATTTTATAAATATTACATTGTTCACAGTTGATCCCCTCATAGATACATAAATAATTCTTGATTATTATAAAATATATAACCAATTAAATATGATCCATAAACCAACTGTTAAATAGTAATAAATACATACCCAAATATCCAAAAATTAATATAATCAATTCAAATGTTATGCTTACATGAAGGTTGTTTCAGATGTACACGAATATTGCTACGGACAGGTTGTACAGATGTTTGCTATATATTGATTTTTCTCTTACAGTTTCTTGCGTCTCTAACACATACTGATGTATAAATCAGCAGAACATCACATTTATTAAATATTTATTAAATATTATCTAGTGCTGCATGATGATGTTATGGGCACTATTTCATAAATATGTGCATAAATCTCCACTAGTGTTGAGGCCCCCTGGCTGTTAAGAATCATTCTGTAATATAGAGCTAGTTTCCAGGCGTCTCAGTTTAGCCTCACGGTCCCCACTCTTTTCTGTGGCGGAACGGCTTCTATAACAAAGTATTTGAAATGTTTCATATTACTGTTGTGGCACAATTTAAAATGCCTTGCCACTGGATAATTGGCATCATTGTTAGAGATGACCCTGATATGCTGGAGAATTCTCTTATGTACAGGTAACTTAGTGCTCCCAATATATTTAAGATGACAACTGCACTCTAGTATGTACACTGCATATTCTGTTTGGCAGGTCAGATGTTGTTTGATGTCCTGTACCTTGTTAATAAAAGCAGTTTTATATGTAGACGTATTAATGCCAAATTGGTATGCATTGCATGTGGAACATTTGAAAAATCCTTTTCAAGCCATTAACCACATGCCCCTGCTTTGATTTTCCGGACTACTCTTCAACAGCACATCACCCATATTCTTAGTTTTTCTAAATGTAATCATTGGGCTGGATGGCAATAACTTACCTATCACTGGGTCATCTCTCACTATGGGCCAATTATGCCTAACTATGGACCTGAGCTGCTTTTCCTGCCGGGAAAAAGATAAAATGAGTTGAGTGGGTTGCTGGGGTTGGTCGTGTATTTTGTCTATCCCTCCACTGTTAGATCTTAATAATAGGTCTTCTCTTGCCTGTTCTTTGGACCTTTTTAAATGCAGCGTCCACTATTTCCGACCTATAACCTCTTGCTAAAAATTGAGCCCGACTTTCTGCTTGCTTTTTACAGGTTTCTTCTTCATTGCTGCAAATGCGCCTGATGCGAAGCATCTCCCCATAGGGAATACTCTTAATTAAATGCGGGGGATGCGCACTTGAAGCATGAAGCAATATATACCCTGCTGTTAGTTTTTTAAATAGTGTACTGGATAGACAATTGTTGATCACCTTAATCTGTACATCTAAAAATTTCACAATATTCCTACTTAACCCGTTCCGTGCTCCCGTCGCGCACTACCTTGCAGGTGCTGCGAACGACCGTTGGCCGTCGCAGCCCAGCTCGTTCTTCAAACGTTCCGCACTGGGGCGGAACATTCGAAGCAGTCTAGGGGTTAAAGTTGAGGTAAACTGTAGATGAATGTCATTTTTGTTGATCTGTTCAATAAAATCAATGGCACTCTGTTCATCACCATTCCATACAATAAAAAAAGTCATCTATAAATGGCAACCATGTTACTATGTTTGCTGTGTGTTTCCTCGTATTGCTGCATGAGGACCATCTCCTCCCACCAGCCCATGAACAAACATGCATAGCTGGGGGAGAAGCTGGCCCCCATCGCAACTCCTTGTATTTGTTGATACATTTGATTGTTAAATAGAAACAAATTATACTCTAGGGCCTAGGCAATACAACAACATGGTAAGGAGCATTTTTGTTTGCTGTGCATACTTAATGGGTCTATTCATTAGAAAATATTCCACAGCTGGCATTCTATCTTTGTTCCTAATGCATGTATACAAAGATGATAAATTCAGAGCTATAAGCAAATATTTAGACTTCCATTGTATAATTATAATCTTTTTCAAAAAATCCTTTTCATTTTTGCCCCTTCTGGAACTGAAGGACCCGTGTGAGGTGGTGCGCATGACGGCAGAGCATACCGGCTAGAAATCCAAATGCAAAAGTAGGTAGGCGCACTCTCAGGATGCAGCAAAAGTAGTCACAGTTATGCAGAAAGCTGTTTATTTCGGCATAACTGTGACTACACTATAAGACACCCCTCACACAAGAAGCCAGACGCTGAAAACAACACAATACATGCCAGGTGTCCCTTCTAAACCTTCAACTTCTTTTTGGCCCTTTCTGCCACTTCTCCAGTCATCCCACTCCGAACCTTATCTTTTCTTCCTTGCTGTTCTAAACTCCTCCAAGCATCCATCATCCGAAGGCTGGCAATTATGGATCAACTACACAATTAGCTGCTCTCTCTTACCTTTTACCCCTGCCTTAATTTGTTTCGCTACAGTTTTGAGCTTAAGAGAGCAATCCAATCCATTTGAGCCTTTGTCCCGTCAACAAACCTGTTCCTATTGTTTATTCCACCCCAAGGAGAGACGCTGGTTGACAAGGGTATTTATGTGTATGTGGAGTAAGACTCCTGTAGAACTCATTTACATACCCTTGCATGCCTTTATTGTTGGAAAGTGGATTATTAGTAGTGATAAGTAGCGACTTACCACCAGTAATAAGGCCACAAACACAATAAAAGGTTCTGTTGTACCTGACCCTTTTTGCAGGGTTATCCCCAAACTGTTTACCTTCTTCCTCCTATTGTTTCTGACCTGCTATTGTTGCCTTTAGGACTCTGGGAACTTTTCCACTGCTGATTAGTGCTAAGTGCAAGTGCTCCCTGTGCAACTTGTGATTATGATTGGTTATCCAGGATTGTCATATTTGATTTACTGGTAAGCCCTAGTAAAGTACACTGCATGAGTCCAGAGCCTTTAAATCAAATACTACTAGTGGGCCTGCAGCACTGATTGTGCCACCCACATGAAAAGCCCTGCAAACATGTCTCAGACCTGCCCCTGTAGTGTCTGTGAGTGCAATTCTAAACTGCCATGTCGACCTGGCAAGTGCACCCACTTGCCAGGCCTAAACCTCCCCTTTTACTACATGTAAGGTGTTCCTAAGGTAGGTCCAAGGTATCCCTAGGGGTAGGGTGCAGTGTATGTGAAAGGTAGAACATGTATGTGCGTGTTTTACATGTCTTGATAGTGAAGTACTGCCAATTTCGTTTGTAACTATTGCAAGGACTATCTCTCCCATTGGAGATGCCTTGTAACACCTTACAAGATTAACTTTCAATTGGGAAAAGATAGAAATTTGGAATTTGGGTTCCCTGAACTCAGGATTTAAAAACCACATGTTTCTGTGAAGGTGGTTGTTAAATTGCATGTTTGAAAATGGGCCTTTTTTTGCTTTACCATCCTGTGCCTCTGCCTGCCTGAGGGACCCATGTCTGGTTTAGATTGACAGTTAGGCAGTGTGTGCATTCATTCTAGGCAGTCACACAAAGGAAGCTGAGGTGTGTCATGCATATCCTGATGGCCCATCACCAGGCTGATGGGCCTTCCTGAGCTAGAGTGGTGGGAGGAGTTGTCACTGACACTTGAATAGGGCTGTGCCTGTCCTCACACAAAGCTGTCTTCACCCCCCTTTATTGTGTCAGAGCAAGGCAGTATCTGTGCACTACAAATACTTTCCTTAAAGTATCCCTACTTCAAAGACAGAAAGGGGTATAAGTATTAGACCTGTAACCCCACACTTTTATAGATCAATTCTTTTTTATAAAAGACCCCATAGAAAAAGAGGCACACAGCTAAATGCCTATAACCCCTTGGGGACTGCAGCTTAATCTCAACGAAGAGGCATGTGTACAAGCGACAATTACAAAAGTAATAAACCCCAAAACCAATACCCCTCCCCCCCAATTTCTTCTAAACGTGGAAGTTATTGATAGGTGGTGAAATTCAGTCATATCAAAGGCCTGTGGGTTGTGGGGTCTGTATCGCAAAGTGAATACGTGGAAATATGGATAGATTGAGAGTCATGAATGGGCAATAACCATGATAGTTTCAGATAGGAGGAGCAGGTCAACTTGTTAAATTCCATAGATAAAATGTGTATGAGGGGGGGCATTCTGTGGTGTAGTAATCAGGTCTCTGAACTATTGTGAGTGACAGTTTCTCCATTTCTAGGATGAACCATAGTTTACGCAACCAGGTGGTGTATTGAGGGCTCTTGATGGTTCCCCAAAGAGCAAGAATTACTTGCTGTTCTGCACCTAATGCCAGTGAAGTATGTTTTCCATGAGGTGAATAGAGGGGAAACGTCAGGGGGTTGGGAAGCCCTAGTATCATGTAGGCTGCAAACCTAGGATGAGGTCTTGAAAGTTTTGTCAATGTTGTCTAGTACTTGTTTCAAGAGGTGTGAGAGTTTGGGACAATGCTATAAAAGGTGAAAAAGTGATCCGCAGTCCCTCCACCACACTTTAGAGTGTTCAGAGTGCCATGCGCTGAGAATGGCCAGGGTTTAATACTAGTAGGATTTTATATTATATGCTGTCTCTGTACGTGAGATGTTGTGTGCAGTATGACGTGCTCTTTGGTATATGTTGCCCACTCCACATCAAAATGGGCCTGCCAAGCTCAGCCTCCCAAATTTGTTGCCCCCGTAAAAGATCTATAGTCCCTACCTTGCTAAGGATGGCGTGCAATTCAGTAATTAGTCACCTATTTTTGTTCTTCAAAATTAACCATTTTTTGAAGTATGTCATAGGCCTTTATGCACAGGGGTGGATGGAAGGCTACAATACCCAATGGCAAACCTGGACGTATTGGATATAATCCACTTCCTCCAATCCATGGTGTGCCTTGAGCTGATCAAAGGGATTACCCCCTGGAGGTTGAACAGGCAGTCAATCCATTTACAGCCCCTCTCTTGCCAGAGCCGAAACCGATCAGGTTGAAGCCCTGGGTGAACTTTGGATTATTAAGAATTGGTGTCATTGGGGGAAGGGTGGATTGTCAGGCCCACTTGAACAGCTACATCGTCCCATACCTGGAAGCTGGAACCCTTTACTGGGGAAGAGTAGAGACCCCACGCCCTGTGTTTCTTAGGAAGCCAGGGTTATTTCCAGATATAGGAGCCAGCCACAGACTGATCCATGAAACACCAGTGTTTCTCAGTAAGTGGTTTGCTCTGTTATCTTTGTAGACACTGCTTTCAAAACAGCAGTTGTTTCAAGAGGGCACACGGAGATAAGGTGTATACATAATAAATATTTTGAGCACAATAGAGATCTTGTTGACATATAAGAGTTTTAGGATGGCCTACAGTTTGATACAAAATTTTAACGCATTACAGATATGTGCATAATAATTAAGAAGCCCTGAGACTTTGAACTATATTATTTGGTGGTTCAGCTGAAATGGTTTACCCAGGCAGTGGCGAGGGAATTCAGAGGACCAGATGGCCCGATGGATCAGTGGATTCCGCGTCATGTACTGTCCTTTATTGTGCTTCGTCAAAGATTACATCTAGGGTCGTTAACTCATGAAGTGCGAACGTTGAGGCTATGCTGGAATGGGACCAGAGTTGAGGTGGGATAGCTCGGCCATACGCCCAGGAGATCCCTTTGGGTATGTGCACTGCTCTCCCTCATGGGGGGGGACTGGACTGCGCTGGCTGCATGGGAGGAGCAGGGAGTACAAGTATTGGGAGATCTGTACGAGGATGGCGTGCTATTGTCCTACCAGGTTTTGCAGGGTAGGTACGGCCTTCACAGGGGCGACTTCCTATTGCATTCAGCCCTCGTGTCCACAATCCAACGTCATTGGGGAGGGGGAGTATCGGAACCGCAGACATCCTTGGTGTGCCAATATGTGGTGATGGCAGCTGGGACCTTTAAAGCTATAACATGTCTATTTAGACAGATGGTGACAGAGGGGATGCAACCACTGAGCCAATTGCAACAGAAGTGGGAGGCGGATCTAGGTAAGGAGATCCCTGAGAAGACATGGGCTAAGGTGGTTGATAAAGCATGGAATAGCATGCACAATGCTAGGTTTCAGCTGATTCACTTCTATGTATTGCATAGAGCATTTCTAACTCCTGCACAGATAAATAGGTATTTTTGATGGGATACAGCTCATTGCCCACAGTGCAATTTGGTGGGTGCGGAGTTTCTTCACATGATGTGGATTTGCCTGCAACTGGGAGCGTACTGGGAGGAAGTGGTTGATATGCTCTGCGTGGCTACTGATAGCCAGATAGAACCGGACATGGGTACATGTATACTGCACTGGTTTCCCCATAAGTCTAGGACAAAAGTTACGAGTAAGTTCTTGGACTTAGGGTTGTTGCCAGCTAAAAGAGAATTAACAATGTGTTGGAAATCCAGGCGCAGGCCCAATGTCGCTTGCTGGAAAACGGAATTAATTAAATGGGCAACTAGTGAGAGTACGGTTCGTTTCCAGCTTGCTAAGAGGTCCAACAATGACAGGGCACTAGAAACGGCAAATGCGTGGGAGGCATTGGTGGTGTAGCTGCAAGTGCCAGACACAGAGTCCGACGGAGAATCAGGGTCGGAGATGCCAATGGACACACCCCAAGTGAGTGGATTATAGTGGACTCTAACAGTTCCAAGTGGCGATGATACAGTATGAGGAGCATGATCGGTCAAACTGCACAGACCAGAGAGGGAAGAATTGCATTAATCGTAATTATCACATATTGTGGTTTGCTTTAATAGTATGTAACAGGAGGGCACACCAGTGGCAGGGGTTAGGGAGGGATAGAGGGGGAGACTGGCTTATAGTTATATTGATGCATTATTTGGTCAGATTACTGAAACAAGTGTTGAGGATGGGCAGGAAGCATGCCTTGAACTGAACAATGAGGAGCTGCATGGACAACGGAATGAGGAGACGGATATGAGTGGCCAGAATAGAAGGACCATTGGGAGTATAAACAAAATGGCTAGATGATATACCAAATGATGATGTAATGCCTTGCATTAAATCAAACTACTGTAATGCATATTGCCAGATGTTTATGGTTGGGTGAAAATCCATAAAAACACATACAAAAATAAGTAGTTGCATGTTTTTTTTTTCTCTTGCGGGGAACATTGTGGGGCATATTATCAAGGGAGTTATCTCTGCTTTTTTGGCTTTAAAAGCCAAGAAAGCGGAGATAAAATTATCTCCCTATTACCAGTTAGCGACAGCTAGTAGGAGATAGCGACCATCTTGGGCCCCACTTTGCATGTCAGAGAAATGTATCACTAATGACATGCAAAGTGGGCGTGCCAAGATGTTAGCGACTGGAAGCAGTCGCTAACATCGCTATCTCCTATTACCAACTTTTGGAGATATTCGCGCTAAGCGTGAATATCTCCAAAAGCTAACACCTGCCCTGAGCAGTTCTTAGCCATGTTATCCAATGGGAGGTGGATAACATGGCTAAGAGCATTAGCTCGGTAATGCATGAATATCGCTGACTTTTCAGCGATATTCATGCATTGCGGCCGATTTTTATCGCATTTGCCATAAACCTTGGTAATACCAAGGTTTATCTGCGATAAAAATCGCCGCAGGTCGGCGATAAATTTTTGTCTCTAATCAAGCAATAGCGATAATTATCGCTATTGCTTGGTAATATGCCCCTGTATGTTTTACACAGGCCATTTTACACTGAGGATGGAAAGGACAGTATTAATTCATTATTAATCATGGGCTTCACTGCAAAATGAAATCATTAATTATTTGCTTTTGAGCACAGTTAGCTCCGTTTGTGTGTTCATACCAAAATGAACCAATGTTTTCCTTAGCAATGCTTTTTTGTCAATGTGTAAACTATGCTAAAATAGTTAGATAATAATGTCAAGCACATATTGCATAATTTGTTTTACACAATCTTGTTAGTTATATGTGCAAATGATACATTTTAAAACGTTATGGATGTGAAAATCATAGTAACCCAATTCCAAAGTGGGCTCTAATCTGATTTCGGATGCACTCAAGAGTTTAGACTTTAAACAGGTTCACAACTCGGAAACAAATTGATCATCTGAACATTTTCTACCTAAACTCTGTCACTAATCTAGCTGTTAATTATAGTACATTTTGAGGAGTCTGTGCACCTCTTAAGAGAGGAAACAATACATATTCTGACCTTCAACTGTCCCTCCATGTTTCCCCTTCACTTCATTCAAAACTTGCAAAGGTAACAGTTCACTATATAAAGAACAAACAAGGCAAAGAGTCTCAATTTGCATCCAGAATTGCAGTCACATTGCCTCTAATGAGGCTGATTACCTCTTACAAGAGGCTAGCTTCAAGGTCCAGATTTGCTAATGCTTTGCTCCGGGTTTACAGCACTTTTGTGACACAACTCCAGCACAAAGTCTTGGGATGGGATTTACTATCCCAAAAAATCAGGATTTATGTTAAAAACAAAGTAACACTATGCTCTACTTTTCGCTACTTGTGTCAAGTGGGTGTTCCATGGGTGGTACAAGCAGCCAACCAGGGGTTTTAATGCAAATCTCTATCTACTAACAATGGTAGACAGAGATTTGTGCCAAAACTGTATTGTTTGTTGTTGCGGGCAGCACAGAGTGTGCTAGCACGGGGATAAGAAAATATTAGCCATATATTATATCTGGGCACAGATTCAGCATAAGGGGCCCAGTGTACAAAAGATTGTAGTAATTGCAAATTTGTGATTCACAAAATGGTGTTTTGCTAAGCATTAAACCTATTTTCCGATAACTTAGAGCCTTCCGCCTTTCTGAATAGCAAAATGGGCTTAAGGTCTCGCAGATACACGGGGGTGTAAGATATTATGCATCACTTCTTATTTGCAATATACAATGTTAAATATGTATTCATGTTTTCACACACAATGTACAGCAACTTATTGGGACCAGTCTGTTTGTATATTTGGCCCCAGACTGGGAAACAAGATGCAAAAACTCGACTATTTCATATTTAAACAAAGAAACACTGGTGAATAAAACCATGCATCTGCCATGCACCTCCTTCATGAATTTTAAGCAGCAATAGTCTGGAAAAGTTAAAACCTGCCTAAGTAGGAAAATCTATGCAATAGCACAATGTACAGTTGCAATCAGTAGGAAAAAAACTTTTGGTGCATCCTCCTTTTTTAAGATTGTTCTTCACAGGCCCTTGGGAACTGTTTTAATTTTTAAACCTTTAGTAACAGCTTTTACATTAAGCAGTACAAATGATATAAATGTAATGACATATTATGGCGATATTTAAATATATCTTCAAAGATGTTTACTAATAGAACATGTTTCTGTTCAAAATAGACTTCACTATGCTGTGGACGTAACATTGCTTCAGTTCCTTGTCTGCAAGAACGTAGACCTTGGCACAATGCAACGCTAGTCACAAACTCATCTAGCCATCATCTAAAAGAAAATATTCCATATTTAAATAAAGGAAAAGCACCCACGAGGTACTTCCATTACAAGTGCTGCGAAGTCACAATTTTATGTTCTCCCTTTTTGGTCCACACGTTTCTTATAGGGTTTCCACATTTAGAGGGGTGCTCACCGTTTATCACTCCACCTATTTCACCACTACATGTCATGGACTGTTTCCACACTACTGTACCATATATCTTGTATCTTTCCCAGCCCTGAGGAGTCACGGGTTACCGGCCAGGTGACGAAACATGTGTCGGCTGGTAGTCATATTTTCACACACTGCAAGACTTGTATAAACACTATCTATCAAAGCATCCATTGGTGACCTCTGTGATTTTAATATTGAGTATTACAGTTTGTACATTGACACTCTGAATCATTATCTTACACGTGTGCCCAGGACCTGTTCTCAATCCTATGTGTGGGTCCGAACCCACATAACTACAGGGGTTATCTGGGTTTTCCCCTGACCTGGTAGCACCGTAACCTTACTAATTCTTCCTATACCCCACTGTTAATCAGCCTGAGCACCATTCTTCCTGCCTACTCAAAACCCATTGCAGAACCATTATTTTGCTTGTGAGTTATGATACATGTGGTGGCAAACAGTGATGGAGGGGGTTCAACTCATTTGTAATCTTGACTTTGATGATTAGCAATATTTGGGGCCTGATGGGTAATCATTTTTCCTGAAAGTGATTTACTTGCCGGGTCTACTCCTTTTTTCTGGTTCTCAATCTTCAGAGTCCAGACCAGTCAGTTTAGTTCAAAAACACAAATCTACACAAAAAATACTCAAATAATGTTTCTCTTCTTGTTCATCACCAGCAGTGCACTACAAGTCGATCTCTCTCTTTTGGGTTGGGATGGAGTTGGACTGATTTGTTACTTGGAGTCAGGATGATAGAAGGATTCAGGGCGGGACTACCTCAACAGCCAGAAGGAATGGTTTCCTACCTGTAACTTTTTTTCTCTCACAGGGGTATTTCAATGATAGTCATAAGCGCTGAATAGTCCCGCCCATGTGTGGGAATGCCGGAACAGTTGTTATATATATGTATATTTTAGTGTCAACCAGTATAAATATCTCTCACAAACCCTTTTTAGGTCTCGGAACTGCGAACAGATTGCGAAGCAATCTGTCGTTCCGAGACTCTATTGTGATCATTCTCGGTTTCAAGGAGTCAAGGGAGACAGACAAGTGAGGTGCACGCGCAACCTTGGAACTGGGATCAGGTCGCGCGCGCCTCCTGTCTCCCATGGCTCCTTGGAAGCACACAGACACGCACTCACACACACACACACATACAGCCCCCCCCCCCGCCGCGCACACACACATACAGCCCCCCTCGCCGCCGCCAGTGCGCATACACACACAGAACCCCCCCTTACACACACAAATCTCCTACCTCGTCTCGGCTTGTCATCGCGCTGCCTTGCCCCCGCTCCTCTGGTGCGCGCGCACCACTGGTTTCTATTCCCGCGTCGGCCGGTTTCGATTCCGTGCTCGTGCTTGTTTATTTACTTTTGCTGTAGGCGTCCACCGACACTTCTGGTGAGGTAGGCTGCCATATTGGAAGGGAGTCTGCTATGATCACTGGCCTTAAGTCTACATCAGATACCTATATGTAGTATTTTTTGTCACTTTGATCGACAATCTCATATTCTATTTAATTCCAAATACTTACTAAGAAATTGAAAGTATTCAATCATAATGTTCTTGCTTGCATCACTTAAAAATAACACGAACATATATATATTTTTTAATACGTTTCAGCATGGGACAAAGAGTGAAATGTAATTTCTTGTACGCTTGATATACACGTGCTGCACTGTAGTGATAGCTTTCTTACTGTGCCGAATGTTCGGTCGCTGAATATGGGTGATAATCCCACTTGCAGCCACCTACGCAACCCGGAAGCACAGCTAACTCCAGGTCTGGGAACTGCTTTACTACTCTGATAATAAACTAGCTATTTTCTCGTGCAGTGTCAGTCTGGAGCAAAGTGGTTCCTGGAAAGTGTTTTCGCACCTTCTGTCTCGCGCCATGCAGTTGGAAATGGGAACCACCTTAACGAAGGATAGTGCTGGAGCTCTATCCTGACAGCTGCCCTCACCTCTTCATTCTGCTTCGCTCTCCTAGAGCTGCCTTTGTTTTTATGTTCCCACATTGAACTGTTTATTTTCGGACAGCTAGCAGTCTCTGTGTCCATCGCTTTGAAACCCTGGTAACGCTTTTGCTGTCCATTGTCCAGAAAGGGAGACAGCTTTTTGTCAAGAATGTCCTGCACCGATGAATACAAAAACGCAACGCGTTTAGAGTTTCTTGTATTGCTTCCTAGAATACCTAAGCACCACACGACTAGTGACTGGAGAAACGAAGCATCCTGCATCTAATGTGCCACGAACATAGGAGGGCACTGCACGGGTGCTGTCTATTATTTTAATTTATCCAGTCTTCGGTGATCGTGTTTTTGATCACCGTTCCTAGAATATTGATTTGTCGAGCCATTGAAACAATTGCGAGTCCGCTAGCAGATATCCAACAATGGACAAGAAATTCTTTGACGTGGTGCTGGATGAAGTGCGAAAGGTAAAATATAAAAGTTCGTTTTAAAAGGTTTTTTTGTTTCTAAACCGGAGGTTGGTGCATAGCTGGAAAGTTAACCCGGTCCATGCGCGAATAGCTAGCTGCTCCCGTGCCAGTTTTTTTCCTAGCATGCAGGGATGTCGTTCTGATTTTATAGTAGTGGGATAAACAAGAGACCAGTCCAAGAATGCAAAGAAAAAACTGCTCTAGAGCAGTTACTCATGGACCTGAGAAACTTGGCTAGGCTGGTGGTGGGTAGATAAGGGCGAAAGAAATCTGATACACTGCATGGGTAAATATTGTAAATCCAACGCACAACTCTACTCATTAGAAGGTTTTCGATGTATCAATTTGATATTCCATTCTTCAAATGTCTTATGTTAACACTCCCCATTTCTGCATCTTTCGTACACACTTGGCATGTATTTTATTTTATTTATTTTTTATTTTAAAAGTTTTATATAGCGCTAGCTTGACCCGTATTTGTGAGTGCTGAGTAGTGAGTGCAGACTAGTGAGTGCAGAGTAGTGAGTGCAGAGTAGTGAGTGCAGATTAGTGAGTGGTGAGTGCAGAGTAGTGAGTGCAGTGTAGTGAGTACAGAGTAGTGAGTGCAGATTAGTGAGTGGTGAGTGCAGAGTAGTGAGTGCAGAGTAGTGAGTAGTGAGTGCAGAGTAGTGAGTGCAGAGTAGTGAGTGCAGAGTAGTGAGTGCAGAGTACTGAGTAGTGAGTGCAGAGTAGTGAGGGCAGAGTAGTGAGTGCAGAGTAGTGAGTGCAGAGTAGTTAGTGCAGAGTAGTGAGTGCAGAGTAGTGAGTAGTGAGTGCAGAGTAGTGAGTAGTGAGTGCAGAGTAGTGAGTGCAGAGTAGTGAGTGCAGAGTAGTGAATAGTGAGTGCAGAGTAGTGAGTGCAGAGTAGTGAGTGCAGAGTAGTGAGTTCAGAGTAGTGAGTAGTGAGTGCAGAGTAGTGAGTAGTGAGGGCAGAGTAGTGAGTAGTGAGGGCAGAGTAGTGAGGGCAGAGTAGTGAGGGCAGAGTAGTGAGGGCAGAGTAGTGAGGGCAGAGTAGTGAGTGCAGAGTAGTGAGTGCAGAGTAGTGAGTAGTGAGTGCAGAGTAGTGAGTGCAGAGTAGTGAGTAGTGATTGCAGAGTAGTGAGGGCGGAGTAGTGAGGGCAGAGTAGTGAGTAGTGAGTTCAGAGTAGTGAGTAGTGAGTTCAGAGTAGTGAGTAGTGAGTTCAGAGTAGTGAGTAGTGAGTTCAGAGTAGTGAGTAGTGAGTAGTGAGTTCAGAGTAGTGAGTAGTGAGGGCAGAGTAGTGAGGGCAGAGTAGTGAGGGCAGAGTAGTGAGGGCAGAGTAGTGAGTTCAGAGTAGTCATTAGTGAGTGCAGAGTAGTGAGTAGTGAGTGCAGAGTAGTGAGTGCAGAGTAGTGAGTGCAGAGTAGTGAGTAGTGAGTGCAGAGTAGTGAGGGCAGAGTAGTGAGGGCAGAGTAGTGAGGGCAGAGTAGTGAGGGCAGAGTAGTGAGTAGTGAGGGCAGAGTAGTGAGTAGTAAGGGCAGAGTAGTGAGGGGTGAGTAGTGAGTTCAGAGTAGTGAGTAGTGAGTTCAGAGTAGTGAGTAGTGAGTTCAGAGTAGTGAGGGCAGAGTAGTGAGGGCAGAGTAGTGAGGGCAGAGTAGTGAGGGCAGAGTGGTGAGTTCAGAGTAGTCATTAGTGAGTGCAGAGTAGTGAGTAGTGAGTGCAGAGTAGTGAATAGTGAGTGCAGAGTAGTGAGTAGTGAGTGCAGAGTAGTGAGTGCAGAGTAGTGAGTAGTGAGTGCAGAGTAGTAAGTAGTGAGTGCAGAGTAGTAAGTAGTGAGTGCAGAGTAGTGAGTAGTGAGTGCAGAGTAGTGAGTAGTGAGGGCAGAGTAGTGAGGGCAGAGTAGTGAGGGCAGAGTAGTGAATGCTGAGTAGTGAGTGCAGAGTAGTGAATGCAGAGTAGTGAGTAGTGAGTGCAGAGTAGTGAATAGTGAGTAGTGAGTGCAGAGTAGTGAATGCAGAGTAGTGAGTGCAGAGTAGTGAGTTCAGAGTAGTGAGTAGTGAGTTCAGAGTAGTCATTAGTGAGTGCAGAGTAGTGAGTGCAGAGTAGTGAGTAGTGAGTGCAGAGTAGTGAGTGCAGAGTAGTGAGTGCAGAGTAGTGAGTGCAGAGTAGTGAGTGCAGAGTAGTGAGTAGTGAGTTCAGAGTAGTGAGTGCAGAGTAGTGAGTAGTGAGTGCAGAGTAGTGAGTAGTGAGTGCAGAGTAGTGAGTAGTGAGTGCAGAGTAGTGAGTGCAGAGTAGTGAGTAGTGAGTGCAGAGTAGTGAGTAGTGAGTGCAGAGTAGTGAGTAGTGAGTGCAGAGTAGTGAGTGCACTCACTACTCTGAACTCACTACTCACTACTCTGCAGAGTAGTGAGTTCAGAGTAGTGAATAGTGAGTGCAGAGTAGTGAGTGCAGAGTAGTGAGTGCAGAGTAGTGAGTGCAGAGTAGTGAGTAGTGAGTGCAGAGTAGTGAGGTCAGAGTAGTGAGTAGTGAGGTCAGAGTAGTGAATAGCGAGTGCAGAGAAGTGAGTAGTGAGTGCAGAGTAGTGAGGGCAGAGTAGTGAGGGCAGAGTAGTGAGGGCAGAGTAGTGAGGGCAGAGTAGTGAGGGCAGAGTAGTGAGTAGTGAGTGCAGAGTAGTGAGTGCAGAGTAGTGAGTTCAGAGTAGTGAGTTCAGAGTAGTGAATAGTGAGTGCAGAGTAGTGAATAGTGAGTGCATAGTAGTGAATAGTGAGTGCATAGTAGTGAGTGCAGAGTAGTGAGTGCAGAGTAGTGAGGGCAGAGTAGTGAGGGCAGAGTAGTGAGGGCCGAGTAGTGAGGGCCGAGTAGTGAGTGCAGAGTAGAGAGTAGTGAGTGCGAGTGCAGAGTGCGAGTGCAGAGTGTGAGCAGTGTGTGAGCGTGCAGGGTGAACAGTGTGTGAGCGTGCAGGGTGAGCAGTGTGTGAGCGTGCAGGGTGAGCAGTGTGTGAGCGTGCAGGGTGAACAGTGTGTGAGCGTGCAGAGTGAACAGTTTGTGAGTGTGCAGAGTGAACAGTTTGTGAGTGTGCAGGTTGAACAATTCCAATCCAAACCACATAATTCCATTACACACCACATGCATACACTCCATAACACATGACTAAAAGACATTGCCATTTACAATGCCATTAGCTCTAACTCAAATATATCCGAGACCTATTGCATTTCCAATGCTTGTTTATGATAGAGATGAAAGAAGCAGGACAGAGTGGCCTCATAGGCTCTCATTATATGTCTAAAAAAGAACACTGTGCCTTTAAGGAACCAGACACCACCAGTATCCCATCATGCATAGCAGGTGGCAGTTACTTCAGTTCCTTGTGTAGGCTTCTGATAATAGATATGCAATAAGCAATTCCTCTGTCTAACCCGCCGGGGAGGAGGGAGGGTCGCTTATGACTATAATGGAAATACCTTTGCGAGAGAAAAGAAGTTACAGGTAAGAAATCATTCCTTCTCTTGCAGGGGATTTCCATGTATAGTCATAAGCGCTGAATAAAATAGCAAGCCCATCCCCAAATAATGCAGTGAACAAGACAGAGAATAATGTAGAGAACCTAAGCAAAGAGATTTCTGAGTGAAACCTTCCCTACTTGAGCATTTACTCTAGCGTCAGAATCTAGGCAGCAATGCTTGGTAAATGTATGTACTGATTTCCAGGTAGTTGCTTTACAGTTCTCTGGAATAGGAATATTGTGCAATAAAGCCTTAGTGGCTGTCTTCCCTCTAGTGGAATGAGCCTTATGTTTGGCTAAGACATTCTTATTATCTTTTTGATAGCATTATAAAATGCAAGACACTATCCATCTCAAAATGGATTGTTTAGAAGTAGCTGGCCCTGTACGGACTGGACCATAGTTGACTCTGTTCTGACAGGTGAATGTGCTTAGTTTTATCTAGATGAAACTTAAGGACTCTCTTTACATCCAGGGAATGAAGCGTTCTTTCTGCTGGAGTATAGGGATTCTGGAAGAATGTCGGTAGAGATTTTATTTGATTAACATGAAAATCTGATACCACTAGGGGGAGGAACTTAGGGTAGGTTCTCATAACTACTTTGTTCGAATGGACGACAGTTTATGGTTCATGAGAACAGAGACTTTGGATCTCACTAACCCTGCTGGCAGAAGTGATCACCACAAGGAAAGCCGTTTTCCAAGACAAATGTTGGAGAGATGCCTTGTGTATGGGTTCGAACGGATCCTGCATAAGGCGTGAAAGCATCATATTAAGCTCCCATGGAAGAGAAGGGCATCTGATGGGAGGAAAAACCTTCTTTAAGTATCCTAAGAAATCCTTTAAAACCAGGGATTCTAAAAAAATGAGTTTTGTTAGGAACACAGTCAGTAAGCAGTTAAGGCTGCCAAGTGAACTTTTATTGAAGAAATTTGTAAACCAGATTTTGCCAAATGTTATGTTGTTATGTTATGTTACAGTGATTTATAACGCGCACGGTTACTCATGAGTGCCCCAGCGTGAGAGCCAAATAGAAAACTGTAGGGAACTGTACGACAATACCGCTTATATAAACAATAGAGTTTTTAGTCTCTTCTTGAACAAACAAGGGTCATGAATGCGCTGCAATTCAAAAGGAAGGGATTTCCAAGCTTCGGCCGCTTTGAAAGATAGTGAGCTTCCTCCAATTCTAACAAGCCGAAAACGGGGGATCGATGCCAGATACTGTGAGGCAGAATGCAGATGTCTTCGGGGGGCATAGAAACTAAACCGTTTCCACAAGTAGAGCAGACCAGATCCATGTTGGGCTGAGTTTACCAAAGTTAGAGCCTTGAATTTGTCTCTTTGAGCCACTGGAAGCCAGTGCAGGTCCAGCAGATGTTGGCTTGCGCTAGACCTGCCCGGAATGTCCATCAGAGCTGTGGCCACAGCATTTTGTACTACTTGGAGTTTCTTGAGCTGGTATCCTGGTAGGCCAATATATAGTGCGTTGGCATAGTCAAGGCGACTGAGAATCAGAGCACGAATGACTATCTCCTTGGCAGTCCTAGGAAGTAAAGGTAGGAACTTACTAAGGGATTTAAATGTGCCAAAGCACTTACCTGCCAGTTTCTTAATTTGCATGGAGAACTGAAGGTTCTCCTCAAACCAGAATCCCAAGTTCTTGACTGCCTGTCCCGTAGAACTTGATAGAGGGTAATCTGGCAGCCAGAGAGCTTCCTGAGCTGTGGAGGGAAGGATCCATATAAGAGGATCTCAGATTTATCCTCGTTACCACTTTAACTGGGCTGCTGCTAGCCATTTGAATACGGCTATTAGACAGTTTTTGGCTTGAGTTGGAGATGTATCAGTGTCCTTCCAAGTGAAGAGAAGCTGGGTATCATCTGCGTAAGCGATGATCTTAGCTCCCAGCTCCCTAGCGAGATAGATCAAAGGGGTGACATATACTTAAAAAGGAGGGGGCTCAGGGTAGATCCCTGCGGTACTCCAGTAGTCACCTTTTTTAGGGCAGATGAAAAATTACTTAATCCAGTTCCACTCTAAGCCACCAACTCCAATGTTAGAGAGGCAGGCTAGTAACAGAGAATGTGGCATCGTATCGAAGGCGGCAGAGAGGTCCAATAAAATCAGAGCCACTCTCCTGCCCCATCCAAACATTCTCTGATAGCTTCCGATATTTCCACAAGCGCCGTGTCCGTGCTTTAAATAGTTCTAAACCCTGATTGAGCAGGATGTAATGATCCAGAGGTTTCTACAAAATGGGCCAGCTGCTAAAAAAAACACCTTTTAGCACACCTTAGCCACAAACGGAAGAAGGGAGATGGGGCGATAATTGGCAGGGTTGACAGGGTCTAGAGAAGGTTTTTTAAGCAATGGGAGGAGTTTGGCTTGCGTCCACTCAGGACGAACCGTGGCGGATTGGAGGGACATATTAATGAGGGAATTAACCTCTGAGTTAACAACTTCTGCCACAGCGGCCAACATCCAAGCCTGGCAGGGATCGGCTAGGGAGCAATATTTCAATGATTTCAAGATAACCAATGTGTCTTGATGGACGACAGGAGAGAATTCAGACACGGAGAAGGATGGGCCAGGGCCATCTTCGCTAGAACTAGGAATGTTCTGAGGGAGTAGCTGTTCCTAGTCAGAATTAAGTGACCCAAAACTAGCTTGTATCAGTTGAATTTTATCAATTTCGAAACTCGAAAGTTTCTCACACCAAATGACTGAAGAAGGTAGGGAAATATCCTCAGCACAAGGGGTCACAAAACTTTGAACAATGGAGAAAATCTTGCGTTATTTCTGGACTGGGCTATGTGCTCCTCATAATGCCAACTCTTAGCTAAACTTATGGAAGCATAATATGCCTTCTGGGCCTTTTAAGTGCTATTTTGGCAAGGGGGCAATAGGCCTCTCTCCAATTGCGTTCCAGTTTTTAAAATATCTTTTTTGCTCTTTCAGTTCACTTGAAAACCAAGGCCTGGAGGAAGAGATTCTTACCCACTTCGAGGCGCCGGGCGGGGCTAGATGTTCCACTGCTTGTGAAATCCAGCTCTTGAAGTTCTCCACTGCTCCATCCAAATTACTGGAAGAAGGAGAACAAGAGTCTGACAGAGTTAGGCTTAGGGCAGAAGGATCAATTCTATGTGAGGGCCTCTCTTGAACCTGCCTACTTGGGCCATGGGGCATCTTAATAGTCCATGAGAATTTGATCAAAAAATGATCGGACCAAGTTACCGTTTACGCAAATGGGAAAATTACAGCAAACCTGATCTAAGGTATGCCCTCGCTGATGCGTGGGGGAGTTAACCCATTGAGTAAGTTGGGCGAGGGTCATAGGGTCACATAACTCCCTAGTATCACTCGCCTCTACACAGTCCATATGGATGTTAAAATTGAGCTGGTATCCTGGTAGGCCAATATATAGTGCGTTGGCATAGTCAAGGCGACTGAGAATCAGAGCACGAATGACTATCTCCTTGGCAGTCCTAGGAAGTAAAGGTAGGAACTTACTAAGGGATTTAAATGTGCCAAAGCACTTACCTGCCAGTTTCTTTATTTGCATGGAGAACTGAAGGTTCTCCTCAAACCAGAATCCCAAGTTCTTGACTGCCTGTCCCGTAGAACTTGATAGAGGGTAATCTGGCAGCCAGAGAGCTTCCTGAGCTGTGGAGGGAAGGATCCATATAAGAGGATCTCAGATTTATCCTCGTTACCACTTTAACTGGGCTGCTGCTAGCCATTTGAATACGGCTATTAGACAGTTTTTGGCTTGAGTTGGAGATGTATCAGTGTCCTTCCAAGTGAAGAGAAGCTGGGTATCATCTGCGTAAGCGATGATCTTAGCTCCCAGCTCCTTAGCGAGATAGATCAAAGGGGTGACATATAAGTTAAAAAGGAGGGGGCTCAGGGTAGATCCCTGCGGTACTCCAGTAGTCACCTTTTTTAGGGCAGATGAAAAATTACTTAATCCAGTTCCACTCTAAGCCGACAACTCCAATGTTAGAGAGGCAGGCTAGTAACAGAGAATGTGGCATTGTATCGAAGGCGGCAGAGAGGTCCAATAAAATCAGAGCCACTCTCCTGCCCCCATCCAAACATTCTCTGATAGCTTCCGATATTTCCACAAGCACCGTGTCCGTGCTTTAAATAGTTCTAAACCCTGATTGAGCAGGATGTAATGATCCAGAGGTTTCTACAAAATGGGCCAGCTGCTAAAAATACCACCTTTTAGCACACCTTAGCCACAAATGGAAGAAGGGAGATGGGGCGATAATTGGCAGGGTTGACAGGGTCTAGAGAAGGCTTTTTAAGCAATGGGAGGAGTTTGGCTTGCGTCCACTCAGGACGAACCGTGGCGGATTGGAGGGACATATTAATGAGGGAATTAACCTCTGAGTTAACAACTTCTGCCACAGCGGCCAACATCCAAGCCTGGCAGGGATCGGCTAGGGAGCCATATTTCAATGATTTCAAGATAACCAATGTGTCTTGATGGACGACAGTAGAGAATTCAGACACGGAGAAGGATGGGCTAGGGCCATCTTCGCTAGAACTAGGAATGTTCTGAGGGAGTAGCTGTTCCTGGTCAGAATGAAGTGACCCAAAACTAGCTTGTATCAGCTGAATTTTATCAATTTCGAAACTCGAAAGTTTCTCACACCAAATGACTGAAGAAGGTAGGGAAATATCCTCAGCACAAGGGGTCACAAAACTTTGAACAATGGAGAAAATCTCGCGTTATTTCTGGACTGGGCTATGTGCTCCTCATAATGCCAACTCTTAGCTAAACGTATGGAAGCATAATATGCCTTCTTGCCCTTTCTAAGTGCTATTTTGGCAAGGGGGCAATAGGCCTCTCTCCAATTGCGATCCAGTTTTTACAATATCTTTTTTGCTCTTTCAGTTCACTTGAAAACCAAGGCCTGGAGGAAGAGATTCTTACCCGCTTCGAGGCGCCGGGCGGGGCTAGATGTTCCACTGCTTGTGAAATCCAGCTCTTGAAGTTCTCCACTGCTCCATCCAAATTACTGGAAGAAGGAGACCAAGAGTCTGACAGAGTTAGGCTTAGGGCAGAAGGATCAATTCTATGTGAGGGCCTCTCTTGAACCTGCCTACTTGGGCCATGGGGCATCTTAATAGTCCATGAGAATTTGATCAAAAAATTATCGGACCAAGTTACCGTTTACGCAAATGGGAAAATTATAGCAAACCTGATCTAAGGTATGCCCTCGCTGATGCGTGGGGGAGTTAACCCATTGAGTAAGTTGGGCGAGGGTCACATAACTCCCTAGTATCACTCGCCTCTACACAGTCCATATGGATGTTAAAATCCCCAAGAAGTATAAAGTTAGAAATTTGTAGTGCTCAAGGGACAAACATTTCATCAAGGGCCTTAAAAAAAGCTCCTGTAGGGCCTGGTGGCCTATGAACCACAGTGCCACCCAGAGTGAAGTGAGGCGAGATAATAATGGAAAAGTCGAGAGCCTCTCCTTCTCCAATACTGGTAATATTGCCTCAGCGAAAGGTCCATTTGTCTCTGAACACCACTGCTATTCCTCCACCTCTACCCACTTTCCGATCAGCCCTGGAAATCTTGTACCCCCTTAGAATGGAGAGTTCAAAGGCATGAATTGAGAACCCATTAAGCCATGTTTCTGTTATGAAAAAGAAATCAAATTGAAGAAGATCGTAAATTTCCTGGGCATGCTTGACCAGTGACCGGGCATTGATCAGCGCAGCCTGAATTGTGGGTCCTCTAGCAGTACTAGGGTTTGGGAACCCAATAGTGTCAAATTGACCCCTTTAGTATAATTGTGGGTCCTCTAGCAGTACTAGGGTTTGGGAACCCAATAGTGTCAAATTGACCCCTTTAGTATAAAGAATGAAATCACAGTTTTCACAGGTCATATGAGAATTGTCTTCAATAGCCCACCCGCTAGCACACTTATCGCTTTTGTGGCAAACCGACAACAGCTCAGCACGGCTATAGGAGAGACTAGGGCCATGCGCATCTGCAAGAAAACGGGCAGCATGGCTGGCGCTGGCCGCTCCCGGGACGCAGTTGGGCTTGCCAAATGGAGTAAATATGGAAGTATAACATCTTTCTGGCAAGTGGTAGGGTCCTTGCTCTTAGATGAGCACCATATGCAGAACCTCTTCCACTTGAAAGCATATACGGAACGTGTTGAAGCCCGCTTAGCTTTTTTGAAAATTTCCATGCAGTCCTGAAGTAGATTCAGATGACCATATTGTATCAGCTCAGGAGCCATGCTGCCAAATTCTAAGAGGAGAGACTCGGATGCACTATCTGGCCTCCGAATTTCGTCAGCAGATCTGGTCTGCATGGCAGCCTCAGATGTGGACAGATAGACCGGTGAAGGAGGTCCATGAACCACCATTGACGTGGGCACTCCGGAGCTATGAGGATCATCTTTGCTAAGGACTGAGTCAACTTGATGTGAATCTTTGGAATAAGGGGGATCGGTGGAAAAGTGTAGAGATATCTGCCAGACCAATCGATCCATAGGGCATTCCTCAGAGTCCCTGTCTGTAGAACCACAATGCGATGCTTTGGCATTTGCCGTTTTCTGCAGTGGCGAACAAGTTGACGCTGGGAATATCCCATCGCTGAAAAATGTCATGTACCACGTCGTCGTGCAAAACCCACTCGTGGTTTTCTTGCAGGAGACTGCTGAGTGAGTCCGCTTGTGCATTTTGGACAACTGGTAGGTGTGCTGCTGTAATTGTCAGGCCCCTGGCAATAAGCCATTTCCTTATTGCCTGGGACTCGTGAGATAAGAGTCTGGATCGTGTCTCTCCCTGCTTGTTGAGGTAGTACATTGCTGTGGTGTTGTCTGTCTGAACAAGCAGGGAGGGGGAGTTGAACGACAGGCAGAAAGCTTTCAACGCCAGATGGATGGCACATAGCTCCAGGAGATTGATGTGGTACCTTGCTTCCTTCTCTTACCATTTCCCTTGGATCTGGAGATGGTCCATATGGGCTGCCCAGCAATGACGCATCCATGACTATAGTTTGAGGTGGAATCTCCTGATGGAACGGAGTGCCCTAGAGAAGATTGGATGGGGAGTACCACCATCTGAGGGACACATTTGCATGGAGAGACAGCTGTAGCCTGTCCTCCCCGTTTAGTGTCAGTTGGTCCCACTGATCTTTGAGACATTCCTGGGGAGGCCTCGTGTAGATGGGCATTCGGCGTGAGAAAAATGCAAGAAGCCATCGAGCTGAGAACGGAGGCTACTGTCCTCACTTTTGGATGCGGAGCTTTCATGAGACCCAGGCATTTCTGAAGGATCATTAGGCGTCTCTCCTCCAAAGGATACACTTTTAGATAGTGCAAGGTCTGTACTGGGGTAGAGATGGACTTGTGATTGATTTGAAGGCCCAGTCTCTGTAAGAGATCGCGAGTCCAGTTGTAATGAAGCTGAGCTTCTTGAGCCGAGGACGCCTAGATGAGCCAATCTTCTACATTTGGATAGATGTATATTCTGTGTCACCAGAGATGGACAGCAACCACTGCCATGCATTTGGAGAATGTTCTGGGTGCTGATTTCAGACCAAATGGGTGGACCTGTATTGGTAATGGTCCTGTCCCACCACAAACCTCAAGAATTTGCTATGCTTTCTGGGAATTGGAATGTGGATGTATGCGTCTTGTAGGTCGATTGAGCAGAGCCAATCCCCTTGATGTAATTAGGGATACATTTGGTCTAATGCCAGCATCCTGAACTTTTCTCGCCAAATCCTCGTGTTGGCTGTTTGAGGTCTAGAATGGATCTGAATTAATTTTTGTCTTTCTTCTTGACAAGAAAGTATCTGCAATAAATGCCTGTTCCTTGCTGTTGAGAAGTAACTGGCTCAACTGCCAACTTCTGTAACAGGATGTTTACCTCTGCTCTTAACAGAGGAAGATGGTAGTTGGATGGTTTTGGAGGAATGGCAGGTGGAGAACTGATAAACCATAGACAATATCCATTGCGAACAATATTCAGCACCCAGGAGTCTTGTGTTATGTTTTGCCACTCTACAAGGTAGTGAATTATCTTCCCCCCACCGGAGTGGGAAACAGAACAGGGGGAGTTATGATTTAGGTTTTTGGACCAGACTGCTGTTTTCCCCCCTGAGCAGGGTGCTGGGAAGATCTCCCTCTAGGCTGTCATCATGGATAAGATTGGTAGGGCCGTTGATGCAGTTGTTGAGCACCCCCTTGTTGGTGGCTTTGATACCATGAAGAAGAGTCGCCTCTGTGAAAAGAGAAACAGCGTTGATAAGGCCGAAAAGATTTTATTTGTTCTATGGACCTCTCAAGGCCGACTGTCTTAAGAGTTTCCATTTCTGTCTTCATTCTTAACATGTCCTTGTCTGTGTGAGCTCCGAAAAGAGTAGTACCAGAAAAAGGCAGATTCATAATTCTTTGCTGATCCTCTGGTTTGAGAGACATTAGATGCAGCCAAGATTGTTGTCTAAGAGCTCTCCTGTGGCAGTATTTGTGAGCGGCTAATGATGAAGAGTCTGCTGCAGCACTAATGACTTGATTTGAAACCATTAGACCTTCATTAAGGAGCTCCATGAAGTTTTCCCTTTTTCTCTACGAAGATGTTCGATAAACTGATTCATGGACTCCCAAAGAGCCCTGTCGTATCTGCCTAGTAAGGAGGTGGCGCTAGCTACTTTCATTGATGTTGCTGCCGTGCCGCACATCTTCCGACCAACAGAGTCCAACTAACGACTCTCTTTGTCTGGAGTGAATGTAGAAGAAGGAGTAGTGGCATGTTGTTTCCTTGCTGCTACCACAATCACAAAATCAGGTGCCGGGTCAGTGCGGAGGAAAGCTGAATCCTGCTCTGGAGGACGATATTTCTTGTGAAGCTAGAAGGCGCTGTCTTGATAGAGGCTGGAGTGAGAAAGAGCTCCATAGCTGAAGGAGACCTGGCACCAGTGGTAACATGGGCCTAGCAATTGATCTCTGTGCAAGGTCTCAAAAATAACAGATGTCAGTGTTGAGGCTGATAATTTCAATCGAAGCCCATGTTAGATGTCTTCACACCTAACATCAGCTTCGATTGGAATTCATAGAGCATATTATCAAGCCCATTATCGCCGCTTTATCGGCAGTTTCCTGCCGATAAAAGCGGCGATAATGTAACGCCCTTACTTGATAATATGCCCCATAAATTTGTAGTTCCCCTCACTAGAACTTCTTAAAAAGTGGAGAAATCATCCACGGGTGAAATACCTGGTGGTGGAGAGTCATTTAGTGTTGGAGAGTAACGACGAGTAGACGTAGAGGATCTTGAGCGTGAATGATGACGACGACGATGATGGGAACGTTGAGAAGAAGTCGAAGTATTTCGAGAGCTGCTCTCCTGGACCCACATCAACGACAACAACAGCATCAAAACCATGAACACCATCCACTTCGGCTCACCATCCGACCCCTGCTCTCACCACATCTTCAACAAAGCAAACCACATCATCGCACCCCAACTCCAGAAGATCATCAATAGCTCCTTCGAGACCGCCACCTTCCCAGAAAGCTGGAAGCATGCCCAGATCAACGCCCTACTCAAGAAACCCACAGCGGACCCAAAAGACCTCAAGAACTTCCGGCCCATCTCCCTGCTCCCATTTCCGGCGAAAGTCATCGAGAAGATCGTCAACAGGCAACTGACCCACTTCCTTGAGGAGAACAACATACTGGACCCATCCCAATCCGGATTCCGCAGCAATCAAAATGGCAAAACCGCCTTCATCGCTGCCACTGACATCAGGACCCTAGTGCACAACGGCAAAGCCACTGCCCTCATCCTCCTGGACCTCCTGGCCGCCTTCGACACCGTCTGCCACCACACCCTACGTACACGCCTCCACAACGCAGGGATCCATGACAAAGCCCTGGACTGGATCACCTCCTTCCTCAACGAAAGAACAGAGGCCTCCTCCCATTTTGATCTAAGCCACCAAGATCTCCTGCAGCGTACCCCAAGGATCATTCCTCAGCCCAACCCTCTTCAACGTCAACATGGCACCGCTCGCCAACATCGTCCGATCACACTACCTCAACATCATCTCCTATGCTGATGACACCCAGATGATCCTCTCACTCACCAAGGACCCCACCACTGCCAAATCCAACCTCCAAGAAGGAAAGAAGGTCGTCGCCGAATGGATGCTGAACAGTAGCCTGAAACTAAACTCAGACAAGACAGAGGTCCTCATCCTCTGCACCACCCCCTCTGCCTGGGATGACTCCTGGTGGCCGCCAGAGCTAGGAGCCGCACCAACACCTACCGATCGCGCACACAACCTGGGATTCATCCTGGACTCATCACTTTCAATGACCCAGCAAATTACCGCCGTCTCCTCCTCCTGCTTCAACATCCTCCACATGCTTTGCAAGATCTACAGATGGATCCCTACAGGAACCAGAAGGGCGGTCACCAGGCCCTCGTCAGCAGCAGACTGAACTACGGCAAAGCCCTCTATGCAGGAACCACAGCCAAACTCCAGAAAAGACTACAACGCATACAGAACGCCTTTGCATGCCTCATCCTTGACATCCCACGCCACTCCCACATCAAGCCCACCTGAGACCTACACTGGCTCCCAGTCAACAAGAGGATCACCTTCAAGTTCCTCACCCACATCCACAAAGCACTCCACAAGGCTGGACCAGCATACCTCAACAAACGACTCACCTTCTACACCCCGAACCGCCAGCTTAGCTCCGCTGACCTCGCCCTCGCCACCCTGCCACGCATCCACAGGACGACCAAGACATGGAACGTCCTCTCCAGCCATCTGCGACAGACCCAGGACCTGCTGACCTTCAGGAGACACCTCAAGACCTGGCTGTTTGAGCAGTAGCTGCACCCCCCTCCAGCGCTTTGAGACCCTCACGGGTGATTAGTGCGCTCTAAAAATGTTTGATTGATTGATTGACGGTGATGGCGCTTAGAATGATGGCGGGATCTAGACCTTGATCTCCGTAGTGTTACTGGAGCTTGTGGTGGAGGAGACTTTGGTGGAGGTGGCGGTGGAGGTGAAGGAGGAGGCAGAGGAGACGGTGGAGGAGTTGGCGGAGGAGGTGGAGGAGTTAAAGACGGTGCTGGATGATGCTCAGAAGACGGAGAGTTTGTTCTAGAATACTCAGAGTCAAGTGAGGAATAAATGCACCTTCTATTCTTTCCTAGTCACCTCAAGCCTGGGCGACGTCGATAGAGTTCTCGACATCGATGATCCTGGATGCCTCAGAGGTGACCTCCTTGTCGATGGTGAATGTTGATGGCCTCTCAATGTCGGAGAGCGCCTCAATGTTGATCTTCGAGTATGCGACAACGTCGATCTTCGAGTATGCCTCAAAGTCAATCTCCGGCGATGCTTTGAAGGGCAACCTGGACCCCGACGGCGATCTTAATGGAGTCTTCAAATGGGGCCTGCATGTCCACGAGGCAAGGGACGACCTTGATAAACCTGGCCTCTACGCTGATCTTCGGCGCTTGCGATGTCAAACCTTGTATCGGCGGCAAACAGGTCAGCGCCATACCTCTTCTCAACCTCGACGTCCTCGAAGTCAACCGGGAACGATGTTGTTTTTGAGCCCCTTTCTTCTTGGCACACTCCATAGAGGCTGGTAACAGAGACCTGGTAGAGTTTCTACCCTCTCCATGCCCTGATGTCCCACCTTCAGACTGAGATTGCAGCCTTTTACGCTCCTAATAGTCCATGAGAATTTGATCAAAAAATGATCGGACCAAGTTACCGTTTACGCAAATGGGAAAATTACAGCAAACCTGATCTAAGGTATGCCCTCGCTGATGCGTGGGGGAGTTAACCCATTGAGTAAGTTGGGCGAGGGTCATAGGGTCACATAACTCCCTAGTATCACTCGCCTCTACACAGTCCATATGGATGTTAAAATCCCCAAGAAGTATAAAGTTAGAAATTTGTAGTGCTCAAGGGACAAACATTTCATCAAGGGCCTTAAAAAAAGCTCCTGTAGGGCCTGGTGGCCTATGAACCACAGTGCCACCCAGAGTGAAGTGAGGCGAGATAATAATAGAAAAGTCGAGAGCCTCTCCTTCTCCAATACTGGTAATATTGCCTCAGCGAAAGGTCCATTTGTCTCTGAACACCACTGCTATTCCTCCACCTCTACCCACTTTCCGATCAGCCCTGGAAATCTTGTACCCCCTTAGAATGGAGAGTTCAATGGCATGAATTGAGAACCCATTAAGCCATGTTTCTGTTATGAAAAAGAAATCCAATTGTTCATCAGAAAGAAGATCGTAAATTTCCTGGGCATGCTTGACCAGTGACCGGGCATTGATCAGTGCAGCCTGAATTGTGGGTCCTCTAGCAGTACTAGGGTTTGGGAACCCAATAGTGTCAAATTGACCCCTTTAGTATAAAGAATGAAATCACAGTTTTCACAGGTCATATGAGAATTGTCTTCAATAGCCCACCCGCTAGCACACTTATCGCTTTTGTGGCAAACCGACAACAGCTCAGCACGGCTATAGGAGAGACTAGGGCCATGCGCATCTGCAAGAAAACGGGCAGCATGGCTGGCGCTGGACGCTCCCGGGACACAGTTGGGTTTGCCAAATGGAGTAAATATGGAAGTATAACATCTTTCTGGCAAGTGGTAGGGTCCTTGCTCTTAGATGAGCACCATATGCAGAACCTCTTCCACTTGAAAGCATATACGGAACGTGTTGAAGCCCGCTTAGCTTTTTTGAAAATTTCCATGCAGTCCTGAAGCAGATTCAGATGACCATATTGTATCAGCTCAGGAGCCATGCTGCCAAATTCTAAGAGGAGAGACTCTGATGCACCATCTGGCCTCCGAATTTCGTCAGCAGATCTGGTCTGCATGGCAACCTCAGATCTGGACAGATAGACCGGTGAAGGAGGTCCATGAACCACCATTGACGTGGGCACTCCGGAGCTATGAGGATCATCTTTGCTAAGGACTGAGTCAACTTGATGCGAATCTTTGGAATAAGGGGGATCGGTGGAAAAGTGTAGAGATATCTGCCAGACCAATCGATCCATAGGGCATTCCTCAGAGTCCCTGTCTGTAGAATCACAATGCGATGCTTTGGCATTTGCCGTTTTCTGCAGTGGCGAACAAGTTGACGCTGGGAATATCCCATCGCTGAAAAATGTCATGTACCACGTCGTCGTGCAAAACCCACTCGTGGTTTTCTTGCAGGAGACTGCTGAGTGAGTCCGCTTGTGCATTTTGGACAACTGGTAGGTGTGCTGCTGTGATTGTTAGGCCCCTGGCAATAAGCCATTTCCTTATTGCCTGGGACTCGTGAGATAAGAGTTTGGATCGTGTCTCTCCCTGCTTGTTGAGGTAGTACATTGTTGTGGTGTTGTCTGTCTGAACAAGCAGGGAGGGGGAGTTGAACGACAGACAGAAAGCTTTCAACGCCAGATGGATGGCACATAGCTCCAGGAGATTGATGTGGTACCTTGCTTCCTTCTCTTACCATTTCCTTTGGATCTGGAGATGGTCCATATGGGCTGCCCAGCAATGACGCATCCGTGACTATAGTTTGAGGTGGAATCTCCTGATGGAACGGAGTGCCCTAGAGAAGATTGGATGGGGAGTACCAACATCTGAGGGACACATTTGCATGGAGAGACAGCTGTAGCCTGTCCTCCCCGTTAAGTGTCAGTTGGTCCCACTGATCTTTGAGACATTCCTGTAGAGGCCTCGTGTAGATGGGCATTCGGCGTGAGAAAAATGCAAGAAGCCATCAAGCTGAGAACGGAGGCTACTGTCCTCACTTTTGGATGCGGAGCTTTCATGAGACCCAGGCATTTCTGAAGGATCATTAGGCGTCTCTCCTCCAAAGGATACACTTTTAGATAGTGCAAGGTCTGTACTGGGGTAGAGATGGACTTGTTGTGATTGATTTGAAGACCCAGTCTCTGTAAGAGATCGCGAGTCCAGTTGTAATGAAGCTGAGCTTCTTGAGCCGAGGACGCCTAGATGAGCCAATCTTCTACATTTGGATAGATGTATATTCTGTGTCACCAGAGATGGACAGCAACCACTGCCATGCATTTGGAGAATGTTCTGGGTGCTGATTTCAGACCAAATGGGTGGACCTGTATTGGTAATGGTCCTGTCCCACCACAAACCTCAAGAATTTGCTATGCTTTCTGGGAATTGGAATGTGGAAGTATGCGTCTTGTAGGTCGATTGAGCAGAGCCAATCCCCTTGATGTAATTAGGGATACATTTGGTCTAATGCCAGCATCCTGAACTTTTCTCGCCAAATCCACGTGTTGGCTGTTTGAGGTCTAGAATGGATCTGAATTAATTTTTGTCTTTCTTCTTGACAAGGAAGTATCTGCAATAAATGCCTGTTCCTTGCTGTTGAGAAGTAACTGGCTCAACTGCCAACTTCTGTAACAGGATGTTTACCTCTGCTCCTAACAGAGGAAGATGGTAGTTGGATGGTTTTGGAGGAATGGCAGGTGGAGAACTGATAAACCATAGACAATATCCATTGCGAACAATATTCAGCACCCAGGAGTCTTGTGTTATGTTTTGCCACTCTACAAGGTAGTGAATTATCTTCCCCCCACCGGAGTGGGAAACAGAACAGGGGGAATTATGATTTAGGTTTTTGGACCAGACTGCTGTTTTCCCCCCTGAGCAGGGTGCTGGGAAGATCTCCCTCTAGGCTGTCATCATGGATAAGATTGGTAGGGCCGTTGATGCAGTTGTTGAGCACCCCCTTGTTGGTGGCTTTGATACCATGAAGAAGAGTTGCCTCTGTGAAAAGAGAAACAGCGTTGATAAGGCCGAAAAGATTTTATTTGTTCTATGGACCTCTCAAGGCCGACTGTCTTAAGAGTTTCCATTTCTGTCTTCATTCTTAACATGTCCTTGTCTGTGTGAGCTCCGAAAAGAGTAGTACCAGAAAAAGGCAGATTCATAATTCTTTGCTGATCCTCTGGTTTGAGAGACATTAGATGCAGCCAAGATTGTTGTCTAAGAGCTCTCCTGTGGCATTATTTGTGAGCGGCTAATGATGAAGAGTCTGCTGCAGCACTAATGACTTGATTTGAAACCATTAGACCTTCATTAAGGAGCTCCATGAAGTTTTCCCTTTTTCTCTACGAAGATGTTCGATAAACTGATTCATGGACTCCCAAAGAGCCCTGTCGTATCTGCCTAGTAAGGAGGTGGCGCTAGCTACTTTCATTGATGTTGCTGCCGTGCCGCACATCTTCCGACCAACAGAGTCCAACTAACGACTCTCTTTGTCTGGAGTGAATGTAGAAGAAGGAGTAGTGGCATGTTGTTTCCTTGCTGCTACCACAATCACAAAATCAGGTGCCGGGTCAGTGCGGAGGAAAGCTGAATCCTGCTCAGGAGGACGATATTTCTTGTGAAGCTAGAAGGCGCTGTCTTGATAGAGGCTGGAGTGAGAAAGAGCTCCATAGCTGAAGGAGACCTGGCACCAGTGGTAACATGGGCCTAGCAATTGATCTCTGTGCAAGGTCTCAAAAATAACAGATGTCAGTGTTGGGGCTGATAATTTCAATCGAAGCCCATGTTAGATTTCTTCACATGTAACATCAGCTTCGATTGGAATTCATAGAGCATATTATCAAGCCCATTATCGCCGCTTTATCGGCAGTTTCCTGCCGATAAAAGCGGCGATAATGTAACGCCCTTACTTGATAATATGCCCCATAAATTTGTAGTTCCCCTCACTAGAACTTCTTGAAAAGTGGAGAAATCATCCACGGGTGAAATACCTGGTGGTGGAGAGTCATTTAGTGTTGGAGAGTAACGACGAGTAGACGTAGAGGATCTTGAGCGTGAATGATGACGACGACGATGATGGGAACGTTGAGAAGAAGTCGAAGTATTTCGAGAGCTGCTCTCCTGGACCCACATCAACGACAACAACAGCATCAAAACCATGAACACCATCCACTTCGGCTCACCATCCGACCCCTGCTCTCACCACATCTTCAACAAAGCAAACCACATCATGGCACCCCAACTCCAGAAGATCATCAATAGCTCCTTCGAGACCGCCACCTTCCCAGAAAGCTGGAAGCATGCACAGATCAACGCCCTACTCAAGAAACCCACAGCGGACCCAAAAGACCTCAAGAACTTCCGGCCCATCTCCCTGCTCCCATTTCCGGCGAAAGTCATCGAGAAGATCGTCAACAGGCAACTGACCCACTTCCTTGCGGAGAACAACATACTGGACCATTCCCAATCCGGATTCCGCAGCAATCAAAATGGCAAAACCGCCCTCATCGCTGCCACTGACATCAGGACCCTAGTGCACAACGGCGAAGCCACTGCCCTCATCCTCCTGGACCTCCTGGCCGCCTTCGACACCGTCTGCCACCACACCCTACGTACACGCCTCCACAACGCAGGGATCCATGACAAAGCCCTGGACTGGATCACCTCCTTCCTCAACGACAGAACAGAGGCCTCCTCCCATTTTGATCTAAGCCACCAAGCTCTCCTGCAGCGTACCCCAAGGATCATTCCTCAGCCCAACCCTCTTCAACGTCAACATGGCACCGCTCGCCAACATCGTCCGATCACACTACCTCAACATCATCTCCTACGCTGATGACACCCAGATGATCCTCTCACTCACCAAGGACCCCACCACTGCCAAAGCCAACCTCCACGAAGGAAAGAAGGTCGTCGCCGAATGGATGCTGAACAGTAGCCTGAAACTAAACTCAGACAAGACAGAGGTCCTCATCCTCTGCACCACCCCCTCTGCCTGGGATGACTCCTGGTGGCCGCCAGAGCTAGGAGCCGCACCAACACCTACCGATCACGCACACAACCTGGGATTCATCCTGGACTCATCACTTTCAATGACCCAGCAAATTACCGCCGTCTCCTCCTCCTGCTTCAACATCCTCCACATGCTTTGCAAGATCTACAGATGGATCCCTACAGGAACCAGAAGGGCGGTCACCAGGCCCTCGTCAGCAGTAGACTGAACTACGGCAAAGCCCTCTATGCAGGAACCACAGCCAAACTCCAGAAAAGACTACAACGCATACAGAACGCCTTTGCATGCCTCATCCTTGACATCCCATGCCACTCCCACATCAAGCCCACCTGAGACCTACACTGGCTCCCAGTCAACAAGAGGATCACCTTCAAGTTCCTCACCCACATCCACAAAGCACTCCACAAGGCTGGACCAGCATACCTCAACAAACGACTCACCTTCTACACCCCGAACCGCCAGCTTAGCTCCGCTGACCTCGCCCTCGCCACCCTGCCACGCATCCACAGGACGACCAAGACATGGAACGTCCTCTCCAGCCATCTGCGACAGACCCAGGACCTGCTGACCTTCAGGAGACACCTCAAGACCTGGCTGTTTGAGCAGTAGCTGCACCCCCCTCCAGCGCTTTGAGACCCTCACGGGTGATTAGTGCGCTCTAAAAATGTTTGATTGATTGATTGACGGTGATGGCGCTTAGAATGATGGCGGGATCTAGACCTTGATCTCCGTAGTGTTACTGGAGCTTGTGGTGGAGGAGACTTTGGTGGAGGTGGCGGTGGAGGTGAAGGAGGAGGCAGAGGAGACGGTGGAGGAGTTGGCAGGGGAGGTGGAGGAGTTAAAGACGGTGCTGGATGATGCTCAGAAGACGGAGAGTTTGTTCTAGAATACTCAGAGTCAAGTGAGGAATAAATGCACCTTCTCTTCTTTCCTAGTCACCTCAAGCCTGGGCGACGTCGATAGAGTTCTCGACATCGATGATCCTGGATGCCTCAGAGTTGACCTCCATGTCGATGGTGAATGTTGATGGCCTCTCAATGTCGGAGAGCGCCTCAATGTTGATCTTCGAGTATGTGACAACGTCGATCTTCGAGTATGCCTCAAAGTCAATCTCCGGCGATGCTTTGAAGGGCAACCTGGACCCCGACGGCGATCTTAATGGAGTCTTCAAATGGGGCCTGCATGTCCACGAGGCAAGGGACGACCTTGATAAACCTGGCCTCTACGCTGATCTTCGGCGCTTGCGATGTCAAACCTTGTATCGACGGCAAACAGGTCAGCGCCATACCTCTTCTCAACCTCGACGTCCTCGAAGTCAACCGGGAACGATGTTGTTTTTGAGCCCCTTTCTTCTTGGCACACTCCATAGAGGCTGGTAACAGAGACCTGGTAGAGTTTCTACCCTCTCCATGCCCTGATGTCCCACCTTCAGACTGAGATTGCAGCCTTTTACGCTCCTCAGTCCCATGAAGGCGAATCTTCTCCCAGTCTTTCAGGTTACATCTGGTAAAGTTTCTGCAGTGTTGGCAAGACTCAGGGACATGGTCCTTTGGAAGACAGATTATACAGACATCATGAGGGTCTGTCTTGGCCTTTTGTCTCCCACAAGATGGGCACTTATCAAAGAGATGTTATTTTCTTGACAAAATGCTCGTCGGGAAGAGACCAAAGACGTCAAATAAAACAGTAACTAGCAAAATTCAATAAAGAATTTTGAAGAAAAAAACAATTTTGGCCGAGCTCGATGCACCAGGATCCTGACAGCAGGAGCCGAAAAAAAGAACTGCCACCTGCTATGCATGATGGGATACTTGTGGTGCCTGATTCCTTAAAGGCACAGTGTTCTTTTTTAGACATATAATGACAGTCTCTGTCCTGCTCCTTTTATAGCTATCATAAAAAAGTGTTTGTGAGAGATATTTCTACTGGTTGACACTAAAATTATCTGAAAATTGTTTATTCTGGCCCCTATTTTCTCTTCAAGATGAAGAACCTGGCTAGTGTAGCCTAGGAAAATAGAAATAGGCCGCATAATCTGTCTCTATCTTTTACGCGTCTTTGCAGGCCTTCCTGAAGAAAGGCGAAAATCTACACTATATATATGATGTGGAAGTTTATATTGTTGATAATAAAATCAAGACCAGGATGCATAGAAAGGTTACAGCAGGTAATTCCATTCTGCATGCCCAAAGTAATCATCCTCGTCACCTAATTAAAAGTATTCCATATGGAGAATTTTTAAGAATACAGAGAATTTGCAATAATGAGGTGGATTTAAATATCTGTCTGGAGGACTCATTTCAGAGATTTCTAGTTAGGGGCTATAATAAAAATGAGCTTATAAAGTCTATGAACAAAGTGATGGCTAATGGCCCGTCTCTTCTGATGAAACTTCGGTTGTTACTGATATTCCGGAAGTAATTGAATATAATGGGGATGAAAAAAGCAAAACTAGGCTTATCACGACTTTTAATTGCCAGGAACGTAAAATCAGGCAAATCTTGAAATCTAACTGGCCTATCCTTAAGACAGATATCACTTTAGCATCCTTATTGGAGGACCATCCAGCGATAACATTTCGGAGAGCACCCTCTATGAGGGATGCCTTAGTTAAAACAAGCCCTGAAGTTACTATAAAATCTAATTGGTTATCCAAAAGAACTGGATTTTATAAATGCAGCTCTTGTAGAGCGTGTAAGTTTGGAATTAACACTACAGAATATCACGAAGCATTCTCAGAGACTGTTAGTAAGATCAATAGTCTATACACCTGTAAGACAGATCATGCAGTATATGTCTTACAATGTACTTGCAATCTGCAGTACATTGGGAGTATCAAACTCCAGGTCTTTAACCGTATTTTACAACATTTGCGCGCAATAGTTAATTCCGATCCCAGTTATCCTGTGGCGCGTCATTTCATATTAGTCCACAATAATAATCTGAATGACTTGAAATATTTTGTAATTGACGCGGTTCCGGTCTCTAAAAGAGGAGGAGATAGAGAAAAGAAACTTAGACAATTGGAGAGCCACTATATAGTACTTCTTAACAGTAAAATCCCATATGGTCTCAACATGGGGGAGGACCTTCATAACTTTCTATAATTTTTAAAGAACTATAAATTATATTCAGTTTTTGAGAATTACACACATTAATGAATTTGAATCTCAGTACAGGTCCTTTCTAATACCTCCTCATATTTGCACTACTATTATGAAGCTCTTAGATCTACTATTTAATATCATGTTTCTTTCAGCAAGATTTTAAATTGGTTTTACTGTTTTTATAGTTTTACCAGTTTTATACGTGCAGAGGATGATCTTTTATAGCTAATGGGTTTTTATACGAGGAATGGATTTTTAACTATTTTTTGTACTCTGTAAAATGGATAACTTTATTTTTAATTTAAACTGTTAAGGTCTGTGAATTATATGTACTGTATATACTCTCTCAAAATAACTTTTTTTGCTGCTAACTGAAAGTCCGATCATGAATTAGCCAGTTTGAAACTATTTTGCACTTTGCTAATTATTACACGTATGCTGCTTATACTTGAAACGGTTCAGGTATATTTGCTCTATTGAGATTAATGTTGATTATTGCACTATTTTTTGCACTTTCTTGTATTCAGTGGTTTTTTAAATACTGTGTTGTGTATTGTTGGGTCCCCCTTCACCATATCTAACTGAGATGACCATATATATATATATATTAGCTACACTTATCCTTTGTTGCTGATATAAGCACCACCCGCAGAGACTGTGCCAGGGGAGGACTACAGCTCCCAAACTCCTCGGTCTCCTTGCTCCACCACTGATGTGCCCGGAAGTGCCTAAAAGCAACGTCACAGCCCCGTGGCTGCTGAAGTCCATACCACCAGCAGAGACCAAGCCAGGGGAGGACTACACCTCTCAGACTACCTGGTCTCCCTGCTGCACCATTGATGCGCCCGGAGGTGCCTAAAAGCAATGTCACAGCCCTGCAGGGTGGGACGCACGTGGGCTGAGCCCGAGCCAAGGGTGGGCCCATATGCGTCCATCATAGTTCGAAGGAGCCTGGGCTGGGCCACCCCGCTAAGAAATTGACACCAACATCGACATTGAAGGTACTGTAACACTTATAATTGAGCCCAAGAACTGCGTTCTGTTGCTGACCTGAGGCTCATAATTAAGGCCCTTTGGATATTCCATCTAGTAGGACATGGGGAAGAGAACAGTGATTGAGGGTGGACTCGGGGAATCACATTTAAAAGTAAAGAAAACCAAGAAGGGTTTAAAACATGCTGGGGGCAACTGCGTTCTTGACAGACTTGACAGTCTTGTGTCTGAATGTGTAAAAATACTGGATTCTCCTGTGCCTTCAGTCACTTGCAGTGCTAGCAGTCCCAAGTCTCCATCTACAACAGCAATTCACAGATTGCCCAAATGCACTCCCCATATCCCCAAATTTTCAAAAAGTACTCTGTATGTACCACAAGGCCCGACTCTCCAAAATTACAGGTCGCCAAGATGGTCAGGCCAGAAAGCCCAGCAAACATACAGCCACATGAGTAGCTGGGCTCAGTCGTCCTCGGTAGTAACAGATTTGAAACCCTCGCAGCTATGCTAGATGACCCTAAAGCAGACATGAATGTTGAAGGTGAAAGCATAGAGGTGGGGGTGGGGGATGAGCATGGGGCCAAACATGTACCATATAGGGAGCTAGCTTTGCCTGATGATAATGTCCTATCAATCATCACCGATTTAAGAGCAGAAGTAGCGTCCGTGAATTTGCTAATACTTGATCTGAAAGGCCAGGTCAGCCTTCTACTGGCTAAAAACAGGATTCTCACTGACGAATCAACTGCCCTAGTCCCCCAGGCTGATAAACCCAGTGAAGTGGACCCAGTCTTGCTACTGGCAGGACCCCCTCAATGCCTGCCTAGTTCTAGCAATGAAGTTCCTAGGTTTAATCGCAGAGAAATAAGGAGTAACAAGATTCCGGAGAAACGGGGGGATACTCGGTGCACAACAAAGGGACACTCTGGTAATGGTGAAACACAACACTATAATGATGTGCAGTTTAGAAGTAAAAGCAGTAATATTCCAGAAAGAGAGGTGCACAGAGCCCCCCAAATTACCAAATGGGATCTATATGACAAATGTCAGAAAAAGTAACTCTAACCAGAAGTGGCAAGGTGAAGATTCAGTTAGGAACAAAGCAACACACTGGATTAGGCATGTCAGAGGTTATAGGTCAGTAATTAGGGAGGACATTCTGCGAGTAAGTAGGTAACCCCCTCCCTATAGTCGAACAGATTACATTGAACTGACCCTGGTAGATGGTAGGTTGGTTCACAACTTAGTTGCTTTGGAAGCAAGAACATGCCCTTTGGTGAACACTAGCATCCAATCCAAGTATCAGCCCCCTTTAGGCACTCTATATTCCGGTCAAGATTTGATTTTGGCCACTAACTACTGACTGAACTGGCCCACCCCAACCCCAGTTTTGAAGAACTTTCCAGCCCCTTTATCCTCACTTGAGGAGAGCTGTAATACCACTAGCAGTCTAAAGTCTGGAATGTTTTGGGGTTTAACCCTATGGGGGCATTCCGCCTTCTGTAATCCATAATTGACACACCCATGCTGAGGTGTTGACCTCAAGACCTAGCCCCCTTAACACCCCTATGTCCCAGGTCATGCGCCAGTAAAGATGGCATCATGAAACGTGGCAGGGGTAAAGACAAAGCTGACACTTCCGCATTGGATCCAATTCATGGGATCTTTTGACATCTGCTTACTTCAAGAAACCTGGAGTACTACCCCATCACATATGCCGGATTACCTAGCGTCTCATCGCCCCGCTATCCGGAAAAAAGTTGGCCGTCCGCAAGGGGACTGCTAGTTTGGGTGATGATAGAACCTAATTGGCAGGTCTGAGAGCTCCCCTGTAATAACCCCGATATTCTGAGTATTCAATTAAAGGGGAAAACAGGTAGCACCCTGAACATCTCCACTTTTTATGTGAGAGGAACTAGGGATGGTGATACGTCCACTACCCTGCAAGATCTCAATGCGCTTTTTGGGGCTAGACACTTCTCGCATTGTTTGATTTTAGCCGGCAATTTTAACGTGACGTTCGAACCTCTGAGAAAGGAGGATTATACTGAGGAAAGAGAAGAGGATGATTAGTGGTTAGTTCCCCAACTTGATCTGCCTCCAGTCCGGAAATGCTCCCAAGTAGCACTGAAGCGAATAGCCATTACCCTTGGGTATGGGCTGAGGGCCACAAATGGGCAGAGTAAGTCAGATAAAATGGGTGCCAAACCTTTTAATAGATCGGAGAGAACTAGCCACATTGATTGCTTTCTTCATTGACATAAGGCTCTGGCCATTGTTAATAGATGTTTGTAGGCTCAAGTGTAGATAGCGACCTCAAGCCTCTATGCATGAGCCTCACATCACCCTGTAATGGGACTTCCATTAGGCCCAGAACTTTTACATCGACTAGAGAACTCCTCCCATCTAATGATAATTGCTGCTTAAAGTAGCATAAGGTGATTTTGGATGAGGTCACGCTCCAGTCCCTCAATCTCCAATTATCTGCATGTTTGGTAAAATTTAGAGCCACGCTCAACAACCCGGGAATGACAGGACGATATTCCTCATGGACATTCCCGTTTTTCAAACAACTGGCTGCCCAATTTAGCGATCCTATTCCACACTCGGAGCAGAATTGCCGGGCACCATCACGGACTGCCTGTTTTAACTGTGAGTGCAGGCAGCTTAAATGGCAGTTAGAGTCTGCCCTTAGATCCCACTCAACTGAGATAGTAAGAGACCTGATAAAGTCCAATAAAAAAACATCAAGTAAGAGCTAAGTTGGAGTGGGACGATAATAGGTGGAGGCTTATTTGGAGAGGCATGTGCCGCCAAAGATTCTAAACTGTTTTGGTAGTTGGTATCACATGGGGATGTTCAGAGGCCCTCACATTCAGCCAGCAACATAGCAATCTCTGCCTGGCACGATCATTTTAAACTCCTGTATGCAGATGCCTCGTTCATAGACAAGGATCTACCTCAGGCTGCCCTGCCCCTGACTTACCCTGAGGAGTTTTTCATTAGTATTGAAACACAGTCTGCTATTAACACAATTGTTCAAGGAAAGGCTCCTGGACCCAATGGCATTCTCAGTGATTGTTTTTTATATAAGGAAAACTGGTTGGCCTATATTCTGATCTTATCTAATGCCATTGCAGCGGGAGCCCCATTACCTCCATCATGGAAAGGCGCAGAGGTGATCACGATTTTCAAAAAAGGTGATAGATCATCCCCCAGCAATTATAGACTGATCAGCCTTATCGATTCAAATCAGAAAATGGTCAGTTGAGCACTGCTGAACAAGCTACAGATATGGATAAGCAAGAACAACATTTTATCCCTATTTCAAGCAGGCTTTAGTGCCAAAATGGGCACAATAGGTCAGGTCTTTTGTCTAATTTTATGTTCTTGGAAGACCGTGATTATTGGCCGAGTTATTCTATACGTGGCTTTTATTGACCTAAAAACAGGGTTGGATCTTGTACCCCGAGAAAACTGTGGCAATAATTAGCACATATGGGGATGCCGTTAGAGATTTTGTCCATGGTAACGCCTTTTATGCTGCGAACTTTGCAAAAGTTTGTTGGGGTGACCAAGGACACCTCACCAATCCTATAGCTGTCATCCGGGGTGTCATACAAGGAGGTGTCTCAGCTCCCACCATCTTTTCACTTCACATGAACAATTTTGTTTAATTTATGCAGCAAGAGCCTTCCAACGCTTTAATGCTGGGGGCGATAGAATTGCAAAACCCTGCTGGTATAAAAAAAAAACAGGGGGATTACAGGAATTGCTATCCTGCTTTAAAGATTTCTATCTTTTTATATTTTTAATTCTTGGATATAACCAATTGAATAATGTTATTTGATGAACTTGTTATGCATTTTATGTTTTACTCAAATCTTAGAACCTGTGACATATGAGCAAATATGTATATTGTACTTTTATGATCATACCACTGAGTAAAGTTGATTGATTGATATAAGAAATAAAGAAGATTAAAAAAAAATAGATTAATGGTATAGTTAATCTCCCCATAAATATTTTGACAGGTAAACACAGGAGCATTATACTTTTCTAAATCAGATCACCTACAGTACTAGTAGGATTGAGTTGACCTATTCCTAATTTCCTAAAGCTAAGCCACTAATGCGTTGCAATGAATAATGTTTACTTCTCAATCCCCTTTGATGGGCCAACTCAGTCTCCCCTTTCAATGCATAGATGTATTTTCATCACTGGGAGATTGGGACTGTATGAGCTATATAAGGAAAGACACAGAGAATGCTAACTCACTGATATTATTTACTACCACTATCTTAGTGACAGGATAGAGGATTCTGCATAACTTTGTAAAATTATTAGCCCAATCGAGCACCAATGAGTATGATTAGGAAGCACTGTGCATCTGGCTCGCTCAAGCTGGATCACATAATTTTAGTAACGTTGCAAACTTATCTCACTTCTGAGCAGCATAATATTTGAAAAAAATATATTAGCATTTTAGAAAAAAAATAATAATTACTCACCGAGCCCTGCAACCTCAACATCCAGCAGGTCATGTTCATGGTATTATATCTGCCCAGTGGTGCATCAGGTGCTGCACCCCACTGTGTCGGTCAACACAGCGGCGCACTCTTCCCACAGTAGCTGATGCTCCAGCTGCGCATATCCCCTCCCAGGCCTGCAGCCTGCCACCAGTATGGAGGGCAGCTGGCACTGTGCGCCACCTCTGCCTCAGAAAAAATGGCGTGGTCTGCACCCCTTGGCAGTGCTGGCAACTGCAAGGTGTGCAACTTGAAGAAGCCGCACTGACGCGGCCACTTGCTTCCTAGTGCTCCAAAATGGCGCTGGGTAGGATAGAAAATAAGGAACAGAACTTATAGAAGCAGAAAGAAAGAACTAAAGGAAGTAGAAGGAAAACAAAACAAAGTGCCAAAAGTCACAGAAAAAGTTAAAATAAACACAAAAATTTCAAATACACAAACACAAATACTGATTCAAAAAGGTAAAAAGGGGTGGATGAGTAGGGTAGGGGAGGACTGAAAAGGATTAAAAAATCAGGCCCAGCACAAAGCAGAGGACAGAAATCATGGAAAGCAAAATACCTATGCCCATTTGAACCGCATGGTATTGTTCATGCAGATTTTCAGCACAGAAACACCCCTTGTGCTACTGGAATGTAAACAAACAGTGGCCAACTCGTGGATTTTTTTGGCATTTCGTGCAATTCCGTTAAGAAATACTCCACAAGCTCCACCCATGCGTAATCACAGTGTTCACTTCATGAATATATCTAATGTCTAGTGCCAAATGTGGGCCTCTTCCCTCTGGTGTAGGGTTGTGGATATATTCGAGTTATTTTCAATGTTTGTGGATTTACTCAGTATCTCAGTGTCTCGAAACATTCTCTCTGTCCCTCCATGTCCCGTCTCTCTGCCCAGGACAAGAACGATCTTGTGCCACTCTCAGATCCCTGTGTCTGGTCTATCAAGTGTAGGGGTCCCTCATCCACCTCCTGGAACACTTGAAGTGTATCCACCCTGATGCCCAGATCTTCCAGCACCTTCTCATCTCTTCTGGACAGTCAGATGTGGGTCTCCTTTGCCAGCGCCCACTCAAATATGTGCTTGAGAAATACCAAAGGGCCCCAGTCTCCCAGGCACCCCATGGCTATACGTCATTTGGCTAGAACCAATGCAAGGTGTAAAAATCTCCACTGCATTTATTTTCTTCGGGTCTCATTATTATGCTCTACGGGCAGTGTTGCAGGAACTCCTGGAGCGCAATTCCCATTGTCACCCCAGTCTTGCCACCACTGACATCTAGTATGTATATACTCGTGGACACATCCACGCCAGATGAAGGAGGGAGGCATCTTCCGCTCTACAGCGTGGACATGTCACCCCCTTCCCCATGTACTTTCTACTTAACTCAATCAGAGTCAGATAGATGTGATGCACAAAGTAGAAATGTGTCAGTTTGAATCTGGTGTTACATTACTACTTTTATCAGCTCACACTTCACCCTCCAATCTCCATCCATAAGTTGTTCCTCCAGTTTGTCATTCCATAGCTGTCTAGCTTCAGGGATCTTCCTAATCCTATCTCCTTTTAGCACCTTATAGAATAATAACAAAAAGTGTTGGGTGGCACACGCTGTCTACAACGTCTCAAGGGTCTCTGCTTGAGAAGGGGTTTCAAGAAATTCGGTCCATATTTCTCTAGTTGTCCACGTAAATTTAGCATACTGTAAAAACTGAACAGTCCCCATAAAGAAGGCTTTGCAGGCCTTTGTCAATTATATGGACTACTCCCTAAGATACAGATCTCTCAGTCTCCTACATCCTCCACTCCTTCCATCTAATTCTAGACATGTCTGTGACAATACACCTGAATGGATACAAGGTCCACAGCTCCAAGTCTCTTGCAAAGGGGGGTCGCTTGCAGACTCTAACAGCCACTATCTTTTATATTTCAGCCCTCTAGCTCACCAGATCAGGATAATCCCCAAAGGTTCTTGAATACCTCATAAGAAGCTTCATCGGGGGAGTGTCCGAAGAAGTCCTACTGAGGAGTCATTTTTCCCAATTGTCCCCCTCTGTTGCCCATTGCGCTGTGTGCTGTAGTTTTGCCGCATATTAGTACAGTTCTATGTCGGGTAGTTCCATGTTGCCTTCTTCTTGATCCAAAGTAAGCATATTCAGTGCTTCTCTGCTTTGTTTCCCGCCTACACCAGGGTAGTCAGTAGACAATTTAGTGTCTTGAAAGTGGCACGAGTAAGCAAGCTCAGTGAGTTCTGGACTAATTAGACTCATGTGGGAAGAAATACCATCTTATCGATTGCAATTCATGCTGCAACAGAGAGGTAGGGTGTGCCAAAACCTTATGGATGATTTTAGACCCTCCAGTATCCTCTCTATATTGTGGCAATGTTAACACTCTGTTGTTAAGGTATCAGAATTTGTCTACCTCCCATCTCAGTTAGGCAGTCCAGACACAGGGCATCCTCTCAGAGCCTCCAGCGGGATTCTATTAATCTTAAATCCAGCTATTTCTCCACATTCATCGAGGCTAGCCAGCAGTAGTGGGAAAGAGTGTCCCAACCTCTTCAAACAAAATAGCGCATTATCTGCTTTTAATGAGAACAAATTAATCGAGTCAGCACTGTTAATACACTGATCTCCAAGCTCTTTCTGAAGCCTAATGGCCCTGAGTTCCAGTGCTAAGGCAAAGATCAGTGGAGAAAGAGGACAGCCTTGTTGGGAGAAATGCTCCCCTGGCAGTCGGTAGATACTACCTTTCCGTTCCTGACCCTTGCCCTGAGATTACTGTATAGTAGCTGGACCCAGCAACAAAACAATCGGGCCACAACTAATAAGTCTCAGGACCTCCATTAGATACGTCCAATCAAGTGTATCAAATGATTTCATAATATCAACAGAAACCAGTCCTAGGTCCTCTTACTTATTCTCTACAGTGTGTAGTACAAGAGCTATCTTACGTAGGTACATGGCTGCTATGACCAGATTTGAAGTCAGACTGATCATCATGGACCACTGCCACCACTACTGTGTGCACGCATTCTGCTAGGAGTTCACAGAATACTTTGGTGTTAAGCATGGTCAGGGGTCTGTAGGTGGAGGGATCCACAGGGTCTCCTCTCTGGCTTATGTACCATAAAGAAAACTCAGTCTTGCATCGTGGGGGCAGCGTCTCCCTCTATTTGGCTTCCCTGAAAATCTCCAGAATTTTTTCAGTCAGCTGGTGTGCAAATGTTTAGTAAAACTCTACTGGGAAGCTGTTGCTGCTCTGTTTCCACTCCCAGACATAAATCCCAAGGCCTCCTTCATTTTCTCCAGTGTGATCTCAGCTTCGAGTGCCAGTGGGACTTTGGGCAAATCTATCTGTGTCAGTTAGGTGGCTATGGGGTCAAGTGCGGGCCGTTTCTCCCTACTGTAGAATCTCGTTAGGTGGTCTCATAGCGTTATAGCAATCACCATTTGCACTGTCGCCATAACACCATCAGGTCATCTCAGGTTCATAATGGGCGGTCTCACAATTTCCAGCTTCAATATCCAGGCCAGTAATTTACTGGGCTTATCACCCTCTCTGTTTATGCGCTGCTGATACTCCTGCGGTGTACACTTTTCCAGTCTGTCCCACGTCTCCCCCCAGAACCCATCTAACATCCGCTAGTTCCACCCTGATCTCCTGTGAGGTGGTCTCCCTTTTTCTGCAGGTCCGCTACCTTCCCCTCCAATGTCCCTAGTTCCTTACACAGTTGCTGTCTGATGCCAGGGACCTTGCTTAAGCATTCTCTCCTCTGAACTGCCTTCAACACTTCCCATCAGTTAATTTGTTGGTTGTCAATCACCAATTAGTATTCAGATAGGCTGTCAGTGCATTGCTTAATACCTCCCTGAACAGTGGCAGTTTCCAGGAGGGGAATCCACCTACTGTTATTATCTCATCTATTTCCAGGAGAAAAGGAAGTGGTCTGATAACTCTCTACCCGAGCACCTAGCAGTGAACCAACTCAGATCCCGGTGCTCTGTTCAACTGGCTGTTGGTATCATGCATCAGAGAATGGCAGGAAGACTGCCAGCTGGGTACATTTCCCTCTAGACATCCACGCACCCATGTTCTGCATTGCTTGGTACAAAGCCCCCACAATTCCAGGTTTTGTATGAAGCTTCGGGGGAAACCTGCTCCGTCTTCCATCTAGCACTGTTGTATGGCGTTTTAGGATCCGAGTGAAAATTACCGTTTCATGCCCTTATATAGCTATTATTCACATTTCCCTTATATATGCATAGAAATCATACCCATATTTAGACATAACCCATCCAGTCCAAATACAGGCATGGCTACTTCCACTAGTTCCAAAAAGCCACTACGATTTCTTGGAAAACTCGGCTTCAGCAGTCAGGGACATCCCCTTACTTGTATATTGAATTGTCCTAGAAATCATGGAGTTTTCAAAGAACTACCATTCCCTTGGGGTTCTTTGATGACGTTATTATGTCCGACTTTACGTCAAACCAGGCACCTTCAAGGTATAAATATTCCCACACTTGCCCTAGCAAACACACGGTGGTTTGGAGCATCTCGACTATCTACATGCCCGACGCAGCTCACTACAGCAAGTGCCAAAGGAAGCCGACCCTCCATCTGACGCACTGTCAGAGAGGCTGCCTTTCTCTCGCTGAGAATCCAGCTCCAGTGTTTTCAAGCTCCCCTCACGGGGTGTTGGAAAATCGAGTCCCGAGACAGAGAAACCAGACCTCCTTCATTCTAAAACCTAGGTACGGAGCTGATTAGACCCTAAGAGAAATCTTGGTTAGATTCTTGTAAAAGAAAAACTAAACCTATGCTACACCTCACTTCCTTCTTCCCTCTTACCAGACTTAGGTTAGGTACTTCGGGGTAGGCGTATATTAGAACCACAAGTTGAATACGTTTTAGCCTTTGTTATTTATGTATGTATTTATCTATGGTCTAGGAACCATACAATGCTTTTACAGTATTATTTTATAATACTCTTCTAACTGTACGCATTATACTTTGCAACCAGTATTACGATTGTAGCAGTTCATTTTACTTGTCTGAGAAAGAAGACTGTTCAATAAACCCTTTTATTGAAAACGCCTGTCTCTGCACCTCTGATGAAACGAAGCATGCACGATTGACTTAGTAAAATATCTATCTATTGTTTCCACGACTCTGAAGATCAGTTTTATTCTTGGCGAAACAAAGTTGTCATGTTTATGCGATTGTCAGAAACGAATCCCTTCTTGTTTATTCAAGAAAGTTTCTAGTGACCTCTGAGCTAGCTGGCACTCACAATTAAGTCTAATATATTCGATAGAGACCTAGCAGACATAAGTCCTACGTCAAATCTATAGGATATGTTATTCCAATGCGCAGAGCCTAACGTTTGGTAAGGCACTAATTTAACGCTAGATACTAGAGCAACTCAGTGGTGCTTTTCACAGAGACCCCTTTTTCCCGTAAAATACTCCAATAGACGTCTGGAGTGGGTAAAAAGGATAAAATATCAACCATTACTGAGTAGGACGAAAATCCTATGTATTAGTTTTTAGTTTGTTCAACGTTGAAGGATACAGTCTTCCAAAATATTGTGCACCTTATCTTTGTTTCCTTGAAACTTGCTCTGCAAACTTTCAGCCAACAAAATGACTGAAAGCGAGAACGGTGGGGCTGCAGCCCAACCAGGTTTAAACATTACAGGTTTCCAAGAAACCGACGCGGATTCTATAATCATCCCGGAAAACTTAAGGAAAACCATTGTTATAAAGCTTATAACGAATGGCCTATCACCTAGAGTTGTTAGGGTATTTTTTGTCATTGAGGCACACGAATATCGGCAGACAGAGGTATTCTATTCATGGATAGTCTTCCCTGAAGCAAATGGAGTATCGCATGTGTTTCACTTCTACATAGTAGAGGATAATCCAACGGAATACGTTCCTTTTGAGGACATTGAAATTCCACTAACTTACCAAGAGCATGCGCTCTGGTTTAAAGGCGCCCTACAACATCAAAATCACATTACCAGGCTCGGTCCACTAGGTAGACCAGGAGCAACATGGCCAGTACTAGCCAGCTATACACCACATCCTGACATTAAAGAAATGTCAAGTGAAGAACCATTAGTTCAACTAAAACAACTAATAAAAATACATAGACAATTGGTTCAATATGTCATGCGGACTCTAAAAGTCCAACCTTCTATAAGGATTCTACAACAAACCCCTCACCAGGGGAACACAAATAAAATCACACCACAGACTATACAATCGGTCATTGCCTGCAAAAAGGGAACAAATTCCATTCTGGATAGCTCAAAAAATTACTCAAATCGAGGCAGTATTTCCTGACAGTACACCTCATGAGAAACACAGAATTTTAACAATCTGTTTACCAATGGGGATCACACCACACCTGGGGGACTGCGACACTTGGGGTACAGTCTTTGCTGCAATCGACACAAAAACACATGGTGTTCCGTCTATGGCGGTGATACCAGACGTCCTGTAATGTAGTGTAGTTCCTATAATCCCAATAGGCTCTGCGCATTGGAATAATATATTCAGCAGTGTAGACGTAGGACTGAGGTTAACTAGGTCTCTACTGACTATATTAGACTTAAGTTTTTGCCAGCTAGCTCAGAGGTCACTAGAAACTTTCTCGAATAAGCGAGGAGGAGTTTAACCTCCCTGGATAGACAAGAAGGGATTTAGTTTCTGACAACCATAAAACATGACAACTTTGCTCTCCCTGATTAAGAGTATATCTCTAGAGTCGTTTGAAAACAAAAGACAGCTATTTCACTCAGTCAAAATGTGCGTACTTAGTTTCACCAGATTGCAGAGAAAAGAGAGACGGGCGTTTTCAATAAAGGTATTATTTATTGAGCAGTCTCCTTCCTCATGCAAGAGAAATGAATTGCTACAATTGCAATACTTATAGTAAAGTAAAGTGCGTACAGTAAAAGCAGGATTATAAAATAATACTGTAAAAGCATTGATATGGTTTCTTAGCCATATGATACTTTAAAATAGATCAAATATATACATACATATATACATTGACTAATCATACTCAACTGGTGCTTCTAAATACGCCTACCCCGGTGTACCTGACCTAAGCCTAATACGTGGGAGGGAGTAAGTAAGTAGCAGTTTAAGTTAAGTTTGTTTTGCCAAGAATCTGACTCAAGAATTCTCTGTAAGGGTTTAGTCAGTTCCGTACCTGGGTAATAGAAAGCAGGAGGTCTGGTATCTCTCTCTCAGGACTCGATATCCCAGCAACCCGCAAGGGTAGGCTGGAAACGCCGGAGCTGGATTTCTCGGCAGGAGAAAAGACAGCGTCTTTCTCAGCGCATCAAAAGGGAGGGGCAGCGTCCGTGGGCTCTCGCATCAGCTGGGCTCTCGGAAGTAGATAGCTGCTCTGCTCCAGATTCACCACCGTGTGTTTGCTTAAGGCAAGGTTGGTATATTTATACCTGAAAGGTGCCTCGGTTTGACGTAAGGTTGGACAGAAGACGTCAATAAAGATGTCACTAAGAACTGGCCGTTCTTACAGTGCTTTACAGGAGTTCTAGGACGAAATCAAAACAATAGCAAGGGGGATTTCCCAGGTTGCTGGAGGCTTGGTTTCGTTTAGAGAACTCGGTGTGCTTACTAGGAGGCCGGAGAAGTAGCCTTGCTTAATGTGACAGCATGTGCTACGACTGAATTATGGATATGATTATTATGCCGTTGTATGGATATTATTGATTATAGCCGGACAAGGGCATAAAATAGGAATATCGATTCAGGTTTCCTAGAAAACACACTACACCCACTCCACGAATTAATGTCCATCATTACTAAAACTAAGCAATAGTAAACATAAAAGGTGCACGTGTATCTCAACCCACCCCAAAATACATTTTTGCATTTGAAATGGTGTATGCGAAATACATGAAAAATGATTATAGGTACTGTACGCGTTTCAAGCAGTGTAATCATTCATTAAAAAAGGATGCATATATATATCAGCATGAATGATTTGCGAAATTTACACATGAAATGGCTCTTAATACAGAAAAAAGGTGCGAGACCATTCCATCACATATAAATACAGTTGCTGTAAATGTGCTAGAGGCTGACGTGATATATTGTCTTTAGAGTTCCTAAAATAGAAGCTCTGTTCTCTAAGAATAGTTCTACTTTAAGCAGAGTACAAGTGCCATAAAAAGGTAAATATTTTGGAATCGTGAAAAAAAATAATTTCGTTTTCAGGGGAGAGAGAAAAAAATATAGTTCCAAATATTTTCAGTAGCTTTTGTTTTTCAAAGCTGAAGGCCGAATTCAGAGTTCAGGGAACGCTGTGTGCTTGTTTGCTTTAAAGTTATTCTTTCTGTTCAGGGGAGAACATAATTTCAGATAGACTTTCAAAAAAGCAGTTTACCGCTTCAGGTGAAAGTTCGACCAAGTTGGAAAATGCTGCAACTGTGCAGTCGTGAGAATTTATTTATTTATTTGCAGGTTTATATAGCGCTATAAATAAACTCCCGTAGGAGTATCTCCGCGCTTGTGACAGCCGGCAAAGAACTGAAAAAAGAGATGATGATGATTAGGATTGCAGTTATTCCTGAGAGCCTTTTAAAACCCAACCAGGGTGCTTAGCTAGAGTGAATTAAACAAAAAAGTTTTCATGTGTTTTCTGAAATGAAGATGGTTAGAGCATTGTCTCAGCGAAAGTGGGAGAGTGTTCCAAAGGTTAGGACCCACCACGGACATGGCCCTACCTCCTAATCTAGTTTTATTTATCTTAGGAACGCTCAATAGAAGCTGTTCACTAGACCTAAGAGTACGGGTGGGGACGTAAGGAACAAATTTACTAGCCAGATACTCTGGTCCCAATTCGTTGAGGCCCTTATGAATGATACAGCAGATCTTAAACTTTACTCGTTGACGTATAGGCAACCAGTGCAGTTTGTGTAGTAAAGGTTTAGATGGCGATCTAGGTGGTGCATTAAGCACCAACCTGGCTGCTGTATTCTGCACTACCTGCAGACGATCCAAACCCTCCTCGTTTGCACCTGCCATGAGGCCATTACAGTAATTAAGACGGCTGATGACCAGAGCCTGAACTAAAGTTCTCCTATGGGAGTCAGGAAGAAAAGGGAATATCATCGATGTATTGATCAGCATTGCTCACAGAAGGTCGTACCTGGTTGATGCTGCTCTCATCTTGCACTTCACTACCCTTTAATCGCAGTGGTGAAGTTTCCACGAATGCCGTCATCAGGATAGGTAACCGCTGGGGACAACACGATGCATGAGCCGTTACAGGACTTAGCAAAGTATCTGTATCCAATGGTACTTCTGATTGTAGTGTAAGACAGACGTCCAACACGCATTCTTCTCTGCACAACATACATCAAAGCACAGGTAAGATACAATTCTGCCAGATGGGTCTGAATGAAAGAAACCAGGTCATATTCAGATCTCTTAGCCGGGCTAATCCAAGGACTTTAGTTATGCGGTCCCGATAACGTATAGCTAGGATCGTTTCTTCCATTGTTGCAGGAGTCTTGTCTGCGTTTTGGCTTGCCATAACGAAGCAGGAGAATCAAAAATAAAATGCCTGCTACGAGTCCCAACAGGAGTGGTAGGCCACCAAAGACAGAATGGACAAAATTAGGAAAAATGCCCAGAACTGTTGTGAAGGGTGTTTAACAGTCCCGAAAAAATTGTCTTAAATACATGCGGGATACCTCCAATATCGGACATATTTAGGATTTGGCTTAACATTTCTGCGAAATGTAGGGGGCAATTTGCTGATAAAAGGCTATGTATCTCTGCCGTTGTCCTTGCAACTTGCAGATCATACGTTTCTTTTGATGACGTCAAGGGCACAGTCGTCTGTAGAAGAACAGACTTCATTCTGCTTAAAGTATCAATTCGAATAGAAGAGATATTCAAAATGGGCCAAATGTTTTCCTCCCTGTCTGGAGTGCTGTTTGGATACAATACTTGCATACAACAAGTGACCATGGAAGAAACGCTTACTAGATAAGCTTTTCCTGGCACCAAGCCACAACATCTGTGGTCCACTATTAGAATGTAGCTCCCGTTAGAAAGCCGTCTAAAAAATGGCTCTATTCGAGTTGCAGGTGTGCCATGCTGGTGGCATGAAAGGTTATTTGAAGTCCCCTCACAGGCCCCATGTAGGTTTATACCCTGACACAGAAGTATACCACTTAGTGACCTTTTACAATTATCACCACTAAGAAATACACTCTGTCCTTTTTCACTATAACATGTGTGTGTGTAAGGTAATTTCCATGATGACTTAATGTATTCTTTACCCAACCTTTCATACTGGCCTGCTCGTATATACTCTTGGCAGTATTTAAATTGGAAAGTAGTTATCGGAATAGTTATGATTCCGTGTATTATCCATTCAATGACAGGTCGTTCTGACATTGTCAATGGTAATCTCTCAAGTTTTTCAATGCTCAGAATTGTATATTCCGCTCCTTTTTGTGTCAAGCTGATTTGTGTATCAGTAAGGTTAAAGATAGAGAATAATGACGTTGTGTTGATTAAACGCTAAGGCACGTAGCCTGAACGCAGATTTTGTAACGTCCAGCCAAGCTGTACAATAGAACGTAGTTGGGACTGACCGTGTTGTAACATTAGTAAGTCCTGTTCTATTATATCAATTGCAGATGATACAATACTGTCCACAACAAAAAGTGATTTTTCCAAATTAATACGGTCAATTTCTCTTATTTTTTCTGCTGTTTCAATTTGTGTTTCTTTTCAAGCTTCGTTGTATGCCGCATATATACTGGCCGCTATGAAACGTTTTTGACGCTGTTTGCGTGGTCCTATTATGAAATCACGCAAGTCAGCACCTTCTTTAAGTAAAGTCAAGTGTTGCTTAATTTCTGCCAGTGTGGATGTCTGTAGCCATTCGAGGCAGAGTTTTCCTACACTGTATGTTGTAACTATCCCTGGATGTTGTCTCTGGGAGTATCTAGGGTCTGGCCTGGTCAATTTGAACCCCTGTATTTTGTTCAGGAATCCAACTTGACAGTTATTTGTGTCTGTGGGCCAGATCAACCATTTTTTCCAATCAGGATGTGTTCTGTTTTGGTTAAAAATATGGGATACGTCTATCTCAACATCTATAGTGCTATTACTGTCAGGTGTTGGTTTTGGAATAGACGGTTTATTTAGTTCTTTAATTTTGGCTAAGCCAAGACAGGTTGTCTGTTGAATGGTATCATTCAAGAATATAATTTGTTCTGGGATCATGCAGGCTCTAAATAATGATTCTATACCTTGGACCTGACAATCTTTGGTACCCCAGATGGTTTTTGTTTCAATATTGTTTTCCAAAAATCAAAACCAAATGTAGTCATTTTTTCAAAAAATGTTTCTGAATAGATTAATTTAGTGTTTGTCAGCATGGTTTTCATTCCTCTCTTATTTAACAGTTTGAAATAAAACGTTTCTGCATCACTTGTGTTAAACCCTGAGAAGTATGGAAATTTATCAAAAAATGTTTTTGAACTGCCTTTTGGTGGAGTTGCACAATGTTCCCATTGATTATAATTAAAAACATTTCTAGGTTGAGCAGATTTAAGCAAATAATGGTTAGCATAGTGATTGTAGCAGTACATCTGTTCATAATTTGATGAACCCTGTAAATAATCATGTTCTGTAAATGCTGCTGACATAACTAAATCTGACATCATATCATTAATACTTTCAAAGTCCCAATCATCAGAGAATGTGCTTGGTTTTACAAAGTCACTTAATGAAACCTAGAATTGATGTGGATACTTCAAGAACTTGACCGGGCCATAAATTTCATAATCTGTTTTGTCCCAAGCTACCCCACCGGGTATTGGATTGGCTGTGAAATTTACTGATGATAGTTCTCTTTTCTCAATGTGGGATGACTTGTGTGGCTTTAGGACCAATTTGATGTTCTGACTTGCTGTGTCCATTGTACTATATTTTCCCTCAATGAAATGTCCCAAGCACAGTACCATGATGTGCCAAAGCAGGAGGAAAAGTACACCTAGCACAAACCAAAATTCAATCCATGGAGAAATCAGATAGGTTTCTTTGAGTTGATGTAAGAGTTCTTTTGCTTTGTCTTTAAAAGTCTTTGTTTCTGTTGGCTGTTCCTCAGGTTCGCTTGGATCCTCAGAAAAGTCATCGAAATTGATGAAGTAACCTGATGCAGTTCTGTCAATTGTTGGAATTGCTCCTGGATTTTCATTTGCTTTTGGAATTTTCTTTGTTTCATTAGCATAGTCTGAGGCTACATCGTTGTAGACAGGTGTTTCTTGACAAGCTGTTTCAATTTGGGTTTTAAAAGGCACAAGTTCCATGGCTTTGTTGCATAGTCCTTGTTCATTCACTGTAGCTTTATCAAATGTGATTAGTCTCTCAGTTTGAACCTCTTGGATTGTAGCAAGATTTGGTCTTCTGCTACATCTTGGGAGTCCACTGGGCCTACTACTTATTATTGGCCACATGATTGTGGTTTACCAGGTCGATGGATACAACTCGGTTCTCCTTTTTACCAGCAAGGGGCGGTAGTACAACTGATTTTGTTCCATTGACAGCTAAGACAGGTACTGCTTTTCTGTAAGAAGGCCCAAATTCCTTCTTTACCGCGATCTTCTCTCTGACCAGATCCCCAATCTTTGGAATCCAGACAGGCCTTGCTGGGACAGGTGGTTTCTCTTAAGTGGCTGTTGGCTGGTGTTTTAGCTTTACGTTGCTCAGGTCTTTTCTTGTTTCATTTAAGTCCTGTAAAATAGCCAAACGGTCTTTGATATCAAAGCATTTTTCTTCTACCACTGAAGTCTGACTATCTAAGTCCTGAATATGCATTCTAGTACCGAACAATAGTTCGTACGGACTGAAACCTTTTAGAGAATTTCTTGGCAGATTGTTAAGACTACGTTGGACACTTGTTAAATGTTGGATCCACCCCGTACCCGTGCCTAATACTCTCGCCGTTATAGATTGCTTTATGTCTCGGTTTTTTCTTTCCACAATCCAGTTTCCCTCAGGATGGAAGGGACAAGAATACAGCAATGCAATGCCCATGCTGGTCATGGCCTCCTTATAAGCTCGAGAGCTTAAAAGCAGGACCCTGGTCAGAATGTAGCATGCCAATTGCGTATGTGCCGATATAGACTCGCAAATCTTTTATAACAGTTCTGGCGTCAGTCGAGCGCTGGTGTCTACATTTTAAGTGAATCTAGTCTTAAATAATATACATTGGGACGCATGTTTCCTGTTTAATCATGCGTATAGATCGCCTTATGCTTTCTATTAGGTGTTCTGGCACTATGTCAGCCGGTTCGCCACTGCGATCTCTGTTGCAGTTTTCACAATTTTTTGCAAATTTGTGATTATCCACGCTCATTCCCGGCCACCAGTATTCTGATTGTAATTCTGTCAGAGATTCCTTGATCGTCTGATGCCTTAGACCTAATCCCATATGTGCTTCTTGTATTAAGAAGATTCTCCTGTTCGTGTTTGGAATTACTCTATCCCCCACTCCAGGGATTCAAGCATAAGGAACGGAGTTTGCATCGATTATGTATGTACAATTGAGTGGATATTTCACGGGTAGTGCTGCACAGTCGCCTTTTGAAGACGTTTTTACCGCCAGCATGGTTTCCCCGTCTATGTATTTTTCTGAACGCTTTTTTGTGGCTACGGAAGCCGGCTTAGTTGCTTCCGCTGTGGCTGTTTCAGCCAATGAATTCCCTGCAGCGTGAACGCCATCACGCTGATGACTCAGTGTATGGATCACGTGAGTCTTTTGTAGTTCTTTTTTCAAAAGAACTACTTGTTCCCAAAGCGATTTTTGCTTAATTGTGGCACCTGTGTCATCTTTGTAACCGTTTTGAACCCATTTCTGCAAGTCTTCATTGTATGATTTGACGCAGGAATGCGAATCGCACACTATTAGCGTCGGGAATTCGCGATCGGCAATGTCGAGCGCCATATTTAAAGCTATTAATTCGGTTTGTTGACCTGAATTGTCTTTTACAGATTGTGACATTGTTACCAGTGGCATCAATTTACGTCCGCGCCACCGGCATTTGACAACCTCGCACGTAGCGTTATAAGCTTGTTTTCCCCAAACTGAGGGTTCTGCATAACTGTTTGTGTATATTACGCAGGCGTAAAGTTGTATGGGCAGAATGTCATCAGGCAGAGGATATTCTTTTTCATATGTTAGATATTTCATTTTTTTCATTTCCGGGTCAAAATAGTATTTCACTTTTTCTGTAGCAAGAGAATTTTCCCATTGTATCCATTTTGGATCTAATGCCACGGTAGTTAAATTAAATGGGCTTGTCAATGCCTCGAAGGCTGATTCTGCTGTTAAAACAGTAATCCGTCTGCCTTGGGCCTGGGCTCTTTCTTTTGCTACAGCTGTTTGAACCGCATTTACAACATTTTTCGCAGGACTGAATGTTTTTTCAGCTTGTGAGTACAAGTGTGATTTGTATGCTATTGGTACCTTTTCTCCCTCATTAGAGGTCAGGTACGTGAATCCGCATCTTCCTGGGATGACCCGGATTACAAGGTTGCGTGTGTTATCGCGAGTTTGCAATTTTGTTTTAGCTAACATGTCTGTTTGCAATGATCTCAAAATTTCTGTGTGTTTTTGAGTCCAATTGATTGGTTTAAAATCTGGTCTTATTAGTTCGTAGAGAGGTTTAACCCTCTCTGCATAATTTAGAATGTAAGTTCTTCCGAAATTCAGGAAACCTAGAATTGATTGTACGTTTTTCAGCGTTTTTGGTGCTTGGATTACAGCGCATTTTTCTAAGAAATTGTCTGCCAGGCTTTTGCCTTCACTTGATAATTCATATCCTAAAAATAGGACAGTTAGATGGGCAATTCGTGACTTTTTAAGGTTGAATTTGTAACCCTCTGCTGCGAACCCAAGTATTATGGTGTTCACTCTTTTCAAGTGAGTATCCAAGTCATCATCTGTTAGATAGATGTCATCGACATAAGATAATGCCTCATCATCATACAGTTGTAGTAACTCTGTTACTCTTGCTGAGAATAATCCTGGACTGTTCTTGAACCCTTGTGGGAGTCGACAAACATTTTTCTGCGAGCCCATTATTGAGAAAGTGGTCAAATACCTGCTTTCAGGTGCAATGTTTTGACAAAAGAATCCATTAGAGATGTCTAATGTTGTTTTTGTATTTTTTGCGCACAATGTTATTCATTAGTGCTGCACTATGTGAGTTTTGTACCGCAAAAGTTTTGCAACATGAGTTTAGGTGTCTGTAGTCCAAAACTAGACGATATGAATCGTCTGGCTTGGAGACAGGAAACAAAGGATTGTTCATTTGTGAGGTGCATGTTTCAATCACCCCCTGGTATTCAAGTTGATCTAAAATCTCCCTGACCTGTTTTTTAGCTTCTTGCTTAATTGGGTACTGCCTTTGTGCAGTTGGTTGACATTTTAACTGGATTTTGTGAGGAGGAGAGTCCTCATCCCATCCTACATGATTTTTATATAATGCATGAGCTTGGGCTACTGCCCACTTTCTTGCAAGTGTATATTTTGTATGAATTGGAATGTGATTTGAGAAGGCAGGCATAATCATTTCTTCGCCACGAGGGCACTCCCTGACAAACTCTGGTGGCCAGTCCTTTCAGCTAAAAGGATGTCATAGCCTTTGGAAAGGTTAGCCCAAAATAGACCCCTTACTTTCCTACTCTTATCTCCCTCTATACGTAATGTTATCTCGTATATTTTATGAGGTTTGCTAACTCTGGTATCTGCAGTTTCCACCTGAATGTATTCATTCGTGTCCACTGTCTCCAGATGATTCAACAGGATCTGCTGAGCTGTCTAGCACTGTCTGGGCCCACTCTCCGTTTTTCAGCTGTGTCCTCAGTATCCTCGGCATGTTTGACTATTTTAATGCTGGCTACCTTTTTTCTTGGAAATTGTAATTTTTTATTTTGATGAGCAGGTTCTTTGTCTTTGGACTTGACGTGCTCTTCCCTTTGTTCTGACCGTCCTCTTCTTTCCGATTTCTGCACGGAAGTCTGAAAAGATCGAGAGGGACGTGTATGAATATCTTGATATCTATCAGGTTTCTTTAGATTATCCCTATTTCTAAGGTTGTATCTTTTCTCAGAGGGCTCCCTCTGGGGAGACTTGTGTCCTTGGTCCGGAGATCTTTCTCTCCACCGAGGAGACTTTCCTCTGGACTGGAATCTTTTTTCTTTGGGAGTGGATTGTTTATTTCCATCCCAGCTCTTTTTTAGAGTGTTTAAATTATTTTTAATAAATATTTTTTCCGGATTTTCAGTTAGTTGGGGTTTTACTGGTTTCCCACCCAAACTATCTCTTCCTAGTTCTTCATAGGATTTTTCAATGATTCTGGCAAGTTCAAATAGTTGTTCTGCTATATCTGTTTCTTTCAATTTCTGGAGGAAAGTTATATCCTCCATTGCCAATTGAACTAACTCTCTATATGCCTGTGTTAATTCTTTTATTTTAACTAAGAGTTCTTCACTTGACATTTTTTCAATGTCTGGATGTGGTGTGTAGCTGGCTAGAACCGGCCACTTTGCTCCTGGTATACCTAGTGGACCGAGCCTGGTGATGTGATTATTATGTTTTAGGGCGCCTTTAAACCAGAGCAAGTGCTCTTGGTATTTTAATGGGATTTCCACCTCCTCGAAAGGAGTGTACTCATCCGGTGGTTCCTCTATTTTGTAATAGTGGAATTCGTGTGTTACAGCGTTTGCTGCTGGAAAGTTTATCCATGAATAGAATACCTCTGTCTGCCGATATTCATGTGCCTCAATTACGAATACGACTATACCACCTCTCAATGTTAGTCCATTCTCTATTAGTTTAAGAGTTATAGTTTTTCTTATGTTGACCGGAATGAGTATTGCATTCGGGTCGGTCTGTAGGAGACTATTGTCATGCTCTAGGAGTTGAGCTGCTATTCTAGCTGTCTCCCTTTCTTCTTCATTTTCTGACATTTTTACTGACAGAAAGGTTTTTGCTGCAGATCAGGTTTCAAGGAAACAAAGATTAGGTGCACAATATTTTGGAACACTGTATCCTTCAACGTTTAATAAACCAAAAACTATACATAGAAATCTCTTCCTACTAAGTTCCGGCGGATTTTAACCTTTGACCCACTCCAGACGTCTTTGGAGTATTTACGGGAGAAAGGGTCTGTGTGAAAAAGCACGACTGAGTTATTCTAACGTCTTGCGTTAGATTTATCGCCTTACCAAACGTTGGGCGCCTTGTAGTGTAGTTCCTATAGTCCCAATAGGCTCTGCGCATTGGAATAATATATTCAGCAGTGTAGACGTAGGACTGAGGTTAACTAGGTCTCTACTGACTATATTAGACTTAAGTTTTTGCCAGCTAGCTCAGAGGTCACTAGAAACTTTGTCGAATAAGCGAGGAGGAGTTTAACCTCCCTGGATAGACAAGAAGGGATTTAGTTTCTGACAACCATAAAACATGACAACTTTGCTCTCCCTGATTAAGAGTATATCTCTAGAGTCGTTTGAAAACAAAAGACAGCTATTTCACTCAGTCAAAATATGCGTACTTAGTTTCACCAGATTGCAGAGAAAAGAGAGACGGGCGTTTTCAATAAAGGTATTATTTATTGAGCAGTCTCCTTCCTCATGCAAGATAAATGAATTGCTACAATTGCAATACTTATAGTAAAGTAAAGTGTGTACAGTAAAAGCAGGATTATAAAATAATACTGTAAAAGCATTGATATGGTTTCTTAGCCATATGATACTTTAAAATAGATAAAATATATACATACATATATACATTGACTAATCGTACTCAACTGGTGCTTCTAAATACGCCTACCCCGGTGTACCTGACCTAAGCCTAATACGTGGGAGGGAGTAAGTAAGTAGCAGTTTAAGTTAAGTTTGTTTTGCCAAGAATCTGACTCAAGAATTCTCTGTAAGGGTTTAGTCAGTTCCGTACCTGGGTAATAGAAAGCAGGAGGTCTGGTATCTCTCTCTCAGGACTCGATATCCAGCAACCCGCAAAGGTAGGCTGGAAACGCCGGAGCTGGATTTCTTGGCAGGAGAAAAGACAGCGTCTTTCTCAGCGCGTCAAAAGGGAGGGGCAGCGTCCGTGGGCTCTCGCATCAGCTGGGCTCTCGGAAGTAGATAGCTGCTCTGCTCCAGATTCACCACCGTGTGTTTGCTTAAGGCAACGTTGGTATATTTATACCTGAAAGGTTCCTGGGTTTGACGTAAGGTTGGACATAAGACGTCAATAAAGATGTCACTAAGAACTGGCCATTCTTACAGTGCTTTACAGGAGTTCTAGGACGAAATCAAAACAATAGCATGGGGGATTTCCCAGGTTGCTGGAGGCTTGGTTTTGTTTAGAGAACTCGGTGTGCTTACTAGGGGGCCGGAGAAGTAGCCTTGCTTAATGTGACAGCATGTGTTACGACTGAATTATGGATATGATTATTATGCCGTTGTATGGATATTATTGATTATAGCCGGACAAGGGCATAAAATAGGAATATCGATTCAGGTTTCCTAGAAAACACACTACACCCACTCCACGAATTAATGTCCATCATTACTAAAACTAAGCAATAGTAAACATAAAAGGTGCACGTGTATCTCAACCCACCCCAAAATACATTTTTGCATTTGAAATGGTGTATGCGAAATACATGAAAAATGATTATAGGTACTGTACGCGTTTCAAGCAGTGTAATCATTCATTAAAAAAGGATGCATATATATATCAGCATGAATGATTTGCGAAATTTACACATGAAATGGCTCTTAATACAGAAAAAAGGTGCGAGACCATTCCATCACATGTAAATACAGTTGCTGTAAATGTGCTAGAGGCTGACGTGATATATTGTCTTTAGAGTTCCTAAAATAGAAGCTCTGTTCTCTAAGAATAGTTCTACTTTAAGCAGAGTACAAGTGCCATAAAAAGGTAAATATTTTGGAATCGTGAAAAAAAATAATTTCGTTTTCAGGGGAGAGAGAAAAAAATATAGTTCCAAATATTTTCAGTAGCTTTTGTTTTTCAAAGCTGAAGGCCGAATTCAGAGTTCAGGGAACGCTGTGTGCTTGTTTGCTTTAAAGTTATTCTTTCTGTTCAGGGGAGAACATAATTTCAGATAGACTTTCAAAAAAGCAGTTTACCGCTTCAGGTGAAAGTTCGACCAAGTTGGAAAATGCTGCAACTGTGCAGTCGTGAGAATTTATTTATTTATTTGCAGGTTTATATAGCGCTATAAATAAACTCCCGTAGGAGTATCTCCGCGCTTGTGACAGCCGGCAAAGAACTGAAAAAAGAGATGATGATGATTAGGATTGCAGTTATTCCTGAGAGCCTTTTAAAACCCAACCAGGGTGCTTAGCTAGAGTGAATTAAACAAAAAAGTTTTCATGTGTTTTCTGAAATGAAGATGGTTAGAGCATTGTCTCAGCGAAAGTGGGAGAGTGTTCCAAAGGTTAGGACCCACCACGGACATGGCCCTACCTCCTAATCTAGTTTTATTTATCTTAGGAACGCTCAATAGAAGCTGTTCACTAGACCTAAGAGTACGGGTGGGGACGTAAGGAACAAATTTACTAGCCAGATACTCTGGTCCCAATTCGTTGAGGCCCTTATGAATGATACAGCAGATCTTAAACTTTACTCGTTGACGTATAGGCAACCAGTGCAGTTTGTGTAGTAAAGGTTTAGATGGCGATCTAGGTGGTGCATTAAGCACCAACCTGGCTGCTGTATTCTGCACTACCTGCAGACGATCCAAACCCTCCTCGTTTGCACCTGCCATGAGGCCATTACAGTAATCAAGACGGCTGATGACCAGAGCCTGAACTAAAGTTCTCCTATGGGAGTCAGGAAGAAAAGGGAATATCATCGATGTATTGATCAGCATTGCTCACAGAAGGTCGTACCTGGTTGATGCTGCTCTCATCTTGCACTTCACTACCCTTTAATCGCAGTGGTGAAGTTTCCACGAATGCCGTCATCAGGATAGGTAACCGCTGGGGACAACACGATGCATGAGCCGTTACAGGACTTAGCAAAGTATCTGTATCCAATGGTACTTCTGATTGTAGTGTAAGACAGACGTCCAACACGCATTCTTCTCTGCACAACATACATCAAAGCACAGGTAAGATACAATTCTGCCAGATGGGTCTGAATGAAAGAAACCAGGTCATATTCAGATCTCTTAGCCGGGCTAATCCAAGGACTTTAGTTATGCGGTCCCGATAACGTATAGCTAGGATCGTTTCTTCCATTGTTGCAGGAGTCTTGTCTGCGTTTTGGCTTGCCATAACGAAGCAGGAGAATCAAAAATAAAATGCCTGCTACGAGTCCCAACAGGAGTGGTAGGCCACCAAAGACAGAATGGACAAAATTAGGAAAAATGCCCAGAACTGTTGTGAAGGGTGTTTAACAGTCCCGAAAAAATTGTCTTAAATACATGCGGGATACCTCCAATATCGGACATATTTAGGATTTGGCTTAACATTTCTGCGAAATGTAGGGGGCAATTTGCTGATAAAAGGCTATGTATCTCTGCCGTTGTCCTTGCAACTTGCAGATCATAAGTTTCTTTTGATGACGTCAAGGGCACAGTCGTCTGTAGAAGAACAGACTTCATTCTGCTTAAAGTATCAATTCGAATAGAAGAGATATTCAAAATGGGCCAAATGTTTTCCTCCCTGTCTGGAGTGCTGTTTGGATACAATACTTGCATACAACAAGTGACCATGGAAGAAACGCTTACTAGATAAGCTTTTCCTGGCACCAAGCCACAACATCTGTGGTCCACTATTAGAATGTAGCTCCCGTTAGAAAGCCGTCTAAGGGGGAGGAGCCAAGATGGCGGCGGAGACGGACGTGTAATCGCCCGGCTCCCCGAGCCTGTTCCGCTCATAATCTATCCTGACTACTATCCTGTGGCAAATTAGCCGAGAAAGGACGAGGATGGCGCGCTGTTGCTGGTGGCGTTTCTCCGGCGCTCTTACCTGCCCGATTTCTGGTTGAAACGGCGGATTTTCTCTACGACCGGTGCCGAGCCCTGGACCAGTGCCCCGGGTCGATGTGCCCAGCTGGAGACGATCGGAGCTCCTTTGAGCCCACTGACGGGTGGTGTGCTTGCGTCCCCCGCTGCGATTCATCGCCTGTCGGGTGCCCGCACCAATCCCTCCTGAGGAAGTGCTGCTCGACCGGCAGTGGGTTTCCATCGCTTTTTCCCCTCAGAGCGGCGTTGAGGTGAGCCGCGCTGTTTTGTGCTTGATTAGGCGGACATGGCCGCTGCGACTCGCCATTGCTCCACACCGGTGCGGGTCTCCATGACGGAACCCACATGAATCATTGCACGCTGATAAGGGGAACTCAGGATTTTGGTGTGAGATCGCACCCCAGCTGCCTATCGTGGGACCCACCCGTGTGAGTAGATAACCCTTTGTTGGTGCACAATATGGCGGTCGTCTCCTTTGCAGCACGAATGGGCTCCGTCTCTGTCCCTGACGGTGTCGCCCTCCATGGCTTTAAGCGGCGGTCGGACTGCTTTGCTGAACTCTGCACTACCGAATTTCTAGATCGGCCGCCTGGCATTACCCATGCCTCCATCCTCACAGCGCTAGCCGATTTAGGGGCAGACTGGCATGATTGCTACTGTGCGCTCGGCGCGAAGTTGGAAGCAGCCGCTTTGGGGCTGGAGAGTGCCTCGCCAGCTGTCCCCCTTTGTGGTATCGACCGAGTCTCTCCTGGAATCGATGTGGGGACATTGTTGCTGCGTGACTATCAACTGAGGCAACAGTCTGAGACTGGATTCTTTGCAGAACTGCCGCCAGCCCATATCGTGGACGCTACATTGTTTCCTATCCTGCCTCAGCTTTCACTGTCGACCGATGAACCCCTATTCTCGTTTGTGGCTCAGCTGGGGATGCAACTAGGTTTCTACGCTGCTCAGGCTGGCGATGCTGTGGATTTCCGTCACTGTGTTATGCCGCATTGGATGGACTTAGGTGTGACACTATTCTGGTTCAATGCCATGGTTGTTGCCTGGGTGTGTACTATTTGTGCGGGGGGACCTTCTCCTTGTAGAGGGCGGCCATCTTACCCCTTTGTTCTATCTGGGGCGGTGTGTTATCCGGGTTCATATTTGGGTAGACGCTTGAAATTTGGCCAGGGTTAGGAGTGATCTTCTTCGTGTTAACTGTGCTGAGGGACGGGTGGGGGCCCGGGACGGGACGCTTCCTCGACGCGTGCTGAAACGATTTCTGATGTCTCTCCCTGCCTTCTTTATGTTTTGATGCTTTGATTTTGTTGTCGTGGGTAGCGGAGAGTTTTAATGGCCGGGGAGTTCGGGTGATTTAGGATTTAGAATTTGGCCCTCCTCCAGTATTAGGGAATTCTTTTTCTATTTCTCTCTTTCTTTTCTCTATATTTCGGGTTCTTTAGTGGGCGACAGACACGCTGGCGGGGGGGGTAGGCCGTAGCCTCCGCATTGTTGTAGGGTGGGGGGGGGGTTTTAATTTCATACAGTTCATTTCTATGGGCCTTTTTCTATTTTCTGCGCTTTTCTTTCCCTATTTCTGTCCTGGGTCCGAGGGACGGGTTAGTGGGAGTGGGTGGCGCTGTGCATGGCGTGTACTTCTCAGTTTACGCTCTTGCTGTTTTGCCTTGATCCGCCATGTTGTCTTGGATGCCAGCTTATACGGTTGATTCCATACTATGCTGTTACCTGCTCCTGATGTGAAGTAATGATACGGACTCAGTACTCCTTGATCTCTATTCTTCACTGTTTATGTTTTACATTTTAAAAAATTTAAAACTAACCTTCACTGCTCCTGTTTTCCTGGTGACACGTAATCGTTCTCGGATTTATTCCATGATTATTGATATTTATCTTGGTGCCGCTGGGAATCTGTATTGTTCGCTTTTGTGCTAAAAGTATTGTGGCCGGCCTGACGGTTGTGGGCCCGTATTTGTTACTGTTTTGCACAATAAAGGTTTAAAAAAAAAAAAAAAAAAGAAAGCTGTCTAAAAATGGCTCTATTCGAGTTGCAGGTGTGCCATGCTGGTGGCATGAAAGGTTATTTGAAGTCCCCTCACAGGCCCCATGTAGGTTTATACCCTGACACAGAAGTATACCACTTAGTGACCTTTTACAATTATCACCACTAAGAAATACACTCTGTCCTTTTTCACTATAACATGTGTGTGTGTAAGGTAATTTCCATGATGACTTAATGTATTCTTTACCCAACCTTTCATACTGGCCTGCTCGTATATACTCTTGGCAGTATTTAAATTGGAAAGTAGTTATCGGAATAGTTATGATTCCGTGTATTATCCATTCAATGACAGGTCGTTCTGACATTGTCAATGGTAATCTCTCAAGTTTTTCAATGCTCAGAATTGTATATTCCGCTCCTTTTTGTGTCAAGCTGATTTGTGTATCAGTAAGGTTAAAGATAGAGAATAATGACGTTGTGTTGATTAAACGCCAAGGCACGTAGCCTGAACACAGATTTTGTAACGTCCAGCCAAGCTGTACAATAGAACGTAGTTGGGACTGACCGTGTTGTAACATTAGTAAGTCCTGTTCTATTATATCAATTGCAGATGATACAATACTGTCCACAACAAAAAGTGATTTTTCCAAATTAATACGGTCAATTTCTCTTATTTTTTCTGCTGTTTCAATTTGTGTTTCTTTTCAAGCTTCGTTGTATGCCGCATATATACTGGCCGCTATGAAACGTTTTTGACGCTGTTTGCGTGGTCCTATTATGAAATCACGCAAGTCAGCACCTTCTTTAAGTAAAGTCAAGTGTTGCTTAATTTCTGCCAGTGTGGATGTCTGTAGCCATTCGAGGCAGAGTTTTCCTACACTGTATGTTGTAACTATCCCTGGATGTTGTCTCTGGGAGTATCTAGGGTCTGGCCTGGTCAATTTGAACCCCTGTATTTTGTTCAGGAATCCAACTTGACAGTTATTTGTGTCTGTGGGCCAGATCAACCATTTTTTCCAATCAGGATGTGTTCTGTTTTGGTTAAAAATATGGGATACGTCTATCTCAACATCTATAGTGCTATTACTGTCAGGTGTTGGTTTTGGAATAGACGGTTTATTTAGTTCTTTAATTTTGGCTAGGCCAAGACAGGTTGTCTGTTGAATGGTATCATTCAAGAATATAATTTGTTCTGGGATCATGCAGGCTCTAAATAATGATTCTATACCTTGGACCTGACAATCTTTGGTACCCCAGATGGTTTTTGTTTCAATATTGTTTTCCAAAAATCAAAACCAAATGTAGTCATTTTTTCAAAAAATGTTTCTGAATAGATTAATTTAGTGTTTGTCAGCATGGTTTTCATTCCTCTCTTATTTAACAGTTTGAAATAAAACGTTTCTGCATCACTTGTGTTAAACCCTGAGAAGTATGGAAATTTATCAAAAAATGTTTTTGAACTGCCTTTTGGTGGAGTTGCACAATGTTCCCATTGATTATAATTAAAAACATTTCTAGGTTGAGCAGATTTAAGCAAATAATGGTTAGCATAGTGATTGTAGCAGTACATCTGTTCATAATTTGATGAACCCTGTAAATAATCATGTTCTGTAAATGTTGCTGACATAACTAAATCTGACATCATATCATTAATACTTTCAAAGTCCCAATCATCAGAGAATGTGCTTGGTTTTACAAAGTCACTTAATGAAACCTTGAATTGATGTGGATACTTCAAGAGCTCGACCGGGCCATAAATTTCATAATCTGTTTTGTCCCAAGCTACCCCACCGGGTATTGGATTGGCTGTGAAATTTACTGATGATAGTTCTCTTTTCTCAATGTGGGATGACTTGTGTGGCTTTAGGACCAATTTGATGTTCTGACTTGCTGTGTCCATTGTACTATATTTTCCCTCAATGAAATGTCCCAAGCACAGTACCATGATGTGCCAAAGCAGGAGGAAAAGTACACCTAGCACAAACCAAAATTCAATCCATGGAGAAATCAGATAGGTTTCTTTGAGTTGATGTAAGAGTTCTTTTGCTTTGTCTTTAAAAGTCTTTGTTTCTGTTGGCTGTTCCTCAGGTTCGCTTGGATCCTCAGAAAAGTCATCGAAATTGATGAAGTAACCTGATGCAGTTCTGTCAATTGTTGGAATTGCTCCTGGATTTTCATTTGCTTTTGGAATTTTCTTTGTTTCATTAGCATAGTCTGAGGCTACATCGTTGTAGACAGGTGTTTCTTGACAAGCTGTTTCAATTTGGGTTTTAAGAGGCACAAGTTCCATGGCTTTGTTGCATAGTCCTTGTTCATTCACTGTAGCTTTATCAAATGTGATTAGTCTCTCAGTTTGAACCTCTTGGATTGTAGCAAGATTTGGTCTTCTGCTACATCTTGGGAGTCCACTGGGCCTACTACTTATTATTGGCCACATGATTGTGGTTTACCAGGTCGATGGATACAACTCGGTTCTCCTTTTTACCAGCAAGGGGCGGTAGTACAACTGATCGTGTTCCATTGACAGCTAAGACAGGTACTGCTTTTCTGTAAGAAGGCCCAAATTCCTTCTTTACCGCGATCTTCTCTCTGACCAGATCCCCAATCTTTGGAATCCAGACAGGCCTTGCTGGGACAGGTGGTTTCTCTTAAGTGGCTGTTGGCTGGTGTTTTAGCTTTACGTTGCTCAGGTCTTTTCTTGTTTCATTTAAGTCCTGTAAAATAGCCAAACGGTCTTTGATATCAAAGCATTTTTCTTCTACCACTGAAGTCTGACTATCTAAGTCCTGAATATGCATTCTAGTACCGAACAATAGTTCGTACGGACTGAAACCTTTTAGAGAATTTCTTGGCAGATTGTTAAGACTACGTTGGACACTTGTTAAATGTTGGATCCACCCAGTACCCGTGCCTAATACCCTCGCCGTTATAGATTGCTTTATGTCTCGGTTTTTTCTTTCCACAATCCAGTTTCCCTCAGGATGGAAGGGACAAGAATACAGCAATGCAATGCCCATGCTGGTCATGGCCTCCTTATAAGCTCGAGAGCTTAAAAGCAGGACCCTGGTCAGAATGTAGCATGCCAATTGCGTATGTGCCGATATAGACTCGCAAATCTTTTATAACAGTTCTGGCGTCAGTCGAGCGCTGGTGTCTACATTTTAAGTGAATCTAGTCTTAAATAATATACATTGGGACGCATGTTTCCTGTTTAATCATGCGTATAGATCGCCTTATGCTTTCTATTAGGTGTTCTGGCACTATGTCAGCCGGTTCGCCACTGCGATCTCTGTTGCAGTTTTCACAATTTTTTGCAAATTTGTGATTATCCACGCTCATTCCCGGCCACCAGTATTCTGATTGTAATTCTGTCAGAGATTCCTTGATCGTCTGATGCCTTAGACCTAATCCCATATGTGCTTCTTGTATTAAGAAGATTCTCCTGTTTGTGTTTGGAATTACTCTATCCCCCACTCCAGGGATTCGAGCATAAGGAACGGAGTTTGCATCGATTATGTATGTATAATTGAGTGGATATTTCACGGGTAGTGCTGCACAGTCGCCTTTTGAAGACGTTTTTACCGCCAGCATGGTTTCCCCGTCTATGTATTTTTCTGAACGCTTTTTTGTGGCTACGGAAGCCGGCTTAGTTGCTTCCGCTGTGGCTGTTTCAGCCAATGAATTCCCTGCAGCGTGAACGCCATCACGCTGATGACTCAGTGTATGGATCACGTGAGTCTTTTGTAGTTCTTTTTTCAAAAGAACTACTTGTTCCCAAAGCGATTTTTGCTTAATTGTGGCACCTGTGTCATCTTTGTAACCGTTTTGAACCCATTTCTGCAAGTCTTCATTGTATGATTTGACGCAGGAATGTGAATCGCACACTATTAGTGTCGGGAATTCGCGATCGGCAATGTCGAGCGCCATATTTAAAGCTATTAATTCGGTTTGTTGACCTGAATTGTCTTTTACAGATTGTGACATTGTTACCAGTGGCATCAATTTACGTCCGCACCACCGGCATTTGACAACCTCGCACGTAGCGTTATAAGCTTGTTTTCCCCAAACTGAGGGTTCTGCATAACTGTTTGTGTATATTACGCAGGCGTAAAGTTGTATGGGCAGAATGTCATCAGGCAGAGGATATTCTTTTTCATATGTTAGATATTTCATTTTTTTCATTTCCGGGTCAAAATAGTATTTCACTTTTTCTGTAGCAAGAGAATTTTCCCATTGTATCCATTTTGGATCTAATGCCACGGTAGTTAAATTACATGGGCTTGTCAATGCCTCGAAGGCTGATTCTGCTGTTAAAACAGTAATCCGTCTGCCTTGGGCCTGGGCTCTTTCTTTTGCTACAGCTGTTTGAACCGCATTTACAACATTTTTCGCAGGACTGAATGTTTTTTCAGCTTGTGAGTACAAGTGTGATTTGTATGCTATTGGTACCTTTTCTCCCTCATTAGAGGTCAGGTACGTGAATCCGCATCTTCCTGGGATGACTCGGATTACAAGGTTGCGTGTGTTATCGCGAGTTTGCAATTTTGTTTTAGCTAACATGTCTGTTTGCAATGATCTCAAAATTTCTGTGTGTTTTTGAGTCCAATTGATTGGTTTAAAATCTGGTCTTATTAGTTCGTAGAGAGGTTTAACCCTCTCTGCATAATTTAGAATGTAAGTTCTTCCGAAATTCAGGAAACCTAGAATTGATTGTACGTTTTTCAGCGTTTTTGGTGCTTGGATTACAGCGCATTTTTCTAAGAAATTGTCTGCCAGGCTTTTGCCTTCACTTGATAATTCATATCCTAAAAATAGGACAGTTAGATGGGCAATTCGTGACTTTTTAAAGTTGAATTTGTAACCCTCTGCTGCGAACCCAAGTATTATGGTGTTCACTCTTTTCAAGTGAGTATCCAAGTCATCATCTGTTAGATAGATGTCATCGACATAAGATAATGCCTCATCATCATACAGTTGTAGTAACTCTGTTACTCTTGCTGAGAATAATCCTGGACTGTTCTTGAACCCTTGTGGGAGTCGACAAAAATTTTTCTGCGAGCCCATTATTGAGAAAGTGGTCAAATACCTGCTTTCAGGTGCAATGTTTTGACAAAAGAATCCATTAGAGATGTCTAATGTTGTTTTTGTATTTTTTGCGCACAATGTTATTCATTAGTGCTGCACTATGTGAGTTTTGTACCGCAAAAGTTTTGCAACATGAGTTTAGGTGTCTGTAGTCCAAAACTAGACGATATGAATCGTCTGGCTTGGAGACAGGAAACAAAGGATTGTTCATTTGTGAGGTGCATGTTTCAATCACCCCCTGGTATTCAAGTTGATCTAAAATCTCCCTGACCTGTTTTTTAGCTTCTTGCTTAATTGGGTACTGCCTTTGTGCAGTTGGTTGACATTTTAACTGGATTTTGTGAGGAGGAGAGTCCTCATCCCATCCTACATGATTTTTATATAATGCAGGAGCTTGGGCTACTGCCCACTTTCTTGCAAATGTATATTTTGTATGAATTGGAATGTGATTTGAGAAGGCAGGCATAATCATTTCTTCGCCACGAGGGCACTCCCTGACAAACTCTGGTGGCCAGTCCTTTCAGCTAAAAGGATGTCATAGCCTTTGGAAAGGTTAGCCCAAAATAGACCCCTTACTTTCCTACTCTTATCTCCCTCTATACGTAATGTTATCTCGTATATTTTATGAGGTTTGCTAACTCTGGTATCTGCAGTTTCCACCTGAATGTATTCATTCGTGTCCACTGTCTCCAGATGATTCAACAGGATCTTGCGAGCTATGGTCACTTCTGCTGAGCTGTCTAGCACTGTCTGGGCCCACTCTCCGTTTTTCAGCTGTGTCCTCAGCATCCTCGGCATGTTTGACTATTTTAATGCTGGCTACCTTTTTTCTTGGAAATTGTAATTTTTTATTTTGATGAGCAGGTTCTTTGTCTTTGGACTTGACGTGCTCTTCCCTTTGCTCTGACCGTCCTCTTCTTTCCGATTTCTGCACGGAAGTCTGAAAAGATCGAGAGGGACGTGTATGAATATCTTGATATCTATCAGGTTTCTTTAGATTATCCCTATTTCTAAGGTTGTATCTTTTCTCAGAGGGCTCCCTCTGGGGAGACTTGTGTCCTTGGTCCGGAGATCTTTCTCTCCGCCGAGGAGACTTTCCTCTGGACTGGAATCTTTTTTCTTTGGGAGTGGATTGTTTATTTCCATCCCAGCTCTTTTTTAGAGTGTTTAAATTATTTTTAATAAATATTTTTTCCGGATTTTCAGTTAGTTGGGGTTTTACTGGTTTCCCACCCAAACTATCTCTTCCTAGTTCTTCATAGGATTTTTCTATGATTCTGGCAAGTTCAAATAGTTGTTCTGCTATATCTGTTTCTTTCAATTTCTGGAGGAAAGTTATATCCTCCGTTGCCAATTGAACTAACTCTCTATATGCCTGTGTTAATTCTTTTATTTTAACTAAGAGTTCTTCACTTGACATTTTTTCAATGTCTGGATGTGGTGTGTAGCTGGCTAGAACCGGCCACTTTGCTCCTGGTATACCTAGTGGACCGAGCCTGGTGATGTGATTATTATGTTTTAGGGCGCCTTTAAACCAGAGCAAGTGCTCTTGGTATTTTAATGGGATTTCCACCTCCTCGAAAGGAGTGTACTCATCCGGTGGTTCCTCTATTTTGTAATAGTGGAATTTGTGTGTTACAGCGTTTGCTGCTGGAAAGTTTATCCATGAATAGAATACCTCTGTCTGCCGATATTCATGTGCCTCAATTACGAATACGACTATACCACCTCTCAATGTTAGTCCATTCTCTATTAGTTTAAGAGTTATAGTTTTTCTTATGTTGACCGGAATGAGTATTGCATTCGGGTCGGTCTGTAGGAGACTATTGTCATCCTCTAGGAGTTGAGCTGCTATTCTAGCTGTCTCCCTTTCTTCTTCATTTTCTGACATTTTTACTGACAGAAAGGTTTTTGCTGCAGATCAGGTTTCAAGGAAACAAAGATTAGGTGCACAATATTTTGGAACACTGTATCCTTCAACGTTTAATAAACCAAAAACTATACATAGAAATCTCTTCCTACTAAGTTCCGGCGGATTTTAACCTTTGACCCACTCCAGACGTCTTTGGAGTATTTACGGGAGAAAGGGTCTGTGTGAAAAAGCACGACTGAGTTATTCTAACGTCTTGCGTTAGATTTATCGCCTTACCAAACGTTGGGCGCCATGTAGTGTAGTTCCTATAGTCCCAATAGGCTCTGCGCATTGGAATAATATATTCAGCAGTGTAGACGTAGGACTGAGGTTAACTAGGTCTCTACTGACTATATTAGACTTAAGTTTTTGCCAGCTAGCTCAGAGGTCACTAGAAACTTTGTCGAATAAGCGAGGAGGAGTTTAACCTCCCTGGATAGACAAGAAGGGATTTAGTTTCTGACAACCATAAAACATGACAACTTTGCTCTCCCTGATTAAGAGTATATCTCTAGAGTCGTTTGAAAACAAAAGACAGCTATTTCACTCAGTCAAAATGTGCGTACTTAGTTTCACCAGATTGCAGAGAAAAGAGAGACGGGCGTTTTCAATAAAGGTATTATTTATTGAGCAGTCTCCTTCCTCATGCAAGAGAAATGAATTGCTACAATTGCAATACTTATAGTAAAGTAAAGTATGTACAGTAAAAGCAGGATTCTAAAATAATACTGTAAAAGCATTGATATGGTTTCTTAGCCATATGATACTTTAAAATAGATAAAATATATACATACATATATACATTGACTAATCGTACTCAACTGGTGCTTCTAAATACGCCTACCCCGGTGTACCTGACCTAAGCCTAATACGTGGGAGGGAGTAAGTAAGTAGCAGTTTAAGTTAAGTTTGTTTTGCCAAGAATCTGACTCAAGAATTCTCTGTAAGGGTTTAGTCAGTTCCGTACCTGGGTAATAGAAAGCAGGAGGTCTGGTATCTCTCTCTCAGGACTCGATATCCAGCAACCCGCAAAGGTAGGCTGGAAACGCCGGAGCTGGATTTCTCGGCAGGAGAAAAGACAGCGTCTTTCTCAGCGCGTCAAAAGGGAGGGGCAGCATCCATGGGCTCTCGCATCAGCTGGGCTCTCGGAAGTAGATAGCTGCTCTGCTCCAGATTCACCACCGTGTGTTTGCTTAAGGCAACGTTGGTATATTTATACCTGAAAGGTTCCTGGGTTTGACGTAAGGTTGGACATAAGACGTCAATAAAGATGTCACTAAGAACTGGCCATTCTTACAGTGCTTTACAGGAGTTCTAGGACAAAATCAAAACAATAGCATGGGGGATTTCCCAGGTTGCTGGAGGCTTGGTTTTGTTTAGAGAACTCGGTGTGCTTACTAGGGGGCCGGAGAAGTAGCCTTGCTTAATGTGACAGCATGTGTTACGACTGAATTATGGATATGATTATTATGCCGTTGGATGGATATTATTGATTATAGCCGGACAAGGGCATAAAATAGGAATATCGATTCAGGTTTCCTAGAAAACACACTACAGTAACAGATTCAAAATGAATACGGTGCAGAGCCTGCTTTAAATCTGGGTATGAAATTACTGAAAGATTTCAAACAGGTCTCAGCTATAATATTAGCTAATATTAAAGGTGAAGCAGCATCCATGGCGATCCGCCAAAAAATAAGAGAAATCTTGGTTAGATTTTTGGCAAAGAAAAACTAAACCTATGCTACACCTCACTTACTTCTTCCCTTGTACTAGACTTAGGTTAGGTACATCGGGGTAGGCGTATTTTAGAAGCACCAGTTGAGTAAGTTTTAGCCTTTGTTATTTATGTATGTATTTATCTATGGTCTAGGAACCATACAATGCTTTTACAGTATCATTTTATAATACTCTTTTTACTGTACGCATTATACTTTGCAACCAGTATTACGATTGTAGCAGTTCATTTTACTTGTCTGAGAAAGAAGACTATTCAATAAACCCTTTTATTGAAAATGCCTGTCTCTCTATTTCTCTGTGCCTCTGATGAAACGAAGCATGCACGATTGACTGAGTAAAATATCTATCTATTGTTTCCACGACTCTGAAGATCAGTTTTATTCTTGGCGAAACAAAGTTGTCATGTTTATGCGGTTGTCAGAAACTAATCCCTTTTTGTTTATTCAAGAAAGTTTCCAGTGACCTCTGAGCTAGCTGGCACACACAATTAAATCTAATATATTCGATAGAGACCTAATAGACATAAGTCCTACGTCAAATCTATAGGATATGTTATTCCAATGCGCAGAGCCTATAGGGAATATAGGAACTACACTACAGCACAGTTAAAATCCCCAGCCCACAGGATCAGGAGCTCTACATAGTCAATCAGAAAGGCCTGAATCGTAGTGTAGAATTCTTTATCAGTGATATTGGGGGCGTAGATGTTAAGGATGCAAAGATCTTTGCTGTCTAATGCTCCTTGGGGAATGATATGGCATCCCTCAAGTTCCACTTCTGAGTAAAGAGGTCTAAAGGGGACATCAGGAGCCACTAGACGGACACCCCTCTGGCATAGGCAGAGTACATGGATGAATACAATTGTCCTCTCCACTCCTTGTTTAGCTTGGTTTCTTCCTCATCAGTTAGGCAAGTCTCCTGTAGGCATGCAGGAGCGACAAATAAGAACACTCTGTGGCGTTTGATATATCCCAGAAGACCCCAGACATTCCACATAAGAAATATATACCCAGGCATCACATTTACCATGTGAGCTATTTTTCAGGGCTGCTCTCATGTGCTCCCCCTTAAGCAGGCACCACCACTTCTCTGGCCATTGTACAGTTTCTACTACAAGTGCCCGTGAACAACCTATGATTACATTACCTCCTTCCACTTCCTTCAACAGCAAAAGTACATAGCACTCATCAATCAATTCCATCCAAACCCTCCCCAGGTAAACACTAGGGGCCATATTTAAGAGAGCTTTGCTTCATGCTTGCACCACACAACATGGTGAACATCTAAGTCAGATTTAAGAAGCCATGTAGTTTGGTGCGTGGTTTTGAATGGCTGCAAAAATCCGGAGTAAGGCAATGCAGAGCAAATCGCTACATTGCCTTAATCTGCCCAAGGAAGGCATTCCATGGGCATTGCCGTGGGTGTTCCCATGCAACTCCCATGGGTTTTAGCACAATCTCAGATTTACTAGCACTTGCAAACTTGGGAATGCCCCAAAAAGATACACCTCCACAGGAGAGGCGTAACAAGGGGAAATATCTTTATTTCTCCTTGATTTTTCCAAATTCTATGTGTCCTGCATTCTGCAGCACACATAGAAACAGGAAAAAGCTTCTAAGGATTGCTTTTCTGCTGCAAGTTGCTCCTTCCTGTACAAAAACAATCCTGCCTACAACATAGGCCACTTTGACCATGGTTCAAGGGTTCCTGCATTGCCACCAGGCAGCCAAAACAGAGCCAGCACAGGGGGAAAGTATTGGATTAATACAGCAAATTCCTGCAATTTCCCTGTGAAGCAGTGCAGCAAGTAGACATGCTGCGCTGCCCTGCATCACTGGTGTTACTTTGCCCCCCGGTATATAACATTGTGTTTGCCCATCATGCATGGGCAGGGTCTTCCCTTGAGCCCAGCCTTTCCTAGACCCCTAATGAAATTACTCTTTAAGTCCAAGGTATATGAACCCTAACTGACTTGTTTGAGGTTCAGGAAAATACAGCCCTCAGCAGGCAAATAGCACCTATAGGATGAGGCTCAACCAAGGAATCCCTCTCCAGCTGCCCTAAAAGTCCCTGTCGCAAGTGCCCAATCATTCCCACAAGTTTGAGCATTGTAGAGTCCTTATTCATTAGCAATCAACTAACACCCATATGCCAGCTTTATTTTGTACCGGCTAATCCCAAACGTGTGCCACTTCTCCAACTACTCTAGATTCCTTACCTTAGAATTACCCCCAGGCGTCAGACTGGATCCGGAAAGTTTTCGTCAGCAGTACCCCTGCACGTCGGAAGATGGCATTGTGCCGCTATGCATCCATCGTAGGCGTCATGATCGCCGGGATGAGTTTGCTGCAGCTACTTAGACGCCGCCCTCACGCGCTGATGTCATTCTTTCTTTTTCCGCGCCTGCAAGCCAATATTCGGAGAGAGCGGTACCCCCAGTCATTTTTTGACTGAGTTTTTGGGAACTTTTTGTCTCTGTTTTTTTGAGTCTTTGACTCCTGGTGTATAGGGATGCCCAGTTTCAAGTCATGCGAGGCTTTTCCCCGCACGATGTCGGTGACTGACCCGCACCGCAAGTGGCTCTGCTGCCTGGGGCAATACCACGACCCTGCGTCATGCTGCAACTGCCGGGCAATGACTCTGAAAACTTTGAGGGAGCGGTCCCGAAAGTTGCTTGAGTCCCATGGGAGGTCCAGGGACCGCTCGCGGAGCTGGCACCATCGTTCGACGAAGTCTTGGCACTCGGGGTCAGGTAAGGCGAAGCACAAGAAGTTGAAGAAGCAACGTTGCTCTTCGCCTTCCTCAAGCCTGTCGCGCGACACGGTTGAGGGTGCAGGTGGTCTCACCCCCGTGGCTCCAGTGGAGCCTATGCAGTTGCCGCCGGCCTACCCGCCCTTCCCGGGTCCGTTGGCGACTCCGGCACAGCTGCAGGAATTTCTGTCAGCCATGGCCCGCCTCTTTGGCCCATCGGGCCCTGCCAGCGCGCCTTCAAGCCCCACGGGTCCAACTGGGGTCTTCGCCCTTCTTTGTTGCCGGCTCCGATGTCATCGACGGCTCTGGCCTCGGTGCCGCGAGACCCCCATGGATCCATGCATGGATCCCAGCCGAAGTCGGTTCGCCTCGTACAACCTCCACTGACATCTATGGCACCGCCGCCGGCTTCGGCCGGGTCCCAGGCCGATGCCGTCCCCGGCTTCCAACCCGACATGGAGACGGTGCCGGACTGATCGATGCCAATGGGAAATTTCTATCCCTTTCTCCAACCTCCTCCTTCTTTTCCACCTGCCCAGCAGGTTACGGGGGACAGGGAGGACTGGGAGGTGTCTGAAGACCCTCTCGCTGCCCAATGCGAGTTAGACCCGGACTGGGAATAGGATTTGGAGGACGCAGGTGGACTGGAATTTTCTCCAGAACCTGGCGCACTGTCTCCTTCTACCGTGGCTACGGAGGAGGGTGGTACTTTTTCAGTGGTGTTGCGTAGGGCAGCCGAGGCTCTCCACTTTGAGCTCCCTACAGTGGCTGTCAGGACTAACCTCCTGACAGAAGTGCTTCGGCCGGCGGATTTCTCTCTGGAGCCACTGCTGGCCTTCAATGACGCACTTTCCGACGTTCTTTTGGGCACCTGGTCCAGGTCCTTCACAGGGGCTCCTGTGGATAGGAACGTGGCCCCACGCCATTGCCTGGCCCCGGGCGACCCCATTTTGCTCTCCCAACAACCTACCCGAGAGCTTGGTTGTCCAAGCCTCTGCGTCCCCAAGCGCATTCCCTTCTGCACCTCTGGACAGGGAATCCAAGAAACAGGGGCAGTTTGGGAAGAAGATTTTCTCTTCCGCCAGTTCAGAGTTGCGGTCTGTGAACACCACATGCCTCTTGGGCCGTTGTTCCCACTCTGTGTGGGATACGGTGGCGCAAGTGCTGCCTCAGTGTTTGAAGGAGGCCCTGATGGTACTTTCCCAAGCTATTGCTGAGGGTAGAGATGCAGCCAAGTTCACGTTTCGTTGTGGCCTCAACACCGCCGACTCGCTGGGCAGAGCGACTTCCACGACAGTAGCGCTACCCTGTTACGCCTGGCTGTGGACAACTGGCTTTTCTGGGGATGTCCAGAATACTCTGATGGACATGCTTTTTGATGGCACTCGCCTTTTTGGCGACAAGGCAGATAGTGCGTTGGAGCGTTTTAAGGATCTGCGGGCTACAGCCAAGTCCTTGGGCCTTTTGGCCTCACACACTCCTGTCGGCTTCAGCTTTTCACTCTTTTCGTCGTATTTAGGGGTGCCCAAACACGTTTGTTTCAAAGCCACAGGCCTGCGCAGCAAGAGTCTCAGCGCAGCCGCGGACGTGGGACCCGCCGAGGTAGGTCACAGGGCCAGCGGGTGGGTCAGTCCACCACCTCCCCTGCCACCACTGCCTCCAAACCTTCCTAGTCCGGTGTTTCAGGCCCACCAAACGCCAATGGGTGGCAGGATTCGCCATCACCTCCCCCACTGGAGCACCATCACTTCGGACAGGTGGGTTTTACAGAAGGTCCGAAGGGGCTACTATCCCTTCGAGACTGCCCCTCCAGCCATGCCACCTCAGTACCACAGCATGTCGGGGATCACTTGGCACTTCTCCAGCAGGAAGTTGCGGCCCTCTTGGCCAGGAGGGCCATTGAGCGCGTTTCGACGCCAGAAGTAGGTTGTGGTTGTTACTCCCACTACTTCTTGATTCCAAAGAAGGACAAGGGCCTGCGTCCTATCTTAGACCTTCAGAACGTCAATCGCTTCCTCCGGAAGGAGAAGTTCAAGATGCTCACACTTGCTCAGGTCTTGTCTTCCCCAGACCCGCAAGACTTGATGGTAGTGTTGGACTTGCAGGACACTTATTTTCATACCCCCGTACTGCCAGCCCACAGGCGTTACCTGCGGTTCACAGTAGGCCACGAGCGCTTTCAGTTCACCATGCGCCTGTTTGGTCTTACCAGCGCCCATCGGGTGTTCACGAAAGTGATGGCGATGGTCGCAGATCAGAGGATTCAGTCTTTCCCTACCTTGATGACTGGCTGTTGAAGGCGGGCTCGTCCCAGGCAGTCGTCTCCCAGCTCCAGACAACAGCCGACCTCCTGCATTTGCTGTGGTTCTCCATCAATGTGCCGAAGTAACACCTGATTCCCTCCCAGAAGCCATTTTTTATCGGAGCAGTTCTGGACACAGCGCAGTTTCGGTTTATCCTCCCAAACAGCGAGTCCGGGACATTCGGGTTATGATTCGGATCTTTCGGTCAGGATGACCTTGAGGCTGCTGGGCCTCATGGCCTCCTGCATCCTGCTGACCAATCATGCCAGATAGCATATGCGGGCTCTGCAGTGAGACCTGAAGTTCCAGTGGGCGCGGTATCATGGGGACCTGTCCGAGTACGTCCAGATCTTGGAGGACACTGCACAACAGTTGCAGTGGTGGCTCACGAACCAGCATTGGGTCAGCGGCAGATCAGTCTCCCTTGCCCAACCGGAGCACACTGTGGTGACAGATGTGTCCCTCCTGGGATGAGGCGGCCACATTGCAGAGGCGGAGATCAGAGGCCTCTGGTCTCCGGAGGAGTCCAGGCTCCATATTAACCTTCTGGAGCTCCGGGCAATACTACCTGCACTGAAGGCATTTCTTTCCTCTGTCAAGGGGAGAGTAGTGCAGGTGTTCACAGACAACACTACAGCCATGTGGTACTTTAACAAGCAAGGCGGGGTGGGGTCGTGGACCCTATATCAGGAGGCTCTGCGTCTCTGGACATGGCAGGTTCTTTGAACGCCATGGCAGACAAACTCAGCCGCAGGTGCATGATGGATCACAAATGGCGTCTTCACTCTGAGGTGGCGCAGGGTCTATTTCAACAGTCGGGAGAGCCTTGGTTAGATCTATTTGCCACTGAAGAGAACGCGCAGTTCTGCGCATTGTGATTTCCAAGGCGGCACTCACTCGGCTATGCTTTTCGTCACGAGTGGAGATGCGGTCTATTGTACGCCTTTCCGCCTATACCACTTCTACTCAGAATGCTGAAGAAGACCAGGCGCGACAGGGCCCAAGTCATTCTTGTCGCCCCGGACTGGGCTCGAAGAGTTTGGTATCCCGAGCTACTCAGTGTGAGTGTGGATCCCCCGATCCGACTGCCTCTTCGGGAGGATCTTCTGTCGCAGCAGCAGGGGACTGTCCTCCACCCGAACCTGTCCAGCCTCCACCTCCATGCGTGGAAATTGAGCTGCAACAATTGATTCCATTTGACTTGCCTCCTGGGATTCATTTCTGAGCTGACCTGCAGTGAGCGCTGCTCCCTTCGCCTTCGTATCCTCTTGTTTGCTGACCCACGCCTCGCGGCCCCCGCTCCGCGGGTGCCGCTCGCAGGCCAAGTGCATTGCCGGACTTTGTTTTCCTGGACCCCCCCGAGTGCATAGGAGCACCAACGCGACCTGTGTGAACCTGTATCTACACCCCAAGGCGTGAGGCGGGACTGCGAGGACCAGCGTGCAGCGCGGCGCTGATCGGCCGCAGCTGGTCCTCTTCCCGCCCCTCCACCCGTCAAAACCATCGCGGTGTCCGAGTAGCCTGGGATTCATTTCTGAGCTGACCTGCAGTGAGCGCTGCTCCCTTCGCCTTCGTATCCTCTTGTTTGCTGACCCACGCCTCGCGGCCCCCGCTCCGCGGGTGCCGCTCGCAGGCCAAGTGCATTGCCGGACTTTGTTTTCCTGGACCCCCCCGAGTGCATAGGAGCACCAACGCGACCTGTGTGAACCTGTATCTACACCCCAAGGCATGAGGCGGGACTGCGAGGACCAGCGTGCAGCGCGGCGCTGATCGGCCGCAGCTGGTCCTCTTCCCGCCCCTCCACCCGTCAAAACCATCGCGGTGTCCGAGTAGCCTGGGATTCATTTCTGAGCTGACCTGCAGTAAGCGCTGCTCCCTTCGCCTTCGTATCCTCTTGTTTGCTGACCCACGCCTCGCGGCCCCCGCTCCGCGGGTGCCGCTCGCAGGCCAAGTGCATTGCCGGACTTTGTTTTCCTGGACCCCCCCGAGTGCATAGGAGCACCAACGCGACCTGTGTGAACCTGTATCTACACCCCAAGGCGTGAGGCGGGACTGCGAGGACCAGCGTGCAGCGCGGCGCTGATCGGCCGCAGCTGGTCCTCTTCCCGCCCCTCCACCTGACCTTCCCATATAATCTGCGGCAGTAACGCGCGGGGCTAAGGCCGGGGCGAAGACCGGGCAAAGAGCGGGCCGTTTAAGGCCGTTCAAGGACGGCAGAGGACGGCCCTGGCCCTGAACCTTGTCTTATTGCCCTCAATCAATTGCTAAGATAGACGGAACTGTGTGTTTTATTGTGTACTGTTACACCGGCGGCCGCCTCCTAGCTATATCACCATCTTCTACTGTCCTCGCGCTACAGATGTCGGCCATGCGCAACAGAACCAGAAGCTGTACCAAAAAAGCTACGGCGGTAGCACAGGTGACTGGACCCATAGACCTTTTTATTTCACGGGTGAATGAAACTATTGATAAAAGCATTGTTTTATTAGAAAAAAGAGTTTCCTTGGATCTTGCGAACGCAAAGCGTTCGTCTTTGGGCTCTCTTGCAAATGCTAAATCACCCTCCCAGCAGTTATCGAATAATTGTTCTTTACCCTTACCTCTGCCTACTTCTGGAGCATTGACTGTACCGAATGCTGTGGATTTATCGGTCGCCCTATCAGACTCGGATCCGTCTTTTGTCGATCTGGAGGATACCCCAGATCTAGAAGCCTGCCAGTCACCCGGCAAAGCGGAGCCGTGTCTGGATGGGCTAACTGATGTGGCAACAGCTCCTGTACTTATAGATTCTGGGGGAAGGGTTATCATTCCTCCAAAAGTTACGTCCAAGAGTAAGAACAAGGAAAAACCAAAAGTTGCAGTTAGGAACCATAACCTGATATCACCTACCCCGCAATTAGCACCAGGTATACCCTGCTGGGTTCAAAACATGGTAACAGATCTTAAATTGGAACTTGAGGCCACAATAGCAGCACAAATTAAGCCTTTAATTTCCAAACTAGACAGGCTCACGTCTTTAATGCATTCGAAATGGCCCAATAAGACGAACGGGCCAGGGCCTGTTCAGCCACAAGGGATCACAGAAGCAGCCTCCAAATGCTCATCCTGTGTCCAGCTCCCTAAAGATGTATCAAATAATCCACAAGCAACCATGGTTACCGGGAATTCAGCTTTATTACATTTGTCCCAAACAGGGAATAATTCTGTCCAATCCCCAGTTTTACCCACTCCGAAGGTGGTGGGTTCTATTTCGACTTATCAACATTCTGTCGATGGAAATAAAACCACCACTTCACAAGTAAAAGATGCTGTAGGAAAGTCTAGCAACCCTTCAGTACCTATCCTTACAAATAAGACTGAAGGTTTTAAGCCAAAGCAGGCTCGTTTTAAGTCAATCAGCCTGCCACCAGAAGTCTCCCCTTTTGTGGTCGTGTTGACAGCAGTTCCCCCACTGAAGGAGGGAGCTAAAGAAACTTTTGTTGAGTTAAGGAATAAATGCGCTCAGTGGCTCCACTTACATAAACCTCTACCTAATAATATGAATGGTGAAATTCTTACTGTGCGTAGAGGGGATTGGGTGGGCAGAAGTAAGAAAACAATAGTAGGGGACGTAATTACAGTTAATTTTAGGGATATAGGGGCAGCTAGTTACATATGTAATGCACCTAACAGTGGTCCTGCTACTCAAATCAATCCACTCCCTTTGTCTTATTTTCTTCCCATGCCATCAAGACCAAATCCTCCTCGTTCTACTTTTCCTAGCAATAGAGGATCTGTGTATCCTCCGCAACATATCACTAAACCTTGGCAGCAACCACCACACCTTTCACCTTTTTTTCCACAACATGCTAGTTATCAGCAGCAGCCACCACATCCCTTATCGTTTCCTCCACACCATGTTAGTCCCCAGTGGCAACAACCCCCTCATTATCCCCCACCTTCATATCAGTTTGCTCATCAGTGGCAGCAACCTTTTCAGCCCCTACAACCCGTTAAACCCCAGTGGCAACAAACATGGCAGGACATGCCTCTTTCCCTTGATCCCCCGTACTCACAATTCGCCCATCCTAATAGATATGGTGTGTTAGACGAGGTAGACTGACTCAGCTTTACTAAAGCTTCAGACTCAAATATCTCTACGTCCAAAAAAGATAAGGAGAGTGTTCTTCCAGCCATACCTTTCCCTACACCTCCTGAATCCCCAATAGTGGCATCACCAATACCCCTCTTGCATATATTATGTAGGGATAGCCTTGATGCATGTACATCTACCGTTACCCCCAGATTAGGCCTAGATACCAATCTCCAGGAAGATAGTCCTATCTCACCACGTGTAATCCAGCCAGAGTCGACTACTCTTGGCGACACTGGTAAGCCAGCGGGACTCTCCCTTATTTCCTGGAACATTGCTGGCCTTGCTAGTAAAATAGGTTCACCCTTCTGGACCAGATTTATTGGGGAGGGATTAGACCTAATCCTTCTGCAGGAAACGTGGTGTTTGGACCTTATTAACATTGAAGGGTATACATCTCACTGCCTTAAAGCTACTAAATCTAGCTCGGGCAGGGCCAAGGGGGGCCTTTTGATGCTTTTGTCCAACAAGCTGTGTGATTGTACAGTCAAAAGTAGTACGACAGTTGGGACCCACAGCCAAGTTTTAAGGGTAGAGTGCAGGAAGAGTATTGACCTAGTTGTAGTAAATTTTTACAACAACATTTTTGATGCTACCAGAGGAGATATTCTACCGCCTCTGGAAAAGGAAATTACCAAGGCCTTGGGCATTTCGAAAAGAAAGGCTGAGGTTGTTTGGGCAGGGGATTTTAATTTGCAGCCCTGCCATTTGTCCAATGGGAATATCTGTGGCTTCGGAGCGGCTATGAGTAGTCATTGGGGGGGTCCGGGAGTGAGGGAGGATTTTCTTCACTTCCAACACTGCAGTTACGGTTCTACATTAAATAACATGCTAGTCACACTTGACTTGACCCTGTTAAACTGTAACATAAATAACCGGGCAATAATATGCCCCACATTTACAGGTAGAGATGCAGGATCATTTATAGATCATATTCTTTTGTCTAGCAGTGGAGACTTTACTGACTTGTATGTGAATGAAGAAAGTCTCAGCGACCATAACAGCATTCGTGTTACCCTCCTAGGGCATGGTACCCCGACAGTTTCAGGCGAAAAATGCTCTACTGACCTAGTACCCATTAGACCGAAGGGTCTTAGGATTAAATGGACTGGAATTAATTCTAAGGCCAAGCAGAAGGAGGTTCTCACCAGTTGTAAGAACCAAATCAGTTCTTGTTTAGATAATGATTGTGACCCAGGTTGCTTATTAGTCCACTTTGTCTCCATGAATTGTATTATTGATGGTATTTTTACTAAGGCCCCGTCATCTAATAGTGGTCCGAAGCAGGGGTGGTTTGACAAGACCTGTATAGTCGCCCTCCGTGAACTTAAGAACGCTTTAGGTACCAAACCACGAGATAAGGAGGGTATAAAATATCTTAGGTCTAGATATAAAATAGCAATTAATAATAGGAAAAGGGCATTACAGACTGAGGCGTGGGATAAGTTGAAAGAAGCAGCCGAGACCAAAAACTGCAAACTTTATTGGGAAACAATTAATAGTCCTTTTCTCAATAAAGAAGATGTTCCAGAACTAACATCATATGTGGCATGCAGCGATTGGGTCAGTCACTTTTCTAAAATTTTTAATCCGGAAGGGTTACTCCTTGAGTCATTGTCCCCTGAGTCTACCCCTTGGCTACCCCTCCCGTTGGGAATAACATTAGAGGAAAGCCATGAAGGAATTTCCATTAGTAAAGGAGGCAAGGCACCTGGCCCTGATGGGGTCCCGCTGGATTTATACAAAGATGAACCAGATCTGTGGGCTCCCATCCTGGTGAGGTTATTCAATTGTGCGGCAGAAACTAATTTCCCTTCTACTTGGGGTCAATCAGTTATTATCCCCTTACATAAGAAAGGTAATAAATCAGAGGCCTCCAATTATCGGCCAATTTCCTTGTTGGACGCCTCTGTAAAGGTAATGAGTAGGATTTTGCTCAAAAGGCTAGAAAATTGGGCAACTGATTCGAATATTTTAACTAGAGTCCAATACGGTTTCCGGAAAGGTTTGGGCACATTGGATCAATGTGTAAATGTGGACCTTTTAATTAACAAATATACTGTGGCAAAAAATGGCAATCTCTTTTTATGTTTTGCTAATTTGAGTAGCGCTTTTGATTTGGTTAACCACGCTATTCTTTGGGAGGTTTTGCTTGATGCAGGGGCACCGAGGGAAATCGTCCATTTCTTAGCCAGACTTTACGAAAAACTCTCCTGTAAGGTCCGCTATGGCACCCTAGGCGAATGCACCCCTTTTTTTAAAGTTTCACGGGGCATACGCCAGGGATGTGTTTTGGCTCCTCTTTTATTTTCCCTCTTTATCAATAATGTTGACCGTTCTCTGGTTGACATCCCAGCCGATGCTCCCCTGATTGGAGGGAAACCCGTCCCGCTGTTACTTTATGCGGATGACGCTGTTCTTTTATCTCGAACACAGATTGGCCTCCAGCGTTTAATTGATAATTTTTTGCAGTTTATCCAAGGTAGGAGGCTTCGAGTGAACAAAACTAAGACGTATGTTATGTCATGCGGTCAGGCAGCAAAGCAGTCAAAACATACCTTTTTCATGGATAAAGAAAAATTGACTCATGTTAAATCCTTTTGTTATTTGGGAATTACATACAATAATAGTGGGACTTGGACCTCAGAATTTGATTCTATTAGACTAAAAATGCTGCGGTCCACCAGCAGTATTTTTCGATTTGCCTCTAAACTTGGCTCACGCAGCATTCCAGACATGATGAATATATATAATGTTTGTTGTGTCTCTTCTGCACTGTATGGGGCAGGTGTATGGGGCCATAGCGAAGGCACATCCCTACTGAAGGAGGAAAATAAGTTTTTAAGGAGGTTGTTATGTGTTCCCCCTTCTGCCGCTGTTCAATTGATCCACGAAGAGGTCGGGGTCGAGTTTATTTCTGACTTAGCAGCAGTTCGGCCACTTTTATTGTGGCGCTCTATTTGGGCTAAGCCAGAGACTCGATTCACTCAAGATATTATTCTTGACTGTATAGGTTTGGACCATTCTTCACGCATACAGTGGTTGAGATACATCCATCGCTGGTATCTTCTTCTTTTTAATATTGATGTGTTTCTTGAGCCAGAAGAGGTTGTCTCTATTTCAAAAAAAGAAATAAAGACAACATTTCTAAATTTTCTAAAGGCAGAGCGAGATAAAATTTCTGGTAATCTATCTACCGTGAAATTTTATAAGGACCTGAATTTAATTCCGGGGCTCCAACCCTACCTTGTGTACGTGACCCGTCCCTCTCATCAGTATGTATTAACACGTGTCAGATTGGGTATTGTTCATCATTTGGTTACATTCCCAAACACGAGAGCCAGATCAGAGACACCCTGCCCGTGTGACAGTATTTCCCGCCAGAGTAGTTGCCACTTTTTACTTTTTTGTAAATTTTTTCATTTTTTTAGGATAAAATACCTTAAACCGATTTTTATAAAGTATAACATTCGTACCACAGAAACTGCACTGATACTTTTATCCTCACTGGAGAACGAGGATATTTGTTTCTTTCTGGCTACTTTTATTTTGAAGTGTACAGCTGCCAGGAAAAGTATTGTACTTTAACATCTCTTATACTTACCTGTCTGTACCTATGTAATACAGCTGCCAGGAATTGTATTATGCTGCTATTACTTTTTACAATCCTGTCTGTATTTATATGTTTCCAAGTTTTATACTAATTTTTGTAATTAAGGTATCATTTTTATCTGTTGATGCTCACAGTATGCTATGATTATTTAAATTGAAATGTACAGTTGCCAGGAAATGTTTATTAAGTAAACCCTATTGATTTCCTGTCTGTTCATTATGAATGCCTTGTACTTTTGTAACAGTCTGTTGATTTTAAAATAAGGCAAGTTTATCTTTTAATTGTGCACACTAGCCTTTGCACATCTTCCTACTCCTTTTCTTATTTGTGTTCATATGGCGATTTTAATATCCTAATTATGTATTTTATTATGCTTGTATGATTTGTATGTACAAATCGAATAAAAGCTTTTTGAATTGACTTGCCTCCTGAAGTCTGTGATATCATTCTGGCAGCCAGGCGTCACTCCACTAAATCAGTATACGCCTGCAGGTGGAACAAATTTGTGGCATGGTGCACAGCGAAGGGTGTGGATCGCCTTTCTGCCCCTCTTTCAGAAGTCCTTTTGTTCCCTCTTTCTTTGGCCTAGCAGGGCTCTGCTCTGGGCACTATTAGGGTCTATCTTTCTTCAATGTCAGCCTTTGTCAGGCTCCCTGATCAGCCTTCTCTTTTCAAGTCCCCTGTTGTAAGTAAATTTCTCAAAGGCATTACTCACCCTTTCCCTCCTATTCCATTTGTGATGCCACAGTGGGACTTGAATCTGGTTCTTACCTATTTTATGTGCGCTCCTTTTGAGCCGCTTCACAACTGGCCTCTTCGTTTACTAACTTTGAAGACTGCTTTCCTGGTTGCCATCACCTCCGCTAGACTTGTGAGTGAGCTCCAGGCTCTTTCCAGTAAACCTCCCTTTCTGTCTGTTCATCCGGACAAGGTTGTGCTTCTCACTCGTCCTTCATTCTTGCCTAAAGTTGTTACTGCCTTCCATATCATGCAATCTATCACCTTGCCTACTTTCTTACCGCCTCCGCTCCCCTTCCAGAGACGAAGAGAGGCTCCACTGTCTGGACCCAAAACAAGCGCTCTCATTCTATCTGAATCGCACACAGCAGTTCCGGGTGGATGACCATCTCTTTGTTGGCTACGTAGGCGCCAAGAAAGGCCGGGCTCTGCACAAGAGGACTATCTCCCACTGGGTTGTTTTGTGAATCAAAGCCTGTTATTCTCTGGCTAAAAAGGAACCTCCGATGGGGCTGAGCGGACATTCTACCAGGGCGACAGCAGCTACTACTGCATTGGGAGGTGGTGTCCCCCTGCAAGACATCTGTCAGGCAGACACGTGGGTGTCACTGCACACTTTTACTAAGTATTATTGCCTTGACAGCCAAGTCCGGAGAGACAGCTTCTTTGGCAGTTCTGTTCTCCGTGACTTTCTGGTGTGATCTTGGTTCGCAAACCCACCACCGGGGTTGGTATTGCTGGGGTATCTATTCTAAAGTAAGGAATCTATCACTAACGTGTCTCTTTCAGATGCATAAGTTACTTACCTTCGGTAACAATATATCTGTAAGAGACATTAGTTAGTGATAGATTCCTTACCGCCCCACCCATCCTTCCCGTTCTGCAAACTGATTTATACAATTAAGGTCATCCCTTTCAGGGCCCTAGTTTCAATGCACCAGTGGCCAGTAACTTGCGTTCCTGGCGCAAAAGTTGTGTACAGAACTGACGTCAGTGCGCAAGGGCAGCATCTAATTAGCTGCCGCAACGTCATCCCAGTGATCATGACGCCTACGACTGACCCGGAGCCGCACAACGCCACCTTCCGACGCGCTGGGGTACTGCTGACAAAAACCTTCCGGATCCAGTCTGACGCCTGGGGGTTATTCTAAGGTAAGGAATCTATCACTAACTAATGTCTCTTACAGATATATCGTTACCAAAGGTTAGTACTTGTGCATCTTCCTCCCTGATTGTTCGAAGGTCCACTGATACGGATTCCTCACTGGTCATCAGCTCTGTAGTCACGTAGACCTCAGTTTCTACTTCCACACAGGGTGTGTGGTCCAGGGAGGTCCCCCAACACTCGAATAATCTTATCTCCACTCTTCTGGGCTCTTGTGTCTCTTATGCCCTGGAAGCTCAGGAACATCCCTCAGTCATGACGGGGGCAACCTGTCCTATAGTTCCAGCCATGACTACACCTCCTTGGGTCGCTCAAAAAAGTTAGTTTTCCAGTTGGTGATCACCCAGAGCCAAGCAGGATACAACAACATATATGAGAAGTTCAAAGCTTTGACTAGAGCGCCGACCTCGAAGCTTGGGAACCTGGTTTGACTTTCAGCAGGGACAGCTCTACATCCTGTGGCAAATCACTTAATCTTCCTGTGCCTAACAAAAAAATAATTGTTTCTGTCTGTAACACAACTGGTGCTCATGTCAAGTACTCTGATATCGAGTTTGTGCTATATAAAACTCCCAAAAAAGAAAAAAAAACATCCAGAACGACTATGTCATAATACACATCCCCCATTTTGAGCAGCCTGTAGGATGCAATATCGGTCTCTTCAATTAAAGATCCTGGCTATCAATTCTTTTGGGAGGGGGGTTTACAGCAGTGGTCGCACCGTCAAGGTCCTGCGCGCTCTCACCACAGCAAACATGCTCGAGAGTCACTTCGGCTTCAGTGTGCACATAATTCCCTCTTACGGGAAGTTTTCTGTTGAGTCCATCTTGGGAAACCCAAGAGTCGCAAATTATTCTGAATGGAGTGGCCCTTTGCATCCTCAAGTCTGCTTTCCAAGGTCTTTGTTGCCGCTGTCAGTCTTGTTCTTTGAGTGCTGTCACATAAGCACTCAAATCAGTGATCATATGTTACTCTTTTGTGACCTTGTGTGCCACTTTACAAAGGTTCAGTGTACAGTAGACCAACGTCAATAGAGACTGCATCTATATTTCCCTCCAGAGCTTGTTAATGCATTGTATAGTATGCAGAAGTGCAGCCCGCGATGTCTCCTCCTCTGTTTGAAGTGTCCTGGGGCCCATTTGTTTAGTGGGTAGGCCCCTGCGCAGTTGTGTATTGTGTAATAGAGTTGCCCTGATAGTCTGTGGGGGGGCCTTATCTTTTCCCGTTGCAGAGAGCATACTCTCTGGAGGAGGTCCCATGACTATTTGGTGTCCTCCTTAGTGCACACCCTTCCCCTGTGGAGGTCGATGTCTCCTCGAACACCGCCAGGCTACTAGTTCTCTCCAGCTGCTGACCACTGGGGCTAAGGGGCAGGAGGAACAGTCCCAGTGGAGCTCTCAGAGGAGTTAGTCTCTCCTAAGCCAGGTCTCTTCTCCCCTTTCAAGCCAATTTATATGCTGACTTCCCCGCAGCTGTCTCCCGGAAGCGTAGGGAACCTTACCCTCTAGTCCTTGCCCGTTCTTCTCTGGGTGCAGGGCAGCTCTGTGGCCCAGTAGGTCCCTGTGGCCAAGCCCTGAACCTGCATTGATCCAAGTGGGCCAGAAGAGGGATGAGAAGGTCCCCTCTCCAGTAGTCTCAGGTAGGCAGCAGCAAGCAGTTGCGCTTTCCAGTTCCGGCACAGAATGATACAGGATTCTGAAGGCACTAGGGGGGTTGCGTAATGGGACACTGAGGGGCTTTTGGCTGCAAATGTAGGCCGCGACTGGGACAGGATGGTGCACCATTTTAACTTGGGGCAGCGGCGGGCACTAATCGCATGTCCTATTGCCATCTAGCTAGGCCAACACCCTACTTTGATCTTTAAACATTTATTGATTCTAAGGTATATACATAAATTAATATGTACTCTCATATTTTATTAACAAAAATACATTTATAACACTCCATATAAATATATAATATGTCTATATTACATCTTTATCCACAATCTATGAGGAGGCATCAAGGTTCAAGCAGGGTCTCCACTGAACAGATGTTGGCTAAAGAGTAAGACTACCTGAAAGGAGGGAGATTTATAAAGTGATGGAGATTCTGTGAGGGAGAGGTACAGAGAACAGGTAGATTGTAGAGTCAATTAAGGAGAGGGGAAGAGAGAGACTAGAAAGGGTAAAGAAAGAGAAGGAGGGTGAAAAGTGTACCTTGAGAAAAGAGAGACAGAGGAGGTTATCAACAGAATGGAAAGTGAGGAACCAACAGGAAAAGAGGCCTAAGTCTTGGGATGGGAGCTATGTGTGTAGAGGTCATTGGGTTTTACTTGTAAAGCATACATTTTCTAAACTGAAGAACATTATGTTAAGAGCAGTGGCAAACAGGTAGAAAGTTCCATGACTTGGCCACAGCAACTGAAAAAGCTCTATCGACAAATTTTATCTTTGCGATCTTATGATTGACATTAAAATGACAGGGCTGAGCACAGAGTAAGCTTAGTTGTGCACATTTTATTTTTGTACTAAGTCTATAAAATGCTGGAACACTGCTCTGTAACATGTCCTCATAGATTTAAAAATGACATGATGTTTAATCAGAAGGCAGTTGAGCTGGTGCAAAATGAGATTCATTGTTTTGGGGGCATTCACAACATGTAAAGTAGCTGCACTCAGTACCAGGTGCAGTTGTTTAAGAATATATTCTGGGGAAGTGAGGGCGTACTTATTGCCATAATTTAAAACAATATCTTAAGGGCATTATTATCAGGATGTGCAACATAGCATTGCGAAACGAAGTAAGGATCTAAGGGTCTTTAATTGCCAAAAATAGAATTTGACTACATTGGCTGCCCAGGTTTTTCAATAAGTCTGCATTGATATGAGTGCTGAGGTTTCCGCCTGAGCTTGCCTGTTCAGGATTTTACCACATAACTGCGGTCCAATCTAGGTAGAGTGACTTAGATGGCTTTGACGGAGTCAAAAGGAGTTCAGTTTGAATTGATTTAATTTAAAAAAGAAGTTTGTGGCCATGCATCATCGGGTAACTAATAGGAAAATCAGTAATGGAAGCTGGCGACCCTTGACCCTTCTTAGGCAGGTCTCTCCACACGCCGCACAGCACCACCTTTGTGTCCTGCCCTCTAGCCCCAGCTGCCGCTGCTGAGGAGAGTTCGAGGCCCTCCTCCAACGGCAGACTACCACCTGCGCCTCATCCCTGGTGGCCAGTGGTAGGCCGTACGTTTGTCTTCTACTGTTATTGTAGTGCTTCTGTATTATTTGTCTCTTGTTCCCTGTTATTTTCTGTGCCCGTCTGCCTTCTGTTTCCTCGCGCCACCCCTGCACCCGTTTTCACTGTTATTGTAGTGCTTCTGTATTATTTGTCTATTTGGCTCTTGTTCCCTGTTATTTTCTGTGCCCTTCTGTTTCCTCAATCCGCCCCTGCCCCCGTTTTTGCTGTTATTGTAGTGCTTCTGTATTATTTGTCTATTTGGCTCTTGTTCCCTGTTATTTTCTGTGCCCTTCTGCCTTCCGTTTCCTCGCGCCACCCCAGCCCCTGTTTCTGCTGTTATTGAAGTGCTTCTCTATTATTTGTCTATTTGGCTCTTGTTCCCTGTTATTTTCTGTGCCCTTTTGCCTTCTGTTTCCTTTAGCCATTCCTGCCCGTTTTTCCCGCCGCTGCGTCCCCTGCGGCGCCGCCCCCCGCTCGCCCATTCGTCTTCCCCCTCCCCCCACCTCCTCTTCTTATGGCGGCCAATGCGTGGCCGCGCGCAGCGGACGCGCCGCTGGTGCGCCGAAAGCGCGCCTAAGGCAAGCCCGTCTGCGCCCGTCTGTGCCTGGACTACGCCCAGCGCCAGAACCCCTGGCCCCCGCGAACGCCTTGACACCCGCATCCGCTACAAATGCCAGCACCCTCTACACACTCAACATCGGACTACCGTACACCTGCTTCCTGGCCACCCTGAAGCGCACCCAACGACCCTTCTCCTGCCAGAACAGCAGCTTCACCAGCATCCGATCAGCAAACCCACCCACCGTAAAAGAACGTAACCACCTCAGATGCAGTCTTCTCAACACCCTCTCCGCCCGCAAACACACCATCGAACACTGGGACCTACTCGACTCAACCTCCCCAGACGTCGCCCTCCTGACAGAGACCTGGCTGAACCCCTCCTTGGCACCCTACATTGCCATAGCCATCGCGGATGGCTACAAGATCACCCTCAGGGACCGCACCTACAGAGTAGGAGGAGGAATCGCAATTGTCCACAGGAACACTCTCAGAATCTCGACCAACACAGACGATACCCTCAGCACCGCCGACCACATGCACTTCCAGATCCACACCGATCCCAACACCAGCCTCAGAGGAACCCTCGTCTACAGACCCTCCCGGACCCCGACCACAGTTCAGCGACTCCATTGTCGACTTAGTCAGTACACACGCCCTCGCCTCCACAGACTACATGCTTCTCGGGGACCTGAACTTCCACCTCGAGAACAACAACGACAACAACTCCACCAATCTTATCGACTAACTCATCAACCTCGGACTCAGACAACTCTTCACTACACCCACCCACTCTGCCGGCCACACGCTTGACCCCATCTTCTCCGCAAGCTCCCACATCTCCTTCAACCACACCACCGAACTCCACTGGACCGACCATCGCTGCATCCACTTCACCTTCCGGAAACCCACCACGCACCACCGCACGCAAAAGATCCCCGCCACTGCTGGAACAAAGTCACCGAAGACCAGCTAACCAACATCCTCGCCCGGAGCCCACCCGGCGACCCCACCGACCCCGACTCCGCCGCCCGCAACCTCTGACAATGGATAGATGACTGCGCCAACACCCTCCCCCCGATCAAGAAACCCTCCAACACACACACCAGCAAGAAAGCCAGCTGGCTCACTGAAGCCCTCCAGCCTCCAAGCAAACCTGTCGAAAGCTAAAGAAGAAATGGCACCATGAAGTGATACCAGATAGCTACGCAGCCCACAAGAACGCCACCCGCTAACACCATCACCTCATCAGATGCGCCAAAAGGGCCTCCTTCAAAGACCGCCTAGACATCAACGCACACAACAGCAAAGAGCTCTTCAATATTGTGAAGGAACTCTCCAACTCCAGCTCCAACACCAACGACATCCCACCTTTGCAAGGCCTGTGCAACTTCCTTGCCACCTTCTTCCATCGCAAGATCGCAGACATCCATGACAGCTTCAAAGCCACGACCGTCCCGACAACCACGGTGACCTCCGCCCCCACGGCCAACATTCACACCAACCCCTTGCTCTCCTGGACCAACATAACCGACGACGACACCATCAAAACCATGAACTCCATCCTCTCCGGATCTCCGTCAGACCCATGCCCACACCACATCTTCAACAAAGCCAGCACAACCATTGCACCCCATCTCCAAAAAGCCATCAACATCTCCTTCGAGACAGCAAACTTCCCGGAGAGCTGGAAGCACGCTGAGATCAACGCCTTAATAAAAAAAACAAGGCTGAACCCAAGGACCTCAAGAACTTCCGGACCATCTCCCTGCTCCTGTTCCCAGCGAAGGTCATTGAGAAGATTGTCAACAGACAACTGACCCGCTACCTCGAGGAGAACCGCATCCTGGACCCATCCCAGTTCGGGTTCTGCAGCAACCACAGCACCGAAACTGCCCTCATCACCGCCACAGATGACATCAGGGCCCTGCTGGATGACGGGGAAACCGCGGCCCTCATCCTCCTGGACCTGTCAGCCGCCTTCGACACTGTCTGCCACCGCACACTACGCACACGCCTCCACGATGCTGGGATCCAAACAAGGCTCTGGACTGGACCACCTCCTTCCTCTCCAGCAGAACCCAGAGCGTCCGCCTCCCCCTTTCCACTCTGAAGCCACCGAGATCATCTGCGGCATATCCCAGGGGTCATCCCTCAGCCTGACATCGTTCACATCTACATGACACCATTCGCCCAAGTCACCCAACTGCACAACCTCAACATCATCTCCTACGCCAACGACACGCAGCTGATCTTCTCTCTCACCAAGGACCCCCTCACCGCCAAAACCAACCTCCACGAAGGAATAAAGGCCATCGCCAAGTGAATGAAGAACAACCGACTGAAGCTAAACTTGCACAAGACGGAAGTCCTCATCCTCTGCTCCACCCCCTCAGCCTGGGATGACTCCTGGTGGCCGACCGCATTGGGAACAGCTCCAACACCCACCGACCACGCACACAACCTAGGGTTCATCCTCAACTCTTATCTCTCCCTGACAAAGCAGGTCAACGCCGTCTCGTCCTCCTGCTTCAAAACCCTCTGCATGCTCCGCAAGATCTACAGGTGGATCCCCATGGAAACAACAACGTTCACCCAGGCCCTCGTCAGCAGCAGGTTGGACTAAGGAAATGCCCTCTACGCAGGAGCCTCGACCAAACTCCTGAAACAACTTCAACGCATCCAAAACGCCTCTGCATGCCTGATCCCCGACATCCCTCGCTGCAGCCACATCACACCCCACCTGAAAGACCTGCACTGGCTCCCCATTGACAAGAAGATCACCTTCAAGCTCCTCAACCACGCACACAAGGCACTCCACAACACCGGACCAGCATACCTCAACAGATGACTCAGCTTCAACACCCCCAACCGCCAGCTTCGCTCCGCCGACCTCGCCACCGTCCCCTGCATCCGAAGAGCGACCTTTGGCGGCAGATCCTTCTCCCACCTCGCCGCCAAGACCTGGAACACCCTACCCATCATCCTACGGCAGACCCAGGAACTGCTTACCTTCAGAAGACACTTCAATACCTGGCTATTCAAGCAGTAGCAGCATCCCACCCAGCGCCTTGAGACCCTCACGGGTAAGTAGTGCGCTTTACAAATGTTCTGATTGATTGATTGATTGATTGATTGATTGATTGGCAGAAGTCTACTTTAATATCGGCTAACCAAAGAGGCAATCAGTCATAAAAACCTGTGGGCAGCACACTTCCCATTTAAGACCAGTCTTAAATGGGTAAATGGAAAAACCATGAGAGAAATTGGATTATTGACAGAGACGGTGGAAACCCTTCTCAAGTAACAACCACATTCTTGCCAGGGTGATCCACAAAAGTCACTAACCATTGTTTAACCCTCTGGTAGCTAGGCACAAAAGCAGTCAGGCTTAATTGATCGGCACTGTGTTGAGTATATATGCAGCACTTAATCAGTAACAAAGTGAAAAAACAATACAAGAAACATCCCACACCACCCTAGAAAAATAGAGTAAATAATAATAAATGAAATGATTACAGAAAGACAAAAATCCAATAAGTGTAACTGCAACTATGTAATTTCAAAGTCTGAGGTAAAAGTAACACTCAAAAGCGCAAAGTGCTAAATGGGGTTGTTCGGTCACACCAGACTGGAAAAAAAGGTCAAGCAGACAGGGACGGAGCAAGCGCTTGGTACATGACAGAGTGTGACCTACTGAACAATGTACCTGGTTGTATTTGGACTGAGATGCCAGGCCTTGCGTAGCGTTGATTTGCGTTCGTTCTGATGAGGCCACACAGGAGCTGCGAGATGCAAGATACTGTGTGAATATGTGTTGCGCTGCATTGGTTCCGATGAGGTTGCCAATCAGGAGCTGCGATGTGAGGTTCTGTGTGGAGTTGCGTCGCACTGTGATGGTTCTGAGGGAACCCAAAGTTAGGCCGGGAGGAGTACACTCTAATGCCAGTCAAGAGTCCAGGACCTGGGGATCAGGGCACACTCCACAAGAGGTACGCAGCAGGCACAGACAGGTCCAGCTGAGGTCTCTGCAGCTTGTTATTTCCCTGTAGCTCAGAACTGGAGTCCAGTCACCTAACCCTCAGACAGCAGGACAGTCCTTCTTGCAGTAGGTCAGCAGAGCAGTCCTTCTTTTGAGTCTTCCACAGGTCCAAAAGTGAACGCAAGAGTTGGTCTGAGTGTCTAATATTTTATGCCTGAAACTTCTAGACTTCTGCATCTGGTTTTGGAATTTCCTTCCTTCCCTGGCTCAGAGAGGTTTGGGGTGACAACAGACAAGTGTGAACTCCTTTGTGAGTGCGCTGAGTCAGCCCCTTTGAAATGCAAATGTGGTAGGTGACAGCTCCACCCCTCCCCTTAAGTCAGGATGGTCCATTCTGCCAACATCCAGTCCCTCTTTGTGATGATGTCTAGGAGGAATACACAAAGGCCAACCGCCATATAAACCTAGTCATGCGTCACAGGCTACCGGCTGTTTGTTCGAACTGCACCTTTCAAAAGTGAAATGGTTTTTAATTTTATCGACACTTACAACAATGACTATCTGTTCTAAGACGGGGGAGACATTTGACGAAGATTCTCCATACGATCACTGTATCCAGAATCACCTCTTATCCCACTGATCTGCATTACTGCAAAATAACATGCTGCAATACCATTCTGCACGATGGGGGCCCTAGAGTACTGCTTTAAAAGATTCAAATTAATGATCATCTAACACCAAGGAACATGTTTATTCTCACACAGAACTCTAGAGAACATCCAATGCTGGGGAACTCAGTAGATGGTCATGTTGAGGAATCTTTAAAAACCTGCTAACTTTTCAAATACATATTCCAACGAACACGTTACTTACCTTCAGTAACGATATATCTGTAAGAAACATATTAGTTATAGATTCCTTACCTTAAAATTACCCCCAGGCATCAGACTGGATCCGGAGAATTTTTCTTCAGCAGTACCCCTGCGCGTCACTAGGTGGTATCGTTCGACTCCACGTTCATTGTCGGCGTCGTGAGTGCCGAAATGACGTTGCGGTATCTACTCAGACACCACCCCTGTACATTGACGTCAGTTCTTTACACGACATTCTACGCCAGAAGCACAGATCCATGCAAGACACTGACCGCTGGTGCACAAAACTAGGGCCTTGAAAGGGAGTCCCTTACTCTAGAAGTCAGTTCGCAGAACAGGGAGGAAGGGTGGGGCGGTTAGGAATGTATAACTAATATATGTCTCTTACAGATATATTGTTACCAAAGGTAAGTAATTTGTTCCTCTGAAAGAGACTATTAATGATAGATTCCTTACCTTAGAATAGGTACCCCAGCAGTACCAACCCTGGAGGTGGGTCTCCAAACCAAGTTCACACCAGAAAGTCCCGAAGAACTGAACGGCCAAAGAAGCCTTCACTCCAGACTTGACTACCCAGACAGTAATATTTAGTGAAAGTGTGCAGAGATGCCCACGTGGCTGCCTGGCAGATGTAACTGAGGGGCACTCCACATCCCAAAGCAGTAGTGGCTGCAGTTGCCCTGGTGGAAAGGGTGCTCAGCCCTACAGGAGGCTCCTTTTTCGCCAGGGATTAGCACATTTTAATGCAAAGGACGACCCATTGAGAGGTGGTCCGTATTTGCAAGGCCCGACGTTTCTTGGCGCCCACATACCCAACAAAGAGTTGATCGTCCACCTGGAATTGTTTTGTGCGATCCAGATAAAATGATAACACACGTTTTGGATCCAGACGGTGGAGTCTCTCCTCCTTGGAAGGATGCGGGAAGAAGGAGGGCAAAGTGATGGTCTATCCTATGTGGAAAGCGGTAACCTCTTTGGGAAGAAAAGAAGGTCCAGTTCAGAGGACAACCTTGTCTGAATGGACAGCAATAAAAGGAGGTTTAGAAGACAGAGCCTGAAGCTCACTCACCTTGCGAGCAGAGGTGATGGCAACCAGAAAGGCAGTCTTTACAGTCAAGAGTCTGGGAGGACAATTATGTAGTGGCTCGAAAGGAGCACACATAAGATAAGTCAAGACAAGATTCAAGTCCCACTGGGGCATCAGGAAAGGAATAGGAGGAAAAAGGTGAGTAATGCCCTTAAGAAATGGATTTACAATATACGATTTGAAAAGGGAAGGCTGATCAGGAAGACGAAGAAAGGTGAAATGGGCGAAAGATAGGCTTTAGGAGTGCCCAGAGCAGAGCCTGCTGGGCCAAAGACAGAATGAAAAAGAGAACCTCTGAAAGAGGGATAGAAAGGGGATCCACAGCCTTTGCTATGCAAAATGCCACAAATTTGTTCCATCTACAGGCACATACCATTTTGGCGGAGGAACGCCTGGCTGCCAAGATAACGTTACAGACTTCGGGAGGAAGGTCGAAAGCTGTTAACTGTCGCCGCTTACTCTCCACGCAAGGAGGTGGAGGCTGAAAAGGTTCAGGTGGAGGACTGTCCCTTGCTGCTGCGACAGGAGATTCTTCCAAAGAGGCAGGCTGATCGCAGGATCGATGGCCATATTCAAGAGATAAGGAGAGCAGACTCTTCGAGCCCAATCCGGAGCCACATGAATGACTTAGGCCCGGTCGCGCTTGATCTTCTTCAGCAATCGGGGCAGAAGTGGTTAAGGCCTCTCAAGACCTTGAAGCTTCTACTAGACCAGAGGGCTTAGAAAAGTGGCAGGTAGCACCTTAGATTGTTTCAAATTAACCACGCTTGAGGAAGTTTCCAATGCACTCTCCTCCGCAAATTCTGGCTCACCCCGAGATCTTTGTCCTTTAAAGACAATGGCCCTATTAGCTACTAGTTGCGCACCAGCAATTCTAAATATCTGAAATTATTCAATACAATCAGGTACCATTCCAATAACATGGAAGGAAGTGTTTGTACGCCCAACATTGAAGAAACCGACTGCAGATCCCCAAAAACTCAGCAATGACCGCCCTATTTCTTTGCTACCCTTATTGGGCAAGCAGCTGGAAAGTATAATTAACAGGCAACTAAGTCTATACCTGGCTTCATCATAATCCGGTTTTCAACTGGGCTTCAGTACCGAGACCGCCATTCTAGCTGTAACTGACTCGCTCAGACAGAAAATAGACATTGGAGGATCGGTAGTACTGATCCTTCTAGATCTCTCTGCGGCGTTTGATACCATCTCACATTTAATGCTCGCGGAGAGACTAGCTTCCTGTGGCATTCAAGGGACAGCCTAGAAGTGGTTGCAGAACTTTATGTCAGGCAGAACCCAAACTATCATGCTAGGGCCATATCTCTCAGAAAAAATGTGTCTAGACAGGGGTGTACCCCAGGGCTCCTGCCTAAGCCCGACATTATTTAACATATATATGGCACCATTGGCAAAAATCGTAGAACAGCTAGGTTTTGAGATAATTTCATATACTGATGATACTCCGCTTATGTTTACTATTGGCCCAAATATAGAAGCAGAGAAATTGCGGTTCTCCAGCGGAATGCTTGTAATCTCTAGCTGGATGACGCAGAACTGCCTTCAGTTGAATCCTGGAAAAACCGAGGTCATGCTACTGGGGAAAGCCTCAGCTAGCTGGTCTGATGAATGGTGGCCCTCACAACTGGGAGCAGCTCCTGTTCCTAAACAATGTGTTAAAAATCTAGGCCTAAAATTAGATCAGTCATTAACCATGAAAGACCACATTGCTGCCACTACTAGGTCCTGCTACTATAGTTTGTGTCTACTCCGCAAAATTCTTCCCTACATGCCCACTATTCACCACAGAACCTTAGTTCAAGCCATGGTCATCAGCCGATTAGACTATGGTAATGCTCTGTTGGCAGAAGTGGGAGAGACTGTGCTTACTAAATTACAAGTGATTCAGAACAAGGCGGCCAAAATGATACTGACCCACCCAGCAGGCTCCCCTTCTGCTCCCTTGCTGATAGAGCTGCATTGGTTACCTGTAAGGAAGAGATCATTTTTCAAAATTTGCTGTTTCACTTACAATGTGCTGAATGGCAGAGGCCCCTACTATCTACAAAAGAGACTCACAAAACATATACCGAACAGAAATCTCAGATCCAGTACTCCAGGCCTTCTACAGGTGCCTCGTATACGTTTGAAAAAACAACAAGTGATGGACTGAATGTGGATCAATGTCACACACTCCCCCAGTCAAAAGATCTGGGCCCAAATCCATCGTTTTTTTGCACTCCACACCACCCTGGGTTAGACAATGGCGATATGCAAATCAGCTCTGACCCTGTTGCCCCATGGGAACAGTCCAGTCCGAACTACAAAAGCCATGTCCTTCCCAGAACGGAATCAAGCATCCGAGGACCGGACCGGTTTCGAGGTAACACCTCTCTTCAGCCCGGCTAGCTTGACTCCAAGTGGTGTGGAGTGCCTGGGACCCACGTCTGGGCATCCCCAGCGCACTTAGGGCGGCAATTGCAAAAACAACAAGTGATGGACTGAATGTGGATCAATGTCACACACTCCCCCAGTCAAAAGATCTGGGCCCAAATCCATCGTTTTTTTGCACTCCACACCACCCTGGGTTAGACAATGGCGATATGCAAATCAGCTCTGACCCTGTTGCCCCATGGGAACAGTCCAGTCCATCACTGTTGTGTTTGCAATTATCGCTCTAAGTGTACTGGGGATGCTCAGACGTGAGTCCCAGGCACTCCACACCACTGGAGTCAAGCTAGCCGGGCTGATGAGAGGTGTTACCTCGAAACCGGGCCGGTCCTCGGATGCTTGTTTCCGTTCTGGGAAGGACATGGCTTTTGTAGTTCGGACTGGACTGTTCCCATGGGGCACAGGGTCAGCGCTGATTTGCATATCGCCATTGTCTAACCCAGGGTGGTGTGGAGTGGAAAAACGATGGATTTGGGCCCAGATCTTTTGACTGGGGTGAATGTGTGACATTGATCCACATTCTGTCCATCACTGTTGTGTTTGCAATTATCGCTCTAAGTGTACTGGGGATGCTCAGACGTGAGTCCCAGGCACTCCACACCACTGGAGTCAAGCTAGCCGGGCTGATGAGAGGTGTTACCTCGAAACCGGGCCGGTCCTCGGATGCTTGTTTCCGTTCTGGGAAGGACATGGCTTTTGTAGTTCGGACTGGACTGTTCCCATGGGGCACAGGGTCAGCGCTGATTTGCATATCGCCATTGTCTAACCCAGGGTGGTGTGGAGTGGAAAAATGATGGATTTGGGCCCAGATCTTTTGACTGGGGTGAATGTGTGACATTGATCCACAGTCCAGTCCATCACTGTTGTGTTTGCAATTATCGCTCTAAGTGTACTGGGGATGCTCAGACGTGAGTCCCAGGCACTCCACACCACTGGAGTCAAGCTAGCCGGGCTGATGAGAGGTGTTACCTCGAAACCGGGCCGGTCCTCGGATGCTTGTTTCCGTTCTGGGAAGGACATGGCTTTTGTAGTTCGGACTGGACTGTTCCCATGGGGCACAGGGTCAGCGCTGATTTGCATATCGCCATTGTCTAACCCAGGGTGGTGTGGAGTGGAAAAACGATGGATTTGGGCCCAGATCTTTTGACTGGGGTGAATGTGTGACATTGATCCACATTCTGTCCATCACTGTTGTGTTTGCAATTATCGCTCTAAGTGTACTGGGGATGCTCAGACGTGAGTCCCAGGCACTCCACACCACTGGAGTCAAGCTAGCCGGGCTGATGAGAGGTGTTACCTCGAAACCGGGCCGGTCCTCGGATGCTTGTTTCCGTTCTGGGAAGGACATGGCTTTTGTAGTTCGGACTGGACTGTTCCCATGGGGCACAGGGTCAGCGCTGATTTGCATATCGCCATTGTCTAACCCAGGGTGGTGTGGAGTGGAAAAATGATGGATTTGGGCCCAGATCTTTTGACTGGGGTGAATGTGTGACATTGATCCACATTCTGTCCATCACTGTTGTGTTTGCAATTATCGCTCTAAGTGTACTGGGGATGCTCAGACGTGAGTCCCAGGCACTCCACACCACTGGAGTCAAGCTAGCCGGGCTGATGAGAGGTGTTACCTCGAAACCGGGCCGGTCCTCGGATGCTTGTTTCCGTTCTGGGAAGGACATGGCTTTTGTAGTTCGGACTGGACTGTTCCCATGGGGCACAGGGTCAGCGCTGATTTGCATATCGCCATTGTCTAACCCAGGGTGGTGTGGAGTGGAAAAACGATGGATTTGGGCCCAGATCTTTTGACTGGGGTGAATGTGTGACATTGATCCACATTCTGTCCATCACTGTTGTGTTTGCAATTATCGCTCTAAGTGTACTGGGGATGCTCAGACGTGAGTCCCAGGCACTCCACACCACTGGAGTCAAGCTAGCCGGGCTGATGAGAGGTGTTACCTCGAAACCGGGCCGGTCCTCGGATGCTTGTTTCCGTTCTGGGAAGGACATGGCTTTTGTAGTTCGGACTGGACTGTTCCCATGGGGCACAGGGTCAGCGCTGATTTGCATATCGCCATTGTCTAACCCAGGGTGGTGTGGAGTGGAAAAACGATGGATTTGGGCCCAGATCTTTTGACTGGGGTGAATGTGTGACATTGATCCACATTCTGTCCATCACTGTTGTGTTTGCAATTATCGCTCTAAGTGTACTGGGGATGCTCAAACGTGAGTCCCAGGCACTCCACACCACTGGAGTCAAGCTAGCCGGGCTGATGAGAGGTGTTACCTCGAAACCGGGCCGGTCCTCGGATGCTTGTTTCCGTTCTGGGAAGGACATGGCTTTTGTAGTTCGGACTGGACTGTTCCCATGGGGCACAGGGTCAGCGCTGATTTGCATATCGCCATTGTCTAACCCAGGGTGGTGTGGAGTGGAAAAACGATGGATTTGGGCCCAGATCTTTTGACTGGGGTGAATGTGTGACATTGATCCACATTCTGTCCATCACTGTTGTGTTTGCAATTATCGCTCTAAGTGTACTGGGGATGCTCAGACGTGAGTCCCAGGCACTCCACACCACTGGAGTCAAGCTAGCCGGGCTGATGAGAGGTGTTACCTCGAAACCGGGCCGGTCCTCGGATGCTTGTTTCCGTTCTGGGAAGGACATGGCTTTTGTAGTTCGGACTGGACTGTTCCCATGGGGCACAGGGTCAGCGCTGATTTGCATATCGCCATTGTCTAACCCAGGGTGGTGTGGAGTGGAAAAACGATGGATTTGGGCCCAGATCTTTTGACTGGGGTGAATGTGTGACATTGATCCACATTCTGTCCATCACTGTTGTGTTTGCAATTATCGCTCTAAGTGTACTGGGGATGCTCAGACGTGAGTCCCAGGCACTCCACACCACTGGAGTCAAGCTAGCCGGGCTGATGAGAGGTGTTACCTCGAAACCGGGCCGGTCCTCGGATGCTTGTTTCCGTTCTGGGAAGGACATGGCTTTTGTAGTTCGGACTGGACTGTTCCCATGGGGCACAGGGTCAGCGCTGATTTGCATATCGCCATTGTCTAACCCAGGGTGGTGTGGAGTGGAAAAACGATGGATTTGGGCCCAGATCTTTTGACTGGGGTGAATGTGTGACATTGATCCACATTCTGTCCATCACTGTTGTGTTTGCAATTATCGCTCTAAGTGTACTGGGGATGCTCAGACGTGAGTCCCAGGCACTCCACACCACTGGAGTCAAGCTAGCCGGGCTGATGAGAGGTGTTACCTCGTAACCGGGCCGGTCCTCGGATGCTTGTTTCCGTTCTGGGAAGGACATGGCTTTTGTAGTTCGGACTGGACTGTTCCCATGGGGCACAGGGTCAGCGCTGATTTGCATATCGCCATTGTCTAACCCAGGGTGGTGTGGAGTGGAAAAACGATGGATTTGGGCCCAGATCTTTTGACTGGGGTGAATGTGTGACATTGATCCACATTCTGTCCATCACTGTTGTGTTTGCAATTATCGTATACGTTTGAGTCGCACTGGGGGAAAAGCTTTTTTGTATCTGTCCCCAAGATACTGGAATAAACTACAGTTGCCCCTACGCAAAATTTCCATATACAGCACCTTTAGGAAACAACTAAAAGCATTCATGTTCTAACTCTGTTCCGACTTCCAGCTCTCAGGTCAAATTTCTAGGCGAGCGCCGAGATGCCCCCGGGTGAGTCGTGTGTTATAGAAATTAACTTAACATAACATAAGGCGGAAAGGCATATAGAAGACCGCAATTCCACCTGCAACGAAAAGCGTCACCAAGCGAGAGCCGCCTTGGAAATTCCAACGCACAGAACTGCTGACATTGCGTGTTCTCTTCAGTGGTGAGCAGAGCTATCCAAGGCTCTTCCCACTGCTGAAAGAGACAGTGCACCACCTCCGAGTGAAGACGCCATTTGTGATCCATCATGCACTAACGGCTGAGTTTGTCCGCCCTGGCGTTCAGGAAACCTGCCATGTGTTGAACCACCAGGGATATGCCCTGATGTTCCAGCCATGTCCAAAGGCAAAGAGTCTCCAGACAATGGGTCCACAACCCCGTCCTGTTTGTTGTAATAACACATGGCGGTGGTGTTGTCTGTGAACACCTGCACTACCCTTCCTTTGACAGAGCAAAGGATTGCCTTGAGTCCAAGATGAACCGCCCGGAGCTCCAGAAGATTGATGTGGAACCCGGACTCCGCTGGAGACCAGAGGCTTCTTGATCTCCTCCTCCCCCATGTGGCCGTCACACCCCAGGAGTGACGCATTTGTCACCACTGTGAACTCGGGTTGGGGAAGGGAGAGGGATCTGCTGTCGACCCAATCCTGGTTCGTTAGCCACCACTGCAATTGGTGTGCAGTGCCCTCCGAGATTTGGACGCAATCGGAAAGATTCCCCTGATGCTGCGCCCACTGAAACTTGATAGGGGAAAACTGGAACCCCTGATATGCACAGATGAGCTGCAACCACCGCAATCACTTTCGTGAACACCCGAGGGGCGCTGGTAAGGCCAAAAGGGAGCCCGGTAAACTGAAAATGCTTGTGGTCTACCGTCCACCGCAGGTAACGCCTATGGGCCGGCCGGACGGGGATGTGAAAATGCGCGTCCTGAAAGTTCAACGCTAGCATGCAGTCTCCAAGGTCGAGGGCAGACAAGACCTGAGCCAATGTCAATATTTTGAACTTCTCCTGCTAGAGGAAGCGGTTGATGTCCCCGAGATCCAAGCTAGGACGCGGGCCTTTGTCCTTCTTTGGCACGAGAAAGTAGTGAGAATAACATCACAACCTACTTCTGGCACAGGGACTAGCTCGATGGCTCCCTTGGCCAAGAAAGCTGTAACATTCTGACGGAAAAGAGCCAAGTGATCCTACGACATGCGATGGAGTGTCGGTGGCATGGGGGAGGGGTAGTCTCAAAGGGGAGGGAGTAGCCCCTTCGGACGATCTGCAAAACCTACCTGTCCAATGCGATGATGTGCCAGTGGTGAAGGTGATGGTGAATCCTGCTACCCACTGGCAACTGATGTCTCCGAAAGGTCGGATTAGGAAGGCTTAGAGGCTGATGCAGAGGGGGCACTGGTGGACTAGCCTGCCCACTGGCCCCCAGACCCAAGCCTGTGGCCACGCATGTGGCCCTGGGTGGGACGAGGTGGGTCACCCCTTCCTTAGCCACAAAAGGCTATGGCAGTGAGGCCCAAGGATTTGGCCGTAGCCAGAGAGTCCTTGAAGCGCTTGAGCGCATTGTCCGCCTTGTCGCCAAACAGGGCGTCTCCAAAAGGGTTGATTGGACATCCCCGGAAAAAACAGTGGACCTCAGCCAAGCGTCTCAAGGCTACTAGCGTGGAGATTGTTCTACCTAGAGAGTCGGCAGTATCCCTCCCACATCAAATGGCGAACTTCGATGCGTCTCTGCTCTCTGCAACTGCACAGGAGAGTGCAGTCCAGGCATCGAACGGGCACTATGGCAGCACTTGCGCAACCGTGTCCTGCAAAGAGTCGGTGTTGCGGCCCAAGAGACATGCGGTGTTCACTGACTGCAGTCCTAAGCTGGCAGAAGAAATCATCTTCTTCCCAAGATAGTCCAGCTTCTTGGATTCCCTATCTGGGGGAGCAATAGGGAATGCGCCTTTGGATGTTGAGGCTTGGACCACCAAGCTCTCGGGGGTAGGGTGTTGGGAGAGGAAAATTGGGTCACCCAGGGTTGGCTTTGGTGTAGGGCAATCATCCTATCCACAGGAGCCCCTGTGCTGGGTTTGGAGCAAGTGCCCAGAAGGATGTCAGTGAGGGCCCCATTGAACGGCAGCAGGGGCTCCGGAGAGGCCGCTGCCGGCTGAAGCACCTCATTCAGGAGGTTAGTCCTGACTGCCAATGTAGGAAGCTCAAGGCCAAGGCCTCAGCCGCCCTACGCAACACCACAGCATAGGAGACTCCCTCCTCTGTGGCCACACTAGGGGGAGAAAGCATACCAGGGACTGGGGAAGTGTCCAAACCACTAGCATAACCCAACTTCTTTCTCCAGCTCTTCTAGCTGGTCTGCCAGAGGGTCCTTCCCAATCCTCCTCACTCTCCTCTAGCTGCCACTCAGGGTGTAATGGAATGCCAGGATAGAACAGTGGTACAAAAGTACCATTCAGTACTGGCTTCGGTCGATGCCGGTCCAACTCTGTGTTCAAGTCAAGGGGGAGGCCGGGGTCGACGCCGGCCGGGGACACTACCGGCGTCAGAGGCGGCGGAGGCATCATTAGAGCAATCAGCGCCGAGGGAGGTGCTGTAAGGTCAACCGTTGCCGATCCTGATCCAGGCCTGGATGCCTGAGGGCCCTGCAGCTTCAGGGCCGGAGCCGCCGGCATCGAAGGCCTAGAACCGCCAACCGAGTCCGCGGGTCTGAAGGCACGACGGCGGAGTCAGGCTGCCCAAAGATGGACTGAAGGGCTTAGTAAAAAGCACAAAACTGGGCAGGGGATGCTCTGGCTCCCGGTAAGGGAGGGAAGCTCAGAGCTGTCCCAGCAGGCTCAGTGAGCGGAGCCGAAGGATGAGGACTTTCCGCGTGCCGCGTTGCCTTGGCAGACAGAAAGGGAGAAGGTGAGAGCGACGGTGCTTCTTCGCCTTCTTCTTGCCCAAAGATGAGGACTTCGAAGATGATTGATGGTGGTGACTCCGCGACCGGTCCCGCGACCTCCCTCTGGACCGGGACCACGAATGCCATGGAGCTGACTGCCTCTAGAAGTTTTCTGGACCGCTCCCGCAAAGACTTCAGGTTGATGGCCTGACAGTCGTGGTTAAGCACCAGACACCAAAGGCACACGAGATGGAGGTCCATGACCGACATCAATTTGTGACAGGAAGCCAGAACGCCGATGGGACATCCCTACGTGCACCAGGAGTCGAACGACTTGAAAACATGTTAAGAAAAGTCGAAAAAACTTTTGTCAAAAATTGACTAAGGGTACCACTCTCTCCGGATCTGCACTGGCTTGAACAGAAAAAGAAAGAACTGGCGCCAGCGCAGCAGCTAAGTAGATACTGCAACGTTATTCCGGTGATCACGACACCAACGACGAACACAGAGTCAACCAACGCCACCTACCGACACGCAGGGGTGCTTCTGAAGAAAAATTTTCCTGATCCAGTCTGACACCTGGGGTAATTCTAAGGTAAGGAATCTACAACTAATAGTCTCTTTCACATATAACTTTTTACACCATGCGCCATGCAAACGATATTGCATAGAAAAAAAGTATCAACCTGGTCTACACTCCATTTTTCACACAACCCAAAAAAAAATCAACCAAACCACTTAGGTACAAAAACAAATCAATAAAACGTGCACATATAAAAATTATTCACAAATTCCTTTCAGAGGTTGAACAGAAACCTCACTTTCCTGTCTTTTCCGAGCTGCAGCAAAAAGGAATGTGAAGGAAATGATGAATGCTGGGTACCAGATAAAGAAGACACATACACGGTATGCCGTGGAGAACCTGTAAAGCAAATAGTGTTACCGCAACAACATCGATACTTGGGTTGTAGTTTCATTCTGATGTGAACATTGCTTTAATGTTGTTTTTTAAACTCGGTTTTTAGACTGCTATTAGAACGGAAGTTTATCATACTTCAATGGCACCCACATGCTGTGAGTTATGTACATTGTCTTGCAGTTGTAGTGGCAAGTCGTGCTCAGAATACACATGGTTATACATCAGAGCTAAAAACTTGCTGCTTACATAATGCATAAGTGTATGACAAACCTGAGAGTAACCACGTAAAAACTAACAACGAAAACATGTTCCTACTACAGTGTAGATTATTTTATTTCACGTCCAGCAAACATGTATTTGTATGGAACTGTTTTACGTAAACAAAACAACAATGTAACAAACCCTGTAATACATTTGGCCAAAGAAGAGTGGTCGGTACTTGGCCGACTCAGGTGTTGTCTGCTTGTAGATCATACACAGTCTTGGGTTGTTTTCAAATGAATCTTTACATTAGTCACATACATTTAAGTCAGCCTTCTAATAAATTTACAGAAACGTTGAGCAAAAAAACACCGATAGCAACCGTGAAAACTAATTTCGTCTACAACAAGCACCAAGCATTTATTTATTTACCTTTCGGAGGTTTTCTTAAGTACTAAACACACACAATTTTCTTTCACAGAATTCTTGTAAAGGCTAACGAATCCTGCAAAGAGCAAAAGTCGACTGATGTTTTCAGAGAGATGGGGATGTAATTATGGTGCCTTGCGCTAGTGGTTACTTGCTAAGTGAGCCTTTGTCTCCTGTCTACCCCTTTCGTCCCCTCCCCGCTTAACACAGATGTTTCCCCTTTGCTGAAGTCAGATGTTCTCTTCTTGTTCTTCTAGTCTGGACCTGATGGCACCCTCTTAACCTCTGCAAACTGGTTATTTCATCTGCATTGTGTGTACCACTTCTGTTTCGACTAAAAAATCGCATTTGGCTGTTGTTGATTGATACTACTGGTCTGAAACTGCTTCCTGATTGACTGGTGTTGTTGCTGGATTCGTTGCTGCTCCTTAAAATCCTCTGAAAAGTTCTCCGAATGTTGGGGTTCATGGTTGCCCTAAATGACGCTTTTCGGCCTGAAGTACCTACAAAGAAAAAAAAGCTCATTACCCACGGCATTCGGGAATAAAGAGGCTAATGCAAGGGCCATTTGCACAGATGTAACAGACTATTTAAATGTTTGGGCCTTTTGACGTCATCTTCCAAAACTTTGTCTGTATAAGATGCATACAGGAAAAGTATTTGGTAAACGGGGTATTTGGCTAGAATTGAGATGGGTGCGTTAAACTTTCCTATAATACATGCTACCCATGAAACTATAACTACGGTTTAAGCTCGAGTAAGTTTAGGGATCTTCAAGAAGGGGATGGTATGAATTGAGTGAAATCACTTTTCTTGGTCAAATGAGGAATGTAGATGACTGAGGCCCTCATTTCATGTCCTGCATTGCAGGGGAAAGAAGCACTGCTGCTACAAGCCTATTATTTAATTCTCTAAAGTATTTTTGTCAGGGGTAAAACATGCACAGAGGATACCCTGCAGTACTTTCTAGCCCTGTTCTACATGGTCCTCTGTTATGATGTCAAATCAGACCTCTGGGGTCGGTGCAACTCATGCTCACTTAGGCAATCCTTGCAAAAAGTATTGCCATTGTCACAGGAAACACACCTGATACTAAAGTGAGTTCACTGTCATGTCAAATACCCATTTTTGAAAGTCGCAAAGTGAAGAACCCTCAATCATCAAAGATGGTTGTCAGTTATCGACATGTGGACGTTTTTCACCATGTCGCGATTAACTGCTTTGAACCATACGTTTTACTTTTTTTCATATACACAAGCCAAGAAATGTTGAATATCAACCACCCAGAATAATAAGTACGCTAACAAATTAAACATCCTATTGTCGTGTGAGTCCTTTCTTATGACCACTTTTTCTCTAATAAAAATACAAAATGTAAAGAAAATACATCTTAACAAAACATATGGCGCACATCAAGATATTACACTTAACTTTTCAAATAATTTTTATTAGGGTTTTAAAAGGTATACAGTAAAAGTAACAAGCATTTGCAATGCAATCGGTCCGCCTTTGGGGCCTTATATGCATTCAGCTATGCAGCACATTAGCCTGGGTGCTGAAACATCTACTGTTCTTTAACATGGAGGGAAAGTAAGCACCAAACTGCGTGACACGCTGGAACACATGGAGAGAAATATTGCCTTTAAGCGGGAAATGGTATAGTCCAAAGCTCTGTGTTTAATATAAAATCAGGGCCTTCGGTGGTCATATCACTGAAAATACAGGATTTGAAAAAAATATTATTGTCTACGGGTGCTTGTGGGAGTCATTTTCTATGCACTGGAATTTAGAGAATTGTAAAGTGATTCTGATATTTTACTGACCTCTGCTGGTCGTTATCTGTCAAGAAAGTTAAATAGAGGCAGTGTCCAGAAAAATAAAAAAAAGAAAGTCACTCAGCAGAAAGCAATTCTTGTACTTTACAAACATCTACTGGTCGTTAAAGACAGTTAACCCTTCTAGGCTTTGGATGTGCGGGAGCCGTCCAACGCATAAGTGCTCATGTGCGTTGGGCGACTCCCACTGGTCTGACGCCTTGATATAAGGAATCCCTCTGGTGCGGGCACCAGAGGGATTCCCTTTACCCCCCAACAGCCTCGGAAGCTAGGGAACAGTTTCCCCAGCTCCCGAGGCCCCCACCTGGTTTCCCTGAGATAACGATCAGCGCACACGTCGCGCTGATGTCATTTCAGTGAAACAGAAACTGAAATGAGCCAAGAGGCTCCTTTCAGTTTTGCTTTCTACATTGCTCAGGGGGCTATCTCAGCCCCTGAGCACCTAGAAAGTCAGTAGAGGTATCGTTGGAAAGGGGAGAATCTCCCCTTTCCAGGAGGGCAATTCCCAAGCTTGGATCCACCCACTAGGCTTCAGGGAGAGGAGAGCAGCCCCTTGGGCAAGGGCCTTTGCTCCCCCCAATATAATTGGCTATATTCAGTCATTTTGGCCCCCCTGGGGGGCAGTTGGGGGCAGTAGCCCCCAACCTGCCCCCCAGGGGGTAGAAAGCCCACTAGACGCCAGGGATTCTTTTTTGGCAATTTCAATTAGGGTGGGGGCTGTCCAAAACGAGCATGCCAATGCCTTCACCGCTGCCAAAATTACAGTCTTTCTGCCCCACCCTAGGGCGCGGAAGGGAGAAGTAGCTCCCAATCTGCCCCCCTGGGGCGTGCAAAAAGCCCACAAGACGCCAGGGATTTTTTTTGGGGCAATTTGAATTAGGGTGCAGGCTGCCCAAAACAGACATGCTAATGCCCCCACCCCACAAAAATTGTGGGGTGGGGGCATTCCCCCCCCTGGGGGGGGGGGGGAAGGCTGAAAGCCCACTAGAAACCAGGGATTTTTTGGTCAAGTCCATTTGGGGGGGCTTCCCAAAACGGGCCTGTCTATGCCCCCACCCCCGCAAAAATAACAGCATGTCTGCTCCCCTGGGAGGCAGATGGGGGCGGGTGCAAAAAGCCCACTAGATGCCAGGGATTTTTTTGCCAATTTGAAGTGAGGGTGGGGGCTGTTCAAAATGGGCATGCCAATGCCGCCACCCCCACACAAATTCTAGTCTTTCCGCCCCCCTTGGAGGGCAGAAAACCCACTAGAAACCAGGGATTTTTTTTGTAATCAATGAGGGGTGGAAACTGCCCAAAATGGGCATGAAAATGCCCCCACCCCCCAAAAAAATTAGCCACAGTCTTTCTGCACCCCTAGGTGGCATATCGGGGCAAACCCCCTTCCCCCCAATTTTCCCCCAGCAAAATTCCAGTCTTTCTGCCACCACCGGGGGATAGAAAGCCCACTAGGAACCAGTGATTATGCTGACTTTAATGCTTGGGGGTGCGGTCTGGCCAGAATGGGCATACCAATGCCCCCACCCCCCAATAAAATAGCCACAGCCTTTCTGCCCCCCTTGGCATATCTGGGCAACCCGCCACCCGCCGATTCCCCCCAGGGCGGCAGGAAACCCACTAGGCACAGACTTTTTTTTACCAATGTGCATACCTGTGGATTTTGGGCCCTAGCGCAGCTGGCACATTGGGAAACCTAGCAAACCTGTACATTTTTTAAAACTAGACACCTTGGGAAATCTAGTATGGGGTGACTTGTGTGCCACTCACCAGGTTCTGTTACCCAGAATCCCTTGCAAACCTCAAACTTAGTTAAAAAAACACATTTACCTCACATTTCTGTGATGGAAAGTTCTGGGATCTGCCTGGATCCACACAATTCCACCCACCCAGAATTTCCCAAATACTTCAGAGAAAAATGGTACCTCACTTGTGTGGGTAGGCCTAGTGCCCGCGACAGGAAACGACCCAAAATACAACGTGGACACACCACATTTTCTCAGTGAAAACTGACCATTGTTTTGCAAAGTGCCTAGCTGTAGTTCAATCTAATACATTGTAAAAGAGTCAATACAGCATATCTGAAATATGCACATTATCAATCCAGCCCTTTGGTAAAAAGTTTTTTTATGAGGGGAGGTTCCATGGTTATTCTTCGACATGGGCAGTTTCTCTTGCAAACCTCAAAATCTGTTTCTGTGGTGGAAAGTTTTGGAATTCTGCGTGGATCCACACAATTCCACCCTCCCCACATTCCCCAAAGTCTTCCGAGAAAAATGGTACTTCACTTGTGTGGGTGGGTCAAGTACCCGCGACAGGCAAGGGCTCAAAACCTATTGAGGCGACATCAAAATTACCTATCACAAAAGAATCTGGTTTTGCAAGGGGAGTCTCATGAGATTTTGGCCCCGGGCTCGGCGGCCATCTAGGGAAACCTATCAAACCCACACATTACTGAAAACTGGAAAACCGGGGGTGTCCACCAAAGTATGGCTTACGTGGGTCCCCCAACATTTCCCTACCCAGAATCTACTGCAAACCTCAAATTTAGCTGAAAACATTATCTTTTTTATCAAATTTCTGTGTGGGAAAGTTCTGGAATCTGCTTAGATCCACAAATGTCCTACTACCCAGCGTTCCCCCAGGTCTACCAATAAAAATGGTACTGCACTCACGTGGGTGGGTCATGTACCCGCGACAGGCAAGGGCCCAAAATGTATTGAGGAGACATAAAAATTACCTGTAACAAAACAACCTGGTTTTGCAAGGGGAGTCACTTGGGATTTTGGCCCGAGCTCGGCGGCCATTTTGGGAAACCTACCAAACCCACACATTTCTGAAAACTGGACACCTGGGGGAGTCCAGCAAGGTATGGCTTGTGTGGATCCCCCAACATTTTTCTACCCAGAATGCTCTGCAAACCTCCACTTTAGCTGAAAAAATGACTTTTTTCTCAAATTTGTCTGTGGGAAAGTGCTGGAAACTGCATGGAACCACAAATTTCCTACCACTCAGCATTCCCCCAGGTCTCCCGATACAAATGATACCTCACTTGCATGGGTGGGTCATGTACCCGCTACAGGCAAGGGCCCAAAATATATTGGGGAGACATCAAAATTACCTATGACAAAACAACCTGGTTTTGCAAGGGGGGTCACCTGGGTTTTTAGCCCCCGGGCTCAGTAGCCATCTTGGGAAACTACCAAACCCACACATTTTGGAAAACTAGACACCTGGAGGAGTCCAGCGAGGTATGGATCGCGTGGATCCCCCTACATTTTCTTACCCAGAATGCCCTGCAAACCTCAAATTTAGCTGAAAAAAACACATTTCCCACATGTTTTTGGGTAGAATCACTGTGCCTGCACAAATGTCCTATCCCACAGCATTTCCCTCAGTCTCCAGAATAAAATGATACCTCACTTGTGTGGGTGGAGCAAGTCCCTGTGACTGGGAAGAGCCCAAAACATAGGGATTATTGGTATAGCACCAAGAATTCTGAGCGCTACATTAAAAATAAATACGTTTTTAGCCAATTCTGCATTGGACACTCACACAAGTGAGGTATCATTTTACTTGGGGCACTATGGAGAACGCTGTGGGGTAGGACATTTGTGCCGGCACGGTGAGTCCACACACAAATATGTGGAAAATTAGTTTTTTCAGATAATTTGAGGTTGGCAGGGGATTCTGGGTAGGGAAACTTTGGGGGATCCACGCATGCCATACCTCATTGGACTACCCAGGGTATCTAGTTTTCAGAAATGTGTGGGTTTGGTAGGTTTCCCTAGATGATGGTGAGCCCAGGGCCCAATACACAGGTGCCCCCCCAAAATCAGGTAGTTTTGTTATAGGTAATTTTGAACTCTCCGTAGTACAATTTGGGCCATTTCCTGTTGCAGCAACTATGCCCACCCACACAATTGAGGTACTATTGTTTTGGGGAGACCTGGGAGAACGCTGGGTGGTAGGAAATTTGTGTCAGCTTGGTGATCCTACAACCATCCCACACAGAAATGTGAGAAAAAAGTGATTTTTTTCAGCTAAATTTGAGTTTTGCTGGGGATTCTGGGTAGGGAAATGTTGGGGGACCCACGCAAGCCATACCTTGCTGGACTTCCCCGGGTGTCTACTTTTCAGAAATGTGTGGGTTTGGTAGGTTTCCCTAGATGGCCGCCGAGCCTGGAGCTAAAAACTCATAGGACCCCCTTGCAAAACCAGGTTATTTTGTGATAGGTAATTTTGATGTCACCTGGATTCATCATAATCCGTTTTTCGACTGGGCTTCAGTACCGAGACCGCCATTCTAGCTGTAACTGACTCGCTCAGACAGAAAATAGACATTGGAGGATCGGTAGTACTGATCCTTCTAGATCTTTCTGCGGCATTTGATACCATCTCACATTTAATGCTCGCGGAGAGCCTAGCTTCCTGTGGCATTCAAGGGACAGCCTAGAAGTGGTTGCAGAACTTTATGTCAGGCAGAACCCAAACTATCATGCTAGGGCCATATCTCTCAGAAAAAATGTGTCTAGACAGGGGTGTACCCCAGGGCTCCTGCCTAAGCTCGACATTATTTAACATATATATATATGGCACCATTGGCAAAAATCGTAGAACAGCTAGGTTTTGAGATAATTTCATATACTGATGATACTCAGCTTATGTTTACTATTGGCCCAAATATAGAAGCAGAGAAATTGCGGTTCTCCAGCGGAATGCTTGTAATCTCTAGCTGGATGACGCAGAACTGCCTTCAGTTGAATCCTGGAAAAACCGAGGTCATGCTACTGGGGAAAGCCTCAGCTAGCTGGTCTGATGAATGGTGGCCCTCACAACTGGGAGCAGCTCCTGTTCCTAAACAATGTGTTAAAAATCTAGGCCTAAAATTAGATCAGTCATTAACCATGAAAGACCACATTGCTGCCACTACTAGGTCCTGCTACTATAGTTTGTGTCTACTCCGCAAAATTCTTCCCTACATGCCCACTATTCACCACAGAACCTTAGTTCAAGCCATGGTCATCAGCCGATTAGACTATGGTAATGCTCTGTTGGCAGAAGTGGGAGAGACTGTGCTTACTAAATTACAAGTGATTCAGAACAAGGCGGCCAAAATGATACTGACCCACCCAGCAGGCTCCCCTTCTGCTCCCTTGCTGATAGAGCTGCATTGGTTACCTGTAAGGAAGAGATCATTTTTCAAAATTTGCTGTTTCACTTACAATGTGCTGAATGGCAGAGGCCCCTACTATCTACAAAAGAGACTCACAAAACATATACCGAACAGAAATCTCAGATCCAGTACTCCAGGCCTTCTACAGGTGCCTCGTATACGTTTGAAAAAACAACAAGTGATGGACTGAATGTGGATCAATGTCACACACTCCCCCAGTCAAAAGATCTGGGCCCAAATCCATCGTTTTTTTGCACTCCACACCACCCTGGGTTAGACAATGGCGATATGCAAATCAGCTCTGACCCTGTTGCCCCATGGGAACAGTCCAGTCCGAACTACAAAAGCCATGTCCTTCCCAGAACGGAATCAAGCATCCGAGGACCGGACCGGTTTCGAGGTAACACCTCTCTTCAGCCCGGCTAGCTTGACTCCAAGTGGTGTGGAGTGCCTGGGACCCACGTCTGGGCATCCCCAGCGCACTTAGGGCGGCAATTGCAAAAACAACAAGTGATGGACTGAATGTGGATCAATGTCACACACTCCCCCAGTCAAAAGATCTGGGCCCAAATCCATCGTTTTTTTGCACTCCACACCACCCTGGGTTAGACAATGGCGATATGCAAATCAGCTCTGACCCTGTTGCCCCATGGGAACAGTCCAGTCCATCACTGTTGTGTTTGCAATTATCGCTCTAAGTGTACTGGGGATGCTCAGACGTGAGTCCCAGGCACTCCACACCACTGGAGTCAAGCTAGCCGGGCTGATGAGAGGTGTTACCTCGAAACCGGGCCGGTCCTCGGATGCTTGTTTCCGTTCTGGGAAGGACATGGCTTTTGTAGTTCGGACTGGACTGTTCCCATGGGGCACAGGGTCAGCGCTGATTTGCATATCGCCATTGTCTAACCCAGGGTGGTGTGGAGTGGAAAAACGATGGATTTGGGCCCAGATCTTTTGACTGGGGTGAATGTGTGACATTGATCCACATTCTGTCCATCACTGTTGTGTTTGCAATTATCGCTCTAAGTGTACTGGGGATGCTCAGACGTGAGTCCCAGGCACTCCACACCACTGGAGTCAAGCTAGCCGGGCTGATGAGAGGTGTTACCTCGAAACCGGGCCGGTCCTCGGATGCTTGTTTCCGTTCTGGGAAGGACATGGCTTTTGTAGTTCGGACTGGACTGTTCCCATGGGGCACAGGGTCAGCGCTGATTTGCATATCGCCATTGTCTAACCCAGGGTGGTGTGGAGTGGAAAAATGATGGATTTGGGCCCAGATCTTTTGACTGGGGTGAATGTGTGACATTGATCCACAGTCCAGTCCATCACTGTTGTGTTTGCAATTATCGCTCTAAGTGTACTGGGGATGCTCAGACGTGAGTCCCAGGCACTCCACACCACTGGAGTCAAGCTAGCCGGGCTGATGAGAGGTGTTACCTCGAAACCGGGCCGGTCCTCGGATGCTTGTTTCCGTTCTGGGAAGGACATGGCTTTTGTAGTTCGGACTGGACTGTTCCCATGGGGCACAGGGTCAGCGCTGATTTGCATATCGCCATTGTCTAACCCAGGGTGGTGTGGAGTGGAAAAACGATGGATTTGGGCCCAGATCTTTTGACTGGGGTGAATGTGTGACATTGATCCACATTCTGTCCATCACTGTTGTGTTTGCAATTATCGCTCTAAGTGTACTGGGGATGCTCAGACGTGAGTCCCAGGCACTCCACACCACTGGAGTCAAGCTAGCCGGGCTGATGAGAGGTGTTACCTCGAAACCGGGCCGGTCCTCGGATGCTTGTTTCCGTTCTGGGAAGGACATGGCTTTTGTAGTTCGGACTGGACTGTTCCCATGGGGCACAGGGTCAGCGCTGATTTGCATATCGCCATTGTCTAACCCAGGGTGGTGTGGAGTGGAAAAATGATGGATTTGGGCCCAGATCTTTTGACTGGGGTGAATGTGTGACATTGATCCACATTCTGTCCATCACTGTTGTGTTTGCAATTATCGCTCTAAGTGTACTGGGGATGCTCAGACGTGAGTCCCAGGCACTCCACACCACTGGAGTCAAGCTAGCCGGGCTGATGAGAGGTGTTACCTCGAAACCGGGCCGGTCCTCGGATGCTTGTTTCCGTTCTGGGAAGGACATGGCTTTTGTAGTTCGGACTGGACTGTTCCCATGGGGCACAGGGTCAGCGCTGATTTGCATATCGCCATTGTCTAACCCAGGGTGGTGTGGAGTGGAAAAACGATGGATTTGGGCCCAGATCTTTTGACTGGGGTGAATGTGTGACATTGATCCACATTCTGTCCATCACTGTTGTGTTTGCAATTATCGCTCTAAGTGTACTGGGGATGCTCAGACGTGAGTCCCAGGCACTCCACACCACTGGAGTCAAGCTAGCCGGGCTGATGAGAGGTGTTACCTCGAAACCGGGCCGGTCCTCGGATGCTTGTTTCCGTTCTGGGAAGGACATGGCTTTTGTAGTTCGGACTGGACTGTTCCCATGGGGCACAGGGTCAGCGCTGATTTGCATATCGCCATTGTCTAACCCAGGGTGGTGTGGAGTGGAAAAACGATGGATTTGGGCCCAGATCTTTTGACTGGGGTGAATGTGTGACATTGATCCACATTCTGTCCATCACTGTTGTGTTTGCAATTATCGCTCTAAGTGTACTGGGGATGCTCAAACGTGAGTCCCAGGCACTCCACACCACTGGAGTCAAGCTAGCCGGGCTGATGAGAGGTGTTACCTCGAAACCGGGCCGGTCCTCGGATGCTTGTTTCCGTTCTGGGAAGGACATGGCTTTTGTAGTTCGGACTGGACTGTTCCCATGGGGCACAGGGTCAGCGCTGATTTGCATATCGCCATTGTCTAACCCAGGGTGGTGTGGAGTGGAAAAACGATGGATTTGGGCCCAGATCTTTTGACTGGGGTGAATGTGTGACATTGATCCACATTCTGTCCATCACTGTTGTGTTTGCAATTATCGCTCTAAGTGTACTGGGGATGCTCAGACGTGAGTCCCAGGCACTCCACACCACTGGAGTCAAGCTAGCCGGGCTGATGAGAGGTGTTACCTCGAAACCGGGCCGGTCCTCGGATGCTTGTTTCCGTTCTGGGAAGGACATGGCTTTTGTAGTTCGGACTGGACTGTTCCCATGGGGCACAGGGTCAGCGCTGATTTGCATATCGCCATTGTCTAACCCAGGGTGGTGTGGAGTGGAAAAACGATGGATTTGGGCCCAGATCTTTTGACTGGGGTGAATGTGTGACATTGATCCACATTCTGTCCATCACTGTTGTGTTTGCAATTATCGCTCTAAGTGTACTGGGGATGCTCAGACGTGAGTCCCAGGCACTCCACACCACTGGAGTCAAGCTAGCCGGGCTGATGAGAGGTGTTACCTCGAAACCGGGCCGGTCCTCGGATGCTTGTTTCCGTTCTGGGAAGGACATGGCTTTTGTAGTTCGGACTGGACTGTTCCCATGGGGCACAGGGTCAGCGCTGATTTGCATATCGCCATTGTCTAACCCAGGGTGGTGTGGAGTGGAAAAACGATGGATTTGGGCCCAGATCTTTTGACTGGGGTGAATGTGTGACATTGATCCACATTCTGTCCATCACTGTTGTGTTTGCAATTATCGCTCTAAGTGTACTGGGGATGCTCAGACGTGAGTCCCAGGCACTCCACACCACTGGAGTCAAGCTAGCCGGGCTGATGAGAGGTGTTACCTCGTAACCGGGCCGGTCCTCGGATGCTTGTTTCCGTTCTGGGAAGGACATGGCTTTTGTAGTTCGGACTGGACTGTTCCCATGGGGCACAGGGTCAGCGCTGATTTGCATATCGCCATTGTCTAACCCAGGGTGGTGTGGAGTGGAAAAACGATGGATTTGGGCCCAGATCTTTTGACTGGGGTGAATGTGTGACATTGATCCACATTCTGTCCATCACTGTTGTGTTTGCAATTATCGTATACGTTTGAGTCGCACTGGGGGAAAAGCTTTTTTGTATCTGTCCCCAAGATACTGGAATAAACTACAGTTGCCCCTACGCAAAATTTCCATATACAGCACCTTTAGGAAACAACTAAAAGCATTCATGTTCTAACTCTGTTCCGACTTCCAGCTCTCAGGTCAAATTTCTAGGCGAGCGCCGAGATGCCCCCGGGTGAGTCGTGTGTTATAGAAATTAACTTAACATAACATAAGGCGGAAAGGCATATAGAAGACCGCAATTCCACCTGCAACGAAAAGCGTCACCAAGCGAGAGCCGCCTTGGAAATTCCAACGCACAGAACTGCTGACATTGCGTGTTCTCTTCAGTGGTGAGCAGAGCTATCCAAGGCTCTTCCCACTGCTGAAAGAGACAGTGCACCACCTCCGAGTGAAGACGCCATTTGTGATCCATCATGCACTAACGGCTGAGTTTGTCCGCCCTGGCGTTCAGGAAACCTGCCATGTGTTGAACCACCAGGGATATGCCCTGATGTTCCAGCCATGTCCAAAGGCAAAGAGTCTCCAGACAATGGGTCCACAACCCCGTCCTGTTTGTTGTAATAACACATGGCGGTGGTGTTGTCTGTGAACACCTGCACTACCCTTCCTTTGACAGAGCAAAGGATTGCCTTGAGTCCAAGATGAACCGCCCGGAGCTCCAGAAGATTGATGTGGAACCCGGACTCCGCTGGAGACCAGAGGCTTCTTGATCTCCTCCTCCCCCATGTGGCCGTCACACCCCAGGAGTGACGCATTTGTCACCACTGTGAACTCGGGTTGGGGAAGGGAGAGGGATCTGCTGTCGACCCAATCCTGGTTCGTTAGCCACCACTGCAATTGGTGTGCAGTGCCCTCCGAGATTTGGACGCAATCGGAAAGATTCCCCTGATGCTGCGCCCACTGAAACTTGATAGGGGAAAACTGGAACCCCTGATATGCACAGATGAGCTGCAACCACCGCAATCACTTTCGTGAACACCCGAGGGGCGCTGGTAAGGCCAAAAGGGAGCCCGGTAAACTGAAAATGCTTGTGGTCTACCGTCCACCGCAGGTAACGCCTATGGGCCGGCCGGACGGGGATGTGAAAATGCGCGTCCTGAAAGTTCAACGCTAGCATGCAGTCTCCAAGGTCGAGGGCAGACAAGACCTGAGCCAATGTCAATATTTTGAACTTCTCCTGCTAGAGGAAGCGGTTGATGTCCCCGAGATCCAAGCTAGGACGCGGGCCTTTGTCCTTCTTTGGCACGAGAAAGTAGTGAGAATAACATCACAACCTACTTCTGGCACAGGGACTAGCTCGATGGCTCCCTTGGCCAAGAAAGCTGTAACATTCTGACGGAAAAGAGCCAAGTGATCCTACGACATGCGATGGAGTGTCGGTGGCATGGGGGAGGGGTAGTCTCAAAGGGGAGGGAGTAGCCCCTTCGGACGATCTGCAAAACCTACCTGTCCAATGCGATGATGTGCCAGTGGTGAAGGTGATGGTGAATCCTGCTACCCACTGGCAACTGATGTCTCCGAAAGGTCGGATTAGGAAGGCTTAGAGGCTGATGCAGAGGGGGCACTGGTGGACTAGCCTGCCCACTGGCCCCCAGACCCAAGCCTGTGGCCACGCATGTGGCCCTGGGTGGGACGAGGTGGGTCACCCCTTCCTTAGCCACAAAAGGCTATGGCAGTGAGGCCCAAGGATTTGGCCGTAGCCAGAGAGTCCTTGAAGCGCTTGAGCGCATTGTCCGCCTTGTCGCCAAACAGGGCGTCTCCAAAAGGGTTGATTGGACATCCCCGGAAAAAACAGTGGACCTCAGCCAAGCGTCTCAAGGCTACTAGCGTGGAGATTGTTCTACCTAGAGAGTCGGCAGTATCCCTCCCACATCAAATGGCGAACTTCGATGCGTCTCTGCTCTCTGCAACTGCACAGGAGAGTGCAGTCCAGGCATCGAACGGGCACTATGGCAGCACTTGCGCAACCGTGTCCTGCAAAGAGTCGGTGTTGCGGCCCAAGAGACATGCGGTGTTCACTGACTGCAGTCCTAAGCTGGCAGAAGAAATCATCTTCTTCCCAAGATAGTCCAGCTTCTTGGATTCCCTATCTGGGGGAGCAATAGGGAATGCGCCTTTGGATGTTGAGGCTTGGACCACCAAGCTCTCGGGGGTAGGGTGTTGGGAGAGGAAAATTGGGTCACCCAGGGTTGGCTTTGGTGTAGGGCAATCATCCTATCCACAGGAGCCCCTGTGCTGGGTTTGGAGCAAGTGCCCAGAAGGATGTCAGTGAGGGCCCCATTGAACGGCAGCAGGGGCTCCGGAGAGGCCGCTGCCGGCTGAAGCACCTCATTCAGGAGGTTAGTCCTGACTGCCAATGTAGGAAGCTCAAGGCCAAGGCCTCAGCCGCCCTACGCAACACCACAGCATAGGAGACTCCCTCCTCTGTGGCCACACTAGGGGGAGAAAGCATACCAGGGACTGGGGAAGTGTCCAAACCACTAGCATAACCCAACTTCTTTCTCCAGCTCTTCTAGCTGGTCTGCCAGAGGGTCCTTCCCAATCCTCCTCACTCTCCTCTAGCTGCCACTCAGGGTGTAATGGAATGCCAGGATAGAACAGTGGTACAAAAGTACCATTCAGTACTGGCTTCGGTCGATGCCGGTCCAACTCTGTGTTCAAGTCAAGGGGGAGGCCGGGGTCGACGCCGGCCGGGGACACTACCGGCGTCAGAGGCGGCGGAGGCATCATTAGAGCAATCAGCGCCGAGGGAGGTGCTGTAAGGTCAACCGTTGCCGATCCTGATCCAGGCCTGGATGCCTGAGGGCCCTGCAGCTTCAGGGCCGGAGCCGCCGGCATCGAAGGCCTAGAACCGCCAACCGAGTCCGCGGGTCTGAAGGCACGACGGCGGAGTCAGGCTGCCCAAAGATGGACTGAAGGGCTTAGTAAAAAGCACAAAACTGGGCAGGGGATGCTCTGGCTCCCGGTAAGGGAGGGAAGCTCAGAGCTGTCCCAGCAGGCTCAGTGAGCGGAGCCGAAGGATGAGGACTTTCCGCGTGCCGCGTTGCCTTGGCAGACAGAAAGGGAGAAGGTGAGAGCGACGGTGCTTCTTCGCCTTCTTCTTGCCCAAAGATGAGGACTTCGAAGATGATTGATGGTGGTGACTCCGCGACCGGTCCCGCGACCTCCCTCTGGACCGGGACCACGAATGCCATGGAGCTGACTGCCTCTAGAAGTTTTCTGGACCGCTCCCGCAAAGACTTCAGGTTGATGGCCTGACAGTCGTGGTTAAGCACCAGACACCAAAGGCACACGAGATGGAGGTCCATGACCGACATCAATTTGTGACAGGAAGCCAGAACGCCGATGGGACATCCCTACGTGCACCAGGAGTCGAACGACTTGAAAACATGTTAAGAAAAGTCGAAAAAACTTTTGTCAAAAATTGACTAAGGGTACCACTCTCTCCGGATCTGCACTGGCTTGAACAGAAAAAGAAAGAACTGGCGCCAGCGCAGCAGCTAAGTAGATACTGCAACGTTATTCCGGTGATCACGACACCAACGACGAACACAGAGTCAACCAACGCCACCTACCGACACGCAGGGGTGCTTCTGAAGAAAAATTTTCCTGATCCAGTCTGACACCTGGGGTAATTCTAAGGTAAGGAATCTACAACTAATAGTCTCTTTCACATATAACTTTTTACACCATGCGCCATGCAAACGATATTGCATAGAAAAAAAGTATCAACCTGGTCTACACTCCATTTTTCACACAACCCAAAAAAAAATCAACCAAACCACTTAGGTACAAAAACAAATCAATAAAACGTGCACATATAAAAATTATTCACAAATTCCTTTCAGAGGTTGAACAGAAACCTCACTTTCCTGTCTTTTCCGAGCTGCAGCAAAAAGGAATGTGAAGGAAATGATGAATGCTGGGTACCAGATAAAGAAGACACATACACGGTATGCCGTGGAGAACCTGTAAAGCAAATAGTGTTACCGCAACAACATCGATACTTGGGTTGTAGTTTCATTCTGATGTGAACATTGCTTTAATGTTGTTTTTTAAACTCGGTTTTTAGACTGCTATTAGAACGGAAGTTTATCATACTTCAATGGCACCCACATGCTGTGAGTTATGTACATTGTCTTGCAGTTGTAGTGGCAAGTCGTGCTCAGAATACACATGGTTATACATCAGAGCTAAAAACTTGCTGCTTACATAATGCATAAGTGTATGACAAACCTGAGAGTAACCACGTAAAAACTAACAACGAAAACATGTTCCTACTACAGTGTAGATTATTTTATTTCACGTCCAGCAAACATGTATTTGTATGGAACTGTTTTACGTAAACAAAACAACAATGTAACAAACCCTGTAATACATTTGGCCAAAGAAGAGTGGTCGGTACTTGGCCGACTCAGGTGTTGTCTGCTTGTAGATCATACACAGTCTTGGGTTGTTTTCAAATGAATCTTTACATTAGTCACATACATTTAAGTCAGCCTTCTAATAAATTTACAGAAACGTTGAGCAAAAAAACACCGATAGCAACCGTGAAAACTAATTTCGTCTACAACAAGCACCAAGCATTTATTTATTTACCTTTCGGAGGTTTTCTTAAGTACTAAACACACACAATTTTCTTTCACAGAATTCTTGTAAAGGCTAACGAATCCTGCAAAGAGCAAAAGTCGACTGATGTTTTCAGAGAGATGGGGATGTAATTATGGTGCCTTGCGCTAGTGGTTACTTGCTAAGTGAGCCTTTGTCTCCTGTCTACCCCTTTCGTCCCCTCCCCGCTTAACACAGATGTTTCCCCTTTGCTGAAGTCAGATGTTCTCTTCTTGTTCTTCTAGTCTGGACCTGATGGCACCCTCTTAACCTCTGCAAACTGGTTATTTCATCTGCATTGTGTGTACCACTTCTGTTTCGACTAAAAAATCGCATTTGGCTGTTGTTGATTGATACTACTGGTCTGAAACTGCTTCCTGATTGACTGGTGTTGTTGCTGGATTCGTTGCTGCTCCTTAAAATCCTCTGAAAAGTTCTCCGAATGTTGGGGTTCATGGTTGCCCTAAATGACGCTTTTCGGCCTGAAGTACCTACAAAGAAAAAAAAGCTCATTACCCACGGCATTCGGGAATAAAGAGGCTAATGCAAGGGCCATTTGCACAGATGTAACAGACTATTTAAATGTTTGGGCCTTTTGACGTCATCTTCCAAAACTTTGTCTGTATAAGATGCATACAGGAAAAGTATTTGGTAAACGGGGTATTTGGCTAGAATTGAGATGGGTGCGTTAAACTTTCCTATAATACATGCTACCCATGAAACTATAACTACGGTTTAAGCTCGAGTAAGTTTAGGGATCTTCAAGAAGGGGATGGTATGAATTGAGTGAAATCACTTTTCTTGGTCAAATGAGGAATGTAGATGACTGAGGCCCTCATTTCATGTCCTGCATTGCAGGGGAAAGAAGCACTGCTGCTACAAGCCTATTATTTAATTCTCTAAAGTATTTTTGTCAGGGGTAAAACATGCACAGAGGATACCCTGCAGTACTTTCTAGCCCTGTTCTACATGGTCCTCTGTTATGATGTCAAATCAGACCTCTGGGGTCGGTGCAACTCATGCTCACTTAGGCAATCCTTGCAAAAAGTATTGCCATTGTCACAGGAAACACACCTGATACTAAAGTGAGTTCACTGTCATGTCAAATACCCATTTTTGAAAGTCGCAAAGTGAAGAACCCTCAATCATCAAAGATGGTTGTCAGTTATCGACATGTGGACGTTTTTCACCATGTCGCGATTAACTGCTTTGAACCATACGTTTTACTTTTTTTCATATACACAAGCCAAGAAATGTTGAATATCAACCACCCAGAATAATAAGTACGCTAACAAATTAAACATCCTATTGTCGTGTGAGTCCTTTCTTATGACCACTTTTTCTCTAATAAAAATACAAAATGTAAAGAAAATACATCTTAACAAAACATATGGCGCACATCAAGATATTACACTTAACTTTTCAAATAATTTTTATTAGGGTTTTAAAAGGTATACAGTAAAAGTAACAAGCATTTGCAATGCAATCGGTCCGCCTTTGGGGCCTTATATGCATTCAGCTATGCAGCACATTAGCCTGGGTGCTGAAACATCTACTGTTCTTTAACATGGAGGGAAAGTAAGCACCAAACTGCGTGACACGCTGGAACACATGGAGAGAAATATTGCCTTTAAGCGGGAAATGGTATAGTCCAAAGCTCTGTGTTTAATATAAAATCAGGGCCTTCGGTGGTCATATCACTGAAAATACAGGATTTGAAAAAAATATTATTGTCTACGGGTGCTTGTGGGAGTCATTTTCTATGCACTGGAATTTAGAGAATTGTAAAGTGATTCTGATATTTTACTGACCTCTGCTGGTCGTTATCTGTCAAGAAAGTTAAATAGAGGCAGTGTCCAGAAAAATAAAAAAAAGAAAGTCACTCAGCAGAAAGCAATTCTTGTACTTTACAAACATCTACTGGTCGTTAAAGACAGTTAACCCTTCTAGGCTTTGGATGTGCGGGAGCCGTCCAACGCATAAGTGCTCATGTGCGTTGGGCGACTCCCACTGGTCTGACGCCTTGATATAAGGAATCCCTCTGGTGCGGGCACCAGAGGGATTCCCTTTACCCCCCAACAGCCTCGGAAGCTAGGGAACAGTTTCCCCAGCTCCCGAGGCCCCCACCTGGTTTCCCTGAGATAACGATCAGCGCACACGTCGCGCTGATGTCATTTCAGTGAAACAGAAACTGAAATGAGCCAAGAGGCTCCTTTCAGTTTTGCTTTCTACATTGCTCAGGGGGCTATCTCAGCCCCTGAGCACCTAGAAAGTCAGTAGAGGTATCGTTGGAAAGGGGAGAATCTCCCCTTTCCAGGAGGGCAATTCCCAAGCTTGGATCCACCCACTAGGCTTCAGGGAGAGGAGAGCAGCCCCTTGGGCAAGGGCCTTTGCTCCCCCCAATATAATTGGCTATATTCAGTCATTTTGGCCCCCCTGGGGGGCAGTTGGGGGCAGTAGCCCCCAACCTGCCCCCCAGGGGGTAGAAAGCCCACTAGACGCCAGGGATTCTTTTTTGGCAATTTCAATTAGGGTGGGGGCTGTCCAAAACGAGCATGCCAATGCCTTCACCGCTGCCAAAATTACAGTCTTTCTGCCCCACCCTAGGGCGCGGAAGGGAGAAGTAGCTCCCAATCTGCCCCCCTGGGGCGTGCAAAAAGCCCACAAGACGCCAGGGATTTTTTTTGGGGCAATTTGAATTAGGGTGCAGGCTGCCCAAAACAGACATGCTAATGCCCCCACCCCACAAAAATTGTGGGGTGGGGGCATTCCCCCCCCTGGGGGGGGGGGGGAAGGCTGAAAGCCCACTAGAAACCAGGGATTTTTTGGTCAAGTCCATTTGGGGGGGCTTCCCAAAACGGGCCTGTCTATGCCCCCACCCCCGCAAAAATAACAGCATGTCTGCTCCCCTGGGAGGCAGATGGGGGCGGGTGCAAAAAGCCCACTAGATGCCAGGGATTTTTTTGCCAATTTGAAGTGAGGGTGGGGGCTGTTCAAAATGGGCATGCCAATGCCGCCACCCCCACACAAATTCTAGTCTTTCCGCCCCCCTTGGAGGGCAGAAAACCCACTAGAAACCAGGGATTTTTTTTGTAATCAATGAGGGGTGGAAACTGCCCAAAATGGGCATGAAAATGCCCCCACCCCCCAAAAAAATTAGCCACAGTCTTTCTGCACCCCTAGGTGGCATATCGGGGCAAACCCCCTTCCCCCCAATTTTCCCCCAGCAAAATTCCAGTCTTTCTGCCACCACCGGGGGATAGAAAGCCCACTAGGAACCAGTGATTATGCTGACTTTAATGCTTGGGGGTGCGGTCTGGCCAGAATGGGCATACCAATGCCCCCACCCCCCAATAAAATAGCCACAGCCTTTCTGCCCCCCTTGGCATATCTGGGCAACCCGCCACCCGCCGATTCCCCCCAGGGCGGCAGGAAACCCACTAGGCACAGACTTTTTTTTACCAATGTGCATACCTGTGGATTTTGGGCCCTAGCGCAGCTGGCACATTGGGAAACCTAGCAAACCTGTACATTTTTTAAAACTAGACACCTTGGGAAATCTAGTATGGGGTGACTTGTGTGCCACTCACCAGGTTCTGTTACCCAGAATCCCTTGCAAACCTCAAACTTAGTTAAAAAAACACATTTACCTCACATTTCTGTGATGGAAAGTTCTGGGATCTGCCTGGATCCACACAATTCCACCCACCCAGAATTTCCCAAATACTTCAGAGAAAAATGGTACCTCACTTGTGTGGGTAGGCCTAGTGCCCGCGACAGGAAACGACCCAAAATACAACGTGGACACACCACATTTTCTCAGTGAAAACTGACCATTGTTTTGCAAAGTGCCTAGCTGTAGATTTTGAACCCTAGCTCTGCTGACTCATAGGGAAACCTAGCAAACCTATACATTGTTTTGAACTAAACACCCAGGAGAATCCAGGATGGGATGACTTGTCTGGCTCTCACCAGCTCCGTTACCCTGAATCCCTTGCAAACCTCAAAATCTGTTTCTGTGGTGGAAAGTTTTGGAATTCTGCGTGGATCCACACAATTCCACCCTCCCCACATTCCCCAAAGTCTTCCGAGAAAAATGGTACTTCACTTGTGTGGGTGGGTCAAGTACCCGCGACAGGCAAGGGCTCAAAACCTATTGAGGCGACATCAAAATTACCTATCACAAAAGAATCTGGTTTTGCAAGGGGAGTCTCATGAGATTTTGGCCCCGGGCTCGGCGGCCATCTAGGGAAACCTATCAAACCCACACATTACTGAAAACTGGAAAACCGGGGGTGTCCACCAAAGTATGGCTTACGTGGGTCCCCCAACATTTCCCTACCCAGAATCTACTGCAAACCTCAAATTTAGCTGAAAACATTATCTTTTTTATCAAATTTCTGTGTGGGAAAGTTCTGGAATCTGCTTAGATCCACAAATGTCCTACTACCCAGCGTTCCCCCAGGTCTACCAATAAAAATGGTACTGCACTCACGTGGGTGGGTCATGTACCCGCGACAGGCAAGGGCCCAAAATGTATTGAGGAGACATAAAAATTACCTGTAACAAAACAACCTGGTTTTGCAAGGGGAGTCACTTGGGATTTTGGCCCGAGCTCGGCGGCCATTTTGGGAAACCTACCAAACCCACACATTTCTGAAAACTGGACACCTGGGGGAGTCCAGCAAGGTATGGCTTGTGTGGATCCCCCAACATTTTTCTACCCAGAATGCTCTGCAAACCTCCACTTTAGCTGAAAAAATGACTTTTTTCTCAAATTTGTCTGTGGGAAAGTGCTGGAAACTGCATGGAACCACAAATTTCCTACCACTCAGCATTCCCCCAGGTCTCCCGATACAAATGATACCTCACTTGCATGGGTGGGTCATGTACCCGCTACAGGCAAGGGCCCAAAATATATTGGGGAGACATCAAAATTACCTATGACAAAACAACCTGGTTTTGCAAGGGGGGTCACCTGGGTTTTTAGCCCCCGGGCTCAGTAGCCATCTTGGGAAACTACCAAACCCACACATTTTGGAAAACTAGACACCTGGAGGAGTCCAGCGAGGTATGGATCGCGTGGATCCCCCTACATTTTCTTACCCAGAATGCCCTGCAAACCTCAAATTTAGCTGAAAAAAACACATTTCCCACATGTTTTTGGGTAGAATCACTGTGCCTGCACAAATGTCCTATCCCACAGCATTTCCCTCAGTCTCCAGAATAAAATGATACCTCACTTGTGTGGGTGGAGCAAGTCCCTGTGACTGGGAAGAGCCCAAAACATAGGGATTATTGGTATAGCACCAAGAATTCTGAGCGCTACATTAAAAATAAATACGTTTTTAGCCAATTCTGCATTGGACACTCACACAAGTGAGGTATCATTTTACTTGGGGCACTATGGAGAACGCTGTGGGGTAGGACATTTGTGCCGGCACGGTGAGTCCACACACAAATATGTGGAAAATTAGTTTTTTCAGATAATTTGAGGTTGGCAGGGGATTCTGGGTAGGGAAACTTTGGGGGATCCACGCATGCCATACCTCATTGGACTACCCAGGGTATCTAGTTTTCAGAAATGTGTGGGTTTGGTAGGTTTCCCTAGATGATGGTGAGCCCAGGGCCCAATACACAGGTGCCCCCCCAAAATCAGGTAGTTTTGTTATAGGTAATTTTGAACTCTCCGTAGTACAATTTGGGCCATTTCCTGTTGCAGCAACTATGCCCACCCACACAATTGAGGTACTATTGTTTTGGGGAGACCTGGGAGAACGCTGGGTGGTAGGAAATTTGTGTCAGCTTGGTGATCCTACAACCATCCCACACAGAAATGTGAGAAAAAAGTGATTTTTTTCAGCTAAATTTGAGTTTTGCTGGGGATTCTGGGTAGGGAAATGTTGGGGGACCCACGCAAGCCATACCTTGCTGGACTTCCCCGGGTGTCTACTTTTCAGAAATGTGTGGGTTTGGTAGGTTTCCCTAGATGGCCGCCGAGCCTGGAGCTAAAAACTCATAGGACCCCCTTGCAAAACCAGGTTATTTTGTGATAGGTAATTTTGATGTCACCTGGATTCATCATAATCCGTTTTTCGACTGGGCTTCAGTACCGAGACCGCCATTCTAGCTGTAACTGACTCGCTCAGACAGAAAATAGACATTGGAGGATCGGTAGTACTGATCCTTCTAGATCTTTCTGCGGCATTTGATACCATCTCACATTTAATGCTCGCGGAGAGCCTAGCTTCCTGTGGCATTCAAGGGACAGCCTAGAAGTGGTTGCAGAACTTTATGTCAGGCAGAACCCAAACTATCATGCTAGGGCCATATCTCTCAGAAAAAATGTGTCTAGACAGGGGTGTACCCCAGGGCTCCTGCCTAAGCTCGACATTATTTAACATATATATATATGGCACCATTGGCAAAAATCGTAGAACAGCTAGGTTTTGAGATAATTTCATATACTGATGATACTCAGCTTATGTTTACTATTGGCCCAAATATAGAAGCAGAGAAATTGCGGTTCTCCAGCGGAATGCTTGTAATCTCTAGCTGGATGACGCAGAACTGCCTTCAGTTGAATCCTGGAAAAACCGAGGTCATGCTACTGGGGAAAGCCTCAGCTAGCTGGTCTGATGAATGGTGTCCCTCACAACTGGGAGCAGCTCCTGTTCCTAAACAATGTGTTAAAAATCTAGGCCTAAAATTAGATCAGTCATTAACCATGAAAGACCACATTGCTGCCACTACTAGGTCCTGCTACTATAGTTTGTGTCTACTCCGCAAAATTCTTCCCTACATGCCCACTATTCACCACAGAACCTTAGTTCAAGCCATGGTCATCAGCCGATTAGACTATGGTAATGCTCTGTTGGCAGAAGTGGGAGAGACTGTGCTTACTAAATTACAAGTGATTCAGAACAAGGCGGCCAAAATGATACTGACCCACCCAGCAGGCTCCCCCTCTGCTCCCTTGCTGATAGAGCTGCATTGGTTACCTGTAAGGAAGAGATCATTTTTCAAAATTTGCTGTTTCACTTACAATGTGCTGAATGGCAGAGGCCCCTACTATCTACAAAAGAGACTCACAAAACATATACCGAACAGAAATCTCAGATCCAGTACTCCAGGCCTTCTACAGGTGCCTCGTATACGTTTGAGTCGCACTGGGGGAAAAGCTTTTTTGTATCTGTCCCCAAGATACTGGAATAAACTACAGTTGCCCCTACGCAAAATTTCCATATACAGCACCTTTAGTAAACAACTAAAAGCATTCATGTTCTAACTCTGTTCCGACTTCCAGCTCCCAGGTCAAATTTCTAGGCGAGCGCCGAGATGCCCCCGGGTGAGTCGTGTGTTATAGAAATTAACTTAACATAACATAAGGCGGAAAGGCATATAGAAGACCGCAATTCCACCTGCAACGAAAAGCGTCACCAAGCGAGAGCCGCCTTGGAAATTCCAACGCACAGAACTGCTGACATTGCGCGTTCTCTTCAATGTTGAACAGAGCTATCCAAGGCTCTTCCCACTGCTGAAAGAGACAGTGCACCACCTCCGAGTGAAGACGCCATTTGTGATCCATCATGCACTAACGGCTGAGTTTGTCCGCCCTGGCGTTCAGGAAACCTGCCATGTGTTGAACCACCAGGGATATGCCCTGATGTTCCAGCCATGTCCAAAGGCAAAGAGTCTCCAGACAATGGGTCCACAACCCCGTCCTGTTTGTTGTAATAACACATGGCGGTGGTGTTGTCTGTGAACACCTCCACTACCCTTCCTTTGACAGAGCAAAGGATTGCCTTGAGTCCAAGATGAACCGCCCGGAGCTCCAGAAGATTGATGTGGAACCCGGACTCCGCTGGAGACCAGAGGCTTCTTGATCTCCTCCTCCCCCATGTGGCCGTCACACCCCAAGAGTGACGCATTTGTCACCACTGTGAACTCGGGTTGGGGAAGGGAGAGGGATCTGCTGTCGACCCAATCCTGGTTTGTTAGCCACCACTGCAATTGGTGTGCAGTGCCCTCCGAGATCTGGACGCAATCGGAAAGATTCCCCTGATGCTGCGCCCACTGAAACTTCAGGTCCTATTGCAGAGCCTGCATACGTTACCTGGCATGGTCCACCAGCGGGATGCAGAAAGCCTTGAGGCTCAGCAGCCTCAGGGGCATTCTCACCGAAATCTGCAATGGAGGCTGAAACATCGGTATCATAGCCTGAATATCCTGGACTCGCTGCTCAGGAGGATAGACCTGAAACTGCTGTATCCAGAACTGCTCTGATGAAAAGGAGCTTCTGAGAGGGAATCAGTTGTGACTTCGGCACGTTGATAGTGAACCCCAGGGAGTGCTGGTGGTCCACCGTAGTCTGGAGGTGGAAGACGACAGCCTGGGGCGAACACGCCTTCAACAGCCAGTTGTCGAGATAGGGGAAAACTGGAACCCCTGATATGCACAGATGAGCTGCAACCACCGCAATCACTTTCGTGAACACCCGAGGGGCGCTGGTAAGGCCAAAAGGGAGCCCGGTAAACTGAAAATGCTTGTGGTCTACCGTCCACCGCAGGTAACGCCTATGGGCCGGCCGGACGGGGATGTGAAAATGCGCGTCCTGAAAGTTCAACGCTAGCATGCAGTCTCCAAGGTCGAGGGCAGACAAGACCTGAGCCAATGTCAATATTTTGAACTTCTCCTGCCAGAGGAAGCGGTTGATGTCCCCGAGATCCAAGCTAGGACGCGGGCCTTTGTCCTTCTTTGGCACGAGAAAGTAGTGAGAATAACATCACAACCTACTTCTGGCACAGGGACTAGCTCGATGGCTCCCTTGGCCAAGAAAGCTGTAACATTCTGACGGAAAAGAGCCAAGTGATCCTACGACATGCGATGGAGTGTCGGTGGCATGGGGGAGGGGTAGTCTCAAAGGGGAGGGAGTAGCCCCTTCGGACGATCTGCAAAACCTACCTGTCCAATGCGATGATGTGCCAGTGGTGAAGGTGATGGCGAATCCTGCTACCCACTGGCAACTGATGTCTCCGAAAGGTCGGATTAGGAAGGCTTAGAGGCTGATGCAGAGGGGGCACTGGTGGACTAGCCTGCCCACTGGCCCCCAGACCCAAGCCTGTGGCCACGCATGTGGCCCTGGGTGGGACGAGGTGGGTCACCCCTTCCTTAGCCACAAAAGGCTATGGCAGTGAGGCCCAAGGATTTGGCCGTAGCCCGAGAGTCCTTGAAGCGCTTGAGCGCATTGTCCGCCTTGTCGCCAAACAGGGCGTCTCCAAAAGGGTTGATTGGACATCCCCGGAAAAAACAGTGGACCTCAGCCAAGCGTCTCAAGGCTACTAGCGTGGAGATTGTTCTACCTAGAGAGTCGGCAGTATCCCTCCCACATCAAATGGCGAACTTCGATGCGTCTCTGCTCTCTGCAACTGCACAGGAGAGTGCAGTCCAGGCATCGAACGGGCACTGTGGCAGCACTTGCGCAACCGTGTCCTGCAAAGAGTCGGTGTTGCGGCCCAAGAGACATGCGGTGTTCACTGACTGCATTCCTAAGCTGGCAGAAGAAATCATCTTCTTCCCAAGATAGTCTAGCTTCTTGGATTCCCTATCTGGGGGAGCAATAGGGAATGCGCCTTTGGATGTTGAGGCTTGGACCACCAAGCTCTCGGGGGTAGGGTGTTGGGAGAGGAAAATTGGGTCACCCAGGGTTGGCTTTGGTGTAGGGCAATCATCCTATCCACAGGAGCCCCTGTGCTGGGTTTGGAGCAAGTGCCCAGAAGGATGTCAGTGAGGGCCCCATTGAACGGCAGCAGGGGCTCCGGAGAGGCCGCTGCCGGCTGAAGCACCTCATTCAGGAGGTTAGTCCTGACTGCCAATGTAGGAAGCTCAAGGCCAAGGCCTCAGCCGCCCTACGCAACACCACAGCATAGGAGACTCCCTCCTCTGTGGCCACACTAGGGGGAGAAAGCATACCAGGGACTGGGGAAGTGTCCAAACCACTAGCATAACCCAACTTCTTTCTCCAGCTCTTCTAGCTGGTCTGCCAGAGGGTCCTTCCCAATCCTCCTCACTCTCCTCTAGCTGCCACTCAGGGTGTAAGGGAATGCCAGGATAGAACAGTGGTACAAAAGTACCATTCAGTACTGGCTTCGGTCGATGCCGGTCCGGCTCTGTGTTCAAGTCAAGGGGGAGGCCGGGGTCGACGCCGGCCGGGGACACTACCGGCGTCAGAGGCGGCGGAGGCATCATTAGAGCAATCAGCCCCGAGGGAGGTGCTGTAAGGTCAACCGTTGCCGATCCTGATCCAGGCCTGGATGCCTGAGGGCCCTGCAGCTTCAGGGCCGGAGCCGCCGGCATCGAAGGCCTAGAACCGCCAACCGAGTCCGCGGGTCTGAAGGCACGACGGCGGAGTCAGGCTGCCCAAAGATGGACTGAAGGGCTTAGTAAAAAGCACAAAACTGGGCAGGGGACGCTCTGGCTCCCGGTAAGGGAGGGAAGCTCAGAGCTGTCCCAGCAGGCTCAGTGAGCGGAGCCGAAGGATGAGGACTTTCCGCGTGCCGCGTTGCCTTGGCAGACAGAAAGGGAGAAGGTGAGAGCGACGGTGCTTCTTCGCCTTCTTCTTGCCCAAAGATGAGGACTTCGAAGATGATTGATGGTGGTGACTCCGCGACCGGTCCCGCGACCTCCCTCTGGACCGGGACCACGAACGCCATGGAGCTGACTGCCTCTAGAAGTTTTCTGGACCGCTCCCGCAAAGACTTCAGGTTGATGGCCTGACAGTCGTGGTTAAGCTTCAGACACCAAAGGCACACGAGATGGAGGTCCATGACCTACATCAATTTGTGACAGGAAGCCAGAACGCCGATGGGACATCCCTACGTGCACCAGGAGTCGAACGACTTGAAAACATGTTGAGAAAAGTCGAAAAAACTTTTGTCAAAAATTGACTAAGGGTACCACTCTCTCCGGATCTGCACTGGCTTGCACAGAAAAAGAAAGAACTGGTGCCAGCGCAGCATCTAAGTAGATACTGCAACGTTATTCCGGTGATCACGACACCAACGACGAACACAGAGTCAACCAACGCCACCTACCGACACGCAGGGGTGCTTCTGTGCTTCTGAAGAAAAATTTTCCTGATCCAGTCTGACACCTGGGGTAATTCTAAGGTAAGGAATCTACAACTAATAGTCTCTTTCACATATAACTTTTTACACCATGCGCCATGCAAACGATATTGCATAGAAAAAAAGCATCAACCTGGTCTACACTCCATTTTTCACACAACCCAAAAAAAAATCAACCAAACCACTTAGGTACAAAAACAAATCAATAAAACGTGCACATATAAAAATTATTCACAAATTCCTTTCAGAGGTTGAACAGAAACCTCACTTTCCTGTCTTTTCCGAGCTGCAGCAAAAAGGAATGTGAAGGAAATGATGAATGCTGGGTACCAGATAAAGAAGACACATACACGGTATGCCGTGGAGAACCTGTAAAGCAAATAGTGTTACCGCAACAACATCGATACTTGGGTTGTAGTTTCATTCTGATGTGAACATTGCTTTAATGTTGTTTTTTAAACTCGGTTTTTAGACTGCTATTAGAACGGAAGTTTATCATACTTCAATGGCACCCACATGCTGTGAGTTATGTACATTGTCTTGCAGTTGTAGTGGCAAGTCGTGCTCAGAATACACATGGTTATACATCAGAGCTAAAAACTTGCTGCTTACATAACGCATAAGTGTATGACAAACCTGAGAGTAACCACGTAAAAACTAACAACGAAAACATGTTCCTACTACAGTGTAGATTATTTTATTTCACGTCCAGCAAACATGTATTTGTATGGAACTGTTTTACGTAAACAAAACAACAATGTAATAAACCCTGTAATACATTTGGCCAAAGAAGAGTGGTCGGTACTTGGCCGACTCAGGTGTTGTCTGCTTGTAGATCATACACAGTCTTGGGTTGTTTTCAAATGAATCTTTACATTAGTCACATACATTCAAGTCAGCCTTCTAATAAATTTACAGAAACGTTGAGCAAAAAAACACCGATAGCAACCGTGAAAACTAATTTCGTCTACAACAAGCACCAAGCATTTATTTATTTACCTTTCGGAGGTTTTCTTAAGTACTAAACACACACAATTTTCTTACACAGAATTCTTGTAAAGGCTAACGAATCCTGCAAAGAGATGTTTTCAGAGAGATGGGGATGTAATTATGGTGCCTTGCGCTAGTGGTTACTTGCTAAGTGAGCCTTTGTCTCCTGTCTACCCCTTTCGTCCCCTCCCCGCTTAACACAGATGTTTCCCCTTTGCTGAAGTCAGATGTTCTCTTCTTGTTCTTCTAGTCTGGACCTGATGGCACCCTCTTAACCTCTGCAAACTGGTTATTTCATCTGCATTGTGTGTACCACTTCTGTTTCGACTAAAAAATCGCATTTGGCTGTTGTTGATTGATACTACTGGTCTGAAACTGCTTCCTGATTGACTGGTGTTGTTGCTGGATTCGTTGCTGCTCCTTAAAATCCTCTGAAAAGTTCTCCGAATGTTGGGGTTCATGGTTGCCCTAAATGACGCTTTTCGGCCTGAAGTACCTACAAAGAAAAAAAAGCTCATTACCCACGGCATTCGGGAATAAAGAGGCTAATGCAAGGGCCATTTGCACAGATGTAACAGACTATTTAAATGTTTGGGCCTTTTGACGTCATCTTCCAAAACTTTGTCTGTATAAGATGCATACAGGAAAAGTATTTGGTAAACGGGGTATTTGGCTAGAATTGAGATGGGTGCGTTAAACTTTCCTATAATACATGCTACCCATGAAACTTTAACTACGGTTTAAGCTCGAGTAAGTTTAGGGATCTTCAAGAAGGGGATGGTATGAATTGAGTGAAATCACTTTTCTTGGTCAAATGAGGAATGTAGATGACTGAGGCCCTCATTTCATGTCCTGCATTGCAGGGGAAAGAAGCACTGCTGCTACAAGCCTATTATTTAATTCTCTAAAGTATTTTTGTCAGGGGTAAAACATGCACAGAGGATACCCTGCAGTACTTTCTAGCCCTGTTCTACATGGTCCTCTGTTATGATGTCAAATCAGACCTCTGGGGTCGGTGCAACTCATGCTCACTTAGGCAATCCTTGCAAAAAGTATTGCCATTGTCACAGGAAACACACCTGATACTAAAGTGAGTTCACTGTCATGTCAAATACCCATTTTTGAAAGTCGCAAAGTGAAGAACCCTCAATCATCAAAGATGGTTGTCAGTTATCGACATGTGGACGTTTTTCACCATGTCGCGATTAACTGCTTTGAACCATACGTTTTACTTTTTTTCATATACACAAGCCAAGAAATGTTGAATATCAACCACCCAGAATAATAAGTACGCTAACAAATTAAACATCCTATTGTCGTGTGAGTCCTTTCTTATGACCACTTTTTCTCTAATAAAAATACAAAATGTAAAGAAAATACATCTTAACAAAACATATGGCGCACATCAAGATATTACACTTAACTTTTCAAATAATTTTTATTAGGGTTTTAAAAGGTATACAGTAAAAGTAACAAGCATTTGCAATGCAATCGGTCCGCCTTTGGGGCCTTATATGCATTCAGCTATGCAGCACATTAGCCTGGGTGCTGAAACATCTACTGTTCTTTAACATGGAGGGAAAGTAAGCACCAAACTGCGTGACACGCTGGAACACATGGAGAGAAATATTGCCTTTAAGCGGGAAATGGTATAGTCCAAAGCTCTGTGTTTAATATAAAATCAGGGCCTTCGGTGGTCATATCACTGAAAATACAGGATTTGAAAAAAATATTATTGTCTACGGGTGCTTGTGGGAGTCATTTTCTATGCACTGGAATTTAGAGAATTGTAAAGTGATTCTGATATTTTACTGACCTCTGCTGGTCGTTATCTATCAAGAAAGTTAAATAGAGGCAGTGTCCAGAAAAATAAAAAAAAGAAAGTCACTCAGCAGAAAGCAATTCTTGTACTTTATAAACATCTACTGGTCGTTAAAGACAGTTAACCCTTCTATGCTTTGGATGTGCGGGAGCCGTCCAACGCATAAGTGCTCATGTGCGTTGGGCGACTCCCACTGGTCTGACGCCTTGATATAAGGAATCCCTCTGGTGCGGGCACCAGAGAGATTCCCTTTACCCCACAACAGCCTCGGAAGCTAGGGAACAGTTTCCCCAGCTCCCGAGGCCCCCACCTGGTTTCCCTGAGATAACGATCAGCGCACACGTCGCGCTGATGTCATTTCAGTGAAACAGAAACTGAAATGAGCCAAGAGGCTCCTTTCAGTTTTGCTTTCTACATTGCTCAGGGGGCTATCTCAGCCCCTGAGCACCTAGAAAGTCAGTAGAGGTATCGTTGGAAAGGGGAGAATCTCCCCTTTCCAGGAGGGCAATTCCCAAGCTTGGATCCACCCACTAGGCTTCAGGGAGAGGAGAGCAGCCCCTTGGGCAAGGGCCTTTGCTCCCCCCAATATAATTGGCTATATTCAGTCATTTTGGCCCCCCTGGGGGGCAGTTGGGGGCAGTAGCCCCCAACCTGCCCCCCAGGGGGTAGAAAGCCCACTAGACGCCAGGGATTCTTTTTTGGCAATTTCAATTAGGGTGGGGGCTGTCCAAAACGAGCATGCCAATGCCTTCACCGCTGCCAAAATTACAGTCTTTCTGCCCCACCCTAGGGCGCGGAAGGGAGTAGTAGCTCCCAATCTGCCCCCCTGGGGCATGCAAAAAGCCCACAAGACGCCAGGGATTTTTTTTGGGGCAATTTGAATTAGGGTGCAGGCTGCCCAAAACAGACATGCTAATGCCCCCACCCCACAAAAATTGTGGGGTGGGGGCATTCCCCCCCCTGGGGGGGGGGGGGGAAGGCTGAAAGCCCACTAGAAACCAGGGCTTTTTTGGTCAAGTCCATTTGGGGGGGGGCTTCCCAAAACGGGCCTGTCTATGCCCCCACCCCCGCAAAAATAACAGCATGTCTGCTCCCCTGGGAGGCAGATGGGGGCGGGTGCAAAAAGCCCACTAGATGCCAGGGATTTTTTTGCCAATTTGAAGTGAGGGTGGGGGCTGTTCAAAATGGGTATGCCAATGCCGCCACCCCCACACAAATTCTAGTATTTCCGCCCCCCTTGGAGGGCAGAAAACCCACTAGAAACCAGGGATTTTTTTTGTAATCAATGAGGGGTGGAAACTGCCCAAAATGGGCATGAAAATGCCCCCACCCCCCAAAAAATTATCCACAGTCTTTCTGCACCCCTAGGTGGCATATCGGGGCAAACCCCCTTCCCCCCAATTTTCCCCCAGCAAAATTCCAGTCTTTCTGCCACCACCGGGGGATAGAAAGCCCACTAGGAACCAGTAATTATGCTGACTTTAATGCTTGGGGGTGCGGTCTGGCCAGAATGGGCATACCAATGCCCCCACCCCCCAATAAAATAGCCACAGCCTTTCTGCCCCCCTTGGCATATCTGGGCAACCCGCCACCCGCCGATTCCCCCCAGGGCGGCAGGAAACCCACTAGGCACAGACTTTTTTTTACCAATGTGCATACCTGTGGATTTTGGGCCCTAGCGCAGCTGGCACATTGGGAAACCTAGCAAACCTGTACATTTTTTAAAACTAGACACCATGGGAAATCTAGTATGGGGTGACTTGTGTGCCACTCACCAGGTTCTGTTACCCAGAATCCCTTGCAAACCTCAAACTTAGTTAAAAAAACACATTTACCTCACATTTCTGTGATGGAAAGTTCTGGGATCTGCCTGGATCCACACAATTTCACCCACCCAGCATTTCCCAAATACTTCAGAGAAAAATGGTACCTCACTTGTGTGGGTAGGCCTAGTGCCCGCGACAGGAAACGACCCAAAATACAACGTGGACACACCACATTTTCTCAGTGAAAACTGACCATTGTTTTGCAAAGTGCCTAGCTGTAGATTTTGAACCCTAGCTCTGCTGACTCATAGGGAAACCTAGCAAACCTATACATTGTTTTGAACTAAACACCCAGGAGAATCCAGGATGGGATGACTTGTCTGGCTCTCACCAGCTCCGTTACCCTGAATCCCTTGCAAACCTCAAAATCTGTTTCTGTGGTGGAAAGTTTTGGAATTCTGCGTGGATCCACACAATTCCACCCTCCCCACATTCCCCAAAGTCTTCCGAGAAAAATGGTACTTCACTTGTGTGGGTGGGTCAAGTACCCGCGACAGGCAAGGGCTCAAAACCTATTGAGGCGACATCAAAATTACCTATCACAAAACAATCTGGTTTTGCAAGGGGAGTCTCATGAGATTTTGGCCCCGGGCTCGGCGGCCATCTAGGGAAACCTATCAAACCCACACATTACTGAAAACTGGAAAACCGGGGGAGTCCACCAAAGTATGGCTTGCGTGGGTCCCCCAACATTTCCCTACCCAGAATCCACTGCAAACCTCCACTTTAGCTGAAAACATTATCTTTTTTCTCAAATTTCTGTGTGGGAAAGTTCTGGAATCTGCTTAGATCCACAAATGTCCTACTACCCAGCGTTCCCCCACGTCTACCAATAAAAATGGTACTGCACTCACGTGGGTGGGTCATGTACCCGCGACAGGCAAGGGCCCAAAATGTATTGAGGAGACATAAAAATTACCTGTAACAAAACAACCTGGTTTTGCAAGGGGAGTCACTTGGGATTTTGGCCCGAGCTCAGCGGCCATCTTGGGAAACCTACCAAACCCACACATTTCTGAAAACTGGACACCTGGGGGAGTCCAGCAAGGTATGGCTTGTGTGGATCCCCCAACATTTTTCTACCCAGAATGCTCTGCAAACCTCCACTTTAGCTGAAAAAATGACTTTTTTCTCAAATTTGTCTGTGGGAAAGTGCTGGAAACTGCATGGATCCACAAATTTCCTACCACTCAGCATTCCTCCAGGTCTCCCGATACAAATGATACCTCACTTGCATGGGTGGGTCATGTACCCGCTACAGGCAAGGGCCCAAAATATATTGGGGAGACATCAAAATTACCTATCACAAAACAACCTGGTTTTGCAAGGGGGGTCACCTGGGTTTTTAGCCCCCGGGCTCAGTAGCCATCTTGGGAAACTACCAAACCCACACATTTTGGAAAACTAGACACCTGGAGGAGTCCAACGAGGTATGGATCGCGTGGATCCCCCTACATTTTCTTACCCAGAATGCCCTGCAAACCTCAAATTTAGCTGAAAAAAACACATTTCCCACATGTTTTTGGGTGGAATCACTGTGCCTGCACAAATGTCCTATCCCACAGCGTTCCCCTCAGTCTCCAGAATAAAATGATACCTCACTTGTGTGGGTGGAGCAAGTCCCTGTGACTGGGAAGAGCCCAAAACATAGGGATTATTGGTATAGCACCAAGAATTCTGAGCGCTACATTAAAAATAAATACGTTTTTAGCCAATTCTGCATTGGACAGGTATCATTTTACTTGGGGCACTATGGAGAACGCTGTGGGGTAGGACATTAGTGCCGGCACGGTGAGTCCACACACAAATATGTGGAAAATTAGTTTTTTCAGATAATTTGAGGTTGGCAGGGGATTCTGGGTAGGGAAACTTTGGGGGATCCACGCATGCCATACCTCATTGGACTACCCAGGGTATCTAGTTTTCAGAAATGTGTGGGTTTGGTAGGTTTCCCTAGATGATGGTGAGCCCGGGGCCCAATACACAGGTGCCCCCCCAAAATCAGGTAGTTTTGTTATAGGTAATTTTGAACTCTCCGTAGTACAATTTGGGCCATTTCCTGTTGCAGCAACTATGCCCACCCACACAATTGAGGTACTATTGTTTTGGGGAGACCTGGGAGAACGCTGGGTGGTAGGAAATTTGTGTCAGCTTGGTGATCCTACAACCATCCCACACAGAAATGTGAGCAAAAAAGTGATTTTTTTCAGCTAAGAAATGCGTTACTTACCTGTAACAGCAGTTATCCAGTATTGGTGTCTTTCATGGATTCACATGCCTGAATCATTCCCCGTCGTCGAGACGGGAGCCTCCGGTACATAAAAAAGTAATGTCCTATAGACATACATAGAGAAAATAGGCCTAAGGGCCTCCCCTTAGTAGCCTTTCTTAGTCCTTATGTAAAAAGGACCAAACTCTCCTAGTCAGCCAATCAGCTCCGACCTCCCTCTAGAACCTTCCTGGGAGGAGCCTCAGTCCCTCAGATTTTCGTACGCACCCAGCTAGGTAGGCGTAATGTTGTCAGAGAGGGATGTGAGTCCTTCCCGGGGAGGCGGGAGGGTTGCATGTGAATCCATGAAAGACACCAATACTGGATAACTGCTGTTACAGGTAAGTAACGCATTTCTTATCCAGTATTAGGGGTGTCTTTCATGGATTCACATGCCTGAATCAGAATAGTTAGCAATGAGATGTGCACATTTGTGATGTAAATCAGTTCTGCAGTCATGTTAGACAATGCATATATCATCACATATAGTATCACAAGAGCAAGTAATGTGCATACCTGGATGGCGGGATGTAGGAAGGCTCACCTCACTGAGAGAGATGGCGAAGCACCGCTTGACCCACTGCCATATCCTTCTGAAGTTCGATATCCAGGCAGTAGTGGCTGGAGAAAGTGTGCGGTGACTTCCAGGTCGCCGCTCTGCCAATGTCCAAGATTGACAACCCCGCGAAGAGTGCTGCTGACGTGGACATTGCCCTGGTGGAATGTGCAGTGACCTGATCAGTCAAAGGCCGTCCGGCCTGGTCATGGCAGAATGCAATCGTTGATGAGATCCATCTTGAGATGCTTTGTTTCGTGAGGCCCATTCTTGGTCTGCTGTATGCCACGAACAGTTGTGAAGAGTTTCTGAAAGTCTTAGACTTATCTAAGTAGAACCTGAGACATCTTTGAGATCTAAAGAATGTAGAGCCCTTCCTGCTGCGGTTGAAGGGTTCGCAAAGAAAGTTTGAAGGATTATTGGCTCATTGAGATGAAAGTCTGAAGGCACCTTTGGAATGAATTTTGGGTTCGGTCTCAGCACCATGCTAGCATTCCTGAACTGCATGTATGGTTCCTGAATGGACAGAGCTTGGAGCTCGCTCACTCTTCTGGATAGAAAACCGCCTGTAGCCCACTGACTCTTAGTGGGGATTTTTCACGAGACATACTTTGGGTCAGCTCAGTGTACTGGTTGAACGGATGTTTCATGAGCTTGGTAAGAACCACATTGAGATGCCAGGAGGTGGCAACATCCTTACTGGCGGGAAAGATCTATATAAACGTTTCAGAACTTGCTTAATCAACCCGCTTGACCAGAGCGATGGGCTCGTTTGAATTCTTTTATAACGAGATAGCACTGCTAAGTGTTCTGCAATGGATAGAAAAGGCAATATTTGCACCAGTGATGTGGAGAAAGCATATTGCTGCGGTCGACACCGCAGACACAAAGCGCTTCCCTTTCCGGGAATATGTTCATGTGCTATCCGCACTTGCTCCGGCAAGAATGTCTACAGTCCTGTGGATTATTCCGATTGTGGAACTCTGAACTCAGTCTCGTGGATTATTCCGATTGTGGAACCCTGAACTCAGGGGTCAGGCGACCAATCAGAGAGACTTCAGACCCTGATGTCGAACTGCATTATCGATCATAGTAAGCAGAGATAGATACTGCCGCCGGTGGATCGGCGGCTACAGGGATAGGTGGTGGAGTTCTGTGAACCAATGTCGCCTCGGCCCAATTGGGGCTATTAAAATCAGAATACAAGGCTCCACCAACCTTGTCTTGAGGACGATGGGAGCATCGGGAATGGTGGAAAGGCCTACGCAAAGACATTGCGCAATGCGGTTGGAGACGCATTCCCTAGCCAATTACCGAAGTGTGGGCATTCGGCTTTCATTCACGTCGCAATTAGATCCATTTGCGGCGTGTTTTATCTGAAGAAGACGTGGCCAATGATTTGTTGGTCCAGCTCCCTGTTACAATGGTTTCTGCCTGCTAAACGCATCGGTGAGCCCACTGTTCGTCTTATTCTTGGTAGGCAAACTTGAAGGCCCAGGAAGACCGTCAGCCGTTCAGGCAGAGTGATATGTAGTGTCTTCTCCATAGGAGACTACCTTCCGCATTTTGTGACGACGTGAGGAACCGCCGGAAGTAGGAGTGACAAGCCTTGGGACAGTTTTTGAGAGGATATTCCTCATTGTAGGACTCCGGCCATGTGAGGATTCCCTTTTATGTGGCAAGATGACACTGTAGATTGTAACCACTGCTTCGATAGCGCCTCTTGTAGAGGTCTCGTTCGTAGTTGAGAGCGAGGAATCAGGAGGATACACTATCACTCTCTGATGGGAAAACCTTTGCTGACCGTGTGGCCAGGGTTATACCTAGGAAACTGATGTACCTAGGAAACTGATGTAGTGAGAAGGTTTCAGGACCGATTTTTCCTGATTGAGGATGAGATCCAAGCATCGAAAACTGAAAGCAGGCGTTGGGAGACCTGGACACGTCTTTTAAGGATGAAGCCTTGAGCAGGCAGTCCTTCAGATACCGAAAGACTTGGTGTCCTAGTTATGTCGCTCCCAGGGAACTGTATTTAGTGAATATGTGTGGTGCAGACTTGAGCTCGAAAGGTAGAACGCGAAACCGTAAATGTCTGCCAACTACTGCAAATCGTAAGTACTTTTAGTGATTCCTGCGAAGTGGGATATGGAAGTAAACGTCCTGTTTGCTGGACCTCATGGATTACCATGCGAAACAACTGCCTCTTTTAGGAGGGTGTTGAAGTCTCTGAAGCCCAAGGTTGGCCTCCTCCTCTTATCTTTTTTCTGGATTTAAAAAGGAAGCGGGAAGAAAAAACCCTTTTCCCTTATGAGGAGGAGGTACTCTCGCTATAGCTCCTTTGAGGAGGAGGAACTCTCGCTATAGCTCCTTTCTACAGCATAATCCAGACGTAGATGCAGCTGTATATCTTGATATCACCGCTGCCCGTTCCATGAGAAGACAATTTCTCAGAAGATGGGTGTTTGTTTTGCTATTGTCGGCGACTGAAGGCATTGTGGTCTACTCTGGCCTGAAGAGCAGGAAGATTGGAATTGATAATTTCCTTTGAGGGAAGACCTTCTTCTTCCTCCATTTGTACTAAAGGACTGGTTCATATACTGAAGAGTGTCCAAAGCTCTCGCATTGTCTGTTTCGTTAACTTTTCGTGCCAATAGTGACTGGCCCTCATCTGGCCTGTCCACAAACGTTGTTTACACCTCAGGACGGAAAGGGCCCTCCTTGGATCCGCAAGACTGCTGGTCCAGCCACTTGCGGAACCCTGTCATAGCGATATTCCTCGCGCAGTCTATGGTTTAATGCCAATGTACCGCCTCTAGCGGAATCCACCTAACTTCCTCTTCGGATGAGTCTGGTAATTCCGGCTGGTATGGGGCCAGTGTGCCCACAATTGTCCATGCTAGCATACCAAGAGCGCTAGAACGTTCACAGAGGAAAACCTGATCGTAAGGTTGTCCACTCTTAGACCCTCCTTATCAGGAGGAGGTGAGAACGGGGCCGAAGGATCCCCGGAGTTTTTCTAGGCCGCCTGTGGCACTGCCGAGTCCGGCTTAGAAAGTTCCTGTTAAGCACGCCGGTGCTGTATCTGGCGCCTTATACTTCTTCTCCAACGGAGGGATCACCAGTAATACAGAGGAGGGGTACTCCCGGACCCTTACCTCTTCTGACTATAGGTAATGGATAACCCGTAATGACCTTACTGCCTTCTTGTAGGGTTCTTTGAAAACGTACAAGAAGCAGGCCTGTTCTTGAGAGGTCATGGAGATCTTAAAACGTTGAGCAGCGCTCCATACCACCTTAGAAGAGATTCCAGAAGTGGTGGAGTTCCTTCTTCGTCGATGAATCCGTCGACGAGGTTGCCGTCATAGACTATGCCATCGTAGACGCGCAGTCATAGATGACCATACCCCCTTAAAAGAGATTACAGACTTGGTGGATTTCCTCCTTCGTTGACGAGTTCGTCGACAAGATCTCCGTCAGAGAGTATGCCGTCGTTCTGGGAAGGACATGGCTTTTGTAGTTTGGACTGGACTGTTCCCATGGGGCACAGGGTCAGCGCTGATTTGCATATCGCCATTGTCTAACCCAGGGTGGTGTGGAGTGGAAAAACGATGGATTTGGGCCCAGATCTTTGGACTGGGGTGAATGTGTGACATTGATCCACATTCTGTCCATCATTGTTGTGTTTGCAATTACCGCTCTAAGTGTACTGGGGATGCTCAGACGTGAGTCCCAGGCGCTCCACACCACTGGAATCAAGCTAGCCGGGCTGATGAGAGGTGTTACCTCGAAACCGGGCCGGTCCTCGGATGCTTGTTTCCGTTCTGGGAAGGACATGGCTTTTGTAGTTTGGACTGGACTGGACTGTTCCCATGGGGCACAGGGTCAGCGCTGATTTGCATATCGCCATTGTCTAACCCAGGGTGGTGTGGAGTGGAAAAACGATGGATTTGGGCCCAGATCTTTGGACTGGGGTGAATGTGTGACATTGATCCACATTCTGTCCATCATTGTTGTGTTTGCAATTACCGCTCTAAGTGTACTGGGGATGCTCAGACGTGAGTCCCAGGCGCTCCACACCACTGGAATCAAGCTAGCCGGGCTGATGAGAGGTGTTACCTCGAAACCGGGCCGGTCCTCGGATGCTTGTTTCCGTTCTGGGAAGGACATGGCTTTTGTAGTTTGGACTGGACTGTTCCCATGGGGCACAGGGTCAGCGCTGATTTGCATATCGCCATTGTCTAACCCAGGGTGGTGTGGAGTGGAAAAACGATGGATTTGGGCCCAGATCTTTGGACTGGGGTGAATGTGTGACATTGATCCACATTCTGTCCATCATTGTTGTGTTTGCAATTACCGCTCTAAGTGTACTGGGGATGCTCAGACGTGAGTCCCAGGCGCTCCACACCACTGGAATCAAGCTAGCCGGGCTGATGAGAGGTGTTACCTCGAAACCGGGCCGGTCCTCGGATGCTTGTTTCCGTTCTGGGAAGGACATGGCTTTTGTAGTTTGGACTGGACTGTTCCCATGGGGCACAGGGTCAGCGCTGATTTGCATATCGCCATTGTCTAACCCAGGGTGGTGTGGAGTGGAAAAACGATGGATTTGGGCCCAGATCTTTGGACTGGGGTGAATGTGTGACATTGATCCACATTCTGTCCATCATTGTTGTGTTTGCAATTACCGTCGTAGACGAGCAGTCATAGATGAGGCCGTCGTAGACTACTCGTAGACAAGGCCGTCGACGCCGTCGTAGACTAGCCTTCGTAGCTGAGTCCGTCGTAGATGAGGTCATCATAGACTAGACTATCCTAGACGAGGTTATCGTAGACGAGTCCCTCGTAGACTAGGCCATCGTAGACGAGGCCCACGTAGACGAGGCCCGCGTAGATGAGGTCATCTTAGGCTAGGCCATCTTAGAGAAGGCCCTGGTCGACCAGACAGGCTGTCATAGACGATGTCGTCAATGAGTATGCCGCCGTAGACGAGTCCTCGAAGATGAGCCTACTTAGATGAGGCTATCGTCGATACCGTAGACAGGGCGTCGTAGGCGAGCAGTCGACTCCTTAGACTAGCCCTTGTCGATGAGGCCGTCATAGACTAGGCCGTCGTAGACTAGGACATCGTAGACTAGGCCATCGAGCACTAGGCCTTCGTAGACGACTAGGCCATCGATCATTAGGCCTCCCTAGAGTAGGCCAGTAGACTAGGCCATCGTAGACTATAGAGTAGGCCATTGTAGACTAGGTCCTCGTAGACTAGGCCCTGTAGACTAGGCCCTGTAGACGCTGTAGACAGGTCGCCGTAGACAGGCCGCCGTAGACAGGCTGCCGTAGACAGGCTGTCATAGACGCGCCCCCGAAAATGCGCCTTCGTAGATGAGGTCATCATCGTAGATGAGGCCATCATCGAAACCGTAGACAGGCCGTAGACATGCCGAGTAGTCTACGTAGAAGAAGCCATCATTGATACCGTAGACAGGCCTTCGTTCCGAGAGGCTGTCGTCGATGGTTGCGTCGCCGACGTCGATGGTCTCGTCGTCGACGGTCTCGTCGTCGACGGCGACGGTCTTGACGTCGACGGTCTTGACGTCGACGGACTTGACGTCGACGGTCTCGTCGTCGACTGCCTCGTCGTCGACGGTCCTCGTTGACGTCGACGGTCTTGACGTCGACTGCCTCGTCGTCGACGTGCCTCGTCGTCGACGGTCCTCGCCGTCGACGGTCCTCGCCGTCGACGGTCCTCGGCGTCGACGGTCCTCGCCGTCGACGGTCCTCGGCGTCGACGGTCTTCGTCGTCGACGGTCCTCGCCGTCGTCGACGGTCCTCGCCGTCGTCGACGGTGTCGTAGTCGACGTCCATGGTGTCGTCGACGGTCTCGTCGTCGACGTCCTCGTCGTCGACGCTCTCGATCATTGCAATGATAATGGTTTTGACATCGATGGCTTCTTAGGCTGTACCACAGGAGGTATTGACGCCTTTCTGAACGATCCTATGACCAGAGGAGGGGATATAGACGGTTCATACGTCGTCTATTTTGTCCGATATTTCTCCAAAGCAAGTCCTTTACTCTCCTTTCCCACGAGTGGGGAGATCCTTGAAGGACTGCGCCCGGAAGACCCCTGAGCGGTCTTTTTTGGGGCCTTCTCAGGATGGTACCCTGAGGAATGAGTCTGAGGAGATTCTCTATTGAGGTCTCCTGGACTTTGAGGGCAACACCTCATCGCAGTAACTGGAGAAAAAATATAACCTCCTTTCTGGCCTTAACCATATTAACAGCCTCTGTTCACGACCCTTCAAAAGTCACTTGAAAAAGCAACATACCTTGTAGCCTTTAGTCTGTGAGTGTGAGGAACCGAGCAGAGCCACCTCTTGGAACAAGAAGTGCAGGCTCCAAACAGAATTCTTCCGTTCTTTCCCTTGTTAAACCTTCTTTAAAGAAAGTATTTGAAGATAAGAATGTATATGAAGATATCCATAGTAGAAAAGCCAAATTAGGTGAAAACAACACAGAATCTGAGCAGAGCTCAGAGGAGACTCCCTTAGCACAACGTGCGGTAGAAAATCTGAGGGACTGAGGCTCCTCCCAGGAAGGTTCTAGAGGGAGGTCGGAGCTGATTGGCTGACTAGGAGAGTTTGGTCCTTTTTACATAAGGACTAAGAAAGGCTACTAAGGGGAGGCCCTTAGGCCTATTTTCTCTATGTATGTCTATAGGACATTACTTTTTTATGTACCGGAGGCTCCCGTCTCGACGACGGGGAATGATTCAGGCATGTGAATCCATGAAAGACACCCCTAATACTGGATAAATTTGAGTTTTGCTGGGGATTCTGGGTAGGGAAATGTTGGGGGACCCACGCAAGCCATACCTTGCTGGACTTCCCCGGGTGTCTACTTTTCAGAAATGTGTGGGTTTGGTAGGTTTCCCTAGATGGCCGCCGAGCCTGGAGCTAAAAACTCATAGGACCCCCTTGCAAAACCAGGTTATTTTGTGATAGGTAATTTTGATGTCACCTCAATAGCTTTTGGGCCCTTGCCTGTCGCGGGTGCTTGACCCACCCACACAAGTGAGGTACCATTTTTCTCCGAAGACTTTGGGAAATGCGGGGTACATGGATTTTTGTGGATCCACACAGATTCCAAAACTTTCCATTACAGAAATGTGAGGCAAATGTGTTTTTTTAAAACAAATTTTGAGGTTTGCAAGGAATTCTGGGTAACAGAACATGGTGAGAGCCAGAGAAGTCACCCCATCCTGGATTTCCCTGGGTGTCTAGTTTTCAAAAATGTATAGGTTTGCTAGGTTTCCCTAGGTGCCGGCAGAGCTAGGGTTCAAAATCTACAGCTTGGCCCTCATTGCGAAAATGTGGTGTTTCCATGTTGCGTTTTGGGCCGTTTCCTGTCGCGGGAACTTGGCCTACCCGCACAAGTGAGGTACCATTTTTCTTGGAAGACTTTGGGGAATGCAGGGTGGGTGGAATTTGGAGGATCCATGCAGATTCCAGAACTTACCACCACAGAAATGTGTTTTTGGACACATTTTGAGGTTTGTAAGGGATTCTGGCTAACGGAACCTGGTGCGAGCCAGACAAGTCACCCCATCCTGGCTTCCCCTGGGTGTCCACTTTTCAAAAATGTATAGGTTTGCTAGGTTTCTCTAGGTGCCGGCAGAGCTAGGATTCAAAATCTACATCTAGGCTTTTTGAAAAAAAAAGGGTCAGTTTTCACTGGAAAATATGCTGTGTCCACGTTGCGTTTTGGGCCGTTTCCTGTCGCGGGCACTAGGCCTACCCACACAAGTGAGGTATCATTTTTCTCTAGCAACTTTGGCAAATGCGGGGTGGGTGGAATTTTGAGGATCCACGCAGATTACAGAACTTTCTACCACAAAAATGTGAGGAAAATGTGTTTTTTTGACAAAGTTTGAGGTTTGCAAGGGATTCTGAGTAACAGAACCTGGTGAAAACCAGACAAGTCACCCCATTGTGTATTACCCTGGTGGTCTAGTTTTCAGAAATTTATAGGTTTGCTGGGTTTCCCTAGGTTCCGGCAGAGGTAGGGTTCAAAATCTACAGCTGGGCACTTTGAAAAAAAGGGTCCGTTTTCACTGTGAAAATGTGGTGTGTCCACGTTGCTTTTTGGGCCGTTTCCTGCTAGATCTACCCACACAAGTGAGGTACCATTTTTCTCAAAAGACTTTGGGAAATGCAAGGTTGGGGGAATTTTATGGATCCATGCAAATTCCATAACTTTCCACCACAGAACTGTGAGGAAAATGTGGTTTTGGACAGTTTTTAAGGTTTGCAAGGGATTCTGGGCAAAAGCACCTGATGAGAGCCAGACAAGTCACCCCATCCTGGATTCACCTGGATGTCTAATTTTCAAAAATTTATAGGTTTATTAGGTTTCCCTAGGTGCTGGCACAGCTAGGGTTCAAAATCTACAGCTATGCACTTTGCACAAAAAAGGTCAGTTTTCACTGTAAAAATAAAGTGTGTCTACGTTGCGTTTTGAGCCATTTCCTTTCGCGGGCACTAGGCCTACCCACACAAGTGAGGTACCATTTTTATCTGAAGACTTAGGGTAACACAGAATTGTCGAGAAGTTATTATTACCAATTGACTTTCAATGCATTTCTGCCTTCCAAATGAGGGACAATGAGTAAAAAAGTCACTTTGAAAAATGTCCTATAATTCTCATGCTAGTATGGGTACTCACAATTTCGGAAATGCGCAAATATCTATTGTTTCTAAACTCTATATTTTGTTCCAATTTCAGAAATACATAGGTGTCTTTGATATCAATTTTCCATGTATATATTTTCCCAATTTAATTGCTACGTACCCGGTACATAATAAAAAAACATTGCAAGACGCTGCTCAGTTATTGGCTCTGGGTTCGTCAGGTTCTTGGTGAAGCTACAAGTCCTATATATCCCCACAACCCGAAAGGTCTAGTGGATGTAATGGTATATTGCTTTCAAACAGCTGTCATAATTAGAAGCAGTTACAGGTACAGGTGAAAACGTTGGCACTAATGTCTATTTGTTTCATCTAATTTTCAATTTTTCCTATATTTAACTGTTAGTTTCTATAAAGAAACCTTGAAGGATCTACACAAATGACCCCTTGCTGAATTCAGAATTGTGTCTACTTTTCTAAAAGGTATAGCTTACCAAGATCCATTATTGCTTTTCTACCGATTTCTAGAATTAACTGGAAGAAGGTTGAAAGCACAAAAAAATAGCAAAAATAGGCTATGTCCCAGTAAAATGCCAAAAACTGTATACCAAAGGCTGGTTTTCTGACAAAAGTCTGCTTGTCGCTAAAAGCTGGGAAAATTTTGATTTCAGCGCCACAAACCATTTGACGACAACATTTGCAAGGAAAAACCAGACAACTTATTGACAGCACTTTTTTCTCATTAAAAAAGAAAATGTTGCTGTATTTTCGCTCATTTCTGGGTCCCCTCTGGGGAAGTCCACACAACCTGGGTACCTTTAGAATCCCTGTGATGTTGGGAGAAAAGGACGCAAATGTGGTGTGGATACCTTATGTGGTCAAAAAGTTACAAGTGCCTAAGCGCAAACTTCCACAAATAGCAAAAAAAAGGCCTAGCAGCGAAGGGGTTAAATATAGGCAGTTGAACAGAAAAAAGTCCCTAAGCGGAAGCAGACAAGTCCTAGGGACTGATCTCCAGAGCCCACAAAGTACATACACATATAAGTATATACTAAAGTATATACAAGAGGTCTTGAATGCTCAACCTAAAATCGACATAGCATGTTACAGTACCCATTAACCAGGGATTTCCACCAGGAGTTTAAGACATGCAATTATGCTGTACTCTGTTAAGTAGAAGTAAATGTTAACATTAGCTGATAGGAGATGAGTATTGGTGATGTGTACAGTATATTTAATCGGAGAAATCCGAGATCTTCAGTTGAAATCCTCTTCTTGGCTTCCACCGGTCTTTATTCTAGTTTTGAAAATATCATCCGCGTTTGTTAAGGGAACTGATAAAAGCCCTAATATAGCAAAGAACTAAGGAAAAGATAAATAATAGGAAAACAAACAAGGGAAGGAGAAAGAAAAAGGTCGCCAATGAACTTCACCACAATCAGATGCCGCGTCAGGGGTATCCTTCAGTCGCCTCCTGATACATTAACTATCATCTCATAAGGCACACTATATACTGACTATTGAGCCAGAGCAGTAGCACAGCTGTTCAAGGAGGATCAAAGACAATGGCTGAGGAGTGAAGAGAGCTCCACATTTTTGTATTGGCTGAGCGACAAGGGGTAAATTGTAGAGATAAGTTGTGCGCCACTCTTAAAAAGGTTAACCATTCCTGCCACATTCTGAATGATATAGCTTTGTAGTTCTTCCAGTTACATAGGATAACTTTGCAAGGCAGGGTAAGCATTTGATCAAGTAGGAAACAATCATTCTCGTTACGTAACTTAGTGTCAAGCGACCCCAGAAGTATATACGAGAATTCCTTTGTCGGCATAACCTGGAAAGTATGCCTGATATAAACTAAGATCTTCTCCCAAAAAGATTGAAGTAACTCATAGTGGAATAAAATGTGCCAGGTACCCTTCCTGTGAGTTGCAGTTCCAGTAAATGTGGTAAGGTTAATCTTATATTATCTGCTTAGCGTCCAGTAAGTTCTGTTAATGATCATGTATTTTGTCTGTGCGAGTGTGGGTGAGATTTTATTTCTGAAAGGTGTCCTGTGTATCGCCTCCAGCTTCTTTTCCGTTTCTAGATTGGCAAAGGACCTGGGGGAAGACCCAATACACAGGTCTTTGATCAAATTAATGCCCTTCTGTGACCATTATTGACAGTTTAATGTCTGACCTTCTATTTTTATTTAAGGGTTATAACAAAGTGTTGCCATATTTGAGGTGCTAAATTTAGTGGTGGAGTGTTTCTCTAGTCAAAAAAGTGCCTGTCTTGTGTTTTGTATAATGTATTTGGATTAGGGTAGAACAGATATGTTCATTGCCACAAATGCAGGTGGGGGGTGCCCATGATTAGGTTCTTTTGTACCTCTAGCCACAAGGGTCGATAGGCCGGGTTCTCCATAAACCAGGTTGCTCCCTGCTTACATAAGAAGGCTGTTTGATATGCCTTAAAGCTTGGGAGACCCACTCCTCCTTTAGTTTTGGCCAACTTGAGTTTTTCGAATGAGATTCTTGTTTTTTTCCCCTGCCATAGGAAATTGTTATGGATCTTGTCTATTTTCCAAAGGAATTCCTCTGATAATGTCATTGGAGCCATGCTAATCAAATAATTAATGAGGGGACTAATCATAATTTTAATTGTTTCTATTCTACCCCACCAGGAGAGAAATTTTGGTGCGATTCATTCAGTAGTTCAGTGATTTTCTTTATTATTAAGCTTTCATTCTCCTTTAGTGTCGTAATGAGGTTGTTAGTGAATTTCAGGCCTAAGTATTTTCTCATGCCTGATTGCCATTTTAAAGCAGAGTCTCCTAGTGCTCTTTTGTCTCCTTGATTATTAAGTAACTTAACTTCTGTCTTATCTTTGTTTAGTGTGTAACCCGAAACTCTTGAATACTCCTGTATCGACTTCATGAGAGCCGGAATGGCCTTCTCAGCAGTCTCTTTGACAACAAGGACATCATCCGCATATGCAGCGACTTTGAAGATTGTCTTGCCAAAGGCAACGCCCGTTATGTCTCTATTTTATCTTAAGTGTTGTAAGAATGATGTATAGCCAGTAAAAAAAGTGATGGTGACAGAGGACATCCCTGTCTCGTCCCTTGTTTAAGTGAAAAGCTAGAGGAGATCGCTGCCCCTGCTTTAACTTCAGCTAATGGTCCTTTGTATAATGCCATAATCATGTTAATTAAGGTGATCCCCAAGTTAAACTTTTCTAGCATCATATGAAGGTCTATTTTCTCAAAGGCTTTCTCAGCATTGAGTGTTATAGCAACCGCGTGGGAGCCAGAGAGGTTCACTTTGTCTATCGCATGGCAGAAAATTCTTGCGTTATCACTAGATAGCCTGTGTTTGAGGAACCCTACCTGAGATAACTGAATAAGTTTAGGTAAGTGTTTTTGTAACTGTTTGGCTAATATTCTGGCATATAACTTGCAGTCATCGTTAATCAGGGAGAGCGGTCTGTAATTTCTGGTGAGAAGAGGGTCTTTGCCTTCTTTGGGAATTACTGATATAAGGCCTCAGCTGGGGTGCCAGATACTTGTCCAGGGGAGGCAAATTGTTGATAGAGGTTTAGGAGCGGGTGTTTTAGATATTCCATGAATGTTTTATAGAAGGTGGCATTATAGCCATCTGGTCCTGGTGCCTTCCCTGATTTGATGTTCTTGGTGGCACTTTTGATTTCTTGTAGGTTAATTGGACCATTAATTAAAGCCATTTCTTGCTCTGATAGGGAATTAAGTGATATTTCTCCTAAGTACTTTTTATTATTTAATTGCGGGAGTTGTGGTTAGCTTCGTATAATTTTTGGTAAAAGTCCTTAAATGTATCAGTGATTTTTTGTGGGTTAGTGTTTACATTACCTTCCTCATAGTTAATGGCATTAATATCATACTTTTGTATCTTGTACTTTAGGCATGAGGCCAATGACTTCCCTGCTTTGTTTGCCACGCATATTCTTAGGCTTTTCTGTTTGTTTATCCATGCCCCTGCTTTTGTACTGATAATTTTATTGTATTCATATTTTTTTAGCATTTCATTTAAGGTTACTGGAACATTTTTAAGTATATGTAGTTTTTTCCACATCAGTTATTTCCCTCTCTAATTTCAATAGTTTGGCATTAGTTTCTTTATTCATGTTTGATTTAATTTTAATTACAACTCCTCTGATGACAGATTTCAGAGCTCCCCATCTAGTAGCGTGTGAGGTATAATTTTATTTGTTTTCCAATAGAAAGTTATTGATCACCTCTTTAATTATTACTTTGTTTGACATCAAGTTAAAGTCGTCATTGAATCTGCACAAAGGCTCTCTAAGTGGGGGAACTGAATCTGTAATAGAAAGAGTGATACAGGCGTGGTCAGAAATTACTCTGGGTTCAATGGTTGGTTGGTCTATTCTGTTAATAGAGTTTCCTGAGATTAAGAAGTAATCGATATGGGAACGCGGGTTGTGTGGAAAGGAATAGAGGTGTCGTTTTTTCTGTTGGGTTTTGTAACCTCCATGCATCTATCAAGTTATTCTTAATGCACTGTTTTTTTAAGGCCTTATGAGCTTTATTCGGTTTAAATTAGCAAGCAGACCTCCTGTCAATGGTGGGGTCAAGGGGGAGAGTAAAATCCCCAGCAATTATCAAAGTCTCTGCTTCTGGTATGGATTTGAATTGTGTCACTAGGTCCTCCCAGAAGTCATCACCACTGGGTGCATAAATGTTTGTTATGTATAAGGTTGTGTTTTGTCTTACTAATTTTGCTATCACCCATCTACCTTGTGTATCAGCCGCGTATGAGGATAATTCTGTTCTAGCTTTCCTTGCAATCAGTGTTATTTCTCCGTTTTTCTTCCCTATTGCTGTTCCATATAATGAAGTGTTTCCTCATAGAAAAGGATGAGCTCTACATGCTGATATCTTAGTGGCTTACAAACAATGGGTTGATCATTCTTTTTGTTGGGACTCTTTGAGCTCTATAGAACTCCAGAGGTTTTTCGAAGACCAGACCAGTGGCTTGCGTATCCATTTCTCTAGGGAGGTCACACATGAGCCGCCTCATCCACGCTGCCCTCTGGCATACCAGCAATTCGCAAGTTTCCTCTTAGATTTCTATCTTCCAAATCGGATAATTGTTTGGCGTATGCATTGAAGGATGACTTGATCTTCAATATTGACTTTTGTGTGCAGGACATTTTATCCTCAAGCTGACCTATTCTGCTTTCCGCTTTGACCATCCTTTTGTTAATCTCTTTAATCTCTTAGCGGATTGCTGAGATTTCTAATTGCATAGAGTCTGTGTTTTCTTTTGTAGATTTTGCTAGGTCACGGACTTCTGCTAGTTTCACTTGGATTGTTTCCATTGTTGCGTTTATGTCCTGTTTATTCTTTACCGGGGAGTCTGAGTTTGGTTCAATTTATTTTGTTTCTCGGTCATTGCAGTACCCGAGGGTTTCCCAGCTCTAGTACTTTGCATATATTCAGTCACAGGTGGGATCGTTCAGTTATTAGCTTCGGGAGCCAGCACTTAATAAGCACTTGCTGTGTCTCTGCTCGGAGGTTTCTTGATCTAGAACTCTGTGCTGTAACATTGATCTTTTATATTGGCAGATCACTCGCTACAGTGTATCCCCAGCACTCACAACCACAGGCATACAGCACTCCTTCCGCCGCATGTAATGAGCATTGTGCACCTCTGGAGGGTGTGAGTTATCCAGCAGCATCCGCTTTTGGGAGATGATATCTTAATTCCAGTAGTGTTGGCTACTTTGGCTTAAAATAGTAGTGACGTCTTGCATCCCTTAGTAGTAACCCCTGTTATCTTTATTTTTTTTAATGCTAAACCTTTTAATAACGCACATGCATAAAGTTAAAGTCAAGCTGTACTCCTCCATTGCCTCAAACACTGGATATTTTGTGGTCCGGTATTCTGGTGAACTTGCTTGTTAGTTTGTCCAAAGCTTGTGTGCTTCACAACTGACTTAATCATGCGCCATGTTAACATCAGGCAATTGAAAGTCAGCCGTTGTCACAAATCAAACACCATCTTGGGGCAGGCATACCATGTGTGTCGCAGCGAACACTCAAAAATAGGTCATTCTTAGTTATTTAATTATTTTTCCTGCAACATTGCCTTTCTCTTGTTGTGCATAAATTGATAATTAGGTGCGATCCTCTGTCTATCGTGAGCGTTGGTTAAGGATCGTGCAGGTCCATGGCGTGGCATGTCCGACCGACTGGCTCCACACACGTGGTTTCCCGGCTGCAGCATGGAGATGGGATCGGCCTGGTTAGAGTTGTGGTGAGTTACCTGGGTAATTGTATGCCTTTCTGCCGATCTCTTCTCGCCTCAGTTTTCCTCCAGATGCACCTTGGTTCCGGTTCAGGATTTTGTTTAAGCTTCTTGCCAAGGATCTCTGGTGTTGCGTTTCCGCTATTCAAGGCTACCAGGTGATACTGATTGATGGATCCCTCTATGGTGGAGCTGGGGCTCGTGTACTGGGTTGGGTTTTGCCTAGTCTACTGCTGTTAGAGCTGTTGGAGACTCTAGAATGAAGCCCGGGGTAATCTCTTTGAGTTCCAGCCAGGTTGGATCCGAATGGCCTCGTCGTTCAGCAGTATGGCGGCTCCTGCAGTTCAGTGACGGGAGCCAGAGAATGCCGGCGCCACAATCTGAAGGTCTCAGACCGTTAGATTCTTGTTTGATTGTCGCGTCGGCATTCCCTCTTGTTAAAAAAGGTAGAATTCTTGGCATGATGCTTCAAGAAAAGCCTGTTTAAACATCCCCTTGAGGTTGAGCTACTTGCTCACATCTTCCTTGAGCTCCAAACCACGCCCCAAGATATTACACTTATAACAACAAATATTTACACCTATGGCACCACACATTCTCATGCCCGGTCAGTATACAGATCAATGTTATAAATGCTTCACTCTGCAATAAACGTCTTTATCTCACCTGGTAGAGGGTACATGCCGAAAAAGGGTGCCTTCAAGTGTCCAGTAAATGCTGCAGTTTAGATTCCTGCAGTTTTCCAGGCACTAACGCTCTCCTATATTATGCCAAAGCGTTTAGAAGGCAGAAAGTGATTTAAAGCCAACCAGATGCATGGTAGCTCCTTCATTTGAGCGTAATGACCTCTGATCTACACACTGTGGTATCTTCCACATGATGCATTAGAGACTAGTTAGCTCCCACAGAGGCAAAGAGAACGGCTGGGCCAGCATGTGCCAGTCAGCGTAAAGTATCAAAATGAAATGAAATGAAAGGATTTGACATTGCGCAAAACAGCTACTCAAGATAGTGTCCTGGTGCTAAGATGAACATCAGTGCTAAGGTAGACATAGTGGTCGGATACTAAGCTAAGACTAATTCTTGAAAAGCCAGGTTTTAAGATGTTTTCTAAATGTTGCCAGGTCAGCTGAGGCTCTAATTAAAGCGGGTAGGCTGTTCCATCTTTGTGCACTCAGAAAACCATTGGACCTACCCCATGCGCACCAAGCGTATTTTGGGGATATGTGCAAGGTCTGAGGTAGAGGATCTTAAGGTCCTAGTTGAAATGTAGCAGGTAACATGCTTCTTAAGGTACTTAGCGCTAGGCCGTGGAATGCTTTGAAGATTATCACCATGGCTTTAAACTTAATTCTTTCTTTCATTCGGAGCCAGTGCAGAGATTTGAGAATAGGAGTCATGTGAGATCTAGGCTTTGGTCTCAAGATCGCTCTGGCCGCTGCATTCTGCACTACTTGTAGACACTGAATGAGAAAGACAGGTAGGCCTAGGTACAGGCTATTAGTGTAATACAATTTTGAGGTCACTAAAGCCTGAAGCACAATCTTCCTAGTGTCCACTGACAACAGAGGAAGAATTTTTTAAAGCATGCAGAGTCTGCCAAAACAGGAGCCAATCAGTGTTTGAATCTGGGGACCCATTGAAAGGTCATTGTCAATGACAATGCCCACGTTTTTAATCCTTTCTTGGTCCAACAAAGGGGGAGACAACTCCTTTGGCCACCAAGTGCTCCAGTTACACACTATCGGTTGACCCAAAAAAAAAATCTCAGATTTGTCCAGATTGCTTTTTAACTGATTAATTTCAAGGCAGTTGAAAGTCTTCGTGAGGCAGGAGCTTATCTTATCTCTGACAAATTCTGCTACTTTTTCCCACGTGAAGATCAATTGTACATCATCGACGTAGGAGATAATCTTAACTCGATCTTCCTCTACCAAAGATGCTAAAGGTGACATATATATATTGAAGAGGGTGGGGTTAAGAATGATGGAACCATGTGATACTCCTAGGCTCAGATTTGTCAAGGAAGGTGAGAAGGGGGGTGTCTATGCTTCCTGCAATCTGTCTTCCGAAAATTATGTCATCCAGATCGAAGCGGTCATCCACGCCCATGCAGCCTGTCGAGGAGTCTCTCATGCGGAACCATATCCAAAGCCGCCAAGAGGTCAAGTAGCACAAGAACTGCCCTTCCACCTTGATCAAGTGTATCCTTGATTAAGTATTCAGTAACTTCCAATAGGGCTGATTCTGTACTATAGTTTACCCTGAAGCCAGATTGAGAGCTATGCAACAGGTTTCTGCTTTTGATGTATCCTGAAAGTACTTTTATTTGCATGTTTCTCTACAACCTTAGAAAAAAACGGGAGGAGAAAAATAGGCCTTTAATTGGTCGGATCAGTCTGATCTGCGGTTGTTTTTTTAAGAGAGATAGAATTTTGGCCTGCTTCTAGATCTTTAGCATTATGCCGGTAGTGAAAAGTATGTTCATCACCTTATTAACTATAGGGTTAATAATAGGAGCTAAAGGGGTTACTAGTTTGACAGGGCAGGCATCTGTGGGGGACCTGGTTTAAGGCTAAAGAGGTAATTGAGCGAGTCCTCTAGTTATAACTCTGGGAATTCTAACAGTGCTGGGGGCTGTAAGGGACATTTTTTATTCAAGAATTGATATAGGAGCAGGTCCTCCACTGATATTTTGCCAAAAGCCGCCTGTTAAATAAGAGCAATCTTCTTGTGGAGGGATGTTACTACTTTCTCGGGCCACTCCGCTGAAAGTGAGGTTTCCTTCTTGGCTGCCCTGGGGGAGATGAAAGATTTCACTATATTAAAATTTTCTTTGCCCTCATTATGGGCTATTTCAATTTTATTTTGTAGAAAATTGTTGTTTTTTACTGGTTCTAATTGGTTCGTTAAACCAAGGAGCGGAAGTGTGAATCGTCCTTGAAGGACGAGAGGTCAAAGGGGCGGCCGTATCAATATTTGACCATAGGCACGGTTCAAGCATGAGAGCGTCGTAGTCTGGATTGCCCTGTAGTGCTGGGCTGTAGCGTTCTAGATCCTCTGCCAGTGCAGGGACAGATATTTTATGTAGGAGTCTACAGCTATGTTCTTGCCTTGTCGTGTTCAGTAAAGGGACCTTATTGTCCTTTGGAATTTTGAAACTAATAAGGAAATGATCAGACCGAGTAATAAGACAAACTTAAGACAAAATCCTAACTTAAGTCAGTCTTAAGTCAGTCTTAAGTCTGTCTTAAGTTTGTCTTAAGTCTGTCTTAAGTCAAACTTAAGACAAAATCCTAACTTTACTACTACTAAATGCCTTCTGTGAATCCCAAAAGTAGTAAGTTTAGGATTTTGTCTTAAGTTAGTTCTGTGAATCGGGCCCACTGATTCAGAACCTGTATGCCTCACCATAGAGGCGGAGAACTTCTAGGCAACGTAGACCCGAGGATTGTTAGTTCTCCATAAACAAAAACAACAGTTGATGGACAGAATGCAGAACAATGTCATTGATTCACCCCATTACAGAGATTTGGGCCTAAATCCACCGTTTTTTGCTCACCACACCACCCCAGTTCAGACATGGCCATATGCAAATCAGCCTTGACCCTGTGCCTCATGGGAACAGTCCAGCCCGAACTGCCAAGCCATGTGTTCCCTGGACCAGAATCAAGCATCCTAGGACCGGTTTCTGGCTAACAGCCGTCATCAGCCAGGATAGCTTGACTCCAGTGGCGTGGAGAGCACGGGACTCACGTCTGAGCATATTCGTCCCACTCGGGGTGATGACCAATGCAAAAACAACAGTTGATGGACAGAATGCAGAACAATGTCATACATTCACCCCAGTACAGAGATCTGGGCCTAAATCCATTGTTTTTTTTCTCACCACACCACCCCAGTTCAGACATGGCCACAAACATGCAGGATATCATCAGCGTATAATGCTATATGCTCCTCTGCCCCCTCCTCCCCACAGGACCATCACAGCAGATTCGGCATGCCAATGGCTCAATTACCAAGGCAAATGGGAGTGGGGAGAGGGGCCAGCCCTAGTGGGTGCCCCTTTGGATGGGGAAGGGCAACAAGAGGGTTCCATGAACCCAGACCTGGGTGGTGGTGTTGGCATTATAGGAGACTCACAAGCCTGCAGAAGTAAGGTCCAAGGCGGGCCCTCTGCAACACAACCTCCTGGAAGTCCCAGTCAATCATATCGAAACCCTTATCAAAATCGATTAAGAGCAGTGCCTTAGGGCAGCCAATGCGATGTGCTTGCAAGAGGGCCACCTGAGCTGTCCAGATACAGTGACATTGATCTAGGTGGATCAGATAGGATAAGGTCAAGCTAAGCCGAGTGGCTAGGAACTTGGCAAATATGTTGACATGCACGTTGATAAGAGAGAAAAGCCTATATGTGGAACAGCGGTCTGGGGGCTGACCGTCCTTAGGGATCTCGTGTCCACCTCAGGGGGAAAACAATCTTTGTTTCACTGGCTCAGTGTATAGCGCAAGGAGGTGGGGAGTAGGAGGGGCCAAAAATGTTTCAATAACTCAATTAAAAACCCATTTGTAGCCAGGTCTTTATTGGGGTCAGAGCAGACAGTGCCTTACTGATCTCCTCTACCATAAGTGGCTGGTCGAGATCTGGAGACAAGGATAACGGAATCGAGTAGTGGAATGTCTTGCAGTATCGGATGAGCAACCTCACGCTGGGGTATGGGTTTCACTGCGTACATTGTATGGTAGTAGACCACGAAGACTTGTGCTACCGCCGTGGATTACTCATGAAGGCAGTGTAGAGCATCCCGGATTGAGGCAGCACTCTAGAAACAGTATCCCTATTGGGCAGCCAGTAGAGGAGCTTGCCAGATGTATCCCCTTGTTCGTTGCTTTTGGGTCCATGCCCTCCAGCACTTCCTGGCCTCCTCCAGGGGATCCTGTCACAAGTCAGATCTTGCCGGCTCCAGTCTTCGATCCAGGTCAGCCGAGGGCGGGCAACGCAGCTGTCCCTCCATCTGAAAAAAATCTGAACCTCCAGAGCAGTAACGTCTGACAGCTTGTGAGCTTCCTTGCCTTGGATGTACCCCTTAATTGACCCCCTAAGAGTAGGTTTGCTGGCTGCTCCAAGGGTTCCAGTGGATGCCACCGTGGCCTGGTTCATCTCAAAGAATGACTGGATCTCCGCCTCCACAAAGTCTGCACATGCCTGTTTCACGAGATACCAGGGTTTAATGGGTCACATGGGCCTAAAGTGCATCTCGGAAGAGCCCATCTCAAGGAGAAGTGGGGCGTGAGCCAATATATCTCGGAGAATCGTATGAACGTGTGTGAGGTGGACGCAGTCTGTCGCAGGGAGCCAAATCTGATTCATCCAGGACAGGGTTTTATGTGACACGGATGCTTGGGTGAATTTGGCATTTGGGGGTGCCATATTCTCCATGCGTCACAGAGGCCCATGGAGTCTGCCCATGAGAAGAGCTGCGCAGAGCTCGTTAAATTATGTGTTTTGATAGACATATACATTTTATGTGTTACTATTGTTTATATAAATTTAATTCATTTTGTTTTAAATATAGCTTGCAATTTTAGGTAATTTGGATTTTTTATTTAATTATTAATAGTAATTTATAGTGCTGTATCGGATTGTTGGTTTAGTACTAGTGGTAGGGTGGGAAGTTAATTAGTTAATTAATTTAGAATTGTTTTAATACATTTTATTTACCTATATGAATGGCATTTATTATGTAAATGATCTAATGCTGTTTTATTTTCATTATATGTTATTTGCAGGCTGGTAGGTTTGTAGGGGGTAAAGGGTGGAAAGGTAATTAAGTAATAATTCATTAACAATTAATTATTGATTGTTAATTACTTAATCAGTTTTTAATTAAGTAATTCATGGACTACTTTATTTTACTTATATTTTAGTTGTGGGCTGCTATGTTTGCAGAGGTTTAGGGTGGAATGTATGATTGTTAATTATTTAATTAATTTGTAATTATGTAAAATATTGAATACCCATTTGTTTTATTTATATTTCAGATGTGGCCTCTTAGATTTGTAGGGGTACACGGGGAGAAGTTAATTACTTAATATTTAAAGAACATTTCTTTTCTTTTTTAATAAATCTTTTTATTAAACATACATCGGTTCAAATAAACAATAAAGAGGAATAAACCAGTTTGTACACTGTAAAAACGCACATGAGGAAACGTGTTATATCATTACATAAGAGGGGAATGTTATGGGCTGAGGAGGTCATCTTGTTCAGTACAACGAGGCGGTACACAAATTTCTCCACGGTAGGTATTCCAAGGGCCCCAAATACAGGACCACTTTTTGGGCATCCCCTGGGCAAATACACTGTCTTCTCTCTAAACATGCACCAATCAAGGTCCCTTTCCCAGCTTCTAGTGTGGGTGAGTGAGTTGCACCCCATGATTGTGCAATATTTCTTTTAGCATACATGAACCCTAATGTAGCCCATTGTGTCTGGTGAGTGTTCAGGTCTGTGGGTTCCCATATATTCAGTAGGCACCTTTGCGTCTCTGGGCGGAGACAGATATGCAGCACCGCGTTGCTTGTGTCATGTATCTTGAGCCAGAAAGAACTGACATACTTACACTCCCAGATGATGTGCATGAGTGTCCCCATATGGCCACAGCGCCGTTTGCATTCCCAACTGTCGGACCTCCCCATGTGTATCAAACGGGGCCCGGTGATATACATTCTATGGAGGATCTTAAGCTGTACCAACCTAAGGAGCGCTGGAATAGCAACCACTCTAGGGGAGGACACTGCATCCTGCCAATCCTCATCATCCATCTCAATCCCATCTCGCATCCATTTCTCCTGCAGCGATTGGAGGGGATCTGTCATGTTATAGATGAATTTCATATAAATTAAGGAAATATTTTCTTTTGGTAGGGGGCCATCTAAAATTCTGTCCTCCAAGGGAGAGGCCTCGGGAGGAGCAGTCCCCTTAGGTATAGAAGACTGGAGTGAGTGTAGGACCTGTGCATATCGGAAATATTCAGTGTCTGCCAGCTCGTATTCCGTTTGCAGTGTGGTGAAGGACTTGACCTCTCTTTCTCCCCAAATGTCTTTAATATATGAAATGCCAATAAGGTCCCGCCTGTCAAACCCCTTTGACGTCAATTGGTTACCTAGTTTCTGAGAATCCAAAGTGGGGTGGCTAATGTCAATCTATGTCCCCATTCAAGAGTTAGTGGCGTCATGCCAAATTTGAACGGTATGTTTGGTGGGGCCAGTTAATGTGCATCGTTTAGGTTTTAAATATAATGCCCTGTTGTAGTTGCGACCGGGAAGAAGCCATCTATTTATGGCATAGCCGGGATCGCCAATACGACCGTACGTTTCATGGTTGATGGCTGCTAGATGTCATACCAGTTTAACGTCAACTTATAAAGGGTGATTCGAGGTTTTCCGTCCCACAGCAGGTCTCTCTGTAGGCCTTCAACCTCCTTAACATAGCGCGCTGGAACTGGGTCCAGGGTGTTCTGCAGGGCATGGAGGAACCTAGGCAAGGACATTATTTTGAACAGGGCAGCCCTGCCCAAGAGAGAGAGGAGAAGTGATTTCCAGCTGGCAATATCTTTATTAAGCTTACGCGGTGGGGAAGAAGGTTTTGAGCATAACAGACTGAGGGATCAAGAGAGGCAAAAATCCCCAAATACTTAAAGCCGACAGTGTTAATCTGTATTGGACAGTCTTTCCGAGGGATGGGTGGATCCCCCCCCTAGGAACGAATAATAGGGACTTACCCCAGTTGACGGTAAGTCCAGAGAATCTGCCAAGTACCGCCAAAATATACAACACCACTATCAGGGATTTCTTTGGGGAAGCCAAATAAAGCAATATGTCATCAGCCTAGAGTGAGATGCGGTCCTCCCAGTCGGGGTACCATCTCAATCCTCTTATCATAGGATCCCGTCAGATCCAGGCTGCTAGGGGTTCTAGGGCTATGGCAAAAAGGAGGGTGAAAAGTGGGCAACCTTGACAGGTTCCCCGACTAAGCAGGAACGCAGTTTGCAGTTTATTATTTACTACCACCTGTGCCAACGGTTCATTATATAAGAGACATACCCATTGGATGTATTTCGGGCCAAATCACATCTTTGCCAAAACTGCCCAGAGGTAGGGGCATTCAATAGTGTCAAACGCCATGGTCGCGTCCAGGGACACGATCACAGCTGGCTCTTGGATGGTATGTGCTCTGTCCAATACCCCGTGAACTCTGCGCAGGTTCAAGGCCGTGTTTCGGTGGGGCATAAAGCCGGATTGATCTGGGTGCACTAATCCACTGATTATTTTGACCAGGTGATTGGCTAAGAGCTTGACCAGGATTTCAGGTTCAGCGTTCAGAAGGGAAATTGGCCTATATGAGGCACAGTCAGTCTTGGGTTCTCCTTCTTTATGAATCGTGTCTATGGTGGCTATCCTCTGTTCCCTGGGCAATGTTCCCACTTCCCTTAAGAGAATTTATTTTTTAATTCATCATTGACTATTTTATTGAACAGTAATCATGTAAATTGATTAACTGTTTTTAGTTGTTAAATACATATATATGAATATACATACATTTTTCATGTTAGGTAATAATGTGTATATTAAGAGTTTGATATTTCTTCTCCAATCATGGGTTACTAATTATCTGTCCCTTGTGTGACAATCTGTCCAAAAGTTGGGCGGATTATGAAGAATGGACGGAAAAAGCATTGGATAAAGTTGCTCCTTGGACTACGAAAATCCCAGTCAGAAGTAATAAAACGGCTCCTTGGTTCACGGTCGAACTAAAAAGGGCCAAAGCTACATGCAAAAGGTTGGAACGCCTCTGGAGAAGAGAATATAACACAGAGAGTAAACAACTTTACAAAACTGAATTAAGTAAATACTCCAAATTGATCAGATCAGCAAAGAGTAAATGTTTCAACGACAGAATTTCGAATGCAAACAATCCTGCTAAAGAACTCTTTGCCATATACAAAGAAATAACGGTTCCTAACAGATTATTGGCCCACGACACGCTGTCCGATGAACTATGTAACTCCATTGCAGACCATTTCATTAACAAAGTATACACAATACATGCTTCATTCACTAAAATATCTGTGTGTCCTATACAGGGAACATGATAGACAATTGCCCGGATAGAACTATGCGATTAAATAGTTTTGTGTTGCCTGACCGTCAGTCAATGCTTCGCATTGTCAATAGTGTGAAATCAGGCTCACCGAATGATGCTGCTCCCCCTAAATGTTTCACCGACATCACAGACGTGTTATTAGGGCACATAAGTCATCTTATCTCTCTCTCCTTCCTTGAAAAGCAAGTACCTGAACCTTGGAAAAGAGCTCAGGTTATTCCATTAAAAAAGAAAGCTAACCTGAATGTGTCTCAACTTCAGAACCTACGCCCAATTTCTCTGTTGCCATTCTGTATGAAAGTGGCAGAAAAAATTGTGAACATGCAGCTTATGGATTATCTGGAGCAAGGCCAATTCCTTCACCCCACTCAATCAGGCTTCAGAGCTCAATATTCTACTGAATCGGCAGTCCTTTACTCTACTGAACTACTAAGGCAAATAGCCGACAAAGGCCAGACAGCAGCGCTTGTGTTACTCGACTTAAGCGCAGCTTTTGATACTGTGTCACACTCCACGCTGCTGTCACGTCTATCTGAGATCGGAGTTGAAGGAGATGCATATGAGTGGCTAAAGTCATTTCTGGAAAACAGAAATTTCCAAATCCACTGTCCGCCATTCAAGTCCACTCCCAGACAGCTGAAGCACGGGGTTCCACAGGGCTCAAGTTTGAGCCCTACTTTGTTCAATCTGTATATGGAACCCCTTGCACGTATAGTTGAGTCCTTTGGTGTTAATATTATAACCTACGCCGACGATACGCAACTGATGATCACACTCAGTCAAGACGGTGAAGAGACAGCAACCAACTTTTCAGCCTGTCTTTTAGCTGTAGCGAGTTGGATGAATGGTAATTGTCTGCGTCTTAATGGAGACAAGACCGAAGTGTTACTTGTTGGGAAGGTTCCTTCAGTGTGGTCATCAGACTGGTGGCCTGCAGAACTTGGCCAGACCCCTGTTCCTACGAATTCAGCCAGAAATCTAGGTATGTTACTAGATACCAAACTTTCGTATGTGAAGCATATTGAAAAGGTTACTGGCAAATGTTACGCAGTTCTTAAAATCCTGCGTAAAGTTCTGGACCTAGTACCGATGAGCTCTAGGAAAACTCTTGTACATGCCTTAGTCACCCCCCATCTTGACTATGGCAATGCCCTACTTATAGGGCTGAGCCAAAAAGGCTTGAGACAACTACAAAGAGTCCAGAATATGGCTGCCCGCCTTGTTCTCAACCTCCCCCGTAGAGCTTCAGGGAAAGATGCTTTATCTAAATTGCACTGGCTTCCTATAAAGGAGCGTATACTCTTTAAGGCCATGTGCATTTCCCATCGAATTGCACAAGGGAAAGGTCCTCCTTATCTGAACAAGCTTCTTAACATCTACCGCCCGAAACGTCATTTAAGATCAATGGGCAGCATGCTGTTTTCAGTCCCTCGCATGTTCAAAGCCAAAATGGGCGGCCGCTCATTTTGCTATCTAGCAGCCTCCTACTGGAATAGACTGCCCCTTGAATTGCGGATGGAACATTCCGAGAGGAGATTCCGCATGAAACTTAAGACGCATCTTTTCCCTACTGATTAATGATCTGTGTTGCGTTGGAGATTTTACTGCTTTGGCTGGTCTGAGGGTTTAATGAGGTGGTTCTACAGCGCGGGGACACACTGTTAAGTGTAGCCAGGCGCTTAATAAATGGTTTTATTATTATTATTATTATGTAATGTGTTTGGAGTAAAATACTTTTCCTTGGTGTTTGGCCAAAATATTGATTTAAAAATATCTGGAGATAGAAATATTGGAACTTAAATATTGTGACACACAAATATTGTGATGCCCAAATAATGTTGACAAGACTATCGTTTTGTTTTGTAAACTTCTTTTTATTGGCATTTCTTATATCAAAATTCAGCACACAGACAACAAATACATCTACATGCAGCACCCTCCTCAGGGTCAACACGGTTTTACATGATATATCCCCTTATGATGATTCTGCTCAGTGATCTGCATACTTATTGCTGTACTGCAGTCTAATAATCAGGTGGGTAATGTCTTCAGGATCTGAGTGTACAGTGGTGTCTTCTATTAATGAATATGCATTTTGCTAGAGTCTTTCACATTAACGGTTGGTAGTTTCACATTTGGGTATGACAGACTAGCACAATATAAAAACTTTATAACAAACTGAAGTCTGAGCAGTGGAGCGATCAAGGTTAAAAGATACACTATTCTTATCTAGGGTATCAGAGCTTAGGGGGAGTTAACCTATCGGCGTATAACAAGCATAAGGGAAATAACTGCCCCCTCCAGCATAGCCCCAATATGGGCCTAATCGCATGGCACCACAATAAATAGTTTGAGGGACGCAACATGTACACCCCTATCCAAGCAGGGATAGTGACAGATCATCACGGCTCAACATCCTCATTCAGAGTATCTTGCTCCCCCTCCTCCTTCCCTCCACTAGTATGTGCCGGTCGTTCCCAGGACATCATTATTTCTTTCCATAGATCCGCTATGGGGCGTTGTTGCGTTCCTTTAGCTTCTTCCCAACTCAGTGCCCTACCATCACACCCGCCCAAGTTATTACATCCTAATTCCAATGTTCAACCATAGGTCCCTGTGCAGATTTCCAAACTAATGCTATTCTACGCTTAGCAAGACCCAGGGCTAAGTCAATCAATGTTTTCCCAACTTTGCATTTCAGCAGACGAGGAAAGAGTGCCAGCAAACATATTCGGGCCATAGATACCAACTCCATCCCCAAATCATCCTTGAGTTTGAGAACAATGGTTTCCCAAAAAGGCGTAGCGATTGGCAGTCCCAAAGCATATGTATGAAATTGGCATCAGGGTGGGCACATCTCGGGCAGTTGTGTGTCTCTTCCCCGTAAGTGATGTTAAGACGGTGAGGGGCATATAGGTCATATGGATGACATTAAATTGTAAATATTTAAAGTGCGTGTTGCGGGAAATCTTCTTTGTGACTGCAGGATTTGACCCCATTCCGCATCAGTGAGTACACCTCCTAATAGCCTTTCCCATCTCCCTTGCAAGTCACCCAGAGGGTTTAGGGACGCAGCAAGCAAGGTGGCATAAAACCACTTCACTTGATGCCCAGCTGTACCCAGGGTGTTCAGGGCATGCAAGATTGGATGTATCTCAGGTTCTTCCCGTCCCTCTCCCCACAATTGTCCAAAAGTGCGTACTAAGGCTTCATAGAAAAAGAACTGTCCCTGAGGAAGGCCATTACCCTCGACCAGTTCCAAAAAGGACAGAAGGCTTTTCTCCAAATAACAGTCTCCTACATTTTCCAACCCCCCCCCCCTGTGTTCATGTCATCAGTTGATCTTAAGTGAATAATGACATGAGCGTACCGTGTGGTTAACCCACAAGGGGAAGCATAGGGGTGTATCTCTGGCTTGTTTAACTCCATCTAGGGATCTTTCCCAGGCCTGTAGTGCGGTGCGCTGTAACATGTAGTGGTACGTGGTGTGTGTAGACAGAACCAACAATTTAGCCAGCAGCAAGCGGGGATGACCATCCGGCTCTAACAAACAGGTACTCTCCTCATTCACCTCTCCAAGCCACTGCACCAACCACTGCAGTTGGGAAGCCAACATATAAAACTCAAAGTTCGGCACTCCTAGCCCACCTTCTGTCAAGGGACGCTGCAGTGTCTTCAAGGAAACTCTTGGACACCCACCAACCCACACTAATTCTCTCAATAGCGTATTTAACAAGCGAAACCATGCCGGCGACATCAAGACTGGGAGGTTGACAAAATAATATAAAAGCCAAGGTAACATGACAAATTTAGATAGAGATATCCTAGCCATAATAGGGAGTTGCAATGTGCCCCACAACTGAACACAGGATTTAAGTGATCTCACTGCTCTACCCAAGTTTCCCTCACTCCGAACTTCCAGGGAGTGGAACAACTGGATACCCAAATACTTAAAAGAGTGGGAGGCCCACTGTATTTCCAGCTGCAAGGCCGCCGGCCGGGGCAGTCGTTCTGCAATAGGCAACAAATATTTCTTAGCCTTATTAACCCGAAGGCCTGATATATGGCCCGCAAGACTATCGTTTTTTGAGGTAAGATTTATCGTTGTAAATGAAATCAAAGTTGTTAACATTGTTTTCACTATTATAGTGCTTAAAAACACAGTTTTTTAATTATTTAAATGTGTTTTAGGTGATACAGATTTAGTTTTGTTATATGTTATTGGTGGGCTGTTTGATTTGTGGGGGTATGGTTGATAGTTAATTAAGTTAATAACAAAAAATGAATTGTTAAAAAAATTACTTAATTTAATTATATAATGAATGGAATACTTATTTATTGTACTTATATTTTAGATGCCGGCTGCTAGGTTTGTAGGTGTGTAGTGTGGAATTTCATTAAGCAATAATTAATTATAGTTTTTAGTAACAATTATTTAATTGATTTTTAATTATGTAAACTATGGAATACTGAATTATTTTACTTATAGTTTAGCTGCGAGATTATTGGTTTGTAGCGGTCTAGGGTGGGAAGTCAATTAAGTAATAACTAAGGGGCCCATTAGGATGGTGGGGGGTCCGCAGCCAACAGAAAGACCGTCTGCCGCTTTTCCGCAGATCGACGAGTCGACCGGCGGAAAACATGTCTAATATGGTGGCAGTGTCTGCAAGACGCCGCCATCCATATTAGGATGATGGCGGAGAACAGCCTTTCCATGGCGTCGTTGGTTTTTTAAATGCTAGTTTCTAACTAAACCTACAGAGGTAAGACGTGAAAAAAGAGGAAAAAAACACAGAAAGAAGCAAAAGAAAGGCAGAAAAATAGCAACAGAAGTCCACAAAGATGAAGAAAAGTGCAGGAAGAAGCAAGACATGTGCAGAAAGAACCAACAGAGGAGAGGAAAGATGCCTTGCAGCAAAATCATCCTGTGCCCACAACGTTTTTCTGACAGGTACTGGTGGTAACTGACTCTGACTAACCAGGCCTAGAGCCAGTGCTATTCTAAAAGACACTTAGAATACAGTGAAAACACCTACATACACTAGGGAACACTATGCGTTGGGGTACCCCTGTGATTAGCATGACCTCCTCTGTAAGCCCCTAGTACATAATAGGGCAGGGGGATTAAAACTACCTCTAAGTCAGAGGAGCAGAAATATGCTACTTTAACAAGTAGTCGTGTTTCCAGAGTGGTGGAGAAAGGGTGGTGGGCGTCCAACCAAAGCTCAGGAATTCAACTGCGTAGGACTTACAGGAGGTACAAGGAGGAATTCTTGGCCCCCAAACTCCTTCATGACTAAATTGGACTTCATCCCCCATTGTGTAGTCTGCCACGAGGCATGTTTGCAGAGTGGCAGAGAAAGGGGGCCATATCCTCCGAAGACATCTTAGCAAACCCACTGTGTGGGACTTACTGGAGGTAACAGGAGGGGTAGTTGGCCCCCAAGGACATCCTTGGGGGCCAACTTCGCTAACTATTACCTCCAGTCAGTCCCACAGAGCAGCATTGGTAAGTACTGGTACCAGGTCATGCCCTCTTTGCCCACCACTCTACAAACGCACTCCCTGGCACGCTCTTAGATGGGGATTGAAGTCCCCTTCACTGCTGGGGGTCCTTTAGGGGCCACCTAGCCTACCTTTTACCTCCAGTAAGCCCCACGCAGTGGGATTGGTGAGAGTTAGATAAAGGCCCTGCCCCCTTTCTCCACCACTCTGCAAATGCGCCCTCTGGCGCGTTATAAGTTGTGCATTAAGCCCCCTTGAATCCTGAGGGTCCCTGGGGGGTCCAACTAGTCCACCAGGTATCCAGTAAGCGCCACAGAGCTGCGTTGCAGAGATGTGTAAAAAGGGGCGTGACCTGGCCCACCTCTCTGCAACGCAGCGCAGTGACTCTTACTGGAGGTACCTGGTGGGGTTGTTGGTCCCCAGGGACCCTCAAGATTGAAGAAGAATGAATTCCACAACTTAAAACGCGCCACAGGGTGTGGTTGTACACATGTCACCTCAGGCCAGCCCCCTCTCTTCGACACTGTGCACACGCGCCCTGTGGCACGTTTTAAGTTGGGGGATTAGGTTCTCTTGAATCCTGAGGGTCACTGGGGTCCCACTAGCCCAACAAGTACCTCCAGTAAGCGCCACAGAGCTGCATTGCAGAGAGGTGGACAAAGGGGCGTGGCCTGGAGCACCTCTCTGCAACGCAGCCTTGTGGCACTTACTGGAGGTGCCTGGCGGGCTAGTTGGCCCCCAGTATTGTAGAGAAATTCATTCCCCAACTTAAAACGCGCCACAGGGCGCGTTTTCAGAGTGTTGCTGTGAGGGGGCTGGGCCTCCGGCCCAATTGCCTGGGTTTTGAATTGTATTTTTTTAGGAAGGGGGCTGTTTGGCCCCCTTCTTTTTACTTTTTTGGGGCCCTGGGGACCCCATCCCCCAGGGCCTGACCCCCATTTAAAAAACAAATGATATATATTAACGGGAAGGGGGCCGGCCTTTATTTTGTTTTTTTCTTCTTTGGGAGGGGGGCCGTGTGGCCCCTCTCCTAGGCCAGTTCTGGCCACGGAGACCCCATCCCCCGCTGCCTAGCCATTGTTTTTTGTTTTCTGGAGGGGGGCTGCGTGGCCCCCCTACTCAGGCCACTTCTGGCCCCGGGGACCCCATTCCCCGGGGCCAGCCCCGTCCATTGAGGACTGTGGGGGTCCCCAATCCCCCGACGGTCCCGCCGGCTCCCCGCGTCCTGTGGGAGCCCGCACTGCTTTTCCACAAGGGGACCTGCTGACATGCAGCTCCCCTTATGGAAAAGCAATTCTGCTTTGCTTCATTGAAGCAAAAGCAGGTTTCCCTGTTCTTGCTTTAATGAAGCAAAGCAGAGTTTGCAATGAGAGGGCGGGAGCCGCAAGGCTCCCGCCCTATCATTGCAAACAGCAGTGTCCCGGGGGTGGGCACCCCGGGACACTGAAGGAGCCGGCCATGGGGGGTGGCGGTCCCCAGGGCCATCAAGGGCTCCAGGAGGGGGCCGCGCTACCCCCTTCCAACAATTGCAAAGCCCCGGGGAGGTGGTGGTCCCCAGGGCCGATTTGAATTTTAGTGCCCCAGGGAGGTGGCAGTCCCCGGGGCGTGTGGGGGGGCTTTTTTTAGCCCTGGGGGTTACTTATGGGACCCCCTTTAGCAGGCCTAGGGGGTCAGGGTGTTAGTACCCGCCCCCTTTTCTTGTTTTACGCCTTTGTTTCCCTGTTTTCTTGTGCCTCGGATACCGAGGCACAAGATGGCTGCCAACTCTTCCTGGTTTGGAGTGTTGACAGCCAAAAATTGAATACGGCTCGTGGTTGGGAAGGTCCGCGGATCCTCCGTGCCTCTAAATACCGAAACTTTTATTTTTTGATTTTCTCAGCAACTACTGAACGGATTTACACCATTTAAGAAAAAGACTTCTCTCTGAGACAAGAGCTACCTTTATGCCAAATTTGGTGGAAATTCCCTTCAGCAGTTCGAGCTGTAGGCGTGTCTAAAATTTCCTATGGGAAATTCATTTTTCGACCTCTTTTTTTTTGGGTAAAAGTTTTATTTTCATTATCAGTGTGCATACACAAATAAAACAGTACAACGAGCGACATCTCTGAGTCAGAGTCTACACATGGGCAACGTACTTTTAGGAAAAAGAGTTCAATGGCAGTGCAGCATAGTTAGATCAAAGTCGGAGTCCAATCTAGGAGGCCAGCCGGAGCCGAGGCAGCAGTCTCGTGCACTAAGGGTTGAGCCCGTTGAAGGGTGCCATGATCATCGCAGAACAGAAACGAACCTCCCTCCCATCCCTCCCCTCCCTCCCCCCTGTGGTGAGGACAGCCATTCATTCAGACATACACACTACTCTCAATTAAAGTTGAAATAGGTGGAGCGCGCGCACCGAAGAAGGACAGACCGCCGAGGGCAATCCTCGTGAAAGGAATCGGACCAGAGGGCCCCAGCGAAAGATGAAGTTCTTAAAGTTCCCCAGAAAGATGTCCGCCACTCTCTCCACACTCAGGAGTCCCCACAGCCTCGCGTGCCAGAGGGAGATCGCTGGAGCGGCCAGCTTCTTCCATGCAGCTGCAAGGGTAAGCTTAGCCGCCCCAAGACAGAGCCAGAGAATGTGCTTATCGGCTCTCATTTGGTGCTCAAGGCCTGGGTCCCGAAGCCCAAGTAGGACATGTTCGATCGAGGTAGATATCGGGTAGCCCAGGATGTCCTTAAGGTGGGACAAGATCTCCTCCCAATAAGGGCGAATGATCGGACAGTCCCACCAGATATGGCAGAAATCCCCCAAGAACCCGCAACCTCTCCAACAACGGTCGGAAGCAGATGGAAAGATGCGATGCAGCTTGGATGGGCATAAGTACCAGTCCATCATCGTTTTGAGGTGGGCTTCGCGCAGCGCCACCGAGCGGTTATGTGCTGAGACGTCCCGCCAGAGACCCGCCCAATCGGCATCGGAGATGTCTCTCCCGATCGCTTCCTCCCAATGTCCCATATAGCGTGGGCGGGGCGATGCCGCCGTAGTGAGCAGCAATTTATAGAGAAAGGAGATGGCCCCCTCATGGTGGTAGTGCGCAGAAGGAAGGCCTCGAAGGCGGAAGGCGGTCTCGTAGCAGCATCACCCGTCTCTGGGGAGGTAGCCCAATGGAGGAGCTGGAGATGGTGGAACCTTTCAGACGGGGGTACCCCGTAGTCTCTCATGCAATTAGTGAAGGTGAGCGGAACGGTACAGTGGAAGAGGTGAGTAAGTGCTCGACAGCCTCCCTCACGCCACAACCGAAAAGGACCCTCCTGCATCGCGGGGGGGAAGGCCGGGTTAAAATGAATGGGGGTAAAGGGCGATGGAAACGTCGTCCAACGATCATCGCTTGAGACTGTATCCCACACCTTTAGGACCGTGCTGGTAGGGGTACTGATATAGGCATTCCTGGGCCTAGCACTCTTGGGCTTCCAAGCGAGATCCCATATGGACCGACCGGCGACACTCCTGTCCATATGCAGCCAGTGTTTCTCCGAGAGTTGCTGGGACCATTCCACTATAACTCGCAATTGCGCCGCTTTATAATACAGGTGCATATCAGGAAGACCCACTCCTCCATCAGACCGCAGTCGGCGCAATGTAAAGAAGGAGAAGCGGGCACGCCCACCCTGCCAGATGAAGAGGAGCATCAGGGTTTTGAGGCGTCTAAAAAAAGCAAGGTCCAGCGGGATCGGTAGAGCCTGGAAAAGGTAGAGGAACTTAGGGAGGAGAACCATCTTAATGGCGTGTATCCTGCCTAGCCAGGAGATGTACTTGGGTTGCCAGCGGGCTAAAGCAGCCCGGATGGACGACAGCAGCGGAGGGAAATTCGCCGCAAACAGGCCCCCCACAGTGGGCGTCAAACGGACCCCCAGATACAAGAGGGAGCTGGTCGCCCAGGACAGGGGGGTCAAAGGCCGTACCCGCTCCACCTCAGTTAGTGATAGCGTGAGGTTCAGGATGTACGACTTCCCAAAGTTTACCTTATAGTCGGCTACCTCCTCAAATTCGGACAGGACTTCCTGGACGTGTGGGAGCGAGCAAGCAGGATCTCCTATGGACAGCAGGACATCATCAGCGAAGAGTGAGATTTTATGTTGCTCTCCCGTGAAGGGAAGGCCTCGAATCCCCTCATGCTGCCGCACCACCAACGCCAGCGGTTCAATGCTAAGCGCAAAAAGCAGGGGGGAGAGAGGACAGCCCTGTCTGGTTCCACGGGAGTGGGAGAAGAAGGGCGACAGATGGCCATTAACGGATACCCTGGAGCGGGGAGAACTGTAGTTCGCCCGGATCATCGTGATGAATTTATCCGAGAAGCCGAAGGCCGCCAGGGTGCTAAACAAAAACCCCCAATCCACGCGATCGAAGGCCTACTCCGCGTCCAAACCCACTAGCACCTCTGGAATGCGGAATCTATCGGCCTTTTCGATCAAATGGATCACTCGGCGTAAATTATCGTGGGTCTGGCGTCCCGAGATAAAACCCGACTGGTCCGGGTGGACGAGGACCGGCATCAGCTTCTGGAGGCGCCGTGCAATAATAGACGAATACAATTTCGCGTCGATGTTCAAAAGGGCGATCGGCTGGTAGGAAGAGCAGTGAGCGGGATCCTTCCCGGGTTTAGGAATGACCGAAACCACCGCCTCAGCCATAGAGCCCGAGATGCCGCCAGACGCCGGCATCGCAATGAAGAGATCCGTAAGATGGTCACAGATCTCGGTGGCGAAAGCCTGATAAAAAAGGGCGGTATATCCGTCAGGTCCCGGAGCTTTGTGAGGCTTCAGGGCCTTGATGGCGTCCAGAATTTCCTCCCGGGAGAAGGGGGCCGTTAAGCGTTCGTTGCGGACAGCAGAGACTTGAGGCAGCGACAGGTCGGCCAGATATCGCCGTTGCTTATCGGGATCGTGAGCGTCACCTCTATAGAGATCAGCGTAAAAGTGGCCAAACAGGGCAGCCTTTTCCTCGTCCCGGTAAAGGGGGTCCCCCGCTCCGTCCCTCAAGCCTCCAATGTATTCCCTCTCCCGTTTATCTCGGAGTTGACGGGCTAAATGCCTCCCCACCTTGTTACCCTGGGCGTAGGAAGCGTGGCGCAGCCGCAGCAGAGTAAATTCCGCTCTATTGTTGTAGTGGGCCCTCAATTTCCCCCGCACCGCAGTTAGAGGGCGGAGGGTGAGCCGAGAGGGGTTCAATTTATGCGCCGCTTCCAGGTCGGTAAGTTCAGCCTCCAGTTTCTCACGTTCTGCTCTCCGCAATTTGTTAAGATTGGCGTTGAGGGCGAGGCACGTGCCTCTCAAGGAAGCCTTACAGGCGTCCCAGGTCGTGAAAATGGAGGTGTCCGAGACCGGGTTCAGCGCCCAGAAGTCGCGAATAGCCGTTCGTAACGCTTTGCAAGAAGTGTCATCTCGGAGTAAGGCAGCAGGGAAGTACCATTTGCGTACTCCGTCGCCTTTCGCCGACCAGCGCAACCTAAGGGCCAGTAAGCTGTGATCAGAGACAGAGAGTGGGAAGATGTTGGAGTCGCGGACATCGCCCCGCAGAGCTTGGCTTAAAAAAACGTGATCGAGCCTGGAATAAGAGCGATGGACAGCAGAAAAGAAAGTGTAGTCTCGGGAGTGGGGATGCAGTGCGCGCCAACCATCAATCAGACCCATTTCACTTATCTTACGCTGCGTGGCTGAGGAGAATGTGCCGGCATCGGCTCTAAGGGTGCCTGAGGTATCCAAGGTTTTATCCCATACCATGTTAAAGTCACCAAGAAGAATCAGATGACCCTCCACAAAGTTCTCAATTTTCCGTAGCAGCCCCTGGAGAAAACTATTCGGCCCTGAGTTGGGAGCATACACCACCACAAAAGTACTAATCCTCTCATACAGCAACCCCTTGACGAGCAACCATCGGCCCTCTCTGTCGCTCTGCATCTCTAGTGGCTGGAAGTGAAGGGCCGCTCGAAATAGAAGGGCCACTCCCCTGCGCTTGGTGGAAGCCGAGGACCTATAGATAAGCGGGAAGTGCCTATGCCTAAGGCGGAGCTCATCTTTACGCGCCAGGTGGGTTTCCTGCAGACCCACCACATCAAGCTGATGGTCTATCAAGTATTTCCATTTTTTTGGGCGTTTCTGTGGCGAGTTCAAGCCCTTCACATTCCAAGTAGCAATATTAAGTGACATAGAGGTAAGGGAAAGTCACCCGCTCTGAAGACGAGACCCCCATCCGCCTCCCCGAACCAGTCAGTACATCAGTCCCACCCCCCCGCCCTACAGCTAACAGTGACCCACACATCCACAGCAGCACGCACAACCATCCATGTAATCCTGTCATCACCACCCCAACGAACAACCCCCCCAAACTCCCCAATCCCCCACCCCTCCGTCTCCCCAACAGTCCCCCCCGCCCGCCACCCTTCCGAACCTCCACAATCCAACAGGCCCCCCCCCACAGAACCCCGCCATGTCTCACCCATCCCTCCCCGTCCCAACCCTAAAACAAACAAGAACAGAAAAATTGTACTTAGCAGTCCCATCGGGGAACAGTTCGAAGTGGTCCTCCTGGGCCAGGGGAGTGGTATCCAGTGCAGGATCCCACAGGCCACGGTACGGGGTGTCTTCTCCAAAAGTACACTGAAACCCACAGTACCCAATAGCAGGCGCCCCTCCGGCACCAGCCCGCAGACGGCTCAAGGTTCAAGCGGCACCGGAGCTTTGCTGGGACGACGCCAAAGTCGCCGAGGCCACTGAAGCTACTGCATCCCCTCTTTCTTGTAGGCGAGCCGCAGGGTCAGGCCGCCCATGATCAGAGGCCGGGCCCACTCTCTGCCACGAAGAGGAACGTCTGCGCCGTCGTTGCTGTGATCTGCCAGATCCCTGTGAAGGAGTCTCATCGTCCAGTCCCAACAGATCTTTGGCCGCCTGGAGAGATCGAATCTGTGCAAGTCTGTTCTCCCAACGGAAGATGATGCGGAAGGGATGACCCCACGAGTAGGAGATGTTGCGTTCTCGGAGGAAGGCGGTCACCGGGCGGAATTCCCGCCGCTTCTGAAGGGTCGTCGCTGCTAAGTCCTGGTACAGCTGCGGATGATGCTCTCTGAATTGCAAGGGCGAGAGAGTCCGTGCCTTCCGTAAGATCCGCTCCTTCAGCTGGAAATCGTGCACACAGGCCAGGATGTCCGGAGGCGGCCCTCCTCCCCGTCTAGGGAGACCGACCCTGTGCACTCTGTCCATTTTGATTTCCTGAACATCAGCGTCATCCAGAACGTGCAAGAAAAGAGCTTGGACATAGCCCCGCAGATCACCCGCTTCTCCGTCCCAGGGTACCGCCCGAATGCGGATGTTGTTCCGGCGGGAACGGTTTTCCAGATCCTCCGTATGGGCCTGAAGATCCAAGTTCTTCTCCGTGAGCCTAATTATGTCCCTGCTGCAGCTGATGGATGTCATTTGCCCCGTTTAGGTCATGGTCTTCCAGTGTGGCCACTCTCTCTCCGAGGTCATCCACGTCCCTCCGCACCTCCCGGAGGTCCGACGCTAGTTGGGCGCGAAGTTCAGAGATGTCTTCCTTGATGGAGGCGAAGAGCTCCGTCATGAAGGCCTTGGTGGCAGGGGCCTCATCGTCCGAGTTCCTGGGCGAGGCGCTTGGTCCAGGGGACCGTGGTTGCTGCAAAGACTTTGCTGCGCCATCCTTTCCGGCCTTCCCCTTGCGCAGCGAGGAGGACATCGCGACTCCTCCGGGGAGGGTAACCGTCACCCCTCTGGTATTCACAAGGGCGCCTCAGGACCCGCTCCGGGGAGCAGGACGTGTACCGGCCTCTTCACAGTCGGGGCTCCGCAAAAAAGCAGGTCTCAGTCCGTAGTCCAGGCGCCTGCCTCTAGCACTCCGCCACAGGGGGCAGCGTCGTCGGTGATGCCTCTAGGGTCCCAGGGGCACGGCTCCCCAGCTCCCAGTCCCGGCCTCTGTGTGGCCTCACCACTGCCACCCGTCGCCGCACGGCGCTCTCCACTCCCCACTCGGGCCGCGTGGTCACTAGTCGGGCCCCCGACGGAGGGCACCTCACGACCTCTCAGCACCCCAGAGGCCCAGGCGTGGCACAAGCAGGGGGGGCACCGGGTCTCCCCCGGGGGCTCCCTCCAGGCGGTCAAATCTCAGGGGGCCCGCTCCACGGGTCTCCCGCTTCGCCTGTCGTGCTCCTCAACCTCTCGTGCAGAGCCGCTCCCCAAAGCCACGGGGGGCAGCGCAAGTCCAACAGGCCGGGGCTCTCCCTATGCCGCCGCTGCACCACCACGGTCTCGGCTGACCCCAGCAGAGCCCAGGGCCCGCGACGGCCAAGTGCTTAGGTCTCGGGAGCACGAATCACCAGCCGCAGGTACTCCGGGGCCCTCCCCTAGGCCCCTCCCGATCGATGGTGGTCATCGACGTCCCCACTCTAACGCAGGGCGCCCTCAGGAGTTGGTGCAGAAGGGGGGAAGGCCGCGGCCGGGCCGCCGCTCAGGTCCGTTGAAGTGTGGCCGGGGGGGAGGGGAAGCAGCGAGGGCGCCGCACTCACCCGGGCCAGCCGGTCCTCCCTAGCGACGCTCCGCTCCAAGCTTCGCCTTCGGTGGGGTGAAGGGGAGAAGCGCTGCGGGCCAAGGGCCGATCGCCTGTCTCCGTTGCGGTTCCGGCAGTGCTAGCGTCTCGCACCGCGGATCGCGGACCGGAAGTCCGGAGCTCCTTCCGTTCGCAAGGCCGGGGATTGCTGGGCCACAGGCCGCCGTCGCGGCAATGTCCTCCTCTGGGCTTCCACGGCCACAGCCGAAGCTCCGGGCCGGACCCTTCAGTGCCAGGGGTCACAGCAGTCTCAAGCGGGTGAAAGAGCAGGCCGCCTCAGGTGCTATGACAATGCGTAGCTGGGCTCAGCGCCGGAGGGACACGAGAAAGCGTCTCACTCCGTCGCCATCTTGGCCACGCCCCATCCGACCTTTTTTTTTAGTTTCTCAGGAACTACTGAACAGATTTACACCATTTAACAAAAAGAGTTCTTTCTGAAACAAGGGCAACCTTTCTGTCAAATTTGGTGTAATTCCGTTCAGCAGTTCGGGCTGTAGCTGTGTCTAAAGTTTCCTACAGGAATTAACATGAAGAAAACACGTTTTGGGACCCCCTTTTTTCTCAGCCCACGCTTGGCGAATCAACCCGAAACTTTCAAGATAGGAGCGGACCGGAGCGGGCCATAAGTTTAGAAAATTTCGCAACGATTCGTTAACCGGCGCCAAAGTTCTTGGGAAAAGAAAAAACGCTTTTTGAATAGAAACAAGGTCCTAACTATAACTACCTACTGCCAGTAGGTAATACATATATACATATACATACATACATATATGTATATATATATATATATATATATATACATACATACATATATATATATATGCACACTCCTGGTAAACACGTTCCTTCTCCCACGAAAAAACCAGAGCCGAGGCCCAAATGGTGCTCAGTGCGATGATTTAATGGCCCACAAGAAAAGAAAACACCCTACGCGTTTCGAAGTACAGGGACTTCTTGCTCATGGGTGAGGTAGAATTCGCGGCCATTCTATTTAAAGATACAGTGTTTCTTACAAAGTGCACGTGATCAATAGAAGTAGAAGAGTTACATTGTTGCCATTTCAGTCACGTTTGAGACAATAAAGTTTGTTAATTGCTGTACACAGTGCCATTGACATGTAATTTTAACACGTTCATTTATATGTAACACTATTGTTATTCAAATAATATACCAAACAAAATTCGGCACATTTCTCAAGTCTATGAATTGAGCCCAAGTGGGCAAATAAAACGGACTCATTTTAACTAAACTGATTAACTTAACACAAAAATAATTCGATATGTAATAAACTTCAATTATTCGGCAGCATATTTCCTGCCTCGTGACATATTGCCCCAGTGGGCATTCCCCTTCAATCAGCACCTGACATCTTCATGTAAGTTCTGCAAACCAAACGGACAGAGAGGCAATTTTACTATCGATACATAGAATGATCACACCTCATCATTAAAATACTAAAATTCAAAGAAATAGAATTCCTTAAAAAGACAGCCTGCTCAGTATATCAAACAGTATTAAATTTGTAAATGAACTGCCAACTCCTTATCAAGTTGTGTCCTGGGGGGTGTGTAGTGTTATACTTGATGATGTATCGTGATTCAAGTTTACGTAATTCCAACAGTCTATTACCACCCCTTTCACGGTGTCCAATACAATCCAGTACATAAAATTATATATATATATTACCTACTGGCGGTCGCCAGTAGGTAGTTATAGTTAGGACCTAGTTTCCATAGGAAACCCGCAACATTCTATTGGGAATAACTTTGGCGCCGGTTGAGGAATTTGCGTGTAATTTTCCAAAATTTAGGGCAGCTCCGCTCTGCTCCTTCCCTGGAAGTTTCGGGGGGATTTGTCATGCGGGGGCCGAGAAAAAAGGGGGGTCCCAAAACGTCTTTTCCCCATGTTAATTTCCATAGGACATTCAGACACGGGTACAGCCTGAACGGCTGAATGGCATTACACCAAACTTTGCAAAATTGTAGGGACTGGTACGCAGAAGTGCCTTTTCTATATTTGGTGAAAATTGCTCCAGTGGTTTTTCCGAAAATTAACTTCAAAAAAATTTATATATCTATATGCGCGCTCTGAGCGCTTTGGGGTACGCGTACCTGTTAGCGCACCCGGCGCGCCACGGAAGTGCGCGAGCGGAAAGCTGATTGGCTCTCGGGTGTCTGTCAACATTCCAAACAGTCCGGAGAGTCCGACATCTTGTGTCTCGGTAGAATCGAGACACAAGAGGTGAAAATAAAAAGGGGGAAATGATTAAAAGGGGGCAGGGTAGACACCCCCTGACCCCCTAGGTTTTCTGAGGGGTGCCTAGAAGGACCCTGAAGGGCAAAAAAATGTTTTTGTAATTTTCGCAGAGTAAGCGCTGGGTGCGTTCCCATGTACGCTTCCTGGTACGCATACCCTGAGCGCACCACGGGGAAAAACAGTGTAAAAAATTAGAGTAAAAAAATTATTTTGAGTGCTTAGAGGTAGGGTAGCTCTGAAAAGAGCTGTTGTGTTATGTGGGTGTTTTTTGTAACTACAAGTAGGTACCAATGCAGAGTCTAAAATTCAAGAGGAAGACTCTATTTCCCTCATCTGTAAAATGTACACCATCTCTCCTATAGATGCCTTGCATGTTGTAACGCAAGTTGTTGTGGTATATGGAACCCATACCATAGTCTCTGAGGAAAGCAGAAACAGATTTATTCACATGTTTCCTTGCTTTCTCAATCTGTGGACAAAATTGGTTGGACCAGTTTCATCTTTGCCTTTGGCATATATTAGAATATACCAAGGCAGTTTTTGGAAAAAGTGACATCAATTGCCCAAAGATGTCCTTTAAAACCATTTCCAGACCTACCCCAGTCAAAGTGCCTAGGTCATTTCCACCACAGTGCCCAATTATGAGGTCAGGGTGTGGTAGATGCATAAAGGATTTTACCACTGGTATCAGTTGGTGACATCTCAATCCTCTCTGGCCACTCCACATAATATCCACATTTGGTAAATCAAGGTTCTAGGCGCTTCCGGGGGCGCTTACGCGGCGCGTCAGAATGACGTTTTACTAGATTTTCTTAAATGCGTTTAAAGGTGAAATACGGTTATTCAAAATGAAAATTAGTACTTTTATGAGTATGCCACTGAATGTCTTGCATTATTATTTACTTTAAATACATAATTATATTTTTTCGCACGCTGGAGTAGCGCTCTCGCTACGTGTTCGGGTGCGTTTACGGGTGCGTTTACGGGTGCGCGTACCCTGAGCGCTCCAGGGTAAAAAGATTTTTTTTTAAACCACAGGAAAAATACATTGAAAAATTAATGTTACAAAAATATACATTATTTAAATAATTTTATAAAAATTATAATAATTAATAGCTATAAAAAATAGCTATTAAAAAAACTTAATTCACTTTAAAAACCATAGGTTACAAACTCGTTATAGTTAGGAATTAGCTTTGAGATGCTATCAGTGATGTCATTTGAGATGTCATCAGTGATGTCACTGACCATGTCATGAATGATGTAATATGTGACATCATCAGCAGTGGATCGCGGGTGCGCGAGTTATAGTGAGTCCAACTAACTATAACGTGGGAATTTCAATGGTTTTGTATGAGTAAAATGTTCAGCTAACTATAACTGGTGTGTAACCTATGGTTTTTTCAGTGAATTTATATATATATATATATATATATATATATATATATATATATGTGTCAAGGCGGCAGGATGTTCATTTGCAACCCACTTGGGATGAGACTTTGATGACGGGGATAACGCACTGCGATTCACGGGAGTAACACTAAAGCACTACAACTACCAATGGGCCACAGGGGTAGCCACGCCCACATGGCAACTTTATCAGGTGCTTTTGGCCGGAGCGTTTATTCACCAGCAAGCCAGTTGCCCATGAAGAAGTGCTCCAAAGCACGAAACGCGTCGGGCTGGACTTTCAATCTTAGCAAGGCACTCTGCTGTTTTTTCATTGCATCCTCCATTAAAGATGTGGCTGATGGAACTTACCTGTGTGGACTCACTAATTGCAGGCAAATCTGTGTTTGGATGTTTCGAGGCACCGTCTAAGCTGCGAGTTGAGCCCCGCTACAATGCCATGTTGTACCCAGCGAGGTTACGCGTCAATCGACAAGGACAATCCCGCATCTTTACAGACCCAAAGGCACTGCAGAAAGCCTTAAAGGAATGGGCCAAGGAGAAGAGGAGCAGTCCGGAGCAGAGCCTCTCAGAGGGGGTGGTTGGAGGCCAAATGGAGGAACAGGACTGACTGAGAGACTGCAGGAATCGCAGATTAGAGGCCTTCCTGGGGGAGAGGGGGGTTCTCTGTGAATTCTTGTCCAGGCACAGTTGGGAATGCCTGTTGTGGGATGGGGGTGGAAGGGTTATGAGACTGCTGAATGGTATTTTTTCTGCGTTATCACCAGGTGGAAGGATATTCATTTTGTATACTGCTTGTTCCTATGGCTTGAAAGTGATTACAGACCGTACATCCCCCATGACTGACCTCACTGACACGAGTAGTCCCACCCTTAACTGTACTATTAGGGCACTCATGTGGAACGTCAGAGGCCTTAATGACTATAGGAAGTTAAGGAAGGTCCTTCCTTATCTGGTCCGATGTAATGTGGAGGTGGCATACCTGCAGGAGACCCACCTTCCTCGAGATAACCCCATGCTATGTAGCAGGGGCTTATTTGGCAATGTACATGGTACGGGTTTCACCACACATGCGCGTGGGGTCCTTACGTGGGTTAACCCTAGGTCTGCGCTTAAACTGAAACCTCTTTACACTGACCCAGGGGGACGTTGCATGATATCTAGGTGTGGGGTAGGGGAGTGGAGCTTCTGCTAGTAAATGTCTGCGGCCCGAACCATGATAACCCTGCTTTTTACACTTCTTTACTTGAGTTGGTTAGTAAGTATGGTGAGCATGAACAGCTTTGGGGTGGGGATTTTAATATGGTGCTGAACCCACAGAAAGACAGGTTGGGGGGGGCCTGATAGACCACTCACATCAGCATCGCGAACGGTTGCAGATTTGTTAGTGCACCTTGACTTATGTGACGAGTGGCGCAATAGGCTCCCAGACAAGGGGGGCTACACAAATTACTCGGCGTACCATAACCTCCACACATGAATAGATTACTGGTTTGCTGCTAGTCGACTTTATGACCGGGTACGGCACTGTGAGATACACCCCCGCACACTGTCCGCTACTAGACACGGGGTTTAAGGAAGACTTATCAGAGGCAATTGAAACCTTCTTCGCTACCAATACAGGTTCAGTTGATAGTTTTCAGGTAGTTTGGGAAACATTTAAAGTATACAACGATGTCCAAGTACACTGGGGTTCTGAGACCGATCTGTAAAAGACTGTCGGATTTGGAGCGCTCTCTGAGGGTATTAGAGAGCCGTCACCAGGCAGGTACTGATGAAGCACTAGTTTCCGAGTTTAAAGCGCAGCTGGCAGAGTACCAAAACACTGCCGATGTGGAAGTCAAGCACCTGGGCAAGTATGCCACCGCCCGCACTTACAGGAAGGAGAGAGGCCGGGGTCCGTGTTAGCACAGCTTCTTAAAAAGAAGAGGGAAAAACGATAGTCACAGAGATAACAATGGAAGAGGGAGATACCATTGTAGATGAACAGGAGATAGCCGGGAGGTTCCATACATACTACTCAGAGCTCTACTTGACTCGATGCGACGGCTTAGAGTCGGAAATATTAGAGTACTTGTCCTACATCCATTTCCCATGGTTAACTAACACACACCATGAATTTGTTATGAGACCTGTGGAAAAAGAAGAAATTCTTCTTGCATTTTCGAGTATGAAGTCGGGTGGCGCCCCAGGGGTCTATGGCTTGACGGTAGCCTTCTATAAGGCGTTTCTGGATTTGTTGCAACACTCTTTGATGATATCTGCGTTACGGGTACTATGCCATCATCCATGAACGATGCATTTATTGTGACTATCTTGAAAGCTGGTAAGCCACCGACTGAGTGTTCCTCATATCACCCACTTTCTTTGCTTAATGTGGATACCAAAATATTTGCAAAGATTTTAGCCACACGTCTGGTCCCACTAGTTCCGCTCTTGATAGCAACAGGGCAAGCTGGTTTTGTCCTGAGTAGAAACTTAACCTATAATTTGCGGACTGTGTTTGGGGCTATACAGCACACTAAACCTGATACACAGGCGGTGGCAGTTTTCCTTGATACTGAAAAGGCTTTTGATTCTGTGGAGTGGTCCTTTATGAGACAGGTTCTGCAGCAGATGGGGATGGGGGCTGTCTTTTTTACAACTGGTAGAGATTTTATACAATGCGCCCACTGCTAGAATAAAATTGCCAATCTGGTGATGCACCCTATCAGCATTACCAGAGGCACGCGGCAGGGATGCCCATTATCCCCTATACTCTACGCGTTGGTTGCCAAACCGTTGGCTTGTGCACTTCGTGAATATCACAGATTTAAGGGTATCAGATTTCCCAATTATGAGTTGATCGTCTCGGCTTACGCAGATGACACTTTATTATATGTCCGCACCCAGAAAAACATCTCTCTTCTGTACTGCGCGAGATGGTGCATTTTGGAGCGGTGTTGGGGCTTAGAGTTAATTGGTCAAAATCCGTGATATTCTCCCTGTCGCCTGCCACTGTTCCGTTCGAGCCCGACTATCCACTACAGTAGACAACAGACACAGTGAGATATCTTGGGATAAAAATCCACATGGACTCAGACGGGGTTTTTAAAGAAAATTATGGAGTAGCTATTGATAAGCTGGAGGACGACATGGAGGGGTGGATCCGACTGCCGCTCTCCCTGCTGGGTAGGGTTTCCATTATGAAGATGGTGGTTCTCCCTCGTTTTGTGTTTCTGTTTCACAGTATACCTCTGGTCCTTCCTGGCTCATTCTTCCTCTGTCTCAATTCCTTGCTGATCAAGTTAGCTTGGGCAGGTAAAGAGACGTGGGAAGTAAGTACATTACCATACCATTTGGGAGGGTTGGCCGCGCCGGATCTCAAGCTTTTTTATCATGTTGCCCAATGTGCCCGTGGCTATTATTGGATGCACGGCTCATCTGATACCCCACACCTATACATGGAGAGGGTAGCGGCCTTTCCCCAGCACTTGCCGACTCTGATCTTTTCGCCGCCAGATTGCAGGACGGGAATACTGGACTCTGTGAATGCTACAATACATGCTTGGCATCATCTCATTACATTGCAGGCGAGGGCCATATTATATTCTCCTTATGAACTCTTGGAATGGTGCCTCTGGCTGCCCCCCTGCAGGGAAAAAGGGGTCACAAAGGCGCTTAATGCAGTAGGAGTTCGATATGTAGGTGACTTATTTGTGGGAGGTACGGCAAAGAGATGGGATGAGTTGATTCCGGAGGGTACGGCTGTTACATATCTTACTAAATTTCAGTATCATAGAACACGTCAGGCTTTACTGCAAATTCTGGGCGGGGACTAGGCGGAACCGCCTGATTTACCTGGCGTTATCCTATATTATTAAGGCGGAGTCCCCACATTGGATGGTTTCGCGGATATACAAGCTCTCCGTGGACTACAGGGCGAATCATTACACTAAAGCCCGATTAGAGTGGCAGAGAGACCTAGGCAGGGAGATTGACAATACAATGTGGGCCTACTGTTGTGTGAGCATGAAGCGCATATCGTTAAATGATAGACACAGACTCATACATTTTAAGTACCTAAATAGAGTTTACTACACCCCGGAAAGACTCTGTAGATATGGGCTAGGAGATGGGGCAGAGTGAGATAGGTGTGGTTAACAGTGTGCTGACTTCATACATTTAGCGAGGTTTTGTCCGGGGATTGCTAGGTTTTGGACTACATTATTCCAAGAAATAAATCAAATTGTGGAGTTCCCCATTACTCCAGACCCAGCACTTGCACTGTTGGGTTTCTCCAAATCTTTATCTAAGGGGGTTCGCAGATTGGTAGATATGGGCCTTCTGTTAGCCAGACGCAGGGTAGCAATGTGCTGGCTCCGATGTCCGACCCCCACGATATTGCAGTGGTCGAGTGATATGCTATATTGCAGCACACAAACTGAAAACTTCAGTGACTTACTACCGCCACGGAGTCGACATAAAAACTTTTGGGCTTTGTATAAAACGTACGCTGAGCCAAGGGATAGCGTTGCTACAACGGGGGATGCTTCAATTTAAGTATCTCATGTGCTTGACTCAATTGTGCGAGGAGGGGGATGTTGCTCTGTTTACTTTGATGATTTCCATATTGGACGGAGAGACAGCTCCGGACAGTCACGTCAGGGGGGGGGGGGGGGTGTGATGTATTCCTATAGGTTCTGAATCGATCCCCCTATTCCTGACCCTATTCTGGTTAGTAAACTAACAAGTTAACTAGTAATCAGCCCATGAGGCAGAAAATCCCCATGATGCAGATACCGTTATCTGACGCAGTCACACTACGGCACAGGAACGTGTTATCTGATTAGGTCATAACGCTTGCGATCTAATTAGACAAGCGATATTCCTCCAGCCCCTGATAAGGCATACGGAGTTCTCATAACAAATCAAACCTATGACAACCTGGGCAAAACCCTGCGGCCATTGTTTTGATTTCACCGAGAACTTCAGCAAAAGAATGTGCTAATGAGCAAGTCGTATGACATCCTTATTGACGTATCTATGTCCATCCTTACGTCAATCTCGGCACCTTAAAGGTATAAATATTACCGATCTTGCCCTATGCAAACACACGCGTGGTGACGAGACGGAGCAGCCATACTTGCCGAAGCGAAGAGCAGAGCAGACCCCGCTGGCGCAGCCCCGCCTTCCTGACGCGCTGAGAGACGCGCTGCTTTCTCCTGCCGAGAAATCCAGCCCCGGCGTTTCTGGGCAGCCCTCGCAGGCAGCCTGGAATATCGAGACCAGAGAGAGATACCATCCCTCATTCATCCTAACTTCCAGGTACATAACTGAATAACCCCTCACAGAGAATTCTTTAGTTATTCACTTGGCAAAACAAACTTAACTTAAACTATAACTTTCTATTCCCGCCCACGTATTAGGCTTAGGTCAGGTACACGGGGTAGGCGTATTTAGAAACACCAGTTGAGTACGTTTAGTCAAATGTATATGTGTATGTAATATATTTTATTCATTTTAAAACATCATATGGCTTAGAAACCATATCAATGTTTTTACAGTATTATTTTATACTTCTGCTTTTAATGTATGCACTTTACTTAATTATAAGTATTGCAATAATATCGATCCATTTCTCTTGTATGAGAAAAGAGACTGATCAATAAATACCACCTTTTTATTGAACACGCCCGTCTCTTCCTTTTCTCTACATTCTGATGAGACTAAGAATGCACGTACTGACTGAGTAAAATAAATTGCCTTTTGTTCACACGACTCTCGAGATATACTCTTGATTAGGGGAGAGCAAAGTTGTCATGTTCTATGGTTGTCAGAAACTAAATCCCTTCTTGTCTAATCAGGGAAGTTAAGTCCTCCTTGAACATTCGAGAAAGTTTCTAGTGAACTCTGAGCTAAGCTGGCAAACCCAAAACTTTAAGTCTAGTATCGACAGTAGTAGACCTAGTTAACGTCTGGTCTAGGCCTTTACTGCTGTAGGTATTATTCCAATGCGCAGAGCCTATTGGGATGATAGGAACTACACTACATGGCGCCCAACGCGTTTGGAAAGGGCGATAAAACTAACGTAAGACATTTAGAGTAACTCAGTCGTGCTTTCTCACTCAGACCCCTTTTCCCATAATACTCCAAAGACGTCTGGAGTGGGTGAAAGGTAATATCCGCCAGACCTCGCAGGAGGGAACTCCTATGTATGGTTCTTGGTATAGTCAACGTTGAAGGATACACAGTTCCAAAATATTGTGCATCTAATCTTTGTTTCCACAAGAAACCTGATCTGCAAACAAACAAAATAACCTTTTGGACAGTAAAATGTCAGACAATGAGGATGAAAGAGAGGCAGTTAGATTAGCAACTGAACTCGCAGCAGCTGATGCTACTATGCAAGATGCAGACCCGGATATAATACTCATCCCGGTCATCAAAAGGAGATCTATAACTCTAAAACTTATAGAAAATGGACTGACACCTAGAGGTGGCACAGTCATATTCGTAATTGAGGCACACGAATATCGGCAGACAGAGGTATACTATTCATGGATACATTTTCCAGCAGCAAATGCTGTAACAAAGTACTTCCACTATTACAAAATAGAGGAACCTCCTGAAATGTACACTCCTTTTGAGGAAGTGGAAGTACCACTTAAATTTCAAGAGCATTTGCTCTTATTTAATGGCGCCCTAAAACATAACAATCACATCACCAGGCTCGGTCCTTTAGGTAGACCAGGAGCAACGTGGCCGGTCCTAGCCGGATACACACCACATCCAGACATCGAAGGGATGTCTGCAGCAGAGCTGTTAACACAGCTAAAACAATTAATAAAAATACATAGACAATTAGTCCAATATGTGATGCGGACTTCAACAATTCAGCCAGCGATTAAACTTCCACAGCTGACCCCTCACCAGGGGAACACAAATAAAATTACACCACAGAACATCCAGTCCTGCCTAGGTAAAGTACCGGCTAAACGGGAACAAATACCATTCTGGTTGGCACAGAAAATCACCCAAATAGAGGCGGTGTTTCCTGACACCACCCCATTAGAAAAACACAGGATTCTGACTATCTGTCTCCCAATGGGAATCGCACCACACATAGAGGACTGTGACACTTGGGGTACAGTCTTTGCTTCCATCTACACAAAAACGCACAGTGTTCCATCCATATCGGTAATACCAGATGTGCTAAAACAAATTCAAGACGAATATGGTCCGGAACCCGCTTTAACTCTTGGTATGAAATTACTAAAAGACTTCAAGCAGGTCTCGGCTATACTATTAGCCAACATAAAAGGAGAAGCAGCAAACGTGGCGATCCGCCAGAGGTTAAAAGAGACAGATATAGCAGACCAACCAGCTGAAATAGCCAGAATCATAGAAAAATCCTATGAGGAACTAGGCAGAGATAGTTTAGGTGGGATACCAGTAAAACCGCAACTAATTGAAAGTCCTGAAAAAATATTTTATAATAATAAATCTACATCACCAAAAAAGAACTGGGATGGAAACAAACAATCCAATCCTAAAGAAAAGAAATTCCAGTCCAGAGGAAGGTCTCCTAGGCGAAGAGAAAAATCTCCGAACCAGAGACACAGGTCACCACAAAGTGACCCCTCTGGGAATAGATATAACCTTAGAAATAGGGATAATATAAAAAAGCCTGATAGATATCAAGACATTGATACACGTCCCTCTCAATCTTTTCAGACTTCCTCGCAGAAATCGGAAAGAAGAGGACGATCAGAACAAAGAGAAGAGCACGCCAAGTCCAAAGACAAGGAACCTGCTCAACTAAAAAAGAAATTACAATTTCCAAAAAAGAAGGTAGCCAGTATCAAGGTAGCTAACAATGCCGAGAATACTGAGGACACAACTGAAAAACGGGGAATGGGCTCAGACAATGCTAGACAGCGCAGCAGAAGTGAGCATAGCTCGCAAAGTCCTTATGAGTCATCTGGAGACAGTGGACACGAATGAATATCTTCAAGTGGAAACTGCGGACACCAGAGTTAGCAAACCTCACAAAATATACGAAATAACATTGCGTATAGAGGGGGATAAGACTAGAAAAATTAGGGGACTATTTTGGGATAATCTCTCCAAGGGCTATGATATCCTTCTAGCTGAAAAAGACTGGCCACCAGAGTTTGTCAGGGAGTGCCCTCATGGCGAAGAAGTAATTATGCCTGCCTTCTCAAATCATATTCCAATTCATAAAAAATACACACTTGCCAGAAAGTGGGCAGTGGCTCTCGCTCCTGCTTTATATAAAAATCACGTGGGATGGGATGAGGACTCTCCTCCTCACAAAATCCAGTTAAAATCACAACCTACTGCACAAAGACAGTACCCAATTAAGCAAGAAGCTAAAAAACAGGTAAATGAAATACTAGATCAGCTAGAATACCAGGGGGTGATTGAAACTTGCACCTCACAAATGAACAACCCTTTGTTTCCGGTCTCCAAACCAGACAATTCATATCGTCTAGTTTTGGACTACCGACACCTTAACACATGTTGCAAAACTTTTGCAGTGCAAAACTCACACAGTGCTGCACTAATGAATAACATAGTGCGCAAAAAATACAAAACAACCTTGGACATCTCTAATGGATTCTTTTGTCAAAACATAGCACCAGAGAGCAGATATTTAACTGCGTTCTCAATAAATGGCACTCAAAAACAATTCTGTCGGCTAGCCCAGGGGTACAAGAACAGCCCGGGGGTATTCTCAGCGAGAGTAACAGAATTACTACAACTATATGATGATGAAGCATTATCTTATGTTGATGACATTTACTTAACAGATGATGACTTGGAGACTCACTTGAAGAGAGTGAACACCATAATACTTGGGTTCGCAGCAGAGGGTTACAAATTCAATTTTAAAAAATCCAGAATTGCCCATCTGACAGTCCTATTCTTAGGATATGAATTATCAAGTGAAGGCAAAAGCCTGGCTGACAATTTTCTAGAAAAATGTGCCGTACTCCAAGCACCTAGAACACTAAAAAACCTACAGTCAATTCTAGGCTTCCTAAATTTCGGAAGAACATACATTGCAAATTACGCAGAAAGGGTCAAACCCCTTTATGATCTGATAAAACCAGATTTTAAAAGAACCAATTGGACTCAAATACACACAGAAATTCTGAGATCCTTACAAACAGACATGCTAATTAAAACAAAATTAGAAACACGTGATAACACACGCAATCTTGTGATTCGAGTCATCCCAGGGAGATGCGGATTCACATACCTGACCTCTAATGAGGGAGATAAGGTACCAATTGCATTCAAATCACACTTGTACACAGAAGCTGAAAAGAAGTTCAGCAGTACAGAAAAAATTGTTCATGCAGTTCAAACCACAATAGCTAGAGAAAAAGATAAAGCTGACGGTAGACATATCATAGTCAGAACAGCAGAACCAGCCTTTGAGGCATTAACAACACCATGTAATTTGCCAACAACAGCATTGAATCCAAAGTGGATACAATGGGTGAATTCAATCACAACGGACAAAGTATACTATTACCTTGATCCAGAACTAGAAGACTTGAAAAATCTATAATATGAAAGAATATTCCCTCTGCCTATCGACATTCTGCCTTTACGACATTACGCCTGTGTAATTTATACAGACGGACATGCTCAACCCCCCGTTTGGGGAGAACAAGCATACAACCCCACATGTGGGATTACAAAAGAAGTGTGGCGCGGAGGTAAACTAAAACCTCTATTAACAAAAACACACTCAGTAGAAACTAATTCAGAACAACAAACTGAGATAGTAGCTTTGAAAATGGCGCTAGATAATGCGGATCGCGAATTCCCGACACTTATAGTGTCAGATTCATATTACTGCGTCAAATCATATAACAAGGATTTGCAGACATGGATTCAAAACGGTTACAAAGATGACACAGATGCACCAATAAAGCAGAAACTGCTCTGGGAACAAATAGCTCTTTTGAAAAAAGAACTACCAAAGACTCACGTGACACACTCACTGAGTCATCAGCGTGATGGCGTTCACGTTGCAGGGAATTCATTGGCTGAAACAGCCACAGCGGCAGCAACTAAAACGGCTCCCGTAGTTCGAAAAAAGCGTACATTAAAATACATTGACGGTGAAACAGTGCTGGCGGTGAAAACGTCATCAAAAGGCGACTGCTCAGCGTTACCGATCAACTATCCACTCAATAATACATACATAATCGATGCAAACTCCGTCCCTTTTGCTCGAATCCCTGGAGTGGGGGATAGAGTGATTCCAAACATGGACAGGAGAAACTTGTTAATCGCAGACGCACATATGGGCGAGGGTCTCAGACACCTCAAACTAAAAGATTCTCTGGAAGAATTACAATCAAGGTACTGGTGGCCAGGCATGAGCCTGCGTCACACCATGTTTGTAAAAAACTGCCCAAACTGCAACAGAGATCGCAGTGGGGAGAGAAACAGTTTAATACCTCGTCGTTTTACTCCAGAAAAAATCAAGAGTAAAAAGGAAGGGTTGCGATTAACATATACAGGCTAGTTTCTACTTATAATGTAGATCACCAGCACTTGGCTGACGTCCGGACTGTTATACAAAGATTTGCGAGTCTAAATGGCATATACGCTAAGAGCATGCTACGTTTGACCATTGTCTTCACTCTAGCACTCCAGCCTGAGGGGAAACATGACCAAATGAGCATAGTCCAGCGGGAATCTTCTCACTTCCTTCCTGAGGGTACGGGATGGTGTAAAGAAAAAACCAAGGCATAAAGCAATCTATAACGGAAAGGATATTAGGTTCGGGAGCTGGGTGGGTCAAACATCTAATAAGTGTCCAACGTAGTCTAAATAACTTGCCAAGAAATTCTCTGAAGGGATTCAGTGCGTACGAATTATTATTTGGAACTAGGATGATGATCTCTGACATTGATAGTCAGACTTCAGTGGTGAAAGAAAAAAGCTTTGATATCAAAGACCGTTTGGCTATTTTGCAGGACAAAATAAGAAAAGACCTGAGCAACATAAAGTTGAAACAACAGCCAACAACCACTGAAGAACCACCACCTGTCCCAGCAAGACCTGTCTGGATTCCAAAAGTCGGGGATCTAGTCAGGGAGAAGATCGCGGTAAAGAAGGAATTTGGGCCTTCTTATAGAAAAGCAGTTCCTGTCTTGTCTGTCAACGGGACAAGATCAGTTGTACTACCGCCACTTGCTGGTAAAAAGGAGAACCGAGTTGTATCCATCGACCTGGTAAAACCACAATCATGTGGCCGATAACAAACAGCAGGCCAAGTGGACTCCCAATAAGTAGCAGAACACCAAGGTTTGCTACCAGTACAGAGGTCCTAACAAAGAGGCTCATCACATTCGAAACGCCTACAGAAGAACAAGAAGGACTATGCAACAATGCAATAGAACTCAGACCTCTGAAAACCCAAATAAAAACATTTAGCAGAGACACACCAATCTACAATGAAGTACCAAGTGAAAATGCAAGAAACAGAAATCCTGAACCAATTGGAACAATTGACAGAACTGCATCCGGCTACTTCATAAACTTCGATGATTCCTCTGAAGGCTTCAGTGAATCAAAAACACAGCCATCATCAAAAACCTTTAAAGATCAAGCTAAAGAACCTTTGAAACAACTAAAAGAAACATATCTGATTTCTCCATGGATTGAATTTTGGGTGGGTTTTGGTGCATTTATCCTCATACTTTGGCTCATCATGGTACTAACTTTGGGACGCTTCATTGAGGGAAAATATGCTAAAATGGACACAGCAAGTCAGAAAATCAACTTGATCCTCAAACCACACACATCTTCACACATCGAGAAAAGAGAACTTTCTTCAGTCAACTTCACAGCCAATCCGATACCTGGTGGGGTAGCCTGGGACAACACTGACTATGAAATTTATGGTCCGGTCGAAATCCTGAAATATCCACACCAAATTAAGATCTCATTGAGTGACTTTGCAAAACCAAGCTCATTTGCTGATGATTGGGACTTCGAAAGCATTAATAATATGATGTCTGACTTAGTAATGTCTGCTAAATTTACCAAAAATGATTATTTGCAGGGTTCTACAAATTATGATAGTATGTACTGTTATAACCACTATGGTAACCATTTTCTACATAAATCTGCACAACCTAGAAATGTTTTAAATTATAATCAATGGGAACATTGTGCAACCCCTCCAAAGGGAAGCTCAAGAACCTTCTATGACAAATATTCATACTTTTCACTTTCTGTAGTGGACAATGGGTTAATGACTCTGTCCTCCAGAATTTTTTCTTTGGACAGCATTGTGTCTTCAGCAATCGACATATTATCGCAAGACTTACTGTTGCTACAACACGGTCAGTCCCAATTGCGTTCTATTGTACAGCTTGGCTGGACGTTACAAAACCTGCATTCAGGCTATGTGCCTTGGCGTTTAATAAACACAACGCCACTATTGCAAATCTTTAACCTTACTGATAGACAAATCAGTATGGCGCAAAGGGGTGCTGATTATACAATCTTGAGCATTGAAAAACTTGAAAGATTACCAATGACAATGTCAGAACGACCTGTCAGTGAATGGATAATACATGGGATAATAAATATTCCAATCTCAACCTTCAGGTTTCAATACTGCCAGAAATATATACAGGCTGGCATGTACGAAAAATTGGGAAAGGGGTACCTTAAAACAACATGGAACCTGCCCTATTCACATGCATGTGTCAGTAATAAAGGACAGAAAGTGTTTCTTAGTGGCAACAATTGTGCGATGTCACTAAGCGGCACGCTTCTGTGTAATGGAATTAGTTTGCATGGAGCCTGTGAAGGGAATTCATACAACCTTTCATGTCACCAGCAAGGCGCACCTGCAACAGAAATAGAACCATTCTTTCAAAGACTCTATAATGGGAGTTACATTCTAATTGTAGACCGCAGATGTTGTAGTCTTATGCCCGGGACTCCTTATCTAGTAACTACGACTGCGAAGGTCAAGTGCTGTGGACGCTCATTGTTCCCCAGCTCCTTTCCAGACAGGGAGGCAAGGGCATGGCCCAACTTGAAAATTACTTCTATTCGAATAGATACTTTAAGCAGAATGAAAACAGTGCTTCTTCAGACGCCTACCAGGCTCTCGTCATCAAAAGAAACATATGATCTACAAGTCGCAAGGACGACTGCAGAGATACATTCATTGTTATCAACTAATTCCCCCATACATTTCGCAGAAATCCTAAATGAAATCTTAAATATTTCTGATACCAATGGGGTCTCAAAGGTATTTAAGACAGTATTTTCGATGGCATTAACACCATTCAAAGCCATACTGGGTATTTTTCCAGATTTCGTCCATTCGATTTTTGGCGGACTTCCCCTGATCCTGGGACTAATTGCAGGAATCCTATTCTTAGTCCTTATTTTTCGTTATGGCAACCCATGTCACAGACAAAACTCTTGCGACAAGGGAAGAAACAATCCTAGCCATTGGATACCGGGACCGGATATCAAAAATCCTGGGACTCTCCCGGCTTAGAGACCTAACATGACTTGGTTTCTATCATTTCGACCAATGTGGCAAAGATGTGTTTTACCTGTACTAAGGTGTCTGCTATGTGGAGAAGAATGCGTGTTAGACACCTGTCTGACGCTACAATCGGATGCGCCAATGGATGCAGAAACATTGTTGAGCCCGATCAAGGTTCATGCTTTGTGCTGCCCTCAAAGGCTACCAATCCTGATGACGGCATTCGTGGAAGCTTCACCACTACGATTGAGGGGTAGTGAAGTTCAAGATGAAAGCAGCATCGAACAGGTACGACCTTCTGTCAGCAATGCGAATCGGAATGTCAATGGAGACAATCATGCGCACGAATGCATGATTACACCTATTTCCGAGTTAGTGGAACTTTCCCAGGAAGCTGTTGACAGCTTTTTCGAAAGCCTAAATGATATGATGTTCTCACCAGAGCAGAAATAGAGACTTTTGAGCAAGCTCGCACACGGCGTTCCCTGAATTCGGCCTTCAACTTTAAAAATAAAGTCACATGAACAATTTTCCCTCCAGTTCACGGACAGCAATTTTTTCAGCAGCCCCAAATATTTTTGCATATCTTTCGGGACACTATCTTCTGCTTAAAGTAAGAACTATTCTTAAAGAACTAAAATTCCTATATTTTAGATAGCTTATAGACATTAGCTGCCCGCTGGTATGTTCACAAATATTTTATTATGTGATGGAATGGTCTCGAACTTTTTTTCTGTATTAAGAGCCATTTCATGTGTAATTTCTCATATACCAAATAAGCAATAATGTATACAAATGCGTGATTACTTTAGCATTATTCCTTAGCTTGAGTGCATACAATACATATGACTGCAATTTTTCCGTATATTTGAAAATTTCAAAATGCATTTATGTATTTTGGGGTGGTAAGGTATACACTATACTCTATAGTATGTTGTACTATGTTATACTATGCATAGATTAGTAAATATGACCATAGTTAGCGTGGAGTGGGTGTGATGTATTCCTATAGGTTCTGAATCGATCCCCCTATTCCTGACCCTATTCTGGTTAGTAAACTAACAAGTTAACTAGTAATCAGCCCATGAGGCAGAAAATCCCCATGATGCAGATACCGTTATCTGACGCAGTCACACTACGGCACAGGAACGTGTTATCTGATTAGGTCATAACGCTTGCGATCTAATTAGACAAGCGATATTCCTCCAGCCCCTGATAAGGCATACGGAGTTCTCATAACAAATCAAACCTATGACAACCTGGGCAAAACCCTGCGGCCATTGTTTTGATTTCACCGAGAACTTCAGCAAAAGAATGTGCTAACGAGCAAGTCGTATGACATCCTTATTGACGTATCTATGCCCATCCTTACGTCAATCTCGGCACCTTAAAGGTATAAATATTACCGATCTTGCCCTATGCAAACACACGCGTGGTGACGAGACGGAGCAGCCATACTTGCCGAAGCGAAGAGCAGAGCAGACCCCGCTGGCGCAGCCCCGCCTTCCTGACGCGCTGAGAGACGCGCTGCTTTCTCCTGCCGAGAAATCCAGCCCCGGCGTTTCTGGGCAGCCCTCGCAGGCAGCCTGGAATATCGAGACCACAGAGAGAGATACCATCCCTCATTCATCCTAACTTCCAGGTACAGAACTGAATAACCCCTCACAGAGAATTCTTTAGTTATTCACTTGGCAAAACAAACTTAACTTAAACTATAACTTTCTATTCCCGCCCATGTATTAGGCTTAGGTCAGGTACACGGGGTAGGCGTATTTAGAAACACCAGTTGAGTACGTTTAGTCAAATGTATATGTGTATGTAATATATTTTATTCATTTTAAAACATCATATGGCTTAGAAACCATATCAATGTTTTTACAGTATTATTGTATACTTCTGCTTTTAATGTATGCACTTTACTTAATTATAAGTATTCCAATAATATCGATCCATTTCTCTTGTATGAGAAAAGAGACTGATCAATAAATACCACCTTTTTATTGAACACGCCCGTCTCTTCCTTTTCTCTACATTCTGATGAGACTAAGAATGCACGTACTGACTGAGTAAAATAAATTGCCTTTTGTTCACACGACTCTCGAGATATACTCTTGATTAGGGGAGAGCAAGGTTGTCATGTTCTATGGTTGCCAGAAACTAAATCCCTTCTTGTCTAATCAGGGAAGTTAAGTCCTCCTTGAACATTCGAGAAAGTTTCTAGTGAACTCTGAGCTAAGCTGGCAAACCCAAAACTTTAAGTCTAGTATCGACAGTAGTAGACCTAGTTAACGTCTGGTCTAGGCCTTTACTGCTGTAGGTATTATTCCAATGCGCAGAGCCTATTGGGATGATAGGAACTACACTACAGGAGGAGGGATAAGTATTGTTCTATGTTCAGATGCCAAGTAACACTCAAGATATGATATCTCCTGGTGATGTAACTAAATGTTATATATTTGATACATACAGTTGTCATTGCTCTACTACAAGATACAGTCTTTTGCTTTGTACTACGTTCAAAATTCAATAAAGTTATTAAAAAAAGGAAAAATTGTCTGTATTTCTGATGGAATATCGATCATGTTAAAGTAACTTCAAAGAGCAATCCTTAGCTGTACTGTCACTTTTCCAAGACCTGCATCAGCCTTTACGTCGGACAGCCTAGTGCCATCAAAGGGCATGCCCATCAAAGAGGCCTAGCTGTACCCCACTGAAGCCTGTGAAGTGCATCTTGGCATTTACAGGTGTTTGGATCCTTTTTTGCTGCTGTACTTTTAGTTTCTCAAGGATTGGTAGTTAATGGCCTCTGTGGTGGAGCACCTGCGTGTTTCGAGTGAACTGATAGACTTGGCCCCTCCCATCTACAATTTGCTGTGAACTGACATGAGCATTAGGGAGACAGTAAAGCAAGTTGACAATAGGCCAACAGGTCAAACTGTCAATGGTCAGTGGCCAGAAACGCTGCACATTTAACCATCGCTTGTACTTTCAGTGAAGACTGCAAATAAAGCTTTATTAAGTTTATAGTCATGAGGTATTTATGCTCTAGAAAACAACTACAATCTCAGGAGCTTTGTCAGCTTTAGATTCTGCTTTATTTTTTCAGCTGCCCAACCCAATACCTCAGGACCACAAAGGCCTTTTTAAAAAAAAAAACATTTTTATTGAAATAAGACAGTCTGCATATACAGTGTTACAATCATGAGGATAGTTACACACAGCCAATCGGTACACATTTTCCACAGAGACACCAACTCTATGATGATTACAATAATGTTATATCTCATCGTCCGAACCGTGATCCAATATTGGAGGTGTACATATGTTTCCCCTATAGGTATTCCATTTGCCCCACATCCATCCCCATTTCTTTGGACATTCTCTGTGAATAAAGGTGGTCTTCTAGTAAAGTTGGTACGTGTGCCGACCCCCATTTCTGCGCTAGATTTAGTTTAGCTATCATCATGCCTGTCGTTGCCCACTGGCGTTCAGCGTGGTTAAGGTCTGTTGGTTCCCACACGTTGAGAAGGCAGCATTTAGGATCGAGCGGGACTTGCTTCTCGCTGACTTCCGTAATGGTGTCTATCACTGCTGCCCAGTATGGTGTAAGCAGTGGGCGTTCCCATAGGGTGTGATAAAATGTACCCATGGCGCCGCAGAGGCTTAAACAATGTGGGTCGGGGATTCTTCCCATCTTATGCAGAGTTACCCGTGTGTAATAGGTTTTGTGTAGTATTTTTCCCAAAGGCCTTTGTTGACAAAATGATACTGCGCAGCCCAACTCAAAAATAAATATTTATCCATTTTCGAGGGGACCAGGTGCTGACCTGTCAGACATGTTACCTGACAATATGTTAATGTCATCATCTTCTTCTCAAAGGGACCTGATATTTTTTTAATTTCTCTGCTTATTTCATGAAGGTGTCTGAGTGAAAGATTCCCAATTTAAGGGAAACCTAACTGGAATTGGCTTAGCTTTCTGCTATAGTTTTGTGAACAAGAGCAGTGCTTCTAATGTTATCTACAGGTTAATTTTAAGATGTTCCATCATCCTCAGCATCGATGTTGGATGTATTATTAATGCAAAAAACCCTTAAGCCCATGCTACAAGTGCTGGTGTCAGTAAAGAGTAACCATGCACCTGAGGTTCTAAATCTGGCGGGTAATAAATCACATTTCAATTTATTTTGTATAAAAATATTTTCCACAGGTATTAGAGCCCAGCTCCAATGTGCTACCTCTGGTCAAAGCGGTTGTAGTCTGCACTGCTCCTGTTAGTATTCAGTGTTTGTGTGGTGGACCTGGGTACAAGTGTAAGTTTCGAATAGACCAATGCTAGCGGGAAGATGAGGGTACTCTTATAAGAAGAAACTTGGGGACAGATTTGCTTAGACTTTACCTTGGATTTGCATTATTTTTTAACACAGAACTAACATAAAGTCGGCTGGTGGGATTTACAATCCAACACAAATCTTGATTTGCATTGGGTTGTACTTTAAAGTCATGCTAAGCAGCGCTATGCGTTGTTTTGCATTGCTTTACATCTTGGGGCCATTCCATTGGTGGTGCATGGCATTCACATGCAACAACCCTTGATTATTGATGAAAATCCCATTCAACAAATAATTGTAGACTGCAATTTGTGCCAAAACCCTTTACCACCCTGAGGCATGCGTAACAATAAGAAATGTTTTCATTTCTCCTTATTTTTCCCTCTTTGCAAGTGTGCAGCACGCATACAAAGATGAAAATGCCTAAAGCAAGGGACTCGTTTCTGCTCAAAAACTACGCTGACCACACCCAGACGATACTGCACTGCTGCAAAAGGATGCCTGCATCGCTACAATAACAGTGACGGATAGATGGGTACATTACTTATTAGCCTTACACCATGAGGAAGCAACCATGAATGAAAATACCTGAAGCCGTGCTAGCAGCTGTATTTCAGCCGCCTCTTCGAGCTGGATTCTATGACTTCCTACATCCATTATGCTAAATACTAACTGTACATTATGGATTAATGTTTCAATTGGGTTGTGTTCAGTCGTTGTATGATTGTTGAGGTTGAGAAGCAGTCGCATTTTGATACTTAGAACAGTGAACTTGAAATTATGAGATACGTCTAACCAAGCAGTTGTACTGATCAAGAGAGGAAACATGCCAGGAGGCTTCTCAGTCCCGGTCCAGAAGAGAGTCCTTGACGCCTCTTCACAATGCCCCTCAGATAAAGACAAAGAAAATAACCAGGTCCAGAAGGTAGTCCTTGATGCCTCTTCACAATGCCCCTCGGATAAAGACAGAGAAAATAACCAGACGACCTTGAGCAAGAGAGCACAGCGCACTTTATCGGGGCAGAAGCAGGAGCCCTTTGGTAGACTACAACGCCCAGCAGCCTTCGCGCCAGCGCACCTTGTGTGTGTCAGCCGGCGCTCTTAAGTCGCCCCGGGCTCCTGCGGGGCGGGAGCCTCCATTTTATGTGCAATAGACAACCTTGAGCAAGAGAGCACAGCACACTTTACCGGGGCAGGAGCAAGAGCCCTTTGGTGGACTACAACGCTCAGCAGCCTTTGCTCCAGGGCGCCTCGTTTGTGTCAGCCGGCGCTCTTAAGCGGCCGCGGGTTCCTGCAGTGCGTGACGCGTGCGGGCATGCCATGGCCACGCCAGGGCCAAGGGCGGGCCCGTCTGGGCCCATCCGCGTCTGGACAAGGCTGGGCTGGGCCAAGGCCCTTGGCTGTTTCATACGGAGAAAGAAGCGCCTGGAAAAAGTTCTTTGGTATAGACAACGCACTGGGGACAGCAATACACAAAGGTAAGGAGATGGGAAAACGTAAAACAGTCATGACCACTGTCAAGGCCAGGCCGCTAACGTCATCAATCACCAACTTTTTAACAACGGTGATGGGGGCAATAACTAGCGAAATAGAGTCAGTGGAGGAGAGACTGAAGGAAACCCAAAGAGCATTGCCAAATGGTACTTCAATGGAGAATGCACATGAGCACGATAAAACATTGGAAGATATTGCATCTACTAGTTTGGAAACAAATAGAGACGAAGTTAACACTAATCTAAAAGGGGAACCCAGTACACACTTTAAACACTCCATTTTCGGTAACATGCTAAATCAAGTTATGCACGATTGGGACATAGGATTCGCTAACGAACTCTGTGAGCCCATGGTTGCATTTCAACCAACTTTCCATGGCCGAGGGGCAGGTACCGTAATAGACTTTATACTAATGTCTAATAATAACCAGGGTTCCATGCTCGGGTTCGACACTGAAGAATTAGCAATGAGCGACCACTTTCCAATTAGTGCGAGCATTGCCGTGGGTAACCATGAGAGCCACACAATAAGTATACCCGAAAGACTTTATCGTCACTCTGTCTCTTTATCCAGGAAAAATGGATATGCTATTAAGTGGGCTAAGATTGACTCCCAAAATTTTTTAGAGGAGCTAATTAGCAAAGAACTGGAACACTTTTTAATATGTCTGGAACAATATCCTAACCCCCATCTGATTACAGCGGCCTACGGCAAGATAGTTGCTACTACAAACGAGAAATTAACTAAGAAACAAAAAGCTGGCGAGGAAATAAGATCAACTGGCTGGTTTAACTCTGCTTATACCAAAGCTCACAAAGCTCTTTTACAGGCTATAAAGATTTTGCCAAAAGACATTAGCTTAGTCAAAGCGGCCAGGCGAGTTTATAAGCAGACTCTACGAGATAGGAAAGAAGAACTAAAAAATTGTGCCTGGGAGGCTTTAATAAAGGCTAGCGCTCTGCGGGACAATACTTCCTTCTGGAGAGAAATTAATGCCCCTTTTTTCTCTGAGAGTAAGACAGACTCCATGGAGGTTGCCATAGCTGAAGACGTATGGGTTAGTTATTTTACGTCTCTGTATAAGAACGATCTATCAGTAACGTTAAAACACTGCACGACACCACAACGAGATGATACTACTCGGCAGTTGGAACTCTCACCAACCCAAGATAGTTTTCCACTCAACATAGTCTTTACCCCATTAGAGGTCGAGCTAGCAATCCGTCAGAGTGCTAACTTAAAGGCCCCAGGACCAGACGGAATTCCCATTGACTTATTTAAAGAAAACATCGATCTATGGGCCCCACTTCTTGCAAATGTAATAATAAATGCTTACAGTAAATTAGGCTTCCCTGACACATGGCATGAAGCCATAGTAATCCCAATATTTAAAAAAGGTAACAGGCAGGACCCAAAATGCTACCGACCTATTTCTTTGCTCGATACCCTGATGAAAGTAGCAGGTAGAGTGCTACTAACTAAACTGCAAGCCTGGGCCAAATGTAACGGGATCCTCTCTAAATTCCAATATGGATTTAAGAGCGGTCTGGGCACGGTCGAGCAGGGTTTAAACTTGACACTAATAATGAACAAATATATTGTAGCAAAAAAAGGGAACTTGTTCCTAACATTTGTCGACCTAACCTCGGCTTTTGACTGCCTGGATCATAGAGTGTTATGGAATACCCTGACTAAAATGGGGATAGACCCACACATTTTAACTTTTATAAAGGAACTTTATAGAGATGCAGGTGCCACAGTGCGATATGGTAAAAACGGAGAGCGAACTAGAAAATTCCCCATAGAAAAGGGTGTTCGCCAGGGCTGCATCCTCGCCCCATTCCTTTTTAATTTATATATTAACGAGGTGGCAGATTCTTTAATTGAACTGGAAGTCGATTATCCCAAAGTAAACGGCTTGTCGGTTCCATTATTATTATACGCCGACGATGCCGTGATTATGGCACGCACGCAGTTGGGCCTCCAGAAGGCCTTAACTGGATTCTCAACTTTCATGAGTACCAGAGGATTAAAGATTAATGTGGGAAAAACTTTTACCATGTGTTGTACCTCTAGAAATAATTCTAAGATAGACTGCAAAACCTTCGTAAATCACACAAAGATAGCCTTGACCAAAACATTTTCATACCTAGGCATCACTTTTAACAACAGGGGTACATGGACAACAGCCATCACTACTCGCAATTTGGCTTTTTCCCGCACCATAGGCGCAGTAAAACAATTTGCCAAGAGACTGGGCGGCAAACCCGTAGACATTCTGCTTAAGATCTATGCAGCTAAATGTGTCTCTACTGCAACATATGGTGCTGGGATTTGGGGAATGGCAGATTGTACCCAAATTCAAACAGTTGAAAATGCATTCTTCAGGTACTTGCTATCAGTCCCAAGATCTACCTCCACGACCATATGCCACAAAGAACTAGACTGAGTCCATATCACCGATCTAATAAAAATAACTCCTGTCATGTTGTGGTATAAGATATGGACCTCTGAGGACACAGTTTTTAGCAGGGAAGTAATTCAAGACTGCATGAATCAATCAGATCCTAGCAAGCTTGCATGGTTAGCCTATGTTAAGAAATTTGTGAACTCTATTGGTCACCCGGAACTTTATTTAACCCCCACTTCATGTACACAAATGACCAAAAAAGCTTTAAAAGTAGCATGCCTCGACCTATTAGAGGAGAGGCGGTGGTACTTAGATGGGAACAAGTCCACAATTATCTCACACCGCCGCATTCTTCATGGTCCGGGCCTACATCCCTATTTGGCCCCAGCTTTTTCATGCTATCACAGAATGCTTCTTACGCGGATGAGGACTGATTGTTTTTATAGGATAATATCATTCCCGGCCCCAAATGACTGGTCTGCTAAACTGTTAAACTGCCCCTGCGACGATTCATCTACCCAGTCAAATATCCATTGTATCTTCTTTTGCAAGTACTATGAGTGGGGTAGAAAAAGGTATTTGTTACCAATCTTAAAGTTGTGGGGACTGAGAAAATGTAAACCAGCATTGATGAGATTGTACATGCTGCAAGATGAACTTACTATCATCGCAGCAATTAAATTCCTGAAATTTGCTGTAAGAAGCAGAGGGACGTTGGCCTAATGATAATGATCATTGAGTAACGATTGTAGAATTGTATTATTTTGTGCATAATTACATCAAATAGTACATACACTCTTTCTAGGCCGCGTGAGTTTTCTGCACTTTCTGCACTATATGAACTTTATGAACTATATGTATTTTAGGAACTGTTTTTTGTATCCTCTGCTTTTATTCTTTTATTCTAAATTATTCACACGCATTATAGTGTGTTTTTTAACTTGAAGCAAATGTATGCCACGTATGCTATGTTTTGTATTCTTTTTTTGTGCTTTTATGGTCTTTTCCAAAATACCGAATAAAGCTATCTTTGATTTGATTTGATTTGAAGTTAACACTCAGGAGGGGGGATTTATTGATACTCTCTGCCCACCACCATCAAAAAAATCTAAGGCTTGTGGAAAAGTCAAGAAAGACACATTACCTACGACGATACGTAAGAAAACTACGGCCCCACCTCGAAAGCCAGTAACAAAGACTCGAGCAATGGCCATTGTTATGGATCCCACGAACGTTGAGCCACTGGGGGATAGTATGCTAATCAATCATTTACACGTTCGGTGGAGGTCATTATTAAGTCCATTATTGATCCACTTGTAGGGGTATTAAACAGTATTGATGACTCGCTAAAAATATTGATTGGCTCTAGTATTTCAAAGGCAACCTCAGGCTCTGAGACTATGACCAATCCTATCCCGAATACGAATCTGGATATCTTTCATGTCCCGCCACCTCCCTTGATATCGACTCCTGCGATTTGTGTTACCAACAATATTGAGACTGCAATGCAATCATTAAATCAACAAGAAAAAGTGCAGCTGGGTGCTATAACAGTTACTGGGGAACATAGTGAGACTAATCTCACTGGTAGAAGACACAACAAGCTTCCAGATGGTACCTGCAAAAGCAACTTGAGAACACTCCACCTTCCCCCGGAAGTTACCCCTTATGTCATTGTTCTTAAAAATGTCCCACCCTTGCCAATCAGTAAGGAAGAAGATTGGAAACAGCTCAAAAATAAAAGAGTGCATTAGTTGGCGAAGGCTTTGGACTGGTAAGGATGTGACAATTTACAAGATAATATAAATAATGTTGAACGTAACAAATTAATAAAGATTTGAAAGATTAAACTGCGTAAGGCAGACGCGCACAGACTACAAGCACGCGCTGGAGAAACGTAAGATGGAAATCAGGCAAGAAGCATGGAGTCAATTACACGTGGCATCGTAGAGCAAAGATCCCAGGCTCTTCTGTCAAACTGTTAATGAAGAGTACTTTAGTGACACAAAAAATGGCAATATTAATGTAACAATCATGCCTGAAATGTGGGTAAAACACTTTGCTGGTCTCTATGGTAACATAAGAGACATATTGTGGTGACGATTTCCAATATGTTTGTGAAAAAAACGGAGTCTGGCCCTGGGACGGGGGGCAGCTGGACCAAAATATACCAGTAAAAGAAAAAATTGCTAGCCCTCCCACTTTAATTAGTCTCTCTATGCTCTGAGACTGTTTGTAGTCTCAGAGCATAGAGAGACTAATTAAAGTGGGAGGGCTAGCAATTTTTTCTTTTACTGATTTCCAATATGTGGCATCTTCTTTGGGACCCCCGACTATAGATGAGGTAAATAAGGCGCTTTCTCAGACTGCAAAGAATAAGGCTCCCGGGCCGGATGGGATACCCGTGGATTTATTTTTAGCAAACATCCCCATATGGCTACCACAAACATTTTAAGTTGCTATGCGGCCCAGGGTCCTCCGGATTCTTGGAAATCGGTCATAATAGTCCCTATATATAAAAAGGGAGACAGGTCAGACCCTAAATGCTACTGACCAATCTCTCTAATTGATTGCTCCTGTAAGATCATTGGACGAGTGATATTGGAGAGATTGGAAACCTGGATAACCGAGAACGAGAAGTTCTCTGATGTCCAATATGGTTTTAGGATAGGCCTGGGCACAGTAGCACAGAGCCTTAATCGGCACCTGGTCATTGACAAATATACTATGGCTAAGTCAGGGACCTTATACCTTGAGTTTATGGACCTGTCTTCTGCCTTTGACTGGGTGCCGAGGGGGAGACTCTGGGAGAAAATGTTGCTTATGGGCATTGATCCACCTATTGTCCATTATCTAGCTGCAAAGCATCAGGGTGTCACAGGGAGATTGCGATATGGAGCAGCTTCACCAATGAAGATGGATTGTGGTGTTCGTCAGGGATGCATACTCGCTCCCTTCCTGTTCTGTTTATATATAAATGATTTAGAAACCCATATCAGAACTGGAATTGTAGATGCACCCATAATAGGCCGCAGGTCCTTACCATCCTTGTTATACGCTGATGACTGTGTCTGAATGTCGAGAACTGGGATGGGACTACAAAGGCTTTTAACCAGTTTAATGAATTTATGAGTGAGCTTGGGCTAGAAACTAATGTTGCAAAATCACATGTCATGATAGTAGGCAAATCCTCATCAAAAACCAAAACTTTTTATATAAAGAATGAAATGTTATGTCGGGTGCCAACCTTTTCCTATTTAGGCATCCATTTTAGTGAAAACATTCTTGGTCTCATTTAATTGATGCAAGGATTAGAGTCTTCAACAAAAATGTGGAGGCTATTTTTTGATTTACAAAAAAACTAGGCTCTCGCCCTATAAAAGCCATTATAGATATCTATAAAGCACGAACATGTGCCGTCACTTTGTACAGCTGCACCAATGCCTTAGGCCTTCAGAGAGCAGAAAACATGAGGTTAAAACATGTTGACACTACCTAAAAGCACTCCTGTCACCATGTGCCATAGAGAATTAGGTGTAATACCATTATCGTTTGGTATACAACTAGCACCTCTGATGCTTTGGCATAACATTTGGGTAAAAGAGAAACCAGCTCTGAATCGTGATATAATCTTAGATTATCTGAAACTGGACTGTGCGAAAAAATTCCCTGGCTCTCCTATATGCAAGAACAACTGGTGAAGTTGGGACTGCAGGATTGTTTCAACACATCTGGAAACATATCTGCAACCCCAAAAGCTAAGCTGAAAAGAGATTTTCTCTCCTATTCGAAGCAAGTAAGAGATAGGCAAGAGATGGTTAAAAAAAGGTTGTAGAGCATTCATTACTAGTTAGCGCTCCAAGAATTGAATCTTATCTCTTCTTTTATTTTAATCAAGCCAAAATGTTTTACTTGATCAGGTTTAGGATGGGCATTGCTCATCTTTTGGTGTCGTATCCACATTATGCATATTGGGATGCTAAATTAGAATTGTGTCCATGTGATTCAATTTCCGCAAAGAGCACTTTGCATTTTATGTTTTTTTGTAAACTTTATCTTAACCCGACACGTATTTTTTAAAACCATTGTTAAGAATTTTAAACATAAGAAAGTATCAACCTGCATTATGTCATTTACTCCTTTTAAATGATGAATTCACTTGTTTAATGATTTATAAGTATATCTCCTGTGCAGTTCGGCGCCGTAACATTGTTAGGAAATGATTTTTTAGGTATTAATTATGTTGGTTAAAGTGTACCATGCAAATTCTTCTGAAATAATGTTTTTCAATGTGTTCTTTAATGGCTGTTATTTAGCCGAATAAAGATATTTGACTGACTGACTAACTAACTATACATCAGTATATTGGCACACACAGCTTATACCAATACCGACTGTACAAACAACTGTTAATTAGCCCCTCACTTTCTTCTTCCTTTTCCTTTTTTTTTTCTTTCTTATTCCACAGTATAATCAGAACAGAAATACATATATCCAAATAATTCTTACATCAAACATGTACATCCATATAATCAGCAAAAGGCCCCCATAAATCCATGCCAATCTTGCGTTTCCTCACCCCTTTAACCGCATATAGGCTAAACTCAAGATTATATAGACTATACATTCTATTCCTCCATTGAAAAAAGGAAGGAGATTCCGATTGTAGCCAACCAGCCGCAATACATAACCTTGCTACAGTCATTTTTTTTTGTCAAATCTGTTTTGATAGCATTTTATAGTATTCGAAAGGCAGTGCAATATTCAGACATTATAACAGGACAATCCAGGCGCACCAGTGCATTGTTAACATTTCACAGATCGGCTAGTTATACAGTCCTGTGGCCATGCTTACACTAACACATTCGGGCAGTGCGTGCGCTGTGGCCCGGTACATACACGCAGGGTTGTGCCCCGGAGTCCTCTGAAGTGCTGCACGGTTGCCTGCCAGTCCAATTGTGCACAATAACATAATAACATAATCATGATGTGAATCCCACTACTGTATAGTTACACATAGAGATGACAGTAATCTAACCGTTAATGCAAACATTCAAACTTTCAAACTATTGCGGCACAACCACAGCATGTTAATCATCCCCTTCCGCCCCCGCCCCCCCACCCCCCGATGTCCCACCCCATGGGTGTCATTGTGTGCGAGCATGTACGCATCTCAGTTCTGTGCGCCCAGATGCAGACAGGCCCAGTGCAGTAACACGCCCTGACAGTAGAGGAGCCCGCGGCATGCGTGACCATCCGGGGCAGCTGGTTTGGCCGCTCTAGTATCTTGTGTGTCCGCCTCCTCCGGCGGCCGCAAGGCGCTAAGCATGCGCTCCCACCTTTCCGCTATGGGCTCTTTCCTAAGCCCGGTTGTCTCCTCTCGTCTTATGGCTATCCATTCCGCCCGTGCCCATGCCTTAAGGGAGGCTATCCACGCTTGCACAGCAGGCGGCTCGCGCGCCTTCCATCGCCTCGTTAGCAGTCGCTTAGCCACCACCAGACCCATATCTAGGAAACGGGATAACCTTGCTACAGTCATAGCAATAAATATTAAATGTCGATGTTTAAAGCAAGGACCACCCTTCCTAAATTGCACATCCGACCCCAACAACATAATTGCAGAAGTTAGAACAATCGGTTTACCAATAATGTTACTTAAGAATTTTTCAAGATTGACTATAAAAATTCTCAAATGCCCACAGCTGAAGAAAATATGTAGCATATCCGCATCATCAGTACTACATCGGAAACATTTAATATCATGACCAGTTTTCCACTTGGCCATATATGCCGGGGTGTAATATAAATTAAAAAAAGTTTTATAACATTGCACACGCAAATTGGCAGATAGTAGCGATTCCTTTGATAATGCGATAACATAATCTAACGATATATTCTCACACCCCCAGAACTTCAGACCATTTATCAGCTTTTTTCTGTAAACCATCTTTTCGATATGCAAGCAATAGCTGGTACACCTCCCCAATTTTTTCCTGTCATTGTATGGCGTTTATAACTAAGTTAGAGGTAAATACGATCCTTTGTCGCATCATAAAATCGCGAATTTGCAAATATTTAAAGAATTGTTGTTTCTGCAAATTAAACAATCGAGACAAATCAGCATAAGACATTAATGCACCATCCATTCCTATAAGATCCCCCAATTGCACAATCCCTTGTACATCCCACCTTATAGCCACCACATCCCAAAAAATAGAAGGAAAGAGTTTAATAGCATTAGTTGGGGTATACCAGGATATTTTCCCCACTTGACATAATTTTTTGACCTTTTTCCATACATTAAATGCAGATATTAGAACCTTAAACCTGGTCCGTTTATAATAGCTTCCATCTCCTTCTTCAAATAAAGATTGTCTTGCCTCTGATCCTAACAGCATTTGATAAATTGAAGGAGCCTCTGCCTCGTTAAGTAGGTCTTCTCCGGTCAACATTACCCGCATCCTCAGCAAAAAGCATGTGAAAGAGTAAAGAACAAAATCAGGCATAGCTAATCCCCCCCGTTCAATCAGTAGAGTTAGGAATCGCATGGCCTTTCTTGGTTTCCCCAGGGCCCAGATAAATTTTTAACAGATAGACTGTAATTGTTGAAGCTGGTGTGTGGTAAATTCTAAAGGAACTGCTCTAAATAAATACAGCACCTTAGCTAAAACATTCATCTGGATTACATTCACCCTACCAATGAGTGTGAAGTGTAATCGTGACCATTTGTCTAATGAATTCCGAATATTACCCACCAATGAACCCCAATTAGCATCCACTATTTCCTGTGTAGATGATCGGATTTTTATACCTAAATATGTCACTTCCTTTTCCACTCGGACATCATTCATTATGACGGTCTCTGAAATTAATATTTGTGTTTTAGTGGCATTTAATTTATATCCGGAAGCTTGACCAAAGACTATAGCCAGTCGTTCTATCTCTTGCAGTGCCAAATGGGGATCTGACGAAGCTATCGCAATATCATCCGCATAAGCGAATACTGAATATGGGATGTTATGCACTAAAAAAGACTTAATCAGAACATTATTGGCCAGTAACTCAATAAACTGATTAATATAAAGTGCAAATAATAGTGGTGAAAAGGGACACCCTTGTCTGGTGCCCCTGGTAATGTTGACTGTTTCAGATATTAGTCCCATCATACAAATTTTAGCTACTGGTGAAGTATATAACACCTGTATGGCTGTGAGGAAGCGTTGACCGAAACCTGAAAGTCGCAATAATTCCCAAAGATATGCCCATTCCACACGGTCAAACGCTTTCTCTGCGTCCAATAAAATTAGACCAAGATCACGTTTCTCAACTTGTGCAATGTCGAATAATGTCACTACCTTATTAATGTGCGAGGTAGTACTACGACCTGATATAAAACCATGTTGCATTCGCAAGACTAATGAAGTAATAACTCTGGAAAAACGAGTGGCCAATATTTTTTAATATATTTTACTGTCACAGTTCAGTAATGATATTGGCTTATATGAGCCCACTAGCTCTGGATCTTTACCTTTTTTATTAAATACTACTATGGTAGCTTCGGCCCATTACTTCAGTGCCCGTCCCGCTTGCGCAGCCCTAAAAGTATCTAGCATATCAATTTTAATCACGCCCAAAAAAAGCTTATAAATCTCCCCGGGCAATCTGTCTGGCCCAGAAGCTTTTCCTAAAGCTAGACCTTTAACTGCTATCTCTAACTCTTCCATAGAGATAGGCTCTTCCAATAGTGATATATCATTGGGATCTAGATTTTTCAAAAACCCTTCAATTAAGTTAAAGAAATAACTATGATCTTGCGTTTGTCCAGTATATAAATCAGAATAAATCTATGAAAAACTGATAAAATCCCTTTAGATTCTTGACACGATACCCCATCTCTATTCTTTCAAGGCTTAAATCCTACCCACCGCTTCTTTCCTACGTAGCTTCCATGCCAGACAGCGGGCCACCGATTCCCCATACTCATGCATTTATTTTTTATTAACTAAATATTTACGTGCAGTTTCGGTGTTCCAGATCGCTTGAATCTTAGCCCTCGCCAGTTCAGTAGATTCTTCACACTCCTCAATATTGTTTGCCCCTAATCTGACACCTCGAATTAATTTTTCTTCAGCCTCCTTAAGCTTAACATATAACTCGCGCATTTCAGCCTTTTTCATTGCGATTTTGCCCATAGAGAAAACTTAACACTTCCCCCCTAAAACTTGCTTTAAATGAATCCCAAACAATGGAGCAGTGAGTTGAGTTTCTATTAATAATAAAAAATCCACTAATCCATCGGGACAACTGTTCCTTAAAGCACTCATTTGCACATAGTTTACGATCAAATGAGAACGGCCTTATAGGCGGGGATTGAATTTCAACATTTAATGTCATTAAAATCGGAGAATGGTCAGAAGTGATCCTCGGTAAGATTTGAATTGTAGCATCATCCTTCAAAGAAGAAGACAAAAAAAAAAAATCCAATCGAGCAAATTTCTTGTGGGGATACGAATAATAGGTAAACCTAGGGATTACCAGGTTTACGTGACTACAAAGATCACTTAGATCATGATCATTAATAAGATCATAAAGAGCTTTAAAGACACAAGGTTTCCGACCTTGATACCTTCGTGGACCTCCTTGCAAATCTAGATTCACTAAATTAATATTCATATCACCACAAAATATAAGCGGTGCACACCATGATGCTAATTCCAAATATAACTCTTCAAAAATAGAAGCTTCGTCCAAATTGGATCCATATACAACACAGATTGGGAACCTAGCCCGCCCAAAAAAGCTTCCGCAATAGCCCACCTTCCACATCTGTCAGCTCTTTAGCTAAAATTGCTACTCCTCTAATCATTGATGATTGATGTAAAGCAACTATTAATGAGTAGCCCAAGGTTTCTAACAGTGCCCTTTGAGTCCAGGGTACGTGTGTCTCCTGGAGACATACCACATCAGGCTGAATATTACGAAGCTTGGCTGTCACATGATTCCTTTTACTCCAGCTGTTTAGACCAGAAACATTCCAAGTACAAATGTTTGCCCCAATAACTGCCATATTAATGGATTAAACAATATTTCTATGGATGCCTTCTCCAAATATTGAAGGAGGCCAACACGAAAGTATATATATGCAATTGCCAACTATCCGTTTTATTAATTTCTTGATTAACTGTGGATTTTCCCCCCTTTTCCCCCCACCCTAGTGACCCACCACACAATCCTACCCGCCCCTCCTGGCCAAACCCTCCCCTCACCCCCCCCCTCAAACAAGGCTTTAGGACTGATAGTCCTGTAGGTGGAGACTAGCGTGTACCCCCTTGCGGACTCCCACGATTCTAACTATATACAGAAGTACATTGGCATACAAGACCAAAAAGACCAAAGTAGAAATTAACCTAAGAAATTAACTATATATCAATGCACCCCTGTGCCTACATTATAATACACCGTACTCTGTTGCAGCCACAGAACACACCTATTGTTATTGCTAGATAGATTGTAAAAAAAATTTAGCTGACCCTTCTGTAGTAAAAAAATGTGTACGTTCTTTGTAGATTACTTTCAATTTTTCCGGGTTCAGCAAAAAAGACTGCGCACCCTTGCCTTGAAATTGAGCGATTAATTCGCGTAACTGCCATCTCAATTCCATAGTAAATCTACAAAAGTCAGGTTGAACAAAAAATTCAAAATCACCCCCAGACCTTTTCCTATAAGGGCGAGCCAGCTGAAAAACCTCTTCCCTTGCCAAAAAACTGTTGAATGATATAAGAAAAGCCCTAGGTTTTTCTTTTGAAGGATATGCAGTAGGGGGAATACGTCTAGTAAAGGGAAAGCGGTGTGCCCTTTCAACCTCGCAGTCCCAATCCCATTTTAAAAGTTCCGGAAAAGCCTTTTTAAATAGTTCAACAATGAAGCAACGAGGATCTTGTCCTTCTTTCCCCTTTGGAATCTGAAGGATGCGGGGATTGTTCTGCCTTGCCCGATTCTCGATGTCCGCCAACTTCCAAGCTGTATCATCCCTAACTGCCTGCAAAGAGGCACTCACTGTTTTTTGTTGAAGTAGATCATCCTCTAAAGTGGAAATCCGAGTTTCAGCCTCATTGAATCGAGCAACAAAGTCCGCGTGGGATTTGGGCATTCTGCACACTGTATTCTGTAGTTTCCTACAGACATTCTGTGTTCTTTGATTCTCCTCCCTTGATTCAGTGCGAAAGGCCATAATGGGCTGATAGATTAGGGAGAGAGAAATATCTTCTTCAGGGATCGTAGGTGTTAGTATCTGAGCCAAACCTTCTACATTTGATCCGCTCTCCATCAGCGTCAAAGACAGTGTCAGTTTGTTCAGTTTGGTCGGCCTCATCAGCTAGATCTTCCAATAACAAACTGCTATGATCACTTCCTTCATTCATACTCATTTGGGCAGCATACTGATGTACTAAATCCTCACATGATGACATAGATTGCTGAGATAGTGAATAATAGTCCCCGGAGTCAGCATCATGCAATTGAGTCCCGGCCGTATTTATTAAACTGGCTCCTGCCCCCTCTATATTGAGCGGGGGCGTTGCACTACCAACTTGACTACTCATCACTTGCTCGGAGGGAGCTCTGACTACTATCGCCTCCACCAGAGTATCTGCCTCATTGAGTGCTTGAGTTGGGATCCGTGCAGCTGCCTGAACTTTTTGAATTGCAATTGTGTTGTTAACAGCAGATAGCGGGAGCGGGCCCCTTGCAGATGTGTAACCGGCCCTTCATCTAAAGATGGTGGGGGTAAGGAGAGGAGGGGCTGTAGCTGTTGCTGTTTCCCATGTCGTCTCTCTTTACTAAGAGAAAATAGCAGGTATCTTCTTTGTCTCTTGTGCTGCGTTCCCCTCTACGGTGTCCTCAATAACTTTACCCTGTTCAACATTTACATTTACAGGAAGTTTTTTACCGTCCGCTTTGCTCACCTCTGAACTGCCAGCGCCCCTGCCTGCTCCAACACCCCTGTTCTCTTCCACGGTAATTACACCAGCTGCAGCTCCTGGTTCTTGAGGAGGAGCCGAGTTCTCCGGAGCATGGGCTCTCCCACGTCCGCCCTTTGGTGGCATATTGCTCGTTGCTCCACTCTGCCGTCCGCCGTTACAACCGCTTTCACTTTCAGCAAAAGTCCTGCTTGTATCTCGTGTCCACCTCCTCGAGTACCAGCCTTCCTCCCAGCGCCATTCACACCGTTGCCACCAGGAGCTGAGGAGAGACGCCAAGAGTCTCGATCTCAGAGCTCGGAAAAAATTTGACGGAGAAGAGACACGCCGCCAAAACGCCACAGCTCCCGGTATCAAAGCGGGACCTCGGGAGACAAAGACAAGGCTCCAGGGCTTTTTCACTGCAATAAGCAGACAGCACACTGCTACATTATATTACTCCGGTTTCCATTTTCAAGACTGCAACATTGTATCCGGGATGCTACAGGAATCGCTACACGGGAGCAGCAAGGAACGCCGTATTGCACGTCCGCGGTCGCGGGCGCCATCTTGCCTCCCTCTTCTTCCTTTTCCTTTTATCAAATCGCTCTCCACCTTCTCTCCCATCCCCACGCCGATGATCGCCTCGCCTTCCATTGTTGCAGAACTCTCATTTTACCCCCTGCTAAAGCAGTAGCAAGCAAACGGTCAAGTTACAATATGATTACTCTGCAATTGTGCAAGAACACTGCAGTGCTTGGTAGGCCTCCCATCTCCCCCGAGATGTCAGTCATTTTTTCCAAATGTCTATCCAGTACAGTTCTAATTCTTGACATTCCCACATAATATGGAGTATGTCCCCTACATGGAAGCTGCATCTCCAACAAGTATAGTCAGTTAATAAACCAGCACACTTCTAATCTGTCCGGGGTCCAGTGCCCACTGTGTATCAGTTTGAAGTACTACAATTTCTGCTTAGCTTCCCTGAGCAGTTTGTTATGATTATGAAGCAAATCCATCCAGTTTTCCTCCACACTGTTTATCTGCAAGCTATGTGACCACTAATTTTTAAGTTGCAACAATAATGGTTGATAATATATCAACAAGAGTTTGGTAAAGACCTGAAATAGTACCTTTAAAAGTGCCCCAAGTTCTTCGATAATGGAGCATGGGGGAATTGAGGAAGATCAATTGGTCGAGTGCTTGGGATCCTCCTTAAGCAGTGAATGAGTGGTCTATATTTCCAGGAATTATCTATATTAAGTTTAAATTTGTCCTGGGCTTTAACAAAGGTCATTAATCTCCCAGCTACAATAAATTGATCTACTGTGTTCACCCCCTAGTTTACAGAAATCTGCCCAGATCGGTTCTAAGTCCAATTTTGATTTCACTTTTGTCCCACGTGGGGTTCCAACCTATTGATGTACTTCTTTGCATTGCTTTGTTGGTTACTCATAGAACTGGGTGTGAGCCACTTACATGATAGCTGTACTGAGTATACAGGACATCCAGGATCATATTTATCAAGATATGACGAAGCGCTATGCAGCAGCCACATTTCTGCACTGTGTGAGGCAAAGGGCAGGAATGCCCGTATTTAACATAATACAGCTCATTACTGCCTTTTCCCCTTGTTGGTGCACAATGTGCTGCCTATTATCAATACAGGCACTATTGCACTATGGTGCAAAGGTACCAGCGTTGCTGGCAGGATTGTTTTGCTGCAAGAAGGGACACCTTCCTGCACAAAAGCAATCCCTTAAGGCAAACCCCTCTTTTGACGTGCGCTGCAGAACGCAGCACACATTGAAAGAGGAAACAACAAGGAGAAATAAAGATCTTTCTGCTTGTCACGTCTCCCCTGGGGATGGTGCATTCTTAGGTCTACCACTCATGGTAAATCTGAGAATGCGTCAAAATGCATAGGTTTTGCATGGGAATACCCACACACTGTTCACGGCACACACCAGTGGGAGACAGGAACCGCGTACCTGGGGACGTACTACCGACAACAACAAGTCAATATTCCGGGATGTTTCAACTGCTTTAAAATCGATGTACTCGGGATCCTTGTCTTACGAAACCTAGATCCGACCCCCGGCATCAGTTACAGCTTCCTGAAGATTCAGATTTTCCCAACAATAAAAAAAGATATGGATTACAAACTTTTTGAATAAATAATGCAGCATTTTAATATCATTAGCAGACGAGATCATGAATTGAGACCCATGGTAGCATAACTAAAAGTCCATTATAGGTATTTTGTACACCACTAGTGTCCCTACCAGTCTCTCACTGAAATCATATAGTGAATTGACTTAATGCATATGTCAAGATCTTTCTAGACCATAATAGCCACCTGATGAAGGCGTCCAGCCAAAACGTGCGTAGACATGAACTATGATAGCCATGACAATGTCTTTTTTCTTCAATTGTGATGAATCATTTTTTCTTCTTTGTTAAATGTCATTCATTTTTGGCACACATATCCGTGTTTAATTGCTACAACACCATGTTTGATATATATGTAAAGTAGGCCATGTATGAATGGGTAAGCATGTATGATTAGTTCTTACAATGACTATACAAGTATTTTGTACATCATGCATAGGCCGTATATGGAATTGTAGATGTACCCTAATTGTGACTAAGATTGTATGTTTTATTTTTGCTATAATGATTTAATATTTATGAAAACATGCATTTTCTATTACAATCTAATTTATAACTATAAAAATAATAAATATATATATTTTTAGATTTTTTTTCCCTTTCTGGTCCTATACTGTTTCTGCATTTTTCTAGGTACACTTCTCATCTATTTCCTAAATAGTTTATTCACACATAGTTATCTACCCTGATTTAGGAAATGTATTCAGGGGTACCCCTATTGTTAAACACAATACCCACACACTACCAATGAAATGCCTTCCTGGGGAAGAGTAATGCAACGCAGTCATCTGCGTTGGGTTTCTCTGGATTTATCAAGCCACTCAGGACAATGCAAGGGGCCCTTGCGTCGCTTGAAAAATTTCATCTTAATTGTTGTACCACTTTTGCACCCCATTGCTTGGGGAAAAGACAACGTAACCCCTTGATAAATATAGCTCTCAGTCCTCCAGCTTTCCCTCATAGCTTTTCTTCCAGGTGCATCCAAGTCAGCTTTTTCAACGTATTATGGATTAGGTTGTGGAGCTCAGCTAGCCAAAGTAAGATCCAGTATGATTCTAGATGCGGCAGACGGAGTCCACCACTCTCTACTCATAAAGTTTGGCCATTTTCAGCCGTAGTCCCTCCCAAAAAACTCCATTAGAAAGAGCTTAATCATCCCTGAGAGATTTGTAAGTATAGATTTAGGTCTCATCAGTGGCAACATCGTAAAGATATAATTTATATGTGGCGCTACATTCATAATAATTATCTGGGCCACAGAGAGGGGTTCAGGGCTGACCATCTGACTATGTCTTGTTTCAATTTGTAAGCGAGAAGGTTGAGATTGTCTTCCACTATATGCTCAGGCCTCTATTAAGGGGCCGATTCCGATCTGGGTCGGAGGTGCACCGAACGCGATCTGGACGGAAAAAGTTCGAGCCGTGCGTGTTTTTTCTGCCCGACTCGTACACCTGTATGCGTGAGCAAGTACGATGCGAGAAATGCAAAATTCACCCACTGAGTCGTTTCCGGGTCCAAACCACTCCGTACGACTCGTCCGTAAGCTGACCATGCCGTGCAATGGATGCGAATTACGACCAAGCCAGTACGATGCACGCTTTGGACAGCCGGTGCGAGCCAAAGTTTGCGGCTCGCAAAATGTCCGGGACGTTACCTTTGGGGTCCGCGTCAGACCCCCTGGCACCTGCAGCCTTACGACTCGGACACAGGGGGAGACCCAAGGGTCTCCCCAACACAGGCATGTACGGTGCGGATGGCACCGACGCGTACCCACTGTAGGGGGCGCCCTTGTGTGAGATGTACAAAACCAGTCAATGGGAGCCCATGTACGTGTCGTACGACTGACTCCCATTGGCCTCTATGGGAGTCTAATCGAACCGGGTCCAGCACCATACGGCAGCATCGTACTCGCTCGGCAGGACTGCAGGACTCCGGCTCGGTCGGAAAACACTCTGGATCCGGCTGGGTCAGAGAGCTTTCCGACCCTCACTGGCGTGTGAATAGTAATTTTATCCTCTCTGCTATACAATATTTTCTTTAATGTTTAAGTTAATGTAGTGTAAAATGTAGTCAAATTTCTTTTTAAATATTGTAATATTTTGAATTATAGATATATATTTTATTTTTATGTTATTGGTGTATGTGTATATATATATGTATTTATAATTGTTAATATGTTTGTAACAAAATATAATTTATTAAAATAATTATTTATTTATATTATTAAGTAAAGATATATATATTATATCTCAAATATATGTATGTTTAATTTATTTTTACATTATATGTATTAATTATAATTCTAAACATTTTCTAATAACTTCAACAATGTTTATTTTAAATATATGTATTATTAAATGTATTTTACATTATTTCTTAAACATTAAAAAAACTATCTTTTTAACAACAATTTTTTTTATGGATATTTTTGTACTTACAATATGTAGATATGACTCGGATATTCTGGACATCGATATTTCGGGTCCGATAATTTTTTTCGCCGATATTCTGTCAGATATTCCTTGTGGGTTGCTGACTAAACTCTTCACATGATACTTAAAGTAATTGTTTAATATGAATTGAGCTTGGTCACTGGGTGTATGAGCTGAACTAGAACTTGTGGATAATTATTTGTTATACTTTATAAGAATTTCATGGTCATACTCACCCTGACTGTGCAAATATGGCCTACCAATCTGATCTAGTTGACAAGGACCTAGTATTCTTAGATCTTTTTTTATCTTCGATTGTTGCTAGTTACGTCAGTATAAAAATACACCCAGTCCAATCTGATGATGCTTTGGCCAATCTATTTAAGATTTGGGGTGTCTAAGGTTAAATTTACTCAATTCCAGACAGCGAACTGTGCGGTTGCCTTTAGTTCTCTCATAGCCTAACATAGTTTAGTACGCCTAAATTGCTGTTTGGAAAATGATATATTTGCAAAGTATTGTTTTAGGCTTGTGCTGATCCTCCCGGCATCAACTATCTCTCAGTACCGACTGACCATTTTAGATTGCTTTCTAAATTTGAAATAAAAAACACTTTAAATATTGACCATTGGCAAGTAATTGCTCATATCATTTCCTCTTCTCTTTTTCGGATGAAGGATTTTCCCCCTTCTAAGCTTTCTACTTAGGATTTGGGGTATTCAACCCCTAAATCACTCTATCCGTTAGCACATGTTCAGCGTGAGAAGTATATCTTGTCAGTTTCTGATTTCACCACTCCTACTGCATGGTCTTAGTGTAAAGTGCCTGATATTGTTTTCAGTAAAGCACTGTCTTTAAGTTGAAGTAAAGTTCTTTCTTATTGGGCAAGTAAACTTACTGGGAAAGTGTGATTCAATGCTGACTGTAAGATAATTGCAAAAAGAACAATTGATAGGCAGAATGCTGAACAATGTCAGACATTAACCACCAGTGCACAGATCTGGGCTTAAAGAACAAGTTACTTACCTTTGGTAACAATATATCTGTAAGAAACATTTGTTAGTTATAGATTCCTTACCTTTGAACTACCATCAGGCATCAGACTGGATCCAGAAAGTTTTTCGTCAGCAGTACCTCTGCGCGTCGAAAGGTGGCGTCGACCGGCTCCGCGTTCGTCGTTGGCGTCATGTTGCCGGGATGACGTGGCGGTAGCTACTTAGACGCCGCCCTCACGTGCTCTCGCGTGCTGACGTCAGTTCTGTATATGACTTTCCGCGCCAGAAATGCAGAGTCATGCAAGACACTGACCACTGGTGCACAAAACTAGGGCCCTGAAGGGATATCCTTAACCCTAGAAATCAGTTCCCAGAACAGGGAGGATGGGTGGGGAGGTAGGGAATCTATAACTAACTAATGTTTCTTACAGATATATTGTAACCGAAGGTAAGTAACTTGTTCATCTGAAAGAAACATAGGCCATATGTATCAAGCAAATTCGCATTCGCAAAGGCCGAAATTCGAATGCGAATTTCGGTCTTTGCGAATGCGAATTTGCTAAATGGTATGTATAAAGCAAAATCTGGTGCAAAACAAGGAATCGCAAAATTTGCGATTCCTTATTTTGCAATTGCATTTAAGGACTTGCAAATTTTAAGATTCCTTAAATGCAATGTATGATGCAAAAAAAATTTGCAAAATGTCCTTAAGGAATCGCAAATTACCACCAACTTCTAGTTGGTGGTAAGTTGCGAATTCCTTGAAAAATGCACATTTTTGCATTTTTCAAAGTGCCATGTGACGCACATACATGCCCTTAGGGCATGTTTGTGCGCCACATGTGCACCCATGCATATTTCAGGGGTGCAACAGGGTTTCCTATGGACACCCCTGCACCCTTGAAATTATTCTCAATTTGCGATTAGCAAATTGCGAATCGCAAATTGAGAATAACTTCCCATTCATTCCTATGGGTCTCCTGGCCCATTGAAATGAATGGGAAAGTATTCCTTAATTGCGATTTGCAATTTGATAATCGCAATTAAGGAATTTTAAGAAATCGCAAAAAAAATGCGATTTTGTACATACATACCTATTTGCGATTCTAAAATAGCGATTTCTTAAAAATCGCTATTTGAGAATCGCAAATCAGGTTGATGATACATATGGCCCCATGTTAGTTATAGATTCCTTACCTTACAATAGATACCCCAGCAATACCAACCCCGGAGGCGGGTCTGAGAACCAAGATCACACCAGAACGTCCTGGAGAAATGAACGGCCAAAGAAGCCGTCTCTCCGGACTTGACTGTCAAGGCAGTAGTGTTTGGTAAATGTGTGCAACAAAGCCCACATAGCTGCCTGACAGGTGTCATTGATAGGCACTCCTCGCCCCAAAGCAGTAGTTGCTGCAGTCGGCCTGGTGGAATGGGCGCACAGCCCCACTGGAGGCTCCTTCTTTGCCAGAAAATAGGAGGCTTTGATACGATACATAAAATGACCCATCGGGAGATAGTCTGCTTGTGTACGGCCCAACCTTTCTTGGCGCCCACGTACCCAACAAAGAGCTAGTCATCCAGCCGGAACTGTTTGGTGCGATCCAGATAAAGGAAAGCACACGTTTCGGGTGCAGACGGTGGAGCCTCTCCTCCTTGTTCGAAGGATGCAGAGGCGGAAAGAAAGTGGGCTAAGTGATGGTCTGACCGATGTGAAAGGCAGTGACAACCTTGGGCAGGAAGGGTGGACGAGTCCTGAGAACTTCCGCCTTCAGACAGATCAGCCCTATACAGCCAGACAGGAGTTCTATAGATGTGATGGAGGAACTTAAAATCGATTAATCGCAGTTGATAGTTGGGAGATAAGTCTCTAGCCCGCGCTCAGCAGTAGGCCCATTGATCATCCTTTATGGGGGCAATTAATAACTCTTCACATCAATTGCGCGCAGCCGGTGTGCATATTGGCGCCTCACGCTGCATCCTGCGTACAACCGGGTAATGAGTTTCCGCGGTGAAGGGTTATTTAAAAATCTTCAAGGACCTGAAACGTGGGGGGGGGGTGCCGCAGGAAAAGTGACATATCTCGTTCTCAGTGCGGCGCAAATCTGGAAGTATGTAATTCTCTCAAGAAATCCACTATCCTTGTCTATGAGACCTCCCTCGAGCGGCGAGAAGGTCCCCTCTGGGAACACATCTCCCATTGTACGGATCCAAAGCTTGTTCAATCTCCGACACGCTCCTGTGTTCTCAAGGGGCGGCAATTCCAGGTGCCGCGGCAGAGGTACAGAAAAAGCATACATCAAGTGCACCCGTTGGCATGGCTCTTCCCAGGCCCTCACCGTGCAACCAAAGGTGTCCACCTCAGAACGCGGTTTAGGCCGCAATTTACAAAGTACCATATGGAGCAGCACGGGAGACGCCTGGTCGTGTTCCGGCGCCCTAAGTGCCATGAATTGAGTGGTATAGATCCAGTGAAAGCCGAACTGGGCTTGGGCGCAATTGTAACATAGCTCCATGTCTGGGGCTCCCAACTCAAAAGGCAGCGTCAAGGTCTCCCAAGATACTCTTGGTTTTTTACCAACCCAGGCGCGCGATATTAAATTGGAACGCAATCTGCGCATGAACGCCATGTTGAGAGGAAGGAGGAGTGTTAGACCTGGCACCATTGGTGTGCATTTCCCTTCCATTTTTTGTTGTTGTCTCCTGTGTTTTTGCTATGTTTTTGCTGGTCTAGATGCTTTAGGCACTTTGTAACTACTGTTCAGTGCCAAAGTGTAAGTGCGCCCTAATGTAAATTGTTGTAATGGATTAGCGACTCCATGATTGGCTTATTTGATTTACTTGTCAGACCCTAGTACAGTGCACCATGTGTGTCCAGGGCCTGTAAATCAAATGCTGCTGCTGGGCTTGCGGCACTGGTTGTGTCACCCACAGAAGCAGCTAGTAAAGTGTGGCTCAGGCCTGCCATTGCAGAGCCTGTGTGCAGTCTGGGACTGCCATGTCGACTTTGCAAGTACACCCACTTGCCAGGGTTGTGGGGATTCTGCTCATACACAGAACTGTGCACAGAGACCCAGGACCTCAGCGAATTGTCGTGTACCAAAAAACTCACCTCAGTACCCAGAACCCCTAGCATCAGTGTCTCATTAGCTCTCCGTCCTATAGCGAAGCTACCCATGATTAGACAACCCAGAACATGTGACTTCGGGTACTTTCAGGAATGGTGGGAATCAAGAACACTCTTTCGTTTTTATTCTCATACCAGTCCACAACGTGAGTAATTCGCGACACAGAAAAGTTTAAAATGTTTATTTTAGTGACGTGCTCTAAGATGCAGAATTTTTGCTAACATAAGCAGGCATATGATTAAAAATAATACGATCAGGGGGGCGTGGCCAGCAGCAGGGCCGGCTAAGACGTGTCTTGCCGGAGCTCCGGCCGGACTGCACACTAATCTGTCGTTTTACACCACCCCGGAGAACGCTACTTTCACCAGGCGGTGTGTGAACATATTCTACTTCAGGTGCTCGCTTTGTGGCACCGACACCAGCGTGGAACTCCCCGAATCATGCGGAACCGGCACCGGATCGGGAGCGCCCGTGGTAGACAAGATGGCGGCGAGGGGCTAGGAGGCTATAGCAGTGGAGAGAAAACAGACCACGTAAGCCTGACCGAGCGCTGTGGCGGAGCCGGAATCACAGCGAGAACGGGACGGGACCTGAACCGCATCCTGGTGCTGAGAGCGGTACCCGCACAGTAACGGGAGATCCAGATCGAAATCCGTCCGCCTTTACCAAGATGGCGGCCGGTTAAGGGCTGACCCGGTTCACGGACACGGAGCCCACAGGAGGAGCGGAGCAGGTCCCACCCACGAGCCGCAACGCTGGGAGGTGGCGGTGACCGGGTGCGGAGGACGGGAGGAGCCTCTCCCCCCCCCCCCCCCGCCCCCCCAGCGGCAAAGGAGACGAGCAACCAGATCGGCGGAGCTTGTCCGCTCCTACAGGAGGAAGCAGATTGCAACCAGCCGCGGAGGTGAGCCCAGGGGGAGACGCACCGGAGTAAGGGGCAGCCTAGGGGAGGCCTTGCGATAGCGGCCAGCGAGGCCGGTGATTGCCCCCGAGTCCACGTCCGTAACACCCGCACCGGCGGCGGCGCCCTCCCCCACCGCCCCCTCCACCCGCTCCCTCCGACACGAACCACCGCTACACAGGGAGGACCCCCGGGGCACGGGGGCCGGCGGCAGAGCGCGGAGGGCACCGGCAGCGACCACAGACTCCATCTGGGGAGGCTCCGGCCAGATACCCGGGCCACACTGAAAGGAGCAGCAACGAGGACACGAGAGGGACTGGGGGTCGGGCCACTGATCACTGATCTCCCCGCTAACAAGACACTGAGCCCAGTCAGACGGGGGAGAAGGCCCTGAGCACCAGTGGGGCAACCAAGACCCGGAAGTGGAGGCAGTGCCCCCCCCCTGCACGAGGTATCGTAATAGAGGGGTCGGGGCTACATGGGAGACGGTCGGGAGGTCCATCCGTCCCGGGCAGAGGGCGAGGAGACGAGGCAAACAACTCTGACAACCCTGACTCCAGGGCCCACACAGCGGTGGACGGCGCGGAGAAGACAGTAGGCCCCTGACAATATAGACGCTCCTGGGGCATCCCCACGGAACGGGATTCGGAGCGACTGGAGGTAGGGCGCTGGGTAGAAGTGCCCCTGGAGACACGGAGGGGGGAGGCCGAGTCGCTCCAAGCGGAGCCCTGAGGTGGGCGAAGGACCAGTCACGCCAAAGGGTGCCACTACCCCCCCCCCACCCCCCCCCTGGAGATACATCTGGGCCGACCGCTGAGTTTGGAGTGGCAACAACCTCGAGAGCGACAGCGCCAGGAGTACGGCCGCCTATCAACAACGAGTCTCAGACACAGTAGGCGGCCCACCGGTAGCGCAGCCTGCCCCGACATGAGGATCATCATGGGGAAGAGAGACCCGGTCACTAAGACAACGAAACAGGGCCCCATGGATAGCTTTGCGACATCACGACCGGCTACGGAACAGCGGCCGGAAACGCCTGGCCCACTGACCGAAACAGCAATGCTGCTGGCAGCCATCCAAGCCTCTAGGAGTGACATCCAAGAATCACGGGCGGCACTGGAGGTAAAAATCGGAGAAGTGGGTTCTGAGATAACGTTGCTGCGCCAGGACTTTCGAAAGCTAACAGAGAGAGTGTCAGTGGCCGAAAATAGAGTCATAGATAACGAGGCATCGATCACGGCGTTAAAAAAGGACATGGCAGAGCTTCAGGCCTCGCATCGCCACCTGCAATGGAAGGTAGACGATGCAGAAAATAGATCTCGGCGCAATAACCTTCGATTTGTAGGTTTTAGAGAAGGTCTCGAGGGGAGGGATATGGCCTCCTTCCTCCATACATGGCTAAAGACTACCTTCCCGGCGGCACAGTTCTCTGCATGCTTCGTTATTGAGAGGGCACACAGGGCGCTCCTGGCCAAACCACCGGAGGGTGCAAGACCGAGACCGGTCATAGCGAGATTTTTGAACTATGCTGACAGAGACCTAATCCTTCGAGAAGCCAGGAAACTGGGGGAAATCCGCTTCGAAAATGCCACGATCATGATCTTCCCGGACTATAGCCAGGAAGTGTCAAAACAACGCCGCTCCTTTGACTCAGTGAAGATGAAACTACGAGCCTTGAATATAGCCTACATGCTCCTTTTTCCGGCAAAACTCAAAGTAATCTATAAGGAAAAAACCATTTTCTTCACATGTCCGGATGACGCCTGGCAATGGCTTGAAGAACGCCCTGTCCTGAACAGTAGGGAGGCAGCCGGAAGAGAAGCCATGGACAGATCACTGAGGGAAAGGACGCGCTGGGAACAGCCGAAACCACAACGACGACGGTCTGGAAAGACAAAGAGACGTCAGCCAGCGACGCCCTATCAGACCCGGGGCACCAGAGAGAGGAGAGGGGGCAGATCGACGTCTCCGAGTAACAACTTGGTAGCGGGCTCCAGGTTCAGCTGCCTGCGGAATGGTATCCGCTCGGAAGGTGACGAGGAGGAGGACTCGGAGGGGCATGAATCCGGAAGAGACGGGGAGGACGGTCTTGGCGACTCAGTCCACCCTCTGGTTGCCGAAATACAACTGCTGGAACAGGACTCGTCGGGGCTGGGTCCCGCAGCGGACACTCAGGACTCACACTCATGAACATAGATCTCCGGGGGACAATGAGATAGCAGCCCGGTTACCGGGACCACGCAAGTTGACACGCCCTCCTATGTTGTTTTTCTTGTTTGCACAGTTGTTTGGTGTATGATGGGAGGGAAATGTGGGAGGGCGACAGGCCTTCTCCCGCGGATGGTTAGGTCCCCGGTTGGGACGCGACTGGAAGGGGAGGGAGGTGGGGAGGGGGAGGTAGGGAGGGGTTGGCTTTTCTGCACACGCAAGTTGGGGGACCAGGGGAGTTGGGGAGGGAGGGGGGAACCAGTTGAGAAACAGCAACAACACGCCATGGCGCACCGTGAACCGCCCTTGCTCGGGGGACCCACTTGGAAGGATAGAGAGTACACACAATGGCAGACCCACTAGATAACACACACACTGGTGACGCAGGAGTCACCGTATTATCATGGAATGTGAATGGTCTTGGGTCAAAGATTAAACGAGGCCTGGTAAATGCATATCTTAAAAGGATAGCGCCGGACATTATCCTACTCCAGGAAACCCACCTCAGAGGCACTCAATGTGCTTTTATAGCAAGAGGCAGGCACGTGGTGTTAGCGCACTCAGGTTACACAACAGACTCCAGGGGGGCGGCAATCTTCGTTAAAAAATCTACACCGTTCATTACCACTCGTACATGGCTGGACCCGCAGGGGGCTTACGCAGGAGTACAGGGAGTATGGAGGAGGCGCAGGTACACAATCGTCTCGGAATACAAGGCACGGGAATTTCAGACCACTCCCCCCTATATGCTCACCTGGGACGGGGGAGGAGAGAAAGGAAAACGGAATGGCGCCTAGCAGCCTGGGAGCTCCAAACACCTGACATACTGAAGGGTATCAGAGCAGACATAAAGGTGTATGTGGCTGAGAATGAGGGCTCGGTCCAATCAGGGGTCACACTCTGGGAAGCAATGAAGCCGGTCCTCAGGGATCGCATACAAAGCAGGTTGGGAGTGGCCAGGAGGAAGCTGGCCATACTATTAATTGGCATAAATCGATTCTATATGACCCGCAAGGCCTGACGCGAAGGGATTGCCTGCCGGAGCTCCTCATTCACACTACAGAGGGCTTCCAATATTTGGGAGTGTACATAACACTAGACAGGACGCTCTCCTTTAATAATAATGTGGCCCGAATCATGGCAAGTACGAAGGTAGAAATGGATCGGTGGCGGCAGCTCCCGCTCACCTTATTGGGTCGCACAGCACTATATAAAATGGTTCTGCTTCCAAAGTTCCTCTATGCCCTTCAAAACGAATATTATCCGCTACCGGTTACAACTTTGAATAAAATTCATGCGGACCTGCGAGCATTCTTATGGCTGGGGAAACAGCCGAGAGTGGCCTTAGCCACATTGCAGCGACACCAGTACAGTGGAGGGATTTCCCTTCCCAACCTAGAAGCATATTATTGGGCGGAACATCTCACTCCGATTAATGAATGGCTGCATGCGGCAATAGATCACCCTACCTATGCACTAGAAAGGTCGAATTGGTCTAATACCAACGTGCTGTACTACTTGTACGGAGGGCGCGGAGGGAGACAACTTCTGCCGGCCACTAGGATTACGCTGACGGCATGGCATAGGGCAACCAAACGCATGGGATGGGACAAGCGGCCCACCCGGCAGACACCACTATGGCTTTGTAAGTGGCTGGGTGAACTTAACAAACTGAAAGGCTTCCGACGATGGGATGACATCAGCATCTCAACGATAGGGGACGTGATTACAAGGGGAGAACTGAAAACGTTCCACGCACTCCAGGGAGACTTTGGCTTACATAATACTCAGTATTACAAATACACGCAACTAAGACATGCCTGGAGGGCACAAAATATCACTCTGACAGACATCCCAGAATACGCTCCATTGGAGGGTAGGTTACTGCAGGAACAAATAGGGAGGGGGGCGGTATCCCTCACATATAGAACACTGACCAACAATATGTTAGGCAACCTACAAGACTTGCGAAACAAATGGGAGGTAGACACGGGAGACATGGAGGACCTGGACTGGGAGATGGTTCTTATGCACCCGCGCGAGGTAGCGATTAAGTCTAGGCTTCGCCTCATACAGCTGAAGGTGCTACATAGAGCCTATTTCGACAGGGTACGTCTTTTCAAAATGGGGAAGGTCATGGACACGGCGTGCCTTAGGTGCCATCAGCAGGAGGGCGACTTCTATCACACACTCTGGGGCTGCGAGATCATACAAGCGTACTGGGAAGAAATATTTGTAGAATTGGACGAGGTACTGGAAACTACTCTACCACGTGACCCTAGGCTGGCTTTGTTGGGTTTGACGACCGAAGTGGACCTGGCTCGCCCCTTGATCATTTTCCTAGTGCTGGCTTTGGTGGTGGCGAAGAGAGACATTGCACGACGCTGGGGAGCGGCCGAACCGCCAGACTTGGAGGAATGGAGGAGGGGACTAGACTTATATATGGCGGCAGAGAGAGTGACTTATAAAGTCAGGGGCTGCCCCAAAAAGTTTCGGAGAGTGTGGGCAAAGTGGAGACAATATCACGGGCTGGAATGAAGCCACAGGGAACCTGAGGGGGAGCCGTGGAGAACCTACCTGACGATACAGGCCCAACGGCAGTGACTGGGGGGGGACATGTTAAAGACCGTACTGTATAACCCAGTTATGACGGGTGGATGAAAATGCGTCAGGAGAGGGTGGGAAGGACCCGGGGGGGGGGGGGGGGGACGGGCATGACGGCGGCTGTTTCGGGGGTTGTTTTTCTCATTTTTTGTATACCTATTATGAGTTCTGTTAAAACTCCATGCGTTTTCTTGATTCATGTGCAATCCTCAGAATCTAAAAAAGGAAAAGGTGCGTAACTGACGGGTAATGGCTGAATGTTGAAGCCAGCCCGTGTGCTTACATTTTCTCTTGTGATACTTTTAATGCAACAATAAAAAGTATTTAAAAAAAAATAATAATAATACGATCAGCATTGTTACAATCCCATAAAACACAAAGGGAGAAATCATATTACAATGATAGTGGAAACAGGTCCTATAGCGCCTTGTGAACCACCCTTCCCTGCTAGGAACTAGGTTTTAAAATAATAATAGAAGGTCTCTTAGGCTTGAATGGGGAACCCCATACCTCCAAGATAAACAGAAGTGAATCACATCAGGATCAGCAAAGCTCTCTCTGGAAAAGGATTTTCTCCAAGAACCCAAATCATGCATGCAGTGCAATATTAAAGGCACTAGAATGCCAGTTAGATGCAGCTGTGTTCATATTCTGTCTAGAGAGGAGTCCAATCAACCTGAATAATAGCCTACATTGTTATGGTAACCTTGAAGGCTTCTGCACACAGTGTACAGATTGAGGTCGCGTTGTAAGTCTAGAGATGTTAAAAAAAAAAGCTGTTCTCATGCGCGGAAAAATCAAGCAGTCTAACTCACAACAACAGTTACATGTAGTGTTTTTTTTTTAAACTTTATTTTGAAATTTTCAGGTGACCATAAATAATGGTACATTCATGGGCATACAATACAGTACAGAAAATAGCAATGCGTACATGTATCCAGACTTAGAGCAGAGTATAAAATACATGTCAATACAATCCATGGAGCCGTTGGACTACGCCCTCATTGATGCAGTATGGGCTGTAGTATAATGTAAAGTCTATATGGCAATAGTAGTACTCAGTAATACCAGTTCCCGAGGTTGATCGAAGGCAGAGCTATGCACCACCGCATGCAAGAGAGGGATCAGCAAAAACCAGACAAGCATACACACCAAACCGCGCCCTGTAGGCTAGGCAGGCAGGCCCGTAGTGTATCATCAAATAGCCGCTATGTCCTCGTGTATCATCTTGGAAACCGCTACAAAGACCTGACGCCAGTAGGCCTGCACACCTTCACACTCCCATGCCAAATGCAGGAAGTTAGCCCCTGGGGCGTGACATCTGTCGCAGGTGTCGGTGTCCTGCAGATGAAACCTGTGCATGCGGACCGGAGTGTAATAAAGTCTGTGTATGAATTTGTAATGTATGATTCTGAATCTACTGCTCGATGAGACGCGTTCAGTGTGTTGTAAGCAAAATTCCCATTGTTTGTCCGTAATCACTACGCCTAACTCCTGATCCCAATGTGCCCTGGCCACGAGCGGTGGTGTTTCTCGTAATGTATGTACAGCCCTGTAAATCGTAGATACCAGCTTCTTGAGTGTTTCGCCCTGCAATATGCGCTGTAGTGGCTCAAAGGCTTGAGGCTCATTAGGGAAGTCAGGCGTAAGTGCTTTCAATCCCTGACGCAGCCAAATATAAAGGAAAGTGTCTAGAGGAGATAGGGGTGTATCCGACCTCAGTCTGTCTAGTGTACGAAAGCTCCCTGCAGTATACAGGTCTCCCCATGTTGCAACATTTAAACGTTTAGTCAGCTGATGGAAACCAGTTTCCTGTAGCATGGGCATGTCTGGATGATAAGTAAGCGGCAGCAACGGGGAATCCAACATGGCAGCGTTCCGCATAGTCCCCAGTCGAGCCCATACGTTCACAGTGCTCATCACCGTGGATGGTGTCCGGTCTCCTCCCTACAAGGGGGTAAATATTACTCCTTCTATTGGGACCGGATGGGCAAGCCAGTGCTCCGCCGCAACCTGAGGCATGTATCAAGGCTGGTATATCCAAAAATAAGCATAGTGTGCTTGAGCAGAGTAATAATATAGTTCAAAATCGGGAATACCGAAGCCGCCCCGGTTACATGGTCTAACGAGGACATCCCATCGCAGCCAGGCCGTTTTGCCACCTCATACCAATCAAATGAGCTCCGAACTGAGCTGCTGGAAGAAATATCTTCCAGGATAGAATGGAACGTTCAAGAATAAGTAAAGTAGCTGTGGCAGCACAACCCTTTTTATGAGGGATGCTCTGCCCGCCATGGATAATGGAAGGGTGATCCAGCGCGTAATGTTGTCAGTGATGCGGGACATAGTCGTGCCATAGTTGCTCCTCAATAACTCCTCCCTGTCCCTTGCTACCTGGATCCCCAGGTATCTGAAGTCCTCTTCACACCAAGCAATAGGGTAGTCCAAGTGGAATTTCACCGTGGACGTCGTGAGGGGAAACAAGCATGACTTGCCCCAATTTATTTGAATGCCAGAGAGCTCGCCAAATCGAATAAATTCCCTGAGGATAGGGTTTAGTTTGTAACTAGGATCTCGGATGAACAAGGTGATATCATCTGCGTACATTGATATTAAAATCTGTCGCTGATTACACCGCAATGCCTTGTCATTGTGAAGTTGCCGCAGTCTCGCCGCCAAGGGCTCAGTAGCAATGGCAAACAGTAGGGGCGACAGAGGGCAACCTTGTCTCGTGCCTCTTGTGATGGGGAATTCCTGAGATAGTCTGCCATTAATAGTTACTCTGGCCACCGGTGTCTCATATAATAATCTGATCCAAGATATGAATATATGTGGGAAGCCAATTCGTTCCAAAACTTGGAACACACAGTCCCACTCTAGGGAATGGAAAGCTTTAGTAGCGTCCAAAAAAATGGCAGCCATTGGCAAGTCTTCATGGATATTATTCATGATGGTAAAAAAAGTACGTAGGTTGTGCGAAGTAGCCCTGCCAGGGACGAAGCCCGATTGGTCAGGTAGGACCAGATTAGGCAGAAGAAGGTTGATGCGTGTGGCTATAAGTTTGGCAAGTATCTTTATGTCACAGTTTAGAAGTGACAAGGGTCTATATGAATCACAACTATTCGCCGGCTTCCCGGGTTTAAGCAAGGATGTGATAAGTGCAATGCGCATAAACTTCCCGCAGAACCGGGGCAAAAAGTCAATGTACGTTTTATAAAACTCCACAGGAATCCCGTCCAGCCCAGCAGCTTTGCCTGATTGCATATGCATTATAGCGTCTCGCACTTCGTCTATTTCAAACGGGGTGCTTAGAAAGTTCCTCTGTGAGTCGCTCAGCCAGCCCAGGGTTATATCCTGCAAATAGTCATGTAAGTGAAGCTTCCCCGTTTTCGTGGTGGTGTATAATGTGGTATAGTGCGTGACAAAGGCATTAAGAATCAGCATTGTGTCCCTGTACAGTAGCCCATCTGGTCCATTAATCTCCAGTATGGTATTTGGCTGCCTCATCAACCTGATTGTCGCAGCAAGCGCCTTCCCTGGTCTATCACCTTCCCTATATCTAGGAGCTGTCCATTGTCGACCTCTAAATTTAGACTCACGATTGGCCTCATCTGTGTATTCCGTAAGTTTCCCCCTGATTTGGATAGCGTTAAGCCATCTGGGCGATCCGCCAGTGATTGTTCAAGCGCTTTGAGCTCAGTTTCCAACTCAGTCAGTTTTGACCCTATACTCTTAAGTACTCCCGACCCTTTTGCTATACAAATCCCTCTCAAGGTCACTTTAAAGGCCTCCCAAATGGTTTCTACATCCCTCACCGAGTCTTTGTTACGTTTAAAGAAGTCCAGAACTTCCTCACGCAACTCCTCCTGAAATACAGCGTCCAGGAGCATTGTAGGCTGTAGTCGCCAGCAGACCTCGGCGGGCCTAGGTCCTCAGCCCTCAACGTTATTTTTACAGGTGAATGATCGGAATAAGTCCTGGCTAAGTGCTGCGCTTGGACCAATGCAGGGCAGAGCTGCGGGGATATGAAAATGTAGTCTAGCCGCGCCCAGGACTTAGCCTGTGCTGTAAAGTGAGTGCCCTCTCGTGTAGTACCGTGTAGGTGTCTCCATGTATCAACTAGGTTATAGTCCTTGATTAGGGTGTGTAATTCAGTCCATGCCTTAGTGTAATGGTGGGGGGCCGGGTGTGACCTATCGATGGAAGGTTTGTGTGCAATGTTAAAATCTCCGCCCCATATTATGCGATCTGGGCCTGTGCTCATTATGTTGGCCCAAAGTTCCGTAAAGTAGTGAGGGTCATCAGTATTGGGGCCATAGCTGCATACCATAGTGACTGCAATGTGTCCCAGCCTTCCCCACAGGATACAATATCGTCCCTGAGTGTCTTGTTTGCCTCCAACCAGGGTGAATGGCGTACCTTTCTAAATAAGAATCGCTGTACCTCTAGCATAAGTTGAATAAGAGGAAAAGGCTGTATGAGCCGCCCATCTACAGGCAAAGGTATGACTAGTGTTAGGTTTAAAATGCGTTTCCTGCAGGAAGGCAACATGCACCGCATGCCGGTCTAAGTAAGACAATACCTGTCTTCGCTTCCGCGGGTCCCCTAACCCTCGCACATTTCAAGTGAGAAGGTTCAAGTCAGTGCACTCCATGTATCGTTTGTTTTGTATCGACATCGGTGCCTGCCCGACCAACCAAACCATGCAAAACACCTGACCTCAGTATGGCACATATTATTTTCCAGAAGTGTTACATAAATTGTAGTGTGTCCTAGCATCCATGAAACGCATTCGTTGCAGAAATAGTCAGTACTCAAGTGTGTATGTCCCGAATGCACCATAAGAACAACCCCCCACCCCCCCTCCGACGAGTCAGCATCCCTACACCGATCCTGTCATCAGACATCACTGTCTTGTAAACAGCATTCATTACAATTCCCCCAAATCCACCCCCCCCCCCCAAAACAACCCCAACTTGCCAGCATACTCTGCCCACCCCCCTCCCCTACTCCCAACTAGTTGAACAATCTATTACCAAACACAGTCCCTCAAACAGTACAGCACAGTATCGGGGAACACCCGCAGGGGGACAGTCTAGAGAGCAACACCAACACCGCCCTCTCCTCAAGCCCATGGACCTGTGCGCTCTGTAGGCTTTATACGAGGGAGGGCAGTGGGGCCTGGAATACGTTACCACTGGACGAACAGCATTCTATCAGTTGCCACGTGCAACATTCAGTCTCAGCTCCAGCACATCGCCGAAGTCCTGTGTTCCGCAAGGGCGGGGAATTAGACACCCATATAGTTTAGTCCCCTTTGTCGTCGGGTTGGCCATCATCTCGTTGCGCTCTGCCGTGTGCAGCTCCCCCACGGTGTGGCCTCTTCAGGGAGCGTAGATAGTCTTCGACATGTTGAGGGTTTGTAAAGAATCTTTGTTTCCACTGATGCGTCACACGCATCAGGTGATGCCTTTCCTCTTGTACCATGGGAGTGAAGTCCGGGAAGATCGAAAAAGACACTCCATTGTACGACAGATTTTGCTTGGTGCGCGCTGCGCGCAGTGCCACATCGCGGTCTCGATAGTTTAGTAGCCTTGCGATGATGGGTCTGGGAGGTGCGCCAGGTTTCGGTCGGGGTCCAAGGGATCGGTGTGCGCGCTCTACAATCAGTTGCGTGGAGAAAGCCTCAGCTCCAATGGAAGTCAGGAGCAACTTTTCAATGTAGTCCTCCATGCGCCCTGTGTCGGTAGATTCCGGCACACCCGTTACGCGAATGTTATTGCGCCTGCTGCAGGCTTCTAAATCTTCGTTCTTTGAAGCAATAACGCGCAGCAAGTTTTCCATCCGCGCAAAGTGTGTCGTATGACCCGCAGTGGTATCTTCATTATCGGAGATGCGTCGTTCGGCTTCGGTGAGCTGCTCTTCATGTTTATCTACTTTGTGCACCATTGCGTCCAGTCTCGAGGACATGCGGTCCACCTTGTCAACTATTGTGGCAAATCCTTGTCTCATTCCTTGTAAAATCTGCCTCATGTCAAGATCTGAGGATTTATCGCTGGCGTCCGGTCTGTTAGTGCCATCAGCTTCCGCATCCTCCGAGTTCGGCTTAGGCCCTTTCTTCACCGTCGCCTCAAAGGTGAGCTTGGGCTGTCTGGTGTCTGGTTTACCCATGGCTTCGCCACCCCCGATCCGTCCACAGCCAGTAGTGCGCGCCCGGCCCGCAGTCCTCAGCAGTCCCGCACAAGCAGCGCATAAATTGACGCAATGGCCTCCCGATAGCGCCTCGGGTGGATTAACAGCTCCTCTACACTTGGCCCCAGTCGAGCAGCTCCAGTGATGTGCCCCTATTGGTCTAAGGTCCTGGGCAGTGAGCCTGTGGCCGCCCGCACGTCTCCACAGCTGGGGGGCCTCGTAAATAGCGACTCAGTGGCGTATTTTAACTCAATACAATGTGCTCCCAGGGGGCCGCTGGCGCGAAGGCCCCTCAAGACCCTAGATCACTGTCACCAATGTCCCAGGCAACAACAGATGGGGCAGAGCGCGACAGGAGCCAAGGGTCGGACCGGGGGGGGGGGGGCAGTCCTGATGCAGCGCTCGTCCTTTGCTATCCAGGCACAGGTGGCTCTGCACGCCTCGCAGTATATACCAGCAGTCAACAGGGCAGCAGCGCTAATGGCGGGATAGCACCGCAATCAGTGCCCAGAAGCGCTCCGACCGGCGATCCCCCGGGCAGCACCACTCCACGCTCGGCAGGCAATGAGTCGTTGATATCGCAGGGGAGCAAACGGCAATATGGGACTCAGTGAGCTCGGTCTTACTTTATTTCAGCGTGTGCCGTCACCATTTGCTGCGGTCTCCGCCACCTCTCCGCTCACGGCCTCCAGGCCCCGCCTCCACTGCAGCAGCCTTAGGCAGCACGGCCTACTCTACACATGGCAATCCCCGGCCTCGCCTGTCGTAGTCAGCCGTACGCCGCATCCCGTGGAGGACCAGGGTCAGTCTCGGTAGAGAGCTCCGAGGCATGTAACTTTCGAATGCAGGGCGGGCCGCGCTCCAAAGTTGCACCGGAGCTGGGCAGACCTTCAACGCAGAGATAGGTACGTTTAGATGCTTGATCAGACCAGGTTAAAAGGATAAATGAAGGATATATAATCCCAGGTAGTAGGAGCCTCACCAGATGACGGCCATTCTGCTTGTGCGTCCTCTAGCACCCCCCACAGTTACATGTAGTGTTGTGTGTAAAAGCTGCAAAGCGGCAAAATGGCATTTAACTTCTAATAAGCTTATGCTAACTTAGCAATGTGTGCAAGCAAGGCCCTGGCTTCACTACACCAGTCCCTAAACCTGACCTTTTCTTCAAGTCTGTCACCCCTAAGGTAGGCCCAAGTGTGGAAATCGCGGAAATTACCGTTAGCATAAGCTGAAGCCATTTTGTTTATGGCAGCCATTTTAGTTAGCCATGTGCTCCCCATGTGCTTCTCCCATCTTCACTGTTGCCTGCCCTTGTATTCTGCTTGAGTCATCAGTTACAGTTAACTCTTTCAACACTGAGCCAGAGAAGCCCGTCTCGGAGGGCCCGGCCGTCCTGCCGCATTAAACCGGCGAGCGGCTGCCGGAAATCCGAAGGCTGCGAGAGCAGCATTGCTGGGGGCGGGGTCCCGCGGAGAGGCCCGTGGAGCGCCACTGAGCCGGGCCTGCTTCCCCGGTAGCGAGAGACTACCCACACACCTGGGAGACCCTTAGACCTGTATCCGGAAGGGCCCTGCGGGAGGCGAGGCTGGACAGGTGCCGACGCTGAGGAGGCTGAGGGACAGAGTTTGCCGCATTGCATCTACGGGAAGCGGTGCCCCCCCCCACGGGCTTCCGGACTTGCTGAGGGGGGCTTATGATCGAAGCGGGAACGTCGTGGGAACGCCCGCTGCCCCTCTCCGGCCCCGCCGCCAAGTGCTGGACCATACTGGCAGATAGCTGAGTAGCTGGGGGTGGTCCACTACCCCCCCCCCGGCGAGAGACATCCAGGATCAGGACCCCCACATTTGGCAGCGAACAGTTGGAGGGACGCACGCCGCTCCACTACCTGGGACTGTGGCCTGGGGCCTGCGGCTCAGCCTGCTTCTCCAGGGACGGGGGCCTGAAGGTGGGGCGCCCTCGCTACGACACACGAGACGCCTAGACCGGACGGACGACTGGGGGACGCGGCATGGGGAAGAAAGAGGCGGTCACCCGGCCCCGGCGACAGGGTACCTTGGACCGCTATGCAACAGCCCCTCCTGCCACAGAGACGGAGGCCCCGGTGCCGCGCTCGGATACGGAGCTCCTGATGGGTGCTATCCAGGCGTCGCGGGAAGACATACAGGCATCCAGAGCCGCCCTAGCAGTCAAGATTGGCGAAGTGGGATCGGAGGTTACCCTGCTACGCCAAGACTTTCACAACTTAATGGAGAGGATGACCACTGCGGAGACACGACTGGGAGATGCAGAAGATACTCAAGAGAGACATGGCGGAACTTCAGGCGTCTCACAAGCAACTCCAATGGAAGGTGGATGATGCAGAAAATAGGGAACGCCGCAACCACCTCCGCTTTGTGGGATTTCAGGAAGGAATCGAAGGGAACAACGCGGCGGCTTTGCTCCATACATGGCTGCAGAAGACTCTCCCAACAGCGCGCTTCTCCATCTGCTTTATCATAGAGAGGGCGCATCGGGCTCTACTGGCAAAGCCCCCAGAGAGGGCGAGACCCCGACCGATCATTGCCCACTTCCAGAACTTTTCAGACCGAGATCTCATCTTGAGAGAAGCCCGGAAATTAGGTGAAATACAGATGGAAAATGCGGTAATCATGATCTTCCCAGATTATAGTCAAGAAGTCCAGAAGCAGAGGCGCTCCTTTGACTCGGTGAAAGCAAAACTGAGGGACTTAAAAATACAGTACATGCTGCTCTTCCCAGCAATGTTAAATGTTATCTACAGGGAAAAGTCGCATTTCTTTACACACCCCGACGATGCATGGCAGTGGTTGGAGGAGCGGCCTCGGCGGCAAGGAACGGAGGGCGAGAGACGGGAGGGGTCGGACAGGCCACGGACCGTGGAGGCCTCATGGGGGCTGCCAAAGACCCAAAGGTCGAGAGGTGCGGAGGGTCGCAGGAGGCTGAAGACGACCCCGTACCCCAAGTTGACTCAGACCACCCGACTGCGGCGATGGTCGGCTTCCCCGGGGGCCGGGGGCACTGCTGGTTCCAGGTTTCGATGCCTGGAGAGGACCACCCGCTCAGAAGGGGAGGAGGACACAGTTGGTAATACATCTGGGGAAGAGGACAATGAAACGCAGTCGATGCATCCGCTGGTAGCAGTGATCCGTGAGATGGAACAAGATTCGGCCAAGGAGAACGGGGCCTCACAAGACGCTGTCCAGGACTCTCACTCGTGATTATGGGACAGTTTGGACAAGAAGTTCCTGGCTCAGCCGGAGTGCACGCAAGTTGATACACCCCCTCCAAACTTTCTTAGTTCACGTTGTTCGATGTATATTGTCTCCCTATACGTAACTAAGGTGGAAGGGAGTTTTGTTTGCTCTCGGACTACTGTCTGGGAGATGGGGTTCTAGGGGATCTTTAAGGGTGGGCGATAGACCTTCTCTACTCGAAAGTCCCTGATGGTGTTAGCAGCAAAGACGGGGCTGGCGGGAGGGGGAGGTAGGGTGGGGGGTGGCGAGGGGGGATTTTGTTGTTTCTTGGTTGTGGGTTCATGGGAGAATATGGTGGGGGGCGTGGGGAGTTGGGGGAGAAGGGATTGATAAGCATGTCATGTTGACCATACACACACACGACCTGGCGGCCCCGCGTGCAGGACAACGGCCGCATCTACACCTTAATGCAGGACATGAGGCGGGATAGCCCAGCAGGGGAGAGTAGGTCCCACGATGAGCTTCAGATACTGACTTGGAATGTTAATGGCCTGGGTTGTAAGGTCCAGCGGGGGCTAGTACATAACTATGTGAAGAGATCGGGGCTGAGGTCATACTGTTGCAAGAAACACATCTACAGGGCCCAAAATGTGCCTTCCTAGCAAGAGGACGCTATAGAGTTTTGGCACATGCAGGTTTCACATCTGGCTCAAGAGGGGTCGCCATCCTGATTAAAAAAACATCCGACCGTGCACATAGCACAGACTTGGAAAGACCCACAAGGGACGTACGTAGGGGTGCGGGGTCACTGGAAGAGAAAGGAATACACGTTTATATCAGCTTTCGCCCCACCCAAACTGCAGGCAGGCACACTTAGAGGGGTCACTGACATCCTCCTCAACACGTCTGACACGATCCAAGTCCTGGGGGGAGATTTCAACAATGTTATGAATTTGGGGGCGGACAGGACGAGAGACAGAGACAGGCCCGCTGGCCCGACTTTGTTGGCGAAAGCAATGGATTCAGAGGGCCTGGTGGATGCCTTGAGGGGGGCTCCATCCGGAGAATAGGGCGTACTCCTTTTTTTCAGGGGCGCATAAAGTGTACTCTCGCCTCGACTATATATTTATGTCTAGACAGGCGCTGTGCATCACTGACGTGGCAGAATACCGTGCAAGAGGCATTTTGGATCACTCACCCCTGTTACTCAAAGTGGGAGGACGAAGAGGAGGACGGCCCACAGTACTGCGATTGGCTGCTTGGGACCTCCAAAACACAGACATACTGAGAGGCCTACGGGCCGATGTGAAGGTTTATATAGCAAAAAATGAAGGGACGGTGGCCTCCAGGGAGCTGCTATGGGAGGCACTCAAAGTGGTACTGCGAGATAGGGCACATACTCAGTTGGTGGAAGACAGGAGAAAAGTACGAGCAGAGGTACTAGCCCTGGAAACTCAGATACTTGCTCTAGAGCAGGAGCACCAGACCACCAGAGACGTAGGGATACTTCTACGACTTTCGGACGTGCAAGCCCAATACAAACATCTGGTGACGGGGGAGGCGAAGGCGCAGGCCTTGGCGACCCTACACCGCCTATACGATGTGGGTGACAAGTCTGGGCGGCTCCTAGCATGGCTTAGCAAGAAAGAGAGAGATGCACGATGGGTAGAGAAGGTGAGAGATGGCCAGGGTAATTGGGCCGGAGCAGATGACCAGATAGCCAACACTTTTGCAGGCTACTACGAGGCCTTTTACGAGGCAAGGGATCTGGGGACAAGGGAAGACACGCTGCAATATATGGCACATATAGAGCTCCCGGCCCTGGCAGACGCAGACCAGCAGGGCTTGGAGGCAGATATAACAGAGGATGAAATTAGAGAGGCTATGGTTAAACTCCGGGCGGGGAAGGCACCGGGCCCTAATGGCTTCCCGGCGGAATTCTTCAAAAAAAGGGCAGATCTCTTGACCCGTCATTTATTGGGCCTTTTTGTGGACGCTGAATCGGAAGGAGTATTCCCGCTAGACCTCCGGCAGGCTACGATTATCCCAGTTTTTAAGGAAGGTAAGCCACCTGATGAGTGCTCATCCTATCGACCCATTTCCCTCCTAAATGTAGAGCCAAAGCTCTTTGCAACGATACTGGCCCTTTGCCTTTGGCGGGTGATTTCGGGACTGGTCCATCTTGACCAAACAGGGTTCCTCCCTGAGAGGGCGACCAGATACAACCTAAGGAGAACCCATAATTGGCTAATGGAGGTGTGCACTAGAGAATATCCACAATGGTTCCTCTCCCTCGATGCCGAAAAGGCATTTGATGCGGTCCACTGGCCCTTTTTGGAGGGGGTGCTAAACGTTTTGGTTTTGAACCCAAATACATAAATAAAATTAGTCTGCTATACGCTGACCCCAGGGCGAGAGTCCGGGTCAATAGGACAATGTATGGGGACTTTCCCATACGGCGGGGCACCAGGCAGGGGTGTCCCCTGTCCCCACTGCTGTTTGCCCTCTCCATAGAGGTGATGGCATGCGCAATCCGGCAAAATGAGGGAATGGGAGGGTTTAGAATAAGACAGTCAGATACGGCTGAAGAAAAGCTTTCCCTCGACGTGGACGATGTCCTTCTGTATATCACTAAACCGGATACTACCATACCAGCGCTGTTCTTAGAACTTGATCGCTATGGGGCCAAAGCAGGCTATCAGATCAATTGGCATAAATCCATCCTGTACGATCCCCAAAGAAGGGAGGAAGGGCCCACGCTTCCTGAGAGGCTAAAAAAGACGACGGAGGGGTTTGCCTACCTCGGGGTGTTTCTTACGACAGACAAGGCACTCTCCTTTGAGAGGAACATTAACCGTGTGATGCGTAACTTTACTGAAGACACGGCGCGATGGAAATTGCTTCCACTGACGCTTTTAGGCCGGGCGGCAATGTTTAAAATGATCACGATTCGGAGGTTCCTATACGCCTTCCAAAATGAATATTTTCCTATGCAGGGCCGGGTGTTTAAGGACATACAGGCAGAGCTCCAGACCTTTCTATGGCTGGGGAAGCAACCTAGGGTGGCATTGTCAACTCTACAGTGGCACCAGTATAATGTTGGTATCTCTTTGCCCGACCTGGAGGCCTACTATTGGGCTGAACACCTGGTCTCCATAAATGAATGGATACACGCCCCGGCCACCCACCCTACCTTTGCATTAGAAAGACACACCATGGATGCCCACACATGCCTACATTATCTATACGGAGGTAAGGGGAGGGCTAGACTACTGCCTGCTACAAGACTCACATTGGGGATATGGACGAGGGCGACGAATGCGATAGGATGGGAGCACAGGCCAACGAAACAAACACCACTGTGGAAATCCGCGCCTGGCTGAAGGAGCTTAATAAATTGAAAGGATTCCGGAGATGGGATGCCATAGGCGTGTCGACTCTGGGAGACGTGATGAAAAAAGGGGTGCTGCAATCTTTTCCCTCATTGCGACAGGAATATGGGCTCCACCACACACAATATTTTAAGTACATGCAAATACGACATGCCTGGAGGGCGGAGAGTGCTTTGACAGAGACGCTCCCAGAATACGCTCCCCTAGAGGGTCGCCCTTTACAAGAAAGTATTGCGGATAAGGCAGTGTCCCTAACATATAAAACAATAATGAATAACAGGCCAGACAGACTTGGGAACCTAAGGGCCACATGGGAGCGAGAGGGGGGTGACATGGATGAAGTAGACTGGGCTATGATTCTGATTCATCCCAGGGAGGTAGCGGTTAAATCTCGCCTAAGGTTGATCCAATTTAATGTCCTTCATAGGCCCTATTACGACAGAGCGCGCCTACACAAGATTGGGAGAGTAACAGACCCGTGCTGTCTGCCGTGTGGCACTGACATAGGGGACTTCTACCACACTATCTGGACATGCCCGAATATTCAATGCTTCTGGGGGGAGGTCCTGACAGAGCTGGGGGAGGTGCTAGAGACCACCCTACATTTGGTCCCCAAACTTGCCCTACTGGGAATGACAAATGATGTAGACCTGGCTCGACCCTTGCTGCTCTTCCTGGTGCTGGCCCTTCTGGTGGCCAAGAGAGACGCGGCCCGGAAGTGGGGGGCACCCGACACGCCACAACTGGATGAGTGGAGGAGGGGGATGGACCCTTATATGGCTGCTGAGAGGGTTACATATAAGGCAAGGGGGTGCCCAAAGAAGTTTGGTAGGGTGTGGGGTAAATGGAGGCGTTATCATGGACTAGATGGAGGGCTATGAGCTGAAAGGGAGGTATGGACTCTTATTCTTCATGGAGCAGAAATGGATGAGGGGACTGGGGCTGTTCTGTAGATGGATTTGGGTGAGAGGCCTAACTGAACTATTGGACAAATCAGACTATGTTTTTAATCAAGGGGAGGGAAAGGTAGACGGGGAGGCGGGGGGATGGGTGTGCTGCTCGACATTGACATGCTTGATGTTTGATTTCATGATGACAAAAGATAATAAAAATGTTTTTTTTAAAAACACTGAGACAGAGAAATGTATGATCAGAAAGGCCTGTAGCTGCCAGAATGCATCTGTCTTAGTGCATAACTGTCAGGCTATTCCAACTGATGTAAGGGGTTTTGTTACTCCCCCCCACTCTGTTGACTAAGTAGTTTCCAGTTGTCCATATATGTGAAATAGCTATTCATGTGTATTCTTGTACCGCCTCTTTTTGAGTCTTCGTGCTTACTCAGCTATAAACTGTCCATAATAGGCGCATGATTTATGCACTCCTTGGACTACCTCATACAGTGGCCTGAGGGTACCGTATTGACGTAGTCTCCCTCATGAGAGGTTAATACATTTATCTTCTTTAATATTACAGCTTCTGTGCCAATCTCTATTTAGTCAGTCTAAAGGACCAGTGCGCAAAGAAGGACAAACCCCTGCACCAGTGGGCCTCTGAAAAGGCACCCCCCCACAAATTGGCCCCCATCGTGGGGCTCATCAGGAGACACGGTCGCCCAAAAGAGTGGTCTCTATGGAGGATTGGAATCTCGCTGAGGAGGTAGGCTGCACGATGAGACCCTTGTCCTTGCAGACCAAAGTGCTTTTCTGATTTTCCCGACTCGACCCTCCAAGTGGTGACTGGTCCTTCACTGAGATCCCTTTGGCGTTTTTCTCAACGTGACCATTAGGTCAATTCAGAACTTGGCAGTTGAAAGCTGGAGACTTTTGTTTGGTAAGGTTGCGATGCGACACTCTTGCTTTATAATAGCTTGCCCAAGATTTTGGTTTGTTTGTTTGTTTGCTGCAGCAAATACAGGCAGGTAATGAGGAGATTTTTCTCTACTTTTGGATAATTCTCAGGATAAATACGCTTTGATTATATTACATTGCATTGTAATATTTTTAGCATGCCTGCTTCTAGCACACTTCGTAGAATGTGTTGTTCTCTTAATGGTACCAATATGGATTTAGAAAGTACTCCGCTGACTCCCCTAGAGGGGATACCTAAATAGGTTTATGTACATTAAATATGGTATTTCTTCCATAATGTACAGTACACTGTGGAATAAATACACTAAAAAGTATCCTGAGCTACGCACTTAGTAAAATTCATAAATGGTGATACAGAGCGCTTTTGAGTGTTCCGCCAGTTCCATTGGTAATTCTGTGTATTTTGGAAAAGGCCTGGAGCTAGAGCCTGTCTTTTTGAACATGGCACAGTCTTTCGGCTGTCTTCTTTTCTTGGAGTAGTCTCGGTACTATGTTTTTTGAGAGTTGTTTCGTTTGTAAATATGATTTACAATTGGTATTTACAAATGGTTTGGTTTGATTACAGTCTGTGGGCTGTTTCGTGCTTTTGTCCTTAGTGTTGATTTGTGGGTTAATTGTTTTTTTGAGTGTCTATGTGGTTTGTGAACTCACACAGTGGTGATGCTTGTAAAGTACTTGTTTGAGTGAGTAGCGATTGTGTTTTTTGTATAAGAATGGCTTGCCTTAGCAAGCAGTGTTGCGTGTTCTGAGTGTGTGGCCCCCTTCTTTAAAATGTCTGGAATTAGCTCAATTTGGTTTGTTGTCGTCATTGTGTACTGCAGATGTCATTGGAAGAATTACACTCTAAAATTCACAGAATAAATTGTATAGCATATATTAAATTGCTGCACGCTACCATTAACAGTAAAACAGTAACAAAGTATAGATGTGTGAATATTGCCACAATGGTGAAGAAACATTAGAATTAACACTCAATAGGGAAAAAAATAGGCCTCACAGAGAGAAAAAGAAAACAAATTTGTGTGCTTTACACAACTAGGACTCAATCCAAAATGTTACAGAATTATCCTTAGATATATTATAATAAATATTAAAAGGCATTCACATCATCAGAGTAATCGATTGCTGCTAAAATAAAACAGTCTTTTTTGTATCACATTGCAAAACGATAGATTTTGACTAGCTTGGAATGCCTGGGTTTTAAATAGACTGAACTGTGCTCATTCCCGGCGCTAGAAAGAGACCTTTTAAACAGCTGTTCAAAGCTGTCTGTCTGAAGGAAGCTGTCTGTCCGAACAGACGGAGGTAATCAATGGTTTAAAACTTTTTGAGGACATTAGAATACAGCAAAGGGTTTTTCTCCTGAAAAAGCATAGAAATTGACGCTTGCTAGTTGTGAAACACAGCTGAGTAAGTAACACATGGCTCCCAAGCTACACTCCAACTAGTTAAAATATGTTGTTGCACCAGATTAAAAAGGTGAATGAATATTAGTTTCTCTAGCAATGACAATATTACTGAACCTTAGGGACAAACTCAAAATATGATTCCTGATATGGCCTACTGGCTGCAGTCTGAAATACACTTACAAGTTATGCAAAGAGTAGCTGTACAAACATGTAAATTACATTGCAAGTCTTTATGCAATCTTTTATGCACAAGAATTCTGGGGGCACTATGGCATTCCAAAAACTGAAATTTTGAGCAAGTTCTTTAGGTGCTAGAAAACACATTTACAGGAATAAAAACAAAAATAAGACAGCAAAAGTGCATCCTACCTTTAAATTATCAGCACACAGGCACAGAGCAGGACTGCTTTTCAGCTGTGCTTCTCCAGAGTTACTTTGAATTGTAAAGGCCACATGGAAAAGCCTTGCTCAGACAGATGACAACAGCTTTCAGGGTCAGAGGCCAAGTTCTGTTTTTAGAACTGACCAGCACTACTAAGCGTAAAAAATGTCCACTCAAGGAGCTACTGTGACAGTGTGTGATTTCTACATTACACTATGAAAGCTTGTAATGTTGAAGAGTAATTTAATAAACTGATTTCTTTGTATTAATTACATTTCCTGATTCTAACATTGTAGGGTAAAACACTACAGGTAATGTACATTTTGCTCTAATGATGTCTGAGGCTATAATGTGCCTAGGGAAATTCGGGTCAAAATTACTTCTCAATTCATGTTAATAATATTTAGGATATCGCCATTATTAATTTAACTACATTTTAGAAGTGGAAGAATATACTTAGTTGTTTCAATGAACTTATGGCCTTGATTAAGCTTTCCTGGAACCAGATTGGACATCACAGATCTGTTTTAGGTAACATTAGCTAAAGGAAATGTTGCATATTCTGTTAGGAGCACATGGGGATATCACTGTTTTCTTGACACAGATCAATAAGCCAAAGGAATTGGTAGTTGGTCATTAATGTTTTCTAGTTAGCTCAATGTGCTATTTACCTCCTACAAGTCTGTTTGTGCCCACCTGCCAAAACGGGGGTAAATATTGGCGACAGAAGGTCACCTGTTTCGGTTACCTACTGTTGAATAGGGGAAAGGAGACTAGCTCCTGGGCAAATTAAGCTAACTAAAATTAAGAAACACATTGTCCTTTTTCTTGATTTATGTGCTCTCTCTCTCTCTCTTTTTCTCACTCTCTCTTGAGCCTGTTTAAGTTGTCTAGGAGAGGCTATGAGACAATTGGTTGGGCTCGCTTTAGTCATTCATTTCACAAGATGCTATGAATATGTTCTTAAATCAATAGAGACAAAAGTACCTCACCAGTGCACGTCTAATTGGCTATTCAGTAATTCTGTTTTAAAATTGTTAAGATTAATAAAATGAATAAATAAATACGCCATGTTACTGCCCATCCTGTCTGATGAAATTATGAAAGGATGAGTAGAATAGATGATTTTTCCCTTATTTGACCTTTAAAGGGAACTATATGTGGGTAGTGTTTGTTCTAAAATTCTCAGGTGACAACACCATTATTGTTTATGTAATTCTCATGCTATATACAGTTTTGCACGGGCACCACTAGTCTCTTATTAGTTAGTCTGTGTGAGCTGTCAGCCCTTATTAGAGCTGTTGTATAGGTTTTTTTCTCTGAAAAAGATGTTACATAGGCCAGATCGTGAAAAGTAGAATGCACAAGGGTTAACAATGTTAGGAAAGATGCCTGTGTGATCCTCAGCAAACATTTTGAAGGAAAATATTGTTTTATAGGAGTTTGTTTGCCACAACAGATTCTGCTGGAGAAATTCATGTACCCACTATGTTGAGGTTTTGTTAGTTACTTATGTAGTAAGGATCCCTGTTAAATTAGTAGTTTTTAGATTTTCCTGCCGCGCCTATAACATGAGAGCATGGTCCTAAGCATAAAATGTAGGTGTTTTTACGTAAGAAAAATAATTTTAGAAGTGTCTGCAGTCCTGTACAAGTAGGGGAATGTTCATAAGTATACTTCCTTGGCTGCTTGGGATTGGGAACAACAAATCAAATCGTGTAACATTTTACTCTTGTCAGTTCACCAAAAAGTTCCTTTTATACTCGCTAATAGGTCCAGGGTGTTTTTTTTTACTCTCAGATAGATGAAGTGGTTCCTGGGTGCCCTGCTAATGTACAGGGCGCCCCAAGACTAAAGAAGTTTTCTGAAATAGAGTATCCTCTCTGTCTTTTTTTTTTAATATCTTTATTGCATTTTTATCATTTTCCTGATACAAACAATTCAAGCATAGGTATATGTTGCACATTCTTACAATATCATTATCGCTATGTCATTGCGTACATAATACCAGGTAGTACCACTTAGTAACCATAGCGCAATTTGTACCTGCGTCGCAGGATTTGATGTGCATTTGCAGATTAGTATGGGTACTTGAAACCCACGCATACTGTCACCTCCAATTGAGGGGCAGGACCTGTCCATCACATGTGACTTCCCCCAATAGTAATTAATCAGATGTAGACATGCCTATTAGTACAAAGACACATGGCCCATATGCAATACAATTGTAGGATCACAATAGACAATAAAGCATGGGTGATAGGTAGCATATATTGTCACTGATTGCTAGACATCTTCATTTTTTAACATTTTAATCACAACTAGTAAATATAAAATGAAAGAAAAAGAAAAGAAGATATCAAGTACATAGAGGAACATGTATCTAATGTATTATGTGCCTTTCGAGTGAAGACATGTCGAGGGTCGTGTGTATTTAGCGGGCATGAGTTACTTTTCCTGGTCAGTGCGCGGTTGCATGGACACTAAGGTATTTTGCGTCTGAAATTTTGCTTATAGAATGTCATGAAGGAATGTGGGGTCATTGCCTAACCTGACAGGCATGGCCGAGGCGTCTTGTAAACGCTGCCCGTCTGCTCCACCCAGGCAGCACATCAGGCATCATCTTCCACCTGCTACATGGGGGGCGCATGCGGAGCAGCATTAGTTTGTGTAAGGGCCTTCAGAATATCATCCCAAGCCTGTGAGATGGGAAACTTACCCAGCCGTTTCTTTCCTATGAAGAATAGTGCTCTCCGCCTGCGCCCAAATTTCTAGGGATTTTAACCAGTGCGGTGTTTCCGGAGGGTCTTTATGTTTCCATCTCTTGGTTATCAATCGTTTCTCAGTGATTAAGCCTAAGTCACAAAATCTAGAGCTTACTTTGTTAGCTTTTGTTTGTTTGTAAAAACCCAGTGTGCAAACCTCCCACGTGTTCGGCACCTCGGTGTTGGTGCTGCTGGTGAGAGTTTCCGTCATCTTGTGCCAATAGGACTGAAGTAGGGGGCAGGACTACAGCATATGCAGTAGGTCAGCGTCTAGAAGATGGCATATTGGGCATTCGGAGGTGGTGATGTTAAAGTATTTATTGATCTTGTCCAGCGAGAGATACACTCTATGTAATATATATGTTTGTATAAGTTTGAATCGTGAATTGCGTGGTATGTGTGTGGCACCGGCCAAGACACGTTCCCAGTCTTTATCTGTCCGGGGTTGACCTCTGTCCTCAGTCCAATGCGCCCGGAGTCTCTGTGGTGGTTTTAAAACGTGTGTAAGAGGGCCTGCACTAGCCAATGGCTCACATGTGACCCCTCCCCATCACATGCAAATACTGCAGCAACTGATGCGTCAGTGGCTCAATTGTCAAGTTTCCCCATGTCAGTGTCAGCGTCCGCATGATGGCTGCATGCAGAAGGAACTGACCCACCGGCAAGCCAGTATCCGCCGTTAGGGTTGCAAAAGGCAACAAAGCACCATCCGCGTATAGATCTCCTAGTGTCTCCACTCCTGCCTCAGTCCAGGGTGGCAGCAATACGTCAGTTACAAAGTCTCTGCCTCTGGGCGTACCGACTAGTGGTAGTATTGGGGCATAAGGAATTGTGTTTTTTGGAAGTTGGAGACTCCTCCGGTAGCATCTATGGGCTAATTCTATGTGTTTCTGGGTCGGGCTGGGAAATTTCGCCAGCGGGTGAAATAAACTATAGATTTGTGTCTGTGTCCATGAAGATGACTCAGTCGCAGTATCTATCAGGTTCTTGCCGCTCAGCCACTTTGCGACCCATTGTAGCTGTGCAGCTAAGTAATATAATTCGAAATGAGGAACTGCTAAGCCCCCACTTTCTGGTGGTGCATATCATTTCTGCAGCGCTATCCTGGGCAGCCCTGCATTCCATATTAGACCTCTGATTAACCCCGCCAGCTCTCGAAACAGTCACACTGGAACATATACCAGGAGATTTGCAAAATAATACAATAGCCTGGGTAATATTATCTTCTTAGTTAGAGTAATAAGGCTCATCACATTGAGCGGCAGAGTATTCCAGAATTGTATCTGTGCCCGTATGGAGGAAATGGCGCACACCAGGTTGCCTTCCAGTGTGTCTGCTGGGGATCTGTAGATGTATATGCCCAGGTATCTAAACATGGTCGGGTACCAGGCAAGCGCCGTCCCATTAATTATTATATCAGTTGCGCCCACATCCTCGCGAAAAGAATAGGCGCCCGATTTGGCCCAGTTCACCTTAAGGCCTGAGACTTCCTCGAAACTACGGAATATCTCGGATATGGCTGGCGGTATAGCATGCAAGTCTCTCATACACAGCAACAGGTCATCAGCATATAGGGACACCGTGTGGAGACCATCATCCAGGGGTATACCACAGTCTGCGCCGCTCTCTCGCAGCAGAGTTGCCAGAGGTTCCATGGCAAGGGAAAAAAGCAATGGGGACAAAGGGCATACTTGCCTAGTTCCACGTCCGACCCTGATTGCGTCAGATATGAGCTCGCCTCTGCGGGCCCGTACTATGGGTCGCTGGTACAGTAATTGCAGCAGTTGTAAGTACCCGTCTCCTAGCTCGTATTTACGCAGCACCGCTGCAAGATAAGGCCACTCCACCAAATCGAAGGCCTTCTCTAGGTCTAGTACTAAGCATCCAGATCGTGGCCAATTCCTCGTTGCGTATTTCTGAACTCTAAATAACCTGCGTATATTAAGAGAGGTGCTCCTGGTTGGGACAAATCCATTTTGATCGCTATGGCCCACAGCTGGTACAATCGGGGCTACTCGTTTAGCTAGGGCGGAGGCAAGGATTTTATAGTCTGTGTCCAGCAGAGCCAGTGGACGATAGGAACCAAGGATTTCAGGGTCCCTGCCCAGTTTCAGGAGGGAGATCAGCGTCGCCTCATTTTGCGTGAGTGTAAGGGCTGAATCATCTAGGGCCACTATGTATAATCGCAACAACTCCGGTATTAATATATCGGAGTAGGCTTTAAAAAATTCAGCCGGTAGTCGGTCCGGCCCTGGCGATTTGCCATTCGATAGGGAGAAAATACTATCCTGTATTTTGTCTGGTATCAAAGAAGCACCCAGTTCATCTTGCTGATGCTCTGTCAGTCGCGGCAGCGTCAGGGCAGAGAGAAACTCCTGTATGACCGCGTCTGTAGCTCGCAAGCAAGACCTAAACATCATGGAGTAGTGCTCTACAAAGGCATTGTGTAGGTCTCTTTGGGTATGTACCATGTCGCCATGTGTGTTTTGTATAGATGTCACAGGTGTGGTAACAGTATTTTGTCATATTAGCCACAACAGCAACTGGCCATGGTTTGTCCCCCATACTGTGGGTGCACGCCGAGTGTGCTGCAAAGTTCAAGTAATCATGAGTGCTCCCCTCTGATTCATGCCAATGACCCATCGTTGCTCTCTAGTGCCTCTCCCTCCCTTTGGAGCAGGTAGTTTTCAAGGTGTGTGAGTTCAGTCTCCAGCTGTCTTCGTATACCCACCTGTACACCAAGACATTTACCTCTGACCACTACTTTAAACACGTCCCATTCTACTTGGGGCGTTGTGGCTGTGCCAGTATTCTCTTCAAAGTATTGTGTGTTATGTGTGGCTAGCAGGTTCACAGGGTGCATCCAATAACATGTCTGGTTGCACCCACCAGGTTGGGATTAGTGGCCGGGGACATTCCCACGATACCTACAATATATGTGGGTTGTGATCCGAATGTGTCCTGCCTACATAATAGACTGCAGATATATGCGGAAGCAGCTCCTCCGAATGCATGTATCGGTCTAACCGTACATGTAAATTATGAGCACCGGAGTAGAAGGAATACACCCTATCGTTGGGGTTACGGTGTCTCCAGATGTCCCTGAGACACCACTGCCTTGCCCAGTTTGTCAGCGCCTTCATGGCAGTATGTGTGGTTGTGCCCGGAAGGGGTGGAAAGGAGCGGTCCAGTGAGGCGTCAAATACGCTGTTGTAGTCTCCCCCCAAAAACATAGGTATATCATGCCACAGCTCTAAGATACGCGACATATTATCAAAAAAGGTTGCCTGGTCGGTGTTGGGAGCATACATGGATGCAATCACGACCTGCCGGCCAATCAGAGTGCCCCTAACCGCATATGTGCCCTCTGTGTCTGCCAACGATTGAATGATTTTAAGTGGGAACCCTTGCCGCACCCAGATTAGCGCACCTCGCGCATATGCTGAATACCCCGTGGCATATAATTGGCCACGCCAGCTGCGGTGCAAGCGCGGGATTTCTGATTTGGCCAGGTGTGTCTCTTGCAAGAGAGCTAATTGTATGTGATGTCTTTTGAGGTATGAGTATATCTGATACCTATGTGACGGTATGGGCATTCCCCGCAAAGTCCATGTTCCAACTTTTAAGTGCAAACATATTTTCTATAATGCATTAAGCTACCATATGGTCGTAGCAGTCCAACAAACATATCCAGCATAGATGACCCAGCAATACACAACTTCCCCAGCTTGATGCCTCGCAGCATTTTGTGTCATGTAAGAACGGCATACAATAAAGGATCTCTCATAATAAACCAAAACAAGGACATAAACATGAAAAATTCCAAAAGGGCGATGGTGCAACAAGCAATCGTCCAAACCCTCAATAGAGGCAACAGACAAAAAACAACCTGGGGGGGGGGAAATGTGCGCTGCGTACAACGTACAGATGATTTACAATATATGTGTCCAGTGTTTCAGAGGCTCCCAGTCTACAGGCATAATACAGTATAATGTTAGAAAGCTATGTACCACAACTCAGGAACACCAGCTAGGTGAACGATGCATATTGGTGCTTGTGCAGCAGCCACAAAGCATGAGCACAAGTCCTTCCCCCCCTCTAAGAACATGATGCCACTCACCGCTCCATATGGGACTCAGAGTCCGAACAGTGGACACTGCACATGATCACATCATTAACAACTGCATACCCCTACATATACACCACAATACCTTAGTTTGCAGTACAATCAAGGATAGAGTCTCCCAATGTTCATATGATGGTGTCAGCTGTCTGTGGAGTGACGTCCGGCTGCTCAGTCAAGTCCTGTGAGTTTTGCAGGCCATATACCCGCTCATCATCATTGGATAGGTCACGCTGGCTGGAGTTGGATGCGTCTTCAGCCCCCAAAGAACCGCTGATCTCCGCTAAAGCCTGCAGGGCATCTTGTTGTCCACTAAGAATCAAGTCCGTGTGTGGTCCCATCACCCGAGAGGGCACGTCCAGACTTCTGTCAATCTCCTCTCTTTCCGGAGGCAGCGGAAAGGGGCCCCTCAATTTTGGTAGGGTGGTCGTCGCAGAGGCGTCCTGAGGTCCCGCAGAAGTAAAGGTGTCCAGCCAGACTCCTGCTTCCTCCGATGTAGCAAAGAAATGCGTCTTGTCACTTGCAACTACCCGCGCCGGGAAGAGCAGAGAATATTTCAGGTTGTGTTGCCAAAAACGTTTCTTCCCCGCCATAAAGGAGTATCTTTGTCTCTGCACCTGGATGGTATAGTGCAGAAAGAACATTATTTTTTGATTGTCTATTTGAATATTTTGCAGCTTCCTGATTTTCTGTAGGATGGAGTCTCAGTCCCGGTATTTGAGAAGTCGGAGGAGCATACACTGTGGGTTCGACCCTGTTGGGGGGGGGTGTCTCGCAGGGACTGGGTGCCTGCGCTCTATGACAAAGTGAGGTGATGGGGTTCCTTCCGGTAGTAGGTCTTTCAGCCAATTTTCTATGTGTAGCGTGGGTTCCCTTCCTTCCCAGCGTTCCGGCACACCCACTATGCGCACGTTGTTTCTTCGTGCCCGCCCTTCAGCGTCTTCAACCCTGTCCTCCAGGAACTCCACTCCGTTGAACAAGTCCTGTACATGTTTGTCTGTCTCGGCCAGTTGTAGTTTGATGTCAGTAAACGTTGTTTCCAGAACGGTGATGCGGTCTGTTAGCTTCTGGTGATCCACATGTAGATAAGTGAGGTCGATTGCCACCTTGTCGATCTTAGATTCCAGGGAGGTGCGGGTCTGATTTATAGTTTGTTCCAGCCATTCCATCGCAGCTAGCACCGCATCCAATTTATTCGCTGTTTGATCTGCGTGTCCGTGCTTCGCCATTTTGTCTGTTTTAGGCTTAGGTGGTAGTTGTGGGGCCTGTGTTCCTCCCGTTCCGGTCCGCGCTCGGGTGCCACCCGACATGGTTCGTCAAGGTCGCACTCTTGTGCCGCTCCGTGTGTGGCAGGATTTCAAACGATGCCCCCAGGGCATGTGTTACACAGCGGGGCCCACGCTGACGTCAGTAGATCGTGAGCGGTAGCAGTGAGGATTAGTTACTTACCTGTAATCCTAGTTCTCATCCAGGGGTATACTCATCAAAGTCATAAGCTATGAATAATCCCCGCCTATGTGCGGGTTCCCAGAGCATATAGAAAATACATATAAATATATATGTATATATATGTGAAAACATATATTTGCAGCCTAATGTGGCCCCCTTAGCAAATCTGATAAGATCCTACGGATTCACTCCGGTGTCATACGCTGATGACACCCAGCTTTTGTTTCCCTTTCAAACCCTCACACCAGCAATTCAGTCATCATTTGCGGATGGGATGAGAGCAGTAGCACATTGGATGGCTCAAAATTTCCTCCAATGTAATGTGTCCAAAACCGAGGTTATGCTGTTTGGGGGGGCGGCTCTTCTGTGGTCCCCAGAATGGTGGCCCCTGGAGCTAGGTCCTGTCCCCAACCCCAAGCCAATAGCAAAAAACCTCGGCGTCAAACTAGACCAGGCGCTCCTGCTTAAGGAGCACACCACTCAAGTGGTAGGTGCTTGCTTTCATGTGAAGGGGTTATTGCGGCGCGTCTTCCCATTTCTGCCAGACCATCATAGAAAAACACTCATCCAAACCCTTATAATAAGCAGAATAGATTACTGCAACGGACTATATCTATCGGCAAATGAAGAACAGCTACATAAACTTCAGGTTGTCCAGAATACGGCAGCTAGACTGGCTCTCAATGCCCCTCCCAGAACGCCTTCCCGCCCTCTACTTCACCAACTTCACTGGCTGCCAGTAAAGCAGCGCATCAAATTTAAAATCTGTAGTCTGATACATAGATGCCTGTTTGGTACTAGCCCCAAATATTTAAAAGAAAAATTTGTACCATACACCCCTGGACGTACACTACGATCAAGTTACCATCAACTTCTACTGGTCCCTAAGATAGGAAGAGCCAGACAGGGAGGTTGAGCTCTGTCTTACAAAGGACCTATCCTATGGAATTCCCTACCCTCTGAACTGAAACAGATCAGGAATCTTGAACTATTCAGGAAAAAACTCAAAACTTACCTCTTCACCCTGCCATAGAATTATTCAAAACACCCTCACACTGCTTCAAGTCATTCAGTAAATTGTCCAATGTAAGCAACAGCGCAGAGATATCCCTTCGGGAATTGACTCAGGCGCTTAACAAGCAAATAAATAAATAAATAAATAAATAAATAAAACATTTCCCAACTGGCAAAATTGCCGCAAAATTACATAAAATTAGCATACACACAGTAGTACTCTCCCAACCCCTAAGGAAGAAAGAGAGAGCAGTAACCATTTGCATACAACAATGCTTTATTGCCATAGGAAAAACCTGTAATTACAGGCATTTGCCAGTAGGCTGCAGTAGAGTATAAAGCAGCAAAGAAAACTGACACCTTGCCTTTGAAGCATTAGAGTAGGGGTAGCGTGCCTTTAAGACCTGAAGGCGACCCCCTGCTCCCATGGTGCACCACAGGTGGCAGTTGGGTCAGTTCCTTTTGGAGGTGCATAATACCTGAGTGGATCCACAGTAAACATCTCATAACTTTATGAAGATGCTCGTCCGGGAAGGTGGGCTGGAGCTTATGACTTTGATGAGTATACCCCTGGATGAGAACTAGGATTACAGGTAAGTAACTAATCCTTCTCATCCAGGGGATACTCATCAATAGTCATAATCTATGAATAGATTAGCAAGCTCATACCCAAAGTCTCGCGGGCGAGCAAGAAATAATACATCAAAGACCGAGTAAGTTACACATTGCAAATACATCTTATGCAAATAAGTTCCTTAAAGAGGCCTGCCCTACTCGGGCATCAGCCTGAGTATCTGAGTCTAGGCAATAATGGCGGGTAAAGGTATGCACAGACCGCCAAGTTGCCGCTTTAAAAATTTAGGAAATAGGAACATTACGGAGGAGAGCTGTACTTGAAGCTTTCCCTCTAGTAGAGTGTGCATGTGGTTTACCCTGTAAGGTCTTGTTAGCTAGTTGGTAACTAAAGCTATACAGGAGACAATCCAGTGAGAAATGGACCATTTTGAGGCTGACAGGCCAGTATTAGTGCTGCCATAATTAACAAAAAGCCGGTCAGACTTTCTAAGTGGAAGGGTTTTAGCCAAGTAGAACTTCAGGACCCTCCGGAGATCTAGAGAGTGTAATGACCTCTCCGGGGGAGTAGAAGGTTGAGGAAAAAAGGTAGGTAAGGTAATAGACTGGTTGATATGAAAGTCCGAGACTACCTTAGGCAGAAAACCTGGGTGCGTTCGATTTCTGGATTTCGCTGACCCTACGGGCAGAGGTAATCGCCACTAGAAAAGCAGCTTTCCAGGTCAAGTGCTGCAAAGAAGCCTTATGTATAGGCTCGAAAGGAGCACTCATCAGTTTAGTCAGGACGATATTAAGCTCCCAGGGAGGGGAGGGGGGAGAGGGACCTCACCGGTGGGAAGACTTTCTTAAGCCCTTCTAAGAAATCTTTAACTACAGGCATAAGGAAGAAAGATGTTTGAGAAGGTGTCTTCCTATATGCTGTGATGACAGCTAAATGAACCCTGATGGAGGGGTATTTTAGGCCTGATCTCGCTAAATGCAACAGATAAGGTAGAATCACCTGCTCTTGGCCATGTACCAGGTCGAGAGAGTGTTCATGACACCATAAGAAAAACCTCTTCCACTTGAAAGCATATGACTTCCTAGTGGAGGGTCGTTTTCGCTTCTTTAAAAATGTTCATGCAGTCTGCTGGGAGGTCTAGGTGTCCATACTGGATGACCTCAGGAGCCATGCCGTCAAGCGAAGGGAGGGGAGGTTGAGGTGAAACACCTTCCCCTGGTCCTTGGATAACAAGTCTGGACGGCAAGGAAGTCGCCGGTGCGTGACCTCCGACAGCTGTAGAAGATTGGGGTACCACCACTGGCGTGGCCACTCTGGCGCTATCAGGATCATCCTGGTGTTGGTCCTGTAAAATTTCTGGATCACCGCCGGGATCAGAGGCAGGGGAGGAAAGGCGTAGAGTAATTTCTGCGACCAGCTGATCAAAAGACCGTTCCCCAGTGATCCCTGTTGGGGGAACCTGGATGCTAAGACGGGGCACTTTGCATTGGCCGCGTCTGCAAACAGATCCATGTCCGTTACGCCCCAGCGCAGAAAAACCTCCTGCGTGACTTACTCGTTGAGCACCCAATCGTGCGCTTCTACGAAGACTCTGCTTAGGCAGTCTGCTTGGATGTTTTGAAGTCCTGGTAAATGAACTGCCACGATGGAAAGGCCCCTTGCCAGGATCCAGTGCCAGATGGCTTGTGCTTCCAGAGACAAGACTCTTGACCGCGTGCCTCCCTGCTTGCTGCAGAGGCCTCATGTGAAGGCGAGCATTTGACACAATGTAGATGCACAAGGCCATCGACCCCAGGAGAGAGGACACTTGTCTGGCTGTGGGGGCATGGGTGTTCAGTAGAAGGCGACCCTTCAGGAGCATAGATGACAACCTCTCCTCCGATGGACACACGCTTGCCTGTACCGAGTCCAGGGAAGCGCCCAGGTAGTGAATCCGTTGGGAAGGGTTGAGTACTGACTTCTTTAGATTGACTTGAAGACCCAACGAGTCCATCATTTTGAGGCAGAACGACAGATGGTTCTGAAGCAGAGTCGGAGTGGAGCTTTTCAACAGCCAATCGTCTAGATATGGATAGACGAAGATCTTTCTTTTGCGAAGAAAAGCAGCCACTACCGCCATGCACTTGGAGAATATTCGAGGTGCAGATTTCAGGCAGAAGCACTCGATACTGGTAGTGATGGCATCCGATCTGAAACCTTAAAAATTTCCGGTGCTTGACTGACACTGGTATGTGGAAGTAAGCGTCCTGCAGGTCGATGGCACACATCCAGTCTCTCTGATGGAGATGCAGGAAGATCTGGTGCAGGGCGAGCATGCAGAACTTTTCTTTTTGGATGAATTTGTTCAGCAGCTGTAGATCCAGAATGGGCCTGTATTCTTTGACTGTTCCTCTTTTTTGAACCAAAAAATACCGGGAGTAGACTCCTTGATTTCTTTGCATCGGGAGAACCTCTTCTATGGCCATCTTCTTGAGGAGGGCGGAGACTTCGTCTTGCAACAGTTGACTGTGAAATCGGGGAAGGTGCCTTGCCTGAAGGAGGACTTGCGGAGGGGGGGATTTGAACCTCAGCAAGTAACCATGCTGCACAATATTCAGCACCCATCTGTCCTTTGTTATGGATCTCCACTCTGCCAGATGAAGAGAAACACTCCCTCCCACCGGAGTGGCGAACAGTCGTGGAGGAAGCAACGGCTCAGGGCTTGGAAGGCTGCTTGGAGGCAGACTGCTGTTTGTTATTGTTGCCTCTGTCTCTGCCTGGACGTCACTGCTGGAACTGCGTTTTCTGCTGAGACTGGAATGTCAACTGAGGGGTTTGAACCCTCTGCTGAAAAGACCTCCTGTTTCCTTGGCGAAAGCGCTTCTTGAATTCCTTACGCTTTTCTAATCCCACAGCTTTGACAGTGTCCATGTCCGCTTTCATTTTGGACATTTCGTCGTCCGCATGTATCCCAAAAAGAGAATTACCATTGAAGGGGAGGTTCAATATCTTTTTCTGGGCGTCTGGCTTGAGTCCTGTCAGGCGGAGCCAGGCCGAACGACGGGAGCAAATGCCATGTGAGTAGCCATGGGCCGCAAGGTCAGAGGCATCTACTGCGGCGCTGATGACCTGATTGGCTACGAGCCCTCCTTCCTGTATAATTCCAACAAAGTCTTCCCGATTTTCCTTAGGAAGCTTTTCTGTAAAGCGAGTCAGGGAGTCCCAGAGGGACCTGTCTTACCTTCCAAGTAAGGCAGAGGCACTAGCTACCTTCATATATGAAGAGGAGGTGTTGCATACCTTAATGCCAAACGAGTCCATGAGTTTGCTGTCTTTTTCAGGTGGTACCGAAGAGGAGGTAGTGCCCGAATGGGACTTCATGGCAGCCGCTACAATTATAGAGTCTGCAGGAGGATCAGATCTGAGGAACAAGGGATCCTCTGCCGGGGCCTTGTACTTCTTGGCTAACCGAGATGGAACAGATCCCACCACCGCCGGCGTGAGGAAAGTAGCCATTGCCGGTTCTAGAGGCCGGGAACCAGGGGCAGCAGAGGTCTGGGCGCTGTGCGATGATGAAGGGTATCAAGAATCACAGAAGTGGGAACCACTGGTGTATGCAGCGTAATGTTGAGCTTTTTTTGCTCCCCTGCCCAGAACATCTGAGAAAGTCGCGATGTCATCAATTGGAGAGACTCGTGAAGGAGGCGTCGAGGAGAAGGTCGGAGAGTAATCTCGGAAAGACGACCTAGTGGAAGATGACCATGATGAAGATCTTGTGCGCCGCCTCTTATGGGGCCTGTCACGATGCCTGCTGTGACGGTCCCTGGACCTAGAGCGATGTCTTGACGGACATCTCGGTCTAGGAGAAGGTCTTGGCCTGATAGGTGTTCTTGGCCGCACTGGAGAACGTGATCTGGCCGGAGATCTTGGTCTGGGTGAAACCTGGGGCATCTGAGGAGACCTAGACGGTCTGGCCGGGGATTTTGCAGTAGACGGAGAGTATGTGCGGGAGTAATCCGAGCCCAGACTACTATGACTGCCAGAGACAGCCCCTTGAGGACGATGAGGTACTAAGCTGCGTGATCTGTCCGCAGATCTCGGGGAAGGTTCCGGGGAGATCTCCAGGATATGCAATCCGGGAGATGATGATTTGTCTCCTGAAGACCTGGAACCAGGGGACTCCACCACGACCATCACCTGATCTCTCGATGGCGAAAGTCTCAACGTCGAAGACGTCTGTGTGACAAATGGCGTAGAGCGGGGTCTTGATGCTCTCGACGTCGATCGCCCACGCCGTAAGGGGCTCGACTGCGAAACTCGCCGTCGAGCCGGTGACCTCCACGTCGATCTTCCTCGACGTCGTGTCAACGGCGACCTTTCCTGGTGTCGCCTCGATGTCGACCTCCTTGACGTCGAATGGTGGGATCTTGAAGACCCTCTCGACGGCGGCCTGCCAGCCGGCGGCGACCTGGAAGCCGTCTTAGCTCTCGACGCTGACCCCCTTGGGGGCGGCGGAGAGTGTCTCGACGTCGACGGAAGCCTTGACGTCGACGGAGACTTAGAGATAGTAGCAGCCACAGACTTCGAGCCCGAAGTATGGTGTCTCGACGCCGACTTACTTGACTGCGGCGGAGATCTTAGACGTCGCGATGGTGATCTGGGCCTCTTCGACGTCGACGGAGTTCTTCGACCTTCCTTCCTCTTTCTGGGGGCAGGAGAAGCGGAACAACGCTGTTTTTGGCCATGCTTGCTTGCAGAAGAAGATCTGGGGACTGCAGGAGCACCCACCTGGTGACTTTCGTCTTTCTCCAGCATGGCATGAAGTCTAATTCTCTCCCTGTCACGAAGAGTCTGTCTAGAACATTTTTGACAGTGGTGGCACTGGTCAGGGTTGTGTGCAGATGGAAGGCACACAATACACACTGCGTGTGGGTCAGCCAGAGCCATCTTCTTGTCACAAGAAGGACATTTCCGGAACAAAGCAGGCATTCTGACAGGAAATTCTTGTGGGTTACCACAAAAAAACAATTTATAAGCCAGAAAATGTCGACTTTTCTGAGAAAAATCTCTCAAAATCACAATTTCAGTTAAAAACTGAAGAGCTCAAGCTCCAGGATCCTCACAGAAGGAGCCGGGAAAAAGAACTGACCCAACTGCCACCTGTGGTGCGCCATGGGAGCAGGGGGTCGCCTTCAGGTCTTAAAGGCACGGTACCCCAACTCTAATGCCCCTAAAGGCAAGGTGTCAGTTTTATTTGTTGCTTTATACTCTACTGCAGCCTACTGGCAAATGCCTGCAATTACAGGTTTCTTCTATGACAATAAAGCATTGATGTATGCAAATGTTTACTGCTCTCTCATTCTTCCTTAGGGGTTGGGAGAGTACTACTGTGTGTATGCTAATTTTATGTAATTTTGCGGCAATTTTGCCAGTTGGGAAATGTTTAAGGCTGCAAATATATGTTTTCACATATATATATATATATATATATATATATATATTCACTGAAAAAACCATAGGTTAGAGACCATATATAGTTAGCTGGACATTTTATTGACATAAAACCAATGAAATTCCATATATAGTTAGTTGCACTAACTATATATCGCGCACCCGCAATCCACTGCTGATGATGTCACATATTACATCATTCATGACATGGTCAGTGACATCACTGATGACATCACTGATGACATCTCAAATGACATCACTGATGACATCACTGATGACATCTCAAATGACATCACTGATGACATCATGACACACCAATACCAGTTACTACATACGCACTCACTGATTCCTACGTCTACACACACATTCACTTATTCACCCATACAATCACTCATACATACAGTCACTCATTATTACAACACTATCATATGCACTCATACACCTATGCAGACACTCACACACTGCCACTCATCCATGGAGTTACTCACACACCTAGTCAGTCCTGTAAAGAATCAATCACACTTCCATTTCCTCATCTATACAGTTAAACACAGAACACCATACTTCAGTGACATCACTGATGACATCACTGATGACTTCTCAAATGACATCACTGATGACATCTCAAATGACATCACTGATGACATCATGACACACCAATACCAGTTACTACATACGCACTCACTGATTCCTACGTCTACACACACATTCACTCATTCACCCATACAATCACTCATACATATAGTCACTCATTATTACAACACTATCATATGCACTCATACACCTAGTCAGTCCTGTGAAGAATCAATCACACTTCGATTTCCTCATCTATACAGTTAAACACAGAACACCATACTTTTCACACATATACTAACACATACTTACTCTCTTATACAATCACTGATACAAGTACACATTGATATGCACAGAGTCACACACCTCCCAGCCAGCCACACACACACTCAGTCTTCCATACATCCACTCATTCTTCAATATGTAAAACATATTTAAACTTTACAAAAACACACAGACACTAGATGATGTCATCAGTGATGTCATTTGAGATGTCATCAGTGATGTCATTTGAGATGTCATCAGTGATGTCATCAGTGATGTCACTGACCATGTCATGAATGATGTAATATGTGACATTATCAGCAGTGGATTGCGGGTGCGCGATATATAGTTAGTGCAACTAACTATATATGGAATTTCATTGGTTTTATGTCAATAAAATGGCCAGCTAACTATATATGGTCTCTAACCTATGGTTTTTTCAGTGAATTTTCAAGGTTTTGTAAATGCAATTTCCTAACTATATATGGTCTATAACCTATGGTTTTTTCAGTGAATACATATTTAAACATATATAGTCTGCATATCTATATAAATATAAATGCATGCATACATATACATATATGCATACATATGCATGTTATTTACATGAAAGTTTTAAAAACACTAATAAAAGCAAAGCTAAAAAGCCACCTCATTACAAACAGAATGGCTTTAACTTAAACGAGGGCGAGATCTATTGCATTTTCAATGCTTGTTTACTTTGGTTCTATCAAGAAGGCCTTCAGATGTGTCACACATTTGCCATAAATTCTGAATGTTAGCACTTTAGTTGCTCATTAGATCACTGTAGTAAAGCTAGTGCTCACCAGGGAAGTCTGCTGCTAATCATGGTTTGCAGCCATTTTCCTGCATTTTTTATCCCGCACTTTCAGTCCGCATACCATTATCCCGCAAGGTCATTGACCTCGCATACCATTATCCCGCATTTTTTCAAAACGCATGTGCATTTATCGCGCATGCCTTTACAAAGAATTACGTTTTAAAGGCATGTATGGTAAATGCATTTGCGTTGTGAAAACCACGATGACGAGAGAGGTAAGTGGGTTTGTGTTAATTTTTTCGTGGGTTAGTGATTGTGTAGTGTAGTGTAGTGTTGTGTAGTGTAGTGTTGTGTTAGTGTAGTGTAGAGTTGTGGTGGTTGTTTAGTGTAGGGTCATGCTGGGGGTAGTGTTTTAGGGTTTAGGGTTGTGTTGTAGTGTTTGCGTAGTGTAGGGTCATGCTGGGGGTAGTGTTTTAGGGTTTAGGGTAGTGTTGTAGTGTTTGCGTAGTGTAGGGTCATGCTGGGGGTAGTGTTTTAGGGTTTAGGGTTGTGTTGTAGTGTTTGCGTAGTGTAGGGTCATGCTGGGGCTAGTGTTTTAGGGTTTAGGGTAGTGTTGTAGTGTTTGCGTAGTGTAGGGTCATGCTGGGCGTAGTGTTTTAGGGTTTAGGATAGTGTTGTAGTGTTTGCGTAGTGTAGGGTCATACTGGGGGTAGTGTTTTAGGGTTTTGGGTAGTGTTGTAGTGTTTGCGTAGTGTAGGGTCATGCTGGGGTGTAGTATTTTAGGGTTTAGGGTAGTGTTGTAGTGTTTGCGTAGTGTAGGGTCATGCTGGGGGTAGTGTTTTAGGGTTTTGGGTAGTGTTGTAGTGTTTGCGTAGTGTAGGGTCATGCTGGGGGTAGTGTTTTAGGGTTTTGGGTAGTGTTGTAGTGTTTGCGTAGTGTAGCGTCATGCTGGGGTGTAGTGTTTTAGGGTTTTGGGTAGTGTTGTAGTGTTTGCGTAGTGTAGAGTCATGCTGGGGTGTAGTGTTTTAGGGTTTTGGGTAGTGTTGTAGTGTTTGCGTAGTGTAGGGTCATGCTGGGGGTAGTGTTTTAGGGTTTTGGGTAGTGTTGTAGTGTTTGCGTAGTGTAGGGTCATGCTGGGGGTAGTGTTTTAGGGTTTTGGGTAGTGTTGTAGTGTTTGCGTAGTGTAGGGTCATGCTGGGGGGTAGTGTTTTAGGGTTTTGGGTAGTGTTGTAGTGTTTGTGTAGTGTAGGGTCATGCTGGGGGTAGTGTTTTAGGGTTTTGGGTAGTGTTGTAGTGTTTGCGTAGTGTAGGGTCATGCTGGGGGTAGTGTTTTAGGGTTTAGGGTAGTGTTGTAGTGTTTGCGTAGTGTAGGGTCATGCTGGGGGTAGTGTTTTAGGGTTTAGGGTAGTGTTGTAGTGTTTGCGTAGTGTGGGTCATGCTGGGGGTAGTGTTTTAGGGTTTAGGGTAGTGTTGTAGTGTTTGCGTAGTGTAGGGTCATGCTGGGGGTAGTGTTTTAGGGTTTAGGGTAGTGTTGTAGTGTTTGCGTAGTGTAGGGTCATGCTGGGGGTAGTGTTTTAGGGTTTAGGGTAGTGTTGTAGTGTTTGCGTAGTGTAGGGTCATGCTGGGGTGTAGTGTTTTAGGGTTTTGGGTAGTGTTGTAGTGTTTGCGTATTGTAGGGTCATGCTGGGGGTAGTGTTTTAGGGTTTAGGGTAGTGTTGTAGTGTTTGCGTAGTGTAGGGTCATGCTGGGGGTAGTGTTTTAGGGTTTAGGGTTGTGTTGTAGTGTTTGCGTAGTGTAGGGTCATGCTGGGGGTAGTGTTTTAGGGTTTAGGGTTGTGTTGTAGTGTTTGTGTAGTGTAGGGTCATGCTGGGGGTAGTGTTTTAGGGTTTAGGGTAGTGTTGTAGTGTTTGCGTAGTGTAGGGTCATGCTGGGGTGTAGTGTTTTAGGGTTTTGGGTAGTGTTGTAGTGTTTGCGTAGTGTAGGGTCATGCTGGGGGTAGTGTTTTAGGGTTTAGGGTAGTGTTGTAGTGTTTGTGTAGTGTAGGGTCATGCTGGGGGTAGTGTTTTAGGGTTTAGGGTAGTGTTGTACTGTTTGTGTAGTGTAGGGACATGCTGGGGGTAGTGTTTTAGGGTTTAGGGTAGTTTAGTTGTTTAGTGTATGCTAAAGGCATATTCGTTCTAAAAGTTTTCGTTATTTTAATTTACGGCCTAATAGTACATGCGGGATTTTTTTGGCGGACTGATGGTATGCGGGATTTCGTCATATATTCGCTAATCATACTTTCTATGGCAAAATGAACCCCCTCATTTTGTTCCTTTTTAAATTAAATGTTTTAAGAGTTACCACTTTATTCCAATCAAGATGGCTTCAGGTGTGCCATACCTTTGTAATAAGTAGGACTGTTAGCACTCTAGTTGTTCTTTAGAACACTCTGGGACATTCTGTCATTGGGCTATAGTTGGGCTACATCTGGCTGATATTTGGGCTACATTTGTTTTTTTTGTCTCTGGTGGCCATCTTTGGGCTACATTGGTCTACATTGGGCTACATTGGGCTACATTTGGGCTCCAACATATATATAGCCCAATGTAGCCCAATATATATTTTTCAAAGTTAATTTTCGTAAAAACCACTGGAGCCTATATCTTGAGACATAGCAAAGGCACATCGGGCTACCAGTCCCTACAATTTTGCCAAGTTTGGTGTAAATCCATTCAGCCGTTCAAGCTAAAAGTGAGGCCAACCGCCCTATGGAAAATTGCATGGGAAAAACACGTTTTGGGACCCCCCTTTTTTCTCGGCCCCCCCTTGACGAAACCCCCCCAAATTTTCAGGGGCTGCTCAGAAACAAAATGTTCAATTTTCCTGAAAATTTCAGCCAATTCTGTCCCCAAACGCCAAAGTTATTCGACATAGAATTTTCAAAAATCCCATAGGAAAAAAATCCTAACTATATATACCTACTGGCTATCGCCAGTAGGTAATATACATATATATTTATATGTATTTTCTATATGCTCTGGGATCCCGCACATAGGCGGGGATTATTCATAGATTATGACTATTGATGAGTATCCCCTGAATGAGAACTGTCTCACAGTCCGAGACTTCAGTGGCAGGGCACCACCGCTGCACCTAGTTACCAACCGCTTCTCACAGTCATTTGGGGTGCTCTCAGTGGCAGCATCGATGTTCGCCCCAGGGAGGGGCAGGTACAGTGCCCCGTCTATGGCGTAATCTGCAGGTGCCAGCCAGTCTCACCCTCGGGCACCACCCAGGCATCTCGCATAGAATCATGCAGGCGCAGCACGCCAGTGCAGAAATGTTCCTGCGTCAACAGCTCATTGACTACCAGGGCGGCAGTGTGCGTCTCCTCGTCTGTGCAGATTCCAGTGTGTTATATGCCAGAGTCACATCTATGCATCCGCGTAGCGGCAGCTCAGTGGGTTCACCAACGCAGTCACTCTCTGGCATTAGGTAGAGCAGGCGCGAGCCGCTGCCACTGACTACCACACAGTTCCCACACGAGCACCAGCAGGTCACTTCTCAGCTTACAGCCATGGGTGCGGTTCGATACATCAGCGCAGCAATTTACAGTACCTTAAGTGGTGTCGCAGGGGGCACAGCTGGTCCAAGAACGGACCCGCGAGCTGCAGCAGGAAGCTCCGCGGCGGTGGCTCACCTCGTTTGATGAAGTTATGGGGACAATTGTAGTGGTGACAATCCGGGTAGCCCCATCGCCCGCTATTGTCCGCCAGTTCCAGCACCGGGTATCAGTCCGCCTGGGGGACCTATGCAGCAGTCACTCACCAGCAAGTCACCGGGAGCCCCAGCCGCACCGCAGCACACAACGAAGGGAGGCACTTAGGATGGCAGCGGGGCAGACCACTGCAGCCCTCCTCCGTATGCAGGGGCCCCCCGCAGTAAATCGGGCGCAAAGGCAGCTTTGGCGAGCCAGTGACCGCGCCTGCCACCTCGCCTCACATAAGCGGTCCAACAGGGGCCTTAGATCCACTCCACCGCTTGCCGATATTTCCACTCTCCACGGTGGGGCAGACAGCCTCCGGTGTCCCTTTGGCAGCGGGTGCCCATAGAGCATGACCGTGCTGTTAGGACTACGTCCGAGTGAGCAGTCCGGGCGGCGCCACCACGCACAGTGTACTCCCGCTTGATCTAGCAGCCAGCAGCCGACCCAGGGATCACGGTTAATAAAGTCAGGTGGGGAATGCAGCCGGGGCCCGATCGCGCCTCGCCTCTCATCAGCAAGCGTCTCGGCAGGCGGCGTCAGGGCAAGTTAACCACAGCCCGTCTTCGTCAGGTCATCTCAGTTGCGCCATCTTCTATGGCCTCGCGGTAGGAGCTAATCCCTGGGCTCACCTAAGTCATGCCCGCCAAAGGAATTGCGCCTCGGCGGGCCCACTGGGATGATGTCCCCAGAGCAGGACCCAAACAGGCCAAAATCGACAGCGGGGATCCGGCCAGTGTTCTTGCTCCATTTGCGCCCGTTAGGGGCCTCCGAGGGTGTCTACACACAGAGTACAGGGCCTGTTTGGGGGAGTTTCCAGCGGAGCTCTACCCGGGCACGCCCTCCTCCGTCTTATTCGCAGCCACGCCCCCCCATAGAGTATCCTCTCTGTTGATAGATTATTTGCATGCCTTGTCCAAAGATCTTTTGTTCTGACCACCAATAGATATCTGCTGCCCTTCAACCATTGCCAGAGGGGCCCGGACGTCAGATCCAGTCTGGGGAGTCAGCGCCAGTCCAGCTTGGAGCCGAGGTAAAGGGAACCAGCGCAGGTGTTGCTGGCAAATAGGACCGCAGTGAAGGTAGAAGGCTGGAAGCACTGGGCCTATTAAAACAACATGAAGTATGTACCCCTGCCACTGTTTTGTACGAAAGGCGGGGTCACAAATCAGGACGGAGAATTCTTTGCGTGGATCCAGTTTTTGATGCCCAGCTGAGAGAGTCACAGACTGACAAGGACGGGAAGGAGGCTTTGCTGAGGTGAACCCCTTTGAAACAAGGGTTGCTTCAGATACTCCCGCATCAGGCCTCTGAGTCCTGGTCCCTAAGTGAATGCAAGTCTGCACCTCTGTTTGTTGATCAAGAGGTGCCTGGGCACACTGGGTACAATCTGTGGCCCCGACAAAAGAGCAGTGCGCCAGCGGAGCAACACAGGAGTTAGGGAAGGACTTGAGTTCAGGGTACAGGTGCTGTGCCTTTGGTGCCTGTTAGATTAAAGTGAAGAATACTGGTGCACTGCCTGAGACACTGGACAGAATCGTTGAGGGTGTTTGCCCTGGAAGGTGATTGGAATATCCTGAAAGAAGTAGGTTTTCTTCTTCAACCTGGACCGTGATTGGTTTTCCTGAGTTGCAAGTTGTGCAGCTTCACCATGGGAGAAAACGATAAGAGCCTGTCTGTGAGGCTCAGACAGACACAGTGAGAAGACTCCCCTTTGGCTGGTTGTACAGCGGCTTCTATTCTTCAAGTACTTTTTAGCAATGTGCCCCTTTGGTCGTCCCATTTTTGAGGAGGAGCAGCCCTTTGCGGCTCCTCGTCCTAATTCCCATGGCCCACTTTGGTCTTCCTGGTCCCCTGAAGAGAAAAATGTTTTTGTGATAATCTGTATATTCTCTTGAATACTAGTATTTGGAGTGGTGTTCATTCTGCAAGAGAAACGTTTTGTGCACACTTTGATAAATACTACTCTGCCCTCCTCCTGAACATATCATTGATACCTTAGCACTCATAAAGAAGAACACCGGAAGGTCTATCAATAAAATGTTTTCATTTAGACATAGCATCAGGCATATGCTGTTGGCTATTTTCAAACTGAATAAAATAGCCACTGAAATCCACTAGAACTCAGGGACATGGACTTGAACTGGTTGATTTTGAACCCAGTTTTCCGTTTGGGGCTGAAAGCTATTATCAGTCCTATATATAATTGTTGCAATCCTTTTTTCCCGCTGCCTTTGTATTTAATGTGACCCAATGCTCTGTTCCCCATGCATTTCTACTTGTATCTCACTAGTTAAGCGAAATGTTCAAAATGTAAATGCCCACCTAGCAATGGATCAGGATATTAATGGATTCATGATAATAGATATGCAGGATAACTTCCATGCTTCTATTAATTCATTGAACACAAAAAGGAGGTAGACCCTTAGTGGGGCTGAAGGAGGGCTGGGTCCTATATACTTGTAATCCACAAAAATTTGCCCCTCTCCAGTTATTTTACATTGAGGACCAAATACACTCTTATTTTAATTCGGTCCGGTATATTTATTTATACCTTTTAATTATATTCTTTTGTACAAACACAGTTTCGAATGGCAGAAACAGAATACACCAAACAAACAACGACTGACAAAACTCATTAAGTAAACAATTAGCACCAAAACATATTTACAAAATCAACGAACAATAAATAAACACAATACATCAAATCAGCCAGCTATTACAGCGAGAGCGAATTGTAAACAACTAAAGTGTTTCAGGAGAATTGTGATATATTCCTCTATTCCTGATTTGAATGTAGTAACTTCTGCTTATGTCATGAAGTTTGATCATTGATTTGATCTCGTATATTGCAAAAACCTGCACTGCAATGTATATTGAATGTTGGATGTATTGTGTTTATTTATTGTTCGTTGATTTTGTAAATATGTTTTGGTGCTAATTGTTTACTTAATGAGTTTTGTCAGTCATTGTTTGTTTGGTGTATTCTGTTTCTGCCATTCGAAACTGTGTTTGTACAAAAGAATATAATTAAAAGGTATAAATAAATATACCGGACCGAATTAAAATAAGAGTGTATTTGGTCCTCAATGTAAAATAACTGGAGAGGGGGCAAATTTTTGTGGATTACATCTATTAATTCATAGCGGATGTCTTCAGCTAATGCTAAAACGGCCACCTGTGGAAATCGCAGAAATTACCGTTAGCATAAGCTGAAGCCATTTTGTTTGTGGCAGCCATTTTAGTTAGCCATGTGCTCGCCTTGTGCTTCTCCTGTTTTCACTGTTGCCTGCCCTTGTATTCTGCTTGAGTCATCAGTTACAGTTAACTCCTTCAGCACTGAGCCAGAGCGATGTATGATCAGAAAGGCCTGCAGCTACCAGAATGTATCTATCTTAGTGTATAACTGTCAGGCTATTCCAACTGATGTAAGGGTTTGTGCTCCTCCTCCCACTCTGTTGATTAAGTAGTTTCCAGTTGTCCATATATGTGAAATAGCTATTCATGTGTATACTTGTACCGCCTCTTTTTGAGTCTTCGTGCTTACTCAGCTATGGCCCATGGTTTCTGTACTCCTTAGACTACCTCATACAGCGGCCTGAGGGTACCGTATTGATGTAGTGTCCCTCATGAGAGGTTAATAAATGTATCTTTTTAATATTACAGCTTCCTTGCCAATCCCGATTTTGTCAGTCTAAAGGACCAGTGCGCAAAGAAGAGCGAACCCTTGCACCAGTGGGCCTCTGAAAAGGCTTACCCCCACACAAGGGCAGTGTGCATTGTATGTGAAAGGTAGGACATGCCCTAATGTGTGTGGCATGTCCTGATAGTGAATTACAGCCAATTTCATTTTTCACTATTGCAAGGCTATCTGTTCCCATAGGCCAGAATGAGCAGTTTTGATTTTAACGCATTATAATCATACCTGACACAGGGAACAAGATGGGAAAATAAAGTTTAGTATGCCTGAACTTAGAATGTTAAAATACATCTTTTAGTGTGGATGTTTTTACATTCTGTGTTTGAAAAGGCCACTTTTAGAAAGTAGGTATTTTCTTGCCTAACCATCCAGTATGCCTCTCCTACGTTTGTGTATTCCAATTCTGGTTTGTGAGTGACAGTGGGCTGGAGAAGGCCTTGGCTCCAGCAGTCTGATGGGTCAGGGCTGGTCTGAATAGGACCTGCACTGAATTGAGAGTAGGGGTGGAGTTTTCCTTTCAGCTACCTGGGCCAGGTCTGCTTTCAAGAATGCTGTCTCCACCTCCTGCCAAGAAGCTGCACCAGGGAGGACAGAACTGGGTTGGCTTGGCACAGACACTCTCTGCCATCAGAGAACAAAGGATTTTGCAGTGTAGATATTGGGCCCAGACCCCAGAACTTTAGATCACTTCTGGGAATCAAGACAAACTCTTTGCCAAGGAGAGAAACCAAGGAAGCTGAAGGAGGAGACTGCCCCTGTGCTGTTTGCTGTTTGGGGTTGGCCTGCAGTGGTTTACGTATTGCCAAGGAAAGGAGAAGAGGAAGTTTGTGTGTACTTTTACTATCTTGAGGATGATCTCCAAGGGCTTGAAGCTGAGCTTGCCTCCTGTTCTGAAATCTCAGGCACACAAAGACTTCACCACCAGTTCCCCCTGAATTTCCTTGCTGGGAATTCTACCTGCAGTGAGGTGCCTGCTGTTGTTTTGAGCCCTCTGGAGACTGCGTGTCGCTGGGAGCTGAAAGTGCGATGCAACGAGGAAGACGCGTGTTGCCGCAGCAGCAGTTGCATCGCCAAAGAACCGTGTCGCCACCATAACTGTTTGCCGTCGCATCGCCGAGAAAGCTTGTTGCATCACTGGAGAAGCTTGCAGCCGTTGCAGAGGTTGTCATTGCATCACTGGAGAAGCGTGTCGCAGGGCCTGTCGCGGCTCCAAAGTTCATCGATTGCGCTGCACGGCCGTCTGGCGTGCACGCATCGCATCCAAGTTGTCGCATCGCATCCAAGACACCATTTTGTTGCATCGCACTGGATCGTTGCTTCGCATTGAGGCGCCATCTTGTAGCATCGTAACTGGAACGCAGTAAGAAACCAACGCATCACCTCCTCTCCGGTAAGGAACCAACGCATTACCTCCCCTGCAACTGCAGTAAGGAACCAACGCATCACCTTCCCCGAAGCAAGGAACCGACGCATCACCTTCCCTGCGACCCTTTTGTTTATATTGCGTTATGCATTTGGGAGTAAAGTGTTGAATTTACCATCTACATTGAACTGAGCTATTTCTACCATTTTTAAAGTCATATTCTTGATATTCTATTGTGGATTTTTGTTGTTTGGTCTTGTGTTAAGTCTAGTAAAGATTACTTATTTTTCTAAACCGGTGTGGTGTCCATTTGTAGTGTTTTCACTGTATTACCGTATGTGTTCACAAATGCTTTACACACTGCCTCAGAAATAAACCTGCCTGCTCATGCCAAGCTACCAAGGGGGTGAGCAGGGGTTATTTTAGGAGTATAGCCCCCTTACCCTGACTAGAAGCAGGGGCCCCTACTTGGCCAAAGGTACCTACCTGTGCCAACTAGAGACCCCCATTTCTAACACTGATGGTCAGCGGTGAGGATTTGGACTTGCCTTTGTGACTCCTACAGTGATTGGTGTACACTGCCACTGAGTGCAGACCATAACGCAACCACATACATTTGGGTAGAATTTTTTTTTCCTTGGAACTTCCATTTTTGCTAATAACTGCCAATTCTTGCCACCATGACTAAAGCAACACCCAAGTCATCTATAGATCTACAATTTGAAGAAGAGGAATGTAATGGAATGGGATTTGTAAAGCGCATGGCTACCTGGGGGCGTCCCAGCGCTGAGGAGTTAACTAGAGAACAGGTGACGTTTAAGGGAAAAGCCAGGTTTTCAAGTGCTTGCAATATGTTAGTAGGTTAGTTTCCCTGCAGATGGCAAGGGGAAGGGAATTCCAGAGCCTAGAGGCGTTGTAAGAGAAGAGGCGGCCCCCCCGTTCGCGCCTTCTTAATTCTGGGGGTGTCGGCTAAGTAAAGGTGGTCGGAACATATCTTTCTGTTGGCTTTATATGGTTTGATCAAAGCTCTTAGGATTGGGGCACCCTTACCCTGGAGGATTTTGTGTGTAATGCAAATGGATTTGAAGTTAACTCTCTCCTGTATTGGGAGCCAGTGGAGGGTGCTTAGAGCGGGTTTAGCAGAACACCGATTTTTAGTGCCTGCGAGAAGTCTAGCTGCTGAATTCTGGACTTGTTGAAGTTTATATATAGGGGCGCCAAGATAGAGGGCGTTGCCGTAGTCCAGTTTCGCCGTTGAGTTTAAGATGAGATTTGTTCATCCAACTAGAAATTTCTTTGAGACAGGAGCACAGGTTTTCCGGGGAAAGGTCCAACTGATTCAGAGAAACAACAAATTGGATATCGTCCGCGTAAGTGACAAGTTTAATTCCAAAAGGGGCTACTATTTCCTCCAGTGGGAACATATACACATTAAAAAGTGTAGGGCTCAGGGACGAGCCTGGAGGAGCCCCACATTGGAGTGAAATCGCACGGGAACGAATATTGCCTTCAGAGACCTGGAAGGTTCTATTTTTCAGGAATGATTTCAGCCGGGATAGGGCCGAACCTGTAACTCCTACTCTGCTAAGCCGGTGAGCCAGGATACGGTGATTCACCGTATCGAAGGATGCGCTTAGATCCAGGAGGATCACAGCTGCTGATACTCTTGAGTCAAGAATCTTTCTCGAAGCTTCTACAACTGCCATCAGTGTGGTGTCAGTGCTCTGACCAGGGCGAAAACCCATCTGAGAGTAGTGTAGAAGTCCACCGGACTCAAGGAAGGCGGAGAGCTGGCGGCTGACAAATTTTTCTGCCACCTTGCTAATTCCTGGTAGTAAGGAGATGGGCCGGTAGTTACCCATCTCAGTGGGATCAAGGTGTTTTTTTTAACAGTGCCTTTACTATGGCCTTTTTCCAGTTCGAGGGAACAGTGCCCTGTATAAGGGAGGCGTTAATTAAGTTGGTAATGGGGGAGTTGATGGTGGGTGCCACTGTCTTCAAGATGTTGAGTGGTGCCGGGTCCAGGGGAGAACCGCTCTTGATTGATTCTAAAATTGGGGGGAGCAGCTCCACTGTGAGAGGGCAAAATGAGTCTAAACAGAGGGCATTATTTTGGAGTTCTGGTAAATGGGGCTCTGGTAAGTAATCCTTATTTGGGAGAGTTTTTAGGATATTTTGAATTTTGGTGGCGAAAAATTCTGCTAGTTCATTGCATCGGTGACCAGAGGGGTCGGGATGGGCGGCAGGTCGGGGACTTTCAAGAGTTTTTTGACTATACTAGGTCCAGAGAATTCTCGATCCATAAGGAGAATTTCTTATCTGCTACTAGTGGGTCAGAATCATATGTGGGAGTGGCTAGTTCAAGTTCGCGTCTCCAGTCATCTGGCACTAATTTAGACCAGGGTCGTTCTAGGGTGCGTGGGGCTGGCACGTGGGGGTCCTCAATAAAAGTTTGCCAGATTAATGGTACTAAAAAGTGGTCTGACCACGGGACGGGTGAAGGTTCCATAATTTTTTATTCAGTAATTAGTGAAAAAATAGGGTCTAAAAGGTGACCTTTTACATGTGTAGCTTTATGGCTCTTGAGGTGAAGGTGGTAGGCAGCAAGGTCAAGTGCTAATTTGCCAGCCACTTTGTCCAAAGGGTCTCAAAATGGAGATTTAAGACTCCCAAAAGAGTAAAGTTGGTACTGCCCCAGGAGATGATAGTTTCCAATAGCAAGCTACAGAATTGTCCTTGTGCTCCCGGGGGGCGGTATAGGAGAATGCCAGAGAATGATTTCGAGGGGGAGAGTTTGATAATAAAATGGACGTTCTCACAATCTAAGATGGGGCTATTCAGGATGCGACAGGAAAGGTGGTTTTTGTAGATGATTGCTATTCCGCTGCCCTTGCCACAGGTTCTGTCACGGCGCTGAATCAGGTATCCCGGGGGGAGGACCTGTACAGCATCAGGATCAGAGCTTGGGGAGAGCCAGGTCTCTGTCAGAAACAGAACATCTGGTTTTGTGTCCTGAAGAAATATGGAAATTTCCAGGGAATGTTTAGGCAGGGATCTGCAATTCAGCAGGGCCATGCTAACAGGGTTTCCTGCAGGGAGTGGAGTTCCCTTTGATGAAAGAACATAAGGGCAGTGGGTGCAGTGGCTTTGCAATTCCTCCAGGGAGATTGAATGGGAGCATTGTAGCTCTGGGGCCTGCCTAATTTGGAGTAGTTTATCCCTGGAATAGCGTATGAAGACTGTGGGAGAGGGGGCAGAGGTTCCTGGCCCTGGGCCCGGTCTGGCGCGGACAGGCGCAGACAGGCTTGCCTTTGGCACGCCTGCGGCGCGCCCGCTGCGCACGTCCGCTGCCTGTCGAGGTGTGCATCACATTTTATACAGGTGCGCTTGAAACTAGAGCGCTAACCATCCCAGTTGCACAAAAGCACTTCCGGTTTGCATGGCCTTCCCTCCACTCAAGCGGAACACTTCATGGTGGACCGGGGAAGACGCAGCCTGGTGCCTGTGTGAAGACATCGAGTGGTAAGTGAAGTTAAAAACCAAATGCAGTGATTTAAAAGACAAGAATAAAGCTGAGCGAGAGGTTTTTGTGCAGGGCAAAGGTTCAGTATAGTTACATCAAAGCTGGTATAGTGCAGTAACCATTGGTGATACAACAAAGTAAATAGTGCAATTCGGGAGCCATTTAACAGGCGCTCCTACCTTTAACTAAATTACCCAGGTCAGTATCCTCTAGCGTGTCCGCTGCGCGTCGTGGTGTGCATCGCGTTTTATACAGGTCCGCTTGAAACTAGAGCGCTAAACGTCCCAGTTGCACACCAGCACTTCCGGTCGGCGTGGCCTTCCCTCCACGCAACCGGAACACTCCGTGGTGGACTGGGGAAGACGCAGCCTGGTGCCCATGTGAAGACAGCGAGTGGTAAGTGAAGTTAAAAACCAAATGCGGCGATTTTATAGACAAGAATAAAGCTGAGCGTGAGGTTTTTGTGCAAGGCAAAGGTTCAGTATAGTTACATCAAAGCTGGTATAGTGCAGTATGAAATTGGCAATACAACAAAGTAAATAGTGTAATTCGGGAGCCCTTTACCAGGTGCTCCTACCTTGAACTAAATTACCCAGGTCAGTATCCTCTAGCGTGTCCGCTGCGCGTCGAGGCGTGCATTGCGTTTTTATACAGGTGTGCTTGAAACTAGAGCGCTAACCGTCCCAGTTGCACACCAGCACTTCCGGTCTGCGTGGCCTTGCCTCCACTCAACCGGAACACTCCGTGGTGGACCGGGGAAGACGCAGCCTGGTGCCCGTGTAAAGACAGCGAGTGGTAAGTGAAGTTAAAAACCAAATGCGACGATTTAATAGACAAGAATAAAGCTGCGCGTGAGGTTTTTGTACAAGGCAAAGGTTCAGTATAGTTACATCAAAGCTGGTATAGTGCAGTAACCATTGGCAATACTCCAAAGTAAATAGTGTAATTCAGGAGCCCTTTACCAGGTGCTCCTACCTTGAACTAAATTACCCAGGTCAGTATCCTCTAGCGTGTCCGCTGCGTGTCGAGGCGTGCATAGCGTTTTATACAGGTGTGCTTGAAACTAGAGAGCTAACCGTCCCAGTTGCACACCAGCACTTCTGGTCTGCGAGGCCTTCCCTCCACTCAACCGGAACACTCCGTGGTGGACCGGGGAAGACGCAGCCTGGTGCCCGTGTGAAGACAGCGAGAGGTAAGTGAAGCTAAAAACCAAATGCAGTGATTTAAAAGACAAGACTAAAGCTGAGCGTGAGATTTTTGTGCATGGCAAAGGTTCAGTATAGTTACATCAAAGGTGGTATAGTGCAGTAACCATTGACAATACAACAAAATAAATAGTGCAATTCGAGAGCCCTTTACCAGACGCTGCTACCTTGAACTAAATTACCCAAGTCAGTATCCTCTAGAGTGTCCGCTGCGCGTCGAGGCGTGCACAGCGTTTTATACAAGTGCGCTTGAAACTAGAGTGCTAACCATCCCAGTTGCACACCAGCACTTCCGGTCTGCGTGGCCTTCCCTCCACTCAACCGAAACACTCCATGGTGGACCGGGGAAGACGCAGCCTGGTGCCTGTGTGAAGACAGCGAGTGGTAAGTGAAGTTAAAAACCAAATGCGGCGATTTAAAAGACAAGAATAAAGCTGACCGTGAGGTTTTTTGTGCAGGGCAAAGGTTCAGTATAGTTACATCAAAGCTGGTATAGTGCAGTAACCATTGGCAATACAACAAAGTAAATAGTGCTATTCGGGAGGCCTTTACCAGGCGCTCCTACCTTGAACTAAATTACCCAGGTCAGTATCCTCTAGCGCGTCCAAGGGTTGATACTTGATACCTACACTGTGCCACAGCTTAAAACCTTTTGTAAAAGATTCAAAATCCCTGTGAAAGGCATTACCAAGAAGGAAAGAGTTCCAAAAGGCGCTGAGGGCCTGGTTAGAATCTAGAAATGCTACTGCGCATCCTGAAGAGCCTAGGGATGAGGCAGAGAATACAGATTGGCCGTTGGATGAGTCATTGGGTCTGACCGGGGAAAAATCACCTTGCAGGGCAGGCAGCAGTGTTTCTTCAAAGGGTGTGTCCCCAGAAGAGCTGGAGGACAGGGAGGGGGATAGAATGCATAAGTTGGAGCAAGCCAAGCTCAAGCTGAGTGGTCAGATGGAATTAGAGAATAAGAAGTTAGCCGTGGAAGAGAAGAGAATGCATTTAGAACATGAAAGGATGTTGAGGGAGTTGGAGTTGAAAGCCAAGAGTTTAGAAATTACTCCCTCTGGTGGTAGCACACTATCCGTGCCTGTAGAAACAAGAGTATTCATCCCCACAGATGCAATTAAGGAGTTCCACAAGCCTGAAGATATTGAGCAATGGTTTAAGGACTATTAGGTAGCAATGATTTCCCACCGGGTCCCTGAGAAGGATTGGGGAGCGGGGTTGAGGGGCGGTTTCTGAGTGATAGGCGGGACACCTTGTTAGTCTTGCCCTCTGAGGACCAGAATTTGTATTTCCACATGAAGGAAGCCTTAATGACCAGGTATGGGTTGACCCAAGAGCTTTATAGACAAAGGTTTAGGAATTGTAAGAAACTGGAGTCAAGTACTTGGGTGGAATATGTGTCTTTTTTTTGCAGAGCATTGTATAGTTGGGTAAAGGGTAGCAAAGTGAAGGATTTTGAATCTCTCTATGATTTAATTGCATGGGAGCACTTGTCTAGTAATTGTTTCCAAAGCTACGCCAGCACCTGATTGACAGTTTGCTGACTAACCTTGCATAGGACGAAGACCGCTGGCTTAGTGCCCGGGTCCACAAAGGTCATGTGGGAGACTTCGCCAAAGGTGAGTAGGGTCCCCAGCAGAAGAATGGGGGGGACAAGGGTAAACTGAGGGAGTTCCAGAAAGGGCCCCAAAGTAATCCCCAATGGAAGGGTTCCAAGCCTCCTCCTGAGAAGAAGTCAGGGGCCTGACAGATAAGCCTGTTCAGAGGGGTCCCAAGAGATGTTATGAGTGTGGTCAGGTGGGCCACTTCTTCTGGGATCCTCAGTGTCCCAAGAAAGGTAAAACAGCACCCACTGGTGCACCTCCCTGGCAGATGGCTAGTGTAGCCCTGGGAGAGGAGATGGATGCTCAAGGTGGGTGGGGTCCCACAGCGATGTCCATAGTCTTTTAGGAGACTGTGGGGTCGTCCCCAGGACCCAGCTGTCTGATGACACTAAGAAATGCTGCTGACAACACAGAGAGCCACTGCAAGGTGGCTCATGTTTCCTTTGAGTTGGGGGGGTCCCAGGTACCTTACAAGTAGCTGTGAGGCCAGCCATGCCTGTTGACTAGACAGACGCTAGGCAATGATTTCAAAAGCTCCCCTTGGGCTAAGGTGGAGCGACGAGCTCATTTGGAGATGTTGGGTCTGCCAGAGTGAGCGTGTGTGACCACTCAGTCAATGGCAGCCAGTAAGGGTATTCAAGAGGACCTGGAGCCTGAGATAGTAGCGCAGGTACCTGCATTAAAAGAGAAGAGGCTGGGGGCGTGGGAAACCCACCCCCAAAATTCCCACGGTCCAGGAGGAGGCAGACCTTGACGGGGATGCACTGGAACCTACAGGGGAGCAAGTAGCTGAACTGGGAGACCTGCATGAGCTGACCCATTGACAGCAGGAAGGAGGACTCTCCAAGGAAGAGTTCTGTGAGGAGCAGAAGACTTCTCTTGTGTGTTTGTGGCAACAGGCCACAAACCAGGCAGCAGGTGATCAGTCTGGATCACACTGGATCTACTGGGAGAATGGTCTGCTGCATAGCGAGCCTAAGGTTGCTGAGCCTGGGTCAGTCCATGTGCTGGTGGTACCTCAGCGCTTCAGAGCCTTCCTACTGGGTCTGGCTCATGATGTACCTTTTGCAGGACATGTGGGGCAAGACAAGACCTTTAAAAGGCTTGTCACCCACTTTTATTGGCCCCAAATGCGCAAGAGTGATGGACGAAGTAATATGGGCACCTTCGAGGAGCTCCCGGTTTGGGGATTACCGCAAAGGTAGTTATCCCTGTCTAAACTGCACCATCGGCCATCCACCCTCCCGCCCTTGAACCCTGCAACTTACCCGCTCTGAAGCATATCCTTGAAGCATCATCCGGACATCAGACTCACCCTCTGGATCTTCGGCTCTGACTGGGCTGTGCCCATGCTGTGCGGACCCGGCGCTACTCGGCTGGTTTCTGCTCCGATGCCGGTCTGCTACGGAAGGCAGACATCCACGGGGCTGGATACGAGCCCTTGGCTTCTGACACCCTAAGTCGGCCCCCCTGCAGGCCTCTACCTGAGGATCTTGGAGCTCACTTGTGGTCCCACCTGGTGCCCCTACCGAGCGGATGAGGAGTGGCTTTGACAGCAGAGGTGGTGGGATCGAAGAGGAGTTCAGAATTCTGACTGCCTGACATTGAGGGTCCAGCTGACTTCACCCTGCAGTGAGGAGGTACTCTATTGCAGCTGCAGCCTTGCGGTATGATATTGACGCCCAGGCTTGCACTATCTCTAAAGCCGCCTGACCTTAAAATTGTGCCTTCTTAAGACAGCGGAGGGATTGAAGCGGAGTCCCGAACTTCGACTACCTGACATTGATGGTGCGAGCTGACTTCGCCCTGTAGTGCTGAGGTACTCTATTGCAGCTGCAGCCTTGCTATAGGAGATTGACGCCCAGGCTTGACCTAACTGTAAAACGCCTGACATTAAAATGGCACCCTCATAAGAAGCGCTAGGAGAGCCTTTCACGTTCCCCGGCCGAGTTGCGCGCTGGATTCCCAGAACACAAACAATTATTCCTGCCTCATTATTCGTCAAAGTGATCTACTGCAACACTGATCTCTTCTACACGACGCTCATAACTCCAGAGCCAGACCCTAATATGGTGCCTGTGCTTCAGTTCCTGGCGTCCCTATCTTTTTGATTATTATGCTAGTTTCAAATTCAGCATCCCGACTGCCTCTGACCTTTGCCGATGTAAAACCTATGGTTATCTAGGAGCACTCCATTATCAGACCGTCTTCACCTCGGTTCTCACCACAATTCCAATGCCTGTACCTAAAATGGCGCTCTGAATCATACCTTACCTATTGTAAACAAGCGATATGGCAGCCTGGGAAGGTTGCAGGTTTGATTGTGGGGCAACCATTTCTCCTTTACTACACGTTGGGGGACTTGTCCAAGCTATACCAGGTTCTTACTAACCTGAAAGGCTTCAAACATCAACAATGTCCTCCCAGACAAGTGAGGATAGTAAAGAAACATTTCTCCTTTACTACACGTTGGGGGACTTGTCCAAGCTATACCAGGTTCTTACTAACCTGAAAGGCTTCAAACATCAACAATGTCCTCCCAGACAAGTGAGGATAGTAAAGAAACATTGTAGGTCAACTCTAAACATATTAGTAAGCAAATAATCCTACCAGTGAACGGGTGAAGGAAGGAAGCCGAGATATTAGGAAGATAAGAAAATAAAGGAGGGAAGGAGAGATGATATAAAAATAAATGGATAAAAACCTAGAACCCTCAGGCCTCCATGCCTTTACCATCACATGCCCTCCAAACCTCTCCAAAAATGCAGCAAAGAAGTTCAAGCATAGACTAATGAAATCTAACCCTGAGATTCTCATTTCATATCCCTACTTCTGCATCAGCAAAGGCTTTCTATCGAACGACATCATCTTCTACACAAAAAAACGTGCTCAGTGGAGAAATACCTTTTACTCCACGCTCCGAATCTCCAATGTCAAAAAAAACCTGCATGCCCTCAAACTGTCGGTAGCCACGTTGACTATACCCCGATCACATGCGTCATCCCCTATCATGCGGTCACACCCCAAGGCCTTCCCACACACTGATTCGGACCTTACAACAAACATCCATGATCAACTAACCCCCTCATCCCTAATAATGTTATCCCCAGCAACCAGATAATGAGTTACCAATGCAACCAAACCTTATTTGCCGACCTCCCGCTATAATAGAACTCATACCTACACACAAATCTATTTATCCCAATTCTGATTGCATCACACGATTCAATGGGCTAGCCAACAGCCTATCCTATCTCAAGGCTGAAATACAAAATCTATCAACCATCACCAAAGAACTCCTAAACATACACAGAGCTACTAGTGCCACTGGGAACTGAATCAGCCACCAAACTAGCAGATATATCACCAAGAACTCACACCTCGAGGACACTAGACAGTATAAGATTCCTTTTCCCAATGACCCATCCCGTTCTAGGAGGGCAACTGCTGTACTATCTGACAATGAAATAGATGACCTCTGCATTTCTTTCGCCAGCCCGACAGGCAACAGTGAGTCACGTTGTAGCACTATCCAATCTATTCAAACTAACCCCTTCAGAGAACCCACTCACAACTACAGATCCATTAATAGAGAAAACTTCACAAATATCAACATAGTGCAGAGATACTCCCCCATGCGACTAGCAAGCTGAAATGTGCACTCATCAATTGCAGATCTGCTAGCCCCTGACATTTACGACCTCATCCTCTCGAATGATCTTGACATTATCATCCTTACTGAAACATGGCTAAATAGGTCCTCCTCTCCCATCCTGGACCTACTGGTACCTCCTAGTCACGACCAGATCCGCCTAGACAGAAACATGCAACCCCGAGGCAGGCTAGCCTACATTTATCAAAACACAAGTGCAGTCAATCAAGCAGACTCCATCTCTTTATCCTACTGCAAATATCTCTGTATCAACATCTCTGATGACAAGCGCCTCGCCTGCAAACTTCACATAATTTACCACCCTCCCCGGGTGATAATTTGATGTTCATCGATGAGCTAATGGAAGTCATTACATCCAATGACAACTCACAAATGCCACAGATTTTCCTGGGCGACTTCAATGTCCTTTGGAACAACTCAAGCGATCATGGTGTAAGCTGTCTTAAATCTTTTCTGGCAAATCAGGATCTGTCCCAACTCTGTGACAGTCCAACCCACAACAAGGGAGAGACACTGGACCTCATCATAGCTAAAATGAACACGGTATCATGAGTATCCATCACTCCATGTGACTGGACAGACCAATATAGCATTCTCTTTTTAATCAATATTGAGATTATTCCAAAAAGGGGTAAACCCACAAAAACACAACAATGGAAAAGGAATTTAAAAAATATCAACCCCATCGATCTGGTAAACCCATGCAACTCCGCCCTGAGACCATTGACAGACATGGCCGACGTCCATGATCTCACAGTCTTTTACAATTCCTGAATGCTTGAAATTCTTGACTCGGCAGCGCCCTTCCAAGAAAAACACGTGTCGTCCAAACTCTCCAAACCATAGTTCAATGAGAATCTGAATTTCGATCGGTGCAAGCTCAGAGCAGCGGAGCGACTAAGAAAATCAGCACCCTCCATTGAGCACCTATATCAACTCGGAGGGCCCAATTCACAGAATGAACTTAATACTCAATCCTAAACTTACTACTATTTTGGTATTCACAGAATGCACTTACTACTTTTGGCATTCACAGAATGAACTTACTACTTTTGGTATTCACAGAAGTTAGGATTTTGTCTTAAGTCTGTCTTAAGTCTGTCTTAAGTTTGTCTTAAGACAAACTTAAGACAAAATCCTAACTTCTGTGAATACCAAAAGTAGTAAGTGCATTCTGTGAATACCAAAATAGTAGTAAGTTTAGGATTGAGTCTTAAGTTCATTCTATGAATCGGGCCCGGAGTGCTGAGGAATCATACAATAGGAAGATCATAAAGGCTAAAGCAGACTTTTTCTAATCCCAGCTGCACCAAGCCATCAACCGTCACAAAAAACTATTTGATATCGTCAAAAAACAATCACGCAACAAGCCAAACTCCATGGAACCAAGCGACTCGACTACACCTAATTGCGATGAGCTGGCCAACTTCTTCCTAGAAAAAACAAAGAAAACAAACAAAATCCATTGAACTCAACATCCAATCTAAGAAGGCCATCCCACAATCTATGGCACTTGATACTAAATCTCACTCTCAGATAAAGGTCCATTTTAATACACTGATGGAAATCCCAAAAAACCATGCCTCTTGGCACACCTTCTCTCCCATCCCTGAAAAACAAATCTATAACACTCTTCTAACGATTAACCCCTCATATCACTTCTCGAACCCCTTACCTGCTTCTTTATTCAAAATGATAAAAACCTCTATTCTTCCCCTATAGGCAAAGATCGTAAACGCCTCTCTGAGACAAGGGTCGATACCGGACTGTCTGAAAATACGACAGGTCACGCCTATACTAAAGAAATCCGACACCGTCCCCACTGATCTCAACAACTACCGTCCTATATCCAACATCCCCACTTTGGCGAAATTGCTGGAAAAATGTGTCCAAATACAACTATGCAATCACATTGAGAATTACAACCTCCTAGACAAACCCCAATCCGGTTTCCAGCAAGGTCACAGCACTGAATCCGCACTCACCCATATAATGGACGACATCTTACAAATGCTTGACCACAACAAATCATGCCTATTGATACTTCTTGACTTATCCTCCGCTTTCGATACAGTTAAGCATCAGTGGCGGATGGTGACATTTGAAAGTGGTGGGCGTAAAATGCTAGTCAAACGGCACCGTAGAGAGCGAGCGTAGCGAGTGAGGCCGAACAACCTAAGAGGGGTTCGGGGGGATTCCCTCCGAGAATTTTTTTCGAAAAAAGAGTGGAAAAATTGTGCATTTTCAAGCAAATTTGAGAAAGCAGGAAGGTTAATAAAGCAATTGTGAAAGTGCAGTTATTACATTAATGTGCAATTTGCATGCAGCTCTTAGATGATAGTTAATAGCTCACTGTTGTATGTTAGGATTTTAACTTACAAACTGCAAGTAACAAAACAGGCTAATGTGCCTGCCACTGTTGCAGTGTTCTTTGCACTGTGCCATAAATCAGTTGTAGGCAGTAGCATTGCACCAGTAGGCAGGCGGTGTCAGCTGCTGCTCACTATGCTATTCCCTCATGGATATGTGCAATGTTGGTGTCAGCACACCTGTGTCCATGTGATGTAAGCAAATACTTCCTAGAAATGCCTTTTTGTTTAATGTCACGGGAAAAGGGCCACAGTGCCAGTGCAAACTGCCAGGGTATGCAATGTGATCATCAAACAACAAGAGAAGTGCATACCCACGGACAACCAATCGACCGTGCCACCTGTTATCTTGTCCATTATACCTTAATAGCAGGGTCAGTTCTTTATAAACTGATGTGTAGAAACCCATAGCCCTGTCACATTTTTATGGGTATTGTGGTCGGCTATTTTTATTTTGACTGTTTTTGATCAGTTGTGTGGTTTTAAGAGCATTGTTAGCCGTCTGCCACATATTGTCTTTTCTCTGCTCTGCATTTTAATTTACATTTTAATCCAGGCGGGGTGTATAGCTGTCACAGATTGAAATGAAAAGCTTCTTCATCTTTGCTGTATCTCCCCAGCTCCGGTAAAACGATTGCCTCCATATGAGTTTTAAACATCCTCAGTGCTAATAATTAATCTTTTCATTTTGCACAACCTAAAGCGAGAGTCATTTATCTATAAGCTGTGGTGCGCTTTTTCCTTGTCTTCGGAGTACGAGCAATCCTTCGAGCTTCCTTGTCTGGTTATCAGATACCAGCAAAGGACTGCTTGAGCAACTCACACTACAGTGATAAATGAGAGAGTATGCAATGTGGGGATTGCAGCTGACTGTAACACCCAAATGTGGAATGACTGCTGATGTTTACTAGGGTTCTGAACAAATATGTCCTTTGAATGCTTATGGAAAAAGTGCCTGCAGCCACCAGGGCGGGGAAATCATTACATTCCAGCCTAGATTTCAAACTGAGCAGGAGGCTAGCTATCTGAGATTCACTTTTACATACTGGCTTTGGACATCCAGTTACTAAGAGTAGATTATTTACAAACTCTTTGGGCAGTGACCGCAGTATAGACTTGCCCTGTTGGTGCTAGTAAATTTAACCTGTAGGAGGGCAGACAGTTCTGATACTAGTATGCAGGGATATTCTTTTCTGTCCAATGAACAACAACATTGAGCAAAGGGATCATGTGCTGCAAAGGAAATGATAGACATTATGGAACGTGGTTGCATATTTTTTTCAGGTTTAATAGGCAATATGGATGCCTTTTACTGAGTTACTGTCTGCTGTGCTGTTGTGACCCCTGTGTATCTGGTCAGGCTCAGCCTGCTGGCCTATAGTTACCCCAATCTTTACTTCCATGCTCGATTGTTCCAAGCTTGTGAGGACAGTTCCCGTTTTTGGGGGCACTGTGTAAGGAGCGTGGCAGGACTGCTGCCCTGACACTATTCTCACATTGTAGTGTAGCTGCATTGGAATAGTACCTACAGCAGTAAAGGCCTAGGCCAGACGTTAACTAGGTCTACTACTGTCGATACTAGACTTAATTTTTGGGTTTGCCAGCTAAGCTCAGAGTTCGCTAGAAACTTTCTCGAATGTTCAAGGAAGGAATTAACTCCCCTGATTAGACAAGAAGGGATTTAGTTTCTGACAACCATAGAACATGACAACTTTGCTCTCCCCTAATCAAGAGTCAATCTCGAGAGTCGTGTGAGCACAAGGCAATTATTTTACTCAGTCAGTACGTGCATTCTTAGTCTCATCAGAATGTAGAGAAAAGGAAGAGACGGGCGTGTTCAATAAAAAGGTGTTATTTATTGATCAGTCTCTTTTCTCATACATGAGAAATGGATCGATATTATTGCAATACTTATAGTTAAGTAAAGTGCATACATTAAAAGCAATAGTATAAAATAATACTGTAAAAACATTGTTATGGTTTCTGAGCCATATGATGTTTAAAATGATTAAAATATATTTACATACACATATACATTTGACTAAACGTACTCAACTGGTGTTTCTAAATACGCCTACCCCGTGTACCTGACCTAAGTCTAATGCGTGGGCGGGAATAGAAAGTTACAGTTTAAGTTAAGTTTGTTTTTGCCAAGTGAATAACTAAAGAATTCTCTGTGAGGGGTTATTCAGTTCTGTACCTGGAATTTAGGATGGATGAGGAATAGTATCTCTTTCTCTGCTCTCGATATTCCAGGCTGTCTGCGAGGGCTGCCCGAAAGCGCCGGTGCTGGGTCTCTCGGCTTGAGATAGCAGCGCGTCTCTCAGCGCGTCAGGAAGGCGGGGCTGCTGCCAGCGGGGTCTGCTTCTGCTCTCGGCTTCGGCAAGTATGGCTGCTCCGTCTTGTCACCACGCGTGTGTTTGCATAGGGCAAGGTCGGCAATATTTATACCTTAAAGGTGCCGAGATTGACGTAAGGATGGACATAGATACGTCAATAAAGATGTCATACGACTTGCTCGTTAGCACATTCTTTACTAAAGTTCTCTGTGAAATCAAAACAATGGCCGCACGGATTATCCAGGTTGTCATAGGTTTGATTTGTTATGAGAACGTCGTATGCCTTATCAGGGGCTGGAGGAATGTCGCTTGTCTAATTAGATCTCAAGCGTTATGACCTAATCAGATAACACGTTCCTGTGCCGTAGTGTGACTGCGTCAGATAACGGTATCTGCATCATGGGGGTTTTCTTGCCTCATGGGCTGACTGTTAGTTAACTTGATAGTTAGTTTAACCAGAATAGGGTCAGGAATAGGGGGACTGATTCAGAACCTATAGAAATACACGACACCCACTCCACGCTAACTATGGTCATATCTACTAATCTATGCATAGTATAACATAGTACAACATACTATAGAGTATAGTGTATACCTTACCACCCCAAAATACATAAATGCATTTCGAAATTTTCAAATATACTGAAAAATTGCAGTCATATATATTGTATGCACTTAAGCTATGAATTAAATGCAAAAGTAAACACGCATTTTTATGCATTATTGCTTATTGGTATATGAGAAATACACATGAAATGGCTCTTAATATGGCTATACAGAAAGGAAGTTCGAGACCATTTCATCACATAATAAAATATTTGTGAACATCCCAGCGAGCAGCTAAGGTCTATAAAGTATCTAAAAATAGAAATTTTAGTTCTCTAGGAATAGTTTCTTACTTTAAGCAGAAGATCAGTGTCCCGGGGAAAAAATATGTAGAAAAATATTTTAAGGGGCTTGCTGAAAAATATTGCTATTCGTGAGCTGGAGTGAAATTGTTCATGTGACTTTATTTTTAAAGTTGAAGGCCGAATTCAGGGAACGCCGTGTGCGAGTTTACTCAAAAGTCTCTATTTCTGTTCTGGAGAGAACATCATATCATTCAGGCTTTCGAAAAAACTGTCAACAGCTTCATGGGAAAGTTCCACTAAGTCGGAAATAGGGGTAACCATGCATTCGTGCGCATGATTGTCTCCATTGACATTCTGAATCGCATTGCTGACAGAAGGTCGTACCTGTTCGATGCTGCTTTCATCTTGAACTTCACTACTCTTCAATCGCAGTGGTGAAGATTCCACGAATGCCGTCATCAGGATTGGCAGCCTTTGAGGGCAGCACAAAGCGTGAACCTTGGTAGGAACCAACAGTGTATCTGCATCCACTGGCGCATCCGATTGTAGCGTCAGACAGGTGTCTAACACGCATTCTTCTCCGCATAGCAGACACCTTAGTACAGGTAAAACACACCTTTGCCACATTGGTCGAAATGATAGAAACCAAGTCATGTTCAGGTCTCTAAGCCGGGAGAGTCCCAGGATTTTTGATATCCGGTCCCGGTATCCAATGGCTAGGATCGTATCTTCCATTGTCGCGAGAGTTTGATCTGTGACATGGGTTGCCATAACGAAAAATAAGGACTAGGAATAGGATTCCGGCAATTAGTCCTAGGATCAGGGGAAGTCCGCCAAAAATCGAATGGACGAAATCTGGAAAAATACCCAGTATGGCTTTGAATGGTGTTAATGCCATCGAAAATACTGTCTTAAATACCTTTGAGACCCCAGTGGTATCAGAAATATTTAAGATTTCGCTTAGGATTTCCGCGAAATGTACGGGGGAATTAGTTGATAATAATGTATGTATCTCTGCAGTCGTCCTTGCGACTTGTAGATCATACGTTTCTTTTGATGACGTGAGCCTTGTAGGCGTCTGAAGAAGCACTGTTTTCATTCTGCTTAAAGCATCTATTCGAATAGAAGTAATTTTCAAACTGGGCCATGCCCTTGCCTCCCTGTCTGGAAAGGAGCTGGGGAATAAAGAACGTCCACAGCACTTGACCTTCGCCGTTGTAGTTACTAGATAAGGAGTCCCGGGCATAAGACTGCAACATCTGCGGTCTACAATAAGAATGTAACTCCCATTATAGAGTCTTTGAAAGAATGGTTCTATTTCAGTTGCAGGTGCGCCTTGCTGGTGACATGAAAGGTTGTATGAATTCCCTTCACAGGCTCCATGCAAACTAATTCCGTTACACAGAAGCGTGCCGCTTAGTGACATAGCACAATTGTTGCCACTAAGAAACACTTTCTGTCCTTTATTACTGACACATGCATGTGAATAGGGCAGGTTCCAAGTTGTTTTAAGGTACCCCTTTCCCAATTTCTCGTACATGCCAGCCTGTATATATTTTTGGCAGTATTGAAACCTGAAGGTTGAGATTGGAATATTTATGATTCCGTGGATTATCCATTCACTGACAGGTCGTTCTGACATTGTCATTGGTAATCTTTCTAGTTTTTCAATGCTCAAGATTGTATAATCAGCACCCTTTTGCGCCATACCGATTTGTCTATCAGTAAGGTTAAAGATTTGGAATAGTGACGTTGTGTTGATTAAACGCCAAGGCACATAGCCTGAACGCAGATTTTGTAACGTCCAGCCAAGCTGTACAATGGAACGCAATTGTGACTGACCATGTTGTAATAACAGTAAGTCTTGCGATAATATATCGATTGCTGAAGACACAATGCTGTCCAATGAAAAAATTCTGGAGGACAGAGTCATTAACCCATTGTCCACTACAGAAAGTGATTTTTCCAAATTGATACGGTCAATTTCCCGTATTCTTTCTGCTGTCTCAATTTGAGTAACCTTCCAGGCCTCATTGTATGTTGCATATACAGAGGCTGCTATGAAACGCTTTTGACGCTGTTTGCGTGGTCCCAGTATGAAATCACGCAAGTCAGCACCATCAGTAAGTAAAGTTAGGTGTTGCTTAATTTCAGGCAGTGTGGAAGTCTGTAGCCATTGAAGGCATAATTTGCCCACACTGTAGGTTGTTATTATCCCTGGGTGATGTCTTTGGGGATATCTAGGGTCTGGCCTGGTCATTTTGAAACCCTGTGTTTTATTCAGGAAATCATCTTGACAGTAATTTGTATCTGTGGGCCAGATCAACCATTGTTTCCAATCAGGATGTGTTCTGTTTTGGTTTAATATATGGTTTACGTCTATCTCTTCATCTGTATCAGAGCTATTGCTAAACATTGTTGGCTTTGGAATAGACGGTTTAATTAAATCTTTGATTTTGGCTAAGCCAAGACAGGTGGTTTGTTGAACAGTGTCATTTAAAAATATCATTTGTTCTGGGATCATGCAGGCTCTAAACAAAGCTTCTAAACCCTGTACTTGCCATTCTTTTGTACCCCAAACACTTTTCAAATCAACATTTTTGTCCCAATAATCAAATCCAAATGTATTCATTTTTTCAAAGAATGAATCTGAATATATCAATTTTGTGTTGGTTATCATGGTTTTCATCCCTGTCTTGTTTGACAATTTAAAATAAAATGTTTCAGCATTACTTATGTTAAAACCTGAAAAATATGAATATTTGTCATATACGGTTCTAGAGCTTCCTTTTGGAGGTGTAGCACAATGTTCCCATTGATTATAACTTAAAAAATTTCTAGGTTGTGCAGATTTATGTAAAAAATGGTTACCATAATGGTTATAGCAATACATACTATCATAATTTGTAGAACCTTGCAAATAATCATGTTTTGTAAATTTAGCAGACATTACTAAGTCAGACATCATGTTGTTAATACTTTCGAAGTCCCAATCATCAGCAAATGAGTTTGGTTTTGCAAAGTCCCTCAAGGAGATCTTGATTTGGTGTGGATATTTCAGGATCTCGACCGGACCATAAATTTCATAGTCAGTGTTGTCCCAGGCTACCCCACCAGGTATAGGATTGGCTGTGAAGTTGGCTGAAGAAAGTTCTGAAGAAAGTTCTCTTTTCTCGACGTGTGAAGATGTGTGTGGTTTGAGGATCAAGTTGATGTTCTGACTTGCTGTGTCCATTTTAGCATATTTTCCCTCAATGAAGCGTCCCAAAGTAAATACCATGATGAGCCAAAGTATGAGGATAAATGCGCCAAAACCCACCCAAAATTCAATCCATGGAGAAACCAGATATGTTTCTTTCAGATGTTTCAAAAGTTCCTTCGCTTTGTCTTTAAAGGATTTTGATGATGGCTGTGTCTTTGATTCACTCAGGCTTTCAGAGGAATCATCGAAGTTGATGAAGTAACCGGATGCAGTTCTGTCAATTGTTCCAATTGGTTCAGGATTTCTGTTTTTTGCATTTTCACTTGGTACTTCAGTATAGATCGGTGTGTCTCTGCTAAATGTCTTTATTTGGGTTTTCAGAGGTCTGAGTTCTATTGCATTGTTGCATAGTCCTTCTTGTTCTTCTGCAGGCGTTTCGAATGTGATGAGCCTTTTTGTTAGGACCTCTGTACTGGTAGCAAACCTTGGTGTTCTGCTACTTATTGGGAGTCCACTTGGCCTACTGTTTGTTATCGGCCACATGTTGTGGTTTTACCAGGTCGATGGATACAACTCGGTTCTCCTTTTTCCAGCAAGTGGCGGTAGTACAACTGATCTTGTCCCGTTGACAGACAAGACAGGAACTGCTTTTCTGTAAGAAGGCCCAAATTCCTTCTTTACCGCGATCTTCTCCCTGACTAGATCCCCGACTTTTGGAATCCAGACAGGTCTTGCCGGGACAGGTGGTGATTCTTCAGTGGTTGTTGGCTGTTGTTTCAACTGTATGTTGCTCAGGTCTTTTCTTGTTTTGTTTAAGTCCTGCAAAATAGCCAAACGGTCTTTGACATCAAAGGTTTTTTCTATTACCACTGAAGTCTGACTATCAAGGTCAGAGATCAACATCCTAGTTCCGAATAATAATTCGTACGGACTGAATCCCTTCAGAGAATTTCTTGGCAAGTTATTTAGACTACGTTGGACACTTATTAGATGTTTGACCCACCCAGCTCCCGAACCTAATACCTTTGCCGTTATAGATTGCTTTATGTCACGGTTTTTTCTTTCAACAATTCCGTTCCCCTCAGGGTGAAATGGACAAGAGTACCGCAATTGCACGCCCATGCTGACCATGGCCTCCTTATAAGCCCGAGAGCTAAAAGCAGGACCATTGTCCGAATGCAGCATGCCAATTGCGTATGTGCCGATAAAGACTCGCAAATCTTTTATAACAGTTCTGGCGTCAGCCGTTCGCTGGGGCCACATCCATATGAATCTCGTGCATGAATCCACTGTGACCAAGATATATTTATAGTTACCATCCCTTTGTAAGGGACCGCAGTGGTCTAGATAAACACAGGCTAATGGTTTATCCGAGATTAGAAGGGGCGTCTGTGCTGGACGTCTCACCGTTGATACTTTCATTTTTTGACATATTTCACATGCTAGAACATAGTTCCTCGTTTGTCTTCTCATTTGTGGCCACCAGTATCTCTGTTTTAATAATGATACTGTGGCTGAGACGCCAGCATGAATAGAAGCAAGCCCTTCGTGTGCCGCTATTATTAGTCCTAACCTATGTTCCATGTTTGGAATTGCCCTATCCCCCACTCCAGGGATTCGAGCAAAAGGAACATGGTTTGCATCAGTTATGTATGAGTATTTTACTGGAAAGCCTTTAGGGAGTGGTTCTATCGAATCCTTTTCTGAAGCGCTGACAGCTTGTAAAATTTCGCTGTCTATTTTTGTTTTTGACCGGGTGACGGCAGCTACGGAAGCCGTTTGCACAGCTGCCTTCGCGGCCTCATCAGCCAATGAATTCCCTGCAACGTGAACGCCATCACGTTGATGACTCAGTGTATGTATCACGTGAGTCTTTGGTAGTTCTTTTTGTAAAAGAGCTACTTGTTCCCAGAGCATTTTATGCTTGATTGTGCCACCTTTCGCATCCCTGAATCCGTTCTGAAGCCAGATCTGCAAGTATTCATTATAAGATTGAACGCAATAATACGAATCGCACACTATGAGTGTGGGGAATTCTCGATCGGTATTTTCAAGCGCCATCTTGAATGCTAGTAGATCAGCTCGCTGAGCTGTACAATCTCCTAGGGATTGTGTTTTATTGAGGGTTGGTTTAAATTTCCCTTCGTGCCAACGACCTTTAACAATCGCGCACGCAGCACTGTAAGCTTGTTTACCCCCTACTGCGGGTTGTGCTGATCCGTCTGTATATATTATACAGCCGTAGTGATCTAGAGGCAGAATTTCGGTTGGCGGAGGACATTCAAATTCATATTGGAGAAATTCTTGTGTTTTTAAGTAAGGATCAAATTCGTACACCACGTCTGTTGCAGCAAGAGAGTTAGCCCATTGTATCCATCTCGGATGGAGTGCTTTAGCATTTGGAATGCTTGCCTTTGTTACCGCCTCTAAGGCTGGTATTGGTGTCACGATTACTATTCGTTTACCTTGTGCCAGGGCTCGTTCTTTTGCTATAGCTGTCTGTGTTGCTGTAAGAATTTTTTCCGTTGGGCTAAATTTCATTTCAGCCTTAGTGTACAAGTGTGATTTAAATGCAATTGGTACCTTTTCTCCCTCATTAGAGGTCAGGTATGTGAATCCGCATCTCCCTGGGATGACTCGGATCACAAGGTTGCGTGTGTTATCACGTGTTTCTAATTTTGTTTTAATTAGCATGTCTGTTTGTAAGGATCTCAAAATTTCTGTGTGTGTTTGAGTCCAATTGGATCTTTTAAAGTCTGGTTTAATTAGATCATAAAGGGGTTTGACCCTTTCTGCGTAATTTGCAATGTATGTTCTTCCGAAATTTAGGAAGCCTAGAATTGACTGTAGGTTTTTTAGTGTTTTAGGAGCTTGGATTACGGCACATTTCTCTAGGAAATTGTCTGCCAGGCTTTTACCTTCACTTGATAACTCATATCCTAAGAATAGGACCGTCAGATGGGCAATTCTGGATTTTTTAAAGTTGAATTTGTAACCCTCTGCAGCGAACCCAAGTATTATGGTGTTCACCCTTTTCAAGTGAGTCTCCAAGTCATCATCTGTTAAGTAAATGTCATCGACATAAGATAATGCTTCATCATCATATAGTTGTAGTAATTCTGTTACTCTCGCTGAGAATACCCCCGGGCTGTTCTTGTACCCCTGGGCTAACCGACAGAATTGTTTTTGAGTGCCATTTACTGAGAATGCAGTTAAATATCTGCTCTCTGGTGCTATGTTTTGACAAAAGAATCCATTGGAGATGTCCAAGGTTGTTTTGTATTTTTTGCGCACTATGTTATTCATTAGTGCAGCACTGTGTGAGTTTTGCACTGCAAAAGTTTTGCAACATGTGTTAAGGTGTCGGTAATCCAAAACTAGACGATATGAATTGTCTGGTTTGGAGACCGGAAACAAAGGATTGTTCATTTGTGAGGTGCAAGTTTCAATCACCCCCTGGTATTCTAGCTGATCTAGTATTTCATTTACTTGTTTTTTAGCTTCTTGCTTAATTGGGTACTGCCTTTGTGCAGTAGGTTGTGATTTTAACTGGATTTTGTGAGGAGGAGAATCCTCATCCCATCCTACATGATTTTTATATAAAGCAGGTGCTAAGGCCACTGCCCACTTTCTAGCAAGTGTGTATTTTTTATGAATCGGTATTTGATTCGAGAAGGCAGGCATAATTACTTCTTCGCCATGAGGGCACTCCCTGACAAACTCTGGTGGCCAGTCTTTTTCAGCTAGAAGGATGTCATAGCCTTTGGAGAGGTTATCCCAAAATAGTCCCCTTATTTTCCTAGTCTTATCTCCCTCTATACGTAATGTTATCTCGTATATCTTGTGGGGCTTGCTAACTCTGGTGTCTGCAGTTTCCACTTGAAGGTATTCATTCGTGTCCACTGTCTCCAGATGATTCATAAGGACTTTGCGAGCTATGCTCACCTCTGCTGCGCTGTCTAGCATTGTCTGAGCCCACTCTCCGTTTTTCAGTTGTGTCCTCAGTATTCTCGGCATTTTTAACTACCTTGATACTGGCTCTTTTTTGGAAATTGTAATTTCTTTTTTTGTTGAGCAGGTTCCTTGTCTTTGGACTTGGCGTGCTCTTCTGATCGTCCTCTTCTTTCCGATTTCTGCGAGGAATTCTGAAAAGATTGAGAGGGACGTGTATCAATGTCTTGATATCTATCAGGTTTTTTAATATTATCCCTATTTCTAAGGTTATATCTATTCCCAGAGGGGTCACTCTGCGGTGACCTCTGTCTTTGGTTTGGAGATTTCTCTCTTCGCCTAGGAGACCTTCCTCGGGACTGGAATTTCTTTTCTTTAGGATTGGATTGTTTGTTTCCATCCCAGTTCTTTTTTGGTGAATTATTATTATTAAAAAATATTTTTTCTGGACTTGTAGTCAGTTGCGGTTTTACTGGTATTCCACCTAGACTATCTCTGCCTAGTTCTTCATAGGATTTTTCTATGATTCTGGCAATTTCAGCTGGTTGGTCTGCTATATCTGTCTCTTTTAACCTCTGGCGGATCGCCACGTTTGCTGCCTCACCTTTTATGTTGGCTAATAATATAGCCGAGACCTGCTTGAAGTCTTTTAGTAATTTCATACCAAGAGTTAAAGCAGGTTCTGGACCGTATTCATCTTGAATTTGTTTTAGCACATCTGGTATTACCGAAATGGATGGAACACCGTGCGTTTTTGTGTAGATGGAAGCAAAGACTGTACCCCAAGTGTCACAGTCCTCAATGTGTGGTGCGATTCCCATTGGGAGACATATAGTCAGAATCCTGTGTTTTTCTAATGGGGTGGTGTCAGGAAACACCGCCTCTATTTGGGTAATTTTCTGTGCCAACCAGAATGGTATCTGTTCCCGTTTAGCTGGAACTTTACCTAGGCAGGATTGGATGTTCTGTGGTGTAATTTTATTTGTGTTCCCCTGGTGAGGGGTCAGCTGTGGAAGTTTAATCGCTGGCTGAATTGTTGAAGTCCGCATTACATACTGAACTAATTGTCTATGAATTTTTAGTAGTTGTTTTAGCTGTATTAACAGCTCTGCTGCAGGCATTCTTTCGATGTCTGGATGTGGTGTGTATCCGGCTAAGACCGGCCACGTTGCTCCTGGTCTTCCTAAAGGACCGAGCCTTGTAATGTGATTGTTATGTATTAGGGCGCCATCAAATAAGAGCAAATGCTCTTGGAATTTGAGTGGTACTTCCACCTCCTCGAAAGGAGTGTACTCATTAGGAGGTTCCTCTACTTTGTAATAGTGGAAGTACTTTGTTACAGCATTAGCTGCTGGAAAATGTATCCATGAATAATATACCTCTGTCTGCCGATATTCGTGTGCCTCGATTACGAATATGACTGTGCCACCTCTAGGTGTCAGTCCATTTTCTATAAGTTTTAAGGTTATAGATCTCCTTTTAATGACCGGAATGAGTGTTATATTCGGGTCTGCTGCTTGCATGGTAGCATCAGCATCTGCGAGTTCAGTTGCTAATCTAACTGCCTCTCTTTCATCATCACTCTCTGCCATTTTACAGACAGGATGGTATTATGTTTGTTTGCAGATCAGGTTTCTTTATGGAACAAAGATTAGATGCACAATATTTTGGAACTGTTTATCCTTCAACGTTGACTTGACCAAGAACCATACATAGGAGTTCCCTCCTGTGAGGTTTTGGAGGATATAACCTTTCACCCACTCCAGACGTCTTTGGAGTATTTGGGAAAAGGGGTCTGAGTGAGAAAGCACGACTGAGTTACTCTAAATGTCTTACGTTAGTTTTATCGCCCTTTCCAAACGCGTTGGGCGCCATGTAGTGTAGCTCCTATTTTCCCAATAGGCTCTGCGCATTGGAATAGTACCTACAGCAGTAAAGGCCTAGGCCAGACGTTAACTAGGTCTACTACTGTCGATACTAGACTTAATTTTTGGGTTTGCCAGCTAAGCTCAGAGTTCGCTAGAAACTTTCTCGAATGTTCAAGGAAGGAATTAACTCCCCTGATTAGACAAGAAGGGATTTAGTTTCTGACAACCATAGAACATGACAACTTTGCTCTCCCCTAATCAAGAGTCAATCTCGAGAGTCGTGTGAGCACAAGGCAATTATTTTACTCAGTCAGTACGTGCATTCTTAGTCTCATCAGAATGTAGAGAAAAGGAAGAGACGGGCGTGTTCAATAAAAAGGTGTTATTTATTGATCAGTCTCTTTTCTCATACATGAGAAATGGATCGATATTATTGCAATACTTATAGTTAAGTAAAGTGCATACATTAAAAGCAATAGTATAAAATAATACTGTAAAAACATTGATATGGTTTCTGAGCCATATGATGTTTAAAATGATTAAAATATATTTACATACACATATACATTTGACTAAACGTACTCAACTGGTGTTTCTAAATACGCCTACCCCGTGTACCTGACCTAAGTCTAATGCGTGGGCGGGAATAGAAAGTTACAGTTTAAGTTAAGTTTGTTTTTGCCAAGTGAATAACTAAAGAATTCTCTGTGAGGGGTTATTCAGTTCTGTACCTGGAATTTAGGATGGATGAGGAATAGTATCTCTTTCTCTGCTCTCGATATTCCAGGCTGTCTGCGAGGGCTGCCCGAAAGCGCCGGTGCTGGGTTTCTCGGCTTGAGATAGCAGCGCGTCTCTCAGCGCGTCAGGAAGGCGGGGCTGCTGCCAGCGGGGTCTGCTTCTGCTCTCGGCTTCGGCAAGTATGGCTGCTCCGTCTTGTCACCACGCGTGTGTTTGCATAGGGCAAGGTCGGCAATATTTATACCTTAAAGGTGCCGAGATTGACGTAAGGATGGACATAGATACGTCAATAAAGATGTCATACGACTTGCTCGTTAGCACATTCTTTACTAAAGTTCTCTGTGAAATCAAAACAATGGCCGCACGGATTATCCAGGTTGTCATAGGTTTGATTTGTTATGAGAACGTCGTATGCCTTATCAGGGGCTGGAGGAATGTCGCTTGTCTAATTAGATCTCAAGCGTTATGACCTAATCAGATAACACGTTCCTGTGCCGTAGTGTGACTGCGTCAGATAACGGTATCTGCATCATGGGGGTTTTCTTGCCTCATGGGCTGACTGTTAGTTAACTTGATAGTTAGTTTAACCAGAATAGGGTCAGGAATAGGGGGACTGATTCAGAACCTATAGAAATACACGACAACATGCAAATATTGTTTTACAGATCCTTTGAAGCTCCAGCATAAACAAGGGGTGTCCGCCTCCTACGAACAAGCACCATTAACAGAGATGGGGCAGAGAGGAAATGAGAGCTGTGGTAGTGCTCACCCCACCATCTGATCTCACTCCTGAAGGCCTTCCTGTCTCTGGAGATCATGAGCTCTCTCCCGTGGGTTTCTCACACCTCACAATGAAAAGCCTCTGCTTGTTTTTCAACCTGCAGTTTTAGGGGGTGTCTCAATTTGACGCCTTTTAGCTCGCCAACCTCATTATTTCAAACAGAGGCTCATCAGGGGCAATGACAGCGCACTAGTGCTTGCACCAGGTAACACCAGAACGAGTGCTGTGGGAAAAGCCTGTCTGCAACATCCCCACGCGTCTATGGCTAATACACATTTATTGACACGTATGTCCCTTTTCAGCGTCGTGTTTATCTTGTGTACTGAGAAGATTCAATAAATAAAACAAACATGCAACACAAACACTTTTCTTTTCGCAGGATTCCTCATGACTGGAAGGTGCACTTCAATAGATCGAAAGATATATATAAAGCTGCAATTAACATACAAAGCAACTAGAAGTGAAATACGCTAGCCAGCAGTGCACTATCACACGTACCACATCATTTATACGTGTGTGTTTCCAAAGGCGGCACATTAATTCAACATTATCTCAAGAAGCGAAAATGGAATTGTGCACCGTTTTAACACTCCCTTTCTGACTAAATGGATGCCAAAATAGGAAATACTCATATTAGTGCTATTTTATTAATTTATTTATGCTCCATGCCCACGTTCCAAAGCGATACAAAAGGGGATGAGAGACGGAGCGTTTGAGCAAATCAAACACTCACCCCCAGTCAACTGATCTGGGTTTAATCCATCACCATTCTTTAGCTCACTCCGCCACCCCAGTTCAGACATGGCCATATGCAAATCAGTCTGACCCTGTGCCTCATGGGAACAGTCCAGCCCAAACTGCCAAAGCAATGTCTTCCCTGGACCGGAAACAAGCATCTTGGGACCGGTTTCTGGCATTACAGCTGTCATCAGCCAGGATAGCTTGAATCCAGTGGCAAAGTGAGCTAGGGACACACGTCTGAGCATACCCTGCCAAGTTAGTGCGACCAAAGCGATACAAAAGGGGATGATGGACGGAGCGTTTGAGCAAATCAAACACTCACCCCCAGTCAACTGCCCACGTTCATCATGATCTATCATGACCTATACCATGCCACCTACGGAATCAACTAGTCCATTCTTACAAGCATCTGTTCACCAAGCCTTCTATGAAAACTTCTATCGATAAGCACACTTTCGTGAGCAAGTGAAAATAAACATGCACACGATTACTTGCACAAAATCATGCCAGTGTATTTATGATTCCTCAGGCCTTGTCTCACGACCTCGCTCATCCTCCCCGGCAGCTTCGCAGTGCTCTGTGCCGCCTAGCATCCAACAAGCTTCCTGTTGCAGGGTTCGAGTCCCCCAGACCCCGTTTTTGCCATATTTCAATAAATGGTCACATGTGCCTGGTAGTGTTTTTGTGAGTTAGATCATTGCCTAGGACTGCTTCTGTTATTTTATTTTCCCTCTGTTACTGTGATTTTATTTTCCTCTTGTGCCCCCTCGTTGCTTCCTGTTTACCTCCGCTTCTTCTCAGTCGCTGACCCCCTCCCCTTCCGCCCAACTCTCGTCTCCCAGCTCCTCGTTCCTCCCCCTCCTCTATAAATGCCGACCGCTGCGCGGTCATGCAGCGGACGCACAGTTGGTGCGCCTAAGGCAAGCTCGTATACGCCCGTCCATGCCTGGACCGCAACCGGGGCGAGACACCCTGGCCCTGTGACCTCCATAGGACCCGAAACCTTTATGACGCCAACACCCTCCAAGCACTCAACACCGGCCGAAATCCCAGGCCACCCCGAAGCTCACCCACAGACCTTTCACCTGCCGAAACTGCAGCTACACTGCCGGCGCACAACAGCACGTCCGGCCCACCTCAACACTGAAGGCAACAACCACCTCAGCTGCATACTACTGAACACCCCCTCAGTCCAAAAGCACGCCGGCGAACTTTGGGACCTGCTCGACTCCTCCGACGCAGACGTAGCCTTCCTGACGGAGACCTTGATGAACACCTCCTCGGCGCTGGGCATAGCCATAGCCATCCCGTACAGTTATAAGGTCACAGGCAGGGACCGGAACAACGACAAACCAAGAGGAGGCATCGCCATCATCCACAGGGACACCATCACAATCTCAACCAACACCGAAGACACACTCAGCATGGCCGAACACCTACACTTCCAGAACCACCCTCAGAGGAACCCTCGTCTACAGATCCCTGGGACCCCGACCACAGTTCAGCGAATACATCGCCGACCTCATCAGCACGCACGCCCTCTCCTCCACAGACTACATCCTCCTCGGAGACCAGAATTTCCACCTCGAGAACGCCAAAAACAACAACTCCACAATACTGATCGACAACCTCGCGAACCTCGGACTCAAACAACTCCTCACGGCACCCACCCACTCCGCCGGACACACGCTCGACCCCATCTTCTCCGCCAACGACCACGTCACATTCAGCCACACCACTGAACTCCACTGGACCGACCACCACTGCATCCACTTCCCTTCAAGAAAAACCCACCACGCACAACCAACCACAACGGACTCCATACCGCAACTGGAAAAAACTAACCGAAGACCAACTCATCACCACACTAGCTCGAGACCCTCCACCCGAGACCACCGAGACCAACGCAGCAGCCTACAACCTCAGACAATGAATTGACAACTGCGCTAACACCCTCGCCCCGATCAGGAAACCCTCCAAAAGGCACACTGACACAAGAGCCATCTGGTTCAACGCCGACCTTCAGAACTCCAAGCGCACCTGGAGAAGATTCGAGAGGCAATGGTGCAATGAACAGACACCAGACAACCACGCAGCTCTCATGAACGCCAGACGCAAACACCATCAACTCATCCGTTTCGCCAAAAGATCGTCCTTCAAGGACCGCATCGACAACAATGCACACAACAGCAAAGAGCTCTTCAACACCGTGAAAGAACTCGCCACCCCCAGCTCCATCGGCATACCGCCGTCACAAGAACTCTGCGACTCCCTAGCTACCATCCACAACAGCTTCGACACCCAGATGCCGACGATAGATGCCGACCCCCCCGACCCAACACCCACCAAACACACCGACCTTCTGCTCTCCTGGAACAACATCACCGACAAAGACACCATCAAAATCATGAACACCATCCACTCCGGCGCACCATCCGATCCCTGCCCCCACACCATCTTCAACAAGGCAAGCTCCATCATCGCACCCCAACTCTGAAAGATAATCATCAGCTCCTTCAACACCGCCACCTTCCCTGAGATCTGGAAACACGCCGAGATCAACGCCCTCTTAAAGAAGCCCAAGGCGGACCCAAAAGACCTCTAGAACTTCCGACCCATCGCCGTGCTCCCGTTCATGGCAAAAGTCATTGAGAAGACCGTCAACAGACAACTGACCCACTTCCTGGAAGAGAACAACGTCCTGGACGCCTCCCAATCCGGCTTCCGCAGCAATCACAGCACCAAAACCTCCCTCATCGCCGCCACGGATGACATCAGGTCCATACTGGACAAGGAGGAAACCACGGCCCTCATCCTCCTTGACCTCTCGGCCGCCTTCGACACCGTCTGCCACCACACCCTGAACACACGTCTTCACGATGCAGGGATCTGAGGCAAAACCCTAGATTGGATCACCGCCTTCCTCACCGGCAGAACCCAGAGAGTCCGCCTCCCATCATACCGATCCGAAGCCACCACGACCACCTGCGGCGTACCCCAAGAATCATCCCTCAGCCCGACACTCTTCAACATCTAAATGATACCGCTCGGCAACATCGTCAGAGCACACTATCTCAACATCGTCAAGTACGCCGCCAACACCCAGCTGATCCTCTCCCTCACCAAGGACCCGAACACCGCCAAGTCCAACCTCCAAGAGGGAATGAAGGCCATCACAGATTGGATAAAGATCAGCCACCTTAAACTGAACTCTGACAAGACGGAGGTCCTCATTCTCGGCTACACCCCCTCTGTATGGGACGACTCCTGGTGGAAGACCACGCTGGGAGCTGCCCCGGCACCCGATAACCATGCACGCAATCTGAGGTTCATCCTGGACTCAACGCTCTCTATGTCCCAGCAAGTCAACTCTGTCTCCCCCTCATGCTTCAATACCATCTGCATGCTCCGCAAGATCTATAGATGGATCCCCACCGAAACAAGGAGAATGGTCACACAAGCACTCTTCAGAAGCAGGCTGGACTACGGGAACGCCCTCTACGCAGGAACCACAGCTACAATCCAGAAGAGATCCCAACACAGATTCCAGATCAGAGTGGTAAGAGGGGTAGGAATCAAAAGGCTCCTCTCCAGTCGTTCCCTCTGGTCAGCATCCCCTTTGAAAGGGTGGGCATTGACATTGTGGGGCCTCTGGATCCCAAGACAGTCATGGGCAACAGGTTCATCCTGATCTTGGTGCACCATGCAACCCAGTACCCAGAAGCCATACCTCTCAGGTCGGTGATGGCCCCGTGGTGGGTCGTGCATTGATGGGGATTTTCTCCCATGTGGGGTTCCCCAGAGAGGTGGTGTCAGATCGTGATACCAACTTCATATCTAAGTTTACGAAGTCCTTTTGGCAGGAGTGCAGTGTAATCTACAAGTTCACCACTCCTTACCACCCCCAAGGTAATGGGTTGGTTGAGAGATTCAACCGTAACCTAAAAGGCATTATTATGGGTCTTGAGTCCCAAAGGCTGCTGTGCCTGGTGCCACACCCGAACTCTAGTTCTGTGTGGACTACTGAGGACTGACGTGCACTCCATCCCCCGAGCTGATGAGCTCATTGATCGGTTAGGGGCTGCCTTGTACCTCAGTACGTTTGACTTAACATCTAGGTACTGGCAGATCGCCTTAACTAATGGGGCAAAGGAGAGGTCAGTATTCTCCACACCAGAAGGACACTACCAATTTTGGGTTATGCCCTTTGGGGTGAAGAATGCCCCTGTCACCTTTCAGAGGGTGGTCAACCAGGTGTTGGCTGGGCTGGAAGATTTCAGTGCCGCCTACATGGATGGCATAGCAGTGTTCAGCGCAAGTTGGGAAGAACATCTGCGCCATCTCTGGGAAGTGCTGATGGCGCTACAGAGAGCAGGCCTCGCGATCAAGGTGAGTAAGTGCCAGGTAGGGATCCGTGGTGCACTTGGGACATCGGGTTGGGAGCGGCCAGGTGGCGCCCCTACAGCCCAAGATTGATACCATCCTGGCTTGGGAACCCCCCCCAAGACCCAGACAGAGGTGAGAGCCTTTTTAGGACTCACAGGGTACTATAGGAGGTTTGTCAGGGGTTATGGCAGCATTGTTGCACCCATGACAGAGCTGACTTCCAGGAAGCAACCCAAGAAAGTGAACTGGACTGACACCTGTCAGCAGGCTTTTGATGCCTTGAAGACTGCCGTGTGCACGGCGCCTGTGCTTCAGGCGCCCAACTTCTCTAAAGAATTAATTGTGCAGATAGACTCATCAGAGCATGGTGTGGGGGCTGTACTTTCACAGATGAATGAGGAGGGCCTGGATCAACCTGTAGCCTTTATTAGTAGGAGGTTACTTCCACTGGAACAGAGGTGGAGTGCAATTTAGTGTGAGGCATTTGCTGTGGTCTGGGCACTGAAGAAGTTCAGACCATACTTGTTTGGGACTCACTTCCGGGTTCAGACAGACCACAGGCCCCTCAGATGGTTGATTTAGATGAGTGGTGAGAATCCAAAGCTGTTGAGGTAGTCCATTTCCCTACAGGGGATGGACTTCACAGTGGAACACCACCCTGGTACAGAACACCAATGCTGATGGTCTGTCCAGATTTTTACGCCTTAGTGAAGAGAACTCCCAAGTGGGTGGGTAGTTCTCCCCACATTTCATCTGGAGGGGACAAGTGTTAAACCTGGCACCACTATCGTGGGTCTCCCTTCCATTTTTTGCTGTTGCCTCCTATGTTTCTGCTATGTTTTTGCTGGTCTAGATGCTTTGGGCACTTTGCCACTGCTATTTAGTGCCAAAGTGCAAGTGCTCCCTATTGTAAATTGTTGTAATGGATAAGTGATTGGCTTATTTGATTTACTTGTCAGACCTTGGTACAGTGCACCATGTGTGCCCAGGGCCTGTAAATCAAATGCTGCTGGTGGGCTTGCAGCACTGGTAGTGCCACCCACTGAAGCGGCTTGTAAAGTGTGGCTCAGGCCTGCCATTGCAGAGCCTGTGTGCAGTATGGGACTGCCATGTCGACTTGGCAAGTTAACCCACTTGCCAGTCCCTAAACCTTCCCTTTTCTACATGTTCGTCACCCCTATGGTAGGCCCAAGGGCAGGGTGCATTTTATATGAAAGGTAGGACATGCCCTGATGTGTGTGGCATGTCCTGATAGGAATTGCAGTCAATTTCGTTTTTCAGTATTGCAAGGCTATCTGTTTCCATAGGCCAGAATGGGCAGTTTGATTATAACATCTTATAATCATAACTGACCCAGGGAACAAGATAGGAAAATAAAGTTTAGTATGCCTGAACTCAGAATGTTAAAATACATATTTTAGTGTGGGTCATTTTTACATTCTGTGTTTGAAAATGCCACTTTTAGAAAGTAGGTATTTTATTGACTAACCATCCAGTATGCCTCTGCTAGGTTTGTGTATTCCATGTCTGTTGTGTGAGTGACATGGGGCTGGAGAAGGCCTTGGCTCCAGCAGTCTGATGGGTCAGGGATGGGCTGAATAGAACCTGCATTGAATAGAGAGTAGGGGGAGGAGTTTTCCTTTCAGCTACCTGGGCCAGGTTTGCTTTCAACAATGCTGTCTCCACCTCCTGACAGGAAGCTGCACCAGGGAGGACAGAACTGGTTTTGGCTGGGCACAGACACTCTCTGCCTTCAAAGAACAAAGGATTTTGCAGTATAAATATTAGGGCCCAGACCCCAGAACTTTAGATCACTTCTGTGAATCAAGACGAACCCTTTGCCAAGGTGAGAAACCAAGAAGCTGAAGGAGGAGACTGCCCCTGTGCTATATTGCGGTTGGCCTGCAGTAGTTTACTTATTGCCAAGGAAAGGATAAAAGGAACTGTGTGTGTACTTTTACTATCTTGAGGAAGATCTCCAAGGGCTTGAAGCTGAGCTTGCCTGCTGATCTGAAGTCCCAGGGACACAAAGACTTCACCACCAGCGCCCCGTGATTTTTCTTGCTGGGAATTCTACCCCTGCAGTGAGGTGCCTGCTGGTGGAGAGTGTGTGTCGCTGGGAGCTGGAAGCATGAGGAACGAGGAAGAAGCGTGTTGCCACTGCAGCAGTTGCTGTCGCATCGCCGGAGAAGCGTGTCGCAGGGCCTGTCATGGATCCAAATTTCATCGATTGCGCCGCACGCCAGTCCGGAGTGCACACATCGCATCCAAGTTGTTGCATCGCATCCAAGACGCCATTTTGACGCATTGCACGGTATTGTCTCATCGCATTGAGGTGCCATCTTGTCGCATTGTGTTCGAAATGGTGGTCTCTAGTTGGCAGTGGCTGGCCACTGTCCAAGTAGGGACCCTTCTTTCTCTCATGCTCAAGTTTCATTTTCATTATCTCAAACTCTAACCTCCTTTTCTCTAGGTCCCTTTGACCATCCATTTTAAGCTTAGATATCTCAATGTTATGCCACCTATCTCTCTCCCTGTACTCCAGCTCTTCTGGAGACATGCCTTTTGAGGACACACTAGTGTCCGGGCTGGAAAGTGCTTTACCTCCCACCAAATCTACTGCTTCCACCTGCTGCTCTCCTGCATCCTCTTCCCTCTCCACAGACTCTCCCAAATCCTTAGGGGCATCCCTGGCTTCTAGCCAGGCCTTCAGTGCCTTTTCATACTCCTCCTTTTTAGACAGACCTGTAATAGGGACTGTGAATAGCTTGCAGAAATATTTGAGCTGCTTGGCATTGTAGGTTTCTAATTTCTCTTCTTCCCAGGAGAGATCCTCCGAGGCATTGGATCTGGGCTTGCCTATTGTATTAACCCCTTCGATGCTCATGACGGAACGGTTCCGTCATGAGCTACGGTTGAGCTGTGCTCATGACGGAACCGTTCCGTCATGACCACGCCCGTTTTTATTAGGGCCCAGCACCGGAGGGGGAATCGCGGTCGCGCTGAAAAGGTTAATAGCTGGCAATATCACTCAAAAATAGAAAAAAACACAAAAATGTATGTGGTTGTGTTATGGTCTGCACTCACTAGTAGTGTACACTGTTATGTTATGTTATGTTAAAAAATGATTTATAAAGCGCGCTAACACCGATTGGTTTCTTGGCGCTGTATAATTACTGTATGCGGATCACAAATGCTAGTCCAGATCCCACCGCTGCCACCAATGTTAGAAATGGGGGTCTCTAGTTGGCAATGGCTGGCCACTGTCCAAGTAGAGATCCTTCTTCCTAAGACAGAGTAAGGGGGCTACACCCTTTGATAACCTCTGCTCAACCCTGTGGTAACGTAGCACGAGCAGCTAGGCTTATCTCAGAGGCAGTGTGTGAAGCATTTATGACCATACACCGTAACACAGTGAAGAACACTACAAAGGGACACCACAGAAGTAGTTATAAAAAATAAGTATCTTTATATATAGACTTAACACAAGACCAGTAGCGGTAAAAAGCCACAATACTGTAAAATAGGATTATTCTTGAAATGCTGCAAAAATAGTTCAAGGGGCACAAAAAGGGGTTCATTTCAAAGCAGTGGTCTCTGCGACCCTCTTACTTACAAAGTACCTGTATTCCGAAGCAAAACAAACAAAATGTTGCAATGAAGATGTAGCGATGATTTTCTGCACGCAAGGCCAGTGATGCAATGAATCCTTGCCGCGAGGGAGGAGACGATGCGCCGATCTGCTGATGCGTGCAGAAATGAGGCAACAAACTTCTTCACACTAGGCCGTTGATGCGATGAATTCTTGCCGCGAGGGAGGAGACGATCCTGTTGCTTGTGCGAGTAGGTTGCGATGCGAAGAAATGCCGCTCCGCTCGGGAGCAACGATCCTGGTGCGATGCGATGACAAAGGCGGCCGTGATGCGTCCGCGCTGCGATGTCATGGTGCACCGATCGCTGGGATTCGACGCTCTTGTTGCGATGGGACTGGTGTTGCTCAGCTGCAACAGCGTGAGGGTTCTTGGTGGCAATCTCAGTTGCGGCGGCCTGCCAACGTGTGTTAGCGATGATCTCAGCACTATCTTCTCTGGAGTAAAACTAGAGGTCCTGGAACTCACAGGAGCCTCATCTGCAGATAGAAATCTTTGCTAGGAGGATTCAGGAGGTTGCTGGTGAAGTCTGATGTGCCTGAGACTTCAGCAGGAGGCAAGCTCGATTCTAGCCCTTGGGTGATTGCTTTGCAAGATCTGTGAATGTTTTCTCCAAAGTCCTTTCCCCTCTTATTCCAAGTTCACTGGTAACCACCGCAGGCCAACTCAAGAAACAGCACACAAGCACAAGGGCAGTCCAACTCCTGCAGATTCCTTAGTTACATGGACAGAGGTTCGTCTTGACATCCAGGAGCAATACAAATTGTAGGGGTTTGGGCACAGGTATTTATACCCCAAAAGTCTTTGTTCTTAAGAGTCACAAGTAACTGAACCCAGCCAGAGCCAGTTCTGCTCAATCCTGGAGCACTTTGTTTAACAGGCTGCATCCTTCCTTTCAGAAAGAGGGGGTCTGCCATCAGACGCACAGTAGGAGGTGGAGCCAGCATCCACCTTGCCAGGCACAGCCCTATTCAGGTCAAGGAGCTACCCCTCCCCAAACTCCAAATGCAGATCTCTCTATTCAACCCATGTCTGACTCAGCCTGCCCTGTCCCTCCAAAACCAGACAGCCAATACACATTACAGCAGAGCACACTGCAAGAAAAGACCTACTTTCTAAAAGTGGTATTTTCAAACACAGAATAGAAAAATAAACTTTACTAAAAGATGCATTTTAATATTCTGAGCTCAGGCATACTAAATTTGTCTTTCTACCATGTTCCTTGGGTCAGTTAGGATTATAGAATGTAATAATCAAACTGCCTATTCTGGCCTATGGAGAACTGGTAGCCTTGCAGTAGTGAAAAACAAAATTGGGTGTATGTCACTAACAGGACATGCTATACACACCAAGGCACGTCCTACCTTAAACATACAATGCACCCTACCATGGGGGGACATGATGCCAAGGGAAGGTTCAGGGGCTGGGAAGTGTGTGCACTTCACAGCCAAGATGGCAGTTCTGGACTGCACACAGACTCCGCCGTGGTAGGTCTAAGACACGCTTTACAGCTGCTTCTATGGGTGGCGCAAAACAGCGCTGCAGGCCCACAAGCAGTATTTGGTTTACCAGCCCTGGGAACACACAGGCCACACTACTAGGGACTAACCGGCAAACCAAATGAGACAATCATGGACATACCAATTCACATAGACATACTTACACAGGGAGCATTCGCGCTGTGGCACTGAATAGCAGTGGCACAGCGCCCAGAGCATCTAACACCAGCAAAAACAGAGGAGACAAAAGCGAAAAATGGAAGGGAGACGCACACCAATGGCGCCAGGTCTAACACATCATAACCGGAAAGTAGTAAGAAACCGACGCATCATCTCCTCTCCGGTAAGGAACTGACGCATCACCTCCCTTGCGCTGCAGTAAGGAACCGACGCAACACCTCCCCCGAAGCAAGGAACCAACGCATCACCTTCCCTGCGACCCTTTTGTTTATATTGAGTTATGCATCCATGGTACTTTCAGAGTAATGTGTTGCATTTACCATCTACATTGAACTGAGCTATTTCTACCATTTTTGAAGTCATATTCTTGATATAGTATTGTGGATTTTTGTTGTTTGGTCTTGAGTTAAGTCTAGTAAAGATTACTTATTTTTCTAAACTCGTGTGGTGTCCATTTCTAGTGTTTTCACTGTATTAGCGTATGTGTTCACAAATGCTTTACACACTGCCTCTGAAATAAGCCTGCCTGCTCATGCCAAGCTACCAAGGGGGTGAGCAGGAGTTATTTTAGGAGTGTTACCCCCTTACCCTGACTAGAAGCAAGGGCCCCAATTGGTCAAAGGTACCTACCTCTGCCAACTAGAGACCCCCATTTCTAACAGGGAGGTTCACGAATACATATAGGAACTTAAAGAGCTCAATCATCTTGGCAATTGCTAGATGCCCAACAAGAAACAGCGGCAAAGAGATCCAGCGTCCTACCCGACTCTCTGGCCACTCCATGAGGCTCCCGTAGTTGCATTGCCATAATTATTTGATGTTTTGGCTAAGACAAATCCCAAGGTACTTCACTGGACCGTTAGCCCATCCCAGTGGGTATTCCGATTGAAATCTTGCCATGGCTGCCATTAGTGGGAAGATGATTGATTCGTCCCAGTTGACTGTAACCCCCGAAAAGCTCCTGAATCGCGTACTTTCCCTGATAAGGGGATCTAAGTTTTCCCCTGGACGCTTGATGTATAATTTCACATTGTAAGCGTACAAAGACACCGGGACCACTCTGGGTGTAAATGCCAGGCCTCAGTGTGAATGATGTAGTCTTGACTGGGCGGCTAGTGGTTCCATTGGGATAGAAAAAAGAAGTGGGGACAGAAGGCCTCCCTGCCAGTACCCCGACACACTGAGAAAGGGGGAGATACAATTTAGTTGATCCGGAGCTGTGTCACTGGGGAAGAGTATAGGAGGGCAATCAGTTAAAAATATTTGGGGCTGCTACCCAGTCTCGCTAGTAAGGCAAACATATATGGCCACTTCAGGGTATCGAATGCCTTAATGGCATTAAGGAATACTGCTGCTGCCGGGATCGAGGGGTCTACCTCCTACATGCTAGCCAAACAAGTGTGCACGCTGTGCGACGTAGCCCTCCCTGGGACAAAATGCACAGGTCAGGTCTAAGTATCAAGAGGGGGGGAGCAGCCGCGACGCAATGAGTTTGGCGAGGATTTTATTATTTAAATTGATCATGGACAGCGGTCTGTAGGAGTCGTACATTAGGGGTTTTTTTCTGGCTTCAAAATGGTTACGATAAGGGCGTCCTGGAGTGTGGGGGGAAGGGCCCCCCTCTCAAGGGACTCGTCATACATGTTAATCAAATACAGCTCCAGCAGTGGTGCGAACTCTTTGCAAAAAGAGGCCGTAAGCCCATCCAGTCCCAGGGCCCTATCCCCAGGAAGGGCGCGGATGACTCCAATCACCTCCTCCACTGAGAAGAGCTCATCCAGGTAACTTTGGTGGCCACAATCTAGCCAGAGCAGCTGGATTGAGTCGGAAATGGTGGTCAGATCAGTGAGTGGTGTTTCATGTGGCGGCATATAAGGAGGAGTAAAAGGACATCATTTCAGCCTGTACAGTGGTCTGGCCAATCGCCATCTCATTGTCTATTTTCCATAACTCACTGATGTAATCACTCGCCAAAGGTTTCTTAAGGAGGGCCACAAGCGTTTTACCCATACTGTCCCCTAGCCCATACTGCCCGGCCCGGGCGTCCTTTCCTAAATACTGAGTCTCCCTTAGGGCTGCTTCCTCAAACTCAGCGACCTTGTCCCTAATTGTCCCCAATGTTTCATTTTTGGCGTCAGCGTAGAATTTACTTTCCAGCTCGCGTAACTCACTCTCTAAGCACTGAAGATTGCCTCGTATTGGCCGCAAAACCCCTGCTTGTTTCACAATACATTCACCTCTAATAACAGATTTAAGTGACTCCCAGAGTGTAGAGGGGGTTTGTACCGTGCCCTCATTCTGCATGAAGTATTCAATTATCACCTTTCGGATTTCCGACCAGAACACTTGGTTGTGCAGAGCTCCCGGGGGAAGCCACCAGCTGAACACACTGCTGGGAGTACCAGGCAAGTAAAACCGGAGCAGAACTAGGGAGTGGTCAGTTAGGGTTTGCGCAAGGTGAGAGGTCTCTGTGACCTCAGCCAAAATGTCATTCGAGAACAGCCAGAAATCAATGCTGGACCAAGTGGGACCCGCCGAGGAAACACAGGTGCCCTCCATGCTCTGTGCGTGTGGTGGTACCATACATTTATTAGCCCATAGTCTTCCATGATGCTTGGTAGTTGTGCTGCCGCCCTGGGATGTGGTCGCAGAGCGCAACTCGATCTGTCCCTGCCCTGGTCTTAGATAATGTTGAAATCCCCTCCCTAGATTATTGTACTCAGTCCCAAAGTGTCAGAGAGCCTCCAAACCTCACTGAAAAAGTCTAGCTCATCAACATTAGGGCCATAGACTGATATCTACCTACCAGCATTACATAGCAGCCCTGTGAGTCGCGAAGTACGTTCCAAGTGCACCCCGGCAACCCCTTTTTCACGAGGATCGCTAGCCCTCTAGCATAGTTTGAGGAACATGCCACGTGTTTCTCCCCAATCCACCCTACTCGCAGTCATGAGCTAGGACTGTCAGTCAGGTGCTGTTCTTGCAAAAAACAGATGTCCGCTCGTTGATGGGTGCGATAGGCCCCGACCAGTCTTCCTTTCCTCCTGTCATTTAAACCCCGTACATTCTAGGTAAGTGCCCTAAGGTGGAACGCATTAACATCAGGGTACCCGTGTCAGCCATAGGGGTCTTACATTCATACAGCAGGTATGTTTCCCGGAGGAGTCATGTGCAGGAAGACCAGCGTAACAAGGGGAGGGAAGTCCAGTGTAGGCCAGTAATAAACAACAGCATGGGACTCTTCCCTCCAGGGAGAACGCTAAGGGTCCGGCGATTCCCATCAAAGGGAGCTGGGTGGCCGGTCAACTAAGGAGAAGCTGGAAAAAACGGCCTCCTAAGCAGCAGACATAGTTGATCAATATGCTGCAATACTATTCAAAATGAACACATAATTTGAGCCAGGCTACTACAGAACTTGAAAGGCGAGGGATAAAGAGTTCCGGTCACCAGCCTGAGTACTGAGAGATGGCTCACTCAATGCCTTTTGTCATTTTCACTCAGGCAGTCCTCCAATCTTGCAGCTATATCTGGACACGGAGCGGTTTAGCAGGTCGTAATTTGCGCACAAATTTGGCGGCTGAGCTGGGGTCAGTAAAGTACGAAGTTTTCCCAACATCGAAGATGCAAAGTCTTCCTGGGTAAAAAAGGGAGTAGTTAATGTCCTTTTTCTGAAGTACTTTTTTAATGGGAACAAACTCCCTTCTTGCTGCTTAAACTGCGAGGGTAAATTCCAGAAAGAATGATACAGCGTTGCCCTAATACTTGATTTAGTGCTGGTATCTGGCCTTGCGCAGCACGGTGTCCCTGTCATGGTAATTGAGCAAGCGGGCAATTATCAGCCAAGGGGGGCTCTCGGGGAAGATCGAGGGCCGAGCACTCTGTGTGCCCTCTCCACTATGCAGACCGCTGACAGGGAGTTACCAAAAATGGAATTCAACATAGTCCTCAACCCGGGACATTGCAGTAGATTCGGGTACTCCGATAATGAGCAAATCATTGCACCACAATCTGTCCTCTAAGTCCTCATTCTTGTTTTTGATGACCTCCAGAACCTTTTCCAAGCATAACAGTTTTTTGCGCAACATTACCCTATCATCCTCAAGAGTGGATGTGTGCTGTTACACTTGTCCAATGGCTCCTCGTGGCTGGAGACCTTATCCCTTAGTCTGTCCAGTCTGTCGGCCATGTTGTCGATTTTCTGGTCAATGACAGTTAGGGAGTGCTTGAGCTCGCAGAACATCTCTCTAATATCCAGTTCTGACGTTGCTGTAGCACGCCCCATTTGGATCTGGCTGTTCTTCCATTGGTGGATGCGATGTCTTGTGGGGACATCCCATGTCCCATCTGGCACACGGATTCCACGGACACACTAAGCTCCCCCAGCACTGTTAGCGGGCAGTGCAAAACCTCTGTGTCCTAGATGCCCCTGATAGTGGTCCTGCTTCCGGAAGGCCATTGGCTGCTGAGTCCCTCCATATGTCGCCCTCACGAAGGACCTCCCGCCGCCCCTGGTCAATGACCTACTCCACTCAGCAAGACCTGAGGTTTGTGCATCCCTGAGTCGCTCGGTTTTTCAGGGGGGGGGCAGTCTGACTCCCCGCCCCACTCCTCCTGCTGCACTCCCCTCTCCTGCTGCGCTGGAAGGGGAGGAGGCTCGCTGCTCCCCATCTTAGACTTTTAGTTCTTGGCGGGGAGGGGGTACAAGCGGTGCCACGCCTCGTCAGTGGTGGGGAACGCCGCCAATCAGTCCAGCTCTCCTACCACTGGGCCAGGCTGACACTCGTGGTGCAGCACAATATTTTAGCAGGCCAGGGGGGGCCTTGCTTGCTATCTCAGTCCAACATCGCCCCTCCTGCAGAGACCAACTTCAAGCAGCCTCTCCTGGAAGGGGCAGGAGATTTGCCCAAATACAGGCTGCACCACGAGCTTCAGGCCTCAGATGCACCAGTAGGGGGTGACTGACACCTCCCACTGCTGCAGTGCAGATTGTCTCCGCTCTGCTGTGCACACTCGGGGGTGCCCCCTACTCCATCCCTCCCTTCTCTACGCTCACCTTGTTATGTAGGAATCAAGGACCCTAGTGTAATAATATAGAAATAATATAGATTCATGCCCATATATAGGTATAATTCACCCAATCCTTATATAGGCATAGGAACCATTACCTTATTTAGTCTTAGCCTATGCAGCCCAAATACGGCATGGCTACTTCCACTAAACTCCGAGAATCCACAATGATTTCTTGGAAAATCCTGCCTTCAGCAGTCAGGGACTTCTCCCTGCTTGAATATTAATTTATCCAAGAACTCATGGAGTTTTCAAGGAACTGAGGCACTAGTGAATATATTATGTCCAATCTTACGTCAAACTCGGTACCTTCAAAGTATAAATATGCCTACATTTGCCCAGTCAAACACACGGTGGTTTAGGAGCAGATCGACTAACAACTTGCCCGACGCCCTGCTGCTGCAAGTGCCGAAGGAAGCCGACCCTCCAACTGACGCACTGAGAAGACGCTGTCTTTTCTCTTGCTGAGAACTCCAGCTCCGGTGTTTCCAGGCTGCCCTTGCGGGTTGCTGGGAGATCGAGTCCTGAGAGAGAGATACAAGACCTCTATCATTCTAAAACCAAGGTACGGAGCTGATTAGACCCGTAGAGAATTCTTGGAACAGATTCTTGGCAAAAAATTACTAGACTTAAGCTACACCACACTTACTCCTCCCTCGTACTTGACTTAGGTTAGGTACACCGGGGTAGGCGTATTTTAGAAGCACCAGTTGAGTACTTTTAGCCACTATTTTATCACTGTATGTATTTTATGCATTTTATGTATTCTATGTTTATGGCTTAGAAACCATATCATGCTTTTACAGTACTATTTTATAATACTATTCGTATTATATGCATTGTACTTCTTAACTAGCATTTCAATTGTAGCGGGGCATTTCTTATGCTTAAGAAATAAGACTGTTCAATAAATACTTTTATTGAAAACGCCCGTCTCTCTATTTCTGAGCAACTCTGGTGAAACCAAGCATGAACATCTGACTGAGTGAAATAGCCCTCTATTGTTTCAGTGACTCTAGAGATGCGTTTCATTCTGGGGAAACAAAGTTGTCATGTTATATGGTTGTCAGAGACTAATCCCTTGTACTTTCGAGAAAGTTTCTAGTGACCTCTGAGCTAGCTGGCACTCACAATTAAGTCTAATATATTTGGCAGAGACCTAGTCGGCTCAAGTCCTACGTCTAAGCTGCAGGATATATTATTCCAATGCGCAGAGCCTATTGGGAATATAGGAACTACACTACAACCTGTTAAGCAGGGGGTGGTCCTCCACTTCCGGAGCCTGTCTGCCTTTTATGGAAGCATGCGTGCTGGCCTGGTCACTTTGCCAGCCCACTGCCCGCAGTCAGTTGTTCCCAGCTTACTCCAACCGTGCCCTTAGTGCCTTGCCTTGAATCGCTCAGCTCACCGCAATGCCACCACTGGCAGCACCTTCACTTACGCTCCCTGTGGGCAAAACTCATACAGAACCGTTCTTCTACTGTGCGAGTACGCCGCAAGCCAGTCCTCCGCCGTCCAGTCCGCCACCAGGAGGTCGCCCAGGGGCAGGGGGGCAGCCCCAGTCGTGGTCAGCTGAGCCTCGCTGATCCCACAAAGGGTGCCTCAGGGCTGTCATGGGCAGGCAAGCCAGGAGGAGCACCATAGTCTCAGTTTTATCGGGATGCTCGGTTGAGCAATTCTCCTCACCCCATCATGCTGCAAAAGTGCTCCTCAGTGGCAATGAGGCACTCTCTAATCAGTTGGGGCCAACGTTTTATGCCGCAGCTGACGGATTAGGTTGGATTCTCCTACAGGCCTGCAGAGCTTCACAGAGTGGTGGCCATCTTGCTGCTGGGCTCTCTAGCGCCGCCCTCTGACAATCACACTTGGATGCTAAAATTACACTCCAGATCCCCTTGGTGCATGGTACCTGGTTGAGAGACTTGGCCACATTGGAGGGCTTCAGGAGGTGGGACCTTATTGGCGTAACACAACTGGCCAATATCTGTGCCGGGGCTCATATACACACTATTATATTAACTCCACACAATTTTAAAAGCATTTACAACTTCGACATGCACTCATCACCCATGTCCCCAATGACACTTTCATCCTGGAGTTCAGCTCACTGGAAGTCAAGTTCCTGATGGGTGCATTAGGAAGAGGCGGCATATCTCAGATCTATCGGACTCCTATTATTAAAGCACATACCACACTAGTTCACCTTAGGATGTAATGGGAGCGATGGCTGGCCACCTTAGAAGATGATGATTGGTGTGGTGCCATTAAACTCCCTCGCGTCATAATCATCTGTAGGAAAGTAGGATCTGCTTTCATGGTTACCCCCAATTTTAGCTGGAGTCATCATGTTTCACTGACCAAGTCTGACTGGGATCCTGCTAATCAGGAGCCCAGTCCCTATGTTTCTTTCCTAAACTGGACATGGTGAATACTTTGGTACACTCCAGATTGACTACTGGTGTACCCTTGTAAGTCCCTAGTATATGGTACTAAGGTACCCAGAGCATAGGTACACCAGGGGTCTCCATGGGCTGAAGCGTGTATTAGCCACCCATGAGAGACCATTCAAATTGTGACTACGGGCCTGCCATTGCAGCCTGTGTAAGCTGGTGCTAACACCACTTATGACAGATATGTTTCCTTATATCTAAGGTCACTTTACTTAAAACCTATAGGCCACCCCTATGGCAAGCCTTTCAATCGTAAAGGCAGGGAGCTCAGTTCTAAGTGTGAGGGTGCTCCTGCATGAGTAGGCACCCATACAACCTTTGGAGTCTATTCTCCCAGGTTGTAAGTGCATCAGCCATTAAGATACATAAGTGGCCATGAGTCATTATGCAATGGCTGTTTCTAAACTGGCTGTATCAAACCCTGTCATGTTTGGTATCAAACATGTTGGAATCATACCCCCACATGTCCATACACCATAAACACTATGGGAGGTACTGTTAAGTTCTTCAGGGAGGTCCTTAGTGCTCCTGGTACCAGTCTCCTAGACCCAGACAGCAAAGTATGGCAGCTGCCGACCAGTAACACGATTCTGCCCTCCTGCTGCTGAGCCAAGCTAGAGCATGGAAAAGCAGGGCAATAGGTTTCCTGTCAAAAGGAGGTGTGACCCCCCTCCCAGAAAAGATTTAGTGTATTAGGACAGGGTGGGGGCGCTTGCCAGTGCCACTAGTCTGCTTTGAAGGGCACATTTGGTGCCCTCCTTGTATACTCCAGTTGAAACCAGTTCAGGGTGATTTTGGCTTCCGCTCTGGCGTGAAAGTGGACAAAGGACATGGGAGTATTCTCCCCACTCTATAGCCCCTACTCTGGGAGGGACTCCTGAATCATCTCAACCCTTTCCTTAGGGTACTTAAGGGCTTACCTGTGGGTGAATCCCTACATTTGTCGTGGGAGAAGATTCTGATCCAATACCACTTCTACTTCAACCATCTCAGCACTCTGGACTTCGCTTTGGGAACAGGGACTGCAACTGGAAAGACTCCTGCTGCTCCTGGTCTCGTCGACCTGCAAGTCTGCTGCATCGTCTGTGCCTGTGCTCCATAGAGGTTGTTCACAAGGTCTGTAGACATCTAAGACACCCGAAGGAATATCCCTTGGAGTGAAGGAGTCACTCCTCTGCATCTGCAGGCACTGCAACAAAGCTGACTGGTCTGGTGTTCCTGAGCTCCTATGGACTACGAAATGTTCCGCAACAAAGGTGGGGAGTTCTGCAACTCCCTCGAGGCCTGCACTGTCTTCCTAGCGAGTTTTAAGCCAGTATCCCTCATCGGACCCGCTGGAGCGGTACCCCTGTACATGGCGTTGAGTTGCTGTTGCCAAGGCTTGTTGACTCTCTCTTCCAGAGATCTTCAGACTCCAAGAAGCTCCAGTCTCATGCATCTCCTGCAGCCAAGATCTCTGCCTGCACAGCATCTTTTGCACTGTGGCCCTTCTTCCTTTGAAGAGCTGCTCAAGGTCCTTTTGCGGCTCCTGTGCTTTCGGCCCGTGGGTCCTATTGAGGGTCTTCTTTAGCTCCAGTGGGCTCCTGTGCTTGCTCAGGGCTTGCTTTGATTACCTGCTTGTGGTGAGTCACTTGGACCCTGCTGGTTCCGACACTGCACCTTTGTTGACAAATATGTTGTTTGCCGCTACCAAAGCTTGTTGGTGTCCCGGCATCCAACGTGGGACAGCTCGTGCACACCTCCTGGACTTCCTCTGTGTTGCCTGTTAGGTACAGCTGCAACTTCAAGGGCACCGACAACTCTCCTGCATCCCCGACATTTGTCTTCCGTGCCTCCTAGTCACTCCTGAGTGGCTCTCTGTCCCCTCTGCTTGCAGGTACCTCTCATCTTGAATCCACCATTGGGTTCCACTGGACACTTTCATCTTCTTCGTCAACAACATCTTTTCTGAAGTCCTCCATTGTGGTCTACAGCGTTTTCTGACGTCACTTCACACCTATGCACCCGCCTTTCCTGGGGTAGGTATCCTGGTTCCTGGGGTATCCACGGGCGGGTGACTCTCCAACCTTCCATCTTCCACTGGGTTTCTTCAGGGACCCCTGGGAAGGTTCCTTCTTCTTTAAAATTACAACTGCGACTTACCCTTTGCCTTCTATTGAGCACGCGCTTGTGTTCCCACTCAGAACACGGCCTCTATGGAGTTCCTACAAACTATGTAAGTGTGAAATTACCTGCGCACTCCCTTGTTTTAGTAGGTACTCAATATGTACTATTTGCATCAATATGCGTGCTGTTTGGTGGAAAGGCAGCCAGCCTAAATAGAAAGAGCAACGTCTGGTGGGACAACCACCAGTATACCAAACGCACTGCTGAATGTAAAGTATAACAATTTTAACACAGGAGAATATTGTTTAAGGCATTCTAAAACAAACAAGAATACTCTATTGAAATTAGCTTGGATTAAATTTATATGTTCATTTTCATGTTAAGCAAACACAGATGACTGTTGATAGACTACAAGACTTTTGCCTGTTCATAAAATATCATAATTCAGTTTTCACAGAAAAGTAAATATACATCGCTGTTGATCAATCAATCATGAAAACATTGTATTATATTACACAGCCAAAAAATTTTGAAAAGGCCCAATGCATTTCGGGTGGAACCCTTCTTCAGGGGCACTGTGAAAAGAAATACAAGTAAAACAAATAATCAATTTACAACCAAAAGAAGCCAAAATTCAAAAATGCTATTTTATGCTGAAAACATGGTAACACTAAAATGTATGCTCTTGAAACTTCCAGCAAACGTGTTACAGTGATCTTGAAATACCTCTATGTGGTTATATCTAGGTCAACCGGAAAATGGAAACAAAGGAAAAGTGCTACTAGAAAACAGCCTCACCGAAATGTGAAGTGCTTGTCGTCAATACTTATGTGAATCATGCAGTTACCCAAACCAAGAATGTAAAATCACTGGATAGTCAACATTGTTGTTCTTATGAAGTTCAACTTACTTCAAAAATCTGTTGTGTCGATGCTACTATTGATTAACAGCTTTGAAGAAAGTCTATGACACTCCGTTCTGTGTATACAAGAAACGGAAATAACACTGATATCTGCAACTCGGCTCTCAAGCCTAAAAACTCGAATCACTGTTTGTTGATAATTAAGTTGATAAATACACTTACAAAAAGCGGGTGCTGCCGAGAAAGACCTTCTTGTAAAATTTGTGATTAGCCCAAAGCTTCTGGGATATTTTTGCAAATACGGACCTGAAATGTCAATAATTCAGTTCTTACTGATAGTATCTCATACTAGAGAAACGGTCCAATTAAATATTGAACACTACGTAATCATAATCACTCACCACTCACCGTGAGCAGTAACTGCCGAACTCGTGAGTCCAAATCTATTCTGGTTGTATAACGCGGTAACCTGCTCCTAAATGCAGTCTGCAATGAGGATACAAAATACCATCATATTTGTGATACGCGAACTGCGTGGTCACTAAGTTTCTAACAACTAATGACTGAAGCGTATTTGTCAGTTAATAAAAAACTCACCGAAGTTTTAAATTGATGCGTCCTCGTAAAGAGCCAAGCGTCCTGCCAGATTTGCGTTCTCAAAAGCTGGAGACGCCCGTATATGATCGCGTCTCCTCATTAGTCATAGAAAGCGGACTGGAGGGATCCGCCATATTGTAGTGGTGAACTGGTTGTCTGCATGTGTGAGTAACTAGCGCCTGCTGTCCCACCGGTAATCCGAATATGATAACGCCCTAAAACTGGGCCATTAATGAATATTTTTGTCGCATTGTAAGGGAATTCAAGATAAGAAAGATCTATGACATAAATTCAGTCTGCCCGGTTGAAGCCCAGGAGCAGCCATGCTGAAAATGATCAGAGTCTAGTGCCAAGAATAACGTCCCTATTGCGTGCTACTAGTGACCTCAGTAAGAAGGAAAAACAAGATGCAGACGTGAGAGGTTAGACAGTAAAAGAGGGAGGAGGAGAGAAAAATGTGCAGAACCCAAACACCCAATGTAGATGGCAAAAAGTTCTCACATTGCTAAATGTGTTACTTTAGTAAAGTGAAAATAGAGAAAAGTATTCAATACATGTGTGATAAATACTTTGACCTAAGTATAGCCACATTTACAACTCTGGGTGCTGGGAGTGATGACTCAAACGTAACCACATTTACGACTTTCCTGCATACAGTGTGTAATGTAGTAGATAGAAACCACTATTTGACCATATTTGCAGCATTACGTGATGCAGAGATTGGCACTGAAATAGCCACATTTCCAACACTAATCACAATACGACCAGCTGTCACAGAAAACATTGGAGTTCGATTCTATCATTAAGCCCACCCGGTACCAGGGTTTGCAGATGTTTATCCACCATGCTTCTCTTTGTGCTAGTAGTTTGGTGTGATTGTAATCTGATCTCACTATCAAAGATTCCAAAATGGTGAATCGCAATTGCGCGTTAGTGTGCTGGTGTTCTAGCCAATGTGATGAAAAGAACGATTTTGTGGACTTTGTTCGGAATGTGCTTTTGTGTTCGGTGATTCGTATTTTTATTTTTCTAGATGTTTTACCGACGTACAGTAATCCGCATGGACACTTAATCACGTAAATCACATTAGAACTGTTACAATCCCCATTGTATCTTAGTGAGATTGCTCTTCCTGAATGCGGATGATGTATCGTATTTCCAGTCATCACATTGTTACAATGTACGCAGTTGTAACATTTGCACATTCCTTGAAATTGTTGTTCAATTTCAGTTTTGGATGCTAAGATTTCCTTGATATTCTTGCTGCGAGTATACGCAAACAACGGTTCCTCATCGTACAACCCTTTGAAGTCTGGTTCCTGTTTGAGTAGTTCCCATCTTGATTTAATGATGTTTTTGATCGCGTGAGATTTAGACGAGTACTTGGAGACAAAAACGTGCCGGTTGGGTTGAACTTTAGTTTTAGTAATGAGGAGTGTCTCTCGTTCCTTAGATTGAGTTTTTGTAAGAGCTTCAGCCAAAATTTTAGCTGAATAACCCCGCTCACTGAATTTTATCTGCTGCTTCTCTAGCGCCTCTGACAGGGTAGTGTTGTTTGACGTTATTCGTTTGATTCTCAGCATCTGAGAATAAGGTAGATTTTTGATTAATGAAGGAGGATGGAAATTTGAATGTAACAAGAGATTATTTCTGTCTGTGGGTTTCGTGAAAACTGATGTTTCAAGCTTATTATTCTGTTGACTAATCAGTACGTCCAGGTAATGTATGCGTTGTTGGTTGATGTCATATGTGAATTTAATTCGTTCATATTTGTTGTTCAACTCGTGAATTGCTTTTTCCAATAGCTCTTTTGAGTTTTTCCATACTAGGAAAATGTCGTCGATGAATCTTGTATAAAATACTAGATTCTCGGCCCAAATCCCTTGACTGTAGATGTAGTTATGTTCAAATTGCGCCATAAACGTATTGGCGTAGGCGGGAGCCCCGGAAAAACCCATCGAGGTTCCACTGACTTGCAAATAAAAGTCATCTTGCCAAGTGAGATAACTATGTTGGAGACAGAAGATCAACAACTCCAATAGAAAATTTTTGTTGACTGACAGTTCTGGTAATTGAAATAAAGCCCATTCACAGGCTTCCACTCCTTCTTTCAATGGAATCGATGTGTATAATGACGTGACGTCAATGGTACACATCAACCAATTTGGATTGTAATCATCCTGTACTTGTTGCAATAGATTGAGGAAATGCGTAGTATCCTTCACGTGGCTCCGCCATGATTGTACACATTTTTGTAAAAAATGATCAATGAGTTGCCCTGCTGGTGCAAAAATTGACTCACAGCCTGATACTATTGGCCGGAATGGTGAGTTATTAAGACTTTTATGCACCTTTGGGAGCATGTAAAGTCGGGGTCTTCTAGGATACTGTACTGTCAGAATATTCCGTAGTGCAGATGTAATCCAAGACATGTGTTCTGATTTGTCAAGTATTTGGTTAAGTGTTTCCATGAAGCTGATGGTGGGGTCCTCATCTAATTTGATGTATGTTGTAATGTCTGCTAAATGTTCGTTAACTTTGTTGACGTAAAAACTTGTGTCCATGATAACCAAAGCGCCCCCCTTGTCTGCCATTTGGAGAGTTATCTGGTCATCCGTTCTCAGTTTGTGCAAAATTTCCATTTCATCTTTTCTCAGATTTGGTTTGACATGTGGTCGAAGATTGGGTTTAGTCAAATCATGACGTACCAGTGATTCAAATGTATTAAGGATTTTATGTGATACTGGTGACATGAAGGTACTCTTGGGTTTAAAGGCTCTAAGTTCAGGGTCTTCTTCATCAACATCCAATGTTGCCGTTCCTAGGGCAGGTACTACATTTGTAAAAAAATGTTTCAACCTCAAGTTTCTCAAAAACCGAAAGAGGGAGACTTCCACTTCAAGTTTATTTGTGTGATAGATTGGTACAAATGAAGTTCCTTTGTTGAGAACGAGTTCTTGTGATCTTGTTAATTGTTTGGTAGAAATATTTATTACGAGGGTTTGCCCTTGCTCCTCAAACTCCGTGCCTCCGCTTCTCGGTCCTTGGCTTCCTTTTCCTTGGCTTCCTTGTCTTTGTCTTTGGCCCCTCCTTGTTTTCTTATGTCTGGGGGTCTGCCTCCTCCCTGGCCCTTCTCTAAAAAAAACGGCGCAACCGTTGATGTTGACAATTGGATAGATGAACTGGCTCCATTTTTTGTTCCTGCTGTAGTTGACTCTTGTTCCACAATGACTGGACGTCTGGAAGGATCCAATTCAGTGTCTGATACTATTGATTCTTGTGAGGAAGTAGTGGGTTTCTGATAGGGACGACGTTTGGCGTACACCTCTGCCCAGGTGTAGACCTCATTTAATTTGTAATCAATAGTATCCCTGCGGAATTTGCGTAATTTTCTCTCTTGGATGTCTTTGCCATAGGCGTCTAGTTTTGTATTTAGATCTTCCAATGTGGTTTTCCAAAATTCAGCGTCGCAACGACTTGATAGGTCAGATTTGATGATATGTATTTCTTCCTCCAATTCTTTGATACATTTTGAGAGCTCTTCAACAAGCAGTAAAATTAAATCCAGTGAACACTTGTTTAACACTGCTTGCCATTTCTCCATAAATCTTTTATTGTATTGGAATTTATACAAAAGTGGTTTAATGGGTAAACGTAGTCCCCGTGGTATTCTTTGTACCTTGTGGTACTGTATGAGTGTTGACGCATGTAGCCGCTGACTCAGTGCTCTCCTTGTTATGAATTCTAGCTGTCTAAGTTGTTGTGTGACTGAGCTCCCTTGTACGTTAAATGATGGTGCATCTTCAATTAATGAATAAATCCCTTGAAATTGTGTTTCAGTATATGTTCTGGTATCTGCCCGGTTGTCGGTTAGGTTTGAAATGCTATTGAATGACATTTTTGACTTTAAGAGAACTGTCGGGGTGACGCGAGTAAGTGGAAGTGGCGAGACAATGAATGTAAGTGTGAAATTACCTGCGCACACCCTTGTTTTAGTAGGTACTCAATATGTACTAATTGCATCAATATGCGTGCTGTTTGGTGGAAAGGCAGCCAGCCTAAATAGAAAGAGCAACGTCTGGTAGGACAACCACCAGTATACCAAACGCACTGCTGAATGTAAAGTATAACAATTTTAACACAGGATAATATTGTTTAAGGAATTCTAAAACAAACAAGAATACTCTATTGAAATTAGCTTAGATTCAATTTATATGTTCATTTTCATGTTAAGCAAACACAGATGACTGTTGATAGACTACAAGACTTTTGCCTGTTCATAAAATATCACAATTCTGTTTTCACAGAAAAGTAAATATACATCGCTGTTGATCAATCAATCATGAAAACATTGTATTATATTACACAGCCAAAATTTTTTGAAAAGGCCCAATGCATTTCGGGTGGAACCCTTCTTCAGGGGCACTGTGATGTCGTGTATTTCTATAGGTCCTGAATCGATCCCCCTATTCCTGACCCTATTCTGGTTAAATTAACTATCAAGTTAACTAACAGTCAGCCCATGAGGCAAGAAATCCCCCATGATGCAGATACCGTTATCTGACGCAGTCACACTACGGCACAGGAACGTGTTATCTGATTAGGTCATAACGCTTGAAATCTAATTAGACAAGCGACATTCCTCCAGCCCCTGATAAGGCATACGACGTTCTCATAACAAATCAAACCTATGACAACCTGGAAAATCCGTGCGGCCATTGTTTTGATTTCACAGAGAACTTTTGCAAAAGAATGTGCTAACGAGCAAGTCGTATGACATCTTTATTGACGTACCTATGTCCATCCTTACGTCAATCTCGGCACCTTTAAGGTATAAATATTGCCGACCTTGCCCTATGCAAACACACGCGTGGTGACAAGACGGAGCAGCCATACTTGCCGAAGCCGAGAGCAGAAGCAGACCCCGCAGGCAGCAGCCCCGCCTTCCTGACGCGCTGAGAGACGCGCTGCTATCTCAAGCCGAGAGACCCAGCACCGGCGCTTCTGGGCAGCCCTCGCAGGCAGCCTGGAATATCGAGAGCAGAGAAAGAGATACCATTCCTCATTCATCCTAACTTCCAGGTACAGAACTGAATAACCCCTCACAGAGAATTCTTTAGTTATTCACTTCGCAAAAACAAACTTAACTTAAACTGTAACTTTCTATTCCCGCCCACGCATTAGACTTAGGTCAGGTACACGGGGTAGGCGTATTTAGAAACACCAGTTGAGTACGTTTAGTCAAATGTATATGTGTATGTAAATATATTTTAATCATTTTAAACATCATATGGCTCAGAAACCATATCAATGTTTTTACAGTATTATTTTATACTATTGCTTCTAATGTATGCACTTTACTTAACTATAAGTATCGCAATAATATCGATCCATTTCTCTTGTACGAGAAAAGAGACTGATCAATAAATAACATCTTTTATTGAACACGCCCGTCTCTTCCTTTTCTCTACATTCTGATGAGACTAAGAATGCACGTACTGACTGAGTAAAATAATTGCCTTGTGCTCACACGACTCTTGAGATTGACTCTTGATTAGGGGAGAGCAAAGTTGTCATGTTCTATGGTTGTCAGAAACTAAATCCCTTCTTGTCTAATCAGGGGAGTTAATCCTTCCTTGAACATTCGAGAAAGTTTCTAGCGAACTCTGAGCTTAGCTGGCAAACCCAAAAATTAAGTCTAGTATCGACAGTAGTAGACCTAGTTAACGTCTGGCCTAGGCCTTTACTGCTGTAGGTACTATTCCAATGCGCAGAGCCTATTGGGAAAATAGGAGCTACACTACATGGCGCCCAACGCGTTTGGAAAGGGCGATAAAACTAACGTAAGACATTTAGAGTAACTCAGTCGTGCTTTCTCACTCAGACCCCTTTTCCCAAATACTCCAAAGACGTCTGGAGTGGGTGAAAGGTTATTATATCCTCCAAAACCTCGCAGGAGGGAACTCCTATGTATGGTTTTTGGTCTAGTCAACGTTGAAGGATAAAACAGTTCCAGAATATTGTGCATCTAATCTCTGTTTCCATAAGAAACCTGATCTGCAAATAAAAATAATACCATCCTGTCAGTAAAATGGGAGACAGTGATGGAGAAAGAGAGGCAATTAGATTAGCTACTGGAATAGCAGATGCTGATGCTACCATACAAGCAGCAGACGCGGATATAATACTCATTCCGGTCATTAAAAGGAGATCTATAACCTTAAAACTTATAGAAAATGGACTGACACCTAGAGGTGGCACAGTCATATTCGTAATTGAGGCACACGAATATCGGCAGACAGAGGTATACTATACATGGATACATTTTCCAGCAGCAAATGCTGTAACAAAGTACTTCCACTATTACAAAGTAGAGGAACCTCCTGAAACGTACACTCCTTTCGAGGAGGTGGAAGTACCACTCAAATTCCAAGAGCATTTGCTCTTATTTGATGGCGCCCTAATACATAACAATCACATTACAAGGCTCGGTCCTTTAGGAAGACCAGGAGCAACGTGGCCGGTCTTAGCCGGATACACACCACATCCAGACATCGAAAGAATGCCTGCAGCAGAGCTGTTAATACAGCTAAAACAACTACTAAAAATTCACAGACAATTAGTTCAGTATGTAATGCGGACTTCAACAATTCAGCCAGCGATTAAACTTCCACAGCTGACCCCTCACCAGGGGAACACAAATAAAATTACACCACAGAACATCCAATCCTGCCTAGGTAAAGTTCCAGCTAAACGGGAACAGATACCATTCTGGTTGGCACAGAAAATTACCCAAATAGAGGCGGTGTTTCCCGACACCACCCCGCTGGAAAAACACAGGATTCTGACTATATGTCTCCCAATGGGAATCGCACCACACATTGAGGACTGTGACACTTGGGGTACAGTCTTTGCTTCCATCTATACAAAAACGCACGGTGTTCCATCCATTTCGGTAATACCAGATGTGCTTAAACAAATTCAAGATGAATACGGTCCAGAACCTGCTTTAACTCTTGGTATGAAATTACTGAAAGACTTCAAGCAGGTCTCGGCTATATTACTAGCCAACATAAAAGGTCAAGCAGCAAACGTGGCGATCCGCCAGAGGTTAAAAGAGACAGATATAGCAGACCAACCAGCTGAAATTGCCAGAATCATAGAAAAATCCTATGAAGAACTAGGCAGAGATAGTCTAGGTGGAATACCAGTAAAACCGCAACTGACTACAAGTCCAGAAAAAATATTTTTTAATAATAATAATTCACCAAAAAAGAACTGGGATGGAAACAAACAATCCAATCCTAAAGAAAAGAAATTCCAGTCCAGAGGAAGGTCTCCTAGGCGAAGAGAGAAATCTCCAAACCAAAGACAGAGGTCACCGCAGAGTGACCCCTCTGGGAATAGATATAACCTTAGAAATAGGGATAATATTAAAAAACCTGATAGATATCAAGACATTGATACACGTCCCTCTCAATCTTTTCAGAATTCCTCGCAGAAATCGGAAAGAAGAGGACGATCAGAAGAGCACGCCAAGTCCAAAGACAAGGAACCTGCTCAACTGAAAAAGAAATCACAATTTCCAAAAAAGAAGGTAGCCAGTATCAAGGTAGTTAACAATGCCGAGAATACTGAGGACACAACTGAAAAACGGAGAGTGGGCTCAGACAATGCTAGACAGCGCAGCAGAGGTGAGCATAGCTCGCAAAGTCCTTATGAATCATCTGGAGACAGTGGACACGAATGAATACCTTCAAGTGGAAACTGCAGATACCAGAGTTAGCAAGCCCCACAAAATATACGAGATAACATTACGTATAGAGGGAGATAAGACTAGGAAAATAAGGGGACTATTTTGGGATAACCTCTCCAAAGGCTATGACATCCTTCTAGCTGAAAAAGACTGGCCACCAGAGTTTGTCAGGGAGTGCCCTCATGGCGAAGAAGTAATTATGCCTGCCTTCTCGAATCAAATACCGATTCATAAAAAATACACACTTGCTAGAAAGTGGGCAGTGGCCTTAGCACCTGCTTTATACAAAAATCATGTAGGATGGGATGAGGACTCTCCTCCTCACAAAATCCAGCTAAAATCACAACCAACTGCACAAAGGCAGTACCCAATTAAGCAAGAAGCTAAAAAACAAGTAAATGAAATACTAGATCAGCTAGAATACCAGGGGGTGATTGAAACTTGCACCTCACAAATGAACAATCCTTTGTTTCCGGTCTCCAAACCAGACAATTCATACCGTCTAGTTTTGGATTACCGACACCTTAACACATGTTGCAAAACTTTTGCAGTGCAAAACTCACACAGTGCTGCACTAATGAATAACATAGTGCGCAAAAAATACAAAACAACCTTGGACATCTCCAATGGATTCTTTTGTCAAAACATAGCACCAGAGAGCAGATATTTAACAGCTTTCTCAGTAAATGGCACTCAAAAACAATTCTGTCGGTTAGCCCAGGGGTACAAGAACAGCCCGGGGGTATTCTCAGCAAGAGTAACAGAATTACTACAACTATATGATGATGAAGCATTATCTTATGTCGATGACATTTACTTAACAGATGATGACTTGGAGACTCACTTGAAAAGAGTGAACACCATAATACTTGGTTTCGCTGCAGAGGGTTACAAATTCAACTTCAAAAAGTCCAGAATTGCCCATCTGACAGTCCTATTCTTAGGATATGAGTTATCAAGTGAAGGCAAAAGCCTGGCAGACAATTTCCTAGAGAAATGTGCCGTAATCCAAGCTCCCAAAACACTAAAAAACCTACAGTCAATTCTAGGCTTCCTAAATTTCGGAAGAACATACATTGCAAATTACGCAGAAAGGGTCAAGCCCCTTTATGATCTAATTAAACCAGACTTTAAAAGATCCAGTTGGACTCAAACACACACAGAAATTTGAGATCCTTACAAACAGACATGCTAATTAAGACAAAATTAGAAACCCGTGATAATACACGCAACCTTGTGATCCGAGTGATCCCAGGGAAATGCGGATTCACATACCTGACCTCTAATGAGGGAGAAAAGGTACCAATTGCATTCAAATCACATTTGTACACAAAAGCTGAACAGAGATTCAGCAACAAAGGAAAAATTGTTCAAGCAGTTCAAACCGCAATAGCTAGAGAAAAAGACATAGCTGACGGTAGACATATCACAGTCAGAACAGCTGAATCAGCCTTTGAGGCATTAACAACACCGTGTAATTTACCATCAACAACATTGGATCCAGAATGGATACAATGGGTGAATTCAATTACAACGGACAAAGTATACTACTACTTTGATCCAGAACTAGAAGAATTAAAAAATCTAAAATATGAAAAGACGTATCCTCTGCCAATCGACATTCTGCCTCTACGACATTACGCCTGTGTAATCTATACAGACGGACATGCTCAACCCTCCGTTTGGGGAGAACATGCATACAATCCCACATGTGAGATCACAAAAGAAGTGTGGCGCGGAGGTATATTAAAACCTCTATTAACAAAATCACACTCAGTAGAAACTAATTCAGAACTACAAACTGAAATAATAGCTTTGAAAATGGCGCTAGATAATGCGGATCGCGAATTCCCGACGCTTATAGTGTCAGATTCATATTTCTGCGTCAAAGCATATAACAAGGATTTGCAGACATGGATTCAGAACGGTTACAAAGATGACACAGATGCACCAATAAAGCAGAGGCTTCTCTGGGAACAAGTAGCTCTTTTGAAAAAAGAACTACCAAAGACTCACGTGACTCACTCACTGAGTCATCAACGTGATGGCGTTCACGTTGTAGGGAATTCATTGGCTGAAACAGCCGCAGCGGCAGCCACTAAATCGGCTCCCGTAGATCGAAAAAAGCGTACATTAAAATACATTGACGGTGAAACAATGCTGGCGGTGAAAACGTCATCAAAAGGCGACTGCTCAGCGTTACCGATCAACTATCCACTCAATTATACATACATAATCGATGCAAACTCCGTCCCTTTTGCTCGAATCCCTGGAGTGGGGGATAGAGTGATTCCAAACATGGACAGGAGAAACTTGTTAATCGCAGACGCACACATGGGCGAAGGACTCAGACACCTTAAATTAAAAGATTCTCTGGAAGAATTACAATCACGGTACTGGTGGCCAGGCATGAGCCTGCACTACACCATGTTTGTAAAAAACTGCCCAAACTGCAACAGAGATCGCAGTGGGGAGAGAAGCAGTTTAATACCACGTCGTATCAAGGCAGATAATATTACCAACAAAAAGAATGGCTTGCGATTAACATACACAGGCTAGTTCCACTTATAATGTAGATCCACAGCACTCGGCTGACGTCCGGACTGTTATACAAGATTTGCGAGTCTAAATGGCATATACGCTAAGAGCATGCTACGTTCGACCATTTTTTTTTTTTCACTCAGGCAATCCAGCCTGGGGGGGGAAAGAATGGCCAAATGAGCACAGCCCAGCGGGAATCTTCTCACTTCCTTCCTGAGGGTATGGGATGGTGTAAAGAAAAAACCAAGGCAGAAAGCAATCTATAATGGAAAGGACATTAGGTTCGGGAGCTGGGTGGGTCAAACATCTAATAAGTGTCCAACGTAGTCTAAATAACTTGCCAAGAAATTCTCTGAAGGGATTCAGTCCGTACGAATTATTATTCGGAACTAGGATGTTGATCTCTGACCTTGATAGTCAGACTTCAGTGGTAATAGAAAAAACCTTTGATGTCAAAGACCGTTTGGCTATTTTGCAGGACTTAAACAAAACAAGAAAAGACCTGAGCAACATACAGTTGAAACAACAGCCAACAACCACTGAAGAATCACCACCTGTCCCAGCAAGACCTGTCTGGATTCCAAAAGTCGGGGATCTAGTCAGGGAGAAGATCGCGGTAAAGAAGGAATTTGGGCCTTCTTACAGAAAAGCAGTTCCTGTCTTGTCTGTCAACGGGACAAGATCAGTTGTACTACCGCCACTTGCTGGAAAAAAGGAGAACCGAGTTGTATCCATCGACCTGGTAAAACCACAACATGTGGCCGATAACAAACAGTAGGCCAAGTGGACTCCCAATAAGTAGCAGAACACCAAGGTTTGCTACCAGTACAGAGGTCCTAACAAAGAGGCTCATCACATTCGAAACGCCTAAAGAAGAACAACAAGGACTATGCAACAATGCAATAGAACTCAGACCTCTGAAAACCCAAATAAAGACATTTAGCAGAGAAACACCAATCTACAATGAAGTTCCAAGTGAAAATGCAAGAAACAAAAATCCTGAACCAATTGGAACAATTGACAGAACTGCATCTGGTTACTTCATCAACTTCGATGATTCCTCTGAAGGTTTCAGCGAACAAAAGACACAGCCATCATCAAAATCCTTTAAATACAAAGCTAAGGAACTTTTGAAACAACTGAAAGAAACATATCTGGTTACTCCATGGATTGAATTTTGGGTGGGTTTTGGTGCATTTATCCTCATACTTTGGCTCATCATGGTATTTACCCTGGGACGCTTCATTGAGGGAAAATATGCTAAAATGGACACAGCAAGTCAGAACATCAACTTGGTCCTCAAACCACACACATCTTCACACGTCGAGAAACGAGAACTTTCTTCAGAACTTTCTTCAGCCAACTTCACAGCAATTCCAATACCTGGTGGGGTAGCCTGGGACAACACTGACTATGAAATTTATGGTCCGGTCGAGATCCTGAAATATCCACACCAAATCAAGATCTCCTTGAGTGACTTTGCAAAACCAAACTCATTTGCTGATGATTGGGACTTTGAAAGTATAAACAATATGATGTCTGACTTAGTAATGTCTGCTAAATTTACAAAACATGATTATTTGCAAGGTTCTACAAATTATGATAGTATGTATTGCTATAACCATTATGGTAACCATTTCTTGCATAAATCTGCACAACCTAGAAATGTTTTAAATTATAATCAATGGGAACATTGTGCTACACCGCCAAAAGGGAGCTCTAGAACCGTTTATGACAAATATTCATATTTTTCAGGTTTTAACATAACTAATGCTGAAACATTTTATTACAAATTGTCAAACAAGACAGGGATGAAAACCATGATAACCAACACAAAATTGATATATTCAGATTCATTCTTTGAAAAAATGAATACATTTGGATTTGATTATTGGGACAAAAATGTTGATTTGAAAAGTGTTTGGGGTACAAAAGAATGGCAAGTACAGGGTATAGAAGCTTTGTTTAGAGCCTGCATGATCCCAGAACAAATGATATTTTTAAATGACACTGTTCAACAAACCACCTGTCTTGGCTTAGCCAAAATCAAAGATTTAAATAACCTGTCTATTCCAAAGCCAACAATGTTTAGCAATAACTCTGATACAGATGAAGGAATAGACATAAACCATATACTTAACCAAAACAGAACACATCCTGATTGGAAACAATGGTTGATCTGGCCCACAGATACAAATAACTGTCAAGATAGATTCCTGAATAAAACACAGGGTTTCAAAATGACCAGGCCAGACCCTAGATATCCCCAAAGACATCACCCAGGGATAATAACAACCTACAGTGTGGGCAAATTATGCCTTCAATGGCTACAAACTTCCACACTGCCTGAAATTAAGCAACACCTAACTTTACTTACTGATGGTGCTGACTTGCGTGATTTCATACTGGGACCACGCAAACAGCGTCAAAAGCGTTTCATAGCAGCCTCTGTATATGCAGCATACAATGAGGCCTGGAAGGTTACTCAAATTGAAACAGCAGAGAGAATACGTGAAATTGATCGTATTAATTTGGAAAAATCACTTTCTGTAGTGGACAATGGGTTAATGACTCTGTCCTCCAGAATTTTTTCATTGGACAGCATTGTGTCTTCAGCAATCGATATATTATCGCAAGACTTACTGTTATTACAACATGGTCAGTCACAATTGCGCTCTATTGTACAGCTTGGCTGGACGTTACAAAATCTGCGTTCAGGCTATGTGCCTTGGCGTTTAATCAACACAACGTCACTATTCCAAATCTTTAACCTTACTGATAGACAAATCGGTATGGCGCAGAAGGGTGCTGATTATACAATCTTGAGCATTGAAAAACTAGAAAGATTACCAATGACAATGTCAGAACGACCTGTCAGTGAATGGATAATCCACGGAATCATAAATATTCCAATCTCAACCTTCAGGTTTCAATACTGCCAAAAATATATACAGGCTGGCATGTACGAGAAATTGGGAAAGGGGTACCTTAAAACAACTTGGAACCTGCCCTATTCACATGCATGTGTCAGTAACAAAGGACAGAAAGTGTTTCTTAGTGGCAACAATTGTGCTATGTCACTAAGCGGCACGCTTCTGTGTAACGGTATTAGTTTGCACGGAGCCTGTGAAGGGAATTCATACAACCTTTCATGTCACCAGCAAGGCGCACCTGCAACTGAAATAGAACCATTCTTTCAAAGACTCTATAATGGGAGTTACATTATTATTGTAGACCGCAGATGTTGTTGTCTTATGCCCGGGACTCCTTATCTCGTCACCACGACGGCGAAGGTCAAGTGCTGTGGACGTTCTTTGTTCCCCAGCTCCTTACCAGACAGGGAGGCAAGGGCATGGCCCGGTTTGAAAATTACTTCTATTCGAATAGACACTTTAAGCAGAATGAAAACAGTGCTTCTTCAGACGCCTACAATGCTCACGTCATCTAAAGAAACGTATGATCTACAAGTCGCAAGGACGACTGCAGAGATACATACATTATTATCAACTAATTCCCCCGTACATTTCGCGGAAATCCTGAGCGAAATCTTAAATATTTCTGATACCACTGGGGTCTCAAAGGTATTTAAGACAGTATTTTCGATGGCATTAACACCATTCAAAGCCATACTGGGTATTTTTCCAGATTTCGTCCATTCGATTTTTGGCGGACTTCCCCTGATCCTGGGACTAATTGCAGGAATCCTATTCCTAGTCCTTATTTTTCGTTATGGCAACCCATGTCACAGATCAAACTCTCGCGACAATGGAAGATACGATCCTAGCCATTGGATACCGGGACCGGATATCAAAAATCCTGGGACTCTCCCGGCTTAGAGACCTAAACATGTCTTGGTTTCTATCATTTCGACCAATGTGGCAAAGGTGTGTTTTACCTGTACTAAGGTGTCTGCTATGCGGAGAAGAATGCGTGCTAGACACCTGTCTGACGCTACAATCGGATGCGCCGGTGGATGCAGATACACTGTTGGTTCCTACCAAGGTTCACGCACTGTGCTGCCCTCAAAGGCTGCCAATTCTGATGACGGCATTCCTGGAATCTTCACCACTACGATTGAAGAGTAGTGAAGTTCAAGATGAAAGCAGCATCGAACAGGTACGACCTTCTGTCAGCAATGCAAATCAGAATGTCAATGGAGACAATCATGCGCATGAATGCATGGTTACCCCTATTTCCGACTTAGTGGAACTTTCCCATGAAGCTGTTGACAGTTTTTTCGAAAGCCTGAATGATATGATGTTCTCTCCGGAACAGAAATAGAGACTTTTGAGTAAACTCGCACACGGCGTTCCCTGAATTCGGCCTTCAACTTTAAAAATAAAGTCACATGAACAATTACAATCCAGTTCACGGACAGCAACTTTTTTCAGCAAGCCCTTAAAATATTTTTCTATATATTTTTTCCCCGGGACACTGATCTTCTGCTTAAAGTAAGAAACTATTCCTAGAGAACTAAGATTTCTATTTTAGATACTTTATATAGACTTTAGCTGCCCGCTGGTATGTTCACAAATATTTTATTATGTGATGAAATGGTCTCGACCTTCCTTTCTGTATAGCTATATTAAGAGCCATTTCATGTGTATTTCTCATATACCAAAAAGCAATAATGCATTACAATGCGTGTTTACTTTTGCATTTAATTCATAGCTTAAGTGCATACAATATATATGACTGCAATTTTTCAGTATATTTGAAAATTTCGAAATGCATTTATGTATTTTGGGGTGGTAAGGTATACACTATACTCTATAGTATGTTGTACTATGTTATACTATGCATAGATTAGTAGATATGACCATAGTTAGCGTGGAGTGGGTGTCGTGTATTTCTATAGGTCCTGAATCGATCCCCCTATTCCTGACCCTATTCTGGTTAAACTAACTATCAAGTTAACTAACAGTCAGCCCATGAGGCAAGAAATCCCCCATGATGCAGATACCGTTATCTGACGCAGTCACACTACGGCACAGGAACGTGTTATCTGATTAGGTCATAACGCTTGAGATCTAATTAGACAAGCGACATTCCTCCAGCCCCTGATAAGGCATACGACGTTCTCATAACAAATCAAACCTATGACAACCTGGAAAATCCGTGCGGCCATTGTTTTGATTTCACAGAGAACTTTTGCAAAAGAATGTGCTAACGAGCAAGTCGTATGACATCTTTATTGACGTACCTATGTCCATCCTTACGTCAATCTCGGCACCTTTAAGGTATAAATATTGCCGACCTTGCCCTATGCAAACACACGCGTGGTGACAAGACGGAGCAGCCATACTTGCCGAAGCCGAGAGCAGAAGCAGACCCCGCAGGCAGCAGCCCCGCCTTCCTGACGCGCTGAGAGACGCGCTGCTATCTCAAGCCGAGAGACCCAGCACCGGCGCTTCTGGGCAGCCCTCGCAGGCAGCCTGGAATATCGAGAGCAGAGAAAGAGATACCATTCCTCATTCATCCTAACTTCCAGGTACAGAACTGAATAACCCCTCACAGAGAATTCTTTAGTTATTCACTTGGCAAAAACAAACTTAACTTAAACTGTAACTTTCTATTCCCGCCCGCGCATTAGACTTAGGTCAGGTACACGGGGTAGGCGTATTTAGAAACACCAGTTGAGTACGTTTAGTCAAATGTATATGTGTATGTAAATATATTTTAATCATTTTAAACATCATATGGCTCAGAAACCATATCAATGTTTTTACAGTATTATTTTATACTATTGCTTCTAATGTATGCACTTTACTTAACTATAAGTATCGCAATAATATCGATCCATTTCTCTTGTACGAGAAAAGAGACTGATCAATAAATAACATCTTTTATTGAACACGCCCGTCTCTTCCTTTTCTCTACATTCTGATGAGACTAAGAATGCACGTACTGACTGAGTAAAATAATTGCCTTGTGCTCACACGACTCTTGAGATTGACTCTTGATTAGGGGAGCGCAAAGTTGTCATGTTCTATGGTTGTCAGAAACTAAATCCCTTCTTGTCTAATCAGGGGAGTTAATCCTTCCTTGAACATTCGAGAAAGTTTCTAGCGAACTCTGAGCTTAGCTGGCAAACCCAAAAATTAAGTCTAGTATCGACAGTAGTAGACCTAGTTAACGTCTGGCCTAGGCCTTTACTGCTGTAGGTACTATTCCAATGCGCAGAGCCTATTGGGAAAATAGGAGCTACACTACAGTGAAAAGAAATACAAGTAAAACAAATAATCAATTTGCAACCAAAAGAAGCCCAAATTCATAAATGCTATTTTATGCTGAAAACATGGTAACACTAAAATGTATGCTCTTGAAACTTCCAGCAAACGTGTTACAGTGATCTTGAAATACCTCTATGTGGTTATATCTAGGTCAACCGGAAAATGGAAACAAAGGAAAAGTGCTACTAGAAAACAGCCTCACCGAAATGTGAAGTGCTTGTCGTCAATACTTATGTGAATCATGCAGTTACCCAAACCAAGAATGTAAAATCACTGGATAGTCAACATTGTTGTTCTTATGAAGTTCAACTTACTTCAAAAATCTGTTGTGTCGATGCTACTATTGATTAACAGCATTGAAGAAAGTCTATGACACTCCGTTCTGTGTATACAAGAAACGGAAATAACACTGATATCTGCAACTCGGCTCTCAAGCCTAAAAACTCGAATCACAGTTTGTTGATAATTAAGTTGATAAATACACTTACAAAAAGCGGGTGCTGCCGAGAAAGACCTTCTTGTCAAATTTGCGATAAGCCCAAAGCTTCTGGGATATTTTTGCAAATACGGACCTGAAATGTCAATAATTCAGTTCTTACTGATAGTATCTCATACTAGAGAAACGGTCCAATTAAATATTGAACACTACGTAATCATAATCACTCACCACTCACCATGAGCAGTAACTGCCGAACTCGTGAGTCCAAATCTATTCTGGTTGTATAACGCGGTAACCTGCTCCTAAATGCAGTCTGCAATGAGGATACAAAATACCATCATATTTGTGATACGCGAACTGCGTGGTCACTAAGTTTCTAACAACTAATGACTGAAGCATATTTGTCAGTTAATAAAAAACTCACCGAAGTTTTAAATTGATGCGTCCTCGTAAAGAGCCAAGCGTCCTGCCAGATTTGCGTTCTCAAAAGCTGGAGACGCCCGTATATGATCGCGTCTCCTCATTAGTCATAGAAAGCGGACTGGAGGGATCCGCCATATTGTAGTGGTGAACTGGTTGTCTGCATGTGTGAGTAACTAGCGCCTGCTGTCCCACCGGTAATCCGAATATGATAACGCCCTAAAACCGGGCCACTAATGAATATTTTTGTCGCATTGTAAGGGAATTCGAGATAAGAAAGATCTATGACATAAATTCAGTCTGCCCGGTTGAAGCCCAGGAGCAGCCATGCTGAAAATGATCAGAGTCTAGTGCTAAGAATACTGTCCCTATTGCGTCCTACTAGTGATCTCAGTGAGAAGGAAAAACAAGATGCAGACGTGAGAGGTTAGACAGTAAAAGAGGGAGGAGGAGAGTAAAATGTGCAGAACCAAAACACCCAATGAAGATGGCAAAAAGTTCTCACATTGCTAAATGTGTTACTTTAGTAAAGTGAAAATAGAGAAAAGTATTCAATAAATGTGTGATAAATACTTTGACCTAAGTATAGCCACATTTACAACTCTGTGTGCTGGGAGTGATGACTCAAACGTAACCACATTTACGACTTTCCTGCATACAGTGTGTAATGTAGTAGATAGAAACCACTAATTGACCATATTTGCAGCATTACGTGATGCAGATATTGGCACTGAAATAGCCACATTTCCAACACTAATCACAATACGACCAGCTGTCACAGAAAACATTGGAGTTCGATTCTATCATTAAGCCCACCCGGTACCAGGGTTTGCAGATGTTTAATCCACCATGCTTCTCTTTGTGCTAGTAGTTTGGTGTGATTGTAATCTGATCTCATATTCAAAGATTCCAAAATGGTGAATCGCAATTGCGCGTTAGTGTGCTGGTGTTCTAGCCAATGTGATGAAAAGAACGATTTTGTGGACTTTGTTCGGAATGTGCTTTTGTGTTCGGTGATTCAGTGATTTTACATTCTTGGTTTGGGTAACTGCATGATTCACATAAGTATACGACAAGCACTTCACATTTCGGTGAGGCTGTTTTCTAGTAGCACTTTTCCTTTGTTTCCATTTTCCGGTTGACCTAGATATAACCACATAGAGGTATTTCAAGATCACTGTAACACGTTTGCTGGAAGTTTCAAGAGCATACATTTTAGTGTTACCATGTTTTCAGCATAAAATAGCATTTATGAATTTTGGCTTCTTTTGGTTGCGAATTGATTATTTGTTTTACTTGTATTTCTTTTCACAGTGCCCCTGAAGAAGGGTTCCACCCAAAATGCATTGGGCCTTTTCAAAAAATGTTGGCTGTGTAATATAATACAATGTTTTCATGACTGATAGATCAACAGCGATGTATATTTACTTTTCTGTGAAAACAGAATTATGATATTTTATGAACAGGCAAAAGTCTTGTAGTCTATCAACAGTCATCTGTGTTTGCTTAACATGAAAATGAACATATAAATTGAATCTAAGCTAATTTCAATAGAGTATTCTTGTTTGTTTTAGAATGCCTTAAACAATATTCTCCTGTGTTAAAATTGTTATACTTTACATTCAGCAGTGCGTTTGGTATACTGGTGGTTGTCCCACCAGACGTTGCTCTTTCTATTTAGGCTGGCTGCCTTTCCACCAAACAGCACGCATATTGATGCAAATAGTACATATTGAGTATCTACTAAAACAAGGATGTGCGCAGGTAATTTCACACTTACATTCATTGTCTCGCCACTTCCACTTACTCGCGGCACCCCGACAGTTCTCTTAAAGTCAAAAATGTCATTCGATAGCATTTCAAACCTAACGGACAACCGGGCAGATACCAGAACATATACTGAAACACAATTTCAAGGGATTTATTCATTAATTGAAGATGCACCATCATTTAACGTACAAGGGAGCTCAGTCACACAACAATTTAGACAGCTAGAATTCATAACAAGGAGAGCACTGAGTCAGCGGCTACATGCGTCAACACTCATACAGTACCACAAGGTACAAAGAATACCACGGGGACTACGTTTACCCATTAAACCACTTTTGTATAAATTCCAATACAATAAAAGATTAATGGAGAAATGGCAAGCAGTGTTAAACAAGTGTTCACTGGATTTAATTTTACTGCTTGTTGAAGAGCTCTCAAAATGTATCAAAGAATTGGAGGAAGAAATACATATCATCAAATCTGACCTATCAAGTCGTTGCGACGCTGAATTTTGGAAAACCACATTGGAAGATCTAAATACAAAACTAGACGCCTATGGCAAAGACATTCAAGAGAGAAAATTCCGCAAATTCCGCAGGGATACTATTGATTACAAATTAAATGAGGTCTACACCTGGGCAGAGGTGTACGCCAAACGTCCGCCCTATCAGAAACCCACTACTTCCTCACAAGAATCAATAGTATCAGACACTGAATTGGATCCTTCCAGACGTCCAGTCGTTGTGGAACAAGAGTCAACTACAGCAGGAACAAAAAATGGAGCCAGTTCATCTATCCAATTGTCAACATCAACGGTTGCGCCGTTTTTTTTAGAGAAGGGCCAGGGAGGAGGCAGAGCCCCAGACATAAGAAAACAAGGAGGGGCCAAAGACAAAGACAAGGAAGCCAAGGAAAAGGAAGCCAAGGACCGAGAAGCGGAGGCACGGAGTTTGAGGAGCAAGGGCAAACCCTCGTGATAAATATTTCTACCAAACAATTAACAAGATCACAAGAACTCGTTCTCAACAAAGGAACTTCGTTTGTACCAATCTATCACACAAATAAACTTGAAGTGGAAGTCTCCCTCTTTCGGTTTTTGAGAAACTTGAGGTTGAAACTTTTTTTTACAAATGTAGTACCTGCCCTAGAAACGGCAACATTGGATGTTGATGAAGAAGACCCTGAACTTAGAGCCTTTAAACCCAAGAGTACCTTCATGTCACCAGTATCACATAAAATCCTTGATACAATTGAATCACTGGTACGTCATGATTTGACTAAACTCAATCTTCGACCACATGTCAAACCAAATCTGAGAAAAGATTAAATGGAAATTTTGCACAAACTGAGAACGGATGACAAGATAACTCTCCAAATGGCAGACAAGGGGGGCGCTTTGGTTATCATGGACACAAGTTTTTACGTCAACAAAGTTAACGAACATTTAGCAGACATTACAACATACATCAAATTAGATGAGGACCCCACCATCAGCTTCATGGAAACACTTAACCAAATACTTGACAAAGCAGAACAGATGTCTTGGATTACATCTGCACTACGGAATTTTCTGACAGTATAGTATCCTAGAAGACCCCGACTTTACATGCTCCCAAAGGTGCATAAAAGTCTTAATAACCCACCATTCCGGCCAATAGTATCAGGCTGTGAGTCAATTTTTGCACCAGCAGGGCAACTCATTGATCATTTTTTACAAAAATGTGTACAATAATGGCGCAGCCACGTGAAGGATACTACGCATTTCCTCAATCTATTGCAACAAGTACAGGATGATTACAATCCAAATTGGTTGATGTGTACCATTGACGTCACGTCATTATACACATCGATTCCATTGAAAGAAGGAGTGGAAGCCTGTGAATGGGCTTTATTACAATTACCAGAACTGTCAGTCAACAAAAATTTTCTATTGGAGTTGTTGATCTTCTGTCTCCAACATAGTTATCTCACTTGGCAAGATGACTTTTATTTGCAAGTCAGTGGAACCTCGATGGGTTTTTCCGGGGCTCCCGCCTACGCCAATACGTTTATGGCGCAATTTGAACATAACTACATCTACAGTCAAGGGATTTGGGCCGAGAATCTAGTATTTTATACAAGATTCATCGACGACATTTTCCTAGTATGGAAAAACTCAAAAGAGCTATTGGAAAAAGCAATTCACGAGTTGAACAACAAACATGAACAAATTAAATTCACATATGACATCAACCAACAACGCATACATTACCTGGACGTACTGATTAGTCAACAGAATAATAAGCTTGAAACATCAGTTTTCACGAAACCCACAGACAGAAATAATCTCTTGTTACATTCAAGTTTCCATCCTCCTTCATTAATCAAAAATCTACCTTATTCTCAGATGCTGAGAATCAAACGAATAACGTCAAACAACACTACCCTGTCAGAGGCGCTAGAGAAGCAGCAGATAAAATTCAGTGAGCGGGGTTATTCAGCTAAAATTTTGGCTGAAGCTCTTACAAAAACTCAATCTAAGGAACGAGAGACACTCCTCATTACTAATACTAAGGTTCAACCCAACCGGCACGTTTTTGTCTCCAAGTACTCGTCTAAATCTCACGCGATCAAAAACATCATTAAATCAAGATGGAAACTACTCAAACAGGAACCAGACTTCAAAGGGTTGTACGATGAGGAACCGTTGTTTGCGTATACTCGCAGCAAAAATATCAAGGAAATCTTAGCATCCAAAACTGAAACTGAACAACAATTTCAAGGAATGCGCAAATGTTACAACTGCGTACATTGTAACAATGTGATGACTGGAAATACGATACATCATCCGCATTCAGGAAGAGCAATCTCACTAAGATACAATGGGGATTGTAACAGTTCTAATGTGATTTACGTGATTAAGTGTCCATGCGGATTACTGTACGTCGGTAAAACATCTAGAAAAATAAAAATACGAATCACCGAACACAAAAGCACATTCCGAACAAAGTCCACAAAATCGTTCTTTTCATCACATTGGCTAGAACACCAGCACACTAACGCGCAATTGTGATTCACCATTTTGGAATCTTTGATAGTGAGATCAGATTACAATCACACCAAACTACTAGCACAAAGAGAAGCATGGTGGATTAAACATCTGCAAACCCTGGTACCGGGTGGGCTTAATGATAGAATCGAACTCCAATGTTTTCTGTGACAGCTGGTCGTATTGTGATTAGTGTTGGAAATGTGGCTATTTCAGTGCCAATATCTGCATAACGTAATGCTGCAAATATGGTCAATTAGTGGTTTCTATCTACTACATTACACACTGTATGCAGGAAAGTCGTAAATGTGGTTACGTTTGAGTCATCACTCCCAGCACACAGAGTTGTAAATGTGGCTATACTTAGGTCAAAGTATTTATCACACATTTATTGAATACTTTTCTCTATTTTCACTTTACTAAAGTAACACATTTAGCAATGTGAGAACTTTTTGCCATCTACATTGGGTGTTTGGGTTCTGCACATTTTTCTCTCCTCCTCCCTCTTTTACTGTCTAACCTCTCACGTCTGCATCTTGTTTTTCCTTCTCACTGAGGTCACTAGTAGGACGCAATAGGGACAGTATTCTTAGCACTAGACTCTGATCATTTTCAGCATGGCTGCTCCTGGGCTTCAACCGGGCAGACTGAATTTATGTCATAGATCTTTCTTATCTCGAATTCCCTTACAATGCGAGAAAAATATTCATTAATGGCCCGGTTTTAGGGCGTTATCATATTCGGATTACCGGTGGGACAGCAGGCGCTAGTTACTCACACATGCAGACAACCAGTTCACCACTACAATATGGCGGATCCCTCCAGTCCGCTTTCTATGACTAATGAGGAGACGCGATCATATACGGGCGTCTCCAGCTTTTGAGAACGCAAATCTGGCAGGACGCTTGGCTCTTTACGAGGACGCATCAATTTAAAACTTCGGTGAGTTTTTTATTAACTGACAAATACGCTTCAGTCATTAGTTGTTAGAAACTTAGTGACCACGCAGTTCGCGTATCACAAATATGATGGTATTTTGTTTCCTCATTGCAGACTGCATTTAGGAGCAGGTTACCGCGTTATACAACCAGAATAGATTTGGACTCACGAGTTCGGCAGTTACTGCTCACGGTGAGTGGTGAGTGATTATGATTACGTAGTGTTCAATATTTAATTGGACCGTTTCTCTAGTATGAGATACTATCAGTAAGAACTGAATTATTGACATTTCAGGTCCGTATTTGCAAAAATATCCCAGAAGCTTTGGACTTATCGCAAATTTGACAAGAAGGTCTTTCTCGGCAGCACCCGCTTTTTGTAAGTGTATTTATCAACTTAATTATCAACAAACAGTGATTCGAGTTTTTAGGCTTGAGAGCCGAGTTGCAGATATCAGTGTTATTTCCGTTTCTTGTATACACAGAACGGAGTGTCATAGACTTTCTTCAATGCTGTTAATCAATAGTAGCATCGACACAACAGATTTTTGAAGTAAGTTGAACTTCATAAGAACAACAATGTTGACTATCCAGTGATTTTACATTCTTGGTTTGGGTAACTGCATGATTCACATAAGTATTGACGACAAGCACTTCACATTTCGGTGAGGCTGTTTTCTAGTAGCACTTTTCCTTTGTTTCCATTTTCCGGTTGACCTAGATATAACCACATAGAGGTATTTCAAGATCACTGTAACACGTTTGCTGGAAGTTTCAAGAGCATACATTTTAGTGTTACCATGTTTTCAGCATAAAATAGCATTTATGAATTTTGGCTTCTTTTGGTTGCGAATTGATTATTTGTTTTACTTGTATTTCTTTTCACAGTGCCCCTGAAGAAGGGTTCCACCCGAAATGCATTGGGCCTTTTCAAAATTTTTGGGCTGTGTAATATAATACAATGTTTTCATGATTGATTGATCAACAGCGATGTATATTTACTTTTCTGTGAAAACAGAATTATGATATTTTATGAACAGGCAAAAGTCTTGTAGTCTATCAACAGTCATCTGTGTTTGCTTAACATGAAAATAAACATATAAATTGAATCTAAGCTAATTTCAATAGAGTATTCTTGTTTGTTTTAGAATGCCTTAAACAATATTCTCCTGTGTTAAAATTGTTATACTTTACATTCAGCAGTGCGATTGGTATACTGGTGGTTGTCCCACCAGACGTTGCTCTTTCTGTTCCTACAAACTAACCATGGCTGGTTCTTTGGGTCCCCAACTTTACTACGTCTTCTGGGTCTGTTCTTGACTTAAGTCGTGGTTCACATTCCACTATTTTAGTATTTGGTTTGGTCTCCCCTGGAGACCACTTTGTATTTGTGCTGCTTACGTATTCTATTGACAAAGTATTGTGTGTATTATGTTTATATATCTAGGTAGGAGATACTGCAATGTGTTAGTGAGTGTTAATAATAAATACCTACAAGCTGCTTTACACACCTTCTGGACTAAGCCTGAAGGCTGCTCTCCATAATTACCACTTAAGAGAGCTTTCTAATGTTGTCTAAGACCACTAAAATCACCATAAGGGTTGTCTGGATTGGTGAAGGGTGTTACACTTACATAAGTGAGCACCTACTAAGCCAGCCTCCAACACCATCTCATCCAGATTGATATCAATTTAAACTTACTACCTATATTGCACTTACCTCACCCCAGCCAGACTGTGTGAGGCGGGTTTCCTCCTGAACCCTCATTGCCCTCGATGCGCAGACACCCCACCTTTCTTTTACCATATGGTGTGGTCATGTACAGCAATACACAAACACTGGACAGACATGGTGACTGAGCTTAGTGCTATGCTGAGAGGTCCCACACACTCCTTTGATTCTCCTTCTAGGGGTTTCGGAGGACTCTGGGGTACCCAGGATCATAAAGCATTTCTAGGCACAGCTATTATAGTAATAAAACAAGATATAGACACTAAATGCATAAACCGGTATATGAGGCGAGAGGTTGCCCGACCAAACATGAACGAGTATGGGGTAAATGGCTGGGTCAACTGGGTCGATAGGAGTGACACAGCGACCTTTAGGTCTCCTTATTGTTACTTTTTCATCTGTAACACCGATTTATAATTAATGCTGCTTGCTTTTCATGTGCAATCTCTGATTTTGTATTGTACCCTGTCAAACATGGCTGTACTACTCTTAATAAAATCAATAAAGTAGGTTATTAAAAAAAGCAGTAGGACCAAACACCATAATTACAATTTCGCCTTTAAATGGCCATACAGAAACAACACTCACTAGACAAAACCTCCTCCCCATCTTGCGCACAAAACATCACCAAGGCAGTTGGCAAGTGCTGCCAAGTCAAAGTCAATACCACACACCACACCACATGGTATACACCCTAGAGACACCCAGATTATATAAGGATAAATATAGCACGCCATCATGTGCAAAACTCTGCATCATAAAACACCACCCTGGGTAGAAAGTAAACAATTGTTCCTCCAGTCTGGTTGATAGCTTCCCAGACCCACACTAAGGGTGTCCAAATAACGCATACTTTACAATGCCGTAACATTGATGGTTAGTCTCACACAAATACAAAGAACATAATATATTAGCCACATTCTTTGATTACTCCAAAGCCCCATACACTAAACCAGTGGTGCTGGAACAATTTCCAGAGCAGGATGTTGTCATCAATGTTACATCACTGAAGTCATAAGGATTGCAAAAAATCCAAGCGCTTCACAAAGAAGTACAGCAAATGAGCCACGTATATTCAGCTGGAGAGTGGTGTGTGTAGCCAGTGGTGCCTTTTGCAGAACACGTATCACAAATATTCTACTAATATAGACTGCCATTTACAGACAACACATTTGATACTGAAAGGGAAATAAATTTGCACTGATGTGCAGTTTTACTGATAAAACTAGCGCACAAACAAAAAAGTGTGAAAATCAGATTCCACAAATATTTATCATTTGCACATCACCAAGTTAAGCGTTTTGATTTGTTTTGATCCGATTAAAATCTTTGATTCCATCACACTTCGGAATTAAAAAAAATGTGCTTATTTGTGCTTGCCTAACTGCTGGTATGTTTTAAAATATTTTTACAGTTCATTTGAAGGTATTTACATATTTTGTGTATTAGAAAAAAACTGTAACTATAGGATTTCCTTTACAAGTCCCCTGTGCCCCAGCAATATTGCCAGATAGTCATTCATAAAAATCCTCACATTTTGACTAGATTCCTTCGTGGTGGCATAGATAGAGACTCACAAAGTCAAGCAGGCAAGCATATTAGCTAGAGGCCTGTCGGACTACTCCCCGGTCAGTCTCTGCCTGTGGTTGTGACACCAGCACGCAGTATTTTGCTGCTATAGCATCGAGGTCTCACGCTCCGTTTTCCAGAAATTAAACTCCATGCTATGCAGCTTCTTATGGAACCAGGGGTTCCGCAAATACTTCTCGTAAATGATTTGAATCAACACACCTAGGTGGGATAGCAACTGCAAAAGTAGAAGCTTACTGTAGAGCATCACACCTACTGATTGTTAATAAATGGTGGAGCGACACTCGCAGTGATCCAGCATATGCTTTAGAGAAGCATCCCATTTACTTTCCCCCTATATGGACGAAAGGAGGCTTAACACTCCTGTGGTTCACATGGTGACTACAGTGGTGGTAAAGACATTGAAGTCTACCCTGGCACAGATGGGGTGGGAAGGCAAACTCACAGAAGAGACACCATTGTGGAGAAGGACCTGACTGTGACAGGTCGCAACGCTGGAAGAATAGGGACAATGAGACCTAATAGGGGTCAAAACATTGGGATATTTCATGGAAGGCACTATTCTGAAAACATTTCATTTCATACCTTACAGGCCAAAAACAAGCTACATTGTAGTCAATTCTATTATACGCTTTAACGCTGTATATTTTAGAGTCCCCCGAATTTAACACAATGTAAGGCAAACTGCTTATGGAAGAACTGGATGATCACAAATTGGCAAATGTTTACAGCCCATTGATCCATAATCAGCCCGACTTCTTCTGCGCACTACTTACTGCTGGGAGGCGGATGTGGGGGAATTTACAGATGAGGAGTGGCCAGACATGAGAGCAGTATTTAGGGCAATACACTGCACAAAAATAATCCTGAGAGGCTTTTTCCTCTTTCTATGTGTGCAGCAGAATGCAGCACACATAGAAAGAGGAAATAACAAGTAGAAATAAATATATTTCTCCTTGTTACGCCTCACCTGGGGAGGAATAGGTTTTTGACGCATTCCCAGGTTTACTACTTCTGGTATATCTGGAAATGACTCAAAATCCATGAATGTTGCATGGAAACACCCACGCAACAACCATGGATATGGGCAGGGGTCCAGAGCACACTATATGTATCTGTATGGTATTTTCATGTTGATGTATTCATTCATTCAGGATAGATCAAGACCAGATGTGAGTTTCCAAAAGTTGTATTTATCAGCAGTGTTCACCTCTTGGGAATCACTGCACCTGTCACTCAAGCCTACACGTGTTTCATCACAGCATGTGGCTGTGACTCTTCAGGGCTAGAAAAGATATAATAAAATCAAAATGATATCACAAACTTACGGAAATACGTGTAACAGGATGGGACACCAGTGATGTGGAAACCAACACAGGAGGGGGGGGGGAGTAAACATAAAAGGTGACTTTTGCACCGGAACTGAAAACAATTATTTTGCTTATATTCTTAAGTCTACACTTGTGCGATAGAGTAATGTGTTGTGACATACGGCGCAAATCAAGTCTTAATAAGCCTCCAGTAAGTAAACCATTGTTCTTATCTATAACTAAACAGGTGTGCTGTGAGGTGAAATAATAATATTGACTGTCTCACATCAAGTTAGTTGACTTAAAATACAGTTTTTTTTAAATGATATATTTTTTTTTTTCACAACAAGTTTTATTTGTAGGATCGAGCAAGGAAAGCATGTGGCTCCCCACAATCAGGAGAACACCACCAATCATTGTGATACAGTTACATCAAAGAACCAAATGTCCAACTAAGTTGTAAGGAGAAAGCAATTATAAAGAATACAGCAATACTCTCTCCTACCCCTATGAACCCCAACTACCCAACCCTCCCACTTCCACCCCTGTGTCCCACCCTACCCCCGTGCACGTGTGTATTGAAAACCTCGGTACGTAATCATGATATGATACTTGTGGCGTAATGCAAGGACTTGCAAAGTGCGGGGGATTACAGATCTTCCTCCAGTTCTGCCGGAGGATCCAGAGTCAACCCCCTATATTCAGCCCACCTCTTCCATATCTTGAAGTGTTTGCGGGGGCATCCTCGTGCTGCAAAAATCGGACGTTCCAGGCCCATGCAAAAGTCCATTCCGGCCCTCCAAGCACACAGGGGGGGGGCCCTCACATCCTTCCAAGCCCGGGCTAAATCTCTTTTGGCCACTACTAGTCCCAGGAGCAGCAGGTGACGTTTATATATGTTTCCCCCAACCCCCTCTAAGATGTGGAGTAAGCCCAGACGATGAGTGCGAGGGAGAATCCAATGCAGTACCTCAGACAGGCAATCCCACACACCTCTCCAGAAGCCCATCAGCCTAGGGCATGACCACATCGTATGGAGCAAAGTGCCCACCTCATTTCCGCAGCGCAAACATTCCGGGGATCCAATCAAGCCAGCCTTCCACAGTCGCTCACGGGTGAAGTAGGCCCTATGGAGAATTTTGAATTGTATCAAACGGAACCGTATAGCAATGGCTGATCCCTTAGGGGACTCCAGAGCCTCCCTCCAGTCATCTTCATCGAGGGGGCCGACATCAGTTTCCCAAGACGTCTTCAGCGGAAGAAGGGTGGAGGAGCAATGAGTGACTAAAGTCTGATAGATGCGAGAAACTTTTTTATCCCCCAGATCTCCCATAAAGACTTTTGCCTCGATGGGACTAAACTCGGGAAGCGAATCTATGTTGGCAATGCTGGGCATGAGTGCATGCCGGAGTTGTAGGTACCGAAAAAATTGGGACTGGGGCATATCAAATTCGATGCTGAGTGCCTGAAAGGACTTGAGCGTCGTTCCGGACATCACGTGTCCCAGCTGTGAAATCCCGATCGCATCCCAGCCGTCAAATCCTGACAGGGCCGACAATGCGGGTAACAGGCCATTGTGCCATAGCGGTGTCTCAGCGGTCAGTCGACCCCACCAGCCCATGCGGCGCAAGGTCTGTCTCCAGACAGCAAAAACGAGTCTCGTGACCCTCGGCAGCTTCCGGCGCAAGCTGGCCGAGTAGAGGACTGTATGGAGCGTATTGTCGCCCATCAATGTGCGTTCCAGGGCATAGGCTGGATCTCTGCTGTCGCCGTACCACCATTCGTTCAGGATAAGCAGATGAGCGGCTTGGTAATAAGACAGTAAATCCGAGGTGGCCAGGCCTCCACAGTAGGTGGACAAGAAGCACGTACGTAGTGCTACTCTGGCCGTCCCTCCAGCCCATAGAAAGCGGCCCAAGATTGAATTGACCTGTCGAAACCACTGGGGCGCAATTGGATAGGGATGATTCTGCAATTGGTAGAGAAGACGCGGGAGTGCAACCATTTTAAAAATTGCGGATCTGCCAAAGAGAGAGAGGGGCATTCGAGACCAAGCCTTGACATCCGTCTGAACTCGGTCCCAAACGGGCACTATGCTGCGTTCCCAGGCAACGGTCACCGACTGCGACAGGAACACCCCTAGGTATTTCAGGCCATGCGTGGCTACCTGTAGCCCCGACGTCCAGGGATCCGTTAATGTGTCGCCATTCAGCATCCAGAGGGTAGATTTACGCAAATTCAAATACAGGCCCGAGACTTCCCCAAAGATTCGCATGATGTCTAGTACACGCGGCCCCGAGCGCTGCAAGTCGGTAAGAAAGAAGAGGACATCATCCGCGTAAAGTGCGATCCTATCCGATAAGCTGTTGTTCCACACAAATCCCCGCATTTGCGCATCAATGCGCACCCAGGCAGCCAACGGCTCCATAGGTAGAGCGAATAAATAGGGGGAGAGTGGGCATCCCTGTCGGGTCCCTCGTCCAATTTGGAACGTCTCCGACACCGCCCCTGCAACCCGGACCGAGGCCGTATTATCTGTGTATAGTAGCCTGATATAGGACAGGAAAACCGGGCCTAGGTTTAGGCGGGGTAAAAAAAGGGCAAAAAGGTACGTCCAACTGACGGAATCAAAGGCTTTGTTAATATCAGCTAGCAACAGAGCCGCCTGCTCTCCTGTGGCTCCCATGGCGTCAATCGCCGCCTGTGCGCGTCTGATGTTATGCCTCGTCGCTCTGTGAGGCATGAACCCGGCCTGGTCCTGATGCACCAGGTCTGTTATATACGGGGACAAACGATTTGCTAGGGCCCTAGCCAGAACCTTAGCCTCAATATTAAGTAATGAAATGGGGCGATACGAGTCATGCCTCTCTGGGGGTCTACCTGGTTTCTGAAAAACGACGATCTCGGCATGGCGCCAGTCTCGGGGTAGTGTGCCCTGTTCACGCGCCGTCTCAAGCGCCCGGTGATAATGGGACCCCAGCTGTACATGAAACTTCTTATAAAACTCACTCGGGTAGCCACTTGGGCCAGGGACCTTTCCAGTATTAAGCTGTCCCAGGGCATCCCCCAACTCCTCAGCCGTAAGGGGTGCATCGAGGGCCTTCCTAGTTTCATCCGACACCTTCTTGGGGGGCATGTCTTCAATAAATTTAGTCACCTCGTCCGCTGATAGGCGATCGCATGGGGCGTACTGAGTAGCAAAGTATGCGGCAAAGCTCGCCGCCAGTTCGCTTGGATCAGTAAGGACTGCACCGTCGTCGGACGCGAGTCCTGGCAGTGTAAGCGGCTGGAGATGACGCTGACAGAGTCTATGAAGCCTCGTACATGACTTGTCCCCCCATTGGTATATTCTACTGCGTGTGGCTAACCATGCCTGTTTTGCTTCATCAAGTAGGACTGATGCATAGGTCTGCTGAGCCTGAAGAAGGAGTCGCAACCCGGCTTCGTCACCCCCCTCACGGTTTCGTTCTTCCAAGGTTTCCACCCGCGCGGCCGCTTCCACGATCATTTCCCGCCGCTGCCGACGGGCCGCAGCACACCACGCAATGTCTACACCCCGGATAGTGGGTTTCATGGCCCCCCACACTACCCCGGCGTCAATGTCCCCTACTAAGTTTTCCCGCCAATACAGATCTAACGCTTCACGCAAGTGCGCCACATAGGCAGGCTGTTGGAGATGCCACGAGGACATCCTCCACCTAAACGGCTGGCGGTGTCGACGGAGTACCACCCTAATCGAAACCGGGGAGTGATCGGACAGGCCTCTAGGCAGGATGTCAGCACTTTTCACTCTACACAAGCAGTCGCCTGGCACAAACACACAGTCCAATCTGGAAAAGGAGCCATGCACTGCAGAGACATACGTATACTCGCGTGTTGCAGGGTGCATATGTCTCCAGGTATCCGACCAGCCCAGTCCCTCAATCATAGCATGCAGTCGGGTGTGGGAGGGGGGAGGGGTAGACTCAATCACATCCCGGTGTCGCCGGCGATCCACACTCACGTCCATCACATCATTCCAGTCACCGCCAATCACAGCCAGGGACTCGGGGATGTCCTCCCACCCCGTGAATAGTTTCTCAGCTAGGGCCCATTGCAGTGGAGGGGGGGCATAGACACTCCCAAAGACCACAGATTCAGTGCCCACCATGCCCTTGACAAAGATATAGCGACCCTGCGGGTCAACCCACTGCTTCTCATGAACATAGGCCACCCGGCGATGAATCAAAATGGCCACTCCCCTGGATCCCCGGGAAAAACCGGCATGAAATACCTGGTGGTAGCCGAACCTCTGTAGACCAAGCACTTTCGAGCCCATCATGTGGGTTTCCTGGAGCAAGAAAACATCAGCACTCTCATTTTTCCCCCAACGCAACACCGCCCCACGCTTGATTTTGTCGAGCATTCCCCTGACATTCCACGTGATCACCCGCAGAGACGCCTCGGGGAGTCTATGAGTTGTTTCAGCCATAATCAAGTGGGAGACATCTCGCAGAACGTCCTCGCCATTGCCACTCATCGCACACAGTAACAAACACTATAGCAAGACACACGTGCAGTCCCACCCCTCCACCCCAGACCCTCAGAATAACACAACGAGCAACTCTCGTCTTACCCCGAAACCCAACACCAACTGTCAACAGAATGTCGTCATTGTCTTGAACCGGTCTCGGCCCCAACTCAGAAGCCCTGCTCCCGACCCCCCACATCCCCCCTCCCCCCCCATACCTCAAGAAACTATGAAGTACCTGTCGTGGCATGGGTAGCCCCGAGCCCAGAACCGAGGACCCTGAGCCAGCCATGCCAATGGATCCCAACTTCCCAGAAAACAGTATCCTCAGCCCTCCCCTCCCAGGACCTCCCACATCCGTAGGAGAGCAGTAGCCCCTAATGTGTAGTCCCCGCACCCCAACCCACCATCCCCCCCCATGTTCAATGATCAGCTGCTAACCAATCCCGAGGCAGCCGTGATGCTACCAGGCTATGGAGTCCTAAGGGCCCGTACTCCGTGTACCAGAGCCTATAGCGACAAGTGTACAAAAGTGGGCGCAGAATCCTCAGGTCTGGACATGTTCCACTTCAGATTGGTCTGAATCTTCTGCCCTACCACTGGCCCGGGCGCCGCTGAAGGAGGCCGACCGCTTTCGCGACCTAGATCGCCGGTGTCTCTTAGGCTTGGTCGTCCGACCACTCTGTTCCTGTGATGACCCCCTCGAAGTGTCCGGATTCAGTCCCGGTTGAGAGTTCGGCCGGATCCTCACAGTCTCGTCGGTCCATTTAAAGAGGTCTTCCGGAGTATTAAAAAACAGTGTCTGCGATTGGAAAATCACTCTCAGGCGAGCTGGATACAACAGGGAGTACTGAAGCTTGAGACCTCGCAGTTTCGCCTTAGCGTCCATGAAAGATTGGCGCTGCTGCTGTACTAGCTTCGTGTAATCAGGGAAAATCATTATCTTACGATTTTCGTAAAGAAGAGCCTCTCTGGTTCTCGCTTCCCTCAGAATGACATCTCGGTCATGATAGTTCAGAAGTCTAGCAATTACTGCCCTGGGCCGTTCACCCTCCGGTGGCATCTGTGACAAGGCGCGGTGTGCGCGTTCAATAACGAAGCAGGTGGACAAAGCCTCCGCAGGCAACCAGGTGCTCAGCCACTGCGTGAGGAATTGTTCCATATTGCCCTTTTCACATCTTTCCGGAAATCCAATAAATCGAAGGTTGTTGCGGCGTGCGCGTCCGTCAGCATCCTCCACACGAATCGCCAGACCCCGCTGCACAGTTTCCATCGCCGCCATTTTCTTCTTGAGTGTGCCCACATCGTCCTCTACCACCGACACCCTGGATTCAGCCTCAGTGATCCGTGCTACTGCATTGCGCAAATATTGACGCAATAGGGTGACATCTGCGCCCACGGGACCTATCTTGGCATCGAGCATATCCCTCGATTGGGTGATGGCTGCCATTAGTGCTGTGTTGTCCGGCCCTCCTCCCTGCTGTCCACCTCCCGACGGTCCAGGGCCCCCACTAGGTCCGGTGAACTTGTCGGTCGTTGGCTGTTTGGTGGACCCGCCACCTCCCCTGGTCATGGCTGCCAGGTCTCCGTAAATCGCCCGCTGTATGTGTAGAAATGGCCGTTGAGGGACCCCAAGCCCTGTCTCCCAAGCGCAGCAGGGGAGGGCCACGTGAAAGCAACTGTTCCCTCAGTGGGGGCCGGACAATCACATCCGTGGTGGAATATTGCGCCCGGGGCCAGGTCCAGGTAGGTCCAAGGCCAGCACCTCACTCGCCAGCAGTCAAAGTCCCCTATCCCCCTTGCGGGCCAGGCAGTAGCTCTCACATACAGTCCACGGGCTCCACAGCATCGGCCCAAGCTCCAGTAGCGCCCTGGGTCCCAGGGGGGGGTTTACTCACGGCTGTCCTCAGGCGCGTGTCCAGCCAGGGCGCTCCGGGCTGCCCATCAGTGTCCAGCCACCGTCGGGACCTCGAAGAAAGGATCGCTCCGAGTATTCCAGGGCACCAGTGGGCGCAGGCGAGAGCTCCTCCGGCGAGGGGTCACGAAACTCGAGGCCGCGGCTGCACCCGGAGCACAGGGCCGCCGTAGCCGAGTAGGCAGGATCTCAGCACCAGAATTGCACCTCACTCCAGCAGGGCTCCAGGAAGAAAAGCGCCGATCGTCCCTCAGCCCCAGGGCAGTAGAGGGCCAGTGGCGAGCAGCGGGCCAGCCGACCCACACGGAGGCCGCCCGGCCGGGGATCGCCAAAATCGAGGTCCCGGCGCCTCTCTGGTAAGCCAGGCCTCGCTCGTCTGACTCTCGTCCCGGCGCGTCCGAGCACCAAGGATCGCCGCCGACTGCACCGGAGGATTCTTTGTGCCACCAGGAACGTCTGCTCCACAAGGGTATGTGTTTTGGATGCGGGGACCAGGATAATTCAGCCGGATTAAGTGCGGGCCGGCGGGAGCTCTAGCAAGCTGCGACCGCCATTACCGCTCGCGTAGCCACCCCCCCCTTTAAATGATATTTTGAGTATAGAAAACCTGGTCCATAAGACATTGGCAGCATAATGCATGGTGATTCATAGTAATATACAAGGTGGTAAAACTGAATTTTTTAAGAAACAAAACATGAAATAGTTGTAACCCCAATTGCAGAGGTTCAGCATAATTGAAAATAATCAAAGGAGTTGTCAAGCATATGGTAAGTAGCAAACTTCTCTAATAATATCATTAAGACTCTAATTACGTAAACTATATCACTTGAAGATAAAACATGTAGAACCATTGATTTAATGAGGGTTGAAATTAATTATGCCACAACAATCTTTGTTTTCATAACTCCTTGTTTAAATGATTACGGATGTAGCCCTTGAACCATAATATCCACAATATTAATCGAGCCAAGTGATTGTCAGTTTCAAGCCTTAAATTATGACTGTGTTCACAACATCTACCTTCGTTTATAAGTAAAAAATGAATACCATTTTTCTTAGGCATATGGTAAAAATGAAACTACAGGCCGTGTCACTCAAACAAGACAGTAATGGTAACTTAATTCAAGCAGGACCAGTAAGTTCTGGTCAAAACCATCATATAAAGGTTTATAATTAAATGGACAGCCGTGAAAGAAATACGATTAAGTAGTAGGGTATTGGAGTAATTACCTGATCTTAATGATCGAGGCACGTGGTCTGTAAGTAAGGAAAAGTAGGGAAAATAAGGGGTTTAATGGGGCATTCATTGGAAACGCAATCTGGCGTCAATAATGTTACATTTAAAGGCTAAGTCCTTAACTCTTTAATTGAATAAACTCACCGGGGAACCGGTGATAATTCCAACCCGGTCCTTATCGGGTGGTTTTTAGTTTACAGGGTCACGGCACCAGTCGGTTGGTCCGGTTGCCGTCAGCAAATTGTTAATGCGAAGTTCACACGGATAAATTTCAGTAACGGTATTCGGGCTGTAATTTAAAGAAATAGGAAATATGTATTTCAGCGGTGGGGTTCTTACGATGTGATTGTATTCCCACAGAGAAATAATCTCAGCGGAGAGCGTCCGGATTCTTACCCGTGTTCAGCCCGTGATTATGCCTTGTACAGCTTTGGTCTCCAAGTGCGGGAATAACGAAAGCAGTTGTTCCCGCCCCTTATCAAGGAGCAGGTCGCGAGAACCGCTAGAATGCTCCAGGTGAATAATAAGTGGCGAAAAAAGGAAGAGTTACTTCCAATGGGACCCAATAGTGGTCCCCAAGCCATTTACTGCGGAGGGCTTATTCGAATAACAATAATTCCTAGTATTTACGATTAGCACAATGATAAGTTTAAACACCCTCCACCAACGGTGTATTTAGATTTATAAAGCAGGGGATTAGGTTATGTAAATCTCATTGGTATAAGCAAATTGGAAGCAATTGGTAATATAACTTTACGTAAAAACGTTCAAGGTATATCCCGGGTGGCCACAAAAGGAAGAGATAATTTTAAGGGAATCCTTAGATCAATAACCGAAAAAGTTATTGTCGTCAGAGTTCCCAAGAAAAAGGTTATGTCGGATGGTAAGGTGAAAGATGAAAATAAAGGGGGCATGTGTTTATGCATTTTGAAAAGGGTCATGTATGTATTTAAATATTTCGCAGCTGTCCAAAGATTTGTTTAGAAAAAGAAAATAATAATTATCCAGAACGTTGCATTTGGAGACTGTTAAATTCAGTATTCAAAGTATATCAGCAGAAATTAAAAACAAACTCCCTAAAAAATGGGAGGAAAAGGATATAGGGACCTCAACTCTATATTATCCAATGCAATTTTTTGTGATTCATCTCAGAAAGTACGTGTGCATAGTCATACCCTTAACATAGATTAGCACGTAGACCTTAATCTAATGATCACACATTACAAAATATAATTTTTCTTTCTTCATGAAGACTCAGTTGTACATTTTCTATATATGTTACAGATACTCGGGATGGACTGTCTGATAGGAGATCATCCTAGGTATCAGACCCCAAGAAAAAATGCAGTTCATCATCAGTGTTCTGGCCTGTCCTCGTCGTATCTAGACGCATGATCCATAGCGCCTCTTGTCTTCTAAGGCGTAGCTCTCTGTTTCCTCCTCTCACTACGATCCTTGATGTCGTTTTGATGTTTGATCAGGATATCTTCCAAGATTTTGTAGTTCTTTTCGGTAGCATCCTTGAGATTGAGGGCTTCTATCTCCTTCTCTAGTTCTATGATTTCTGCCTGTAATTTCGTCACTTTTCGGTCCGCACTATCTATTAAAATTCTCATCAGGTTGGTGGAATTCATGGTTACTGATTCCTCCCATTTGCTCAGGAGGTCGTCATCCAAATCATCAAAGGTAGGAAAAGTCTGTGACCGAACACCTCTCGGTATTCTCTGCACTCTTAAGTACTGCTTCAGTGTTGCGCCATCCCACCAACGTGAATTATCTGTTTTTTAAGCCTCTCTAATTTGAGGAATTTCTCTTTTAAACTGCTTCCTTTTTGTTGATTTCCAATTGTACCGGTAGCAGGCGTATGTGTGCCTTTGGAAAGATTCTCAAACATTTCGGAGGAGATCTTATCCCTATCCATTTTGAACTTGGACACAGTGTACATTATTGAATGTGCCTGTAAGAGCAGATACGTGGGAAGTTCAATCAGGGCACTCAGAGAACGCATAAGAGAACACGCTAGAGCTTATGCCACTAAGGATCCGAGATATCCCATGGCTATGCATATGGCATCATGTCCTTCCCAAGGTAATGTCAAATCCTTCACCTTCTATGGCATTGATGTAGTACAGGCTACAGTGAGAGGAGGAAACAGAGAGCTACGCCTTACAAGACAAGAGGCGCTATGGATCATGCGTCTAGATACGACGAGGACAGGCCAGAACACTGATGACGAACTGCATTTTTTCTTGGGGTCTGATACCTAGGATGATCTCCTATCAGACAGTCCATCCCGAGTATCTGTAACATATATAGAAAATGTACAACTGAGTCTTCATGAAGAAAGAAAAATGATATTTTGTAATGTGTGATCATTAGATTAAGGTCTACGTGCTAATCTATGTTAAGGGTATGACTATGCACACGTACTTTCTGAGATGAATCACAAAAAATTGCATTGGATAATATAGAGTTGAGGTCCCTATATCCTTTTCCTCCCATTTTTTAGGGAGTTTGTTTTTAATTTCTGCTGATATACTTTGAATACTGAATTTAACAGTCTCCAAATGCAACGTTCTGGATAATTATTATTTTCTTTTTCTAAACAAATCTTTGGACAGCTGCGAAATATTTAAATATATACATGACCCTTTTCAAAATGCATAAACACATGCCCCCTTTATTTTAATCTTTCACCTTACCATCCGACATAACCTTTTTCTTGGGAACTCTGACGACAATAACTTTTTCGGTTATTGATCTAAGGATTCCCTTAAAATTATCTCTTCCTTTTGTGGCCACCCGGGATATACCTTGAACGTTTTTACGTAAAGTTATATTACCAATTGCTTCCAATTTGCTTATACCAATGAGATTTACATAACCTAATCCCCTGCTTTATAAATCTAAATACACCGTTGGTGGAGGGTGTTTAAACTTATCATTGTGCTAATCGTAAATACTAGGAATTATTGTTATTCGAATAAGCCCTCCGCAGTAAATGGCTTGGGGACCACTATTGGGTCCCATTGGAAGTAACTCTTCCTTTTTTCGCCACTTATTATTCACCTGGAGCATTCTAGCGGTTCTCACGACCTGCTCCTTGATAAGGGGCGGGAACAACTGCTTTCGTTATTCCCGCACTTGGAGACCGAAGCTGTACAAGGCATAATCACGGGCTGAACACGGGTAAGAATCCGGACGCTCTCCGCTGAGATTACTTCTCTGTGGGAATACAATCACATCGTAAGAACCCCACCGCTGAAATACATATTTCCTATTTCTTTAAATTACAGCCCGAATACCGTTACTGAAATTTATCCGTGTGAACTTCGCATTAACAATTTGCTGACGGCAACCGGACCAACCGACTGGTGCCGTGACCCTGTAAACTAAAAACCACCCGATAAGGACCGGGTTGGAATTATCACCGGTTCCCCGGTGAGTTTATTCAATTAAAGAGTTAAAGACTTAGCCTTTAAATGTAACATTATTGACGCCAGATTGCGTTTCCAATGAATGCCCCATTAAACACCTTATTTTCCCTACTTTTCCTTACTTACAGACCACGCGCCTCGATCATTAAGATCAGGTAATTACTCCAATACCCTACTACTTAATCGTATTTCTTTCACAGCTGTCCATTTAATTATAAACCTTTATATGATGGTTTTGACCAGAACTTACTGGTCCTGCTTGAATTAAGTTACCATTACTGTCTTGTTTGAGTGACACGGCCTGTAGTTTCATTTTTACCGTATGCCTAAGAAAAATGGTATTCATTTTTTACTTATAAACGAAGGTAGATGTTGTGAACACAGTCATAATTTAAGGCTTGAAACTGACAATCACTTGGCTCGATTAATATTGTGGATATTATGGTTCAAGGGCTACATCCGTAATCATTTAAACAAGGAGTTTGTGAAAACAAAGATTGTTGTGGCATAATTAATTTCAACCCTCATTAAATCAATGGTTCTACATGTTTTATCTTCAAGTGATATAGTTTACGTAATTAGAGTCTTAATGATATTATTAGAGAAGTTTGCTACTTACCATATGCTTGACAACTCCTTTGATTATTTTCAATTATGCTGAACCTCTGCAATTGGGGTTACAACTATTTCATGTTTTGTTTCTTAAAAAATTCAGTTTTACCACCTTGTATATTACTATGAATCACCATGCATTATGCTGCCAATGTCTTATGGACCAGGTTTTCTATACTCAAAATATCATTTAAAAAAAACTGTATTTTAAGTCAACTAACTTGATGTGAGACAGTCAATATTATTATTTCACCTCACAGCACACCTGTTTAGTTATAGATAAGAACAATGGTTTACTTACTGGAGGCTTATTAAGACTTGATTAGCGCCGTATGTCACAACACATTACTCTATCGCACAAGTGTAGACTTAAGAATATAAGCAAAATAATTGTTTTCAGTTCCGGTGCAAAAGTCACCTTTTATGTTTATTCCCCCCCCCCTCCTGTGTTGGTTTCCACATCACTGGTGTCCCATCCTGTTACACGTATTTCCGTAAGTTTGTGATATCATTTTGATTTTATTATATCTTTTCTAGCCCTGAAGAGTCACAGCCACATGCTGTGATGAAACACGTGTAGGCTTGAGTGACAGGTGCAGTGATTCCCAAGAGGTGAACACTGCTGATAAATAAAACTTTTGGAAACTCACATCTGGTCTTGATCTATCCTGAATGAATGAATACATCAACATGAAAATACCATACAGATACATATAGTGTGCTCTGGACCCCTGCCCAATCATTATAAAAGGGAGGTTCCGGTAAATCCCCCCCCCTTTTTTTCACAGAGGTTAAGGTTTTCCTCTGACCAAGAAGCACCTACTTGATACCACAACAATCTAATACCCTACCGTGAGAAGTTGAGCGCCAAAAATTTCTGAATACTTAAAAACCTAAGTGTAGACTATTTAACAACCATGGATATGCCTCCCTGACGCAGAGTAATGAAACGCAGTGCAAGGTGGCCTTGTGTGGCTTCATAAATCTAATGTTTAAGTTGAATCACTCTTGCACCACTTTGCGTGGTGCTGGAGCATTGAAAAGGGGCTTGTAAATACGCCCCTTGATTCTTATTCTGGGCATGAGTTCTGGGAGGTATCTGGTCTTAAGACAAGTAAGGCGAAATCCAATGAAATGAACATTCAGAAAAATGGACAGTTGTCTAAAACACAATTCGTTTTCAAAAGATGTAAAACGGAGTCTGCTACCTTGTCGTTCAAACACCAACAAAAAGATCTCTGAAAAACACACTTTTCCTAACCCACAGAATACCGACTTTGATAATCAGGACAAATGGGACTCATTTGAAATATCCTAATTTAGTAGGATGAATTGTGCGATAATTAATTTATTACGTAGTTTCTTGTACACTGGGCAGACTATCTGTATTAGAATCATAGTAGAAACCGTTAAAGTAAAGCAATGGAAATGCATTAGCTTCCCTTGGTCAGGTCACCGAAGTTTGCACAAAATGTCCTACATACAAAAGTCTATGATGGGGAGATTAGTCTAACAGAAATGGAAAAGTTGGAACACTCCTACTTAGTATTTGGAAGATTAATTGCAGCTGCTGTGCAAAGTAGTGTAGCCCACTCTTTTATGGGGGTAAAATGTGTATTCTTCTAAAGGTAAGGCACTAAATGTTAGCACCACATACCAGGCATGAATGGGTGCCATACTGCTTTTGTTAATCTAAACCTAGGCTTGTTAGAAGCCAGCCATTAACCAAAATCTTAATTTTGCAGAACATTGACATGATATCTAGCTACAGGACAAACTCATTGGGATCTTATTTGCTCCTCTATGAATTATGCCTAGTCTTCTCAAAAGATATTGTTCCTATATATGTTAGCTGCACTTGTTCTGAAATATGTGCCTTGACTACTAAGGTACAAGTGAATAATCCAAAAATAATAATTTGCCTTGGTGGTTACATAGAAGAATTCATCTTCAGGTGATTGCATTGCGTCTTATCATCCTGAATGGCTATTGTTACCAGCCGACGAGCCGCGCAAATGCTACAGTGTTACATAATCTGTTTGATCAGGTGAGCACTCTGAAATACAGGTTAGAAACACAGAAGGCTGGTCACGCCGGAACATTGTAAGGATGGATGGTCTCCCAGAGGGTGAAGAGGGCAAAGACACAGTGTCGTATGTGGAAAGCTGGCTGAGAGAACTGCTGCGGGAAGATGCATTGTCGCCTTACTTCGTGGCGGAGCGTGACCACAGGGCCGCCGGCACCCTGCTATACCTGTCTCAGCTTTGGGTGGTGGCGAAGAGCACTAACTGCTTTATCGATTCCCCATCTCTCTCCTGGGACTGCCAGGAGAGAGCTGGCCTTATGGCTGAGTGCACATCGTCTCTGGAATGAGCTATCAAGGAGAAACACGAGTGCTGCCGCAACCTATTTAAAGCATTCAATAGAAACTTTGGAGCTACAAGAGGCTTGGAAGAGCAATATCTCACATAACTCCTTCAAACAACTAGCAAATAAATCTGTAAGAATCATGTCGCTAATAGAGGACAAAGCAGCATTAACTAAAAGGGCACACGGTTGGACTGTCATCCAAAACTACACCAGTAGCTCATGCCAAAGCTACTTAGGAGCCCGCTACACACGGTCTACAAAGGAGAAATTTATACGACTAAGGCGGGGTATTCCTTCCATCACAAAACCATCTTCCCCCGTGGAAACGGCAACAAACGACATCAAGCTGCCAATTATGTGGGGATACAAGAGAGGACATCCTTCACTTAATATGCATCTGCAAAGGTCTGGATAAGGAGTGCCGACAACATCTAAAGCCAACCCTAAAGAAACTGGGAATAAGGACATGCCGGCAGGCAGTCAAAGCATGTTTCGACGGAAAAAACATCCAATTAGCAAGTCATCTGGTAAAATTCCTGGAAAAAGCTGAAAAGAAGCAGAATGACAGAAGGGAGAGCCCAGAAGAAACTCACCTACACAACATTTAATTCCGACTGCCGTCCCAGTAAGCCCCTACCACAAACTTAAGCCACGATGGATCACAAACTCTCAAGATTCTGTAAAGGCTGCAGGGAGTCCATGGGCTGGCTTTTCACTTTATCACATCCTTTATAAGGTTCTGTGCAAAACTGCTCCAAGAGCCCATTGCGGTACGGACGAGAACAAAGGGCCCGATGTAGGTAAATTAGATTTACCGATTCATAAATACCGAATTTTACCGATTCGGTATTCATGAATCGGTAAATCTAATGTAGGTAATTTTTCGGTAAAAAATACCGAATCGGTAGGATTCGGTATTTACCGATTCTGTAATTACAGAATCAATATTTGTCATTGATTCCTATGGACCTTGAAGCCCATAGGATTCAATGGCAAATACCGATTCGGTAATTACAGAATCGGTAAAATTACCGAATTGCCAAGGGGGACAGGGTGTCACTTTGACACCCTGTTGCACCCCTGTTTGTGGCTTGTGTGCCATGTGGCACACATACATGCCCTAAGGGCATGTATGTGTGTCACATGGCACAGGTGTACATGCACAGATGTGCATTTACACTAGAATTCGTTATTTACCATGCAATAGTATTACATGGTAAATAACGAATCGGTAATGGCCTGTGGCACTGTTTTCAGTGCCACCTACATCTGCATTTACCGATTCGGTAACTTTACCGATTCGGTATTTTACAGAATTGGTAAATTTACAGAATCGGTAAATATACCGTTTGTGTATAATTTAAGGCCCCTACATCTCCATTAGCAAATACCGGTCGGTAACGGCCGTTACCGACCGGTATTTGCCGACCTACATCTAGCCCAAAGACTCTTCCCGTCTACACAATGACTTAGCATTTAGACAAGCGAAAGCCTAACGACTTGCAATCTATATTTTTTTAGATTCAAGATGTTCTCAGAATATTTTAAAGTTAATATTTACCGAAATGTTTGATAGCAAGGTTTTATTAGACACAAATGTTATTCTAAGGTCACCTATTTAATTAACTGAGCAATACAGAATTACTTACTTACTTACAATTCAAGCCTGGGGGGACCGGGTATCACCAGTCCCACCTGTTGTGACACCCAGTTGTATTGACGCCCTGAGGGGGTTCTCCGACCCTAATGGAAAATCTCTGGACTAACTACACCCACCGCTTACGCAAGACAGATACAAGCTTAGTTCATATACAGGTTATACTAACGAGTCATTAGGAACAGACATTGCCCGTGTAACAGTGGAACATGCACTATATCACGAAGTAGAAGAACATACTTAGCACCTAACGCATATCACTGTATGGGTATGCCAGAGCTGACACCTCACCATACCTGACCCCCCTTACGGACACCGATGCATCCAATAGTTGCCACGGTTGGGCAGTACAGTTTGGATGGATTCCCGTTGTGGATCGTCCCTTATAAGGTTGTGATTTGGGGAGAGGAGTTGGCCTAATGGCTAGGGCGGTCAACCTCGAATCTGGGGAACTGTGTTCGAGTCTCGGCAATGACGCTGAAAATCCTGTGATTCTGGGCAAATCACTTAATCTCCCCGTGCCTAAGAAAATGAATGTGTGTCCTCATGTAATGTAACCGGTGCTATGTAAAGCGGTCTGATACGCAATTCTGGTCATGTTCGCGCTATATAAACCTCTGCAAAAAAATCTTTTTTTACCGTTAGAGTTCTCAACTTTCTTTTAGGGCCAGCGGAGTGTTGTGCTGCCGCCAGATCTCCTCCAAACATTTGCATTCGATCATCAGTGTGTGCCTCAAGAACGAGCATCACAAATTTGATGCGAGCAACAGTGAGTCATTATGGCACGTTCAAGTATTATCACCTGGAACGTTAGCAGCATACAAACACCCACATGCCTATACTATATACTCGTACCTCCAGTGCAGATCCACAAACTTAGCACTCTTCCAAGAAACTCATCTAACGCCAGCTGAGGCGGATCGCCTACTTAGGCGCATGCGAGGGCAGGTGTTCAGTCCTAACTATTCCTCTCAGGTCAGTGGGGTGCTAATATGGGTAAGGGCAGAGACCCCTTATGTGGTAGAAGAGGTGGAGATGAATGCAGAAGGTAGATAAGTGTTCACAAAGGGGAACTGAACGACAAGCACATTCTTGTGGGATCTATCTATGCCCTTAACATAGACTAGTTTAATATATACAATGGTTCTGTCGGGTATGTAAACTGATTACTTCAAAATGCATATACAACAGAGTAACAATATATTTTTAATCAATGAATTATTTCCATTCATAAATACCCAGTGTATGACACATGTAAATTAATCAAAGAATCAAAAATTCCTTAGTAACAAACGGCGCATATAAATAAAGTGCATGCATTGTGACATATAGTGCAATCGTGAGAAAGTGAATTATGTACAGGTGAGTGATGGAAAGGGGGGGTTTCTGTGAACAATTTTCAGGCCAGTTTACGTATTTAATTGTAATTCATTCAGTATGCCACTTCACTTGGCCTTAGTAACTGAATATTCTGTACTGGTCCGATGGTTGTAATATCGTCGACGTTTCGACCCTTGGATGCCTTGATTATGGGTCTAGGGCGGGTCTTCTTCAGGACTTAGGACGGGTGGAGTAGTGAAATAGCGCCTAAGGGCCCTTCGTGGATAGGACCCTGGAGGATATGCGGAATAATCACCCTTTGATTTGAGCCATCCGGCTTCTAGGAAGTTCAATTCCTGATGCTTGAAAATAGCGGGTCCCTGTACAAACTTCACCGCTGATCGTGTAGTTGAAAAACATACAGCCCATTAGAATCAGGGGCGCTCCTTAAAGTAGAGTACCAGCCGCAATGATTAAGTGATCTGGGTTCCGAATAATAGTTTTTAATGCAGTCAACACTGGGTTTGATTCCGTCTGTGCGCGGCAGAGATGCTCAACCAGCAGTTCAGAGAGAACTGGCGGTTGAGCATCTCTGAGGCAAGTAGTGTAGCCCACTCTTTTATGGGGGTAAAATGTGTATTCTTCTAAAGGTAAGGCACTAAATGTTAGCACCACATACCAGGCATGAATGGATGCCATACTGCTTTTGTTAATCTAAACCTAGGCTTGTTAGAAGCCAGCCATGAACCAAAATCTTAATTTTGCAGAACATTGACATGATATCTTGCTACAGGACAAACTCATTGGGATCTTATTTGCTCCTCTATGAATTATGCCTAGTCTTCTCAAAAGATATTGTTCCTATATATGTTAGCTGCACTTTCCATCACTCACCTGTACATAATTCACTTTCTCACGATTGCACTATATGTCACAATGCACGCACTTTATTTATATGTGCCGTTTGTTACTAAGTAATTTTTGATTCTTTGATTAATTTACATGTATCATAAACAGGGTATTTATGAATGGAAATAATTCATTGATTAAAAATATATTGTTACTCTGTTCTATTTGGTTTGGGATTTGCTATTTGACCATGCTATCATTTGATGATTGTCTAAAGTAATCTATGATCAATTAAGAAACTATCTTGGCAAGATGTATATGCATTTTGAAGTAATCAGTTTACATACCCGACAGAACCATTGTATATATTAAACTGTTCTGCCCAGGTTCTGAGGAATACTGGGTTACCCCATAGCGATTTATAACTTAACATAGACTAAGCCTCGTATCTGCTTTCTGTGTAGACTGTCCGATGTTTTGGCCCGTTGGAGTGGGGTCACATGCCTGATAGGAGGCGACTTTAACTCAGTGTTTGATGTCATGATAGACCGCTCATTTCCACCCCTGTCGCACACTACGGCCTTGTCCAGCACAAAGGCACTGGTCCCTGATCTGGCACACCCGTAATTCTTATGTGTGAACATATTCCTTTTACTCCCTAATGCATGACTTTCATGTTAGACTGGATCATATAGTAGCCTAGCCTTTGCTCCTCACCCTTATCGGGCAGACAGATTAACTGGGGCAGAAGCACAACGCCCATTGAACTCAAAGGCCTTCAGCCCCTCCTGTCGTGTGTTGCAGCCCGGGATGAGAGCACTTCCCGGGCACACACACAGCCGCACCCGAGTACTTCAAAGGTCTTTAAAAGACCTTTTGCATGTTAATGAGGCTTTGATGTTTTTCACCCCTTCTTAGAGCCCCTGCAGCTCCACTCTGCCTTTTGCGTGAAATATCAGCCCCCCCCAAATAATTTCTTAGAACACCCCAAATTTGCCGCTAGTTGCGCATCTGACCTGGGGCGCATACATTCTGATCATAATCCCCAGTACATGCAGCTAGTGTGGGAGGCAGGCCTGCCAGGCATCCCCACATGGCATCTTCAACCGGCAGGATTGGAGGACCCGCCATTCCGTGAATCCCTTGGAGCCGCCACGGCGGAAAATTTCAACTTCAATGATGGCTCAACAGGGAGCGCACCCCTTGAGTGGGATGCCTTTAAGGTGACCATCAGGGTGGCACTAACATGGAATATCCGTAAGCAGGTCGGGGATGTCATCAGCAAGATCGAGTGGGCGCTACTATATCTTCTGTATACACAGCACAAAATCCATGCGGAGATGACACAACATTACGCATCATTGTATGAGTCCACCATTCACAATGATCAGACTCGTTTGAACACCTTCCTTGATTCTGTGCGGCTACCTGCAATCACACCTGAGCAATGCACAGCACTTGCCCTTGCTGAGATCCGTGATGCCATTGCGGCATTGGCAACTGGCAAAACCCCTGGACCCCACGGACTGCCCGCTGAATACTATAAGACCTATGCTACAACCCTGGCTCGGCGACTACACACTCTGCACAACACAGCCCTAGAGGAGTCTCTCCCCCATAGCTGTGCGAAGCGTACCTGATCTTGCTGCCCAAGCCAGACAGTGATGCAAATGACTTGAGCTCTAATCACACTTTAGCCCTGCTGAACGCTGACTATAAGATATTGGCGAAGATACACACCATTGATTCTGTCTCTGGCCCCTGCTGACCAAAACAGATTTGTGCCTGCCTGCAACACTTCCTTAAACTTACAAAAACATTTCAGGGTAGCCACACACTCGGTGACCCCACTCGGGATGCTTAATACTGGATGTTGACCTTTGATTGGAATGGAAATTCCTATTAACGGTGTTCCCGCAATATGGTCTAAGAGGAGAGTTTGTCAGCATCGTTAGGCAACTGTATAGAGAGCAGACAGTGCAAATATGAATGTCCCCTTATATCTCTGATTGGTCTGGGTGGGCCAGGGAACCCGTCAGGGATGCTCATTGTTCCCGCTGCTTTTCTCTTTGGCCATAGAGCCCCTAGCGGAGGCCACCCAAGAGCGGGGTGCAGACTGGGGCATCCCTCTGGGAGACAGCATGCTTGTAATTTTGCTGTACATGGACGACCTCCTCTTGTACGTGAAAGACGTCAGATTGCTTCCTCTCTTTCTGGTGCAAACGCTAGGGGAATTTGCTGCCCTGTCGGGACTGCGGGTGAACAGATTGTAATTATGTCTGTATTCCTTTGATCATACATGCCCAGGCCCAGCTTATGCGCTAAATGGAACCCCCAGCGTGTGGCAAATGGATAACTTTTGCTATCAAGGCATAAGGATACATCACCAGCATGTGGACTATTGGAGGGAAGTCTTAGCAGAGCAATGATATCCAATCGCTCTCATAAGTCTTTTTGGAAGACCCTTCCGCTGTCAGTCATGGGTCGCATGGCCCTAGTTAAAATGGTAGTGCTGTTGAGGCTCCAATACTACATTACCAATTTGCCCCTCTATATCCCACCTCCCTTTTTCCACACCCTTGAAGGCACCATCAGAGACTTTCTCTGGGGTAGCTCCTGCTGCCGATTAGTCATCAAAAAGCTCTATCTGCCGACACAACAAGGGGGCTTGGCAGTACCTAATATGGAACAATACTATCTTCCTGCGCAGATTTAGTGGGTGGCCAGATGGATGGTTGGACTTCAGCTAACTGACACAGCAGCCATTTTGCCGCCCTGGTAACTCTCTGCCCTGCTCTCCCTATTTCATCCTTGCGCAAAGGCAAAATCTCCGAAGCCACTACTGCTTAATACTGCACACCAATGCTATCGTAGGTGCTTATATAGAACACAGCACTTAACACTGTATGCAGCTGCACTGCCTCTACAGGGTACTCCCAAGAGCTGCGTGGTTACCACATCAGCCGAGCAGAAGTGTGCCAATGGTGGGAGGTGAGGATACACTACGTGGGTGAGCGCTACTGGGAGGCACATTAGCATTGTATGTCACACTGGTTGAAGAGGAGAGGGCGGACTGAACCTAGGCCAATTCTTACTACATCGCTCACTCCTAGCAGCCCTGAGTAACCAATGAGGAGACATGACAAATGAGCCTCTAACACATTTGACAATTCAATACTTGATCATCATGGGATGTGTAAGGATCCGGTAGCAGTTTCCGCAGGAGTGCTAGGAGCCGACGAGAAACCCAACCCTTCCCCCCTACACCGCCTGTGTCTATCAAACACTAGAACACAAGGGTGATATGGAGGGAAAGGAGGGAACAAAACAAGGAAAGATGGGGGAAACAAAACACTGGACTCTTCGGACACTTCTCTTCTTTGTAGTGGAAGATGAAGTTAAAAGGAATAGTAGGTAAATATAACAACAGTCAACTCACAAGCCCCCAATGTATATACATAAACCACCTTTACCTGATAACACAATGGTGTGACAAGGAAAGCAAATAGAATATCCTCTGGAAATATAAGTATAATCGTGGAGTAGATTGGTATGCAGTATGGCCTATTTTGAGGGGTATGAAATGTTACCTCTGAGTATAACACAATTAAGTACTTAAGTGAGGGTATATCGTATCACTTCTTACCCAACTAGAACCACAGCCACGCTAAGGCGTCTTGAATAGTAAAAGGTCTGGATCACAGAAGTAGCTGCATGAAAGGTATTAAGTGCATACATAAACATTACATACTCCTGACAAGAACACTATGTAAATGTAGTGCGCTACAAGCGCTTTACCGGTTCTTCTTGTCCCTGCACTGTGACGATTGCCAGCATCCGGGAAGTACAGTGGACGAACAAAAAGGGAAAAAATAAAGGGAAGGAGGAAACTCGCCAGGCGGACCACAAATCTCTGGATGCCACGTAAACTGCCCGCACCTCTGCCCCAGCAAATACCGGCCGTTTGACGGGACCGTAGTCCGGCCCAATGACGAGTCCGCTAGAAGCAGGGTGCAGAAAGTCTCTATGGCACAGAGGTAAGACAGCCGGCACTGAGCGAGGGGAGGTAGGGATAGTAGCACCCACGTAATAAAAGGTATGTGGATCTACCGAGCTAATGGAGAGCTCTTCCGCAATACCAATGAACCACCAGAAAAACAATGACTCGGTGCGAGGTATTCTGTAAATGAAGAGCCTCGAAAAGAATAGGAAGAGCCGCTAAGGTTTTCAGGCGACAGATAGGTCTACAAAACCTTAGAGCCAAGACTGGAACAAACATCAACCGAACAGCACTTGGAAAATGCCGTATCTCAGATCAAGGAATAGATTCCCATAACAAACATGGACGAGTAACAGGAAAAGGCCAAGCGGAATTGACTAGCCGTAAGAGCGAGAAACTAGAGTGCAAAGCGCTGAGGGTTGGGGAGATCGAGCTTAAGTTCCGGCTCAAACCCCTTGCGCATGCGCATTACGGTGAGACCATCTTGGATTGGTCTCGTCAGTTCGGCGTTCTGTTCCACGGATGATTGGCAGGCGTGACAGGATGGGGCAAACACCTCACAAAGTGGTTTGCTGCCTCCCTTAGACAACAAACTGCAGTGACGTTATGGCCTTGGAGGCAGCATTGAGAAGAGGACTTACACCGCCCTTTCATAGATATGGAGTGGGAAAGCCCAGTCTGTGTTCCTAGAAATATGCGCTTCTGCCTAATACAATAATTTATTACGCAGAGAGAGTATCTCACCCCGGCTAAAAAAACAAATACTTTAACCGCACAGATGCCATCTGCCCACGCTGTCGCCCCACAGATGCGGATCTGTTACATATGTTGTGGAACTGCATGCTCTTTTGTGGGTACTGCAGATCAGATACAGACGTTCTGTCCCGCTGCATGGAGCGCTCAGTTCCCCTTACGTGGGAGACATGTATACTACATTTGTATCGTAGATGCAAATGCCAGAGGGAGACTTCTCGTTTTATCGACCTTGGATTGATAATGTCAAAGCGACTGATCATTAAAAGCTGTAAATCCCCTGACGCCCCCCCAGGCATTGGTTTGGAAGCGCTCTCAGCAAATATGGACTAAAGCTGAGTGCTTAGCACTACACAGGGAAGATACATTGGGCCTCCGCAAAATCCCAATCGTAGCAAGTTAGGACACCATCCTACACGACCTACAGAATGAGTGCCGTACTGCTGTAGACACGCTAACTCACAACGATGTAACCAGGCCAGAGTTAGAAACAGTGCATTACTCTCCACCCCCTAGCTTGCAATTCCCATAATGGAGATACCGTACTGGGATGTTCTTCGAGGTCACAGTCGCTGCTGCTTGTAGCTGGCCGTGATGTAAACAAAAATCTGCTATGTACAGTGTAATTACTATATGTATTGATGCAAATGCAATTAGATCAAATCTGTGAAGTTGTAGTCCTGCAGGATACATTTGAATAGAATGTTCCAAGGAGTGTGTAAACAAAAAT